>NW_022145612.1:40140345-42572845 GCF_000002235.5 Strongylocentrotus purpuratus | reverse complement strand
ATCATAATGATAATAGTAATTTTACTACCAATAAAGATGGTAATTGAAAAGACTTATTTCCTATGTTGTTGTTTGTTGTTTTGTGTGTATGTTGTTCTTGCTGCTTGTTTGTTTTTGTTGTTTTCCTGTCGAATTTTTGCGTCGTGTATTTAACAAAAAAAGCCTTATTGAAGTCATCATGAAGATAAAGAACTATATAATACGGAACCCTTGTAATAAATTAATATTTTGGGGTAATGAAAAGTTCTAATATCGAAATAAAAATTGTTTCTCCTTCTATAGTTAGTCGTGTTTTTCGAGAAAATATTATGTCCTTGTGTGTTACTATATATTTCGTTATAGCTCTGTGAAGAATACGGTACTTTTCGCAAGAATTAGCTTGCATCACTGTATGTGTACATCATCTGTTAAAGGGGTTGAAAAGAAAAGAGGACCTTCCTCAGTTACAGGATGAAGGCCCTTAACATGCACAATTTTTAGGTGGTCTGTTGTCAACAGACCACCTATTGTTTTCGTCAGAATTTTCTTTCTTTATTTATTTATTTATTTATTTATTATTCTTTATTTTTATTTCTTCCCGTTTTTTGTTTATCGATTAACTCAAGATCGGTTGTGTTAATTTCTTTCAATTTTGACACAGTCATAGGTCATTGTCATGATACGTGACAGGAACATTTTCAAGGTCATCAGGTCATCGTGACGTCATCCAGGCGCCATTTTGTGAAATCACGTTATCCATCATATCTTCGTGATGCATAAGCAAAGGTCATTCATATTCATATCACATATACTTCAGGTCAAGGGTCAACAGGTCATGTCATCAAAGGTCACATAAAGGTCACGACGCGCACGTACGCGTGCGTCAAAATTTACAAATGCTCAAAATCACTTAACTATTAAAGGAGAGTACGAATCAGGTCATTTTAAGCATTTCAAAATTTTCCGTCCGTAAGTGTCCCCGCGCGCGTTGCGCGCGCTCATAGCGCGCGGAAAAGGTCAAATTCAAAATTTTTACATGATATAGATTCCTCTTACCGTAAATGACAATTTACATTTTTTTTCAGTCACCCTTGACCTTTCATAAGGCCGTGAGCGCGCGTCAAAGTTCAAAATCCGCGCGTGCTGCTATGGGCAATATAATGCAAATTTGATGAAAAACATGCCATTTTAAAAATCATAATAGCTCTTCAGATAGTCCATTGACCCCAACTTTTATATCATGGTTAGAAAAAGCATGAGTTGGAGATATGATTTCATGTCTCATTTGACCCTCAATTGACTCATGACGTCATCATAATGGCCTCCGAACTCAAAATTTCAATTTGCATATTATGACGTCATCATATTTTTGGAAAATTGATTGTATCTTTGTAAATATTGATTAATTTTCTTCCAAATTTTGATATGTTCTACCTGAGAATATTGTCTACAAATGCAGTCACCACGATATTTCATTTTGACAAGGGCATCATGGCGTATTTTCGCGATTAAAGGAGGCATGTCAATTTTTCACATTTTGCGTGTATTCTCTATGGGACATGACTTTTTCTGAAAACTGGATTCTACATTCTCGTCTGTCGCGAGCAATATCTCTGTCGTTTTATCTTTGTTTACGCTGAGCTTTGAGTATGTTGTAGCTGAGACAATAAGCTATCACAAGTGTGCCATTTATTTCTCGATTAGATGACGGGATCATGCTCATATTTCACTTGCAAAGTGGGATTTGAGAATTTCATTTTCCGTTTACGTGTATTCTCTATAGGAAATGTTTTGGTATATCGGTAACGCGCTTGACTTCCGACCTCGAGGTCCCTGGTTCGAGTCCGGGCGTCTCCAACAATTTTTTTTTTTTTTTTTTTCTTTTTTGACTTTTCAATGATCATGAAAATTGAAAACAGACCACCTAATTCGTCACCATGACGAATTCAATTTCTAGTATTTTAATTGAATTTGTACAAAAACACAATTCAATTAAAATAAATTTGTGACCACTCTTTTGTGTGCACGATTACTCAAAATTGAACCGTCCAATTTCTTTCAAATTTAACACAGTCATAGGTCATCTTCTTAAGACGTGACAGGAACATTTTCAAGTTCATCAATATATCGTGACGTCATCCAGGCGCCATTTTGTGAAGTGCTCTGAGAATCAACTCATGATCATATCTTCATAACCGTAAATTATTTCTCATTCATATTTATAACGATTATGGTCAATATCCGTCCGGTCAACTTAAGGTCAATTAACGCGCGCGTACGCGTCCGTCCGCGCGTCGGTGCGCGCAAAAAAAAAAAATGCTCATAATCACTTTTTGATCAAATTAGAGTACGTTTTAGGCCATTTCAAGCATTTCGAGAATTTTGCGTGCGCACACCTTTCCGCACGCAAAAATTTGCGCGCACGTTCTTGTTCGTAATGGTCGAACGCAACCTTAAATAGTCATTTTTTGTCTATCATAGTATTTCCCATTTTTTTTCTCGATCAATTCGATACCATGTTTATCTCTTTATGACCATTAATACGGAAATGAGCGTCCGTTTAAGGTAAATGTCTGTGCGTGCGAGCTCTTGTAATACATAGCATATATGGTCAAAAACATGCCTATACAAAATACATTATAGCTCTTTAGGATGCAAGTTGACCCCACAATTTTTTGCGTGTCAAACTAGTGAGAAATAATCGAGCCAGTTGTAAATAACATCGCGCACCAGCTGCTGGTGACAATGACAATGTAATGCGCACCATGCACGAACTCTATTGTGACGTCACAATCAGACCCTTTGCACACTATTTGCAGTGTATCGAAATTTCGTCAAGCACTGGATGCACAGTGCTTGTTTGACGATGTTTTTGCAACTTCTAATGCTAGGAAATCCTGTGGAGTGTAGGCTACATAATTTATAAGATAGTAATTTATAATTGATAAGATAGTATAAGATAGTAAGAGTTTCTTGTTTGCTCTAGATATCTGATGTGGTTAATAATAGTAATATTTACTGGCTAATTCAGGGCAATACGACTTGCCATATATCATCCTCACCTTAGGTTCAGGCGATATACGTCATATTGCCCAGAAGGCAGTCAATATTACTTAATTATGCATCATCATAATTGCTCAATATTTCGTTCATCAGTTCAGCTCATCAGTTTAGTTCAGTTCATCAGTTCATCCGTTTAGCTCATCAATTCAGTTCACTTTTACATCAGTTCAATTTATCAGTTCATGAGTTTATCAGTACTTCATTCATCAATTCATATATTAATACAATAAATACATCATTTTACATTAACATAATTTCATGGGGTAATTAAATTGAAGATGAGCATGATCATAAGAATTGAAGACAGACCACCTAATTCGTCCCCATGACGAATTAAATTTCTAGTGTTTAATTTATTTTCATCAGCTTAACAATTGAAATGTATATACGGTATAATTGTATTAATATTTATCGTAAATACAATATATAATCTGATATAATCCTCCCTCTCTCTCACATGGTGCACCCGCAAGCCTACTGTATAATCTGATTTTGTTTTCCATTGCGTTTATCAATATATCCATTGCCCCAGCATTCAATATCTTTCTTTCTAGACATTCCTAGAAACTTGTCTCTGAAGATAATATCAAAAAGTAACGTAAATTTTCTTCCTATTAACCTTACAAAACATTTTATTCCGTACGGAAACATTCAATATGAAATTATAGACATGCAGTAGACAATCAACTTAGGACATACCAGTTCAGAAATAGCGTAATGGTAAACAGTTGAACTGAAAACAAACAAATATCTCTATAGGCCTATTTCTGTTTCTGTTTTTCAAGAACAACTATCCGAATGAAGTGTTATTTATATTGGTTTTAAATTCAAGCGACTATTTCAAATGTATCAAGGTTGTTTTATAGACGTATTATGTACTAAGTACTTACCTTGATTTCGACTAATGTCGTATTCTTCAAAAATGTTGCCTTCTCATGGTCTGCATTTGACAAGGTCTCCTCCATTTTTACAATGGTCGTCACCCTAAAGTGAAATTCTTTCTCATTTCATTTCATAAATTATAGCAGTTCATTCAAAACTGTTTCCAAATATCTCCTCAGTGAGACTCTGTATATTCCATTTAAAATCTCAGTGGAAAGAAGAACACGACAAAACGACAGAATCACTTTTTTTCTAACGAGGTTTCATTTAAACAGAGCCAGAGTCGCGGCGTTGTATTAATGCGCTAAGTGATGTACCTACAAGTTGATGCCAATTCAGCTTAGTTTTGTTTAATCGCAAATGAGTAGCTGTCATGATTAGTGATAAAAGATCCAGCCAGAAATCCAATATCGCCGTAGAAACGGATAACCCTAAACAAGCGATGCAGATACCTAGCAAGCTAGCAATGCGCCAAACACAAATCCGTTACACAGTTAATGGGTATTATCACCTAAAAACACCTGCAGGTTTTTTTTTACTCGAACGTACGCATACGGCTCCTTGATTGGCGTAAATTTACAATTGGTGAAAGTGCACTTTATCCTCCCGTTTATATGGGACATGCTATCAACGAGTCAACATGAAATTGTTGAGTTTAACGATTTTGATTCGCCCCAAGGAAAAGCTAATCCAAAAGAGACATGCATGTATATGTGTATGGATGGGAAGGCACCATATGTTTCATGTTGACCCAAAATATACAAGGGCAGTGAAAGTGAGAACTAATAAACTGAAATGAAATGAACTGTTGAAGCTGAAATAGGTTTGGTTTGTAAGATTCTGTTTTACATCAGAACATACACGGGAGTTTACACACAATATTATAGGATTAAAAGACAAGTATTACTCGACCCACAAGTCAAGCCTGTCCAGTCTTCACTTTCATCTTCTTTACAATACAAATTACGAGATATATCTTTAAAAAATTATGTATGACTCGATAGCTTATTCCATTCCATCCTAGCAACTCCCATTTTTAAATCTTCATTTGAAATCTTTTTAGTCACTTTCGTGCGTTATTTTCATTCTAGTAGGCAGAAGTACAATATTTTCGCCCGACATCTTGAAATAGTTGTATGATATATCAAAATATATATTTATATTGATGCGAGCCACGCCCTCACCCCCCCCCCCCCCACCCCCACTTTCCTCATTCATAAAAGACAGGTCGGGGAAATATTAATCGAAAAGAAAGTTTAATTCATGAGTTTCAAACTATTTTACTCCTAATATATACTTTGGTTATGATTTATTGCATTAAAGCAGTCTCCCTATCATAAAATAGAACAAGGTTTCTATTTATTTATTACTTCATCTATGTTTAAAGATATAAAAAGCAATAACTTACGTTAACATATATTGCAAGGTCATAACACATGAGCGTTGCCATGTCAATAGAGACTCACTCCAGTATTTTAAGCGATACGAAGTGATGAAGCACCCACTCCGTGCCTTCCAATCCAACTTCCTCGCACCGAGAGTCGGTTGTGACTGGTTGTCATGGTGACGCCGGACTGAAGCAGGTGTCGAACTTCCCAGATGATGTTGGAGTGTACTAGGCAACGGAAGCAACATTGATGACGGTAGGCACGGGGCAGACGCTTGACATCGATTATTGGGGGTTGCAAGGGGACAATCCTGAACAGCTAGGGGCATAGTTGGGGGATGGAACGCCCCCTTTCCTGTTAGTATGGCCAATTTTTTTTATATTAGAGGCGACCCGGGCGTCTACAAATTGAACGGTGATCACAGCCTCACAGTTGCCGATAGAATATCAAATGTATCGAATAAGATATCTGTAAATATCCATATTGGGCGGTGAAAACTGCCTCACTTGGCAATTTATAATGTTGTAGTTTGTACTCCTTGCATGTTCGTTTTTGTTTGTATATTAGCTTATATAAATGTAAGCAGTGTAAGTAAAATACATGCTATAAGGACCTGGTCCCCGTTTTCCCTTCTTTGAAAAATATATTTGAACTAGACAGCAAACTTAATTCGACATCCCATCCACCCTTCGAATAAAAATCTTCCAGCGACGCCATCACATTGCTTATATGTAATTCATCATCATTGTAATTGATCTGATGACTACTATTTGAATTATAAATGGTGATTTTTTTGTTGTTGGGTTATAATCCTGTATAAAAAGGAAATCATATTGCCCGTGTGATTTAGGTGCGATGAATAAATTTACAACCGTCAACTCTTAGTGTCGGCTACAAAAGCATAGTGCATCTAATAGAGTTTGAGAAAGCGATTTTGTGACCTCATTTCATTAATGTGTCATTGAAATTGAAATCAACACAGGTCAATACTATGTAATGAATGAACAAAAACATTTTTTTATAGACACTACAAAGCTATCCGTCATAAAAGTAAAGTAATGTACAAGATTCACGAAAACGACACGTTAATCATGATACAAAGGTATAGTATCCGTAAATGTTTCAGTTGCTATGCAATAAAATTTTATTTCCATGCTCATGACAACCTCACGACAAATGTTTAATGTACATAATATATAAAAACTCTTTATAAATTTTTATCAACAGAATATAGTAAAAACGTTCTTTGAAAAACAGACAACATGATAACATATATTTCTATACAAATAACGCACCCCGGTATGTTTACTTCGAGAGGTCAATACACTCCATGACAACAACAACAGCAAATTGCTGAGATTAAATACATCATCGCAGTATGTAATCAACAAACGGCTATTTAAAAAAAAAAAAAACGCTTTGTGTCTGATTGTATTTGGATCGTAACTGTAGCTTCATACTTTCGGAGGAAAAAGTTTGTTGATTATTTTTTTTCAATAAAAATGTAAATCGTCACAGTAGAGGAATATTGAAATATAGAAAGTTTACTGTTTTTACTGCTGATAGTGTTTTCAAATATATTTACAAGATGACACATTTTCAAAACAATAATCCACGTATGAAAGCGACAGTTCGAGGGCATTATGAACTAAAAATGAATCCTGATCAAATATATTTAGGCTTCATGAATTGTAAATAAACATACATGCCTCCCTATATGTTTCAGCTATAATTCTGTTTATATTAACTGCATTTAATTGAAAAACTATATGAAGTGCAAACTTCTATCACGTGTTTTAAGTGTGTCTGGAATCAAGCACCAGTGTTTCTGACTGAATTACCGGACAGTGAAAAATAAATCATAGTAAAACATCAATGTAACATTATGTTACCCCAATCAGTCTAAAACACAACATCAATCTTTTTTTAATTACTGCACATAAAGCTGTAAAATCTACTATCCAATGGTTTTAACAACATACCAATTACTGGTATGCACAACTTCAACAAAAGCTTAAACATGTTCCCTACTGCTTGAGTTGATGCTAATAGCTAAGAAACAAAGTAATTTCTTTCTTAAGTTATGTTTTATATATAGGTGGAGAATATTTTTTAGATGGGAGCTATTGAATTGATATCTCTCAAAATAAACTTATATTCTCATTCATTCATGTCATCTCAAAAATAGTTTAACTTTTGGCTATTCTAGCATAAACATGATGAAATACAAATACCGGTAAAGCAGGTATCACACATTAAACTATCCGTTTCTTGCTTCTCGACATGTGAAGGTCCTGACATATCTCCAAATACATGTGTACATTAATTCTAAAAATTAATTAAAATCAAAAGTGTACTAGTCGGTTCAAAGGTTTCACACACAACATACATTAGATAAATAATTTTAGTGATATAATTCAAAATATCAATTTATCTACACCTACAGTTTTATATTACATATTAGAAAACATTTTGCTTTAATTCTTTCAATTCAATAATAAAGGTAAAACAAAATACTGGCATGACATTATTTCAGAGGTCTTAAATTCTAGGTAAAGATCACACATTAGTATGAAAAATACACTTTGCCAATATATAATAACAAAATACAGTCACAGTCAAGAACCAAAAGATAAATGATGACCACTGAATTCTTAATATCAATCAATACAGTAACTTAAAAACTACAGTTTTCTGATTTGAGGCGTAATGCTGTAAGTATCTTCTGCTTTTTTCTTTTTTTACTAAGGGGAGTGTTATGAAAACATGTTTTTTTAATAAAATTTACAAAACAAAACTGTTACCATAAACTGAGTGGCTCAAATTTGATGTTATAAAAAAAAGAATTATTCACATAAAAAGTGGCACTAGTATTGGCAAGATTATCTTTTTTGAAACCCAGAAAGACTCTTTCATCTAAACCGAAATTTACCTGTAGGGTCTTTGCTTACCTTTATCTTACACTTAATATTCTTAGCACTCATGTAAAAACGGCACCAATGAGATTTGTGAGGAACACAGAGGTAATTCTGAAATGCTATGAGGTGATGGGTCAACTGATACCTTGAACCACAATGAAGTTATATGAATGCAGAATAGAGAGACGGTACCATGTGGCTAGGCAACTACAAGATAGTGGCATATAACGGTACATGTATTTACTAGAAAAATCTGTATCGCACCATTAAAGCTATCTGCAGTGGTGTTGACATGACTTCTGGTACTTAAATTTTCAAACTTTCACTGCATAACACTGATTATAGCCTCATTTGCATAGCGCTTAATAGTACATTACTAATTGTAATTATTATAACCCGGTCATTGAAATCAATTTCTAATCCTCACATTATACTGCACACGTTACGCACCCTGGGTAGTATATTGGCCATGCGCCATTTTACTAGCGCACACATGCCAATTCAACCCAATTAACGTTCGCATCCTACAGGGTACCCGTTTAACACCTGGGTGGAGAGTGACAAAATGTTGATTAATGTCTTGCCAATGGACATTAGTGCTGTGGTGGGACTCAAACCGCCAACCATGTGATCCACAGTCCATCGACATATCCACTAGGCCACAACACCTCTACAAATGCTGATACAAATGCTGATACAAATGCTGAATTACCATCACCTTTATATGCAAACACTTCATGCATATTCCCATCAACTATGCTTTTGAATGGTGCGGTACTGGAAGAATACATCTTTATTCAGGAGGAATTTACGATGCTTAATTCATTAATTATTTCAAGTTTCACCTTCTGTCACTGGATTTTACTCATCTCTGCTTAGTACCAAGATACATATAAAATTTTCTTTACCATTCTATTCTTTCTTACTGTTATGTTGTTTGGGAAATATGTACCTTCAAAATATTCCACAAACACCTTTTAATGTAAAATACCGAGAACCTTGCAATTGTCTATGAGCACATCATACATCTTAATATTCAAGATGCAGTCTTGAAAGTATCTCCCAAGAATCTAATAACATAAACCTGTTCACCTAATTCAGTTTTTTTAGAATTACCAACTGTGAATTCTTTGTATTACAGAGAGATTTCTGCTATATATTTCAGCCTTTCATAAAGAAAAAAAACATCATCACACAGCCAATAACACTATATACATACAAGTATATCAAAACAACCATGCTTGAAAATAATCTCTGTATGCTAGGTGAATACAAGAAGCACTCTGCAAGCGTCATCCATGGAGGTGATATGTCCGAAACATCTTATCATGAAAATACAATGAGTTCAGGGACTGATGCTCATACATCTACAAAACAGTGGAACTTGCCTTAGTGAAAACCGGTAAAGAAAGACCACTGGCCTAAAACAAGAGTTTTATACCTCTGAACAGAGTGTCTTCTCATCATCATTTCTCCTGTTTGAGACGTGTATAAAAAGACAGACAGTCTGAAAAAAGATTGATAAAGACCACTTTTCAAACCCTTAAACAGTGTTCTGATTGAAACCTTTACATAAAGGCCACCTGCTCATATAGACCACTTTCCTTGCCTCCTTTGAGTGGTAATATATATATCTATATATAGATTTATCTTTATTGGAGCTTTTAGCCCCAGATATTCACAGGATATAATCGTCCATCTATAAATATTCCTATGAGTTTGACTCCATCATAAAGGTGATAATCCTGAGAGATTGCTGAAATACTATAGTCAATCATCAATCAGCTGCAGTAATAGGCACCAATGGCTGGGTGGCAGCATATTAGCTTTGTCAAGAATGCTGAAAGAAAGATGGACAAAGAAAAAAACAGTATGCTAAGAGTTTGGTCTGACATGAATTTAATTTAATTTAATTTAAAAAGTTAGTCAAATTTATGGGCTTTAACCCAAATTCGAGTTTTCTGGCCAAACTACATATACAGTCAAACCTGCTTTAGAGACCACCTGCCTACAGGGACCACTTCTTTTGTTTCCCTTGAAAATGGTTTTTCATTGAAACATGTACTAAAGGAACATGTACATAAAGACCACTCTTGTCTCCCTTGGGTAGTCTTTATAGACAGGTTACACTGTGTGGTTAAAAGAAAAAACAATTATTAATTACATTGAAATCTCAATTCTCAATAAGTTACACCATGTAACCGAATATTAAAAATGCATAAACATTACACTGCCATTTGCTTTCTTCCGAAAAACCTAATTATATAGTGTAACATATCTTTTTTTGTTAAGTACTACGTAAAACCCATGTTCATTTCGAAGTTTTAGCCGACCATAACTGGACTACCGCAGAAGAAGAGAAGAAAAGAAGAACTTGTGATTACTTACCACAGAGCTTGTAGAGTGGGCTCGTTTTCTCTTCCAGCAGTCGGGATGAATCTTCTTGTGTTCATCAGCAAGATGCTTGGCCTCCTGAGAGAACACTCTCCTCTCCTCTAGCCTCATCTTCTTCCATTTGGTACCAAGGATGACGCTGATGGCTCTGAGATGGGAGGTTATCGGAGAAAGTAATGTCAAAATAGGGATTACATTTAGCATCGCACTTTCGGACGTTATCCAATGAATGCTATTGTGCATAGACTCTAAAAAAGGGTATCCATTTGTTTCCCCTGTCTTACAAAGATTTGATATCAATCGCAACTTATTTGAGATTGATATCAATAGCAACTATGTACACAAGAGATAGGAAACTGCAAACTTCAATTGATTGGAGGACTTGCGATTGATTTGGATCAATGCAACTCTTTATAAGACAGTGTCCTGTATTATAAAATAATACAATGGCTATTACTTCTGGATAACTACCCCCCTCTTTGAGACAACTACCATCCAACTTACCCTGCATAAATACCCCAAAGCAGAATTACACCCAGACAACTCCCTCCTTAATAGTTGCTCTAAAAACAACTACTTAGCTTAGATGAAGGTTGCAGTCAGCCTCCAGACCTAAATTCTTGATTCACCATGAATCGAAACAATGAACAGCAATATTGTTTGAAGTATATCATACTATACGTGTGACAAATGTCAACTGTGATAACACCCTGTTTGTTCAATTGAAGGCCTGTTTCACAAAGCCTTTTTTCAATGACAAATGACAAAAATCAGTGACAAACCCAGCTCTTGATAACCAATCAGAAGCAAGACTTTCAGTAGCTTACAACAAAAACTGTCATTTGTGAACCCGCCCCCCCCCCCAGGGTCCCGTCTAATGAAGAGTTGATTAATTCACATCAATCAAATGTCTTCTAAACAATCACAAGTTTGCGGTCCCCTATTTCTTATGTACATAGTTGCGATAGATATCAATCAATGCGATTTATCGCAACTGTTTATAAGACGGGGCCAGAGCTGGTAAAGGGTTGACAAGAAACCATGGTAACTTCATGCATAAATGTCTGTTACTTACCTATTGTCCTTATCAGGATGCTGCTGGGTGTACTCCAGCCTGAATTTCTTGGCAAAGAGCATGAAAGCATTCATGGGTCTCTTGCCCTTCTGGTCCACCAGCTGGAGCTTCTTCATCCCCTTGGAAGGTGATGATGGGGCGCTAGCGCTACCTCCAGGAGATAACTGACAGGAAGAGGAGACCGGTGACGATGGGATCTGTCGCGTTGGGCTGTTCTCTAGATCCTTACGGTGTCTGGCCATGCTGCTAAGGGCAAGAACTGCCGCAGAGTCGGAAGGAGTAAGGTCATAGCTGATGTCCAGAGAGTAAATAAGAAAACAATGTAAAATTCAGTTTTCTTCTAATACTTCAAGAGGAGAATAAGAATACAAAAGAATGATATAGCGGAGCAATTCACTGATATAAATTGAGCAATGAGTCAATGACCTTTGATAAATCACCATTTATTAAATATCCACAGAATTTTGAACTGTCTATCCAACCTTATCTACAAAAAATATTTTGTAAAGCGTCCCTACTGCACTACATATAGCTACTTGTGCCCGCTTTATAGCATACAATGCCTAATTGGTGACCATTAGTCCCCCATGATCCCCTTTTTCTTATGTTAATTGAGAGCTGATTTGATGAGATAACCACCCGTCGGTGGCCATGTAGGGAGGTCTAATCCCTCCTGGCCAAACTAGTGCAGAGGAGCTTCAATTCTCAAATATTTTCAATCACATCACACATTAACTCACCTTTTAAAGCTTTCTAGTACATCTGACTCCTTATAGCTGGTTGCATCAGGATGAGAAGGGGGTAAGCACACATCCCCACTCTCAAGCTCAGAGCAAGGAATACCATATCTTACTACTGTCTGGCAAGGTATGTATGAGGACCAACCTGCAGAATACCAGACAAAAAACAAACAATACTATTCACCCTGAAGCCTAGTGTAAACAAAGAATTGGTTTGAAATTAGTTTTTTTCATGTTTTTCTTAAGTTATACCACATAGACAGCGATCCAGTAAAGGAATATGATGTTGCATGTAGTAAATCATTTACTTTGAATGTAATTAAACCAGCTAAACTATTTCAAGATTCCGACTCAAGAGTCAAAATTAAATGATCCTATCCTTGATCTCATTATGGAAATTTTGCTTTCCATAAGTATATAATCAATAAATTATGATTGTGATGTTGAACTCCCAAGGTTAAAGAAAGAAAATTATTACAAATATCTTAACAGTCTATTTTCTACTGTAGTTTTGTCAATCTTATAAAATCTTACCTTTATGGCGCACAAAGAAAGGATGGTCTGTAGAGCAGATGGCTTCAAGACACGATTGACCTTTGACATCAGGGTCAAAGGTCAATTTCATTTGATCGTAGACTTCAGCATGGATGTCGGGTAGCCTAGGATCGCTAGGCTTCAGGTCCTCTATCTTGACCAGGCGTAATCCAAGAGGTGCGTACCCAGAGATAGGGGACTGTCCTCTCCCGGATTCATCCTTGATGAGACAGGCTTGTGTGGCTAGATACTCGTTGCTTCCGATCTCCTCGGCGAGCCGCCACTCTGTGCGAGGACCTGATGTGAATCGTATCATGTTACCTGAATATACATGCAGGGATAGAGGGTTTGGTTAAGTGAGCCTATTTTTTCTTAGTAAAGGGGATGTCCACCCTGATATTAATCAATTTTAATAGAGGCAGAAAAATGAGAGGATTGTGTCGGTGAAAGTTTGAGCGAAATCTGATTAAAATTTAGAAAGTTGTGAATATTTAAAGTTAAAATCAATCAAACACAAATTGGCAACTCTGTGACATATCTTGCGAGGTTGCCTCCCACTTACTTTGTACCATAAAAAATCAGAAAGAAAAATGTCAATCCTACATGCAGCTTGTAACTTGTTTGCAAAGACCAAATAAAATATCTTGTATCTTGTATCAAAACAAATCTATTCCGTCATCAATTACTACGAAAATGGAAATTAAAGCAATACCTGTGCAGAGCAAATTGGCAAGGACCTCAAAGATATGTCACAGTGTTGCAAAATTGTGTTTCAAAGACGACAACTTTCCAAATTCATAACTTTCATAGCTTATGCTTTCACTGTTCTGTTCCTCAAATTTTCTTGCTTCTATTAATACTATTAATCAATAACAGCTTATTATTGGGATGGAATTCCCCTTTAAAAGTCACTTCTTTTTTTATAGCCAAAACAAAAGTGGTATGATTCAAAGTGGAGACTGAAGTGGATTGTAACTAGGACTGTTGTATAAGAATGTCTACATGAACACACACTCAGCTAGTTTACAAGAAAGACTACAATCTCTATTTTTAACCACAAGAGGCCCAGGGGCCAAAATCCTAGGTACATTTACAAGTGGCTACACCCACTTTTGTTTATTTTTCTTTAATTGCATCAATTTTCTGATTACCCCACTCGTTGTATTTCCCCCCAAGATTTCTAACTACAGAAAGTTAAAAATCACTGGTATCACTATCACCTAACTACATATAATCTAATGTGAGTAATAGGCTCTTTCAGACTCGATGCTTTATTGCAAGGTTTATTCACGCTCATGGTGTCATAAATCAATCAATAATGTTTTTGTCAGGTTCGATCAAGTGTGTTACATAAATATGAAATCAACCCTCTGTAAGAAGCCACAACACTCAAATGGTCTAAAAAGTTAATAAACTGCTTAACAATACAAAAGCTTGAAATGATGTCTTATGCCTCAGTCACACCTTTGCGTATTTGGCTTGCGTATTGCTGCATATTTATGGCAAGCCGTTTTAACGTTTATTCCTATTTCTTATTAGAATTACTATTGCTTTGCAACAGAAAATCATTTCTTGATATCAAGAAATAGGAATAAATGTTCAAACGGCTTGCCATAAATATGCAGCAATACGCAAGCCAAATACGCACAAGCTTGAAATGATGTCTTAGAGTGACAGATATAGTACCTTTGAGAAAGCACTTCCAGACAGCTACTGGCCAGGGGTGTGACCAGGTACCCCCTCCTGCTAACTCTGAATCTTTGGGCGATGCTGGGAAGGGTGAAGAAGAGGTGATCCTAGCATCGCTCAGCTCAGGGGCCCATGTACCAACGGGATCGATGAAGTCATCCTCATCGTTGACGTGAGACGACGATGATGATGACGATGAAGATGAGATGAGAAACGATGGAGGTGGAGCATTGCGAGGGGGTTTGGCGTAGGTGTGAATGGCACGGTTGAGAGAGTTGACTGCGGCTGATAGTCTACAGAGAAGATTGATACAGGAGCAGTTACAGTCAGGTCATGATCTTGATGTAATTACAGAACAATGATGGCACAATAAGGAAGTTTTCTACTTGTGTAGCATCAGAAAGTATGTGATAATTAAATAATATTTATTATGGAAAAATTAGTATACAAATATACAATGTCTTGAGAGGTTCTGGTTGAAACTATGGGCAAGAGGTGACTCCAGTAGTACTATTGGAGTCACTGAGGCCTGTAGTTTTAATCAGTATTTCGAAAAGAAGGCAGAGTATATTAGTTTTATATCCTGCATCAAAAGAAAAACAAATTGTATTAACAAATATTAAACATTTTATATATTTTTGTAGTTGTATTTTTAATAAAATTTTGAAATTAACAAAAAATAATCAAACAAAATTTTTAACTCCCATATAGTACTTCTACTCCCAAATAGTTCTTTTTCAGAGCAGCCTTACAATAGTAGAAATATTTTTGGTCACGTGAAGAGCTCTCAACCAATAAATTTTTGATGCAAGATATTTTACTAAATAATTTGGTCTCTATTTTTGTTTACCATAATTGGAGGCGTTTTGACAAAAAATTTGAAAGAAAATCTATCATGCAATAAATCCTCAATGAGAGAGACTTTCTACTTTGTTATCTTCTTCCCTGAAAAGTGATTATTCCATTATATATCAAACTCAGTGCTCAAAATACACGGGGGGGGCGGTGGGCGATTCGCCCCCGTGAGCTACATAATAGCCCCCGTCAGGTTGCTCACGGGGCGATTGCAAAATTAAAAATCGCCCCCGTGGAATTATAAAATAAAGATTATCTTTTCTGTTATAACTTCAACACAATATTGAGTTTCAATTTTCAAACCTTAAACCAATGAAATGGAACTCAGATTAGCGTGCAAGATTTCTTGTTTTATGAGTAGGCCTATTATTACCGATTCAGCTCGCAGTGCAGTGCCCCCGTCAGCAGTGGTTATAGGCCTACTGCGCCGTTAGTAACGGTACGTGTGCATGCTGCCGCGCCATGTCTGCTGGAGCTGGAGGCGGGGGGGGGGGGGTTAGGGGGTTTAACCCCCTCCTCCCACCCCCCCGGCCCCCTTGGGCTGCCAAGTGAAAATGTGATATTAAAGCGGGGGGGGGGGGGGGGGGGGATGCTGGAGAGGAGGACTGCTAATCTATTTTATTTTTTTCAGGGGGGGGGGGGGGGGGAGTGAAGCGCCATTTTAGCATGACTTTCTTTTTAACTCTTACTTTCACCTATCTCAGCTAACCCTAAGTCTTTGGTTGCTGCTTTATATGTAGTTGATAATACATGATTAAAATAAAGAGAGAGAGAGAGAGGGAGAGAGAGAGAACCACCATCATTTTGCAATGGTTCAGGGTTCGTGTAATGTACATTTGAAACCATTTCTTAGCGTCTCAACCCTAAAAAAATAGCAAAACTAGTTTTGAGGAAAAGCATTATACTGAATTAAATAAAGAATAATAGCTTTATATTGGATCATACTAATACTGATACGGGATAAAGACAATGTGGTATTTGTATAGAGGTATTCCAAAATGACATTCTGATAATCAACATTTGTTCTGGTATCGTATATACGCATAATACAACTGATCTTTATGATTTCTTAACGTGACATAGCTTCTTCTCCCCCTGCAAAAAAACAAAAAAACAAGGTTATTTAATAAAAGGATCATGCGACAAATAATCATTGTGATTCAAATTGATGCAAGGATTTTTTTGAATAAGCAATGCTTTTCACCAGAATCTTCTTTGTAAAAACGACTTTTACAAATCTCAGCCATGTAAATCTGCCACTGTGTTGTAAGATCACTTTCAGATTAGGAGGAGTGTATTATTTAATGAATATTTTACATTGAATGGAACGTCTCAACTCAGTAAGCATGGCTGAGATTTGTAAAAGTTGTTTTTACAAAGAAGAATTGGGTAAATAGCAGTGCTTATTCAAACAAATATTCGCATCAATTTGAATCACAATCATTATTTGTTGCTTAATCCCTTTTAATGACCTTGTTTTCTTTCTCGTTTGCAAGGGGAGAAGAAGATATGTCACGTTAAAGACATCATAAAGATCAGTGTTGTATGCGTATATAGTATATACACAGGCCAGTAACAGCTTGTAGCTTGTAAATTTGTAAGAGGGAAAATGCTGATTGAAATGATAATGATGAAATAGCATATAATTGAGGAGTATCATAGGTACCAATTCAATGGATATTTGTATAAAAAAAAGCCCCCGTCAGTACTAAAAGAGCCCCCGTGAGAAGGCTCACGGGGGCTCTTTTTTGGGTGGAAGAGCCCCCGTGGACAAAAAATTAATTTGAGCCCTGATCAAACTTGATAGAAACCTAATGAAAAATGCAATTTCATTGCGAGCACATGCTGAAAAACTAAAAAGTGAAAATCCAGCTACCTTGTTGGTTTATGAAGTACACTTCCCTCAGAGTGATGCCTCTGTCTCCCAGATGAGCCCCCACTCTTCCTTTGCATAAGGGGGCTTTGAGGGCTGGTGGCAATGATGGCCAACTCCGTCAGCCAGTTCTGAGCAGACCGGTGATCCCCATCTCCATTACATCCATCCAACGAATGCATGTGACTGATAGGCGCATTTTCGTTCATGATGGGTTTCACACCAGTCTCAATTTTGAGAACTTGGCAAGGCTTGGGAACTGTGCCATTGGAGATAAAATAAAAAATGTGAGAAGTGAGCCTTGTTTGAGCATGCATGGGCGAATGTGTTTATTTTAGAGAATTATTGGTACAGTGTATATAAATCAAGAACAAAATGTAGACAATTTATAACAGCCACATACAATCTGTTTTCAACATTCGATAAACAATAATAGGGTACTTTTGAAAAAATGAAAGGTATTGGTATACATCAAATATGTTTAAAGCAGGGCTCAAATTAATTTTTTGTCCACGGGGGCTCTTCCCCCCCCCCCCCAAAAAAGAGCCCCCGTGAGCCTTCTCACGGGGGCTCTTTTAGTACTGACGGGGGCTCTTTTTTATACAAATATCCATTGAATTGGTACCTATGATACTCCTCAATTATTTGCTATTTCATCATTATCATTCCAATCAGCATTTTCCCTCTTACAAATTTACAAGCTACATAGCTGTTACTGGCCTGTGTATATAATATATACGCATACAACACTGATCTTTATGATGTCTTTAACGTGACATATCTTCTTCTCCCCTTGCAAACGAGAAAGAAAACAAGGTCATTAAAAGGGATTAAGCGACAAATAATGATTGTGATTCAAATTGATGCGAATATTTGTTTGAATAAGCACTGCTATTCACCCGAATCTTCTTTGTAAAAACAACTTTTACAAATCTCAGTCATGCTTACTGAGTTGAGACGTTCCATTCAATGTAAAATACTCATTAAAGAATACACTTCTCCTAATCTGAAAGTGATCTTACAACACAGTGGCAGATTTGCATGGCTGAGATTTGTAAAAGTCGTTTTTACAAAGAAGATTCTGGTGAAAAGCATTGCTTATTCAAAAAAAAAATCCTTGCATCAATTTGAATCACAATGATTATTTGTCGCATGATCCTTTTATTAAATAACCTTGTTTTCTTTTTTGTTTGCAGGGGGAAAAGAAGCTATGTCACGTTAAGAAATCATAAAGATCAGTTGTATTATGCGTATATACATTATGATACCAGAACAAATGTTGATTATCAGAATGTCATTTTGGAATACCTCTAAACAAATACCACATTGTCTTTAGCCCGTATCAGTATTAGTATCATGCAATATAAAGCTATTATTCTTTATTTAATTCAGTATAATGCTTTTCCTCAAAAATAGTTTTGCCATTTTGTTAGGGTTGAGACGCTAAGAAATGGTTTCAAATGTACATTACACGAACCCTGAACCATTGCAAAATGATGGTGGTTCTCTCTCTCTCTCTTTACTTTAATCATGCATTATCAACTACATATAAAGCAGCAACCAAAAACTTAGGGTTATCTGAGATAGGTGAAAGTAAGAGTTAAAAAGAAAGTCATGCTAAAACGGCGCTTCACTCCCCCCCCCCCCATGAAAAAAATAAATAGATTAGTAGTCCTCCTCTCCAGCACCCCCCCCCCCCCCCCCCCCCCCCCCCGCTTTAATATCACATTTTCACTTGGCAGCCCAAGGGGGCCGGGGGTGGGAGGAGGGGGGTTAAACCCCTAACCCCCCCCCGTAGATCTGCCCATGTTACCATATCATTCCACGACATCTTGGTCTTCCTCTTCTTCTCAATAGGGACTTTTAGATTTGCGTGGACGTGGACGTGTTACGTCCTTTTAAGGCACTGGCAGTCACATGTCACGTCCTTTTAAGCACTGGCACTGCCTTAAAAGGAGGTCACACGTTTCAGTCCACGTTCCCATCGTGCAAATCTAAAGGTCCCTAATATTGATTTACTGGTCGAGGTTCATTATTTGCTATTCATTTGAAATCACCAGATTTCAGCGGGTTAACGCTTTCACAACGAAAAACTTCTCCATGACCATGTTTCTGCCCTTGCGCGATCGCCTCCAGCTCCAGCAGACATAGCGCGGCAGCGTGCACACGTACCGCTACTAAGGGCGCAGTAGGCCTATAACCACTGCTGACGGCGGCACTGCACTGTGAGCTGAATCGGTAATAATAGGCCTACTCATAGAACGAGAAATCTTGCACGCTAATCTAAATTCCATTTCATTTGAAAATTGAAACTCAATATCGTGTTAAAGTTATACCAGAAAAGAAAATCTTTATATTATAATTCCACGGGGGTGATTTTTTATTTTGCAATCGCCCCCGTGAGCAACCTGACGGGGGCGATTATGTAGCTCACGGGGGCGAATCGCCCACCGCCCCCGTGTATTTTGAGCGCTGGTTTAAAGGTATTACAAAGTTTTGGTATGGGGTCATTATTTTGGTTCAAATGAACATAATGAAAGCATATGCGATCCTACAACATTCAGAGATCATTGTCGCGGTTGAAATCGATTCTAAAGTTATGAAATTGCAAATTATACACTCTTTATGTTGTATTGCTCCCTCTCAAGGTCAAGATATTAATTACGCTATTTAACAATGTTCCTTGACTAAAATCGACCGATTAACTATTCCCGTTTGGAAGTTATATATCACAACTACATATTCTGAGCTTTTCATGGTAGCAGTTGCCATCGTACGGCCTTAGGCGCTATTTGAAATTTTATCAAAATTTACCGGGAGCACCGGTAAATTTTTATATTCAATTTTTCTCAAAAGCAGAAGTGTTTTAGGGGCTAAGTTTTCTAGTGCGTATAATACATCCACAGGGGCATCCAACTATATCAAAATTGTACAGAATCACTATCCACCCAATTTTCAAAATTAACCAAAACTTTGTATTACCTTTAATGATTTTATTTGATGCATAAATTGTCAATGAAGATTATCAATTAACAGTTTGAATTATCTTATAAACAAAATTGATGTAAACTTGTGATGACCTATTTTCATAATCTAAATGTCAGTTTAGATATATATTCCTCCCGACATCAAAATTACTAGAATCTATACTATTACAACAACAAAATTGTCTTCCTCAATAGAAATTTAATTAACATTGAAATTTTCGCCCGGTCAACTTCATTCCTTGAGGAATAAAAATATGAAGTGTCAACTGAAAAAATAATAGGCCTCTCACTTTCCATAACTTACCATTAGCATTGCAATCAAGGTGGGGATGATTATCTGCAAGAAACTTTTGATTGTCTGTCATGGCTGCTGCCTAGATTTGAAAATAAAAAACAAACTATTATATCATGCCACCTTAAATTTTGTTTTAAATTCTTTAATATTATCTGATTTCATTTATTAATATTATTTTTATTTTTCATTGTATTTCATTCCTTTAGATATGGTAAGAACTAGATGTCAATAGCAGCCTACCTCTCAAGATATTTCTTGCGGGCTGATGGCAAATGTTTCTTGAAGTCTGATGTATACTTTGGACGGTGCTAGTGCTTACCCGACTGATATAATATAAGAAAGCAGTAAGCATATTCTATCCTCTAGTCTAGTCATTTATATTATAAGAAAGCAGTAAGCATATTCTATCCTCTAGTCTAGTCATTTATATTTTGTGGGGGGGGGGGGGGGCTTTAATATGACACAAACAAATTGATCTAATTATGATTTTCAACATAAGAATCTTAAATTGAAAGTAAATGCACATGCATCAGGGTGCCGTTTTCTCTCCTTCTGTCTTTTTCTTCTTCTCCCCTACTTTTCCTTTCCTCTTAAATGTGTCATTCAAACGAATGTATGTAGGCTAGATCTCCTATGTGCTACACCCTCGATCAGTTGGTCACTGCAAAATCACTAATCTAAATGGAAAACTATCTTAAACTAGCCTAGATTCTAGATCTACTTCTAATTCTTGTAAGTTGTAGGTGTGAAATTAATAACAGCCCATCCCATTCAATCTACGCACGTACGCAAGCGGCACGGTACCCGGGAATTTACGTGTAGCTGTGTGTGTACTGTCGTATGTAGTAAATGAATGTGGTTTCCGCCCAGCTGACTGAATGAATGGCTTCGATAATAACAAGATTTCCTGTTGCTAAAAATCATCCAATTTATGATAATTCCCAGGTAATTTCAGCTACCACAACATCAATCTTGGAATCCCTTACCTCAATGTTCGTACTACTCAGCTTCTCGGTGCAATTATAAGTCTTGAATCAGGAAAAACAAAGGTTGTTTTCCTCTCGTGCTATCATCTAACTTGGCTCGGCACTGGAAGGGACGCCATGATCATGAATGACCACCGAGAACTTGTTTACTATGTATGCAAATATCCGAAATCCGTGTAGGTGATTGGTCAATGAAAGGGACCTGTCAATTTGTGTGCTTGTGATTGGTTTGACTAGTAATTGCTCCATCCAAAACATTGCGTGTTCCTCCAAGGGTCCCTGAACCACAGAACCCTCCGAATATAGTTATTCTGAAACTATATCTCGTATGATTTACTGATTTAATCGAACCATAGATCTAAGTTAGGTTTAGTAATAAAGAGAAGTTTAATAACGATATTTGTCAGTTCTAACTTCTATGTCATGACTTTATACTGCAAGGCCTCATTTTTTATATTCTCTTCAATGTTTGTGATTTAATTGTTTGCATGTTTTGAACTGTTTGTGTTTTGTTTTTGTTTTTACAATCTGGAAATTACTAATGAGAAGTTAGTTAGTGACGTACCATGGTTATCAAGTTAAGCTGTTCCATACCCATGTTTTTTTAATCCTGATGTAGGCTTTTGCTGAATGAATAATAAATAAACATGTTGTTGTTGTTGTTGTTGTTTTAGTTTAAGGGCGTGTGTCATTCAAATATGAATATTTATTCAGCAAATATAGTCTTGCTACAAACAAAGTGATGTGATTATGATGCAATTGAGATATTTCTTAGCAGTCAGGTAAAACAAACAAATAGACAAACAAACCAACTGTGATGCATATGTTGTGTATCTGGCCCACGACCCACGCCCTAATTGCACCAGCCCCGACCCTCCCCCTCGGCCCTCGGCGGCTCTCCAATGTACACAGACCATGCAGGAACATCAACATTTGACAAAGTAGTAAATATGCAATATAGGCCTCATGATCTCATCCGATGAAGCTGGATAGCAAAGAATTAGTATTAAGTCCAATGACTCTAAACACTGGCAGCTAGGGGCGGCACCTTTTTTCTTCTTTTTTAATAAATATTCATGGGCCAATTTCAAACTAACCGAGCAGATATCATGCGTGGTCAAACAGTTACTGTAAACATCCCTCCCCCCCCCCCCCAAAAAATAATAATAAATCGAGTTAATTTAGTTATTCAGATCAGTGGCGGATCCAGGAGGCCGAGCGGGCCTTGCCCCCCCCCCCCCCCCGGCCCGCAAAGAAAGGAGAAAGATAGAGAGAAGAAGGAAAAGAAGGGAAAGAGTCGTGAGAAAGGGAACGAAAGAAAAGGGAGAAGAAAAGAAAAGGGGAAAAAGAAGGATGAATCGGGGGCCAAAAGGGTCTTGCCTCCCAGCTGTAACCCCGCCCCGCCCCCCCCCCCCCCCCCATCGAAAAATAAGAGAGAAGGAAGGAAAGGTAAAGAAAAAAGAGGATCGAAGAAGAAAAGAAAAGAAGGGGATATCAATCGCAATTTTCCCGCCAACAAGTTGTAGTTCGGGGGAGGGGGGCGAAAGAAAGAAAAAATAGTGACCTGCCAGTTTGACAAAACATGGTATCAAAATATCTTTATCTGACCATTATAAAATGCTTAAAACCCCTGAGCTTCTGGGGGCTCCGCCCCGTGGACCCCACGTCATTTAGTGACCTGCCAGTGTCACAAATAAGGTATCAAAATATGCTCATCTGTCGGTTACTTAATGTATAAAACTCCTGAGCTTCTGGGGGCTCCGCCCTCTGGACCCCAGACCAATTTGTGTCCTGCCAGTGTCACAAATAAGGTATCAAAATATGCTCATTTTGTCGTAATTAAATGCCTATACTCCCTGAGGTTCTAGGGGCTCCTTCCCTTGACCCCGCAGTGGCTTTGCCCCTATAGACCCCACGCCAATTCACCTCTACCTGATCGTAAATACCTACCCCCCCCCCACCTACTTAGAGAAACGTTCAGCGGGGCCTGCATGTAAGAGTGGGGTGGTGCGGATTTTTTT
This sequence comes from Strongylocentrotus purpuratus, assembly GCF_000002235.5. Classification (NCBI taxonomy): domain Eukaryota; kingdom Metazoa; phylum Echinodermata; class Echinoidea; order Camarodonta; family Strongylocentrotidae; genus Strongylocentrotus; species Strongylocentrotus purpuratus. The sequence continues at coordinate 42,549,166 of NW_022145612.1, read as the reverse complement.
GCCTACCCCCCCCCCCCCCCCCCCCCCAAACGTTTTTGCTCAATTCGCCACTGCCGGTGTCACCATTACGTACCAATGTTTGGCTCGCATAATTTCAAATTTGGGCCCCCCCCCTAAGAAATCCTGGATCCGCGCCTGATTCAGATGGCCTATCTAAGGAAGCCCAACAATATATCAAATACGTACAGATAGGCCATGAAATCGGGGGGGGGGGGGATAGTCAGATTCGGTTTGGACGGTGACAGGGATGTGCTCAACCCTCGAAACCCCTACCCATTTTAAGGTTCATTTTCATGGGGGGGGGGGGGGGGTGGTTATCAAAGTGAAGCCCGTTTTTTCAGGACCCATCTTTAGGGATATTTTTGTTGAAAAATGGATCCCATGTATAGGGTTTTTTGTGTGCAAAAGTGACCCATTAGAGTGGCACACCCCGTATGCCTTAATATGTGTGTACCCCCCCCCCCCCCCCTCCCCGGGCAGAAATACATTGATATTGACAAGATAAGTATACAAACATAAAGAAGAAAACCAAAGAAAACTGTAAGAGGTAAAAAGTAAAATAAATAATTCTAGATACACACTCGACCCATGTTTATTTGTTATTTTCCGAGGTCGAGTAGTAACCATGGCCGGAGTGAGAGAAAAAAGCATTTTGTAGGTGCATTGTATCAATATTTGTTTGTCTCTTCCATGCATATAGTAATTGTTAGGCATTTTCAGAATGTCGGGGGACGACTGTCACATACGGACCCTTGATAATATTCTATCTTCTGTGATATTAGACTCCTATATTCAGTTGCCCCTCGGCCCCTGGCCCCTGCGATAACAGCTAGAGAACAAAACGTGAAGACCCTTTATTAGAAGTTGTTGCTATTAATACAATCATGTAGTACCACTGACATTGTATATGTTAATTAAGCGCTTTGTATCTACTTGTAGAAAAGGCGCTATACAAATGTTCATTATTATTATATTATTATATTATTATTATTTGTTTTTTTGGGGGGGGGGGGGGGGGGTCTCCGATATATGGATCCGAACGAACATGTACAATTTTCTACATCTTGCGTATTGCTTGAAAGCTATTGGCTCAAATATTGATTGATGCTGTGCGCGTCACATGAATTAGCCAATCATCGACCCGGAATGCTAGTTTATCAATTAAAGGTCCCGTATGTGCATATTACAGGTGTATCGAGAGGTAAGATGTTCCAGGAATCAACAATTTTGTGGTATTTACGTGTTTTAATCACTGTTTTTGTTATGTGAGATCGAATTTCTGTATGAAACAACGAATTCAAGTGAATTTTGTAGTATCAATGAGTGAAAACGTGTTGCTACGTGAGTGTTTTGGGGCGTGCTTAGATACGAACGTGTGACTCATTTTATTTGTTGACCTATTCATGGCTCTGACGGAGAGCGAGAGCAAACGAAGCCAGGCTCATCGGCCTGGCGCTGGCCTGGACTGGGTAGCTTCTACGTCGGAGGGCTCGGGCTCGGGAATAATGCCTCGCGAAAGGAGTATGAGCCTTATGTAGATTTTCTTTATCATGTTTAAACTCTAGTTAACTTATACATTGTCACAGTCATGCTTCTTTCATGTGATTGTGAGTAAGAATCGGGGGGCTGTACAAGAACACGCTGGGGGATCACTCCCAACATGACAAGCTGTATAGCGCCTACGCACCCGCGTCCAGAAAAAGCTTCAAAAGGGTGTCTTTTTCAGCTATACAGTGTCGTCAAAGTTTTCCTTCAAATTTAAGCAAGGGGTGTTTTCCAAGCTCTGATATTGCACAAAAAAATCCCCCCAAAAGGGCACCTTTTAAGTTTAACAGGTTCGGCATTGCATTTTGGCGTTTCCATTAAAAAGAGTGTTTTTCAAGCACGTACTGCTCGCACAAAAAACAAAAACAGTGTACCTTTTCAGGTTAGGGTCATTTCAGAAAAGGTGCACTACGCCATTATAGGGTCCATTTCAGAGGTTGATGGACACGGCTGGGTAACACCATAAAACATGTATATAATTAGGCACAAATTCGCACAAGCCGTCGGCAGAAGATCACCCTTGTCGAGATGCTGAACAGGCTTTGACAAGTAACAGAATAGAAGTAGAAGTAGAAGCACTAGTGAGAGTGAAAGCAAGGCCAACAATTAAGAAGAGACAGACTAATGAGTAATGGATATATCTTGCTCGTACAATTAGGTCAAGTAGGATGATATAATTGAAATGTTGGTCAAAACACATATATCTACCCCCAGACATGGAAGATCTGGTAAAAGTAATAAAGTAATAAAATATTTTTTTATTCAAATTCAGCAACAAGGAGACTGTCAGAAATAGTTGTAATAAATATTATAATCTCAGTTAGATACCAACAAAACATAATGAGAGAATGCCTTCTTTTGTGGTGATCATAATTCAAGAAATGCAACATATTGTTTAACCATTCAAGAGATCTCTGAGAATTGCCATAGGTTGTACTTGTAGAAGTGTAGAGGGCAGCAAGTTACACAATCAAAGAATGTTTTATTGTGACTAAAGTTTCATCGAGTGAAATTTAAACATTGTTTTTTCTCTATCCTAGGACATACATTTGTATTCATCATGTTGAATATCAGCTGAAGATGAGCACATACTGGACTTAAATTAAATGAATGATCGATTATTCTAATAATGGCAAACTCAACAGGATACAAGCTGCGCAGCGCAGCCCATAAACACTTGACAGAATCAGAGTGCACAAAGCTCAAGATATGTATCCGGAGATTCAGAGAGACCCTGTCCGTGCTGGGACTTTGCACGTCTCTACAGAAGTTCATGGATACCCCAGACAAAGTGCATTTGATGACTCTCATCTTCCCGATGATACCAAAGGACCTTCTGGTGGACTTTGACAACCTATCTCGACTTCAATTCGAGCACTACAGTACGCTGGTTAGACCAAAGCTGGTGGAGAAGTACAAATTGGACGATGCGAAGAAGCAAAGTCCAAACAAAGGATTGAGTCGGAAATCCTCCACTCGTGTCTTGTTGCCTGTGGAGCACATGCACAACCTAGCAGAGGCCCGAGAACACACAATGGAAACCTTCAAAGGCAGACGCAGCGAGATGCATCGTAATGGAAGCCAGCAGGCTGTAGAGCTGACTAGAGTGTCAAAGGAACATAAGCGAAGCAAGACGTATCATGCTCTTGAGCAGCCAGTCAGCGGGGACGAAGCTCCTAGGTCAGTGTTTCGTGAACCACAGCCTCCAGTAGTACTCAATACCAGCCAAACAAGTAGTGATTCCACACCAAGAGTCAGACTAGGGGAGCTCAGGCAGGAGTCTACACCAAAATCTCTCAAGGTATTTAAAAAAAAAAAAATCTATTTATTGCTACTTCCAACAGAATAACTTTTTGAAGAAGTCTTTCCAACAAACTAGAAACTACCCCCATATATTTTGTTCAAATCAAAAGGACTACAATATGTATTTGTCTTCTCTTTTGGGATATCAGCTAGATATTAGTCACATATTTCCTCATTTTATAGTACATGTGTAACTGCATTGTACATCTATACCCAGTAAACAGTAGCCTACAATGTACTTGTACATGAACCATTGCAAGTGCACGAAGGATCTTTCTTCATTTCATGTAATTGCATCTTCGTCTTGTGCATGTATGCATTCATTGTTTGTGCAAGGCTAAGTTAAACAGTCAAATCCAATGATCATTGTCATGGTTTCCATAACAGTACCTCATGATCGTCAGGTATTTGCACTGTAAACATCAATGGGTTGTACATTTTGTAGTTAAAAGTGGGACAGTTAAGCTTATACGCATACAGGGAATTGTTCCAAATATTGTACTGTAGAATTCTATTCTATTGTATTCTACTTCACTAAGCAGAGTTTTTTGTAGGACCTACCACAACCTCAGTTGTCTTTTATGCAAACACATGTACATGTATGTTGTGTTTTGTCTTAAACATGGAGTGATAGCAAATAGAAGCAGGTGCAAAATAGCAGGCTTAGATTTTACCATACCTATACATATAATAAATCTTAGTGATTACTTGATGATAACTCTTTATTGATTTCTACTTGATTATGTTGTAGACCATTACTGTTGTTCCACCAAAATACATTTCTTGATATTTTTAACTGTGTACTGGATATTGTTGTAATTATTGATAAAATAACATATTGGATATCAGACATCGCATGAGTTCAATGTATGCCAAAGACTATGTCATGGCAAGTTGTACATACATGTATTTAGGATTATCATGACTTCTTATTAAAAGCTGGATTGCACTACTTGTAGCTACTTTTGCCCTCTATATGCAGGGAGGTCTCATCCCTCCTGGCCAAACTAGTGCAGACAGGCTTTTTAAGTAATTTTACACTGTCTCAAGATTGTAACTGCTTCATAAGTAAATTGTGTATTTTCCATTTGAATTTGCAGGTGCGACGAGTGACCCTTGAGAGGCGAGAAGGGCAGTCCTTTGGTTTTTGCATTCGAGGTGGCATTGACCTTAACACTGGCATATTTGTCTCTGAGGTGGACTCTGGGGGCCAAGCTGAGCAAAAGGTATTGCATCAGAACATTGTTACATTATATGGCCCTGTCCAATATGCATTCATTGAAAATACGATGCTATCATCCTACAGTACTTGTCCATTTGGGCAAGCAAAGACTTACTTCTTGTAGTACTATAAGACACAAAATATTGTTGTGAATTGTTAATAACAGTTTTTTTCACAGCAAGAAACATTTGATCATTGTGATGAACATTATGAATGAATGTAGACCATTCACATTATTTCAATAATTTCTGGTTTTACAGTACAACAGAAAAATATATTTATGCTAATATACATTGGAGCAATCGATGCTACTAACTTCAGAAAATGAGTTTTAAAACAATTGCTGTATTTAAAAGACTTGCATAGTTTTATTATTAATTGAATACTGTGAGCAATTATAGCTTGGAAATTCAATAATTTGGGTGGCAGTGTTGGGCCATACTTGACAGATCCAAGAAATCTGAAATATTTTGCCTTAATATCTTGGAAATGAAAAAGGGAAGAATTGTGAGTTCTTCTTCCAGCAAGTATTGCAAGCAAACCAAACCAAGTATTGAAATCTAAATGTTTACTGAACCTGTTACTGAACCATACTGAACCTGCTCATCTTAGGGAATGAAAGTAGGAGAAAGAATCCTCAAAGTGAACAACGTAGTCTTCAAGAGCATCAGCCATTCTCAAGCTGTTGTAGCTATCAAGTCTGCTTCTCGTATTCATGTCTACTTAGCACCTCTTGGTCAGATGCCTGGTTCTACTGGTACAACACCAAGGTAAGCTGAATAAAAGTCCAGGGGGGTGTTTTACAAAGATCCTAAATTGGACTTAACAATTATTGAAAGCCGTTAGCATCTTTGAAATAATTTGTAAAAGTTATTTTAAAAGGCATAAAATGTTGAGTAAAATCATTCATATTTTCTATTATCAAGGAGATTTCATGTTCTGGATGTAGAATTCATGAAAACTCTAAAATACTTGAATTTTTGCTCTTGAACACATTTTATTTTAAGGCTACAAATGGCTCTCCATAATGTTTAAGTCCAACTTAGAGTTAAGTTCGACTTAGGATCTTTGTGAAATATCCCCCAATTTATGCTGCTGTGTCCCTTATGAGTGACTTAATTCTTTGTGTTTATTGAGTAACAAGTGAAAGTCTTTATGATACTCTAAAACAAAAACCCTTGTGATATATTTTCATTTATGTACAATCAGTTTAGGAAAGGTTTATAAATGAATTAAATTGCATTTTCAATTTAACTGACATTTGATTGAAATGCTATAATTATACACAATTGATGCATATTTTTTCATAGCCAAGCATAGCACATTACTACTTTATTTGTCGTAAACAATAGAAGTTTTGTTCTATTATCCTGTGCGATCAAAGTGTACTTGTGATATGGTTAATTTAAGCCAGACTACACTATTTGTAGCTACCTGAGCCCTCTATATAGCTAACAATGCCTTAAGAAGCGGTGCCCGTTGGTCCCCCATGATCCTCTTTTTCTTATGTAAATTGAGAGCTGATTTGATGAGATAACCACCTGTCAGTGACCTTGCAGGGAGGTCTAATCCCTCCTGGCTAAACTAGTGCAGACAACCTTTAAATACTACTGTCGATATCACCTTATCTTTCCATTCTTTTCAGGATTGATGATCAGATGTCTGGTAACCTTGGCAGTCAGTTGAGATTACCTAGCACAGATACCATCAACATGGCGGCATCTTCCAAGTCCAAGGGTCGTAAGGTCACCATCCTAGCTGAAGACGATGGCTGGCTTGGATTCAGCATTAGAGGGTAAGACCACTTCTGGGGCCTGTTTCACAAAGCATTCTTTCAATGACAATTGACAAAAATCAGTGACAAATGTGTTGATAACCAATTAGAAGCAAGGATTTCAGTAGCTTATAACAAAAACTGTCATTTGTCACTGATGACAAGTTTTGTGCAACCCCCCCCCCCCCCCCCCCCCCCCTGGAGTCCATGTCAATTCAAGAGCATCTACTCAATTCGGCAATGGGATCATCTCTCTGTGTACATTTTTATATCAGCTTGGCTAAGTAAAATGGTTCAAGTCATACATTCAAGTACTGTACTCTAGCAAGCTGACTTGATCCAACACACTTGACTTCAGTCAATTGTTTGAATATCATGCTATGAAATGTACATTTCTGAAATACTCATAGATAGTAAGACCTTGTCCCCCAAACTGCATGGTATTCCTGTCATTTGCTAGTTTTTTATTTGTGTTTTCTTGACAATAATATTCATTTTACCTGGGACTAAATGTGTGTTTCCAAGTAAATGTTTATCTTTAGAATTTTTTTTCTTCTTCATTTATTTGACAAAGTATTCCTTTTCAAAGTCTTAAAGTTTTCCTGACAAGTACTCAGTGGAATAGCCCACTCATAGTGAACTCATTCACTACCTCTTTGGTAGTGAATGAATATGAGCAACCCTTTTACCAACATCACAATAAGAGTTTTTCATGATTTTTTTTCTTCCTGTTTTGCAGTGGAACAGATCAGAGCATGGACATAACAGTTGCCAATGTGGATCTGTCATCGCCAGCAGAAAGATCAGGTCTGAAAAAGGGAGAGCGCATTCTGAAGGTCAGTAACTAATGTAGCCCTTTATTTTTCTGATTTATTTCTTTAGTCTAGATGAAGGATAATAAATCGCATAATATTTCTGTTTAGAATAATGTTTCTTGAGTGAAGCAGAAAGAAGCAGCAAAGTATTTTTATTTTGTTTTAACCCTCATTGCCCCTCTCTCTGTCTGTTCTCATTCTTTACCCCCCCCCAGCCCTTTCTATTCATATATGTTAAGTTTGCTAATCTTTCACACAATTTGGGTGATTTCCTTTCTTCTTCAAGGAGTTGGAGGGCGATGAGACAGTTGTTGCAATGCTTAAAGCCAAGGCCTCAAGTGTATATGTTGTAGTAATGTAATCTATTTTCACTCTTTGCATTTATCTCTCTAGCTTTAAAAAAAAAAGTTTGATGTTTGCCAATATTTTCACCTGCTGTGTGAGCCTGATGACGTTGTGATGAATTTATGATAGTTTGCTAACTTGAATGTTTTCAATTTTTCACAGGTGAATGGGAAAGCAGTGGAAGGATTAGAACACATGCAAATAGTCAACTTTGTCCTCTCTGCTAGTATCGTTGTTCTTCATGTGAAACCTGGTAAGTGACATTCATGCATGTATTTTTTTATGTTTTTCTTGCCTGTAGTTGGTTTTACTAAAGCATATTATGAAATATGACCCACGTTGATCATGTGTAACCTTAATGGTAAGCTCATAGGGTGCTCTCAATGCCCTTTTAGCAGATAGAAGATAACAATTGGCAATTACACAAACAATGGAGGCCCTTGAGGTCAGCATTCTTTATTCCATGTACACACTCCTGGCTTCAGGTTGCCTTGTACGTACAATTACATTGAGAATCTGGGACAAGAAAGGGGTCCACAACTTTTTTAGCAAGTTAATTTGAGTTTTAACAAAACAAAAAAGCAGAAAAGTTTCATAGATTTGATATAGAATCCAACGTCGATGGATCAGTCATGTGATTATGATGTCACCTTGTCATATTTTGTTTTGTACATGAGATGTCACAAATGTCTATCTTTCTTCTTTCGTAACCCTTCTTCCGTGCTTATCATTGAGATGTGTTATCAGTAGACTGTTCCTGCTCTCTTTCCCTAAATATAAATCTATTCCACTAATGGATGGTATTGATAAAGCTTGATTTCTGTTTTCATTAAAAAAACAGCTCTGAGGCGAGCATCTCAGGCTAGTGCCGTGTCATCCAAGGTGAGGGGTCGGCATGTTTCGTCCAGTTCATCTACTGCAAGCAAAGGAGCCAAACAAGAAAGTAAGTTTCATTCTCATTATTTTGTATTGATAGTAATTTTCAAACTTGCCATAATTTTTCGGCTGAATAATTGCACATTCTTCAATCAAACCATGTAATAACTACAACTGGCTGCTATACGTCTTTTTCATAATTTTTAAAATTTATTTTGTCTATCCGTCTGTCTTTTGCTTCCCCTCCCCCTCTCTCTTTCTCTTCCTCCTTTTTGTTTTACACTGTTACCTTCAATCATCTATCATGTACTAGTAGTTAGATTGAATGATTTAAAGGCTATAGAATTACAATCATAATTCTGTTTTCATATATATTAAAGGTAATACAAAGTTTTGGTATTGGGTCATGAATTTGGTTCAAATGAACATATTGGAAGCATATACGATCCTACAATATTCAGTGATCGTTGTCGCGGTCGAAATCGACTCTAAAGTTATGAAATTTTAAATAATAAACACTTTATGTTGAATAGCTCCCTCTCAAGGTCAAGATATTAATTAAGTTATAAAACAATGTTTATTGACTAAAATCGACCGATAAGCTATTCTCGTTCGGAAATTATATATCACAACTACACACTCTGAGATTTTCATGGTCGTAGCTACCATTGTATGGCCGTAGGAGCTATTTGAAATTTATCAAAATTTACCGGGAGCACCGGTAAATCTTTATATTCGATTTTTCTCGAAAGCAGAAACGTTTTAGGGGCTAAAATTTCTGGTGTTTTTAATTCATCCACATGGGCATCCAAATATATGGGCTATCCACCCATTTTTCAAAATTTCTCAAAACTTTGTAATATCTTTAAGTTAAGCTGATATATATTTTGTTGAAACTAGCATTTCACCTGCAGTTGCCATAAATGTGTTCTCTATGCTGCTTGTATTTCAGTTTCTTCTGGAAACGAGTTTGATGAATCCCTTACTCGATCTAGCGTGAGGAGAGGTCTAAGGTCACCCATACCAGAGACGGCCCAGGAGATTGCACAGTTTGTGGCTGTAAGTTGAACAAATATTAATCATTAATCGTCTTCATATAAATTGGCATTGCGTGAGTGATAAGGGAGAGCGCAAATGCTCAGTTTTAGCTTTACAGATAAATCAGTTCAAGATGTGTTCATATTCTGCGGTTTTAAGTAGATATGTGTGATGTTAGCTATTTTGATGAATATAATATACAAATATTATCGTGTAGCTGTTTACTCAGAATTGATACAAGTGAATCAATGACCAATGTTAATGTCTGTTATTATTTATGTTCTATCGCAGGAGATGCAGTCAACCCCACCTGTTTCTACTTCCACACCCCTCCCACCTGATGATGATCCAAGACTGATCAAGAATAGGAATCAGTACATGAGAGAGATGTACAATGGTGCTGCAACCAATGAGGATAGTATCCTTCAAAGGATGAGAGAAGATACTGGTGGTGAGGTAGATGCTCCTCTCCATCTCAACCTCTCCAACCTGTCAGGGAGGACCCTGGAGGAATCGTTCCAACAAAACGCAACAAGAGTGGATCCAGTGGATGCGAACGAAGGCTCAGAGAAAAACAGTCCAAGGAGACTTTCTAAGTTTGACCAGGGCACCATCCGACTGAATCTAGCCAAGGGCAGCGTGAAGGGCACGATGAAGGAAGCTAAGCTGATCAACGTCGATATTGATTTTGAGAACGATGTGGTGGAGAAGAAGCAGAGAAGGCATGTGAAAGATTTGTTCGAACAGAAGCAGGAGGTCAATCGCAGGTTGAGTCCGTCTCCTAACGGGCAAGGGTCGCAGCGTAAACAGATTCCCGATGGATACACGCCTCGCATGAACATTCTGAGCAGCCCCTATGCGCACTATGACCGTGAGAATAACATCAAAACCGAGACGCTGACACCGTCATCCAAAGACTTGAAGGGAGCCATGAGAACCGCGTCCAGTCAGATCAGCAATGAGTTGACTGGAAAGAGTAAGGGTATGACCACCTGCAATGTGCCACCTTCGCCTCACAATGGATCGAGTCCCGTGTCAAAGTTCATCCATAAGGTGCTCAGACGAAGGAGCAGTGGGGGAAAGGATTTGCTGAAGAAGGGCGGAGTGAGTCCTTCGAGCAACATAGGTAGCTCCGAGTCACTTAATGGGGGCTGCGGATCTTTGAGACTGGGCAATATCGGACCTGAGCCAACCCTCCAGGGGACTGCATATGATCTGATGAAAATGGGGGGTGGCGATTTCAGCTCCACTGATGGAGATTGAGATAGTAATTTGATGGATTTTAGACAATCTGGCTGAATATATCTATTTTATCTGCTGCATTAAAATGAGGTTGCTTAAAACTTGTAGTATTAAAATTATTTAATAGTTACAGTACTATACCTCTTTTGGTTAATATTCATTTCTTCATACTAGTATTTGCCAGTTAATGAGTACAATTTATGGTTGGGTTGTTACCATAACAAAATGTTGAAAGTACTCATTCACTCAATATGTCATTCAAATTCTATTCCCATATTTAATTTGGAATGGGAGCTTAGGCTTAGGATTTATAGTATGTTGTATTTTAATTTAAAAATAAATGACTTGTAAGTCATTTTTCATAGCACTTATGTGCAGAACCCAAGGCTACCAATTCGAGTGATGCATCAATCAGTTGTTTATGATTACATTTACTTCCCATTTTTTTCCTTTTTTTCTTCATAGAGCAAGAGAACAAATGCTATTCATTGCATGCAGTATTGAAATTTCAGGTCAAAATATTAATATTTTGAAGAGTGATTCTTTCATTTACATAGTGTATGATGACATACACACTCACTGCTAACCATATGTATGCATCATGCTAGCATCTGCATGTTATCTTTTTATTCCTCATTCAATAAATTACATTTGATGCTGCCAGAGCTGCCTTGATACCATATTGTCAAAGATCAAATTTTAGTTCACACATTTTTGAAAGCGTGTACAGTTTCACATATACCTGTAGATATGATATCCATAAGTTTACTCAATTTAAATGTAGATGATTTTGTCAGCCTGTTTCTGCATTTGTATACATGTAAGTCAGTTACATACTTTGAATCGTTCCTTTTACTATAGCCTTTCTTTCATTGATTTTCACCTTTCCAATACCTATATTCCTATTTGGGTTCTCTGTGATCGATCTTTTTAAAAGTGCAAGGAGAAATCTTTGTATGTGCCAATATATGTATGATTAAAAATGCTTCTTACACCTGCCATCATTCATAATCTTTCTTATGAATGACTCTTGCAAAAGACATACATTTTGATACAACCTGTACATTTTTTTTTTTTGTGATATATTAACAGATCTATATAAATTGTTTGTTAGTCTTTCTCAGTTTTTGTATCAATCCCATCGCTCTTTCCTGATGACATTACAAGAATAATGTCATATATGGGACAGCTAAATGTAATATACTACATATGTACCTGTAAATTGCTTCAAGTTTAATCAATCAAATGTATACATGTATGTGTATTTACATTTAAACTGATTATGTATGAAGTATGACATACAGGTATTAGTGGACTATTGTACATTTTCATTCCTAACTTGTATACATGATGCAATGGCTCAGAATCACCATTAAGTCTCAAACCTAACATGGAAACAAATGGGGGAAAATATAATTTTTCTCCTATTGATTGCTCTTTGATAAAACTTGAAGTTGAAATGACTTAATATGTCATTGGAAATTTGGAATCTCTAGTTTATATATAAATCAAATTAATGATGAATTCTGGTGAGTTGTAGATGGTCTTGATTCTTAAGAAGATGGGTCATATACTGACAAGTAGAAAGGCTTATGGTAATCAGATCATTTTGCAGTTGTATGATCATAGTAAGAACATCACATACAGTGTAGGTCATTCACTAAGGTTCCCGAAAAACACAATGCAACAATACCTGAAACAGAAATTCATATTACTCTAATACTTGTTGCATGTTAGCATTAATAATGAGGGATTGATCTGGATGCCCCCAAATTATGTGCAAATTTAGTTAAAATGAGTTTCTAATATTGCTGCAGGTTAGCAAAATTTTCTGTATAGAATTTGGTTTGATCTTTCCAATCCATGACTAATTAAAAGGTTAACTTCACAATATCTATTGTGCATGATTTGCTTTATAATAAAAATGATTTATTTTATTTTCTTGAAGAATATCAATTTCATTGCATTGTCAAGATGGTGCATATGATAATTTAAAGAGATGCAATAATCATTGTTATCCACCAAATTAAGTATTGTCATGATTACTTTCAGAATCTCTTTGTGCAATTCTTTATTTTTTAGATTAAACTACTTGTATTATAAAAAATATCGATGATACTTCATGTTTTGCTATATGGTTGTTAATTTAGATTTAGACTTCGAGATATAAAATATAGAATACAAAATTGAAGACTGACATCAGATGATGGTGAAAAGGAATACAATTTTTTTCTTTTTTTAACCCAGGAAATGATAGGAGTTTAAATAAAAATGTATCAGAATTGGGTAGAATTTATAAGTGTAATATATTGACAATTTTCTCACTTCTTTTCTAAAGGTGTGCTGTGGTAGCTCCATGAATTAATCTCTATATTTTCTTGTATGTCTTGTGACACAGAGCAATATTTTATTTTGTGATGCTATTACATTCTATCTGGCAGCATTTTCATTTCTGAATGGTTTTCCCATTATTCTTTAGAACTATCTATAAAGAAGTATCTGGCTATAGCGTATGTCATTGTATGACAGTGCATGTATACATGAGCTTATTAAACTGTCATCATACTTCAATGTTATACCTTGACCATTTTGCTGAAAATAAATAAAAGAGGCCTTTTCTCATTTGTAGTCAAAATTTACTATTATTGACTTTACTTTGATTATGTATTTTAGCATTTGAGACATATGTTTGAGTGTGTGTGCATAGATGAAGCATGAGTTTCAGTATGTTTTTAAGCATGATTTAATATCTCATGGGATTTTCCAGTAAGAGGGAAGTATATATGGTCATCGTCAGGAGATTTGAATCTCTAATGCGTGTGTTTTGCTGCACAAAAATTTCTTTGTTTTTAAAACAAAACAATATATATGTATACCCTTGGGGAGGTATATACCTGTCAAATGAAAACGTTAAGATTTGTGAAAGTGACAATGGCATGCATGATGATAAAAGGATTCTCAGATTATAAGTTACACCCCGAAAAAAACTCTCTCTTTCTCTGGTCTCTCTCTCTCTCTTTCTTCTCTCTCTCTCTCTCTCTCTCTCTCTCTCTCTCTCTCTAACTCTCTCTCTCTCTGCTATCTTTATCTTCATAATTCTCTTTGCTTTTTTTTTTCTTCCACTTTCTATTTTCCCTTTCTGTTCTCTTTTCTAATTGTTCTCCCCGTCATATTCAGCCGTTAAAAAGTGAATGGGAAATTTATTCACTAAACAGAACTATTTTTGTAATGATCTTTATATTTTATCATCCCAATTATACATCCTTCCCAACCAGTTCATTCAAAAAGCTAGAGAAACCTATAGAGACGCTGAAAAGAATTTAGGTTGAGTGGTGAGTAGAGGACTAGAGAGTGATGAACAATGTGAGCCCAATATAATTACAAGCATATTTGATGCCTTAGATATTGTATAGTTCGAGTAGAGCCACTACATCTGTTCCTTCATTGAAAGGAACTGGTGATATGAAGATCGAGAGTTATAGAATTAAGTTATTGTTTTAATTTAGCTGGTTTAATTAATTCCCCTCCCCCTCGATCCTGATCTCAGCTGAAACCCTCCCGTACAACCCCAACTCCATCCCACTAAATCTAATTATTTTGAAAATGGAAAGCTAACAACAAACATCTCTCAGTTGCTCTTTCCAACTCTAAATCATCTTTCTAGCTGTCTATAATAACTGTCCCGTCTCTTCTCTTTATATGTGGCATTATTGTATTCCGCCATTTGGCCTTCTCTCATTGGCCAATCCTATTCCCAACATGGCTGCGCCCATTGCACATCTGTGGTGAATTGATCGTCAGCCGAGCTCTCAATTCAGCTGGTAAGATCATCCTTTTCTGCATATATTGTAATGATCGTATATATTTTTACAGTCAGTCTTTGTTGAGTAGTAGTTTAAATGACTTTTGAAGACCATTTTGCTCAATTTCTTTGTGAAATTCGTGAAATGACGGGACAGGCCAGGTTCATCATTTCCAGTGCAATGCAGAGTGAGAGTGCAGTAGGCAGTAGGCAGTAGGCAGTAGATCTACAGTGCTAACGAAAGTGTGAGAAGGTTTGCCATGTTTGCGGAGTGTGTACCGGTACTCGGAGCTCGGCATCGGCACTAGACCGAAAGCTTCAGTCTCTATACCGTCGGTTGTTCCACTGAGACTACGTCTGGCTCCACTAGACCTCCGGTTATAGAGACTGAACGATCGCCTATGGCTATGCCAGCCTATGTTGAAGATATCACGGCTAGATTTTAGCCGTTAGGCCCCTCCCACAAACATGAACAAACTTGCCACGGCCGTATTGTTATGCCCCCAAAATCCCCCAAAATGTCATTTTACCTCGTGCATATCCAATTTTACATTAGACCTAGGCCTAGGCTATAATACATCGGTTCCACTTACTAACTTGATTGAAATAATCCGTTTAATGGTCCCTTTTAAGGAAATTATGGGTCAAAATCGACAAATCTTGCAAGCCGTGTTAAACTCTCGCTGCCGTCAATCTCATCCCTTCTAGTCTACGCCGAAGGCAAAATGATTATGAAGGAAAAACTGTGCGCCATCTACACGTTCGTAATGGCGTTATCACGGTTTTTCCTTCATAATCATTTTTGCCTTCGGCGTAGACTAGAAGGGATGAGATTGACGGCAGCGAGAGTTTAACACGGCTTTCAAGATTTTCAACATGGATGTCGATTTTGACCCATAATTTCCTTAAAAGGGACCATTAAACGGATTATTTCAATCAAGTTAGTAAGTGGAACCGATGTATTATAGCCTAGGCCTAGGTCTAATGTAAAATTGGATATGCACGAGGTAAAATGACATTTTGGGGGATTTTGGGGGCATAACAATACGGCCGTGGCAAGTTTGTTCATGTTTGTGGGAGGGGCCTAACGGCTAAAATCTAGCCGTGATATCTTCAACATAGGCTGGCATAGGCGATCGTTCAGTCTCTATAACCGGAGGTCTAGTGGAGCCAGACGTAGTCTCAGTGGAACAACCGACGGTATAGAGACTGAAGCTTTCGGTCTACATCGGCACTAGTTCAGAATCATATCCAGACTTTGACCCTTAACTCTGGCGTGGAGATACCGAGATCGATACCTTAAAATCTACTAAAACATACCAAAAATCTAAATCTTCATACATTGTAATTAATAATGGTCATGATTTAAAAGTGTTATGTCTTATGACTATGTTTCATTAGTGACAATCTTACCTGTTTCGTGTGAATTTTCTTATCTTTTGTGGAATAGAGTCTAGAATCTATTGGTCCTAAAAAACGAAGACTTTAAGATACACTTTTCAAGGCAAACCGCTGCCCAATAGCATACCAACGGGACGGTGGGGTGTGCGCGTGCGTGTGTGTGAATTAAGTTAGCGACTGTACATGTAGTCTCACTCTCGAGCTCTCAGATCCTCATTAAATTCATGTAAGTAATTCACATTATGATAATGATCATCATCATTACGCAGGCTTGTAAGAAAAGTTGCAAATTAACATGATTTGACATCTCTGCAAAGCAAAGTTGTGAAACTATAGACTCTAGTAGCGTCTATTAACTTCTTCATTTCATCAGGATCATGATTCTGAATAAAGTATTTTTGAATATTCAAAAATAGGTTCTGCAGGAATTTGGAAAAAATCCAATTCAGATCACATTTTTACATTAATTTGTACCACCCTTCCCCAAGTCCGCTCCGCAGAGCTCTATGCGAAATTGCGAAGTAAGTAAACCCAGACGCTGTGTTTCCGGACAGGTTGTGCATCCAGATAGTTTATTAAAGTTGGTGATTTGAGGAAGTTTAGGTTCAATATTTTATAAATCTTCTAAGATTAATGTTAGTCTTTGTAATAAAACTTTTGGAAAAAATAGGCAAAGCACTACCTCCTCCTTTTTTGAAGAACTCTGGATGAGAAACTCATCACTTTTTTTACTTGACCTAATGTAACAGCATAATGTCTTTTAAATGTTGTATTAGACCCTACTTCTATGTCTACAAACCATTTGCAGATTAACGAACACTAGATGTACTTCAACTTTGAGCTTCTTTCACATGCAATTAGAATTATAAAAAATGCTCTCAACTATTTTTTTTCTGTAAATCTCCTCTTTAAGATAATTGCTCTTTGTGGGAAGAGTAAAGACTCTAAAATTACTGATAGATTTGTTCTCTCTCTCCCTACTGTATTTTCCAGGAGGAATCCCTCTGCTGTATCTCTGTGTTCCTGAAGTCTCATTGGAATAGGAATATTCTGGCTCATCTTGATCCTGGCAATTAAGAACAATCTATAAAAAAAAAAAATTAAAAAGAAGAATCTTGCACTGCTGCAGACTGTCTACCGTAATTATAACTACTTCAGAAATGGAGGTGAGGCTGGATCTAAGCTGGAGACTGGTTCTCCCGGTCATCATTGGAATCATGCTGCTGCTGTCATCATGTGATGGAGGCAAAAAGGAGAATGAAGCCATCAAGAAGAAATGTGATACCTGCAGAACAGTCACAAAGGGCTTTAAAGAGGTACATCTAATATTTGGCTGCTTCTTTTTTTTAATCTTTGTTCAAGATTCTTTTGTTTTTTTAAGTGTACATAGCATAATTTAATTACAGGTAAAGAAAATGATAAGACAGTAGCACAATAGTTCCATCTTTCATTTATGTTTATCACATGGAAGGTGTGTTTTGATTAGAATTGCAGAACCATCTTTTGTGTCATATAATTTGTTTTCCTGTACAAATCATAATGGGTATTCAACCCAGGTATAATTTATGGGGGATGTATTTGCTCCAAGATTATTTTCTTTTTGGGTTAAAAATTATGTTGTAAGTAATCTTGCTTGGCTATTGAAAATCAGTTCATAACCATTGTGAATGTCTGCTGAGAGGACTATCAAGTACTCTATGCAAATGTATCCAGTGATACTAGCATTGAATTTAGTTAGATAAAAGATAATTGTTTATGGTTGTGAAACAATGATGATCATTGCTGTTGTGTACAGTAATACCCATGAGTGGAGGACCAATCTCTGCAGTTGTCTTGCTATTTTACATCACTCCCGCTCCTTGCGCACAGAACAGAAAAACACCATTATTGACCCAGGAATAGTTCATACATTCAGCATTCATCCATTTTGTTAAACTTACGCTTCTAACATAAAGTTCTCCTTGCCTATCCTATCCGCAGGGCATGGAACGCACAGCACGTTCTATGTATGAAGGTGGAGATGCTGACTGGGAGGAGAAAAAACTAGGCAGTTATGCTACCAGGTTAGTTGCATTATAATCAATGTAATGTTAACTCATTGACAACTAAAATTCTTTTATTCCCATAGGCTATGTACAGAGACTAGAGAGCACATTATTTGAAGACTAGACAAGAAGAGTCTATTTTATAACAATCTTAGAAAAGGAAACATTAAAATGAGGTTGATGAGAAGAGGGAATAATAAACATAATAACAAGATGAAAGAAAAAGAGAGAGAGAGAGAGAGAGAGAGAGAGAGAGAGAGAGAGATGGAAAAAAGAGGGGGGGGGGACAAATTTTTTTGACAGATTGAGAGAAAAAGAGGGAAGATAGAAAACACAGAAAGTTATAGTAACATAGACACTGAAAGTGACAGAGATAGGGGAGAGGAATGAAACAAAGACATAGAGAGAGACAAAGAATAAATTTTAAAAGGAGGCAGATGTTGTGGTACTATTTTACAAAAGGATAGATATTTTGTTTATTATGTAACAGCTGCTCAGTTTGACCTGCACTAATCCTAAAAGGATCAAACCACCCAAGTCTGCTATAAAAATCAATAGGAGTATGCATTGTTATAGACTCATTGTTAACATGTCTTTGCTGAAGCTTTTTCTTATTAGATTAACTGCTCTAATTTTTCACACCTCAGTACCTCTATTAATGAATGGCTTCAAGTTCAAACTTTGTGTAGGATGTAGAATATAGACTGTGTAAGACAATTTACACCTTTGTGTACAAGTCTTTAAAAAGAGACTACGGTAATCCTGCCATTACCCATAGAGGCTAAATACATTGCGTCAAATCAATCGCAATTTGGTCATGCAGCAACAAAAAATATGCTGTTTACAACACATTAGTATTGACCACTACGACTAAAGATATGCTGTTGAGAGATTGCATCTGTTTGCAAATATATCTTGTACCACTGTTTACCATTCCTGTACATACTTTAACATGTCAAAGGCCCTATACACTTGGAAACTATTTCCACATTTTTTTTCTTTTCTTTGATGGTGCAATATAATATCAGTTAAGCGTTGGTCACATCCCACCGTGCGTGTTTTTAGTCCGTACGGTTTTTGGGGACGCCACGGCCGCTACGTTTTTCTGAAAACGTAGGGAGGGAGTGGCAAAGGGTGTAGAGGTCAGTGGGGAGTACCGGCAACGCACGTCACACGCACTGGGATGAATCGGTAGCCCGAACGCAGCCCGAACGCAGCGAAAGTTCCTCGTGCACTAAAAGTGCTACGGTGTGTCTGCGTGCTCCCAAATCCGTACGGAGTCGGTACTCAGCACGTACGGTTACCCACATTTTGCCCACGTTTTTGCACGTAGACAGCACGCACTTGCAAGTACGGCGGGATGTGACCACCGCATTACTGCCATCTTACATGCATTAATTTACTTTCACTTTCTTTTTCTATCATGCTTACAGTGAAATGAGATTTATTGAAGTTACTGAAAGCCTTTGTGAGAGCAAAGAACATGATGTAAGTAGTAACATTTTTGCACAGGCAAATTAACAGTTAATCAGTTATCTTGATTTCTTGTAATATCGTTATGGCTGTCAATTTTAGAGAACAATTCATATGTATTACGGTATTTGATTGTTCACTTCATTGTGTAATGTCTATACCAGCACTCCAGATTACTTTCCATCCATATTGTGATGAATGAGAGGCCGGTTTAAATGTAGATATTCTAATATTTAAAATACAAACTCTGTTAAAAATACAAGAGTATAGGACATTAAGTTTTGCATAATGTTACAGTAGTTCAGGTGATATACCTTGAAATGTATCTTTACCAACACTGCTATAATATGTTTCATTAAAAGTTAACAAATATTAGTTTTGGAAGATGTTGTTTGCTATGTAGTGGAGATGGGGTAAGCATAGATTCCAATCCTAGTTTGTGATATCACAGCTGGAATCTACTAGATTGGTTCTCTGTATACACTAGGGAGAAAGAGGAAATGTGATAGAATATGTTAAAACTCATGTGAATCATTTTAGCATGCATGTGTGCAGTGATTAGAGATGGAATGCTTTTCAGGGTAAGAATAGATGTGGATGATTTAAAAACACCACATCCAGCTTTTATATGAAACACATGAACAGAATAATGATTAATGTGAAGGCTTTCAGCATTTACAAAAGTCTTATGAAAGAAACAGTTTTAGAAAAATCCAAAAACCTGTTAACTTTTTGATGATTATGATGTATTTCTCTCCCACAGTGTCATAATTTGTTAGAAAAAGAGGAGGAGTTATTAGAACAATGGTGGAAGGAACATCTAGAGACCCCAGACCTCTTCCAATGGTTCTGCATTGATAATTACAAAGGTAACGTTCTATGTGTTTAATAGTGGCATTGCATTTTTGAGAGAGATATTGTCTCAAAATTATCAATTCTGGTTCAATTAGATAAGGCATAAGGACAAGCTGGCTTGGAACTTAATCATAATATCTTCAAAAGTCTCAATAAGAGCATATGAGGGTTAATGATTGAAAATTCTGAATATTTATTGTTATTTCCCTTTGGAAGAAAAAGTGTCTTCAACAAAATTATTCAGATGAAAGCATGATATACGTAAAGTACAAAACAGTAAAAACTGAATTGCCTTTTGAAAGATAAACTGGTTATTTTGGATAAGAGCGATATGAAAAAGTTTATTATATAAATGTAGTCATTTAATTCTTTTCAGTATAGTTATACTTATTTTTTTTCGCATTTACAGGAATCTTACTGATACTTTTTGTCTCTATCCTTCTTCTTTTACAGTTTGCTGTCCTGAAAACACATATGGTCCAGATTGTGAAGGTGAGTTTTCATACAATGTAAACTTGCTTGATATGTGTACAAATACAGATACCTAGAGACTAACAATCAATTTGATCTGATCATTTGAGTTCCCCAATAATCAAGTACGTTTCTTAATGCATAGTGGCTACATGAAATTTTGGAAAAGAATTGTTTGAAGAGATATTAAACTGATAGATGAGTTGTAATGCTTGGTTCTACTTTCAAGTAAAGATTTTTATGCCTCCGTTACGAAGTAGCCGGAGGCATTATGTTTTCGGGTTGTCCGTCCGTCCGTACGTCCCGTTCTCGTGATCGCGTTATCTGAAGAACCGATTGATGGATTCCTGCCAAACTTTGGTCATGTATGTATCTTGCAGAGCCGATGAACTGATTAGATTTTGGGGTCACGAGGTCAAAGGTCACAGGGCTCATTATGTATGCAAAAACAGCTCGTGATCGCGTTATCTGAAGAACCGATTGATGGATTCCTGCCAAACTTAAGTCATGTATGTATCTTGCAGAGACGATGAACTGATTAGATTTTGGGGTCAAAGGTCAAAGGTCACAGGGCTCATTATGTATGCTGAAACAGCTCGTGATCGCGTTATCTCAAGAACCGATTGATGGATTCCTGCCAAACTTAGGTCATGTATGTTACTTGCAGAGCCGATGAACTGATTAAATTTTGGGGTCATGAGGTCAAGGTCAAAGGTCATGCGGCTCATTATGCATGCAAAAATAGCTTGTGATCGCATTATCATTAGAACAGATTGATGGATTCCTCCCAAACATAGATCATGTATGTATCTTGCAGAGCCAATGAACTGAGTAGATTCTTGGGTCATGAGGTCAAAGGTCAAAGGTCATGGGCTCATTATGTATGCAAAAATAGCTTGTGAACGCATTCTCATTAGAACTGACAGATGGATTACTATTTAACTTGGGACATCTTGCAGAGCCAATGAACTGAGTAGATGTTAGGGTCATGTGGTCAAAGATCAAAGGGTCATATATGTATATGAGAAATTGCTTGTAATCACGATATTCTGAGAACCTGTTAATGGATTACAATTGAACTTGAATTTGAACAATTTCTTCTGTTTTGGTTTGTAAAATTGCTCTATGACGGAGGCATCATTTCGACTGCGCGCAGTCGAAGTTCCATCTAGTTATGATAGGAACAAGACATAGATATCAATCACATTTCATTTAAAGCATCTATTTTGGAAGTTACCGTATGTACACGGTCATTTAAAAGAACATGGTGAGAAATGTTCGAATGACGATGGAAACGCCATTAATCGCAACAACAACAACAACTGTTAAAAAATACTTTTTTTCCCTCTGTTACTCTCTTCTTATGTCACCCCACACAGAATGTCCATATGGAGTGGAAAGACCATGCAAGGGAGCTGGGAAATGTATGGTGAGTGTTTATGTTTCAATTCATTTTTCTATTCTGACAGCAATTTAGCTAATAGATTCTGTTAAACCAGCAACTCTCACAAATTGCAAAATGTTAGTGTTGTGTCAGTTTTTTTATTAGTTTTATATTACAGCATGAAACTCGCAAACCTGGACCAATTGCAAAGTTTATGAACATTTTATGTGGGCAAATGTTTCTGGTTTTGCAGTAACAGTCATATGATTTAGAGATATTCACTGTGGTGAAAATGCAGTGTAAATAATCGTTACTACCAACACATATATGATAGTTTTACCTATTGATTGTTATGCGATTGACATTGCTTTCTTTTCTACATACATATACATACATATACCTTGCATTATCTCGATTACACAGGGTGCAGGCACCAGAGGGGGTTCAGGAAAATGTAAATGCAACGCCGGTTATAAAGGAGACCTATGTGATATATGTAAGGATGGTTACTACCAGGTGATGAAGAACGAGACACATACAACATGTAAAGGTATGCATGGGACTGTGGTGTTCAACTTTGCTTTATCTGAACATCAATTTCCTCATATATTTCTTTTTTTTTCATCTTACTGGGTAATTTTCTAGGTTTTTGGAAGAACTGGAAAAAAAACCTTCCTTTGTATTGAGGAAAAAAAGGAAATATTCATTTAATATGTTTTATTTGTTTAACTATATCAATGTGTGATGAAAATATTTGAACTCATGTACTACCAAAAGGATGTGGGAAGAGGGAAATTTACAGTAAATATGGAAATATGATTCATCACTTACTTTGAAGCATGGTGTAACATTTTTTCATATTTGTCATTCAATTTAAGATTTCTAATGGAAGATTTCTCTAGGTGATATCTCTCAATTCTGCATTTTATGTCTGCTTCAATTTTTCAATGTTTGTTTGTATACTATACCTGTATAGTCAGTCATATGTGTGTTCATTTATTTGTATTTCAGCCTGTCATAAGGCGTGTACAGCCCTTTGCACTGGTGGAGGACCTAAAGGATGCAAGAAATGTAAAGTTGGATGGCTGTGGGATGATGAAACTGGATGCCAAGGTAACTATTAAAAAGTCATCTCCTTCATATTAACACTATATATATTAAGGCTTAATAGCATGAACATGATTCTTGTATGATTTAGATTTTTGAATGCACCTATCCAAAATTATCAGGTTTTGCTTTGGAATATGGTATTTTGGTCTGAAAATCCCAGTCCTGTAATGGTATTCATAATCAATTCTGTTAATATGACTATATATGTTAGTTGAATGCTCATTGTATTTCAAATTTGTTTGTCCTCATACAGCTTTAAGATAATTGCTTTCATGAAGAGACTTGGATGGAAAATATTTTCTTTTTTTTCCCAGTAGTTTTTTTAAAATTCTACAGTATTTTTCTCCTGTCTTTTGCACTAAAATGTGCAGATGATGGAGTGATTGTTTCATGATGTTGTTGTACCTTCACAAGTGGAAGTATATTGATCATAGGAGGTTTGATGGCTCAGTGGGGAAGCAGTGATGTTTTACCTGTGAGATTCTTATGTTCTAATCAATTTCGACGGGCTAATACCTTTTAGTTACGTTAGGCATTTATCCTCAATTACTAAATCACTTGGATAGGACTTAAAGCTGTGGTTTTCCTGGTTATTTATCTTCAACTATACATGTTTACCTGCTTTCTTTAAAGGCAGCCAGTTAAAATACATATATCATTATCATCATCATCATTTTCATCATCACTAACACCGTTCATCATCGATTGTTCCTCTTATTATCTTCTCTTTAGATGTTGACGAGTGTGTCGTAGAGGCGAAACCACCGTGCGATATAGACGAGTTCTGTGAGAACACTCAGGGGTCCCATAAGTGTGTTGCCTGTCATGGCGCCTGTGATAGCTGCCTAGGAGAAGGCAAGGATAAGTGCGTCAAATGTAAGAAGGGCTATGAGATGAAGGAAGATGGTTGCGGAGGTAAGTTCAAGTTGAATTTAAATTGTGAAGCATAACCTTGACTGTGTACTGAACTCACTTTTTCTGAATATTCCTTAACCTTAATAAATGTGTTTTGATGATAGAAATGACATGATATTGCACACACTTACCTTGACCTACAAAATGCTCCTATTAGGATGACCTTAGTTACTTAGCCCTAAGCCACTGAAAGTACTCAAAGAATTCCTAACAACTACCAGGGTACTAATTTACTTCTTATGATTTGAGAATAGTAAATGCATTATTTTTCTGCCAGGGAATTAGAGTTTGGTATGATACCAGGGAACTAGTAAATTCCAAGAAGTCCTATATAATCTCTTTTTCCCTATAAACTAAGCAAAATATGTTCCTCTGCCTACAATAATTCTGATTTGTACAGCACTCAATCGAAAATACAGTCTTTAGGCACTTTACAGATGTTATTACCCAGGTAATGCCTTGCCAAAGGACATAAGTGCTGTGTTGGGGATCGAACCCACGACATTTGCATTTCAAGTCAAGTGCTTAAACCCCTGGATTATGACAACTATACTATATCCACTGTATCTGTTTGTGGTCTACAGTGACCTTTAAACATGTTTGAAAATCAACCCCATTTATCCTGCAGATACCGATGAGTGTGAACAAGAGAATATATGTGAAGAGGAACACATGGAATGCCATAACGTGCCTGGAAGCCACTACTGTGACTGTGAAGATGGCTACGACAGAGTCGGCAATGAATGCGTAGATAAAGCCCTTTGTAAGTATCAATGACACTTTACTTTTACTCTCTTAGTACATGTATCTCAGTACGGGGGCTAGGAACAGTACAGTAAGACCCAGAAAAAACAAAACCGATAATTATCGATGTTTTATCATAACTTAATCACAATTATAATTAATAAATGACACATATTTGTAAAGCTTAGATCCTCCTCTTTCATTTGATGCAACTTCGAAATTCAGATACCGCCCGCTAAATGACTTTTTGGTTTCCTTCCTTCAAATTGCTTTTAATCACTCATACGTGAAATATGCATCATATGAGTTGCATCAAATGAAAGAGGAGGATCTAAGCTTTACAAGTATGTGTCATTTATTTATTATAATTGTGATTAAGTTATGATAAAACTTCAACAATTCTCGGTTTCATTTTTTCTGGGTCGCACTGTATATTGTTGGTATGTGTGTTTATGTTACCAGTTATGGAAATGTCTTTAAGAATTCATGGGTTAAATGCACAATGAAAATGGGGGAATCAGAAACCACAATCCTAGAATTGATGCTCCGGGATGACACATGTTTATTTTACCTCGGCTGAGCAGTTGCGTTAGATCAGCAAGTATCCAATATGTTTATGCTGCATCAAAGTTGCATGGAGCATTATACATTACTTTGATACAAAATGCAAATATTTCACAACAAACCACAGCAGAAAGAAAGAAGAAAAGATATCACTTCTTGGTGTGAGCTTGTATTTGTTGCAGTACAGAACAATGGAATTGAAACAAGCGAAGCAATGAATACTTAAAATTTGTAACATTCAATAAAAAGCTGTATATTGTTTTCCCTAATACATACAGTAAGCACTTTTTTTTTTCTTCTCGAAGGTTGGTTCATGAAAACAAAATTCATGTAAGCTTTAAAGCCCCTCTGCACTACTTATAGCTACTTGCGCCCTCTATATAGCAAACAATGCCTAAGCGGTGCCTGTTGGTCCCCAATGATCTCCTTTTTCTTATGTTAATTGAGAGCTGATTTGATGAGATAACCACCTATCAGTGACCTTGCAGGGAGGTCTACTCCCCTAGCCAAACTAGTTCAGAGGGGCTTTAAAACCTGCCTACTGGCGATGCCTAGATGCACATGAAAACCTTTTTCCTTTTTCAAATATTTGTTGATAATAAAGAGTGTTTGATCTCCATCCTTCATGTCTATCTCCAATTTTTTTTGTATCCTCTTCCCTCAACAGTCCAAGGTAAGGGAAAAACATTTGATCCTAAACTTAGTCTAAAAGGTGAAGTACTGGTCTATCTCATGTACTTCTTCTTGTTTATTGGGACTGTGTTAGCTTCAAGGAATAGTCCCATTATGGCCGCCATCTTTGCTCTAGGTCTTGGCAGCTGGTACATCTCTCGATTTCTCTACCCCGAAGGTGACGAGGGGTCGTGACACGAATCTTCTTCTTTAGCTTTTTGTAAAACAAAATTCACTGCTTTGGAATTATTTATTGCTGTTGGAATCAGCGCACATACTGGTATGTGTGGTTAGGGTTGGATTCCTAGGAATGTCGGTGGTCTGTGATCAACCGATGCGGAATTCATGAATATTTGTAGATGGCTTCCATTTTGTACGGCTTGTATACAGTCGCAGATCAGGGGACCGTTTCACAAAGCCTTTTTCCAATGACAAATGACAAAAATCAATGACAACTCTACTGACAACCAATCAGAAGCAAGGATTTCAGTAGCTTATAACAAAAACTGTAATTTGTCACTGATGACAAGTTTTGTGAAACGCCCCCCAGATGTACGGTCTGCACTCTGCAGTGAGCTTATTACCAATGATATCATTCAGTATATGAAAGCTAGGTGTGTATTTGAGTGTTGTGTATGAGTAGGCCAGTGTATTAATAACCATGAAGGGCTGCAGTGTATAATATAAACAATGATACTGAATATTTGAATGAATTTAAAATGTGCTGTCAATATCAACATACAGAGGAAATTTGCCATAGATATGCATTAGCATTGGAAGCCTGTAGACATTCCATGTTATATTAAAACAAACCTCATAGTTTAAAAATAATACGCATTAAGGACTGTAGATTCTTCAGCACACTTCCTGTTTGTGCAGTGTAAATGATAAATAATCAACCTAAAATATTCTACCCTGCAGATAGGAAAATTGATGGAGTGAATAAGCCTAAGTACTATATTTATATTTATGTGTGTCATGGAGTATGGTGAGAAATGTATCTTAACTGTACAAGCTGCCTTAGATTTAGATTCCCTTGAATGATTGAAACTTTGAAGGTATTATTTAGTACAGATTTGCAAATGATAGGCCTATATATTAGAATCATCTTATTGGACACAAAAAGAAATGTGGTGTAAGACCTATTAATATTGATTATTATTACATGATTTGAGAGATGAAGCACCTGTCTGTATCAACAATCAAAAGTGCAGTACAATTATTTCATACAGGGTTTGTTTTGTACCTAGTGATTATCATGAAGTGAGTGGAACCAATCGGGAAATAAAAATGGTATCAGGAAATGTTATTATGTGTCTGATCATATCTCTTGTAACAGATATATACATTTGATGTTAAAATATATAGCGTCATTTACAGTGACATTGCATAGTTAACTGATTACATAAAATGCAATATTGATATCTTCCTGTTACATGTGTTTTTTTGATATGCTAATTGCTTGTTAAGATATATGAAATTCAATATTTGTCGATAGGCTGACTTTCCACGATTAAAAAATAAAGTTTTCTTTGTAAAATGGGGACACCTAATATTTCCAGGCCTTTTGTGATTGTAAAAAAAATATGTACTTCCTAAATACTAATGAATATTATGTACTTTGTGAATTTAGATTTAAAAATATAATTTTGTTTAGTTTCAAAAATAATATTGCATTCTGTCAGAGGTATTGACGGCCATTTGCAAATGTGTATTCTTTAAGAAATTATGCAATAATGATAGCAAAACCAAATTGACTAGAAATACAACTTTAAGTACATGTATTCTGAATTTTATATGAATATATCAGTACTTGTCTCCCATGTATTTTATGAGATGTGTGGATTTATGTTTGGATGAGAATTTGAGCAAGTTTTGAGGTTCTCTTTTAGGGTTTAGAAATGGATGTACACCACTTTCACAAACATTTTTTTTTTTTCCTTATACAGTTTTATACTCTCAATATTTTTTTCTTATGTGTTTGTGTGTGTACAGTTCTACCCCTTAAATAAACCACATAAGTACATACTTTGATGTATCGCAAATAAGGTCAAGTAAACCTCTTACATTCAAGAATTAGAAGAGTTGAGGAACTCTCTGTGCTGTGAATTCACTGAGATTGTCAGGGATGAAAACTATTTGAAATTTTGGTCGGATTTTGAAGGGAATAAGGCAGTAATTACATTGATCATTTTGTTTTGACAAATCAAAAGCACACTATTGTTCAACTTTTTTACTTTTTTGGCCCATTGTTAGTTGTTACATTCTGCGGGATTCTGAGGCATTTTTATATGCCTTTTCCAGATGTTGCGTTAGTTTGGTCGCTTGCAGTGATTTAATTGCACTTCTGAGAGCAGCATCAGCCTTCAGATCATATTTATTATCATGTATAACATCTAGTAATTTGTTTGTTTACAATATTTACCCGACTTCCATATTCTATATTGTGTATAATAGTGATATTTTGCATGGAAAATGTTGTTTATGTGATGATTTTTATACCAGTTTGAAGTTGGTTTTGTAGTTGTGTGTTATTGTTTTGTAGCAAGAAGTCAGTTTTGATGTGTTCTATTAATATAGATGTACCCTAATATGTTTGTGTTTCTTTCTGTGTTTTTCCTCTACCCCCTTCTGTGTTTCTGCATGTAACACCCCTCCAGCTAACAATGAAACAGACCAGGCATCTGAAGAATCATCAGAGAATTTGGAATCTACCACCGTTGAAGAGGGGGAGGTCGGTGCTTCCAGTGGTGACCAACAGGCAGTATTAACTGATGGTGCGAAAACTGATGAGAAAGAAACCAATTTCGATAATTCAGAGTTTAGGGAAGATTTACCAAAGGAAAAGGATGATGAGATTTTAAAAGCTGGTCAGGAGATTCCAAATCCTTCTGATGATTCAGAAAATATGCCAACACCACAAAGTCTTCGAGAAGAATTATGATGGCATTTTACGATAGAAATGTAATTTATTTAATGCAGATTATTTCATGGCATAAGAATATCACAGTAATGTACATCAGTACATGTATTGTTTTATAGACAGTTGTATTTTGTAAAATACCCTATATGGGCATCATGTGCCTTTCCAGTTGATTGAATTTGTGAGTTTTGGTTGTCACGCTCAGCTAGCTAGTTTCTCTATTTTCCATTACAGTTTGATTAAAGGCTTTAGGGTGGGTTAAATTATGGATTCAGAGGGGAAAATAGATAAATGTTTCATGTTTGTATTTATATTATGTATGCCTCGCATGATGACCCAAGTACTGTATGTCTGCATGATTTGGAAGATTTTTTTCCCCAGGTAGGTTGTGCATTTTCTGGATGAAATTCAAAATCCCACATTTAATATCTTTTCAACTGGATTGTAGTAAATTATCAAACTTTCTTTTTTTCCATTCAAATGTTTGTTATTCTTTCAAAAGTTTGTTTGTAATGTGATTAGTAATTCTGTTGAATGTAGTATATCTGTTGAGAGCCAGAAGGGCATTTACTCTGAGAGTGTATGAGTTAAAGATAAACTCCAGTTCTGGTAAAAAAAAAAAAAAATTAATTCTCACAGAATCAAACGAAACTTACACTGACTGTTCAAGATTACAAATAAATGACATGTCCCAAACAATTTTGGAAGAAAATGTATACTGGCCGAGTAATGAGCATAGAAAGACATGGAAATCAAGTAGTACTAGCCCCGACACCATGTGTGTTGTCCCATATATAGCTTTCTGTGTACAGTGCTTGTTACTTTACCAAGACTCGGCCAAATTTATGATGATTTTGATGACTCCAGAACCTTGCAGTGCACACCAATACTTACATGCTACATGATCAACTGTTTCTGATCCATTCCACACCTTTTCTTTCACAATGCAATCGCATGACCAGAACTCACCTTTATCTTTAACGCCCTTCCAGCTCCAAACAGGGCCAGTTGCATAAAACTTACCATTGATTGTAACAGGGCTCAACTGCCAATCAAGATCAAGGTTTCCATTGTAGTTACCATTGATGGCAAAGTTACCATCAATGGTAAGTTCTGTGCAATGGGGCCCAGGTGATAATTACGTACGGTACCCAAGATGTATTCTTAAAATCAAGGATAAGAACAGTACGGTACTCTGGCAATATTGCTGTAATGAGTTAAGGGTGTATCAATTTTGTATCTTGTCAACGTTCATTTTGTACTGGCCGTCTTGGGAAATTAAAGAATACTATGTGAAAATTAGATCTTGGTATTTTTTGTTTTGCTGTTATATTTATAATCTATAGAAAAACTACATACACCTAGTCTCTTATACCCACCCCATCATGTTTTGCAAAACAATAGATGGCAGTCCTTTTTTTAAATTTTTTTTTACTTCAGTTGACATAATTTTTTTCAAAACCTTCACTCGCCAGCAGTTATGTGTAAAACCATCCCTAGGTATGTGAATGTCTTGAAATCTGATTGAATGTGGTCTCACAAACATAAGGTGTGGTATTTAATCGCTACAAATTTAAGAACCGTATTGAATTTGATATCAGAAGAAAGTGGTCTAATAGAAGTTTCCAGCAACATTAGTACCATTGTTGTGCTCAACTGGAGAGCTGCCAACCTGTATATTTTTACCTTTTATATAGAACAGGATTTTTCTCTTTTTTTAATATAACTAATAACAATATTGCTGTATGTTTTTCTTTAGAGACCTGAAATGAAAACTTTGAAATTCATATTTTTTTCATGCAACAAAATTCTGCAAGATGTTGAAAAAGGGAAGGATTTCCTTTATGTGATGAAACAACAAGGTTTTCTGGCCATGAAGGTTGGCAGCTCTCTAATATTATTTTGCTACTTCAGTTTGTACACACACTCCTAATCAAGTCAACGCACGAAACAACATCCATTTACAGAGAGACTACATTTTATTTCCACTCTTTGCAAAATATGTGATAACTTTGAAGGAAATGAAATATAGATTTTGTTTTTACACATACATGAACACCATAACAATGAAAATATGTACTGCTAGAACAAGGACCGGCCTAAATACTGATAGTTTTCACCCTGAAAATTTGCAAACTTTCACTTTTGTTTAAATTGGGGAAAAAAATTAAAATGAGAAAAGTGAGGCATGTCAATGAAGAATGTGTTCTGTACCTTTTCTCCCCACAGCCTCCAGTTTCTTGTTCTAGCAGTACACAATAAAAATGTAAATAGTTTACGCTAGGTATACATTGGTTAACACAGAAACTCGGCATGCACTTCAAAACTTTACACTAAAATTTGGCTGTGCATTTTGCACTGCACATTTACATTTCATCATTCCCATGCAAAAGAAGATGGAGAATAGTGTGATATTATCAAATTTCAAAAAACTAAATTAAAAAAAAAAAAAAAATCCTGTGATAATTGTGCTATGTAGATAGCTTTATGAAACATTGGTGTACACATATATATCAAAATATATTTACAGCTTGTGTCACGTGCCAATACAGGTCAAACCATTTTTAAGTTTGTTTACTGGAGCCCCTATATAAATACATGTACAACAAATCCATACTTTCAACATTTTAAAACTGGATTTCATGTCATGTGATGTCTGTACTGAGTGAGTTTTGTTTTCTAAATTGAGCTAATAACTCTAAATTTACAATTTCTTTACTGGCAAATAAAAACAAGCTAAAGAATATCAAATAGTTCTTTTCAAACCCTCCGTAGTCAAATAATAATGATAATATCCATTCAAGAATTCTTGGACTGTAAATGCATTGAGTAAAATGAAAAGCATTAGCATCTAGAGCATGTAAGACATGTTTGTATCTTTCCATCAGCAACTAGGATTGGCACACATTTTTATGGAAACAATATAGTAGCCAAATGAATAATAATCATACACAGAGAATCTGTTTATTTAAAATATAAGGACAGTAGTTGACAGGTGCAAAACTGTCGGTATCTAAAAAGATTAAAAGAAATGGGTCATCACAATCATCCATGGCATTCTCTTTAACAAATGCATCACCAATCAGAAAATAAGAAATCATTGTCTTGGTGTTAGTACGCAAAATCAAGCATTTGACAATCGGTTTTTCCCAACTTCTGTTGTCTATTCTTATTTTACACAATCATATATACACTAAAAGGGCCATTTGTTGCTTTGATAGCAATACAAATGAAGCTTACAAAAATCAACAATATTTCGCTTTAGCTTTATGTACATATGTACCATAGAAAGTATTTACAATGTATGAATTCACAATATAATCAGCTACAATGTACAACAACTGAAGGAGAATTCATTGGATAACATATTTTCAAGATGCAATATATACGGAAACCATCATCATGCCACCATGCCTTCAATAAACAAGATAATAACAAGTTGACAACAAATAGAAATACATGGATTATGAATGTGGAATAAAAGGGGCTATTTTAAAGAAACAATATATTTTTAGAACAGTTTTCAAAGAAACAGTTTAATTATGTCTTCTATCTTATTATTATGATAAAAATGGTTCCAAGGAAATAATGCACATCAAAATTATACCACTTCAAGGAGAGAAAAAATGAGGTATACAGATGTATTGAATGATGTAACATTTGTGGTTTTTCTATTGTTTCCTTAAAGGTAATCTTGAGTTTGGGGATGACCAGAAAACCAAGATTTGCACAAAATCCAGAACAAATGTACTATGGATGTTAAAAGACACAACAAATTGAACAATATATGTATCAATAAATGTAATGTATAATGTTAAACAGCCAAGTAAAAACTAAAGAATGAAAGGGCAACAGGCATGCAGGGATTTCTATGAATAAATTTGGCCCTCGTGTATCAATCTGACTTAGTAATTTCAGGGTATATGGTTAATATATATTTTAGCTATTTTGTATTATACTGGTCTTTGAAACCCCAATGACGACTCCATTGCACAGGGAGTTGACAACATTTTCAATACGAGAACTCATGACCACCATGAAAAACAAATCTATTATCCTATGTCCATAGCAACACTCTTTGCTTACGGTAAACCATAGCAAACTGGTAGTGGCAACATCAGAGAAAACAGAAGAAAAATCCAACCAAACTTTATTACTGTTTGACACAGAATTGGGTATTCCATACTTTTTGCACTACCATGACTGATAATTCTTTAAAAAATTGGATCTAAAGATATGGAATGAATAGCTAGCACTCCCAATACAGGACGTGATAGTAGCAATGTTCACTCATGTTTGAAGGTCATGTGAAAATAATCCATACCATTGCATTTACAAAATATGACAAACAATCAATCAACAGATGTTCACCTAAGAGCATTAAAAATTGAACAGTCTTTCATAAAGCTTTATTTACATTTTATTTTAGCACTGAAATACAATTACAAAATTAAACAAATGTCGTGACTCGTAATAAAATAGATTGGGGAACAGATTTTCATAGGTATTTAGTCTATCAAGGGGAGTAAGGAGCTCTTATTTTCCTCTTTCGCTTGCCCTCTGATTCTGGTTCCGCTTCTGCTGGCCTCTTTTTGGGGGTTCGTTGATCTTCTGCGACCATAACAACTTGTGTCGTCCCTCCATCCTCTGTTGTGACAACTTCGGTCGTAACAACAACGGTCGTCATTTCGCTGTCGCCCATGTCGGTCATGATCTGAGTGGGTACCATCTCGCCTTGCAGGTCTCCTCCTCCTCCTCCCTGCATGGTTCCATCTAACACCACCTCCTGCTGAACAATCTCCTCGTGGATAATCTCTTCTCCTGGAACCTCCTGGACCTCCTGGACCACATGCTCCTGGACCACTTGCTCCTGGATGATCTCCTGTGGAACCACATTCTGGGTGACTATTGTCTGCTGCCCTCCTGGAGTCTCCTGGATGGTGACTACCTCATGGACAGCTTGCTCTGGAGATACGGTCTGCAGCATCGTAGAGGTCACGACCTCCTGTGGAATGGTCTGAGTAGAGGTGATTATCTCTGTTGGAAGGACATGCTGCAACAGCTGTGCAGCCATCATCTCAGGATCCATTTCTTCCTCCGTCACAACTTCTTGATGGACAATCTGGGTGGGTACCCCATCCATCATGACTTCTTTTATGTTCATGAAGCCTCCTTGACCCGACGGCTCCACCATGATGGGCACCCCTGATGAAGCATCCGAGACGGGGATCACCATTCCTTCTTTGCTGACCTGCAGGACAATCTGGTTGTTATCCTGGGACAGGACTGTCACCTCCTCTGGTCTGGGAATTCTCTTCCGTTTCAAAGAGGACTTCATCTGCTCTGACGTCTCCGACATCTGTTCCGCAATCTTCACCATCTCAGAGATGACAACTTCTGAACTGCTCCTTTTCCCTCCTTTCCCATCGTTTTGCCAGTTGTCATCCATCACCGCTTCCTCAATCACCACTTGATGCTGGCTCCTCTTACCGCGACCTCTGACCCTCTCTGGTTTGGCCATGATCTCGTCTTCCTCATCACTCTCTTCTAGGAGATCCTCCTCACTCTCTCCATCGCTAGACTCGTCAACCTCCTCCTCGCTCTCGTCATCATCGCTCTCACTGCTTCCTTCATCATCGCTTGTTTCATAGCGCTCGGCACTTGGCAGGACTCCATTCTGTAAAGCTTCTACCTCATCCATTATCTGTAGAGTAAGGAAGAAGTAGATGATACTTTTTAATGATTTCAAAAACTCATTTAGTCTCTCGTCTCTAGGTAAGAAAAGTCACAGCAATATTCACTGCATCGTACCTCTTCGAAAGTCACCTGTGTACTGATATGTGTACATGTATATCCCACATAAAATGCACGCAAAAATATTAACTTGAGCTCAGAGAGACTGAATTTGTAATCAATTTCAGGGAGCTTTTGATCGTCTTTGAGATTATAGCTTATGGAAATGCTAATACCATTATTATTGTGCTCAATGGGAAATATCTGTATAAAATATGGCTGGGAATTTCGGGTACATTTTTAATTCGGTACCCGCTTACATTTCGGGTCGGTACCCGGTTAACCTGAAAGTGATACATTAAAAAAAATATGCTAGATCAACAACCGTTGAAAAAAACTGAGAAAGGGAGAATACAAGCGGCCATTTGGAATCATGCAGGATGAAAAAAATCAGGAAAAGAACCTTGATATGGGAATAATAAAATAGCTTTCTAAAAAATTCTTCTTCACAACATACCCATCAAATAATATTTCTATGGAGACAAATATTTTCTCCTATTCTAAACTTTGCACGCTTCTTTTAAAAGCTGATATTTACTAAGTAAGCACAACAAGTTTTGATACACATCGCTATTGCAAAGGCAAATTTGGACCAGTAACGGAAGGAATGCGCAATACACTTCATAATAGCTGTAATGCGTACCGAAACAAACTTAAACAAATATACATAATAGTACCAAAATATTATTCAAAACTACGAGAGCACAATGGGAAAGACAAAATTACCAAATTACCCCAAGCAGATACATACACTGTAACTTGGGCAAAAAATCCAATAGTTGTCCAAGAAATGCCACATAAATAGTGATATAGGAGTAACTAGGTGAATTTTTATTGGAATGAGCTCGATACAAGGAACATGCACGTGTACTGTGTATGTTGATCATGAGGCTAGAATACACGCTACTGCCCTCTACGGTAAAAAGCAGTATAACAGTGGATAAGAGAAGAGTCATTAGATACTTTCAGCAGACTCCTTTAGATAAAAAATGTACCAAGTAACTCGTCATATATCACTATTATTGTGTCATTTTTTGAAAGAATGTTGAATTCTTTGTCCAAGTTATGTATCTGTTTACGGTATTTGGGAGTAGTTGTTGCCCTTTCCAATGTTTTTTCATAGTTTTGAATGATATCTTGGTAGGATCATGTATATTTGTTAGGTTTTGTTTCAGCACACATTACAGCTAATGAAGTGCACTGTGCATTCTTTCTGTGACTAGTCCAAGCTTGCCCTGCAACAGCGATGAGTATCAGAAATTGTTATGATTACTAAGTAATTATCAGCTTTTAAAATGAGCATGCGATGTTTAGAATAAGAGAAAAACATTTATTTTGCCTTTTTATTATTCAATCAGTATTTTGTGAAGAAGATTTTTTAAGAAAGCCGTTTTATTATTCCAACATCGATGATTTTTCATCCTGCATGCATCAAAATGGTGGCTCCTATGTTCTCTTTCTATTTTTGCCCGTTTTTTACTTTCAAACTTGGATGAAAATGATGTAAAATAGGAGAATATACTGAGCCGAGCTACGCATGTGTTAATTTATTTGACTGATAAAAAATAGCTAACTTTTAAGAAATTAAAAGCCCTATTTTTCATTGCCATCCAATTTCAGGAGACGAGTAACTAAATTTGTTTTACTCGGGATCCAAGGCTTTAGGGCGTGACCCGGTTACCTGGTTTTTAGTCCCAGACTCCCAGCCCTATATATAATTGAGAGAACACCAATGGCAAACAAAGATCATATTACCCTACCTTGTATTTTTGTTTCATAATCCTGTCTCCTTTGGTGGTCTCTCCTTCTAACCATCTAGCAGCATCCATAGATCCGTGCCTCCTCTGACTCACCCCAAGACGATACAACTCATGAAAGATCTGTCCAGACAGATGCCAAGAAATAAAATTACATCCAGTTTTAATTATACAATCTTTAAAAGTTATCATGATATGCTCAATCTACAAAATTATTTGAAATAGGCAAATGCACTTTAGCTTTTTATTATGGCATGACCTCTGGCAGAGTGCCACATGTTACATTTCCTTTGGATGTTCATTCAAAAAGTTAACACTTGCAGCTTGCAAAGATACTTTGAAGGATAACAAATGAGAATTTTGAGACAAAAATCTAACTTAACAAGAATTTCAAGACCCAAAAATTTCTATGTGCCAAAATAATAATCCCCTATCCACCATCTTAAGGAAATAAAATGCTTGCATATTAAAGGCCCACTGTACCACTTGTAGCTACTTGCTCCCTCTATATCGAAGACAATGTCTAATCAGTGACCATTGGTCCCCCATGATCCTCTTTTTCTTATGTTAATTGAGAGCTGAGTTGATGAGATAGCCACCTGTCATTGACCTTCCTGGGTGGCCTAATCCCTCCTAGCCAAACTAGTACAGACGGCCTTTAAGGCTTACTGTATACATACCCTCTGCCGGCATCCATGGCGCCAGAGCTGACCACCAATGAGACTCGATAGATACTGAAACTTGCGCTCGCGACGAGTGAAAAGTGGAATGGTCATTATCATACCAAGTCTGCCTCTGTTGGACGATTCGTAGCTGTCAGGGCTGAGCAATGAGAGGAAAAGGCATACAATTGATAATCAACGTGGCTTGATGGCTGTAGCAATAGCAGTATGTTTTCAAGGCCCATCGAAGAACAGTTTACTATGATGCTTACAATCTTTCTGCAATCGGTAGTAAATAATTAAGTACCACATATAAAAGTTTGTTCTAGTGACGTTAATTTTTCAAATTAAATTGACAATCATCAGAAGAATATAATGAATCATAGATATATCATAACACCCATAATTCCCCCCCCCCCCCCCCCCCCCCCCCCAACTTGCTTTGTGCTACCACAAAATGCCTCAAGGTATGCAAAACAAAACAAACAAAAATGAAATAAAAATTATTCCATCCATGCTCATAATTTGCCATTTTACACAAGGGCAGTCCAGTCAGTTTGGGTAACCTAAAAAATCCAAATTATCGTCTTCCACTACTCTTCCAGTATGTGTAAGACAGGATTGGCAAGGATCAGTATTGTCGATAAGGACAGAATGGGTGCAAAATGACACTGAGAGAAAATCCATAGGATGCTACTAAATATTTTATAGACCCTGTGAAGAAAAAGAAATTGTACTCACTTGTTGATGGTGTACTGTTTGTTCTTAGGGGCCAGGGCTGCCATACATGACATGTAGAATACTGGCATCTCCTTCTTGAACTCAGCCAGAATATGTCCCCAGGCTGACTCGGTGATGCGATGTGTCTTGTCTCCTGTAGCTACGATCTGTGGACTGGGAAAGCTCAAGGGTTTCTTCACAAACCTCTGAACTTCTTTGCGTACCTCGACTTCCACCACTGCCGGCAGAGCACTGCGAACCGAAGGGCTGGTGAGAAGGGCGCTCAGGGCTCTGGCATGGTTGAAGGTCCGCATGTAGGTCACCACCTTCTGCAGCAACGGCTCATTCTTGGGCACCTTGGCTCGCTTTGGACCACCCCCCTTGGCATCAGATGCAAATTCGACAGGCTCGGTGTTGACCCCAATGCTCCTGAACATTGTGCCAGACGTGTTGGAAGAGAAGACGGCCCTCGATTCCCAAGCATCTTTCTTACCTCTGGCTCTTGTGACTTTAATCTCTAGCGGCTTGCGTCCAGATTTGGATTTTCCTTTTGGGCTCCTGGTACTGGGTCTCCCTCTATTGCTGGAGGAGGCTGCGGTATTCTTCGCCTTCGTATGCCGAGATTTAGCTCTGGATTTTGCCATCGTTTCAAATTATATCTGTTCATAAATAAAAAGAAAAATGGTCTAAAATTAAAATAGAAAAAAAACGTTTCACAAGAATGTGTGATGTCACCCCTTCCCCTCAACAATAATCCTTTTAAGTGTACTCTACCCCAGCCTGATAAGAAAGAAATACTTAACATTCTCCCTCATTTGTAACTTCTTAGAACAAGAGTGCCCTTTTGTTACAGCTACAAATGATAAAGATCTACATGTACATGTATGTATGGGATGAGTGAAATCACCTACCAGTTATCTGAAAGAAATGTCTACTTCTTCTTTTTCTTTTCTTGCTTTGGTCTTTTTACTTGACTCTGAGATAGTTGAACTTCTGCAACATCAATGTCATCAGTTTCAGCAGCAGTCTCCTGTAACTCCTGTTTAAAAGAAAGAAAGTTACAGAAATAATTAGAAACTCTGCATTGCATATTTGGAGGATCTTGGGAGTTGGGAGAAACAATTGGCTGATGCAAAAGCAATTTGTTGTATATTATTTCAATAAATAGTAGTCTTTTTAGTTTTACATTGTCTCCGGGGGCAGGGTTATTTTTCTATGGTGTGAGTAGTTTCACTGTACTTTGATGGATGACTAACTTTTCAGATTTTCCAAGTTTCATCTGTTGATATCAGTGTCCTCCATCAAAATAAGTGAAAATGACTATACTTAAAAAAAATTAAAAAATAAAGAATACAATTGAGAAAGAAAAGTAGGAACCAAAGAATGAGAGCACTAGGAAAATAAGGGAAAAGGAGAAAATTGGAAATGGGGAGAAAATGGAAATAGGTATAAGAAAGTTCAGGAAAGCAATAACATGAGAGAGAGAGAGAGAGAGAGAGAGAGAGAGAGAGAGAGAGAGAGAGAGAGAGAACACACTGTAAAGGAAACATATCAAGAAAAACACTATGAATGGAATACAATAGGAAAAGCAAAAATTAAATGGAAATTTAAAGAAAAAGAGAAAGAGAAATAAAATAAAATACATGAATAGGATGAAGCAAAATAGCTAAAGAAGGAAACAAGAAAGAAGGAACCCACTTGACATGAATAAGGATCAATATATGTTTTGTTATTGAAAAAGAAGAAATAGAGCAGAATAAACAGAAATGAAAATATAAAGCACAGAAAATCAGTAAACAGAAATATGATAGAAATAAAATATAAAATAAATTATAACAGAGAAGTCAGAGATAAGATTGTGTAAAAGAAATCACAATGGAACTACAAGAAAGTAAACAGAATTGAAGGAACTTAAAGACATGAATAAAAGGAACATGGTTGAAAACAAAGTGTAAGGGGAAAATGGGAAGGGTAAAGTAGGGAAAAAAGGAGAAAGTAATTGTGGAACGGAAAAGAAAAATGTTTTACTGGGGGATGAAATAAAAAAGCAGATAAAATAACCAAGACTACAAATAACAAGATAAACACAAAATTGAATTACGATTTTACGTAATTAAATTAAGTTTTTAAAGTTCTAAAACTCCTCGTCACAAGGCCAAACTTGTTTTCACAAGTTAGTATCAAGCCCGGATTTGCACAAATTTCATTCCATCCAAAATGATCAAAAATCCAAAATAATAAATTATTTTTATTTTCCTTCTCAACAGTCAACTCACTACATTCATTGATGGTCATTAAATTCTAGGAATGATGATGGCAGTTTCTGGCTTTCAAATGATGTTAAAATAATAATGTTGAATGATTGAGTTTTTGAAAAAGTTGACAAAGTCAAACTCAAAATCAAACTTGAAACCTGGGCAAAAACAAAAACATTGTTTTTATTAAACTGAAATTTCTTTTAAATAACTTTATAAGTCTATCAAATGATCATGCAAAAATTGTGATATTTTGTCATTAGTCATTAAAACCTGTGTTCAACAGCAATAATTAAATTAACAGAACGATTTGGCTGCAGGCAGAGTAAGGCATTGCAAAACTAAAGATGCACACTGCACAGCCACTGCACTGTACTGCGCAACAACTTCTGCGGGCATTAACAATGCATAGACCCGCCTATAGCAAATCACGTGTGTGTTTCCGCGCCTTTAGTCCCATGCGTTATAGATTTGTGTGTGTTGCTCACATATTTGCTGTAAAAACACGTATAAAAACATGACATATAGTAATTTACCTTATCCGATGTTCTTCTTGGTAGTACCAAAATAGACAATATTGCAACAATCTGAAAAATTGCACCTAAGAAGAGACCAAATTTTAGGACGATATCAACGGCGTCTACAGAGTAGGTTACAGATTCATCCACCATGATGCGAAGCATGACCTTTGACCGTGTTGTTGGGCTAAAGGGCTACGTTCATTGATAATCTAAGGGGGTAACGAATATCTTAAACTTTGAACTCAAATGACGAACATTCTAAAAGAACCGACGCTAGTTTACTTATTTATTCTCAATTAAGTGATGATCAAAATACTTTCAATAATATTCATCCCTTCTGTCTTTTCTGTGAAAATGCAACATTTTCCACCCTCTTAGTACTCAATTTTTTTTACCCCTAATTTTATAGTGGATCATCCATAGTCATTTAAATCGTCAGCGCTTCATTCAAATCACTGATCTGAATGCGGAATATAGCAGGTAAACGTGCATGTTTTCCTTCTGTAAAATCTTTAATTTTGTTTTGTTCAGTGTAATTGTTATTTCTATCTCTTATGTATTTTTTGGAGATGTGTTTCGGTAAAATGCTGGAGTGTGTGCCTTATGATTATGCCGTAACTAAAATAATAGTCGCTGCTGCTACCGAGACCTGAGTGTGTGCATATGTGCCCGGCTAGCTAGGTCCAGCGCGTCCATAGCCTAGGTGCCGTGGCCGCGGGCGCGGCGACTGTGAGTGTGACGGTGCATGCAGTGTGCATGTGGTGACTGATCATCTGACTAAATCTGAGTGTGGTTGTGACTTGTGTTGTGATGTGAATGTGAGTGAGCTGTACTATACTAGTACTACCTGTACATTGATAAGGCGTAACAAACAAAAAATATGTTGTAGGTCTACTTGTGTTGTAGTGCCCTTTTTACGACTGACCCAAAAATCTTAAATCAGCTGCGGTTGGCTTTTAATTTTAATAATTTTTTTAAAAATTGCCGTTTATTATTAGATCTAGATCTAGATCTAGATCTACATAGATCTAGATCTAGAGTCTTTAGAGAAAAAAATGTTGAATGAATAAAAAAAACATGTATTTTGGTTGTTTAAATGAGATATAGACCCTAAATTAAACTCTAGATCTAGTCTAGAATCTAGGCTAAATGCATAAAATGATCATCAAATTATTCCAGAATTCTCACTCGTCTTCGATCTTCTGTCCTACTAAGTTAGATTTGAAATCCTGTAATAGCGTAATCAAGTACTGAAGTAGACCCGTACCCTGGCCTTGTGAACATGTTGTACGGGTATAGACTACAGTGCTATGCACTGCACCAGCGAGATTTGGGCAACGTTCCAGATTTTAAGTGTTTGGGGCGACGGTCACTGTTTTGAGGGAGGAAAAAAAAAAAAAAAAGAGAAATCGACAGACCGACCCAGGTTTTGGCACCTAATTGACCTAAAGCCTAAAGGGCAATAGACTGGCAATACATCTTTTTTTTAGGCGTAAATGGTGTGATTGTGACCCTGTGAGCTGACTCAGAATGTGAGTACTACTGCTACATGTAGATCTTTAACCTAGATCTAGAGAGGTCTACTGCCTAGCCCTAGCTACATGTATACCTAGACTGTAGACAGAAAAATTTGTTTGGTTGATTGGAGGAATGTGTGTAACTTTTGTGGTGAAGCTGAAAGATTCAGTTAAGCTAGTCACTGTCCCTAAAGTGTTAGTCTTACCATGGACCTATTACGGATGGACATTCGTCGTTTTCCTAATGAATTCATTGTGATTGTCTCCGTCAATGTCGTCTCAATAACACTCCATACATGTTTCTTCACTTTGATCTCATGAGGTCCACCGACAAAAAGTATTGAAGGACATGAGCCACTTGCGCTCCCATTCCTGGATATTGGTAAGATCTTGATGTAGAGCTTCGGTGTCATC
Organism: Strongylocentrotus purpuratus; assembly: GCF_000002235.5. Classification (NCBI taxonomy): domain Eukaryota; kingdom Metazoa; phylum Echinodermata; class Echinoidea; order Camarodonta; family Strongylocentrotidae; genus Strongylocentrotus; species Strongylocentrotus purpuratus. Next base: position 42,506,508 of record NW_022145612.1, on the reverse strand, counting down.
CTGGGTCTTGATGGATCGGTACAAAAGAGCATCATCGTTGATGAAGACCAAAAAGAGCAGAGGTTCGAGGACAGTGCCCTGGGGCACTCCGGAAGATACGCTTTTCGTGATGCTCTTAACTCCTTCAATTGTCACTTGTTGGGTGCGTCCTTTGAGGAAGTCATGGACCCAAGACAAGAGCTGGCCTCTGAAACCATAATGATGCAGTTTCAGGAGAAGGCGCTCATGTGTTACGCGATCAAAAGTTTTCGAAAAATCAAGCAGGATTGCATCAATTTGTTGTTTGTCCCGTAAGCCTGCGGCAAGATCTTGAACTGTGATCAGCAGTTGCGACTCACAAGAGCGTCTTCGTCTGAATCCGAATTGACATTCTGTGAGAAGGCTGTGGGTGTCAAGATGGCGCATTATCTGGCTGTGAATGATGTGCTCAGCAGTCTTACAGATAATTGAGGTAAGGGAGATTGGCCGATAGTTCTCCGGCTTGTGCTTGTCACCCTTCTTGAGGATAGGAGTTATGTATGCTGATTTCCAGTCTTGGGGAATTTTTCTTTGATGAAGGGTGGCAACGAAGAGAAGGCAGAGGATAGGGGCGAGTTCATCAGCAACCTCCTTCAACAGGTAGGCAGGAAGATTGTCTGGACCACTAGCTGTGTGCAGCTTGATTTTGGCAAGAAGTTTCCTGACCCCTTCTTTATCAACAGAGAATTCTGGAACTATGGGGTGATGGCTATCACCTAGATCAGGGAGGTTTGACAGGGTCTCATAAGTAAACACAGAGGCAAACTGTTTGCTAAGTAGGTTGGCTTTAGCGGAGGCTTTACACTGGAGGGTGCCATCCTTCAGCAAGGGTGCAACACCTGTACTATCACACCTGGTGGTTTTAATGTAGGACCAGAATCTTTGGGGTTTGCCTTCTTCATTGCTGAGCATGTTACTAATATACTTGTGGTAAGTGGATCTACACTCCCTCTGCATAGACTTTTTGATGTTTTTGTATCTTGACCAGTCTTTGGTTTTCTTTGATCTGTATGCTTTCTTGTAAGCTCTGTTCTTCCTTCTTGATAAGGCTTTGATGTAGCTGTTAATCCATGGTTGGCTAAAACGGGTCGAGGTAAACTTGGAGGGGACAAGGGTATCCAGAACTCGATGAAGCTCGGATTTCAACTTCATCCACAGAGTGTCGACGTCAGTCGAGATGGAGTTTTCCTTGGTAAAAAGAGTGCCGAAAGCACTTGTAACTACAGGATTGTGAAACCTCAAAGTTACAGTGTACGGTATATGTACACAATTTCGGGGACCGTAGGTGAATTTGTGGAGTGAGCGTGCATACACACTCAAAGGTAGAATATTTAAAACGCCTACCCAGTAGTCGGGTCTATATCAGAGCTTGACATTGGTTCAGTCCTCATTTAAATGCAGCTACAATGTATGCTAAGAATAATTTCTAATTTTCTGTTCATTTATTTTTATTTTGCAGGGAAAATATATGGATAAAATCACCATGGAGAATGACAGTGATACAAAAATGTCATCAAGTTCGATAGGTATGTATTATTGGAATGTTTATACTCACTCAAATACATTTTTTCTAATCAAATGCTAGAACATGTAAGCTGTGATGATCTCACACCATTCATTTTCACTGATGAATACTTGATCGAAACTGACCTCAGTTACTCATCCAGTACTTTTTTTAAACATGCATGTACTATTACAAGGTACATGTGTTTGTCCAACAATCTTGATTTAGTTGTTAAAGGGATATCCAACCTTGATACCACACTACTCTAAGAGGAATGCAGAACAAATCAGAGAAGTAGACTAGTGAAAGTTTTAATAAAATCTGACAAAAGATGAGAAAGTTGTAATTTTTTAAAAGTGGTAATCACTATATATGTGTGGGCTGAATTGGAAATGTCTCTGCGATGTAGTGGCAGACAACTTTCCCATTTGTTCTAACTCAAAATTATTGCAATTTCAATTGTTCAAAAATAGTGGACTCAATAGGGTCTATTCTCTTTTAGAGTACCTGTAATCAATACAATGATATGCTAACCATGATATGTTTTGAGTAATGTACCAAGGGAATTGGCACTTAAACTTAAAGGCACTAAAAACAGAAAGTAATGATATTTTGGTACATGACAAAGGGGAGAGTTATCCACATTCCACAACTACGTCCCAGTCCACTGACCAAACTGCCAATTTGAGATTCATAGACTTGAATGATCTCATGTTTTCAAACATTCTTAACTTTCTTATTATTGGTCCAATTTATTTCATACTTGCATCATTCTGTGTATGTTATTTTTCTGCTTTCTTACTTAAAATAACTTATTACAAGGGTTAGATTGCCCTTTAAACATTAACATTTTGTAAATCTATATTTCCTGTACGAATTACCCTTGTTATTGTCGTTTCCAGAACCAAACCCAAGCCCAAAATATGTACTATTTGCAGTGTCATAAACTTCTTTTAAGTTTGAAGTTTGAATCAAATAGATTTTTGCTACATGAGTTATAATAATCTTCTTCCGGGGGTTCCAATCAACAGATGCTGTTATCCTTGAGTCATTGTTTTCGAGCGTTGATGTGAATAGATTTTTGTTTTTGCATGCTTTTGTTTGACAGATGACCTAGCTTTGATCGAGAATGAAACTTTTGACTTTGACTTGCCTGTGTCACCTCAAGAATGGTAAGAATCTGCATCATTTTAATGAATGTGTGATTGAGGTTCTCTTTGTTAAACATGAGTTAGACCGAGCTGATAACATTCTAATGGGCTCCCTCTCCCCCTTCATAGCTGTAAGCTCAAGAACATACACGTATCTTCTACTGTAACTCAAGCATAATTAAATTTGATTTAGAATGTCACTTCAAAAACCCTTATCTTAGATTCACTTGTCAAATGTCATTTGCAATAAGGATTTAAAGAATGTATGGCTAGATATCAAATAAACATTAAGGCTGACATTTTCATGATTTGTAAGTTAATACAGGCTGAATTTGGATTTATCCCTAAAAAGGCCAGGCTATTTGAGGTCTTAATATGGCCGGGGGGGGGGGGGGGCAATGAAAGTCCGCCCATAACAAATTTGGTATCAAAATGAGCAGGCGACATGAGGGAAAAAAACTCATGAAATTTCAGCGCCAAAGGTTCAGGGGTTTTGATGCAGCAGCAAAAATTTGACAGGCTTATTAGGGTTCGAACCCTGCCGCAGCACTAATGTTCTTTGGCAAGACATTGATCTGCATTTGCCACACTCCACCCAGGTGATGTAAATGGGGACCGGTAGGAAGGAATTCCTTGAATGCTATGAGCACCAAAATCGGTAGCCTAGCAGAGCCGGGGTAATATTGGAGCGCTTTGAGCACCTTGCAGGGTATTATTATTATTAAAGTACTAAAAATGAAAATTGAGTTCAAGATGGTGCCTGCAGTATGATCCCATGCATGTAATTCTGTTTTTATCTAATCTCATTTATCAGTCATGGTGGCCAGTTGATAGATATCTGGGAGAAAGATGACGAGATGGTAGAGGATGAAGATGAGGTTTTCATTGGGCCGGTAGGGTTCAAAGAAAAGTGTGTGGCCACGAATGCAGAGCTGGCCATCGCAGAGCAAAAGCCCATGAGCCCCCCAACGGCAGAGCAATACGCATCTCTCTTTAAAGAGGCAATGTCTGTCTCACTTGAGCTGCAGCGTAACTCCTCCAAGAGTAGATCATCCTCCTCAAACAGTTCCGACTCGGATTCCTCGTTAACAAAGGCCAGTGGGCGGAAAACCAGCGTTGCCCCTGCATTGGACAGTATCCAGGAGAGTTCAGGTGCCATGAAAGAGAGGAAGGTAGGAGAGAAGTATGCAAGATGTGAAGCTGCTGGAGATTCAAAGTCTGAATTGGAGTGCTTCAAGCGTGAGGTGAAGAAAGAGATTCGTTGCCCTGTGCGACGCGGCACTGTCACCATAGCCACCAACGTGCCAAGTCCCTACCCTACAGCGAAAGATTGTACAAACACTGAACCAAAGAGAGATCCTCCTGCCAAGGTACTCCATCCTCGGCCTCCTGCGCAGGGTGTAAAGCCGAGAGGTAGGGGATCCATGCTACCTACCAGGGGGCTACGCAGACCAGCCCCTGTGTCTGCTAGACAGGGTGACGACTCTGCTGCTCCACATAACTATAGACCTGAGATTGGAACAACAAATCCCCAAGGTAGCACCAAGATACCAAGCAGTGGAATTCAGAAGCCTGCGGTCAAGAAATTGGTAAAATATATTATAACATTTCCTTTTCACATTCACTTTTTTTTTTTTCCTTTTTCTTCTTCAAATATTATTAGCTTTGTGTTCTTCCATTTGTCCACTTCTCCATCATGCATTTAAAGCCCCACTGCACTACTTATAGCTACTTGTGTCCTCTATACAGCCAACAATGCCTAAGCGGTACCCGTTGATCCCCCACGATGCCCTTTTTCATATGTCAATTGAGAGCTGGTTTGATGAGATAACCACCTGCCAGTGACCTTGCAGGGAGGTCTAATCCCTCCATGACAAACTAGTGCAGAGGGGCTTTAAAGGTACTATGTCCCATTTGCAGGTCAAAAAAAATGAAAAAGTTAATTTCTAACTGAATTTGAAAGATAATACTTATTTAGAACTTCCCTAAAAAAGGTGGGGCTTGAAAATGTCTTCAAGTGGGAAAATAATGACTATTAGTTGTCAAATCGACTTTAGGGCTATAGAGCCCAAAAGTAATAGTCTTGATTTTCAGACAATTGTACCAAATGGTCATACGTTTTATGCTGCGCAAAGATTCAATCAGTTTAATCTTGGCCATCACAAGAAGTGGGTTATTGATGTAGACAAATGCTCATGTACCCTTTACAACTCTTTTCATGTATGTTATTACCAAAGAAGAAAAAAAGCCAGTCAGTCACTCAATAGTGTCTGACAGTAAAGTCTAGCAAGTAAACGGGTTTTCATGCATAATTTGAATATTAGGACACTGCTAACGTTTAAATTTCACAGATAGGACATACATGACATATTCATAATTCCTGCAAAGTTCTACAGAATTTGATGTTGGCTGCAAAAGGGACATAGTATCTTTAAGACTATAAATATCATTAAGTTAAATAATAATTGAAATATGAATGAGGCATATTTTGTACCTGCAAAATAGTAATAAGTAGTTAAATTACATTTATTTTTTCAAATTTATAAACTCCTCTAACTGAACATCTCATTCAATGAAGTCAAGTTGATTGATACATTTTTGATGTAATGTATCTTTTTTCTAGGTGAACCCTAAAGTATCTGGTCTGAAGAGACCAGGTTTCACAAGCGGAAGCAAGTCAACAAATGGTGTCTCTTCAGAAGCTAAGACAGGTGAGTTTGCCTCCTTGCCCTTCAGGAGAAAACCACAGAAAAGAGGGGGGGGGGGTGAATGGTATGTATAGAGTACCGAAGCTGTGACATCATAAAAATCTATTTTTAGAATTTCTCAATTTGTTTTTCATTTTCCGAAAGAGCATAAAAAATAATGTCCAAATGTCGAAAACCAATTGAATGTGTTAAGTATTGGCTGAGGAATGACCATCTGAATAAAGAGATTTCCTATTGGGACTCGGTGTTATTTTGCTCTGGTTCGTAAAGTTACTTAACATATTCAATTGTTTTTTTTACATTTGGACATTATTTTTGATGCTCTTTCAGAAAATGAAGAAAAAAATGAGAAATTCTAAAAAATAGATTTTTGATGGCGTCACACTTAACCTCTCTATAACCCTGATGCATAACGAATATAGCAATTTGAATAACAACATATATGTAGAACTCATATTGCCTTGAAGGGATCGTGTAACAATGTTAAATCTGAGATACACGACCCTACGTGTTATCTGTGTCTTTGATATGGTGTAATATTGAAGCCCTCAAAAAATTGCGCTTCAAAATGATCAAGAAGTGCCTCAAAAAAGTAAAACATTTGATGTCTGGTTTTACCATACTCATTTTTCTCAATAGACTGTAGTGTTATGAAAACTGTTTAGCAAACAGTTTTCAAAATTCGAAATTCCAATCATAAATATCTTGATAATCAGTCATCGGATTCCTGACTGACCTAAATGTTTATAATTATCATTGCAGCATGAGCTAAATCCAGAATTTTGTTTCAGAATCTGAGACAGAGTTACCGGATCCCTTTAAATTTATATTGAATATTTGTTTGATCAGTCTCTTTTCAGTTTATGGTCATCTATTGTGTCACTTGTATGTTTACACATATATCTTAGATTCTGTGCCAGCCACCAAGCTTCCCACCAAGAAGATAGGCTTGATCAAACCCTCGGCAATTAGCAGACCAACCCATAGGAATGGAACGGCTGGACCAGCAGCAAACAAGCACCAACCCATGAAGGCAACAATGTCGTTTGGGGCGGGGGCTGCTACCAATGGAACAGGACCTTCCAAAAGGACCACCATCACACCTCAAGTTCCTAGTACCGGTAGGTCTCACTTGCTTTCTGTTGTATTAGTATAGTAGGGCTTTACACTATGAACAATATTGGCAAAGAAAGAGGACTAAATATACAGTTCCTCATTCTACCCTCCACAATTGCTGTGGTAGACAAAGGAACATCCCTTCACTGCTATTATGTAAAAATAAGTAGAACAGGTGAATATGCATGTGACACCTGTTCTACACATTTTTACATAATAGCAATGAAGGGATGTTCCTTTGTATACCACAGCAATTATTGAGGGTAGAATGAGGAACTGTATATTTTGTCCCCTTTGTTTGTCCGTCATGTTCATATAGTGTTAAGAAGTTTTTGATAAAAATTGTGAGCACATGTATTTTAATTTTTTTTTGGTACTGTTAATAAGGGAAGTGGATGAAGATATCTAGAAGAATCTACACTGCTGCTGTTTGAGATTGTCAAAACAGATGGTCAGTACATATGCGTGTGACCTAGAGGACTAGATGTCCTGTGTTTGTGTCATAAGCTATATTATATAAATATTTCGGTTTTAAAAAAAATCTGTTGTGTTTTAGAAGTGATTTGTTTTTCTGGAAAACTTATCTGGGAATCGTTCATCAATAAAAACGGGTGATACGATTTTTCACCCACATTTTCACCATATTTTTTCATTTTTAATTCACTCTGACAAATCTTGATATATAGGCAAGAGGAAAAATCCGACACCTCGTGCAGCAACACCAAGCACCCCAGTGTTCCAGGAGAAGAAGGTGGTTCCAAAGAGGTTACTTGGTAGTGGTGCTGGCGGGAACACCACACCAGCAAAAGGAGCGGTTACACCAAGGTAAAGGCAATGGTTTTTTGTTGTTGCTGGTTCCGGAGACCAACCTGTCACCTGTACCTGAGCCTGAGTGATGTCAGTTTGCAAAAAAAGAATGACAAGTTAATTTGGAGTAATAAAACAATATATTGTGCAAAATAACAGCTTATACAGTGCTGTTTTAGAGCAAGGAATCAGGTGGTTATTAAAATGCAACTGGTGAATTTGCATAAGTGGTCAGTTTTATATTTAACTTACCAAATTATGCACAACTGTCAACACCTGATGCTCAGACTTTGCCTCACAGACAGTACTGCCAAAATCATGACCTTGTGAGATATTTCATTTTAAAACAAATTTTTATAGCAACTCTAATATGAAAGGAGTGCAGTGTTTTTGTACATTTCCCAGTCCACATCCAATCTTTTGAGGCAGTAAGTATAAAAGCAAAAGTATTTAAGTACCTCATTAATTGCGATCGTATCCATTTTCAGGAGGTGTTCAATCTCAACGTTACCAAGACCATCTACTCCTGTTCAGCCCAGCACCCCACACACCAGGCACACCAGCATCACAGTACCCCTTAGCTCTGCTGGTCCTGCATCGGCTAGGCGTCGATCCGGTATCCCCACTCCTAACAGACGAGCCAGCACCTCCACCAGACCGGCTAGTAGGCTGGCAGTACCCACTGCCATATCAAGGTAATTAAGAAACCTGTGGATTTTCATTTCAAATGACTGGTTGGAATTTGAAGGGATTTGTTTTGGGGGAGGACAACCATGAAGAAGAAAATATGATTGTTATGCAAGTGTTTTTTTTTTGTTTTTTTTTTGTCTTCAAGCACAAAGAACCGAGAGGCTACCTACTACTTAAAAAAAAAACATGAATTTCTCAATTATTATACTTGAATTATTCAATAAACAGCAAAGAGTTCCAGAACCTTATCATATTTCTTGGTTCACACCTGTTCTGAATTTTAAAGAAAGATTATACTTAAAGGTATAGACCAGTTTTGGAGATGCCCCCCCCCCCCCTCTCAAAAAATTGGAATGGAAGCTCTTATTACCAATCAATGTGAAAGAATATGTTTTGACAAATACATGATGATACAAATTTTGCCGGGAAACCGCCTACTTATTGATATATTTGGTAAGTTATCATTTCGATCCGGCCTGGATAGATATCACAAAGGCAATATTTGAATAATATTGAACACATTTTTTGCACCCGTGAATCAATTTTACCACTACCTGTCTTTACCTTTAACTTTGGTTCCATCACCTTCTCAATTCCTCTCCAGACCTCAGTCAGCTCAAGCCGCCCAGAAGGAGTCTTCCAGGTTCTCCCCCCTCCTCCTCAGCCCCCTCCTGACTCCACCCCAGTTCAAGCTCTCTCCCGAGGGACCAGAACCAGAGGAGAAGGTTGCCATCAAACCATTCCATGTGGACGACAGCATCCCTCCCCCTAACGCAACCATAAGCTCCTCCCCAGAGCTTCCCACACCAGAGCTTACCTCAACAGCAACCAAGACTCCCCATCCTGATAACGTGTTGAGGACAAGGACCAATCTCCAGGAGACTGTGAAGGAGGCGGGGCCAGTGACAAAAGTGGCCACACCCAAAGAGAAGCCTTCAGTCGGGATGGTAATGATGCAATTTATCTTTCCTCCCTCATGTTAGGAAGCATGTGTAATTGACAAAAGTGAAGACAAGAATTACTGAATGCAGTCATGGCAGTGACAAACCTTTGCTTGTTTATTCGCAATGAGGGATTTTTAAAAGTATTGAATGCATTGATATTTGTTTATAGTTAGGACACCTCAGTGATGATTTTAGATGCAAATAATATCTGGCTATGTATAATCAACCAGCAAAATCCAGATCTTTGTCGCATTTTTTTCAAATTTCTCTGATGTTCAGAAGGAACAATACAATTCTCTTTAATATATATTTAGTTAATCAAATTCCATTTAATCTTAGTTTTCTGTGTCACCCGTCTTATCATGATTTATTTAGACTTCCCAATTTTTATAACCATTTTTTTAATACAATTTTTGCAATACTATCACTATCCATCAGAATTCGTTTAATCCCTCAACCTCCTAAACTCCATCTCTTTTGTTTCATTCTATAGCTCATTGATTTCGGCAGTGCTACACCGAAAGACAAGAAGGTAAGCATTAAACGTGGTCATAAGAAATTGCTTCAGCCGAACCAGTTTCTCTCTTTTTAAAGGCATCGTTTAACAATCTTTCCAGTTTTACAAATCTGAGAAGCATGGCCCTACATGTTATCAGTGTCTGTGATATAGTGTAATATTGAAGCCCTAAAAAAAATTGGCTTCAAAATGATCATGAAGTGCCTCAAAAAAGTAAAAATCTTTGAGTGACCGGTTTTACCATACTCATTTTCCCCAATACACTGTATTGTTATTAAAACAGTTCTGAAAACAGTTTTTGAAAATTCGATTTCCAATCATAAATATCTTGATAATCAGACAAGCAATTGGCTTGTAACAGTCGTGAGATTCCTGACTGACCCAAAGGTTTGTAATTATGGTTGCAGCATGAGCTAAATCCAAGATTTTGCATAGAATCTGAGGCAAATCCCTTTAAATGTTGTGTTGATTAAAGTTAATACAAAGTTTTGGTATGGGGTCATGAATTTGGTTCAAATGAACATATTGGAAGCATATGCGATCCTACAATATTCAGTGATTGTTGTCGCAGTTGAAATTGAGTCTAAAGTTATGAAATTGTAAATAATGAACTCTTTATCTTGTAAAGCTCCCTCTCAAGGTCAAGATATTAATTAAGCTATTAAACAATGTTTCTTGACTAAAATCGAGCGATTAACTATGCCCGTTCAGAAGTTATATATCACAACTACATATTCTGAGATTTTCATTGTCGTAGCTCCCATTGTACGGCCATAGGCGCTATTTGAAACTTATCAAAAAACCTGGAGCACCGGTAAATTTTTATATTTATTTTTTTCTCGAAAGCAGAAGTGTTTTAGGGGCTAAATTTTCTTGAGCTTATAATACATCCACATGGGCATCCAAATATATCAAAATTGTAAGGAATTACTATCCACCCAATTTGCAAAATTTCCCAAAACTTTGTAATACCTTTAACCCTTACTGTACTGGGCTATTTCGAGCACTCTCTGACTGGGGGGGGGGGGCCTCGGAGGCCCCCCCCCCTATGATCTCGGCCGTCAAATGTCCGATGAACGCGAAAATTTGCATGATTGTAGATATTTATGTAAGGAACAAGATGGTATAATTAGTTTTTTTCCTAATATGCAAATTTTTGTCGTTATAGCCTAATTAATTATGCAAAATGCTAATTTTATGCATTTTACAGAAAACTCTACATATTTGTCCGTAGTCTTGTGAAGAATCTTGAAAATGTATTGAATAAATGTTTCCTTCATCTCAAATTCATGAGGTTTCATTATTTTTATGATATTTGAAAATGCATAGGTTAATTTGCATAAATTATGAATACGCAAATTACGCATTCATGAATATCTAATCTGGTAATATACAGGGAACTAGAATCATTACAAAAATTGTCAGACTCCACTTTTGTTATGTTGAAACTCATTATTCATATGAAACTTCTTTTCTAACACAAAAAATAGTTATTTTATGTAATTAATAATGATAATTTATGCAAATTTGATGCGATTTTCAACTTTTTATTTTCTTATGTATTTCATTGTTTTTTATTTGTTATTATATCTATTGTTTTATTTCTAATGTATTCTTTTGTTCTGAAATACATTAAGTTACTTTGAGAAACATATAAAAGCAATTTGATATCAATTCATATCTTCACATTTCTGCTTGTACATGAATATATGCAATTATAGCACTTTTTTGATGACATGCGCATACTAATTGTTATGTAACACCTTACAGGTATATCAGATTTCGACGAAAATGGTATCAAAATGTGCGTAAGACTTGAAGGAAAAAAGTCATGAAACGACAATTCAAAATTCCGAGCGGTTGCGGCGCGATCTCCAAAAATGTCGAGGGGGGGGCCTCCCAGCCCCCCCCCCCCCCCCCCCCCAGTACAGTAAGGGTTAACATGAAAATTGATGATGTGCAAATTTGGGTACTATCACTAAATCAGCATAGGCAAGGCAAAGCTTTCCATTGTTTCTTTCCCCCATTGGTGCCTCGTGATGTTTAATAGACAAGCATTTCATGCTGGTTGAATCAATTAATCGGACACATGGTATGATGAGTTTTCTCACACCTTTCTCTCTCTCTCTCTCTCTCTCTCTCTCTCTTCTTTTTCTTTCTTTATTCTGTTCAGGGCTCGAAGACACCTAAGCAGCTGGGTCGAGCTGCAATCAAAGAGAACCTACTAATCGATTTTTGAAAGACAACATCAAGATCATCTCATCTCTAATTGACTGGTAACATTTCTCATAAACTACCCTCTGATTCATGACCATGTTCATGTTGCGCAGACTGAGCAGAAGACATGAGACCAGTCTGCGGTGATCAATCTCTCAGATGGAGACATGATGAGAGTCACAAGAGATTGGACTTGTCAAAGATTGGTGTCACGTTTCAAGGCATACAAAGAAAAATCAAGACATTGATATCACACTCTTTTGTAAATAAGAAGAGATAACACTCTCTGATAATATGGGTGTTGCAGACACAATGATTTGTACTGTCTTGATATCAAATTAAACAGTGCACAATGTGATTCATCAGTTCAGCTATGTGACAAGTGTTGAGAGATGGGAACATTACCAGTCTTAGCAATCAGACACTAATCAACATGCAAATGTTTTTATAACATTGCCCTTATTTGAGAATGATTTCAGATAATGAATTCAGATATGTTTATTTATATCATATCGCTCTTGAAATATAATAATAATTATTCCGCAATATGAACTCCACTATGGAGGGATATATGTTTTGGAAGACCAAATACATTGTGAACTATATATAAATAAATAATAAACAAGTTTACTGATCAGTTTCATCTTAAATATACTTCAGAAGTTGCTCTTGGCAAGATGAAAGCATGTCTGAAGCATTCTTGTTGTAGCATCCACTAATGTATTCAAATATTCAAATTCATGCTTTCTAGTTTTGTACTAGTGAACTAGTGCTCAGAAAGAACTTGAATTTGGATACATCAGTGTATCAGTCATATACATGTTTATCACTAATGTTTTATAAACATTGTGCATCATTATATAGTTATTAACAACCAATTTGGTCTTATATTTGTGGTTGTCCTATCCAACTGTGAGAATTCTTGAATATTTAGCCTATTACAAAGGTTCCTGACAAAAGTTAAATGTCGATATTATGTATTTAGCTTATCCATCTCAACTTTTTTCTTCAAACTCCTATTTGTAGAGGCAGCGTCTAAATTAAAGTGAGTTTGGTTCACTGCAAATATATCTGTGTATGTTGTGTCAGTGAGTAAATCCAGGTTGAGTTTGCTAGATATTATCCTCTGTATTTATCAGACTTAACAAGGAGATGAGTAAGGACAAATAAATTTGTTTTATTAAGTTTATGTAAAACTTTGTTTCTGCTCTTGAGTCTCTTGTGTATTCTTGTAGTATATATGCTTTTATGTATCTCATGACTTCCTGTCACGTATTACGCAAATATACTGTATACTGTAAACAAACATTCCTCGTGGTAACCAGAAGAAAAATATTACATGTTATGTATCAAAGAAATCTGAGTTTCAAATCAAGAATTTGTGTGTAGATGTGAGAAACTTACAATCATACTTTAAGTCTTAGTCAAATCTTTTTAGACCCATCATTTCATAACTTCATCACGGTTGAGCAATCATGCATTGCACACTTTCATATTTCATTGTATAGTAATGATGAATGCTTTATAACAGCCTTATTTTCAATCTCATGCTTTGTAGTCACCAATCTGTTGCAATCCCTGCTTTAAAGTGTCATAATGAAATTATTTCCTAATGATGTCTGGTTTGATAATTAGCCTTGCTTCATAGATATGGACATGGTAAGTAGTTTACCATCGATGCACAATGGTGACTCAAGGCTTTCACTTACTATATGTGTTTTGATGACATATTGTCTGCCTAGTGCCAGAAAGGTGTTAGCTCGGTGTCAAAAATATTTGAATTCATGATTATTTTGTTTGGCTTCTGGCTCTCAGCAAGATATCTTTTTATCTTTGCTAAATGATTTTTGTACCACAAACTGATATGTATAATTATATATATATATATATATATATATATATATATATATGGAAATTGTATATCAATATACCCCCATGTTAAGTTAGGAACAATGTATACCTTGGGTGTGAAGAGGGCCGTTAATTATTCAATTTAATCTTGATTTATTACTCATATCTTTGCATTTATAGTCTTTAAATATCTTGTACTGTTTTGGACATAAATTAATATACCTAAGACCTACATTTATGCAGAGGGTCGATGATTAATCGATTAATCTTGATTTATTACACATATCTTTGAATTTAGATTTTTTAAATATCTTGTACTGTTTTGGACATAGATTAATATACCTAAGATCTACATCTAGCCATCTTTTTTTAAGAAGTACATGTACATACTACATCATCCTGGTATATTTTGCACAGCATATTGTACTTTTTCCGCTTCACTTTCTGGTGTTCAGGCAAGGGGAAAAGGGGAATATGATGGTATACATATGTGTACAAATTTCCATGGAATTACAGTTGTGTAAAAAAAAACAAATCATGGAAAATATTAAATACATTTATATATATAGCTGGTCACTATATTCATAAATTATTTTCGTGATGGTATACCAGCTTATGTTATATGTGAATGTTACAGTGTAATCTCTCCTTTGATTCTTTGTTCCCTGAATGTTATTGTAAGTTAACTTTCTACAATTGTATTCCATTGCACATGCTTGTTGATAGACAGTGCTTTTTTCATTTGAATTCAGTGTATATGGATAGAGATATATATATTGTTAAATTAAGAATTTCTTTTCACTTTCATAGTGTTGTGAAAGGTCTCTCCTCGGTTGTAATCAGAAATTGATTACAGAGGTGTTGATAAACGAATTGTAAATGCATCTTGTTGTAAGAGAATATAAATAAATCAACAATTTGTAAATAACTGATATTGAATCAACGCTTTTTGTATAAACTGTCTTTTGTGTGAATCACAGTTATGCATATTTTCATGGCACCATTAGATGATCTAGAGCTTCTTTCCATAATATAGAAATTAGGAATTTCATTGTGCAACATGGCAGTGTTGCTATTGGGTTCAAATTGGTTAGGGTATGTGTAATATTGGGTCCAATATTAAAGTCAGGAATTCAAATAGTGTGAAAAGTAATCACAGAGAAATTCATCATCTGAAAGGACACAGTAAGAGCTATGTATTGTCAATGTCAGTAGCAGTCTTTTGCGGGAAGCCCACAAATAGTCTGAGCTGAATGTTTTGTACCACCCCATAACTAGCTTTTTCACCACAAACTAAATTCAGCATTTCATATAATGGATGCCTTTTCATGCAACTTTCCATTTTGATAAATGTTTTGTTAAATCAAGCCGGCAAAACGACACGTGTTTTGCACCCAAGTCTTCCAGAAAGATATCACATTCTGTTTGGTGCTATACGTTACACATTCCATAGTTAAAAAGTACATGTGTACCTCCCTTCCGTTGCCTTGCGTAGAGTACACCGTATGTATTTACAGTAATCACTAATTTGTTTTGGGATCCCCTATCAACAATGTTACAGACACTGGGTGCGTTCCCACTATTATCTAATCGTAGGCTATGATCACTATACCAAGTCTACAATGCTCACTGCAGAGGAAAAAGTATATTAAATCAGTGATAGATGAAATAATTGGCGGGTGGCTTTGTATGAAATAATACAAAGTTAGTTTGAAAAGACGTGTAATCATTATCGTCGACTATTTAAATGCTATTTGGGTTTACTGGACAAATTTTCTTGGCAATCTTGAAAGCTTGTAGGAGGCCTGTACAATACGAGTAGAATGTTGATGAATATGTTTGGATGGATGAATGAAACACCTTGTCCCTTAGTATAATTCATTTATTTCAGTGAATCCTGAACTTATCAATATCTTGTTCTTGTTATAAGTATGTGTATGGATGCTCCTTCCCAAATTGCCTGGTGATAAACTATTGTCTTCATATACTGGTAATTTCCGGGGGTGAATCAAGTATTAGGACATACGGGGATGTGCCGCTCTTATGGGTCACTTTTTCATAAAAAATCTCTAAACAAGGGTCCCATTTTTAACAAAAATACCATTAAAAATGGGTCCGTTTTTCAAAATTTTCAAAACTTTCGAGTTGTTGCCATGCAAACACCCGTAAATTGTGGGAAATGGGTCTTTTTTTCGAGTAAACTGCGCCAATATGACCCCTAATAATGGGTAGGGGTTTTGAGGCTTGAGCGACACACCCCGTCCGAACCAAATTTGAGTATCCCCCCCCCCCCCCCCCCCGGGCTCGGGGGTCATTTAATGACATCTTGCTCCCGTGTGGGAAACTATTCTTACCCCGTATACAAGAGTGCAATGGATATTAAAGTCCACGGCCTGTAAAAGAACAACTATGCTTCCAGAGTTCCAGTGTAATACATTATGTCAGGGCCCGTCTGATAAAGAGTTGTGATTTATCCAAATCAATCGCAAGTTTGCAGTCTCCTATCTGTTATATACATTTAACAACTAAATCATTCATACCCTTACCAAGTTTTTTAATTTCTTAAGTTTGTGAAAAATCGATTTGTATGAAAGTATTCAACAACAGCCCTAATTCAACCGATCCACCTTCATTGTCGAGTTACGAAAAACACAAAAAACACCAAATTATCAAGGGATGGGAATAATTTAGTTGTTAACTGTACATAGTTGCGATTGATACCAATTAATTGGAACTGTTTATATGACTGGGCGCATACCTAACTCGGTATTAAGCAGCCTTTATACATCGGCTTAAGTAGCAGTGTGAACATAACCATATCTGATGAAGCTCATTTGAAGCAGCCCTAGCCTTTCATAGCTCAGCTTGACATGTACATTCCATTCCAAATGCCAAACCCAATCGTAGCTAGCTTGCTATACTGGTATAGTACATACACGCCCTGGACTATGATAACCATTGCATAAATATAAGTTGGGGTCCAGATTGGTATTGGGGGGAGGGGGGGGGGGGTAATACATCTCCGAAGTAACGATTCTTGGACAGTTGGAGAAGAAAATCATACTCTGGGGAGACGTTGGGAATGAAGGAAGTAATAAAAAGACTTGTTGGTTTTATCTTAATCAATTTTGAAATACAAGATAATAAGAGAAGGGATACGGACTGCGCTGTATCGACATCTACTGTAGATAGCCATAAGTATGTATTCTCTCTCCCTCTGTCTCTCTGTCTCTCTCTCTCTCTCTCTCTCTCTCTCTTTTCTCTCTCTCTCTCTCTCTCTCTCTGTCTGTCTGTCTCTCTCTGTCTCTCTCTCTCTCTCTCTCTCTCTCTCTCTCTCTCTCTCTCTCTCTCCCCTCTCTCTATCTCTCCCCCTTTCTCTATCTCTCCCCTCTCTCTCTCTCCGACTCTCATTTGTCCCTGAGATTTTCTTCATTCCTTTAATTTTCAGAAGTTTCAGAAGATTATGAACTCTGTGGTCTATATTGCAGTCCCAAACCGTCTTTTTCACAAACTACTACACTAAAATATTGAATTGTCTTCAATCACTGGCTATGATCCTAAAAGCCCACTCCTCCCTTGATCTATTTACAAGCATGTTAAAGTTCCGTTAATTTGCGACTATCCCCTTCCCTTCTCTTCCTAAAGAATGGTCGAAGCATGCCCTTTCACTTTACTCTTCCATGAGAGTTGTAAGTAGTGTATTTATTGTCTCTTTCATTCACTCGTACCATACCCCCTTCACCATCCCGCTTTAGACCTTCACCTCTCCGTTTAATGTCATCCGTACTACGTGCATTCTTTGTTAGCGTGGAATGCATGCATGCTCGGTCCGGTCTTCCGTTTAGTTTTAAGGGCCGCGTCGTTATACTGAGGGGGCTCTCGGTTTCGACCAAGGGCGGAGAAATGAAAATGATGTTAATGCCGTTTCCCTTTTCCATGATTAATTACTAGTACCCCATTTATTATGAGACTGGGTAGTACATACACAAAGTCTTAGGTTTTATAAATGAGTTACCTTTTTCATTTATTCTCATACCAAGTACGAAACGTATATTGTTGTTGTTAAGAATTATTACATCTGTCTTCGCCTTAAATAATTGTCAATATAATTTATAATGTTCCATATCAAAATTCCTAATGCTAATGTTTCAGATGTTAATGCGATTCATAATCCCAATTTAGGTCCTATTCAGGCATCATTCATGCTATCTTATCTCCATGTATTGTATTTCAAAATAGATGTAGTTTCCAATGTTTGATGAATTTATAATTATAAATAAAAAATGTGTAAAATCGCTTCCAGTAGTTCTAAATGCTTATTCTTCTTTGTCTCTGTGGTAGCCCTTTTCTTGTTTGTTTTTTGGAGGTTCTTTCGCTTCCTCATCATGTCGTGTTATCGAAAATATTTGGTGATAATAGGCCTAACACATCCTACACACGTATCCACACTGATTATACTTTATCTTCACCGTGTGCGATCATGAGGGTTTGGAGATGTAACATTCCATACCTCAAGAACAGATACCCTGAACAAATAGCACCCCCAAGAGCGTGTTGAATGATGATTACAAGATTGAAGGAGGAGGAGGAGGAGAGGAGAGGGGTGCTTCTTACAGAGTATGCGCCTTGTTGTGATAATTAATACCGTCCGAAGATGAATGTGTATACAACGTCGTGAGCATTTTTATTCCACCATTATTTTTTAGTATTCTTAATAGGTATAATATGGTATTATGGGCCCATTTTAGACCCACAATATCCTATAAATATTAAACAAAATTTTTCAAATTGAAAGAGATAACTTTACATTCTAAAGTATTATGTAACTGAAATTATTCTCTCTCTTAGTAAGTATAAATTGAAACCATAATTTATTATCTTTACACTTTTGGATATTATTTCATTTAATATTCCCCACCATACACATTTTCATATCTGACCATCATTTAGATTTTTCAACATAATTATCTTAAGATGTTAGACACATATGAAAAAGGAACTGAATTGCCTTAATATATTGAAAGGTCGGTAACATGCTAAAAAGAACGTCCTCAATATTAAGAATTATTCGCATTTTTTATTTTTAAATATCCTAAATCTAAAAGAAACTTGCTGAGAACAATATCAATTATTTTAATGGATTTTGCCGCCGCCCCCCCCCCCCACCAAATAAAAGAAAGACATAATATCCTCCTCCTTTTGCCCTAGTGTACTCTTTTGTTTCCTTTAGGAGAATGACGCAATGGGTGATATTATTGTAGCATCACGTCATGGCATCATAGAGCTCATCGGTCTATTGGTTCATCTTGACGGCGTGCACATGACTATTCTAGAACGGCACTCTTCGAATTGTTTGTAATGATGAGCAGACTGCCATTAGAGGTGGGGAAACTTGTGTAACCCCCCCCCCCCCCCCCCCCCCCCACTCCCCTCCCTTCCTTAACTCAAGTGTGCCGAATTGTCTATCATGCCGATAAAATAAGATGTCACCCAAGGGAGAGAGAGGAATAGAGAGAGAAAGAGAGAGAGTGAGGGGGAAGAGAAAAGAGAGACAGAGAGAGAGGGAGGGAGAGGGGGAGGACGGGTGATTTGAAAATTTGTCAGGGGGGGGGGGCAAAATGCGAAATGTGAAAAAGAAAATTGCAAACTTCTTAGTATGAAAATGGCCAAACTCGATCAATTTATTTTATCAATTATAGGGGGCTAAAAAGAAAAATGACGATTCTTTTTTTAATTCCCCCCCCCCCCCCCCAACACAAATGATCATGCTCTAACTTTTCTGCTTTTATCCAAAAGAATGAATAATCATGAAATGACAATGCACTGTACACCTTCAGAAGCTTTTAGGTGTCTTTTAAAAAAATCTGTAATTGCATGTATAACTTGGTCTATAGATGGATTTCCATTTCATATAGTCTTAACAGGCTCTTAGCATTTGTGATGCAAAGACAAAGGAGTTTGCAAAGTAGAGGAGATAAAGTTACTGTAGAGTAATGCCAATGATACATATTTCATATTCTTTAATTTATATACTCATGACCCCCCCCCCCTCTCTCTTTCTCTCTTTCTCTTATTAAAATACCCCCTCTATATTTATACCGTATTATTTTCAACTTTACTCAACATCGAAATCCCTAATAGACTTATAATAGTTAGTTGTTTGTTATATTACAACTCATATTCGATGCAGATTGCTCAATGGCTATCGACATCCACTCTTCCAATCCATACCCTGCTGATAATACTGCAGCAAGCTGTCAATCGATCAGTTAAGTGCTTTTATAAGAATACGATGCTCCTCTCCAGAGTCACAATGTCGAAGCTGTACAAACATATCCCAATTTTACAGCCGCGTAACTAGGGGTATAGTGAGATACTGAATATGTGTTCTGAGCACATTTTGATCTGGTCAATATCCTATTTTAGAAGATGATGACGCGGATCCTAATCAAATGATTGGTTAAGAGCGTACACGTGACTTGGCGTTTATTTTGCCTAACACGTAATTTTGATAATGACCGGTCATTAGTAAAATCATGTTATAAAACGTCATTTTATACAACAAATAAAACAGTACCTTATAAAACAAATAATACACATAATTTTGTTCGGGCATTGGTGAAATTACCCACACTCGGTACCTTCAAAACAGTCCAAAAACCCTCACTGTTGTGTATTATTTGCATACTAGTAACACCCTGTACCCGAGATAGTCTGTTCTCTCTTTCTCTCCTCCTTGAGAATTCCTTTTACTAAATGGACATTAATTTAAGATTATCATGCGGTAATTTTCCAAAACCGGCCATAGTGATATTCACCCCGCGACAATCCAAGCACTGTGTGTAGGCTTACATTCTTTCTTCATAATTCATTGCCCGTGCATTTCAACCGCGTTATAATTACTTCAATTATTCAAGTTCATCACATGCTCGGATTGATGATGCTGTTCTCCTGACCTTTCCAGCTAAATCTACACTGCCCTCTCCCCTATCATGGCCCCATTCTCATCACCATCACTACGTCACTCCAATATGTGTCATCACTTGGCCATGGCACCTTCTATCAATCTACCATCTACTACAAAACGACAACAATAATCCATGCAGGCAGGGAGATATATGTTTCTGATTTGTGGTCTATACTAAGGTATATGATTCACACGGGAATGGTCACCGGTAGCTTGTAACCAGCAGATGGTAAAGACGATACACGCCGCTTTCATTAAGTCCTAGCAGGAAAGACAAAAAATTCAGGTACATGCATTTTTGCAATGGGTCTTCAAAGCTATAGCCAGATAATATTTGCCTCCCCCTCCCGAGTCTGGTGGGTTTTAAATTCTTTTATTGAAATATCAGAACATTATTTACAAAATAAAACAAACTTACAAACCAAAATAGGATTGGTCAATCTCAACGAATGTCATTATGTGCTTTTTTTTTTAAATCGCTAAATCCGTCTGAATAAGTTTTTGACACACACACAAAAATCAAAAACGTTTTCTTTCCTTTCTCAATATTATATTCGATATCATGTCAGTCCAGAATTATGCACAAAATAAAATTGTCAACTAACTTTCTCAAGAGCTTTGTTGAATAAGCATTTATCTAACGACGATATTGTAATGGGCTTTGACCAATGCTTTTCAGAGTGTATTGTTACCATCATTTTGGTTTGATGCTTACACAGAGGAGATCACAGTCTATGAAATCTGTTGAAACACTGCATACGGAGTTACACAGGAGTTGTTTATTTTGTTATCATTGTCAAACATGGAAGCATTAAGTTACAAACATTGTATTTGAAATTCTATAGCAACAAAATTATCATAAATGTCTTTCTAGTTTCATGTTTCACCCCTCCCTCATTATGATGTGTACTTCAGAACAAATTAAAGTTTGCAAACATAATTCTTATTTTAAAAGCAATAAACTGAAGATTATTAGATCACTAAGAATTCATTACCATGGTGAGACACATTAGTTAAAATAAAATATGATAACTACAATCACCACGTCATCTTAAATTGTTTTAAATTCGCATGAGCTTTCTTCCTCGTGTTTGTAATAATTTAGAAATGTTTATTAATTTATTCCAAAATGACTTGATTAGAGCTACACAATATCAAAGACAGACTCTACATATTGCAAAATAAATACTGGTACATGTATCAAACTTACATTTTTTACATTTATGTGTATTCTGTAGAAAACAAATCTTTTTTCACTTTCAAAATTAAGGCACCTCTTGATATACACATCTAAATACATGTACACATTACGTTTCCTCTCCTTTTTTGTTTTCTGTCAGTCTTTTTCTTTTATATAGGAGTAATTTCATCACATTTCATCAAATTACTATGAATTTACACACCAGTCTCCTAACAATCATGATCCATCAAATTGTTACATGATGACACAATTTATACCTAGCCAATGTACAAACAGAAAGACATGAATTTCATTGTCATTTGTCATTTTCCTAGTTATCTTCTTTTTTTTATATAGATCATAAAACCTATTATCTACATTGGAACGTCTTTAATATTCACGATTTACTTACTGCGAGAAAGTATAATTCAAGAAACACCATATATAAATAGTATAGAGAATCAACTATCACCTACCAGTAGAACAATAACCTAGTACAGATAATCATTATTACGTACTCTACAAGTAGTTATATCTTTTTCTTTCATTTTCAAAAAGCAGCTTTAATAAACCAATACCATTACATGGTTAAAAAATAACAATAAAACAGTTGCGTATGTAAACAGAAACGTGTACGAAACCGGACAATATTATTATGCAGAAGAATAGGAATCAGAGATCACAGAATTCGGTGGAACAGAAAACCTTAAAATGTGAAAGGATATAACCAGATGATGAAAAAAATTAAAGTTGTAGATAAATACGTAAAAACAGCAAAAACATTTCAAAAAACGAAGAAGAAAAATTGCGATCATAATATATAGTTGAATAGAGTGTAAACTACTTAGTATATCATCACATCCTTATCAGATAGCGAAACATAAAGGTTGTACAGTTAATACCTATAACCATCAAAGTACTTTCGACGACAAAATGGACGAATTTACAAAGCATTTGCCAAAAACTTAAATCTTACCCCAACAAATTCTTGAAAAGAGCCAGCCCTTTTCAGGAGTAAGGAGTAGAGCTTCCCGTTTGTACGTGTTTTCTACAGGATTATTAAGAGATAAACTGAATGCCAAGAGAAAACAATTCTACACCAGATTATATTGTTCAATCTCTTCCAGCATAATAGCTTTTCCGTTTGTCTTGGTCTATTGATGTTGCCACATTCACATCCGTTCCCCTCTTTACAATATGTACCTCTTTTTTTAACGGTTATTTCATATAGGTTTACACGTGACTTTGCTAGCAGCTTTAGAACTTTGATAATGGTCATTTTCTACCATCCCTACGATCGACTTAGCATTATACTCCTTCTCATTATAGCACAGTTATCAAAAACCTTCCTAAAATCGGTTCTTTTGTAATTTCGTATCAATATCTTACAAAACCAGGAATTTCGATAAAATTGCACAGACCTCATCCATCCATTTACTTTACAACTAATATCGTATGTACACTTCCTTTATATTGCTAACCTCCTTTTATACATGCTTAAAACTTCCCAATATTCAAATTTGTTTGCCTATTTTATTGTTCTTGCTATCGTTGCTATTAATTCAATTAAACGTTACAATAGTTCTATTTTATTACATAATTACAAGTTCTCATTCCTCGGTAAACTATTCAATTGTACATTATTTGTAGGCCTATATTCAAAGGAGCGTTTAGTATGGCACTAACGCACTATACAATCACACATCTTTAAGGAATAAATATAAGGCTCGTTACCACATTACAATCATTCAAATTATACAAGCAAAATGGATGAAATACAAATCCATCATATTCTTAATGTACAATACTTTTGAAGAAGACTTATTTGTCCTCAATATCAAAATGAAAAACACACTTTATATCACATAGTAGCACAATTCAATGTTTGTTTTTGTTTTGTTTTGGGGTAAATAACTTATGAAAGTATGTAATACACTGCATCGCAGTAAACTAAGGAGGCCGACAACAGACCAACAATAAACCAAAAAAACAAAAAACATCACCTCCACTGGCCAAAGTTTTTGTTGGTAATCGGTCGGTTTTGCGTCCGCTTGGCTGTGTGACATGGGATTTAGGACTTTCACATTTATGAACACAAAACTTTGTTCATAATGCAAAGCCGCTCCATACTTTCCACAAAGTATGAAAGGTGTCTAGAATATAGTGATTGTTTTGATCGAAATATAATTATGATCAATTTTACGCGACTCTCTCTGCTTGACTTGTTGATGTTAAGAGATCAAGCAAACCGTCTAACCACTGATTCTTATTTTGCAAGATTCTTTTTGGATTTCTGTTCATGTTTAGGTTGACGAATCCGATATCCTACAGATCGTGTTTTTTTTTTCGATAACAATTTTTGCTCAAAATAAAACGGACAACCATCAGTTTCGTCTTTATATTCGTATATATAAATGTTAGTGATATGAGTTTCGTTGAGTTGAGATAATGATTGAAGACATTCAAAATTATTCAAAAACGGACAAGCCAGGAGCTAACTATCCTTGTGGCTTCTTGAAGTTCATTAACCACGTCAAACTTCCACGGTCCGTGCGTACCGTGAATGGCTAGCTTCCGATTTTAGTTGATACTAAATACAAGTTTGAAGGTTCGTATGGTTGATTATACGAAAAGTATGTCACAAGGCACATTAGCAAGTTGAAATCAGAACGTTGGAATGCCAATCTTATTGCTGAAAATTTAGATCATTGTTTTTTTTTACACCTCTATCTTAACTATTTACTACTTTCGTTTAAACGACCCATTAATAACTGGAGAAGAAATCTTCGCATTCTTATAGAGCCAATTCCAAAGCAACCGAGGTGATGTTGTTTTTATGCCATAATTGATCGCTAGAAGAATTACCCATTTGAATACATAGCCCCTAGCATGGGCTACATTACAATCAACATAAATGTTCACCCTAACTTCATAAGTATATTTTTGACCATTTTAGGAGCACTGGTAACAGACATACCGTTTGCATTTACTTTTGTTTTCGTCATGATAGTTACGTTATCTTTATATTTGGTTTGATCTCCGGCTAACCACGAGAGATAGCCGTGGCAAAACATGGATAACGAACCACGAAGCTCAGGGCAATATCATGCAACCAAAAGCATATCATTCTGATGTTTAACAGTACATTTTCTTTAGATGTTGTCAAGATGTCATTTCACAATGAGCATGTGTACATTGAGCTCTTTCCCCAATATTCATAAATTCACATGATAATATACCTCACTTTGGATTAATGACGAACCGCATTCCTTGTCCCGGTGTCACCTTGATCGGGGCTCCATCTCCGAACCTGATGGTGGTCACCCCAGAGCTGCCTGGTGTTTGGACCTGCTGGACCTGCTGTTGGACCTGTTGAGGAGGACCAGGCTGTTGTATTATCTGGCGCTGATAGGTCGGGTTTCCTTGATAGGTTGGGTTTCCTTGATGGATCGGAATTGAGATGCTATCACTTTGTAATTGAATGTGAGGACTAGAATAGCCCGGCTGTGAGTAGCTTTGCTGCTGTTGATAGACCTCCTGTGGATATCTGGTTTGTTGAGTGTAGCCTTGCTGCGGGTAGATCTGCTGTTGATATCCCACTTGTTGCTGCATCTGTGGCTGCATCTGTGGCTGCATCTGTTGCTGCATCTGTTGCTCCGGTCGCACCTGGAACTGGAGATTTCCTGAATCCTGTCTTTTGATAACTATGTGCTGACCATGCCTCTGAGGTGCTTGGTTTGACTGCTGTTGAATGATGACATGTTGGCCTTCCACGGGTGGAGATCCCATTGGAGAACCCATGGAGTTTTGTCGTTGTATGACCTGGACACGGCTCTGTTGTTGAGGCTGGACGGGTTGGACAGGCTGGACCGGTGAGGGTGTGATACCGGGTGACATGCGAATCACTCTGACATTGCTTGCCACATTTGAAGAAGGCTGACTATGCTGTTGTACCAACCCAGGATTGGACTTCCGATGGCAACTGGGACACGAACTATCTCCACCAGCGGTAGCTCCACCGCTGGTTAGCCTGATGGTGGCTGGCTGCTGCTGTTGGGACTGCTGTTGCTGAAATTGTGGCAGGAAAACTTGCATGGGAACGGGTGTTCGCTTGCTGAGTCGGATGATTCCTTCAGGACTCACCTGGATCTGGTGTTCGTGGCCTATCTCTCCTGCTGACAGACTAACCGGTGGTGACTCTGTGGATCCGACCCTCAGGACGGTCTTGCCAAGTAATGGTCTCCCCACTGGCTGTGACATTGGTGGTGGGTTATCGAAGGTAGGCTTGGTCCCTGGTGAGGTTGGAGTAAAGATCATAGACCCATCTGGAGTAGATGGTGCATTATTACTACTTGCAGCCCTAACCTTGAATGTAATGGTCTTTCCTGCTTTGTATGCCTCTGGAGCAAGCTTGGGATCTGGTGTCAGAGTGATTCTACCATTCTTATCAACGTAAGACAATGGAATTTCGATTGGCTGTTGCTGAGGAAGGAAATTTGATCTCTTTTTGATAGTTTCCCCATCTTTAAATTCTGCCTCAGGGTCAAGCAATACTATTGCTGTTTTCGAGACGTGCCTGCTTTTTTGCTTGCTGGATTCGGTGTTATCTTCACTTTTCTTCCTAGATTTTTCTGCAGATTTTTCTGACCTTGCCACAGCCCCGAGTGCCACGGCTTCCGATAAGCTAACTTCTTGCTTTTGTACCTTGTCCTTTTTTTCTTTTCGTTCTGGCTTTCCTGGTTCTTTTGATTTTTCTGGTTTGGCTTTCGTTGCAGCTGATGGAGCTGGCTTCCTGGCGGGCTTTGGAGCTGGTTTTGGCGGGCCACCTGTAGCCCCATTGGCAGATGCTTTTGGTTTGCTGTCTCGTTTGGCCTCCGGGAGGGCGTCGGTTTTACTTGGACTTTCACATCCTAGAGGACTCATCCTCTTGACTGGCATTTTTTGCACCTCGTCGACATCTTCCTCTAGAGGTGAGCTGCTCTCTGAATGACTGCATTCCTGATGGAAAAACGGGCTGAGACGAGCGTGAAGAGGAGCTCTCTTAGATCGGTAACGGTCATCTTCATAATCACTGCACTCTGAGCTATCACTGTCGTACTCTGTTGTCTCAGCAGAACTAGGCCGACGGATAGTCCATGGGATGCCTTGGTACGAAGCAATCGATGAACAACAAAGACAGTTTCCACTGCATTCACTCTCACTCAGTGTATCCTCCTCAGAATTATCCTCCGCATCTCCATCCATGCCGCTCAATGGCGCATCAGGATTTCTCGTCGTGGTGGTGGTTATATCCGACGATACATCGTTGGCATTGCTGTCTCTAGACTTATTGTTCATACCGGGGACGTTGTTTTGGCCTCGCTGGTTATTATACCCCTTGCCTCTATTTAAATTCTTGGCAGGTTGATCGCGTCCGTTCTGTGCAGCTTTCTTGCGCTGCAGGTTGGCGATCTGTCCCTTTGGTAGTGGTCCCATCCTGCCTGACATACTCGACTCGTCAGCGTCCAAGTCTGTCATCTGGTTGACGTCATCCTCCGTATCGACGCAGCTGCGGTCACGCATGTTCTCATCCCCGCTGTCTTCGGCATCTCCCTCATCACTCACTCGGTCCTCGTCCTTCACCTTTTGGAAGTTTCTGTACATTGATGCCATCTGCCTGGAAATCTCGTCACCACTATCCCGAAGATTTGTCTGCAGAAGGAAATAAAATGGAGAATAAAAAAAAAATCAAGTGTTATAATGACTTAGAGGGTTAAGAGTTTATAAGAGCATCATCATTATTAAACAAAAACATGTTTACCGTTAGAAAATCTTTTGTTTACGAGTATCTGTCTGCTAATAGTTTTTTTAAAGAAGGAAATTAACAATAAGAGAAAGGACGACAAACTAACGTCCAATGTATCTTTACAACTTTAAATGGGGAGGGGGGTTCATTGATATTCACAACACTATGGGCATGTGAATGTAACAAGTTGCATCGTCTACATTTGCCTGTCTCAAAGCTCTATTATGATTGATTTCACGAAGGGACACCACATGCTGTGGTTTAACACTCAGCTGAATACATGAACCAGTCAGTATCAAAAGGTCGCTCGCAGGGGAAATCATGTCGAGTTAATATCCGCAGCGGGATTTCACACGCGATGTAAGAAGACGGGACTATAAAAAAAAAACTATAACCGAGGTCTGTCAGATTATTTTAGCTTCTCCGTATTCCAATTACCCCCCCCCCCCCCTCCCCCTCTGTCTCTGTATGTCTTTCTGTCTGTCTGTCTGTCTCTCTCTCTGCCTCTCTGTATATTCCTCTCTTAGTCGATGTCCACAAGCTTCAGCACATTATCATACCGTACAGAGTACCGTGGTTCGTTTTGTTCACGAATAATTCAAACGGAAAGCTGTTTATAGCACAAGAAACATCCACGAATCTAATTGAGAACTTCAAGTCGAGATTCATTTTCACAATTCGATCATGGAATAATGGGGACAGTCCGGTTTAATCGTACAAGAAATGAAATATGAGAGTGATCTTTGCAAAATCTTAACAATCATGAGCAACCCACACGCAGCTTAACTATAATTAAATCATTTACAGTGGTGCCATCAATATATTTCTTTCGAAATAACAAAGATGAAAATTGAATTTAAGAAAGCTGCATGCCTAGCATACAATATAAACGGTTGAAAGATAATATCTGTTTTTGCAAAATATATTCATGGAATATATTATTTTTCTCTAAAGCAATATTTTTTGAAAAGTTTATTGGTTCAATAAAGCAGGAGCACACTAATTATTCCTGGAAAAGTCTCAAAGTCAGGCCACTATATTTTATATCTGACGTTCAAGAAATCATGTATTTTTCTTTGGAAACATCTCAAATATAGAGAAAATTCGAGCAGTAACAAGCCCGACGCCGGTCATTTTCGATGAGTGATTGCGAACATGCCATAGTGACACCTAGAATGGAATGGTAGTACTTGGTCACTCGGAGGGTGAGTGGACGTGACGTCACAATAGTCCCGAAGTGATAATCATCATCAGCTACCAGTGAGTCTTGCCAGAAGGTACGATGACAAATGGGTGCAACGGACCTTCTCCAATTCCACTCTACAAGAGTTTACATTCCTCTTCCGTGAAGTGTATGGTCCTCTGTACTTTCTTTTACCACCATGGCCAGTCTGTAGCTCGTATTGTTTTGCACTTTGTAAGATGGCCATATCTTGCATTCCTTGCCCGCCATGCAATTTCATTCGCTCCTTCCATTTCTACTTCCGCTTTCCCTCCCAGATCGATTCTTTCTCTTTCTCGATCTTTCCATCCCGTATAATACTCTCTAAAAGCGAACCATCTTAATATTTGTTAAACTTAAAGTAAAGACTTGAATTATTGATTTCCCTGTTTCCTGCTTTTCCTAGAAAACTCGTACACACTTTAAAGGTATAGAACGATGAAGAGAGTGTGTGGTTTATCTTTGAAGTGCATATATAAACCTCCCAACGGCAATAGAGGTATAAACATTCACGAATACCCAACTTTCAATTTCCAATCATCGAGACAGATTCCATTCACATTCATTTGTAACCCTCAACTGCATAATGATGTCACAATAATCTCGTCGCTGTGGTACCTGTCATGACGTTTATGATTAGGTGAGATAGCTCGCCATGTTTGCCATACCTTGTCAAGACAGGTGAGAAACAATCCTAATTAAAACATCACTAGGGGGCCAGTGTAGATTCAGAGAACCATTGAGTAGGACGATCGAGAATGCAAGTCATGACATCAATTCAAAGTCGTCACCACTCACGGCAAACCTTACTTCATATCAACGGTGCAGAGACGTTTTGATAAGACTGGCGAAAAAAGGGGTTAGGGTCAAATTCCATTATTATCTATTATCACCCGTGTGTCTTAAACCATCCGGAAAGTATCATCGTCAATCAGGAACATTGTCATGAAGCTCTGGAAGCGTCTTCATCGTTCAGATTAATGAGAATACCCTGACAACGTTCCGGAGGACACACACAATATATTTCGAAATTAGCATTGATTGGATATTAGCTTCTATCAAGTAATAATATATTTGTGGTATTAGAACACTGTTTTGTTGGGATTCTGGTTATTCAGGCTGTTAACATTAAGAGCTGATTTGATTTGATTTGATAAATAACCATGATTTTGAAATTATTTTCCCGTTAAAATCTTATCACTGATGAGCAGTCAAACTATATCGCATCAATATCAAGTATCACCAGAAGCAGCAGTAGATGTAGACTTCTTCATAGTGTTGCATATACATGTATTACCATTAGCGTTTATAGCTACTCTCCAACACAGTAGGAGTCTACGCCTGTGTTTCTGACGTGCTTATAAATAATCTCATTTAAGATAATATCAAACAATTTCCAGCCCCAAAAAGATGGATGATTACTGCAATTTGTGCTGCGTATTTCAATTTGTGCCGCGTATAGCAAACAAGGGGAAACAGTGATATCAAATACGTCAAGGGGAACTCGTTGAGTTGCATCCTTGTTATAATCTAGCCTTTATACAACATGTTTATAGCGGGCGGGAACTCAATCTCTGCTCGTTCCTGCACATGCGAATCATTTATCAACGTCTTCTTTTCATCATAGTAATACTATACAGGTGATACATGAATTTACCGGCTCGGGTAGCTGAAAGCATTGCACATACCGTCATGTTCAAAAGCTTAGTCGTGCTTAACATGAAACATGCGGGCAATTCAGTAGGGGCCGCTGCAGGGGAAATGAGGGATGATCCCTGCACGGGGCAAGGACTACTTTGCATCAGAAAACGAGACTTTTAGGCGATTTAGGGAAGGATTTCCACTTAAGATGATCATAAAATAAGACACGTTAAGATGATCTCAGGACAAAACTGTACATTGTTTTCATTGACGCACTTGACACATTCGTTACACATCTTCTCAAACGTCACTTTTTCCAAGGATGACGAAGGGATGTTACAGGTCTTTATTTAAAACGATATGACGTAAACCTTTCCAAAGATCTGGTTATAGGCTCCACTGCTCGAGAATATTAAAGAAGACAAAATACTGGGTGAAATAACAACCATCAAATATGATCATGCAGATCGTCGATATTTAAAGCATCTATAGTTCCACAACGCGTTTTCTTCTTCTGGCAAACAGACACTGACAATAAGCGTTACTTGCCGTTTATCAATAAAACATTTTGATATGGATAATACAAACATGTACACGTATGCATAATTCAACCACATGATAAGATGTATATAGAAGTATATAATGTAAATCCTTAAGTATGGAATTTAGGGATATCATCAGAAATATCGAATCACCTACATTCATAAGGAATATTCCTTCCTTCAATGCATGATACAACAGATTCTGAACAATACTAGCGCCTGAATAAACACCATCAACAATGTCAACACTTTTGTGTATGTATAATCGAAATATTCTTCGCCTTTTTGAATCACTGAAATGCTTGTTGTCCAATACAATTCGGGTGGACGGCTATCTCAACATTGTCCAATACTAACTATGATAACAAACGCATTTTGTGTACGTTGTCCACAAGGTCAATAGACAATAATTATTTTTTCACTAAATACTTCAAAATTCAATCAGCGCTAACAAGGTTGACCATAATGACGTCATTGGCGGTCCCATTTCCACAGAGCTATGAAAACATGGAATCTTTAAAAATGCTGCATTCCAAAATTGCTAGAAAGCTGACACTAAATTGCTTGAATACATGCAAGTGCACAATAGGTACAAGGATTTAAACGTTACTTAATTAATGACGCACGGATGTAAAAGTATGATGTCAAAGCATTTTTTTTCTAAACGCTAATACCAAAAAGATATTTCGTATCATCCCCCCCCCCCACCCCTCTCTCTCTCTCTCTCTCTCTCTCTTTCCCTCTCTTCTGTTTTCTTACCCTTCCCTCTCCCTCTCCACATCTTCGGCATACTCATCTATTTATTTATCCCTCTTTTTATTCGTCCCCCCCCCCATTCCTTCCTACCTTTCATTTCCTAGAATGATTCACACACATTTATGCTTCTCAATAATTATCTGCTTGGAAACAGCTGACGAGGACCAATGACAAATTATCCAATCACCCTAAATTAAGGTCCATGTCGAACAAGCAACGACTTCTTGACGTTGATCGATGTCATATGCCAAGGAATATCGAATATGATCTCTTGTGGGGGGATGGGGTATAGACTACAGGGTATCTCATGAAATCAAGACATGTGTGTCGATTCGTAGCTGAATAGGACTATATCAGCAGAGTACATGTAGAAATGGTCGCGGATGTGAGGAGTACTATTAAGAGAACAATTTATTAATACCTAGTACAGTCGAACTACTACTGTTGCTGCGACTGCTGCGGCTCCTTACAGTACTCGTATTAAAACCACTACTAAATCAATAGCATAATAAGTAAAACCTAAATAAAGTGCTATATAAGACCGAGTAGTAATTTAAGTGGTGGGAGCAGTAGCAATATACAGTAATATTCCAAAAACATACATTTTAATGATATTAACTGAAATAAGTACCTCAAAACTGAAGTTTGCCTATAGCAAAATGCGAAGGGTGTGAAACTTCCCACAACCTTTTGGTAGGGTCTTGTAATAGTGTCATTGACAATTAACCACTCTGAGTTGAAAATAAAAAGTTTTCTGGAAGTTAAGCTGATATCCATAATGTTACTGTCGCGTTGTGAAGCACAAACAAAGTTTCAACTTTGTCAAATTTATTAAGAATATCAAATAATTATACAATGAACAGATTTACTCCAAAATAAACTTTGAAATCTTGCAGCTTTGCAACCTTATAGTATGATAGTATGTGGTTTAAGTTTGGATTTCATACAGATCAAACATACTTGATATTTTTTATAATGATAATATCACTCTTCTGAAATTGTATGAAACACCCTGTAGAGTGTAGTAGCTGTTGCGCATCTTCTATCTGTTGGTATCGCGGCCACAGATTGGTTGGATCTGGTCTTAACCACAGCCTAGACAATGGCGAACATAGTGCGTGCGATTGACTCTGTACCGGCTGCCCTGACGTGTCTCATATAGCATCCTTATATGGTAGTGATGCCGTGAGGGCCCAGAGCAGGGGGTATATAGTCGAGATGGAGATCTTAAAGCTATAGACGATTCCTTCGCTTAATTTGAAGATGAATGATGGGCTCAATTAAGATTGAGGGAACATAGTCAAATGAGGTTGGTAATTATTGGATGTTTGTTCTTGCACAGTTGCACTTGCAGAATTTGTTTTACTTTATAAAAAATAGATGGAACTTTAAACAATATTATTACGCCGGAGTGTTCAATGTTTAAAACAAATGAGGGGGGGGGGGGGTTAACAGGGGATTGGTGGCGAAGAAAAACGAACATGTAGGGCTGAGAAATTCGATAAGGGGAATTAATATTACATTATTTGGATAGAAAAATAGAGGGAGAGCCGAAAAGGGAACCTCTATAGTAATGTTAGAAGTTAAAAAAATAACCACGATAGTCATTACGTAACTCCAGGGTGCACATCTATTGTATAACACAGCAGTCAATAATTATTAATGGAATATCTTTAAAGAGACGACGAATAACAAACAAACAAACAACAAGCAAAAAACTGTGTCATTGAAACGGAATACACAAAAAAAAAACTACAAGCTAATAACGTAACTAACCAGAACCACAGATCCTCCCAATACAATAGACTGGTCAGCTGCCGATTCGTCGGCACAATAATGGATGACCTGCCTTGCGATTTGGTTGTATAGTTGTAGCCAAGTAAAAAGCGAAAAGAATATCACATAATGTCAGTGAAATATAATAGTGTCATATTACGCACCTAATGCACTGGTGACAAACAAAGCATGTACAGCCTTGACTGGTATATCCTGCTCAAGAACTCAACACAGACATGCCGATATGAGCTGACTTTAAATGGTCCACAATAATTTTCCAATCTATCATGATAAATCGAGCGAAGCTTGTTTTCGACGCGTCAAAATTGGTTTCCCGCCAATATCAGCCCTCCAAGCACACAAATCTGCGATGGTCTGACTGATACGAGCGATATGTTTACATCTCACCAAGATCAGCTGGTTATCCCAATTTGATTAAATACTCGGCCGTCTGTCAATTTTCATTGGTTTCCTTCTGACCTCCCAAAGGTCGCGATGATTCATTAATACGGGTCTACGTCTTAGCAGTATAGTCTATCAAGTATCGGGTGTACGGGAAGTCTAAGAATAATCATGTCATGTAGAAATATAAATGATATGTATATATAAATATATATACGAGCATTTTGTTTTGAAATGTCTAAATTAGGATACAGTTTTAACCGACTAGTTAAAGCAAGCTTTGACTGGGCCAGAATATTCTATTGATGGCGGTTCCGTGCATACAGTTAAGGCTTGTAAACACTGATGGTTGTACTTTCAATTCACGTTGTGGCTTTTATGAAAAATACGTTAAAAATCGAGAAAGAATATAAAACATGATTTACAAATAGAATGATGAATGTTGGTTTCTTATATTATAGTTTGGGCAGACAGTTTCTATTCTTATTTTTTCTTTGACAACTATAGGTCCTAAATGAAAGGTTGAGGCCTTCAATTACAAAAAAAAACTCATAACACTCTTTGCATGACAAGAAAAGAGTGCCTCCTTTCCTCCTAAAGTTCAGTAAACAGAACATCGTATCGGAGCCCTAAAGTTAATAATAGTCCCTTTCGCAATACCCAGGTCTTGAAATTGACATTTACGACGATCAAGCCCCCTTGATACCATAAAGATGGAATGAAACAGTGACGTAACGAGAAAATCTATTAACATCTTGATTTGTTGATGGCTTAACTATCAATCCGTTTCAGAGTAGAACCTAGACAACTCAATAACGTCATTTTACAATGCACAAACACATTCTGAGACGTCATTGAAATTGGTTCCAATTCCAATTGCTCGTAATGACACGTTGGGGTATACAGTCATGTACATATTGGGAAATATGGAATGGGCTATATGAATAATTATGAAAGTTAGGGTAAATATCATACATAATCATATACAATTATATATCATTTCAAATCTAATGAAAGGGTGGTACTATTGCGGGCGTTTTGGATATGCTTTGACTGAAATTACATTGACGATGATCTGATGAGGATAAATATTTTTGATATTGAGGAAAGAAAGTGCTTTCAAATCTTTTGCACTTTTGTATTCCTCCTTTTCAGAACACATCGAAAAGCATAACAAATGAGAAGATTACATATCCATAGAATGACATTATAAACACAGCTACGCTCTAAAAATCTGATTTGACATGTCAGTCTTTAGAGTGTAGCAAACCTTTCAGACTTCATTTGATTTGGCGTCTAACGTAAATGCAAGAAAACAGAACAGTTCCAAAATCTATTTGGAGGAAAATGAGGGAAAGCGCGCGCGAGAGAAAATACAAAAGCCTATAACCATTTTTTTCCTTCTTTTTTCAACATGAAATGAAATACATAAATCAAGGTTGATAAAGAAATAATTATGAAGGAAAATGAGGGGGAATTGAGGGCCTAATACAAGGATGTATTTTCAAGGGGAAAATTATATTTGGCTCACGCAAAATAAAATGTTGCCGGAGATTATCAAAAAATTTGTTATTTTTACTAATTAATTTCAACATAATTTATTATGGACAACGGAAAACAATATAATGCAGCACAAAAATCTACTTGAATTTGGGGATAGAATAAATTACAGGCCTTTGAATACTGAAAATGAAATTCTTCGTAGAGCTATATAACCTCACATCAGGGTGGTTCTACGGACATATCAACACACCATTCGTGTTTTCCCCAGGTTGCCGAAACTAGACCCTGACTTCCAATTAGTTCCTGATTCCATCTATCAATCATGAAATTGGTAGCCGATTAGCCGAGAAAGGAAGGAGGTATATTTCAGTCCGTATTTTGCAGGTTTTTAACCTATTTTTACCGCTTTGGAGATCCCGGGGGAGATCACGAAGATGGGGATTCTTATACAGTCAGGCTTTGCAGTGATTCAATAAATTTTGCGGCTATATAGAAATTATCTGTAGTCATGAAATAAATCATTTCATCTTCAACATTCGTTCCTCTACATACTGATCTCTCTGCATCTCATCACCCCCTTTTTTTCTTACTCTCTCTCTCTCTCTCTCTCTCTCTTTCCCCTCTCTTTCACTGTCTCTGTATGTCTGTCTCTCCCTCTTCTAACTCTAGCTCTCTCTCTCTTTCTTTCTTTCCTTCTCCATCTATATTATCATCTTCTTATGGACCCATTCTATCTTTCCCACTTCTCCTTTTTCTCGCTCTCTCGTCTTCTTTCAATCTCCATCTGTCTCATCTTCTTCGTATGCACACACTCTATCTTTCCCACTCTCTCTCTTCCACCTCTCGCTCTCTCGTCTTCTTTCAATCTCCATCTGTCTCATCATCTTCGTATGCACACATTCTATCTCTCCCACCCTCTCCTTCTCTCCATCTTCAATTCTATTACAGGGAGCTCATTCCTAACTGATGCCATCCATCATGATCCTTTGGGGTCCGCGGTCTGCTCGACTTGTTATGAACCAGGCCAACAAAGTGTCAGGTTTATTGTTGAGAAACATACAAAAAAATAGAAAAAGGAACACGGGACCACAAAATGATTATAAATAGGAAGACGTGAACCTTTCTGAACTTCCGTTCGAGACGAAAATGGGCAAAGGATTAGGAATAAAACACAGGAATAAGGTTTATATATGAAGCCAACGCCTATTGATGTGGTGTATCTGCAAAATCAATTCACCATTCGTGTCAACTGGGCTTAAACCAGGATTTGGCAAATGCTTGATGATGTTGCCGCATGCGTGTGATGTTTTGCAGAAACAGCATTATCAATACAGATCTCATCTAAAATCTTAATGGGACTATGGTAATTGACTTGGTATTGAGATCGAGAAATTTGAATAAAATGGCGAGTTGTATTAAAGTCATGAAATGACCTTCGGAACCTTGATGCGTGACCAAATCCTCCATCAATAAAACAAGTACCGGTAAAGATATTCCACCCACATTAGTTTTAACCTACATTATGACACGTCATTTCGGCACCATAACGACAGATCAAAGGAATCAGAGAATCGAAGCACCGGCGAACTGGCGAAGTATTAACTCTTTTCTCGTGATAACACAACATGTGCCTATATACTATATATAGTTATATACAATATGAAATAATACCATAATTTGACGAAAACAATGTGAACTCACATGAAAACGGTCCATTTATATCAACGGATACAAGATAATGTCAAAACCAGATGTGAGATCGGAGCATGATCCAAGGTAGCTCTTCCAAACTTTTTATAACACGACTCTTCTCTTCCATCATCTGTCCTTTGAGGGGGATGCATGTATCTCACTGTGATGGTCTAGTTCTATTGGAGCACGACGGCCCTAGCTAGACATCGAGTAGCATCTCGTGACTTCTTCGCAGTTCGTAGGGGTCAATACTCTAATTCCTATAACCTCACCACATGGTCCTCACACAGCAGAAGAGTAATGATATCGGCTGTTTTAATGACGTTGCAAGTTTACCACCAAACTGTTCACATCATGCCATGACATCGTGAAAGGTATAATTTAATGCAATCCTTACGACGAAAACTCTTCTTCTTTTCCTTCTGTTCAATGTCATAATAATAGTCGGCTCCATTAAAAAACTGTGCCTATTATTTTGAAGTTTTTTTCTTCTTTACAGCATTGCACTATTTAGGCTTACATTATACGGAGAGATCCGTGTACAATTACTAAATTTGATTTAGCCATGTAATAATGTTATATAGATAGGCCTAGCTTTCTTCCCAATTTGAACAATACACTAATACTCGAACCATCAATAAACTGTTATTATGTCCTCTTACTATTGATGAGAAGGCTAAAGATACAAGGTAACAATTACCACCATCTTTATTTATAACTATTAAACATATTAGATATAACAGAAATATAACATACAAAAATACGTCACAAGGGCAGTTTTACAGCAGCCCTTTCTTTCAAACAACTCTCGGGTAATTAAAAAGCGAACTTGTTCCAACCCGAGCGTCTAATGATTATGTTACCAAAAACATACATGCCCGCTGTGATATCTCTTTGATGTAACACATCATTCTTTTTGTAAGGCTAATGGCATCTCCCGGATGGCATCATTTCGCCATTGCTAAAGGTGATTGTGTTCCAAACATTTGAGCATGAACAACTGCAAATATTCATGAAGTGATCTTGCTCCCCGATATAAGTTGTGTCACTTTGCTCCACGTGGAACCATTCATTTCATGAGACGACCTACCCCTTGCAGAGGGGAAAGGAGTCCGTCGAGTAATGAGCGCTACACCATAGGTCAAAGGTGACAGTTCATACTCGAAGAAAGAGACGATTTATTTCCTGAATGTATGAAAGAATGTTCTGTCTTTAATCATTCCTTTAAGCCTTTAAACCACTAAATGTTTGATCGAACTGAATCGCTATTGCTATGAACAGTGATTAAACTTGCAGCTGAACAACAATTTAAAATAAACTATCTAAACTGGTGAACTGTTGAATTGTATTATTGTCAATAATAATTATGGTTGTTTAAGGGTTTCAATTACTACAAAATTGGCCTTGCTTCATACATCGAATATTATGTTCTATCATATTTGTTCGGCTAGTTATTATCATTATCACTTTAAATCATTCCTCTTGATTTAACGCGTGTCATTTTAACCTCAGATATTTATGTGTTGCACAACCGTGTACTGTATAGCATCGCATATACTGAAACTGAGTGATCAGCTCTCAATTAAGCCTTTATCTTATCAACGAAGACGATGATATCTCGCACAGTTGCTTCGGAATATCATGAGGAAAAGCTGACTTTGTATAAATTCGAACGACTCAACAATGAAACATTTCGAAAACTACAACTTCTCTCGAGGCAGAAGGTATTTATATTATGTCGGAATATACATATATTTATGGGCATAAACTGGTAAAGAATTAAAGTTTTTTTTTTTAAATGAAACTTAGAAACCGTAACTTTAATTTTAAGTATAGCTGATACGTGCGAAAATGCGATCAACAACACGTTGCCCTAATCACCAGAAACTACATACTTTGGACCCTCTATCAAACTTGTTTACAATTACGCATCACATTCAATCGAAACATTCATGCATATGAAATCGAGAGGACTCTCTTCAGCTAGTGGAGCCGTTGCCTTGGTAACCGGAACACTGAGCAATACCATTATGTACAAACATTGACACCATGCACTTATAGTGCGTACAGCCTCAAACGTCTGCTGCTTACATGGAATTGGGCACAGCATGAAATATAACTTGGAGGCAAAAACCGGTCAAGGTGGTGGCGTTCACACTTTAGACCTATCATAAAGATGCAAAACTGGTAGTACATTTCAATATAAGAATGGAGTGATGTAGAGTGATAGTAGAGTGGAGTGATTTTCGTTATTAATCAAATTTAAAGTTAGTTCATGCACATGTTATCAATGTACTTGATAGTCGGAATGCG
Organism: Strongylocentrotus purpuratus; assembly: GCF_000002235.5. NCBI lineage: Eukaryota > Metazoa > Echinodermata > Echinoidea > Camarodonta > Strongylocentrotidae > Strongylocentrotus > Strongylocentrotus purpuratus. The sequence goes on along the minus strand of NW_022145612.1, from coordinate 42,467,206 downwards.
AATTGCATACATTAATTGTTGCTAGGTAGGGTAAATATTATGGCTTTGCCTATCTAACAACACGTAATGTATGTATGTGATTCGCACTCTGACCATTGAATACAATTATTCGTAACAGGTGAATGAAATAATGTGAAAGGAGGTGTATTTAATTAAATTACATGACGAAAATGGCAAATTGTTGTATTGGCAGTATCGGCATCCCAGCACCGCATCCTACGCCATAAACGGGATATACAGAAACGTGAATATATACGAACACGTTATGAGACCAGAAACGAACTAAGAACTAATAGTAAGGATTCTAAAATTCCCTTTTTAATAGGTATTATCAAGCACGCCTTTCAGCTGCCATATTGTATTCAACGCCACAAAAGAAATCAATATCACAGCCTGGCATGCCTGTACGTGAAGTGTATATGATTGGAGGAGGTTTATTCGATTTGCATTTGACATGTTGGTGTATTTTACATTGAAATTACTGGTAGTTGGCCATTCCACTTTCTAACATTGTACAATCTCCAGTTAACTTTTGCCAAGTATGAGAAATTAAGTATTCCTGCAATTTGATATATAGTCAGGACAATTCAAATCTTTTTGTAGTTTGATATGGCAATCACTGAAATATATCATTTAGAATTATGATAACCAGATATCACGAAATGATACGGCTCATAAGTCACAATGGGTTCATTTAGATTAGGAAATGGGAACTTCTGCAATGGGACACATAAATCCTTTTCAAGGATTACTGCCACTTATTCGAAGATATTTTTGAGAGGGGGGGGGGGCGTGTGCAGCAAATATTTATGGACAGACCCGATTGCAGCAAGCAGAGCGTTGAAAAGTTACAGATGTTTGCGTTTAGGACGTCAACAGATATTGAAAAATAGATTCAAAACTGAAAGTGCGCGCCGAGTTTGAGTACCCACAGACATAAATTTACCAACGTCTCTGGCTTACGAATGCCGGGCCAAGATAGATGGAGATATAAACCATACTGCAATATGAAAGCCTTTTTAACTCGGGACAGAGCTATTCTTTTTCATTATGCTGAACGACGGCGCTCTGTCTCATATCAAAAGTTTCCTTGCTGATTTTATTTGCAAGACCTTATCCGGCAAAGATAATACAGACTTCAAGCTTCTTTGACTTGGGGGTCGTGGTGCATAATGCTTCCAATGGCGTATACTGCTTTCCCCAGCCTCTCCTTGGATACAATCATATCACGGCGCGTGTGTATATAACTTAACTAATTAACTCATTTACTGTTAAACGATTCCCCCTTGACAACATTTTCATCGGAACCCATAACCTTTACGATGAATTTACCAGCGTCTAGGCGGATCGAGGTCCAAAGAGTAACCCCGGAGAGAAAACTTGATTATACTCCTATACCGTTAAAGACCATATCCGAACTAAAAAAATGAAATTGATGAATTATATATCATAATCAACGGAAAGCTTATTACCATAATACAAATTGTATGCCATTTTAGTGTTTTTCAGAGGAGTATCAGGTCTCTGAAAACTAAAATCGCTTTCAAAATCGAAAGCTGTTGACCTAAAAACTTGCTATCGAATTGATGACATCATGTTATATTATATGGAGTACGCATATTTACAATGACTTTGCATTAAGTAAGCGCGGCTCATCGCCTCAGCTATATAGGTGAACACATATTGGCCCGAATTCACAAAGCAAGGTTTGAGCTCAAACCTCCTTTTGTTTCGCCAAACCTCCTTTTGTTCTTTACAAACCAGGTTTGTAAAAAACGCGTAAAACGCGTCATATGACGTACGAAAACCAAGGTTTGTCGACAAACCTCCTTTGTGAATTCGGGCCATTATGTCGTCACTGTTATTTCAGCAAATTTGACCCCTATTGACCCGTAATTTGGAAGGGGTGCGGGAAATTGGTTTTAATTTGCTTTTTTGTAATAATGAAAGGGTAAATACTTATTTATTTATTTATTCAAGTTTTATTTAAAGACCGTCACCACTACTGGGCAAGAAGGGATTAGACCACACAGCGAGCCGTCGAGGTCACTGTGACAGGTGGCTATCTCATTAACTCAGCTCTCATTTAACATAAGAAAAAGAGGATCATGGGGGACCAACAGGCACCGATTGGGGAAGTTTTCTATATAGAGGGCGCAAGTAGCTACAAGTATGGCAGTGTGCCTTTAAAATAGAGGGTAGGTACATTCAGTTTAACAAAACTGCTTTCCAAGGACGCCCTCTTGTTATTCCTTTATATTTGTATTCTACATTCATTCAGTTTTCCTTGAATATCAAATTGTATTTTAATCAGATATAGGCTCTTTAAGTAGGGGGGGGGGGGGGTATCCACGTATTTACGCCAGTCCGAACAGTGGGTCTGCTATATGAGAAGGAATGTATCTCATAGAAAGGACATCACTATCATAATGGTGCTGAACTGAACGTGATGACGTAATAACGGATAACCTTCTTAATGTTAATTTGTAATACTTGACACTTTAAATTCAATGCTAAATCTTCTCCTTCAGCCAATGATCATCAGTGATCACCTTTAAAAAAAATCACAACTATCATGACCTTCTTCTGACGTCATGCATTACCTACATAATAGGTAATTTATGACGTTTATCACGTAGTTGCAATATTGATCTGATATCTTGCTTTGATAATCACCAAACGGGAATTCGTGCGTGCGATTGGCTATGTTTGCTGTCAAAACTACAGTCAATATTTGTACACTAAACACGAAGCACAATACACAGACGATATAGATAAATGAATAACGTGAAGAAGTGCGCGAAGAGACTAGACAGGTCGAGATAAAACCAACTACTGCTTATATAGGCAATTGGGCTTCGGAACCGCGCCTATTTGTATTTGTCAGAATTAACAACGAGTGCATATCTGCTACAGGTTCAGCATGCTAGCATAGACATGGAGCTCAAAATTTATTTCTGTGATCATGAATTCCAAATTTGATTAATATATTCCATATTTCATGCACCTACATAATATGATCTCGACTGAGTTGATTTTAAGCTAGACTGAAAACATAAAATGAAACATAATTGTAATAAAGCGAATCATGAACCTAAACACAAAGAATCAACACCATTTTTGAACTTATTGTTGCCTTAGCAACATTATGCTTCATATTTTGTCATTCGTTTTCTCAATCGACTGTGACAGCTGGAATGTTCTTGACAATTGAAAAAACAGAAAAAATAGGTTGTCCATTTTGTGCAGGTGCATAATACATTCCCAAGAACATTGCCATTCTCCATTTAACCCAAGTTCTCGGTTAATCCTAATAGTATTTGAAATAAATACTCACTTATATTTGCTATTGTTTCATAATTCATAATACCAGGCACAAGGTTGTCATTTTCTCACAATTTTTCATTATTTCACTCAAGTATGTCCTTGCGACCAAATGAAAAATTCTTCAAATTTGAGCGCAAACAAATTGACAATAAAAAACATATATTTTGTTGGCGTTACGTGCTCGATACCAGTTCACGTTCATTGGAGGCAGACTTGTCTTGTAAATTCTAATCTGGTTTTAGTGTACCACAATTGTTACCGGAGGGTAAATAATTTTTTATTTTTTTATTTTCTGTCTGGGCTAAACATCAGCTTTGAAATTCTGTGCAGTAGGTCAGACGTAGCTACAAGATTACAATCATAATCTTGTTCTGTTATTAACAAACGTGTTGCTTACTAACTACTTAAATCATGGATCGTTCTATGTCTCTGTACATTGAACTGTCATAAGGCCTGTCATATTAGGTATCGGAAGTATATACAGGGAGATTATGTATTTCCGATATATTCAAAGCGGTGATGGTCTGCTCTCGGTGACAAAGAGATACGAGGACTGGTTTCTATAAGATCAATTAAAGTTTCATGTATCTAATAAAGTGGAAATTTCATTTTTATCAATTATAATCTATTGCGTAAAACATTCCGTCAAGTTCAACAAAACATATATATACAATTTGTTTCTCCATTTTAAGTTAAAAGGAAAATGTCAATATCGAATTTAAAATCAGACGACAGGTAGACTGGAGCGTCTAAGTGGATAATTTCAGTCTGGAATTTGAATTATTAAACTAACTATAAATAATATTTCACGTTCTATTTATAAACTAAACAAATTCCACGTCAAAATCTATTCAAAATATATAAAATCAAATTTGTCATGTCAAGAAGGCAAATTGTTATTTGAAATGAAGAAAAACTTATTTCATAATTTCCGTTATTTATTTACAAATTGTTGACCTCGAAATGAGAGACGGATTTGTTAAACAAGCGACGGAAATAATTTCGACCATCTTGATTTATGAGCATTGCACTTTCTTGTGCCGTCATTGGATGGGGGTAGTTTAAAGTGCCGCGGGACCAAAGGGGGGTGAACGGAGTGGTCTCCGAGGGGTCCTTACCCTTATCCGGAGTGGGTCTTGTACCTCTTTTGATCTTGATCTTGTTTGTCAAGGCTCGGCCCCCCCTGACCATTGGCATATCCAGGGGCGCAGTTCAGGAGCCAAGACCAACGCTGCTCTTTATGAGGACAAATTGATTCCTGTCGAAAAACGGGTCTTGAGCACGGTCTTTATTATTAAGCATCACCTCCGAGTGTCATTTTGTATTCATCTACAACCTGGAATCAAAATACCAGGGCTCTATTTCATAAAAAAACTTGTTATCAATAACAAGTTACAATAACTGTTATAAGCTATAGCTTTTAGCTGACATCGTGGGTTTGACTGGCTGAGAGCAACTATGTCATAGAAATTTAGCATTAATTTTGTTATCAGTCCATTCTTTAAGGCCCGGTCACACAGCCTTTCGCGTCTGTAACGCGGGTAAAATTTCGCGATTTTTTTTTGCCCGCGGTTGCCCGTGGTGGAAAATGTGCAAAATTGGCTTACCCGCGGTTTACCCGTGGTATGCCCGCGGAACAGACGCCGGCGACTGTTCCGCGTCCTTATCGCGGGTGAAGCGCGGCGGTACCGCGGCCTACCACGCTTACACGCGGTACACACGCTAATGCACGTGATAACAACGCGGTACAGACGCGGAACAAACGTGCTATGACCGTGCTCCACCCGCGATTACCCGCTAAAATTTTGCGTCCAATTCCGCGTGTAACCACGTCTTAACCGCGGCCGTAGCACGTCCTAGCACGTTCGTTCCGCGTCTGTACCGCGTCTTTACCGCGTGTGTACCACGTGTACCACGTGTACCGTCCGCGATTACCCGCGGTCTAAATTTTTGGGCAGCCCAAAACTTTTTCGCGCGGCCAACCGCGTGTGAATTTCTTACCGCGTGTAACGACGGGTAAAGTACGGCTGTATCGCGTCTTTATCGCGACCTCAAAGCGTCCAACAGCGTCTGCTTCACGGGCAGAAATTTTTGGCCGTGATTCGGCCGCGATACGCCCGTGGAGGGCTGTGTGACCGGGCCTTTAAAAGTACATCTAAGTCCTGAAGACGCAACCAGTTAAATAATATTAATAGAACGACCTCTTTTCATAGAAATAGCATCATTCTATAGAAAACATATGATAATGGATCACATTCATAGAATGTCCATTTCCCATAAACTATATATTTTTTTATTCAAAGGTAAAGAACAGTATTGGGAACACCCCAATTTCAAAAAATGAAATGGAAGCTCTTATTACCAATCATGTGAAAGAGTGTGTTTTGACTAATACATGATGATAACAAATTTGCCGGGAAACCGCCTACTAATTGATATATTTTGTAAATTAGTTCATCTATTGGTGTGTGAGAGATAAACGCACGTGTCGCGCACGTGTGCGTAGTCCCATGTACATCTTTTTGTGTACAGTGCTTGTAACTTTACGAAGACTGGGCCAAATTTCTTATCATTTTGAAGATTCCAGAACCTTGCAGTCCACACCAATACTTATATGCTAGATGATCAACCTTTTCTGATCGATTCCATAACGTTTCTTTCACGATATGCAATCGCATGGTCTTTACCTTTAAAATGAACACTAGTATTCACGGCTTATGAACATAATGAATGTGTTGATAGATTCTACGAAATTCCACATTGAAAATATTGACGTTTCTATTCACAATGAAGGACATTGTAATGAGGAAATAATGATAATACATTGTGCCGTTTAAACGCAAACACGAAACAAAACAATTGAATAATTTTTTAATAATAGTAACTTGCTAGCCTGATTTTAAGATGTTTTCTTTATTCGTCTTTTGTTATGATATGCTAACTGTAAAATTAAGTAAGATTGAAGATCGTCAACGGTATAGTTTTATTCTTCCGTATAAAATTGATTGTCTGGGTTTACCGATATTGTAAGTTAATGACACCATACTGGGCGGTAGCGGTAGCCGCCACTGGTGGTCCCAGGTTTGATTCGATTTCGACCAATTCACAAACATTACAAAATAATATTCGTGTGCCTTTGGGCAAGAATGGGACTCGAAACGTATGCGAGGTTTAGTAAACAGCAGGATGGCTAACTTGATTGACACATGGGTGTCTATGGCAGTGTATGATGGGGGGGGGGGGGGGCGGCGCTCTAAATTCAATATTGACGAAAATACGTAGGGTTGGGGGGGGGCAAAGGTGATGTTACATGACTAGAGAAAGGCTTTTTTCAGATATGAATCCTAAGCTATTCTAAAGGATGATAAATTATGTAATTTTTGCTTAAAATTCAATGCAAGTCATGAACTTTGCTTTAACTAGTGCAGTCTAAATATCTTTTTTGTTTAATTTTAGAATAATTTACTTTTACTGAACATAAATAGGATGCGTATCTGAACAGGGCATTTTCTGTTTACCAGGAATCTTCCCTGGCTAAAGAATAGAAAGTTTTAAATTGAATTAGATGAACTGGGGTCTGAATAGCTGTTGCTATGGTTACATTTGTGAGCGTGCCTTGGGGCTCAGCGGTACATCGATTATGCCATTGCGTTTTAAACTTTCCCCTTCCAAGGAATATGTAAACATAAGGGAATATGAAACTTATGCGCGTCTTTCTATACTACTTTATTTACCAGTACAATGTATCCTCATCAACAAATTCTCATAAACTATATTTGGAAATGAAAAATCATGATTAGAATAAAATGTCTAGGCCTATATTACGCAAAGATGTCGTTATAACAGGAAAGGGAATACCAACTCCATTATCATATCTTGTACTCGACACTTTTCCAGCTAAAGTGACGCTGAATAGCATGGCGAACGGTATAACGTGTTTAATGGCCTACCTATTCACGTTTTTTACATACGATTTTAGAAGTGCAGACAGCGAGGGTGAATACATCATTTCTACAGTTTATTTCTCACTGACTAGACTCCAAATGAAGGCCTCCACGCGTATGGGATCGAAATCAACGATACACTTTTCGCAATAACAACGCCTAACATATCAACAAAACCACTTACAAAGTCTTGAGAAGTTGAGTCATGTCGAACAAAACTCTGTAAATCTTATTTAGCAATGGAGCACAACCCACTTAACATGGTGTCGGGCAAAGTGCAAACTATGATAATGTTTACTTAAACCAGAAGCAAGTAGAAGACTACCCCCATCAAGAAATGTATTTAGGCTTCGGGGAAGTCGAGAACTAGTTCATGGATTCTATTAAAAAGAATATGCCAATTTTTTTCTATTCATTCCCCCACATTATAGCTCCGGGGAGAAAAACCCACTTGTGAGTAATTCAATTTGATGTTTCACGTTAGGGAGGGGAAATTATACGGAGTATTTTTCCTTCATGAAAATATGTCAACGTGTTGGTATTCTGATATCAATTCTCCTTCACATAACTTTCTGAGCTCCATAGCAATTCTAAGTCAATTCGCATGGAGTAAGTAGTTCGACCTTGATTGCAATAAAGTGACGTTTTGAGAAGAATAAAAACAGGATGTGCTTTTAGATAGAGGCGTAGTCGAATTAAATCTTTAAGATTAAGAGGGAACATATCCTTCATAAAACACTGTGAATAGTTTTGCAGAAAAGAAGAAAAACAGATTTTTAATCCTTCGCCCAGTTTACAACACAATACCTTATACCCTTGAGCAAAACATTCAACGGTGCACACATTCAAAAATCAACAGGAAAAAAATAGCAACAGGAAATGTAATGACATGTCTAACCGCTCCGTGACAAAAAGACGAATTCGTCATTATTAAAAAAGGAAGACGTTGTACATGGTTCACAGAAAATATAACACTGTCTATTCGTTGCGTTCTTCTGTATCTAAAAAGTTATGTACAAAAAAAAATGATTCACTTACGTTTCGCTTTCAGAATGGTATATAGGAGATCTGTAAAGTTCCAACCTGCCTCTTCAAAACTCTTGTAAAAATGAACGTCAATTGCCCACGTACTGTCCCGCAACGCTGACAATAATGAGCCCAGTAGAGCAAAAATAATGAGCAACCCGTGCAACGTTTGCAAATATTTGAGCAAACATAAATAATTGGGCACTGTTATTACGTCCTTCTCTTTTTTTTCCTGAAATATTATTCTCCTCTCTCGCTTTTGCTCTGTCTCACTCCACTCTTCCTTTTCTCTCTCTCTCTCTCTTTAAAAAAAATCTCCCTCTGTCTGTCTGTCTGTCTGTCTGTCTCTGTCTCTCTTTCTCTCTAAACTACTCAATCTTTATCTCGACCCATTTTTCTCTTTTATTTCTCAATCTGTGTACCATACTTTCGGTCCCTTTCCCATTATTTTTCATTAGTTTGCTCATGTATTCTCTCTCTCTCTCCTCTCTCTCTCTCTCTCTCCATATATATATATATATATATATATATATATATATATATATATATATATATATATCTACCTATATCTATCTCTCTATATTATATCTACCTATATCTACCTATATCTTCCTCTTTATCTCTCTCTCTCTCTCTCTCTCTCTCTCCAAATCTCTATATAGATTCAACCAATGGGAGATACGGGATTCTCTTCCTGTCAGGAAATTACTTTTTTCGGTCTTTGACTATGATGATGCCCACAAGAACTGACAATAATTATATGAAGATTAATAAAGAGCCAGGTTCACCTGAGCGCTTCGTATTATCATAAGACAACATGATCTACCGCCTGGGGAGGGTGAAGGAGAGTACAATACAGACTGCTGAGTTCACACGTGGAAGTATACTGGGGATAGTGAAAGACGGAGGAATGTGAAAGCGGTATACAAAGTTTAAAGGGAACGTCCATCCTGATATTAAGTTGGTTTTAAAGACCGTCACTACTCCTGAGCCAAAAGGGATTAGACCACACAGCGAGGTCACTGACAGGTGGCTATCTCATTAACTCAGCTCTCAACTAACATAAGAAAAAGAGGATCATGGGGGACCATGGGGGACCAACGGGCACCGATTGGGGAAGTTGTTTATATAGAGGGAGCAATTAGCTACAAGTAGGACAGTGGGGCTTTAATAGAAGCAGAAAAATGAGAGAAACGGGTCAGTGAAAGATTGAGGACAAACCGATTTAAGATAAGTTAGGAATAGCCTATTTGAAGGTGCAACCGATCACGCACAAATTGGCAACTTTATGCCGAATTTTGCGAGGTCCCATCTTATTTGCCCTGTACAAAAAAGAAAAAATTTACAGTTTATCTTAAGATAATGTTCAATCATAATTATTCACTCTACACATAATTATTGCAAATGTGTTTTTTTACAACCAATGTATGAAACAAGTATTTCGTCATCAATAAATAAGATAATTCAAAGGTTATACAATTTTCTGTACACTAGCAAATTGGAGAGGAGCTCGCGAGATACCTCACTGTGTTGCCAACTTGTGTTTCACTGATGACAGCTTCAAAAATTCATAACTTCCTATTTTCAATAGGATATTGTCAAACTTTCACTTTTTTTGTGTCTCTCGTGTTTCTGCTTTAATTAAAACCAAGATATAATTAGGGTGGAATATTCCCCTTAAAGGGATCCGGTAACTTTGTCTCAGATTCTGAAACAAAATTCTGGATTTAGCTCATGATGCAATGATAATTATAAATTTTTAGGTCAGTCAGGAACCCCATGACTTTTACAAGCCGAACGCCTGTCTTATTATCAAGATATTTATGATTGGAATTACAAATTTTGAAAACCGTTCGCCTGACGGTTTTCATAACACTACAGTCTATTAGGGAAAACGAGTATGGTAAAACCGGTCACTCAAAGATTTTTACTTTTTTGAGGCACTTCTTGATCATTTTGAAGCGCGATTTTTTTTAGGGCTTCAATATTACACCATATCACAGACACTAATAACACGTAGGGCCGTGTATCTCAGATTTAACAATGTTAAACGATCCCTTTAAGGAAAAAAATGCATAAACCTGATAAAGACATTGCTGCATATTATAAGGATGAAGCATACAGTCATTATTACATCATACATACATCATGTACACTGGCGTATCGTGCATCAGTCCAGCCATTAAGGAGGCACTGGTAGTCATATGGGGGGGGGGCGGCATGGTCTTACTATAATACTAGTTGGATGAAATATTAATGAACAAGGTTATCGATTAAGAGGAGAGTGTGGGAGGGGTCCTATCATCTTTGTCACGTTCCCTTTTCTCCCTGCATTCCTTTTTTTTCACTTTTCACTTTTTCCCCCTTCGTTTTATTCCCCCTTTCGCATTTCGATAGGGGCATATTCCCCGTTGTCCTCCGTGCTCCCGTAGATCGTTGTCTGACCTCATTATTACCACTTTTCGCAAAACCTACACGACATTCCATCATAGACCTCTAATGGCGATCCCCAAAGAGTGCGTAATGTTCTCTCATCCTTGAGTGCCCAAAATATAATCTATTCGCGAGAAAAAAATTAGATTATCTGAAGAACACCGCGTACGTGATATGTTGTTAGTTAATCCTCGATTAATAGAATTCGCAAAATTAATTGAATTTGTTGTTAGAAAGAAAGGTGAATCTTATTATAAAACTCCCCAATCTGCAATTCTAATTTCTTCCAAGAACGTATCCTTACGCACGCCAACCAGTAAAGGTCGTCATCACTTGGGACCAGGGTCTTGGCCTCCCCTCTCTCAAAAGGAGGACCGAAAGTGTAACCGCACAACCCTACATGACAAATGTTCGAGTGTTAGGAATCAATAGAAGGAATTTCTTTGTTGAAACCAAATTCGAAATTCTTTGCTTGATGGCCTACATTTCGCCGAGTGTGGCTTTTCCGTCTTTCATTTCATAATCATCTATAACGAAAGAAAAAAAAATGGCTGCGCTGTTTATGCACGAGCACGCGAGAGCTCAAACCGACAATTTTGTTTGTGGTTACATTTGGTTTCTTGATCTTTCCTTTCAGCACTTTTCTTTGTTGGTCGATTTCATAATTTCTAGACAAAAGAAAGAAGCAATAACAATAACAAATTCGCTTGGTGGCTACAATTAATGTTTGCGCAAGATTTTTTTCTTCTTTCCGCACGTAGTAAATCATCGGTGTACTGTGTTCATGAGTTGGTAAAACTATTTCTGTTTGACTTTAATGATAAACTATATTTGACAGGAAGTGCAAGGTACTCCACTTCTATAGTTCTATGGAGCTGTATTTCATATTTCTGCACCTATAGTACTGTGTAGTGTAAATTGTCGATGTTCATGTTGATCATTTCAGACAGTCAATATAATCCGAAGGAGGGATACTGGGGTACCTCCTCCCCCCCCCCCCCCCCTGATGTCTGGGATATGAAGTATAGGAAGTTTCACCAGCACTCACAGACTTGCTCAGTTAGAGCCTTGAAGTGGGGTATGTCTTGTCCCCTATATCATTTTGTTTACATCCGGGAAATGTGATTCGGGGGGGGGGGGGGGGTTATAGATGCACGGGGAGGGGACGTTCTCCTGTGCCCCTGAACCCGTTACCATACCCCCTACAATACATTCTGTATCCGTTTCTCATCTGACTAGCTCTTGACGGTATCCCATTCCTGAACCCTGACTGTCTGAATTGGGCTATATGGGCATATAAAATACACGCCATAGCGTGAACTGGATATGGGAGGTCACACGCATGTTGGAGATGAGACGAGGGAAAGTCAAGGTTAAGTTTCCAGAAAATGGAAATCCAGGAGCACAGTCTTGATCTGTCTGACCCGTATCCAACATTTTCCTTTTCTTTGTACGACGAAAGTATCGTTTTACAAGTGCCAGCTGACTTGGAGAGTTTGTTTTTGTTTCACTTTCCGAAATAGAATTTAAGCCTCTTATCAAAATTGAAGGTAAAAGAGTTTGACTCTTTCCAAGTGTCTTTTTATACACATCATCATCCCATCATTTCAAAAGGATCAATTAGAGCTTAATGATATTCCAGTTTTAATTAGCATAGGCTATTCCACTGCTTTTAAACGTGAAAGTGTACATGACGTAGGTATAAACATCTGTTATACAAAATATATACACAGTCTTGAGAGGTTCTGGTTAAAACTATGCGCAAGAGGTGACTCCAATAGTAAATGGTACTTTTGGAGTCACCGAAGCCCATAGTTTTAACCAGTACCTCGAATAGAAGGCATGGTATATTTGTTTTATATCCTGCTTTAAAAAAATATTTTATTTAAAAGAAAATTTTTAAAAAAATGTCAATTTTAAAAAAAAAAAAAAAAATTAATATTTTTTTTATCATTAAATTAAGATTTGAAGAAAAAGAGATATTCAATTATAATTTTTTTTTTTTTAAATTTCAACTCCCAAATAGTACTCCCAAATAGTACTCTCATATAGTACTTTCTAGAAAAAAATTAAAATAATGCTGGTCATGTGACGAGCTCTCAACCAATCAAAAGCCATCAAATTTTTGATGCAGGATATAAATCAATCAATATGTACCCAAGTAATCCTATGATATTCATTCTTGTATAATATAGAACCGATTCTATTCATCATTCTGACAATGCTCATTCCGGTTATATACAGCTTCCACACCTGCTATATTGCTTCTCGCAAACTCCTCTTCATAATTTCCATAACTTCTCAGTTCTGTATTTTCAATAATCCCCATCCTACCCTTTAAATCCCAGCAATCATCGATTGACATTCAATTCAAGTTCATCCCCTGCAGACACAGTAAACCTAAAGAATATTGTCACTTCCTCTGCTTTAGAAATTCAGCACATTGAATCCTTTTCTAGAGATTTCTCATTTTCCATTTAATAACATTGTGATGAGATCCCTCCCATATCCCTGAAATCACCCAGCAAACGTTGATGTCATATAGCTGTGACAAGTCATTAATTCTCACTATGAAGCAAGAATTTTTAATGTGTTCAAAACGTAATCTTAAATTTTCCTGCATCTCCTTAACACTATGTATATTACGCGGGGGGGGGGGGGGAGTGAGAGAACTAATTTTTTGTTTTGGCCTCCGCAAACAAAATAATGTGTACATTGCGCCGACCGAAATTTCGCAAAGTGGGGGGGGGGGGGGGGGGGGTTACGGGATATACATTTTTTTCCCAAAACATAATTGAAGGGGGTTTAACCCCAAAACACCCCCCCCCCCCGGGCCCCTGCGTTCGTGCCTGCTATGTTTACTCAAGTTGAAAAAGCAAGCGAGTTACTGTAACAGTAGCAATTATTTACCCGACTACCTGACTAACACCAGAATGTCAAAGAGCTTCATACTCGCAATCCATCATGCTACAACTATGAGGATGCCTTGTCATCTATGTAACATGTAAAAAGAATGAAAAAAATCACTCACTTCTACAGCATTATGAGGGTGACTCATCACAATGCATACATGATACAAAGTCGGTGGAGCCCGTTTTGTGGTGAGCATACAATAATGGAGTCTGCGTTGAAATAAACCGTGAATGGGACCCACGTACGCGGTGCACACCTTTGCCCTCCCCGAATTCAAAAGGTGAACAAATTCTTCCTCGTGTCAAATCGAGACTCGCCCCCTTCTGAAGAAAGCAGAGTCAATTTGTAATGAGGTGTCACTCCCTGATATATTTGTATTGACACGATTGTAGCAAAGCTGTCTTCGTTCTAAAGTTGCATGAATGGCCGGAAGAAAAAACTGAATGCACATTGTAGTGAATATTTAAATAGATTGGGTACTCTGTGACAAGTCAAATCAATCGCTGCTATTATATTTACTACATAAAATGGAATCATTGTCATTGATTCACACAGACCCGCCCAATAGCTTTGAACTTTACGCATGTGGAGTTTGTGGACTTATCACATCAATGTTGGGTTGAATTATACTGATTTATATTCTTAAAATCATAATGCCATTTCAATGACAGAGAATCCTCAAGAGTCGATCTGAACATTGAGATTCCTTACACCGCGATTTTACTTTTGTCCCCCCCCCCCCCCCCCCCCCCCCCCCCCAGTAATACATGATGAATGAGGCCGCGCATCCTTGTAAGCCACAACAAACCACATTCCACAACGTTCAAATTATCGAAAATGATGATGGGGAATTACTAAAAAGTGACTCAACATATCGAATATCACTTTCAGAGTACCCTAACACCTTGGCGTGTGGGTAGGTAAAGCTAAATTCTTTGACGGTCGCGTTCACGGGCAAGGGTACACCGTTCAAGGGCATTTTGTAACAGTGTACAATCTGTCCTTCATGTTTAGCATGATTACAGTATAGTCAAGGGACCCGTTTCACAAAGCCTTTTTCCAACGACAAATGACAAAAATCAGTGACAAATCTGTTGATAACCAATCAGAAGCAAGGATTTCAGTAGCTTATAAAAAAAACTGTCATTTGTCACTGATGACAAGTTTTGTGAAACGCCCCCATGTTGATACCTACTACTATGAAAAGTGATAACAAAGGTCACGATTACGTAGTCACATCAATGTCACAATGAATGTCATCGTGTTTATATTTTAGATATTAACCAAGCAAATTTTTTTTTAAAATGACCGAGACTATTGAGAACATCAAGATAGATGAAAACAAAATGTAGGCTAACTTAGATCACAACAAGGCTTCAGGGGATTCTTTTTAATTTAATGTGTCTTGATAAAAAATCTGACAAATATATTTTGAGACCCTTTACCAACAGGCAATATAGGACCTATATTGATATTTTATTCTTGCTTTGTCTCTTACTCGTTGGTAATTCCTGAAAGAGACATTATTATATCAAAACAGGAATTTAACTTTAAGGAACCATATCTGGTAAACAGGAAAGGTGGAAGAAGTGTTGGAAGACCAGGGTGAAAATGAGGAAGGATGTGAAATAAATTCAGAAAGGAAAGAGATGCATGGAGGATATGAAGCAAGTTGAAGACAGAAACAGAAATGGCTGATTGAGACTTTATTTTGGAATCTTCCCTTAACCCTGTATATTGTACATAGGTGATTCGGGGAAACTTCGCTGAAATGTCAAATATTTCTATTACCCCTGTCAAAATAACTTTCCCGACTATGCCTGTGGTCTTGAACTTTTTCCCCATCTTTAGAATAGGATAACCAGACGAAAATTAACGTTGGGAGCCAGGCGAGGTCAAATTCACCTCACTAAGCAGAGGCCTCAAGAGAATAGAAAGGGAATTTTTCCAGTAAAGCTAGAGAAAATAGCCCAAATATTATAATAAAGTTCAGCTGCAGTCCACGTGTGAAGTTATAGGAGTTCGTGTTCAATTTTCGTGCTGCTGCGGTTGGGCAAATAAACGCTATATGTAACAAAGGGATATCATATAGACACACGAAGAATGTACGTGATATACAAAGTCCTTGTTGTTTTAATTTATTAGCATGTTATGAATATATCAGACGTCAACGTGGCTTTTCATGGCACAGCTTGCTAAAAAAAAGAAAGAGTTGACTCATTCTCATCCCTGTATATGCCTACGACCACACTCATCCAGCGATTTATTAAAGAGGGAAAGATTTTAAAGAACTCGATTGATGAGACACGTTAGTTATTTCAGGATCAATTCGTGGGTAGAAGAGACTAAATACACAGTTAAAATTTTTGTGAACAAGTTGTTTAAAAGTTTAAACAACTCTTGATTAACGGGTGACCTGATCTAAGAGTTGTTTAAAATGTTAAGCAACTCGAGTTGTTTAAAGTTTAAACACTAAGTTGATCAACATTTTGAACAA
Organism: Strongylocentrotus purpuratus; assembly: GCF_000002235.5. Classification (NCBI taxonomy): domain Eukaryota; kingdom Metazoa; phylum Echinodermata; class Echinoidea; order Camarodonta; family Strongylocentrotidae; genus Strongylocentrotus; species Strongylocentrotus purpuratus. The sequence goes on along the minus strand of NW_022145612.1, from coordinate 42,451,066 downwards.
CTTGTTTAAAATCACAATTTAAACAACCGGTGTTGTTTAGAGACGGTTGTTTAAAACGGAGCTGTTGTTCAGTGGAGGTTGTTTACACCAACTGGGTTGTTTAAAGAAAGTTGTTTAAAAAGGAGCTGTTGTTCAGTGGGGGTTGTTTACACCAACTGGGTTGTTTAAAGAAAGTTGTTTAAAACGGAGCTGTTGTTCAGTGGGGGTTGTTTACACCAACTGGGTTGTTTAAAGGAAGTTGGTTAAAAAGGAGCTGTTGTTCAGTGGGGGTTGTTTACACCAACTGGGTTGCTTAAAGAAAGTTGTTTAAAATGGAGCTGTTGTTCAGTTGGGGTTGTTTAAACCAACTGGGTTGTTTAAAGAAAGTTGTTTAAAAAGGAGCTGTTGTTCAGTGGGGGTTGTTTACAACAAAAGGGTTGTATAATGGGGTATAATTTGGGTTTGATACTCTGAATAAGTGCACCACTACTTCTGGGTCTCTATATAGGTATATGAAGACTAGGGTCATTCTGCAATTCATGAATTAGCGCCAAAACAGTGCCCATTTTGCATGAGCGCGCATGCACGCACGTATAAACTGCATATATAGGGATGCATGCAATCTCTATGGCAAGGAATTTAGCACACGTTATAACCGAGTGCGCGATCAGTGCCGCACTGCATGACGCGACGATTTTAAGTCTACCAATATTCTGACATTTGCGTACAGATACCGAAAATTTTAACTGTGAACTTACGCTATAAGTTAAAAACTTCAAAGTGGTTAATAGAAAAGTGATTTCAATTAAGCCATTGAATCCCCAGTCACTTAGAAGCGCGTCGGTAGCTTGGTCGGCCATGATGTTGTGTTGTGGGTTGGAAAGTAATAACTATTAAGCTAAATAAATGTAAGTATAGAGACAAACAAGATGGAGCCTGCAGAAACACGTGTGGTTGCTTTGGTAGTTTGATCCAGACTCAATGTCCATGTGCTTTTACATATGTATCAATCTGTGTAGTCAACAAAAGGCCCTTGCATACACTTGCATTGTGTGTATGCATCTAATATGAATAACAATGAGCTGTGCCTTAACAGCTGCACTGCATTTCTAAGTGGCATGTCAATTTCAATTGCATGTTAGTTTCAAGGAACCTGTTTCTAAACATAACAATGTGAAATAAAGCCTTTAGCCAACACGCACTTAACTGGCACGAGACACATGACGTCATATGTAAACAACACTGTCTAAAAGCTCTCGTATAGTAAATATAGCAGTCATTAAATTTTAAACAACGAATGTTTAACAAAATTACTTCTGTTTCTAGCAACATTGTTTACAATTTGATCAACTGTTGTTTAAGATAGTGTACAACTGTAAGTGAACATCACTTTTTTAAACAGCGTTTTTACTGTGTAGGTCTATGCTCAAAGCAAACACAAGCCATATCACAAGGGAGAGGGGTAGCAGCTGGGGGGGGGGGGGGGGTTCGAGAGGGGAGTGCTGTCGAAAATGTCTCAAGACATACTTTTAAGAGGATGAAAGAAATGAAATGATATCAAGGAGGAGAAGAAGAGGGCAATACTACTTCACTCGATCTTTTTACCGATGAATGTATACAAAGCACATCAGTTGAACTTGACGTCAGAACGGGATGAATGGAGGCTTTAAAAGGGGTACACGATGGCGACTTCTCAATACAGTCATTGTATGACTAGGATGACTGGATGACATTACGAAAAGCCACACGACCATCTGAGAATGACTGAATGAGGGAAACATCCGAACGGTTTACCTCAGACGCCATCTTGCATACCACAGCTAGACTCAGACCCGGTGGGGTCACTCCCCTGCAAAGAGTGACACGTATGACCGTTACCACCAATGCATATAACCCCCTTTTGCGGTCAATTTCAAGGACAAATTGTGAAATTTAACCCCCTTTTTTACGTCAAAACAAGGACGAAATCGTACTTTGGAATACCCCTATTTATAAGATTGTAAGGACACTTTCGCAAATTTACCCCTATTTTACCATATTTCAAGGACAAGACTCGGCTCCGAGAATTTTTCTTCCCCGTTTTCTCTTTTCCCTTCCCGGTTTTCTCTTTTCCCTTTTCCTGACCCCTATTTATCAATTTCGGGGACACATGTGCCCCCTATTTTCTTAATTTCGAGGAATATTTTGTCCGCGGACATTGCTTGAAATTGACCCCTTTTTCCGCGATTTTGGTAACGGTCATGCGGTCCGGAAGTCACATTGAGTGACCCCACCGGGGACTCAGATTACATCAGGTGAACATCGGATGGTATTTTCAATACATGCATCGTATCAAGAATGAACAAAGATGCTGGAAGTTGATGATTTTGACAATTTTTAAGGATCTCTAAAATGTTTACATTCAATAAATTGTTTGAACTTGTAGTTGTACTGTTTCTCATTAAACATATTTCACTATTCAGTCTGTAAGCCAAGGAAAGTATGCAAATGAATCGTTGGAGGGAAACCATTAGATCTTGAATACAATAAGCGACTCGGAAGCTCTCTCGTGTATTTTGTTATTTTTTTAAGCCAATAGCGTCATGCAACATCCACGCAGTCGACTTAAAATGAAAGTTGATACGAGTCTGAAGTTTTGAATTTCACATACGGATAAGGATTTCTTAGAAAGTCATTTTACGAAATGGCAACTTTCTTTGAATAATAAATCTATATGCATTCAAGACAAAAAAGCCTGTACTTCACCTGAAGTTAAATTGACCATGGATTCAAACATTCCCTTTCATCCCCTGTAAATCAGCTTATTTTAACTCTTCAAGGTATTTTCCCTTGCATTTTTTTAATGACATATAAAAGGTATATTTCGTGACTGCATTGAATAATTTATCAAGAAACGTGATTGAAAAGAACTGACGAGCAAACACTGTTTTATGTGACAAAGATACAAAGACATCGACTGAAAATTGATTAATGTGTATAATATAAAAGGAATATTGGCCTACGTCATTACATCTTCCGTCACAAAAAGAGCATTTTAGTAATTTATTATATGGCCTCAGTTTTGATTGCAATGAGAAGAAGCTTTGCTTTGCATGTAAAAGCAAGTAACAAGACAATATTGGAATGTCTAACTTCATTTTCAGTATTTTTGTCGACAATGAAACTTTATTTGTACCCTAAATGAGCATTAGTGGGATGTGAATGTGAGTTCCATGATGAATTGATGATAGTTAAATACTCACCATTTGATCTCTCAAAATACGTAGATTAAGGTCCATTTTACTGGCGTGAAATTTCATTTTATTGTAGCTATCAGGATTTTCATCCCCACTGTCCATATAGACGGGGGTCCCCGTTTCAGAGCCCTTCCCTTGCTCCATAGTCATCGAACTCCACAGACCGCTAATACATACACATTCAACAGTATCTATAGTAAACAATCCGTTCCAAATATACCGGGTTTATTCCTTCCTCAGCGGTACCGAGTTCCCAAATCAAGACGCCGGAAAATACGGCTACAGTTTCGGCAATATGAGTCTGGTGCGGTGTCCGTGTTCAAAATCAGGTTCTATACCGGCTTATAACTTCCTCATCCTGTTATGTTTCACTATGTATTTCCTATCAAGCGTTAGTTGGAGTTAATTAGAGCTAGGTAGACAGGCTTTCTTTGCAAATGAGTCCAATAAATTGTTCCTACGTAATCTGTATCTATACCTGTCGGCTGTGCGAGCGTGCTTCAGCATCAGAGAGTGACCCCTGCCGGTCTCTCAGAGAAGAACGCACGGCGTAAGTGTGTTTTGAGTGGTGCTAGCAGACGACAAGCGAGTTACGATGCCAAGGGCGCCATTTCGTGGTTAATTTTTTGTAGTCTAGAGAACTGAGACCCGAAATGAAAAACCGGAGATATTTATTTTTTGGATTTATAAGTGATAAGAGATCACGGAGAATTTTTCAAATGAGGGGGGGGGGGGGGGGGGAGGTGACAGAGACCAAATATACTAAAAGAAATTATTAAGAGCTTCTTAATAAATATGTGCGTTGAAAAAAAATCCATTGCAGAGCAAGTTTCGAAGAGGAAGGGATGAGTAGACTTCAAAATAATGGCAGAAAAATATTTGAATTAACACGTTTCCTTGTTGGTCACTTCTTACTGTAGCCTGGTAACATTATTATAGGTTTACATAATGTAGGCTTGCGGGTGCATGTGAGAGAGAGAGGGTGGATTGAGGTTATTAAAGATTATCCAAGAATTGTTTTTCTATCAGTTGTTTGAAAACTGGAAAGTTTAGAATGATTCAAGCATTTATGAATCTATTGATTTGGAAACATAATAAAATTACTAATAATTTGAAAACTCATTGTTTTATAACTTTTAAGATGTCGACGCGTGGTTAATCATAGACGTAATGCGAGTCACTTTTTTTATTAAGTTATTCTTTCTTTTTCCTGACCTTAGCTTCCTAAAGCAGCTAATGAGGCTCAACTTTATACCATAAATCAGTAAAAATAATAATAATGATTTTAATGATAATAAAGATAAAAAGACCTTGGAACAACTTTATGTTGAATCAGTTTTAGCTTGACCACCAAGATTTGCTATAATTTTTTTAATTTTCACAATTGATATCAGCTAATTATCTATGTTATCATGATAGTAAACTGTATTTCATAATATTATTAAGAGCCTATCGTTCACTATTCACTAGAATGTATGAAATTATTAATTGTTCATACTCGTTTACAATATAGTGTCTGAAATAATAATCTATTTCGTTGATGAGCAAATGGATTATAGGCCTAGTGGTAATCGTGACATAGAGATGGTGGAGAAGATCAATTACATCTTCCAACTGAAGGAGCATGCGTAGAAGAGACCGCGTTACCAGTCTATCATCACCTTGGCAGATGACTGGCATGTGACTAATTATAGATATGATGATCAATGAACTTTCTAAGAACTGACACCATTCTTTTCAAAAGGTCCTCCCTTGCTTACAATGTTGGATGTTGAATTACTAAGGGGGCACAACATTATTGCAGTCTCAAATTGGGATGTTCAATTAATTTATTGATGAGTTTTGCCATTTTTATCAACCAAATGCAAATGAATTGTCGCGGCTTTTGTTGCTAGATAACGCCGCCATGTATATAGTGGACTGAGTAGACTCAGTGACCAATGATAAAAAGAGAATCATTTTTCTCGGTAGTATATAGGCCTCTTGCCAGTTATTGTAATGCTGATAGAAAAATGACAGTGTATATTAATATCAAAAAATGGCAATTTTGCTATTTTCACTCTGCCATTTCAAATGTTAAAAGCCTTCTCTATAAAAATTGATCTCACCATTTTCAGGGATTATTATTGAAAAAACATGGTCACAAACATTCTCTCAAAAGTCAAAAGTTCCATTCACTTCCTGGAGTGCAGTGCGCCCCTTTAAGAAACTATATCGACTGGCAGAAAATAATGCCCCCGATTAAAGCATTTGCCGCACACCCCCTCCTGAATATTCTGTCATCGACTTCCCTCCCCGAGGCGATATTGATGTACCGTTATCAGTTTGCATAATTATATTTGCAAAGGTTATGTTCATGTAACTACTTTGTTAGATAGTATGATGAACTTTCTGAGTATTTTGGGCGTATTTTATAATTGATAATCTTCATGAGTAGTTTGTTATAAATCATTATTAGCACCAACACTATCATTTTTCTTCTATCGAGATCATTTCCATTAATATCATTATAAGTGTGAAAGTGTCAATGATATCCATGCAATAAACAAAAGAGAGTATAGGAAACACTGTAAAATGATCAAAAGTGAACATCGTTTCTTTAAATTACGCTATGACTGATAAATAGTGAAAAATATAACATCGATGTTCCCTACCATAATTTATCAATTTGCCTGTTCAATAGATTAGTACTTAACAAAGCACATTATGTACCAATGGTCCCTATGTTATGTGAGATTCCGTGGGCCTGCCAACAAGCATTCTTCACATTCCAATCGTTGTTTTCCAAAGAGCAAACATCGTAGGAATTGTGACGTCACAATTGTGATCTCCTGGAGTTGGCGCTGTTTGAGGCACCCCAATTTTTGATCGCCTGCTGACGTGAAACAGGACAGTGGTAAAATGTGGTATGATTATGACCATTATAGCTCTTAGAATAAACAGTAGCTTAATTACATTATCTTGTGTGATTCCATGTATTGGAACTTAACACCAAAAGATCCGAACCTCAATCACCCCCCCCCCCCCCCCCGCCCTCTCTCTTTACTTTCTCTCTCTCCGGTCCCTCTCTTTCGCTGGCTTCCCTCAGTATTCAAATGATGTCTGTATACACACATGCTTTCTTCTAAACTCTACAAAGTTGTTACAAGCCGTCCGCAGACATTTTGCCGGCCTGAATGCACTCAAACATTTGAAGTGTTGTATGACAAGTGAACATCCGCGTTATTAGAAATAAAGGTATGCTCCCTAACATGAATTTTGTCGAAATGATATGATTCTTCCTTGAAAAGAAAAAAAAAGGGTATTTCCAAATTAAAAGGAGCCTTTGATGAGGTCCTCAAAGTGTTACCACACTTTTTAAAGTAATACATGATATAGGAAAACATTATAGAGGGACTTTATTTTTTTTTTGGAACGATCTGTAATCAAAAATATAAATAAGCCTTCAAAATATAGCATTTCACTTTCGATTCAAGAAACTTGACATTTGAATAAAATACAGCTTCTTACAATTTCATCATAATTGCCTTCAACGGTTGTATTTCAATAATATATGCTTTAATATTCTGTATATCTATCTGTCATCATACTTCCCAAACGATTGCCTGTCATAATTCTCAATGCATACTTTTGTTGAAAAATTCAAATTATATTTGTCTTTGTGAGAATGAATCGGTTATATAGGTAATCTTATTTACGAAGACACAAACAAGACAGTAAAGGAGGAACTTTAATCGACTTAGAAGGAATACATTTTTCATGCTCAAGGGCAGGATATCCGAACTTCCTCTAAAACTAGTTTTTGGCATGAAAGATCTAAATTCTATAAGTTGTTTTTCTTTTCGAAATATTTCCTTCCTCTTAGGCGGAGATATTGTGCTCTACAAATCAGTAGGATCTTACTAAGAGCAGTCATAATACTATATTACTACGCATGCTTTTTGCTCGTTCAGAATATTTTTGAAATTATAGAGGCGATGACAGAATGCATCATTTTATTTTGTCTGATAGCCTATCCGGAGCTGTACTTTAATACAAGTCCATATGCCCGAATTATAATGATTCAACTTGTGTGTTTTGTTTTACCATATGTTGGAAAGTATAGGTTTTTTTTTTAAACACTTCGACTTTACTAAAGAAAGTTACTACAATAGCCAAAACACATTAAGTGTGTATTGAAAGCATTTGAATGACTGAAAAGTTGAAAACTAAAGACTATACATCATTTTACCTAAAAATTGTCATATCTCACTAAGAACTTCATTTTATAAAATATATCATCTGAAATGTGAAGAAAACAGATAGGAATGACGTTTTCTAGGCGTACTGGACATTTCTTAGTCAACTGACATTGGTATACTTTACATGTACGAATTAGTGATGTCCATCAAAACATGTTTTGACAATGTTATCAAATGTTTTCTTTGTAAATGAAAGGATGCGGATATTAGGAACTGTTGATGTAGCTTGCTTTCAATCAGTGGTCTAGACCGCAGGAACTATTCACTGTAAGGAATTTCATTCATCAAGCAAGAGAGAGAGAGAGAGAGAGAGAGAGAGGGGGGGGGGGGAATGAATAAGAAACTCCCCCCCCCCCCCCCAAAAAAAAAAAACAGATCTCTCAATTCCACACTTTTTTCCTCTTTATAATTTTGTCGTCTGTATTTCTGTCTCTGCTTTCCTCCTTGGTCCATACCCCCTCTCTCTCTCTCTCCCTCCTCTCTCCCACACATACACTCCTCTTTCTCTCTGTCTGTCTGTCTGCCTCTCTCTCTCTCTCTCTCTCTCACACACACACAAACACCTACCTCTCGATGAGTGACAGGAATGTACAACAAACTTAGTCTAGCAACTGATTGTTTAATCATTTACATATTTATCAACATGCATGTACTTGCTACAGATCTACACCAAACAAGATTTTTACTGCCAACTTTAATAACTTACTTTACAAAACTTAAAATATATAATGTCACTGTTATTTACATTTTATTTACAATGTAATAATGTTCTCACTCCAAACATCTAAAAAGAACTGAACACAGAGGGAGCTTGTCAATAAACATATAGCAAGATAATTGACTCCAATGTATGTTTTGTACACTACCTCACGCCTTCCTGTGTTAAAGATAACATCATCATCCAAAAACTTACATATGATTTAAAAAATCAGTTGTGGTTGTGAAAATCATGTTAATTAAAATTTATATGAAATACCATGTTTCTTTGTACCTTGGAAAAATGGATTACGATTCTAGGTAAAGCACAAACTTCCTTTGTAACATTATGTCAAGATCTGATTAATATAATGTGTTCAAACCGAACTTGATACCAAATGGAGTCCTTGGCATCAATCTTGTAATTACCTAGTCTTCTAAAGAGCTGCAAGCCTAAGGGAAATTATAATTAGTGCAAAACCAGAAACGATACAAAGCTTTCATGATATGTAAAATTGCCTGGATCTGGATGCTTGCGGAGTTTGTTAAAGTTTCTGGGGGGTGTTTCACAAAGACTAAGATTGACTTTATGTTGGACTTAACTATGGCAGGCCATTCAGGCCACTGTTTGCTCTCACCATCATGGTCTTTAGATAATATTTTTTTTCTTCAATAATGAATTATCAAAAAATGTAAATTCTGTATAATTGTGACCTTGATTTGTACGTCCCTTGAGAGACCAATGCCAGTGAATGGTGAAAGCAAACAGTATCATAAACGGCCTGCCATAGATTGGTACAACTTAACGTCAATCTTAGTCTTTGTAAAACACTCTCCAGTCTAACAGTACAACCGTTTAGCTATCATGTAAAACAAGTAGTCAATGAATTGGGCCTACTGGGCCTATTGGTGGTCATGATTCCAGCAAGGAAAATACCTGTATATTCTGATATTCCCTTCGAGGCTTGTTAATTTTGTAAAATTATATGAGTCATTTGATCATTTTCATAATGGTCATACTTGTTGAGAAGTACACCATTTCAGAATAGAAATAGCAGAGAAAAGTGGAAAATAATCAAACTCTTTCTGCTGGAATTTCAACGCACTGAAAAGAATCTTGTATTGGTTTCACAAATCTTAATATTACACTACATATCTTGCTAATCCAATTGGACTGATCCTCGTAATACTGATACGAATCTGTCAATATACATCATAAGATGATGACGTGGATCCTAATCAAATGATTGGTTGAGAGCGTACACGTGACCAGGCATTTATTTTGCCTAACACATAATTTTGATAATGACCGGTCATTAGTAAAATCATATTATAAAACATCAGTTTATAAAACAAATGAAACATAATCTTATCAAACAAATAATACACATCATTTTGCTCTGGCATTAGTAAAATTACCCACACAAGATACCTTTGGAACAGTCTAACACGCCTGAGGCGATAGCTGAGGGTCTTTGGACTGTTTTGAAGGTACCAAGTGTGGGTAATTTTACTAGCCCGACCAAAATGATGTGTATTATTTGTATACATCTCTATACGCGTTAAAAAATGCAACCCAGACTTAAATTCTGGTGGTCGATATCGGTGCACAGGGAATTACAAGGAATTAATAGGCCATTTTCATAATGTAACCAAATTTAATGCATAAATCTTTGCTAAGTGCTTTGTTAAAAATAATTTTTCAAATAACATTATGATATATATATATATATATACAGGGCTGTCAACTTTGGGGAACTGCTTTGAGGGAGATCGTATGCATTTTTTTTTTTTTTTGGGGGGGGGGGGGGGGGGGGCTCAACAGGGAAGGGGGGGGGGTGTTGAGTAAGAAAAACAAAATTGAAGTGCTCCCTACCCACCCCCCCCCCCCCCCCCCCCCCCCCCCCCCCCCTCCATGTTGAGTAATTAAAAATCCGTACGATACGAGTACGCTGGTTCATTTTACACGTCTGGCGGGAGGTTTTTTCATAAACCGGGAGATTGCGGGAGAGCGTGTGGAAGGCCGTAGCTGGTGGGACGGCGGGAGAATGAGCATGGTGGCGTGAGACTCCCTCCAAATGCGAGAGGGTTGACAGCCCTGTATATATATATATATATAAAACCTTCAATCAGTCCATTGAATAATAATCCCCCAAAACTCAAGCTGGAATCCATGAAAAATGTGTGTAAAACTATATTTAAATCTTATTCAGCAGGCTTTTATTACCGGTAGTCAATAAACATGCATCTCCGAGTCACATGGTTAGTGTATTAACAGTGTCATGTCCAATGGAAAACCCACTAGGTTTCATTGGAGAGCAATAGCCCTCAAGAAAGTATCCAATGCTTTGTCCACTCCCAGTGTATCCACCATGTTCTTGAATTCTTCTGGAGCTCTGTTCAGTGTCTTCTTGGTGTCCAACTTGGAGACTAAAAAGTTTGAAATACACAGAATATGGTATGGCAAATATCAAGATTGAAGATATTAATTGCAGCATAAAAATTGTGAATATATCATGATCACAACAATTTGTCATCTGTGAAGAAAAGTATAAAAGCTCAAACCTACTACCGGCATGGGCGTCAACCTGGGGGGGGGGGGGGGAGAGAGGTGGGACACGTCCCCCCCCCTCAATTATCCATAGGGGGGACATCATATCAAAGTCCCCCCCCCCCCCCACGTTTTGTCAGAAAGAAGGGGGACCACAAGGAACAAAGATTTTGTATACATTGCCAAGGAGATGAGAGTTAAATTCTTGTAAAAGAACTATTAAAAAAAAAAATTTCAATGCATTTTCAGTTTTTATCTAAATTTGGACAATAGGGCCAACTGGGTGTATTAGTCCTGCTAGACTAACCTGATGGACTAGATACGATATTAGTCAGACTTGCCAGACTAACTAGATGGACTAGCTTGACATTAGTCATGCTCGCTGGACTAGCTTATACATTTGGATGGACTAGTTTAAACTTGGATGGACTATCTGCTTGACAAGCCAAATGTTAGTCAAGACGGTGCTTATCTTGACTAACATTTACTTGTCAAGCATGCTTTCCTAACATAATCGTTGGTCAATTAGGCTGGACTAACTTGAACGTTTCAAGCTTTTCTTATGGGGAAAATATGAATTTTTGAAGTTTTTTAATTCAGGGGTAATGGGAGAGGAGCTGACAAAATATGTCACAGAGTTGCTAAATTGTTGTTATGAATTAGGGCAAATAAGGTTTTAAGAATATTCGTGTTTTACACCGAGTTGACTAACCTTCTTTTGCTGATTTGACCGATAAGCCGACTTCTGGTGTGCATTTACCAGTCCTTGCTATGTCTATCTTCCATGTGATGCTGTAGATGATTCTAAAAGAGAAAGAATTCAAACAAGTGTGATTACAGATACACTCATAACCTGAATCCTAATCCAAAGATAAAGAAAATGAAATTTATTTTGAACTCTTAATATCGGTATGATGTCCTCTTGAGTGTAGAGCGGATAGAGAGATTGAAATTTATGAGAGAACATGAAATGAAGGGTTAAAGACAGTGTTACATTCTGCAGCTTCTAAAACAGTCAATGCAATATTATTTTTTTTAACGCCCCATAAGTAAAGTTTCTTACAATACAATCAGTCATTCTGATGTCCAGATAGGGTCAGAACTTTAATACAGCTTACAAGTAAAGTATTTTATATATCGTTCAAATCTGCAGAGGTTTATTTTTTGCTGGCAATATGAATATCTTGTTATGAATTTTGTAGGTTTCTAGTATCATGAAGCACAGTGCTCATCTGAAAAAATAGAAAGGGAAATAGGAAGAAGAATCTAGTATTATATGTCTGGGTGATCGAGAAATACCAATGTGCAGGGATCGAGATTCATGTTTATAAGAGAAAGATGGTCACTGATTTATGAGCAAACAACAACGTTTAAAGATAAAGGTGAGTTCTGGTAATGCGATTACATTGTGAAAGAAAATGTGTGGAACGGATCAGAAAAAGTTGATCATATAGCATGTAAGTAGGTATCACAGCTAACTTTTGAAAGTTTCTAAATTTCATTTCCCCTCCCCGTTTCTTTTTTGAGCACATGAAAAGAAGAATTTTGATACCTCATTTGTCAAATTTGAATAAGTACTTTTGAAAATACGGCCACTTACATAAGAGACGAAATGGTCAAATTTTGCGTAATTAGGCTATAACTGACAATTAGCCATTTTCAAGGTGATATAATTTTGTAAAAAATTGATGAATCACCTTTCTTTTCAAGAAATCTGTTTTTTGTATGGATTTCTACATGCCTATTTTTTTCAGGTTCTCTTGACAAATATTTTTTTGTGTGGAATTTTTCAAATAATTATATGAAGCCCATTTTGATGCGTGTGACAAATGGCTATTTTTGCATCGCCGGAACAAGTTTTCATGGGTTTTGAAACATAGCTAGATTTAAGAGTATCTATCAAGAGGGGCTGAATTTCGGCATATCTGGGGTACATATATAGATTAATTATTTTTGTAAGTTTGAACTATCAAATCCATTTAAATTAATTTTAAATGGCTTTTTAAAATGGCTCTAAACTCTTCAAGAAGTCCAGGTAGACAAAGGAACATCCCTTCACTGCTATTGTGTAAAAATGTGTAGAACAGGTGTCACATGCATATTCACCTGTTCTACACATTTTTACATAATAGCAGTGAAGGGATGTTCCTTTGTCTACCTAAGGAACTGTATATTTTGTCAGCTTTCTTTGTCCGTCATGTTCATAGTGTCAGGGTACAGCTGTATTCATCGGATTTGCGCCATTTAGCGGTCATTCTTAATATTTACATGATCGTATTCTCAAGTAAATTCTCTTTCTCCTATTATCTAAATTGAATTAAAAGTATGTTTTTCTGATATAGAAAAATTGTTTCAAACTTTTCACTCTGATTTTTCACGATCTCTGAAACTTACCCCCATCATTTTTTATATGAAAATAAAGCTTAAGATGTACTCTTTCCAACCAGTGGATTTTTAAAACTCAAAGACAAATGGCGTTCAAGCGCATTGAGCTAAAACTAGCGATGCAAATTAGCGATCAAATAAAAATGGTGACAAACGAAGTGACACGGTACGAATTAGAGGGTAAATCACAAGCAACTGTGTCGTAAGTAATTGATGGATTTTGATGAAAATGACATGACATGAAAAACAGAATCCTGAGCTTTCGAGAGACATATAATTTATAATATTTATTGTTTCCATTATATGAAAATCTTCCTTCATAAAGAGAGAATTTGTGTGGTTGAGCTCTGCGTGTCCCCACTCAATGCAGCTCTTCTGTGATACCTAATGTAAGTATTGGTGTGTACTGCAAGGTTCCAGAGTCATCAAAATCATCATAAATTTGGCCAAGTCTTGGTATAGTAACAATCACTGTACACAGAAAGATGTATGTGGAACAACACAAATGGTGTTGGGGCTAGTACTACCTTGATTTCCTTATCTTTCTATGGTCATTACTCAGCCAGTATACATTTTCTTCCCAAATTGTTTGGCACATGACATTTATTTGTAATTTTGAACATTCACTGTAAGTTTTGTTAGATTCTGTGAGAATTCATTTTCTTTTTTACCAGAACTCAAGTTTATCTTTAAGTATTGGAGCACTCAAGGCAGTTTCACTGAATAAGAGAACAAATAGTTTAACACACAAATGTGGCTCAACTTTCAAAGAAGTCCACCAGAGGACAAACTTACCCCCTCTGCCGAGGACACACAATCTGAAGGGTTGCTCCATCTTGACCATCTGGAAGGCTCACTGTCTCTGGATATTCTTTCTAAAAAATACAAAACAGAATTTGAATAACTGAGTGGGAAAGCTGTGTGAGGTAACTGGTGGAATAGCAATTTTATGTTACAGACTTGATTTACGGTTTACAGTTGGTGAGTGATTATAACATTGGGGAGGCTATGGCTCAGTGGTAGAGCAGTGGTCCTGAAACTGGGTCAATGCACGCATGCCCTTTGGTAAGGCATTAATCCTCCTTGCCAGGTCCCTCTGAAAGGACTTAAAGCCGTCAGTCCCCTGGCTGTTTACTTACAAGCATACACATGCTTTCTTAGCAATCAAGTTAAACAATCATCGATCATCAAACATACATGACAATCTTAGTAAAAACAGAACCACGGAATACACCGCTGAGCCCGTAGTGATGTTTTAGTAAAGATCCATATATCTTGAATACTTTCCACTGGATTACTACTAACCTGGGTTAGATTCAACAGGTTTTGCTCATGGTTTTCAAGAAGTAGTGGTATATGTAAAGTGCACTGACTATATAATAATATGGAACAACGTGTTTCATAAAGTAGTATAGAGGCCCATTTCGACAGCCCAAACACCATTTTGAAAAATTATCAATTGTTTGGACTGCAATTAAGATACTATGTCGCTTTTGCAGCCAACATCAATTCTGTAGAACTTTGCAGGAGTTAAGAATATGTCATGTTTGTCCTATCTGTGAAATTTAAACGTCAGCAGCGTCATAGTATTCAAATTATGCAAGGTAACCCATTTACTTTCTAGACTTCACTATCAGACACTATCGGGTGACTACCTGACATCTCTTTATCTTTGGTAATAACATACATAAAATAGCTGTAACAGGTACATGAGCATCTGTCTACATCAATAACCCACTTCTTGTAATGGCCACAATTAAACTGATTGAATCTTTGTGCAACACAAAACGTACAACCATTCGATACAAGGGTCTGAAAATCAGACTATGTACTTAGGTGATTGCAATCACTTAAGCCGATTTGACAACTAATGGTCTTTCTTTTCCCCCAAACAAAACATTTACAAGCCTTTTCGTTTTGAAGGAAGTTCTAAATTGGTATTGTCTTTCAAATGCTGTTGGAATTGAACCTTTTCATTTTTTGGCCTGCAAATGGGACATAGTACCTTTAAACTACTGGAAAAAAACGGTAACAAAACATTGGTGATTGCTCATTCCGACTTTGCCCCTCTTGTTGCTGCTCTGCATGCGGATGCATGGAAGCAAGGAGAGTTATGCGTCCTAAACAAGGGAAACGCTCTCGGCGGTCTCGCCTGCATTACGCAATTCGATATGATGAAAAATTGAGGTTGGGATATTATTTATAGGCAGGGTGGCCCATTAGCAGGCCCCCAAAAATAAAGTCCTCTGAATATAATCAGCATTTTGAAGTGAATATTGACTAAGAATCATCAGAAGAAATATTTACTATAATTTGTACCAAGATTGATAACTCAATTGAATATGAACAATTTACAAAACATCTCACATTAATTTGTGATCTATAATCCAAGTCTACTCTTCATGAAAATTGAACAAACACTTTTGATTCCTGCCAGCGTTGAAAAAAAAACACAATCCAGAAGAGGATTTTTGATTATTTTGTTGTTGCCGTGTTTGCAGATGAAACATTGGAATGTCAGAAAAATTGATGATTTCTGCGCTCAGTGTAAATAAAGCTGAGGATTATGGACTAGTTACCTTGAAATGTGAGTAGATCCTTATCCTATGCTGGTACCACCTAGCATAGTCAGCATATCCCCTCAGGAACGGCTGCAGGTCACACTCTTTCTCAGCCTCTGCTAGAAAGGTCATCATCTCACCCAGGCAACAAGGATCTACTTCCAGGTCAAGATTCTGAATGACAGCCTTCCTCACCTCAGGATTGGTCTCCTTCTCATGAAGTTCGGCTGCATTTGCTTGTTCTTCAGCAGTTTGTTTTACCTATCATAAGGGTGTAAGTTGGTAAGACAAATAGGTTGGTAATTGTTTTCATAATAATAATATGAAACTCTTCTCAAATGTTCAAACTGTAGCCTAGCTTCTCCCCTTATATTCAGGCTCTTTCTGGAGTTACTCTTTGCAATGCATCACGGTCTTAAATTCACAAGGGCCCCTGTGGAATTACCATGATTTAAAACAAATACAAACTTTGAGCCGAGATGCAGGATCTGTAAATGCTACATCTGGAGTACTCCATTGTATGGAGTCGAAACATGGACTCTATGCAAAGAAACAGAACGAAAGTTAGAAGCATTTGAAATGAGGTGTTTCCGCAGGATGCTAAAAATCAGCTGGGTGATGAAAATTAGCAACAAAAAAGTCCTGAACAGAGCAAACAAATAGAGAAAACTGATTAACTCAGTGCAGAAGAGAAAACTAGTGTACCTATGTTGGTCATGTGATGAGAGGAGGAGAATTGCAGATGAACTTGCTGGAAGGAAT
Organism: Strongylocentrotus purpuratus; assembly: GCF_000002235.5. Classification (NCBI taxonomy): domain Eukaryota; kingdom Metazoa; phylum Echinodermata; class Echinoidea; order Camarodonta; family Strongylocentrotidae; genus Strongylocentrotus; species Strongylocentrotus purpuratus. The sequence goes on along the minus strand of NW_022145612.1, from coordinate 42,434,655 downwards.
GGTAGAGGGTGAGAAAGGGTAGACAGTGAATCACTTGGTTTGATGATGTCAAGAAATGGACTGGTCTTAACTACGGAGAGGTTAGTACAAGAGTACATGACAGAAAGCGATGGAGATGCATAGCCGCCAACCCCTTCCGAAGGGACAGCACTAGATGATGATGACATATATACAAACCATATTGCATGTATAGGGCAAATCATTCAGGCCACTCCTTGAAGCAGACTCAACTGCATATCATACAGTGAAAAAATACACGGGGGCTCGGGGTGAAATAGCTCCCGAAATGCCCAAAAGACACTATGAACATCACTGACAAAGAAAGCGGACAAAATATACAGTTCCTCAGGTAGACAAAGGAACATCCCTTCACTGCTATTATGTAAAAATGTGTAGAAGAGGTGAATATGCATGTGACACCTGTTCTACACATTTTTACATAATAGCAGTGAAGGGATGTTCCTTTGTCAACCTGAGCAACTGTATATTTTGTCTGCTTTCTTTGTCAGTCATATTCATAGTGAGAGCCCCCCAAAATCAGAAAAGGGCCCCTGTAAATTTGCATAGAGTTCAATGCAAAAACAAGTTTTAGAGTGTTAATTTCATGCAGGCAAGCTTGAAAAGCAGCCCCCGAAAAATAAATATTAATTTTTTCCCTGATATCATAGAGCCCAATTTGATTCAGGAGAAGAAATCGTTTGGAGAAATGAGGGCACTTTTTTTGAAGTCATTCATTGGTTTGCATGACACAAGGCCTTTCTATCAAAAACACATCATAACAGATTGGTTATTACATGTACACTTAATGGGGGGGGGCGGAGATTTTGATTATCCACATAGAATTTCCTGTCTTGAATTCAAATAAATGTTAATATTTCTCTCCAGCAAGTTTGATTTGACTTACCAGGGTTTCCTCCACTTCAAAGGAAGCAGCAAACTTAAGCCCCGAGCAGCTTCCTTCTAGTCTCTGTAACCTGACGGTACGGTGTGGGTTGTTACTCCTTACCTGTGTGGTAGCATCCGTCAGCTGGACACCACTAAGACTGGACTGCATCTCATGCTGTGATATGCAGATAAAAGAATATTATATATGGTACAGAGATGCCAACTAGTACGATAAAATCGTATCTAGTACGATAATAAGCGTGAAATACGATAATACGATATCACCTCTTAAAATACGATTTTTTATTTTTATTTTTTAAATATTTTTTAATACATTTTTTTACATAATTATTTTAAATCCATAAAACCCCATAAAAACCGCGGAATCTCATAGAAACTTGTACAAGTAAACCCCAGCAACCCCAACAAAAACTTTGCTTTACAATTTTCTCATTAAGTTTTAATGAAAGAGCTAACATTTTACTTGACCATACTTCCAGTAAAACATTTTTCTGAAATTTTACTGGCCCGGCACCAATGGGCTAGTGGTAGTGTCAAGTTTTAGTGAAAATCTGATTTTTTAGGATACTCAGTCTGTTTTTTTTGTGTCAAGAGGTTGGCATCTCTGGACCACATAACAAGATTCTAGGCCTCTGATTGGTCTAATCGTGTGTACAATGCAAGGACACAATGCTTGCACCTGGGGGGCGTTTCACAAAACTTGTCATCGGTGACAAATGACAGTTTTTGTTATAAGCTACTGAAATCCTTGCTTCTGATTGGTTATCAGCAGATTTGTCACTGATTTTAGTCATTGTCATTGAAAAAAAGCTTTGTGAAACAGGTCCCTGAAGTTAACAATGGATACACGCAGTGAGACACGCAAAATAAAGAAAAGGATTATTTGTACTATGTCCCTCGACTTCATCTCAAGACAAAGTACATTTTCGAGATTACCTTGGGCAATCTAACGGTGCCCCTCAAAGCAGTCCATATTTGTATACTAAACTCTCTTTGGCAGGCATACTGATTCTGACATGTACAATGCAGCATAATTCACAAGAAATCCAGGAACTGATATTGTCTGACATAAATGTCTTTCTATTACACTTTTTCTATTTTACATTTTACAAGTGTCTTATTGGAATTTTTGTTGTTCTCTCATATCAACGAATATCATGTTGTACCTGATATACTCTTTCTCTTCTGCAATTATACTACTAAAAGCTGCACAAAGTACCAACAGGACCACAAAATAAAACATATCAGTAAGACGAGAAGAGTTGGTCACAGTTCAAATTTTCATACACTTCATATTTACAAATCATGAAATGAAATAAAACCACTTACCATACGAAGCATATCTTGTTCTTCTTCATTATTCATTTTGAGTATATCCCTGAAGAGCAAAATGAAAAACACTCACAAAAATAAATTAAAACCAGGAAAAGTTTAAACTTCTGTATCCAAATAAACAGATGGAAATATAACGTCAAAAATATCCTTTTGTATAGAAGAAAAGAGAATGGATAAAAGGTGATAATAATTTCATGTACACCAGGACACTACTGTCTCTATGTGAATTTAAATAATATTCTAATCTTAATACTTGAGAAATCATATCACCCCCCCCCCCCCCAAGAAAAATCAAAATCAATAAATTTACCGGGTACACAATTTTTGTGAAAAATAGGTTACTGCAAAGTACAAAATGATTGCATTAAAAGAGAAAACTTGGGATATATTTAGCACTTAGGATGTTAGGCAATATTAGGCTGGCAATATATAACAAAAAGAAATTATTGGCCTGTCCATTCTTTATAGAAAAGAGGAAGGAAAAATCTCAGACCATACATTCAACAGGGGCGGATTTAGCTTTTTGCTAAGGGGGGGGGGGGGGGTTGACCCAATGACAATGCCGCATAGCGGCAAGGTGATTTTTTTTTGGTGCTATTTTAAACCCCCGTAAGTAATGTTTCCTGGATACAACACAATGGAGACCGTAAAAAATATGGACACATGATGGCGTTTTTCTATGCAACATCACATTTTCACTTGGCAGCCCATATTACCTGAGTAAATCTAATGTCACACTTGGTATACTCAGGGCAGCCATGTTTTCTCCTTCCAGGTCATCTTCTAGGACGTTCACCTCTTCTTGTAATCTCTTTGCCTCCGCCATGTAGGCCTCCTGCATGCTCTTTAGCTCCTCCATGGAGAATCTGGATCCTGCAAATGAAGCCCCTGATGGTGCTCCTCTCCCCTTATCTTCTACTCCACCATCCAGTTCAGGTAACCTGTATTTAGATTAGATTGTGATTAGATTCTAAAGATTGGTTCAAAGTACAAGTATTCACAGGGATATTGTCCTTTTAGAAACTGTCACGTTTTTTCAAGTACACATGTAATACTAGTAAAGGGATTTGGGCAGCACGCTGCTGTAGACCTTATTACTAGTAGTAGACTTATTTCAAATTGCTTTGACCAGAAAAAAAAAATGTCTACCAAATTCAAACATCAGGGCTGCCAGGGCATCGTTTCACAAAACCCAAATAAGTACAAGTTCACAGACATCCCATTGAAAGGTGTGTTAATTGCATTAGTTACATATACATGTTTTAATTTAATTAAAGTGACGTCAGCTCAGCTCAGCATACTTATGACAGTTTAGTGAGACATTGACCAGATGTACTCTTTTAATGAAAAGGAAGTTTCGGTAGGTCTACACATATATTCCTGAACTAAAATTTAATACAAATAATCTCAAATACAAGAAATACTAATGATTAGAATCATTAGACCCCCTCGCACATCTAACGTCATTAGCACTTCAAACAATTTGCCATATCAATTTGAATTGTAAAAAGAAAAAGAAATAACACAAGAGTCTACATTTGGATCTTGATTCTTGAACTTGAAGTGAGCTTGATTATGTTGAAAGTGGAAGGACCATGGACATCTGATCATGCTGATAAGAATAGATCAGAGCTATTCACAAAACAAAGACACAAACCCATAATTCATAAAATCTGATTCTGGCACAAAAAAAGAATAGTCGCAGAAGAAGTGTAGCTACTTCTAAAATAAAAAGATAGACCTAAACTAAAGTCTGTAAAAACTTACCCTTGCAGAGATATCCCAAAATTGGCATGAGGATCCATTTCTGAAGAAAACATTTTTACAGCGTTAAATGAACAAAGTTTATCTCAGATTAAATAGTAGATCTACTAGTAAGTTGAAGTTCAACTCTGTCTGACTGGGATTGGCTAGTTGAATTGACTCGAGTTTTGTTAACTTTCTAAAGTCAGATTCAAAATAACTTTAAAGTTTAACTGAGTTGTTTTCGTGGCCAAGTCAGCTTGGTCTCATCAGACAATGTTTCATTTCAATAGACAGGACTCAGACTGAACCGCAGATCTGTCTCAGTCTCAGCCTCAGCTCAGCTCCGCTGGTCTCAGGGACTAGAAAAAGCTTCGAGACGCTGATCCAGTAGTCCCATGCAGTGGTATACCGGTAGGCGGTAGTCTAGGTCCAGCCAACCCACAGTGTCGGGCACGAATATCGGAAAGGTCCGCTACGCCCTAGAATAGATACTGACATGTCACTCGCAATAAAAATCGTCCCTCCTTCGAAAAATAAAGCGCTTGAATTGTTTGAACAAAACAATCAATTAATCCAAAGTAGTCAGTGATGTAGTAGTCTCCAAAAGAATGTATGTTACACAATGAATATCAGAATTTACAACAGACTGAGCCAGAACTTCAGAAGTTAGAACAGAAATTGTTCAAAAGCGAAATCGCGCGCGGTTAATAGAATAGTCTTTATCCAAGACTTAAACCAATGAAAACTATATTATCGGGCCCTATACGTTCCTTTATAATAGACTCTTTAGACTCCTAGTAAGATGTTTTACAATGATTCATAAATTTTTCGTAATTAAGCAATCTTAACCGAGCAAAATAATAACAATTATGTATTTTATAAAATAAAGAAAGAACAATGCCCAGAACAAAGACTATATTTATGTGATCGCGGGGATTTCCCCGAGGTCTATCTTCATGTATCTGTTATGTAAAAGATGGCAATTTAGCTTCTTTTTTTTTTAAATTACATAGGCGGATCCAATCATTAACCTCAATCCTTGTTGAAGAAAAAAAAAATCAAAATCTGGGCTTCGCTTTCAAATAGGATTCAAATCATTTGGATTCGGTTAATTGCGTTGCGAAGGTGACCTATTTACAGCGTTACCGTTTTTATGCAAGCATTGGCATTGCATTTACCACCTACACGTATGATCCGAACGGGTAACTAAAATCAGGCTATCCATGCGGTGCCGGTAATAAATGTCAGAGGTAAAAATGTCAGTTAATAATGTCAGAATGAGAGGTAAAATTTCAGAGGTAGTAATTTCAGAGGTAATAATGTCAGAGGTAAAAATGTCAGAGGTAAAAATGTCAGAGGTAAAAAGAAATTTGAAAATCGTGCCGGCAAATATTTCGCGCTCAGTGGGGGGGGGGGGGGGGGGGGGGGGGGGGGGGGGGGGGGGGGGGTAGTGAGCACTAATTTGTTTTTTTTGGGGGGCCATCGAAAAATTGAAAAATCCCCCCCCCCCTCTCCTTGAGCGCCAGGGGGGAGGGCCATTTCCAAAAATGTTATAATTAACGTGTTTTTACACTTTTTTTTTTCATTAATAAATTAATTAACGGTCACTGTATTCTTTTAAAAGTGGAACTGAATTGGTATGATCGTATTCAATCTAAATTCACATATTTTTGGCTCTAAAATTACCTTCATAGCAGTTTTAAGTTCTAAAAGGGCACTACAAATGTCATAAATAAGAATAAAAACAATAACCATGCACTTTGAAGGCATTGACGGTCCTTTAAGAGCATTGTCACTTTCATTTGTTTAAAAAAGAAGATACACTTTGGTGGGTTCTGTTCAAATTCAAATAATTGTTTCTTGAAAATCAAATAAAACATCAGATTGTACATTTAAATAATTACATTTGAACAAGAAAGGGAGGACAACAAAAAGTATACATTTAAAAATAAGAAGCCTCCAGATTATTAAATTGATGAAAAATTTCGCAACGACTCAGCCAGCCGCTCAATAAGCAGGGGGGGGGGGGGTGGGGTCACCCATTAGCACAATTTTTTTAATTATTTTTTTATTTAAAAAAAATTGAGGGGGGTTCCTTCAAAACACACACACACACCTAATTTGAGGGGGTTCGACCCCCGAACCCCCCTTCGTACGCGCCTGGCTATTATGCTTATCAACTAGGGAACCTACGCCTTTAAGTCATAAATGACAGTAATGAGGATTAATGCCCCACAAAAGGGCACTAATATGCAATAATCCATTGCATTTTACCCCGGTTCCCAACATAAAAAATCCTCTGTACGGCCATGCATTGTGGCTCAAGGCATGGGCACACAGAAGATTTTTTCTGTTGGGGACTGGGGGGAGGGGGGGATTCAATGAATTATTGATAATTTTTTGCATTTTCTTTGTTTCGTTTTTTATTTGTGGGAACTGCCCCCTACCCTAGCCCCCGCTGCATACAGTCATGGTTCAGTGGCAAAGCAATGGCCTCGTAACTATGAGGCCCCAGGATCGAAACCGTGTCGATGTGCTATCTTAGTGCCCTTTTGTGGGGCATTAATCCTCATTACTGTCCTTTATGACTTAAGGGCATAGGTCCCCTAGTTGATAAGCATAATAGCATACACATGCTTTAGTAGTCACGCAAAACAAACACTGGCAAATTATTATTCAATACAATCTGAGAATGTATACTATTATTTAGATCTATTAGGACTAAATCATTGTCAAAAATAATTCCATAAATTGGGGTGAAAAAAAATAGAATATTAAAGAAAATAGACGATTCGTTGAACCGTGCTCGACTCATCATCCTTGTCTGAATTCATTCTCTTCCCCTCGCGCGGAAGCTTTGACGTTTCATTAAATTATGAGAAAAAGAAGACGATTCGTTGTACCGTTTTCGACTCTTATAAGCCCTAATTGTCTGAATTCAGTTTCCCCCTTTAGCGCGAAGCGCGGAAGCTTTGACGTTTCCTTAAATTATTAGAGAAAGAAGACGATTCGTTCGACCGTTCTCGACTCGTCCAAATAAAGTTCCCCTTCCGCGCAAAGCACGGACTTTTTGGCGTTTCATCACAATATAAAGAAAGGAAGACAATTCGTTGTACTGTTTTCGACTCTTATTAAGCCCTATTCATCTGAATTCAGTTTCCCCCTCTCGCGCGAAGCGCGGAAGCCTTGACCTTTCCTTAAATTATTAGAGAAAGAAGACGATTCGTTCTACCGTTCTCGATTCGTCCAAATGAAGTTTCCCCTTCCGCGCAAAGCGCGGTTTTTTTGGCGTTTCATCACAAATTCACAATATAAAGAAAGGGAGACGATTCGTCGTACCGTTGTTGACTCTTAAACCTTGTTTGAATTTACTTTCCCCGAAAATTTCAAACCTTTGATTTCTTTAGCTGATATTTTAGAAAAATGAAACTTCGAGAAAATACAAGTATTGTAGTTGTAGTCACTCTCGAAGTCGTCACAGCGGATAAAATGTCACAGTTAGTAGGGAAACAAACTTGTCGGCCGACCGACAATAACATCTCACCGACTTCAAACTTCAAACATTGATAAAGTACACTAAAATCGAGCAAGAATACCGACACAGCTGACCCGACACAGCAACATATTTACCCGTGTCTTTCTTGCTCCCTCGACGAGACGACTCCACCCAACAACCCCCTTCTCTCTTTTACTCCCACTCCTCCTCTCTCAGGCTCTTACCTCCCCTCTCTCTTCTCTCTTTCATCCCCCGTTTCTTTTGTTTCCCTTTTACTCTTTTTCTTCTTTTCTTCCTTTTTTTCCTTTCCTTTCTTTTCCTTTCTTTCCTTTCTTTCCTTTCTTTTTCTTTCTTTCTTTTCTTTTCCTTTTCTTTTTTTTCTTTTCTTTCCCTTTCCCTCTTTTCCCCCCTCCCCCTTATCTCTTTTTTCCCGACCGCAGCGCAATTTTACCGACAATATCCTGACAGGTGGGGGTCAAACGTTTGCGTTTGCGTGTCCCATAGGAGCCACCCATAGAGATATATACTTATATCTCTATGGAGCCACCATAATAGCGCCATCTTCGGCGGCTTTAAGCAAATATGTAGGGAATATATTACATGTATATAGAAGAAGAAAACAAAATATAGGGGAAAAAAATATATAGAACCGGGCAGATTCTGGACTAATGTACAACATAAGAATAAGGTGAAGGATACAACTAACTGGGAGTGTATAACAATGCCCTTGGGTTAGTCTTATCATAACATATAGAGTATACACGATAGACAGTGCAATTAATGATACAAATTTAAATGAACATTCTAGGAATGACTGTTTGCTAAAAATAGATCGACGATACAGAAACTAGGATGATACCTTGAATACAATATTTTCGACGAAGTTTAAAATTTCATAGAAGTTCTGTAATTTGATACGAAATTTTCAGTATTGGCAACTTAATATGAAAATAACAAGTTTGCAAACGTTTGTAAGTATGTTGTTCAATGATATATATCATGAGAGTCACATCTCGCTCATAATGCAATAAAGTTATTTTATTTAAAAAGCATGTTCTTGTATCCATGGTGCCACCGAGCACCATTTTGTTGGTCACCAACATTATTAATATTGTAACCTAATTGTGCATAGCGGTTTCATACCAGATATAAATATTAGGGTCTACGCCTTCCTGGTAGAATATTAAAAATACTACATTTGCCAGTTATAAACAAGACAGGAATGATTCGGAAGTGGGAAATGAGGGGAGAGATTTGAGCATTGTGTTAGGTTAGAGAGATGACAACAACAGTAACGATACTTTCGTGATAAGATTTTTTTTTTTAAAGGCCCACTGCACTACTGGTAGCTACTTGAGCCCTCTATATAACAAACAATGCCTAATCGGTGAACATTGGTCCCCCATGATCCTCTTTTTCTTATGTTAACTGAGAGCTGATTTGATGAGATAACCACCTATCCAGTGACCTTGCAGAGCGGTCTAATCCCTCCTGTAAACTACGGCAGATAAGCTTTAAAGTACGCAGTTTAAAAGAAAACGGGTTGGCCAATGTGACAGGGGAATTCCCTTTTCTGTTTCAAACGCGAGCTGATAACAGACTGCAATCAAAGTTTGTACGTTCCGAAACATACACCTTACCTGAAAGTATGTACAAAATAGGACACTATTCTTTACACAGCTGGTGAGTGCGCACGCGTTCGTACGATGCACAAAGGAATCGCCGTTTTGAGAGCGTAACGCTGTTGTTGATCATTCGCTTATGAGACAGCAACAGTGGTGGAGCCAACCTGTAACACTTGGAAAAAAACATGAATGCTAGCTTTGTATCGGACGCGGACTGAGTGTATAAATTTAATTAACTTTAATTTTAGGACTGATTAGTTAGCTTCACGAGTTGAGTTTATTCAAGGCAACAATATCTGGAATTTCGTAGTTAGTCGGGTCGAAACGGCAGAACTCATACCGGTACTTTGTCTGGATTAGCTGCTCGTTCATATCCTTGATTAAAACACACATACAACTCTTTGTGAAATCAGCTTAGAATTTCAGCTGCTTTATAAATAATCTAACCAAGATTTTGACAGCATTTTCTCATCTGTCGAATCGAAAATGACGGGAGACTGTCCTGTAAAAGCTGCGGTAGAGGAGTCAGATGGAAACAGCCTTTCAAACGCCTCAGCTCCGGCCGGTACCGCCGCCACTACCCCGGTCGCCGCCGCCTCAAGTGCTGGCGTGAAACACCATCGTCATCGACATAAGCTGAAACATAGATACCGCTTTGAAAAGACCCTTGGAAAGGGGACATATGGCAAAGTGAAACTCGCTACAGAAATCAGCACTGGTAATCAGGTCAGTCTTTATCTTGTTGCTCTGTATGTTACATAATCAATGTTTAATTTATTTTAATTTTTTTTTTAAAATCTGTCTTTGATTTTTTTTTCTTCATTATTTTGCTTTTGAAACAAACACATTTTTTACAGGTGCTGAACGAATGTGTTTGATTTTACCAAAGTGAAGACGCCTCCATGTTTTGCTTGCTCGGTTCATATTTATCAATCCCAATTAACTATTACTTGTTTTTGTTCACTTAGTTTGCATCATGGTGGTTTTAGAAGAAATACATTCTTCCGTGTAAATAGACTCTACAATTGTTCTTGTAATTTGATCAAAGATAAATATGTGCATATGTACAGTCAAACCTGCATTAACAACCACCTGTATAGAAAGACCACCTGTCTAAAAAGACCATATGTTTTGTTTCCCTTGAAAATGATTTCTTATTGGAACATGTACTAAAGAAATCTGTACATAAAGACCTGCCTAAAAAGGCCACTTTTCTTGTCTCCCTTGGGTGGTCTTTACAGACAGGTTTCACTGTACTGTAATGGCAAACAGGTTTCCAGAAATGTATATCGTGTTTATTTCTGTGTTGTTGTTGGCAGTAAGTACAGTAAGTACAGTAAGTAGGCACGTACTACAGAGTGTTTCAAGGTTGGATTATGATATAAACCATCTTTAGTCTATTTCATTTCAACTCGATTCAATTTAGCATAGTTTATTAGAAATATAAAGTAAAAGTCCAAGGACTAATTGCACAATGTTTACAATGTAGAAAATGTTCATAAAATAGGCCCTTTGATTAAAACAAAAAGTAATTAATAAGAAGTTAAAGTACATAATCTTTACAAACTAAAATTACACTTTCATACAACTACAAGTATAAGGCTTGATACAGTGTGGTGAGACTCTTCAAACATGCATTATCCACCTGATCCACAGACTCTAGATTAGGTTGTCTTGTGCTCAGTATTCAACTGTTTAACACCGACATCCAGAAAATTGATGTTTTAAAGGAGAATCTGTCAGTACCATTTGGTCGTTGAACTAAGAGATCATACAAGGAGCGAGAGAAGAAGGAAACGAGCACGAACCAGACAGAGTAGTTTACTGTAAACAAAAGTGAAGAACAAATGCAGTGATTCTTCTTCTTCTTCTTCTAAGGTCAATTGATTTTCTAGGATTAACAAAAGACAGACCCTCCTCTGACTAATGTAATCCAGGGACTGAAGTCATGCATGACTCGCTTTGTTCAATCCTGAACAGCCTGAATCCTTCAAAAAGTGTTAAACGGTATTGACTAATTGTCCAATGAAACACAGACGTGTCACAAGGGATATATTGTGTATGACCTTCGTTCTTATGACAGAGCTAGAGCTTTATACATGACGTGTAAATGTTGATTGAGCATCCAGCGGTACATAACATTTTTAATTTCCAACACATCAGCACGGATGGAAAAAAAATACACGGGGGCTCGGGGCGAAGTAGCCCCCGAAATGCCCAAAAGAGCCCAAAAATTATGCAAAACAAATTAAAGAGTGTTATTTTCATGCAAGCAAGCTTGAAAAGTAGCCCCCCAAATTTTTAAAGTAATTTTTTCCCTGCACATCAGATTGTCATTTTGTTGCTTAGCTTTGTCAATAGTACATGAACTTTAATTTCTGCTCAAAGCGGCGATTTGGACAATTTCTCACTTTCCCCTTTTCTGTCCCTCACCCTGGATGCATGGGGAAGGGAAAGGGGGAGGGGGATCAGGCACGTGAAGCCTAGAGGATTGTCAAATTGAAATTTTGCCAAGACTGGTCAATCCTTCTTAAAAGAGGTTGAGTCTTTACTTTTTAAATGTATTTGGAATGGAAAACCAGACAAAATAAAAGGCGTAAAACAATAACTGGAGACTATGTCGACTACGGAGGTCTGAGAATGTTACATAATTTATACCTCAATTATTTCAGGCTTAAAAATTGCCTGGGTTAAACTTTTGCTTGACGAAAGTAATGTTAGGCAATGGAGATGTTTTTATGAAGGTTATCTGGCTTCATTTGGAGGAAATCTTTTCTGGTATAGTAATATTAAAGGTAATGCAAAATTTTGGGGACATTTTGAAAATTGGATGGGTAGTAATTCTTTAAAATGTTGATATATTTGAATGCCACTGTGTATGTCTATAAGCGCTAGAAAATGATATTCAATTTTTCTCGAAAGCAGTGTTTTAGGGGCTAATTTTTCTAGTACTTATAATACATCCACAGGGGCATCCAAGTATTTCATTATTGTAAAGAATCACTATCCAGCCAATTTTCAAAAAATTCTCAAGACTTTGTATTACCTTTAAGTCTGGACCCCCCAAATTTCAAAATTTGTGCAAAGAGCTCACATAGGGTACATACATGTAGGACTCTAAAAACTAGCAGATCCAAACCCCTTTAAACAAAGTTAATGTGGAGCCCTGCCTACATACTGGAAATATGAGAAAGATGAAGGAGGAGACTTGGAATAGAGAGAAATACCGTACATGAGAAAGTGTGCTTCATCAAATTCAAAAGGAAAACAAAAATGCATTTTACAGTTTGAGGGAGTAAATGGAATACCATGCAATATTTTATGGATCTATTTGCATTTTTGTGACTTTTTCTTTGTCACTAAGAGGGCACTGACATTCTTTTAAGTAGGTAGTTTATTTTATTTGATAGTAAAAGAGGAGTGTCCTGTCTTATTGGTCACTGAACTATTCATGCAGTGAGCCAAGAAAGACAAACCATACAGTGACCCAGGGATAAACATTACTGAAGTCAGTGACCAGCATGTAATTATTTGATACATTTATTCTGCCTGAGATTGTCTTTTTTTTCCTCATTTGATTTTTTTTTTTAAATTGTAAAATTTTGCCCCTTTACTCCATAGATTATGGAAATATATCTTGGCATTATACAGGTTTTCTATCCAAGCTATTTGAAAATAACCGGAATTCCAATTTCCTTACTTGTACATTTGTACATGTATGTTAACATCTGTATGTAGATTACATGAAGTGTTAATTCATTTGGCTATATATTGATTTGATGGAAGATACTCCTTCTAGTTATATCATCCAGAGCTCTGAACCAAATAAATGTAGTATTTTGACATTTTGAGTTACAATTATAGTTTAATTACCAATTTGCCATAATATTTGATAGAAGTATGAAGCATGAAACAATGAAAAGATTGATGTTGGTGAAGATGGTAGGTAACTGCAACATCTTGGTTGTATTCTAACCACCAGGAGCTTCTTTATTTGAGATGGTATGCCTGGCAGGGTTCATGGCTGCTAGTGACTCACTCCCACAGCAGAATTCACTTCAAAACACAAATGACCATTCGGGACATGTGGGCGTCCATATGTCAATGACCATTTGTTGACGTTGTGTTGACTATTAAGGTTGTGGAGGGGGGGGGGGGTGCAGGGGAGATTTTGTTGTTTATCTTCTGTCTAGGGGGCAGGGCGGGTTGAGGAGACAACAAGCTGACAAACATTAGACAGTCGCCAGGATCATTGTTAATTTGTCATTGATGGGGCGATGACACCAAACACTGGGGGGAAGTGGGAGACAGTGGGGATATATTTTCATTTGGTTTCAAAACAACCCCAGTTTGGGAAGAGTTAAAGTAGACATTCCCTCTTTCATCTTCAGAATTTAACTTGTAAATCACTGTCATCATGAAGATGCCAACATTCTATAGACATGTCACAAAGTATTCTGTCCAGTCTGTAGGGACCACTTTTAAAGAATCTTCGTTTTGTAAGAGTCTCCAACTTTGTTTACATGTTGAATGTGTGAAGGTTCAGAATCATACATGTACTGCATTGTAGTTATTTGATGAAGGAAAAGCAATTCTAGATTGTTCTGACAAAACAAATTATTTCAAATTCAGATTCCATAAGTACTACATGTACTTGTACATTTAGTACTAGTAGATCATTTGTTTGATGTTTTTTGCCCTAAGCAGTCAAGGATACATACCGGTACCTCTTACGGCCTGTTAAGCCCCGCCCAGTTACATGTATACCATTCTAGTTTGACCAGTTATACTAGTTACGTCCACACACAACACATTCCGTGATTCTTTATTGAGTTCTAGTTCGAAACGATGCCCAGACCCGTGTTTGGTTATACGATGTATCTTTAGTAACTGTAAACACACACAATTTCATTCTATAACTATGTGATGAATTTGTTGTGTGTGCACACAAGGTTAGTGTGACAATATTTTGATTTGTACTTTAATGGCAGGAACAAGTACGGATAAAAATTATAGATTAGTTCAAGGAAGGTCCTATGCTTTGGTCACTTATCCATTTGTTATAAGATACAAAGATGTGGAGCACAGAACCCCCCATAGTAAACCACTGTAGTTTACCTGTATCATAAAAAACAGGTCTTTACTGGGCTTACAAGAAGCCTATCAGAGCCATCAGCAAATGTGCAAGGTCCGGATTAAATACAATCTTATCGCATACTTGAGGGAATTAGTAGACATGATATGAGATGATAACTCTATTATTTGATTGTTTGGGGTTCTGGGAATGATGTAATCAGGGAAATGATCCCAGGTCTAATCAAATACTTCAGGCAGACAGAAGATTTGTACTCGAGTATTCACTATGAACATGACTGACAATGAGAGCGGACAAAATATACAGTTCCTCAGGTAGACAAAGGAACATCCCTTACTGCTATTATGTAAAAATGTGTAGAACAGGTGTCACATGCATATTCACCTTTTTACATAATAGCTGTGAAGGGATGTTCCTTTGTCTACCTGAGGAACTGTATATTTTGTCCGCTCTCATTGTCAGTCATGTTCATAGTGATTACAGGTAGCCTCTTCCAAGTACACAATAAAAGAGTGTGTGAGTGTTGGATTCCAAGATTGAATAATTGAAGGCCGAGTATACGGCATCTGCAAAAATCTTCAGTATTGAAGGAGGCAGATTATCTTGAAGAAGAAGAAGAAGAAGGTTATTCAGCTGATGACATGGATTGACCGTGATGGCTTTACTTTCTTCAAATTTTGGAGAACTTGCAAACATTTGTGAGCTGGTTTAGTGACTCTTTTCTATGAAAAAGGGGGTTAACAACTCTGTAAATAGTAGGTGCTTTTGTCCAGTAGTCTGGGCAGGGGATTTCATTCTTTGTAATAAAGAGGAAAGAAGGCGCTATTCAAATAATGTTAAAATACTAATCTATAGAAACTTTCAGGGTCGAAGTTCCCAGAATGTACACTAAATGATCACTTGTATTGCTCTTTCTGCCCCCTGGCTTTTGTATAAGTTACAAACAAGCCTGGTCTTTATACTTGTTGATAGTTCATGGAAGGAGAATAATTTGTGTTGTTCTTTATCTCAGGGTTTGCTCTACATAGATATGGTGCTATGAAAGTGGTCTAAGAAAACCAAAAGTTATACACATACATTTTACATGCACGTACACTGTACATAACGGGGTACTCAGCTTCAGCAGGGCATAGAGATGGTGCACATATTGTGCACATGTGTGATGTTCTGTGACAAGGGTAGTGAACCCCGCAGTATGATGAGAGACAATATACAAGAGTACACATACATATCTCTATTCTGTCAGGCTCTTCTGATGTACCGGTAGACTGATTTTATATATTTCACTTACTGGTAATAAATAATCTAATGATTCTATCAATATTTTTGATGTTTTTTCTTCAGGTTGCAATCAAGTCCATTCCAAAGAACAAGATAGAAGACCCAGAAGACATGAGAAGGATCCGTCAAGAAATTGAACTTATGTCAACCCTCGATCATCCAAACATTGTTAATATATACGAAGGTAAGAAAAGAAGAAGAACAAATCTCACACATGATTATTCACTTGATCAAAGTTGACTTCACCTAGCTGTAAACAAAAAACAACAAATCAAGATTAACTCAAGGACAGTTGTGGTATAATGGTTGAAAGAAATTGTTTACTTGTACAGTTGTTTATCTACCTTCAATGACGTATTACTTAAGGCCTTTTTTTTTACAGTGAAAAGAAAATATCCAGCTGCCATATGGATGTACTGTATATATTCCCTCTGGATACACTTTTGAGGAGTGTTAAACTTAATCGACTCATAATTTGAATGATTCATGTTTTCCATTTTCTTCTGATAGTTCACGGTAGAGCAAGTCTCTTGAGTCTCGAGTCGGTTGTGAGTTGAATGGCAGATTTATTTCATGTAAATCTAAATCATGTTTTGGGACAAACAAGGGTGTTTTTGGCATGGCAGACTGATTAGGATTAAATTGTGTCACTCCCAAACTATGTACTTCTGTCAAACCACATTGTTAAGTCTAGACGACAGTCTGCGGTAGCCCACTCCAACAAGTCTGTGGAACTATGTCCTTTTTATTATTTTTTTTTCTTCTCCAAATTCCATTTCAAAAGAAACATCCCCATTCTAACCTTTCCTGCTGCCAATTTCTTTTTGAAATGGAGGTGTTGCCAGCACTTACCCATTAAGGTTAAAGGTCGCATACAATTCCGGAGCTCATGGGCTTGTGTAAATACAATGGGCTCTTAAAAATCAACTTTGTTTGCTCTAGTTGCGTGGTAAAATGAATAAGGCAAACATTGAATGGAGTATTTTTATGGCAAGTTCTGTAATAAGTTTATTTCACCCACGCATCACGGTATTCCATATTTAGAAAGCAAATGGGTGTGACTGTGACCAAGATATTAAAAGAATAAACAAATGAAAATGAAAATAAAATGAATGATATGCAGAAATTTTTGGTTGAGATTGTTTTATGGTCTGAACTCTGAAAAACAAAGATTATTTATTTCATACAAGTATTTAACCATGACACCTGTAAGCCTAGCCCTATACCAAGAGATTACATTCCATAATTGGGGTTGGGTTAGGGGGGGGGGGGGGGAGAAAGGAGAGGATGATAGTGTGTTGGTGACAGATTTTTTTTTTCCTTCTTCAAAGGAAGCCGTTGGGCCTGCTAAAGCTAAAGCGCCAACTGCTCAAATATTACAATGACTCTTACACCAAGCAATAAACAGGTATCAGGGGGGAAAATACATTGGGGCTTGGGGCGAATTAGCCCCCGAAATGCCCAAAAGAGCCCCAAAATTTGCATAGAGTTCTTTGCTAAACAAATTAAAGAGTGTTATTTTCATTTTTTTTAAATTAATTTTTTCCCTGACAGGTAAATGTAATATTCGTTATTTGGGAGAATGATATTGCACATCTTGGGCGTGAAAGGAAGAGGATTAATGAGCATGGTTGGTAGAGAGGACTTATTTGATGATTATGAGGCATGGACGATGAATCATCATTCGTGTGTAATTTGACTCATTCCATTGTGTCATCTCATCCAATGGTACCAATCTAACCGCCGTCGTTAAGTAGGGGCCCTGGACATGGAAAGACGTGTGAATCACAGAATTAGGGAATCCAAGCACAGCAAAAGTAATAAGGGCATGATCAAGGAAGGGGGCAGGAGGGGGGAGGGGGTGAATGTTCAAACTGCAGCTGAATTGTGATCCGTCTAGATCCGTCTAGATCCGTCTAGAATATATCTCATTGCTTTTCTTATTTCACTGTAGAAGACTTTCATTCATTGTATTTTTTCCCCTCTGATGCTAATTCCTGAATTGAAACATTACTAAGAAAAAATATGAATTTGCATATTTCCTTGAGATTCTTTAATACCTCTAGTTATTCATACTTTAATAAAGTAAGAGAACATTAATAATCCCTGATGAAAAAGAAAGGATCAATATCTACTTATTTCCAATGTATCAAACATATCCCCTTCTTTTTTTAGAAAGGTCTACAAGTCATTTTACTATCATTATTTTATAGTAGAAATATTTGTGGCCTTTACCCCAAAACTGTACTGCAATTTGTACTGTATGACAGTTACTCCTTGGACCTAAGTCTGGAAAGTAACGCATTACATTTCCTTGCTCAAACCATGGACCTTATTAGGTCCATGCTCAAACCAAGAAGTTACCCAGCTGTGTATAAAAGCTATTCCATCGCCAGTGTGTCTGTGCTTGTGTTTAGGCCTGTTGTCAGGGCATTTACCAATTAACTGATTAATTCGGAAGTAGATACACTGGCAATTACATTGATCATCGATGAGTCATGCTTGGTTTAACATGCAAACAATCCGCCCCAAAATCCCCAAGCTTGCCTTTTTTCTGATGTTAATTCTTTATTCCTTGGTCTGTTGATCATTTCCCTAATTTTCCCTTCCATCTCCTGACTATCACTATCAATAATGCTTCAGCCAATATTGACAAGTAGTCAAGGATTTAGAAACTCGCTTTGTATTTGTTTTCAAACATGTTATTAATTTCAGTTGAATGAATGGATGAAGTATTGACATTCTTTGCAGGTTGCATATATCCTTTACATTGGGGATTTCCCTTTTTTATGATGTCAGTATAGTGCAGCTGGTGCTTTCAACCTGAAATCTGTTTTTTCCGCCTGGATTTTTTTCTCCACTATGATTCATAATTGATTTTTCACTTTGCCTTTCCTTAAAAAGTGTTTATGATACAAAAAGTAATACCGCAGAAATGCTTGCACCTGTATGGGTAATGTGTAATTGTATTGCTATACAGAGGGGCTTCCATACATAATGGAAAAGCAAGTGGGAAGTGGAAAAAGATTAAGCTCTGGAACTTTACGTTTTGCCAAAACAGCTCTGGAAGAAATGCTACCCGAAACAAATAGCCAATTTTGACTTAGAAAATGACACCACTTCTAAATATGTTATGATTTACTTGCAAGCATGTTCAAAGTATTTTTATGAAAATTTTGATGATTAGAAAAGTATTTGAAGGTTTCCAAGCATTCTTTAAAAAATATGTATCGATAAAATATGAACGTTGAACTTGTGGGGCTTTGAATTAACAACATGCTTTGTTTCTCTCTCTCTCTCTCTCTCTCTCTCTCTCTCTCTGTCTCTGTCCCTCTCTCTCCCTCTCCCTCGTTGCAGTGTTTGAGAGCAAGGAGAAGATTGTGATTGTACTCGAGTATGCCAGCGGTGGGGAGTTGTACGAGTTCATTGACAGCAGCAGCATCCCGATGGGAGAGATACAGAGACTCTTCAGACAAATCGTCTCCGCACTGGCCTACTGCCATCTGGTAAGATACATGTATATAATGTACACCCTGATGTGAACGGATATGTTCCCCTGATGGTCACAATAGGAGCATTTACACCACACCTTTTCCAAGTTTAGACAATAGCTTTATTGAATTTGTTGCAGTGGGAATGTGGTTGTAGACGAGATGTTTCTTTGTGATAGAATGATGGGAGGATTCGGGGAGGAAGGGAAAGGGGGAAGGGAGGAATGGAAGTAGAAGAAGGGGGGCGGGGAAGGGGTTGAAAACTTCTCAGTTTGATTTTGTATTTGGACATACCCTGCACTTCAAGACATCCTCCTATTCGTTTAGGTATACAGCGCAAGGTGTGAAAGGGTCTGAGAACCGCAACATACCAGTAATTTCACATGTGGCATGAATCTGTCAGAGGATGGTGGCAGATAGCATATAAGAAGTTGGGACGAAGCAAAGGAAGAGATGGATAGGAGTGGGGAATAGGAACGTGACAGAATGTATCAACTTAAATTCAGATAGATGAACTCGGCAGAGAAATGTCAGCTGAGCAGGAACAAATTTCCACTGATTATTCTGAAGTGATTTTGTCTGTGATTTGGATGGGTGATGGTGTGTAAAGTTGGTACACCAACATATTCTTAGAGAACAATGAAACAGATTTATAGCAGAGTAGTAAGTTTTTATAATGGGAGGTTATAGTTACATTATAGTTTCCCTGAGAGTGTAACTGACTCATGGTAAAAAATCGAAGCCATAACAAGAGATCAATCAACACCGTGCAGGTATACCCACAACAATCTGCTCAGGTTCATGCCAAATTTCATTAGTGTCATGTCCCTTTGCACCACTCACTGGTGCTGTATCAGCTGCACATGGAGCTAAAATGCCAAGATTACAAGGCGTGTAAGAGCAAAAATAGGGTTCTGGTATTTTAGACTTTTCATAAATTCCACATCAAGAACATGAAATCTCCCATGATGATAGAAAATATGAATGATTTCAATCAACATGTTATGCCTTTTAAAATAATTTTCACAAAATATTTTCAAGGATGCTAACGGCTTTCTATAATTATTAAGTCCAACTTAGAGATAAGTTCAACTTAGGATCTTTGTGAAACATCCCCCAGGGTGGATAGCAATTGTATTTCCAGTATGTCCATTTTCAAATTTTGTTTGGTACATTTGACAAAAATTATCCTTGTCTATGTCATTCAAGATTCTCCTATTAAACTAACAGTAACAGAATATCGATAGGGCCTTGTTGATTGAATTTGCGGTTTGCATTTTGCTCAGAGAGTTACATTGGACTTAGACCCCTGTTACACATGCGTTGGCTTATAAAGCGGCCCCGGAGGCAGCCTCACGCCTGCAATTTGAAGCCGCCTCGAGATCATCAAACCCCTGTTACACATGATCTCGGGCCCGCAATTTTGCGTCTACATATAGGCCTGCCTCACGTCGCCTTTTCACGAGCTGACGTTGGGGCGGACTCCAGAAAGACAGAAAGAGAAAGTGATAGAATGATAAAAACTAAGAAAAACATGAGAGAAGGTGATAGAAGGAAGAAACAAAGAATAACATAAGGAAAGACAGAAAGAGAAAGTGATAGAATGATAGAAACAAAGAATAATATAAGGAAAGACAGAAAGAGAAAGTGATAGAATGATAAAAAACAAAGATTAACATAAGAGAAGGGTATTATGTTGATTATGATGACAGGTCACGTCACTTCCGCTTATAAGCCGGCCCCGAGTCCACTTTGGTGTTACACCTACTGATTGCGGGACTGAGGCCGGCCTCAAACCACATCCAGAGGTGGACTAAGTCTGCCTCAGTCCACTTTCAGACGTATGTGTAACAGGGGTCTAAGCTTTTGGCAAATACTGATAAACTCTGAATTTAATCCGTATAAATTCATTTTGCATGATGGATCCAGACAGAAAACCTCCCACTGACTTTGACTCATGGTGAAAGTGATTTCAGCAGAAAATGAAAGGAAAGGGAACTGCGGTTGCCAAAGAGGAGAGGGGGAAGGGGAAGGGGAGTAGATACAGAAGAGGGAAGGATAGATGTGGTTACTTCCATCTTTTCCTGCCTTTTGTGGTTTTTCTCATGACAGGTTATCAGTTTGTTTCCTGTTAGTGGCATGGTATGCATGCATTAACAGTTCAGTCATTCGGTGGTAGATTCTGACTGCTTTCTGAGGTTTACAGGCATCCTATTTCAATTAGTATCATCTGTCTGTTTGGTATACATGTAGGCCTTCACCCTTGATTCACTATTACTGTGGTCCAATTGTGCGATTTTCTGAGGTTTGCAAGGCTCCAAGTCTCTGTGAAATGCCTCTCATGCTAGGTGAAGCATTCAAATAGCCTTACTTCATAGCTTGCATGCAGGACGAGTTCCTTCTCCTCCTACTTCTGCTTCTGCTCAATCCAACAAGTTTCATCAAACCTGGAATATTGTTAGTAGACTATTTACTCATGCTACTGAACCCTCGTGATATAGAAATGTGTAGTCTACATGTTCCAGACTTGGTCCAACTCATTTTCACTGAGGCAAATGAAAACTCATTCTGCCTTGAATAGAGGTAACACTTTTATAACCTTTCCTTCATACATTACCCGCTGGTTAGTGATCCAGCCATGTTCTTGGCACGGCCTCAAGTTTCTCTCACTCTAACAGAAAATGATGGATTAATTGATGACTGTATGTGGCAGTACACCTGATGTGACCCCTTAAGGGTGGGCTAGTGGTTGGGGCCCCATATATGCATCTGCGGGAAGCAACTGAGCTGCAATGTGTAATGCTCAAGTTAAAGTTATGCTCTCTCATGGAACTCCCAGAAAATGTTTAAGAATTTAAGATCTTACTTATATAATTTGAATTTAAAAAAACAAACATCAGTACTCCTCCTTTTAGGGTTCAATAGGTCCCATGAACTCAAACTATTTCACCTATATATCTCTGATGATATAAGTTTTTGAAATTATATATATGTATGTTGGTGAAAACATATGCAGGCAAATAACATGTATAGCGTGAGTAATGTCGTTGTATTGCAGTAGGAATTAATTTAAATAATATTATCCCTGATTCTCCTTGTTCGCCTGGGTTGCAAATGTAGGCCTACATGTAGATACTGACAATGACTTGCCGATATAGATGTTTTCACAAAGTGTGACTATATTTCCAATAACCTCAATTAAATTATGGTAAACATTACAATATACATTGTAGTAAAAATGTTTGCTATAATAAGAATGTTAATCTACATCTGCACAGTTCAACTTAAGTTGATGCAGTTAAAAAATGATTGAGCATCGCATTTGGCTTTTCATATATAAGTCATTCGTATAGTCATGCCTAACTTTACGAACAGCTTTATGGAACACCCTCCAGCATCCTGTATCTTTGACATACTAAAGCCTGTAATGACACTACGAGAGAGAATGTTACAAGAGCTATTGTCGCCAGAGCAAGTGTCATCAGAACAAATGTTTCTGGAGCAAGTCTTGTTGGACCATCTCTGCTGGCATCTTTTCATGAGATGTGAAGAGAGCTTTGAAGGAAGAGCTATGCCAGATATGTGGCCTTGGAGTTGAACTGCGTCTGGACTGGAGAAATGGTTCCCTGTAGATTTCTTTTGATTGTCTGGCCTCAGTTTACTCTAGCCGAGTTAAAAAGGGACTTCTCGGCTTTGATTTTTTTTCAGTTCAGTTTGTTTTATTATCATATCGCAGCTTCAGCTGAATTACATGACAATTTACGATCAAATTAAAAATAACATCACATTTCATTTCTGAACAACATATTTTATAATACAATGCATTTATATATATTTAAAAAAGGTATATCAAAATAGATACTGACATACATGTATGTCATGACTGAGATTATTCAATAGGAATCCTTTTAAATAAACGGTTAATTTCCACAAGGACATCATAACAGAAGACAAGACAAGAACTCCTCAATTGCTCTAACTTGAATCTAGCAATTATCTTAAGAAGAAGTTTTGAGTGAAAGAATACACATTTTTAGCATTAAAGCCCATTTGTACTAGTGTACAGGAGAGATTAGACCACCCTGCAAGGTCACTGGACAGGTTATCTCATCAACTCAGCTCCCCAATTAAACATAAGAAAAAGAGGATCATGGGAGACCAATGGTCACCGATTAGGCAGTGTTTGTTATATAGAGGGCGCAAGTAGCTACATGTATAAGTAGTGCAGTGGACCTTTAACTTTCCAAGATTTTCAGATTAATATTAGATGGAAGCTCTCTTTGTGAACTATTATGATGTCATAGATGAACATGTAGCCTGGCTTTATACTGCCTCTGTCAAATAAACCAGCTTTATAAATTGGATAAAAGGGTATGGCTGTATGCCTATCTCTTGTAATTGTAGCATGCCATGACACCATTCATTGAGACCGTACTTTCAGTTAGCTGTATTCCCTCTGCTAGGGGACACCTGGCATGAGTCATAGTTATGATGTCATAGGGTTGACCTCCTAATCACTGTTGATATATTGACAAACAAAGGGGGGAGGGGGGAGTTGATTGAGAGAAACAAACAGAAGTCTTGGCTTGGCATATTCCAGGGTAGCACTGTACAGCAGGGTGTGTTCATTGTTGGGGATTTGACATTTGCCTCCGTTATGTTCCATGAAATCTCATGCTAGAACAGAGAAAAGAGATGAGAAGATATTCTTATCTGGGAGTGAGGCTAGAGGTGAATCAAAAAAGTCAACTCCAGCTGATTTTGCCTGGATTGAAGTCTAGTTTCTGAAGACGACCATGAAAAGTGAAAGGGAATCAGGTGGTTTCCGCTGCCAGTAATCTTGTGGTCCCCTGGAGGAAAATCATTCTTTACTTTGTCTACAAAGTTTAGAGGAACTGGGATTTGACAGGTTCCAGAACTTGTATGATGCCTGCGTTATAAAGTGTCAAGTACAATGCCTTAATTGTATGAAATATGAAATGTAATGTGTTTTATTTATGGTATATTCATGGTCAATGAAAACAAATGTGATCTTGAAAGGATACAAAGTTTCCATTTATCACTGTGTGGGACACCCACTTTGATTTTCTCAAGTTTACAATCCTCCTTTTCAGTAGTTTCATTTCCTTTTCAAGAAATGTAGTAATAAACTCATCCTGATATTCATTTTGTTTTTTAAACCAGTATATTCTTGACCTATTTGAACAGATATAACCGGTAATTTCTTCTACCTTGGCATTGATACAAGGAAAAATTATTCAAAATGTAATTCAGAAGGAATTTAGATGGTCTGGATCATACTGTTTCTAGTACTTTGTAGGGTACAATTTACCTAAACAATGGAGGAAATGAAGAGTATAATAATTGTAATCTGAAGATAAGCATCAAACAACTTTGATTGTGGTACAGAAGAGATGAAATGCAGTTCACAGCAGTATAGAAAATTGCAGACATTTTCTGTTATTAGAGCAACTATTAAAGATTGTTAATATTGTATCTTGTGTGAACACCCTTCTGGTTCTTAGCCGATAATAATAAGAAAAATGTAATATGCGACTTCAATCAGTCTTCCTTTATTTTCAGTTCTTGTTTTCTATTCTGCATAGTACTTATTCATAGAAGAACGTTTAAAAAAAAATTGAAGGAGTGTTTCTGCTGGTCCAAGATCAATCGAAAAGACAATAAACCATACCTGGCCTACCAGTCTCTTTGGACTTGGTAGTAAGCCTTGGCCCTGATCTTGTCACTATCCATGACCCCATTCGACCTTTTCTTGGACTTGAGGCTATTTCAATCTTTGCTGGTGGTGGTCAGTCTTCATTCATTTTCTAAACTTGTCCATGAACGATCAACACTTGTTCAAGACTTCAAGTATTCAAAGAATGTCCATATTTTCATTTGATTTCAGAAGGATCAAACTAATGGTATTTCCTTTTTGAGAAACGATTCTGCATTCTGTTCTGCGTTAAGAATGGTGTCTGATTTCAAGTATTTCTTTGTGATTGCCTTCTTTTAGTAGTCAGGACTAATCTTGGACTTGCAATTCAGTTGTTGTCAGGTTTTATCCTAAGGCAGGCAGGCACAATGAAATGTGAACTCTCTGAAATGTGCTACTTTCCAGTTTAACAATGGTGCAGTGGATAAGCTTATCACAAAAGGCATCAAAGAGCCATCATTTGTTAGACATGTAATAACTCATAATCATGGGAGAACGGCAATATATACCATGAAGATTGGTAAGGTTCTACATTTGTCTTTTTTTTTTCAACCCATAGCTTACTAGAGGCACAAGACATTGAAATTGTTTGTGTTTGTTCTTTAGTACAATAAGGAATTTCTTCTTTAACACTTAACCACATCGTCATCATCATCATGAGATCATCATGGTTCTTGGTCATTTGTCTCATTAAAGCCTTCTAACATGTTCATGTAACTTTAATAAATATTGTGTGAAGACCACACGGTTTATTTAATTATTAAAAAAGTAATTGATTTTTTTTTGTCTCTATCAATGAAAGTTGACCGAGGTCATTGGGTCACAAGTGTCCCCGTGATTTCCCCATAATTTTTAAAGGGCAAATAAATAAGACAATGTTGAACAAAGTAAGTTGTGTCAACAAGCAAGCCAAAATTAGCTCGGCTTCAAAGAAGTGTTACTAAATACAGGTCTAGTGGAACTGTAAGGTCTTAGCAAGTATCTGCAAACATGTCAAACAAGCCGAAGAAAACTCGGCTACAAAGAAGTGTTACTGGATATAAGAGGGCAACTATGAGACTTAACTGGAATTCAAACAAAGCTTTTAGGGGCTCTTTAATTGGTCTTGATGACTCTTACCTTCTCTGAAGCCACAAGATGGCTCATTGGCCCAGTAACCTCAAAGAGTTATGGTTTACATCATGAGTCATATATTGTGTTGTCTAGCTAGGTGGAATTGGTCCTCTACATTCAGAAGGTTCACAAACCCTTTGTCCATTGTTGTATTCTGTTAAAAGAGAATGTAACACGGTGAATGTGTACCATATGGGATTATATATATATATATATATGTCATCCTTTTCAGAGAAGTATATAGTTATAGCAGAGGTCCATGGTTATAGGCTCTATATTGATGACAGAAAGCTAGCCCTATAGCTGCCTGACAGTGCAACAACATACAAAGGCAAGGTAGATTACTTTGTTAGAGATGTTATCAGAGTAGAGGTTTAATCAATTTTGTTTCTTCATTTAGGATTCATGGAATACACAACTATAATTATGTATAGCTTTGTATTTGGCAATCTCCTGCAAAAAGTGTAGACCAATTTGACTCAAGTTCCTTTCATCATCCTATGCCCTGGGTCATCATCCTATGCCCTGGGTCATCATCCTGTGCCCTGGGTCATCACCCCAAATGTTATGTTAAACATTTAGCTTTGATGAATTGATTTTTCCTGATATACCAGTCTAGAACTTCCTTTACTTGAATGACTGCCGACTGAGCTTTAAACCCAGCAAAGAGCATTGGGTTTGAGGTTTAGGAAAATACAGGCCTATGAATTTCTCTTTTTTTTTCCTCCCTTTTTTGGCGACTGGTTGGTAGACTTGAGAGTGATGATCACTTTATGTGGTTAACCCTGCCAGTCTCTCTGGCAGAATTACTATGTACAAAGTCAAGGCCTCGGGGTCTGTGGTAACAAGATCATGGACTAATTCGAAGTAATCATGGTATAGCTAGACATGGTGAAGAATACAAACCAAAAACTTTTCCTTCCTATTAGGAAGAATGTAGATGATGAAGCTACCTTTCCTGTCATACATTTAAAATATTAATCTTATTTCTTTGTTTTTGTTTGTCTTTTTCAGAATAATATCGTCCACCGCGATCTAAAGCTTGAGAATGTCCTGCTAGATCAGGATGGTGATGCTAAGGTAAGAAGGTTAAAAAGGTTAATTAAAGTAAACTATGGAAATAAGGGAGGAAATAAATGACTATTATATTAAATGGTAATTGTTGGAATCTGCTGTTATAATGTATTACAACGAAAAAAGGAAATAAATAAGTTTTTAATCATGTTTAAATCCTTGCAATGTGCTGTATATTAAAAAAATTAAATGCTCAGATCTGCAAATTATATTCATTTCTATCTTGCATTTACTAATACTTCACTGTATTAAAAGAAACAGACTGCATAGATTCATAGATATTATGGATGTCTTGATATTCATCTGCAAGTACAACCCCAAGTCAAACATACAGTATATATAAATGTATGAGGACCTGTACGTGCAGCTGTAAAATCAATACTTGGGCTAGTATTAATATTTGATAACCCATCAATTTTGTTGCCAGCTAGATTCAATTCTGTTAAAGCCTGTTTACAATTCATTTCATCAGGAGGTATCATCTTCCTCCCGATCTTTAGGTGTACTTCAGTCGGCAATACATGCCAAAATACTGATCAAGAGATTTGAAATATTAGTGCTGGCAGGCCACGAAATCCCTCTTTTCCTGGTGAACATATGCATGTGAGGCTGAATGTATGTGATTGATGCGTCATCGCCATGACGATGTACGTTGTTGATTTGCAGAACTGAATGGCAGTTGTTTGAGTATACTTGTCAATCACATGTGGAATGCTGTACATGATTCATCTTCGTGTTTTCATATCATTTCGAGTCCGTCTTTAGCAAATTTGCTCTTTTCTTGAGCACAAAAGATGAACTTCAAATAAATATCAGTATGATCGTGGAACCAGGTTGAAAGTCATCTTCAAAATCAAAGCATTGAAGTCTCCTTGATACGAAAATATCAGATGAAAACAGTATCATCTGAACTAAAATGATGAACAATAATAATAATAGCCTAGTCCACTCCAAATTTTATTAAACCGAAACGGAAATTCTTTTTGCCCAATTGATCGTGAGCCCGGCAGCCACTGAGCAGCGCCAGATCGACGTTGCTCTATCCCTTATTGTTGAACGCCAAACGCGGTAGCAACAACTCCCATCTTTTAACGTCTTTTGGTAGGGGCAGCAAATGTTGGCCCCCCTTCCCCAACCTGCTGGATACAACACTTTGAAAGAGGGTTGTTTACAAACTTTAAAACTTGTGATGGGATCACATCAAGGGCTATATACAATATTTATGAGCTTTCTGTGAATTAAAGGAGGTTAAATAGTTCTTCATGATGATGATGAAATTGTAATGTTTTTGAAGTGTGAGAAATTAATTTTTGATTATGATAGTGATAATCGATTATTGGTGGCAGTAATTTGGTATTTATGATGGTCTACGTTTACTAATGAGCCCAAATGTTGATGGACGTGTGATCTTTATACTTTTCCTGATCGTTAGAGTAATGTTAATCATGCAAAATTTGATCATTAGCAGTGGATATATGGGTTTTATTCATTCATTTAATGGTTTTGAAGGTCATTTAGCTAGCTCCCAAGAAAAAATGCATGAAAATCCCCTCATCAGGATTGTGCATCAATGCAAGTTCACACTTTGACCTTTGAGCTATTTTAAATGGTAAATGGTCATACTTCTTTCCTTGATGATTGAGTTATAAAATACATGCTCCATCTTAAGTGTACTGCATGGTATTTTTACCATCTGTTTATCAAAATGTTTCCGCCATGTTTTTTGAAATATCGTTTAAGTTCTGGCACTGGCAGTGGTTAAATTCATCAAAACACCTAGGGATTTCGTTAATTTACTTTTAAAACCTTGCCAGAATGAACACATTCTTTGAAAGTAAGTCATGGCCACCAAGTTTCAGACAAACATTCCTGTCTCACCTACAAGTGCAAAACATGTTTATTTTGCAACCAAACTTCTCTCTATTAGTCAGCTCTTTCCCCTTTCTCTCTTCGAATGTTTTCAACCATTGTTGAACCCGACTGATGCAATTGAGTCTGGCATTTAGTCAGCTTCTTAAGAAAATGTTTCCACTCCTTGTTGTCAATCATAAACACATTCCCATTGCTCAGTTGGATGTGTTTTTATTTTATTTTTGGAGGGGGTGTGGTCACATGACTGAAGGCATTTTCCAATGTGTTTCACACCCAGTGTGAATTGCTTGCAGTGAGTGAACTGCAAAGGTTTGGCAATAAGGTAATTGGGAGATTTCTTGTTGTTTTTGTAATGGTTATATTGAAATAAATCTTATAATGAAATCCACAATGACAACAAAAAACATTTTATCACAATGTGCCGTACCAGAGACAGTATTCATGGTTATCATTTGATTGTATACAGTTGGGTGTTGCCCTTTTCATGGGGTTAAAGTGGGATTAGGAGTGCCCCTCCCTATATTGGATGTCATGTGTTTAGAGGATGCATAGCCACAAGGTGGATCATATTGAATTAGTCTTGGGAATATGTTAAATATGGGTTATAAATGGGCTCATTTTTCTTATTTATTTATTTATTTATTTATTCATTATTTATTTATTTATTTATTTATTTATTCATTTATTATTATTATTATTATTATTATTATTATTATTATTATTATTATTATTATTATTATTTGACTTTTTGGTGGGGGAAACTGTTTTCGCCAAAGTGTGTCAATTTGAAATACCATATTTTTTTAGAGACATGACCTGAACTCAATTTTTTAATGAGTGAGATATTTATGATATTGTA
This sequence comes from Strongylocentrotus purpuratus, assembly GCF_000002235.5. Classification (NCBI taxonomy): domain Eukaryota; kingdom Metazoa; phylum Echinodermata; class Echinoidea; order Camarodonta; family Strongylocentrotidae; genus Strongylocentrotus; species Strongylocentrotus purpuratus. The sequence goes on along the minus strand of NW_022145612.1, from coordinate 42,405,046 downwards.
ACCTGGGACCCCCTCCCCCCCCCCCCCCCCCCTGCCAAAGAAAAATAACATGAAGCAGATTTAGGGATAGGGTTGGATGCTTGGATACCGATATTGTTTTTATGTGAAGTTGGTTGATTCGCGGTTCCTACTTCACAAAACTTGTAATCGATAACAAGTTACAATAATTCATATAATCTACTGTAATCACTGGATTTCAATGGTTATGAGCAGATTCGTCATTGATATGTGTCGGTTGTTACTGATCACATGATTCATGAATCAGGGCCCCGATCTTATTCATCTCTAATCTTTGATGAGGTTTAGATTGATATAGATCAATTTCACTTGAATAGGTTCACGTCATGAAACTAGTACTACAACTACCAGATCATGAGGAGTTGTATACCGTAGGTCTATTAATATACAATTATGCTTTCACTTTCAATGTGTTTTCTGCGTGGTTTGCTTGTGGGTAGGCTTGCCTCATAGCTTTTCAAGGCTCTTGAAGAGGGTCTGTACCCACTAGAGATTGGGAGTGATGACATAATTATCAGATTCAGAGGGATGACTCCTTTATCTCTCATGTCACCGGATGAAATCACAGGATTTTGATGATATGTTTGGCTCAATTTTCTCTTTGTATATATTAGGCCTATTACATCTGTATTTGAGTTCTTTTGATGAAATAAAAAAATTCTCAAAAACAACTTACGATTATTCTTAAATGTTTATCATGCATCTTTGAACCCGCATAAGAAATGATGATGGTCAAGATTTTATTATTTGTATTTAAAGCACTAGCACAAATTATGCTGATTTTGCCTGATATCTTGATTTTTCTTTGTTAATCATTTAATTTGTATGCACTTCCAGTAGAAACTGGCAGTGGTATTTTGTTTTGTTTTTGTTGCTGCTTTTGCACATTTTGCACATTTTGGGATTCTATGATAATTCTATTTTTTGGATGTTTACTAGGACTCGAGTCTAAGTTTGTCGATAGAACCATATTTTTCTTCCCAGGACAGTCTCGTGAGTGAAGACGTTATCTAGACCTGCCCTGTTCGTTACAGACAGGAAGTCTTCTAATATCATAGACCTTCACCAGACATGGGAGGGGCTCTGTTACCATGACGATAAGGGAAATGTATTGTGCGATAGCGCAGCTGGGTGTAACAATGGTAGTTATCAGCTTGGGCCCAGGCCCTTATGACCGCATCGAAAGAGAGATGGAATAGATTTCCCTCAATTGCACATCAGCACAGAACCCACAAGCCTATGCAAGACAAATATTTATTGCTTGTGTAGAATGACATCAAAATATTTTCCTTTGAAAGTTTAGACATGATGAAGATGTGCAGTAATGGCAGTGGTATAGCTTGAGTACTAGTAAGATCATGAAAATAAAAGATATTATATTCTGTATTATTTATTCTGTATATTAAATTGTGCATGTAACGATTGTAAGGGTATACCTTTCATTTTCCCTTCATATCACTACTAGTACTTTTTTTCTTCATCGACCTGCCCCAGATTTTATGACTATTTTCATTTTATTGGAATACCTTAAGTATTTGGCAAGTACAGAACCGTGCCCTAACCTTCGAGGGACCCGCATTCCTGGGCCCTTCGGAGCTTCATTCACACGTGCTATACACAAACAAAACATCTTCTGAGAAGCCGTGATGGCCCTGCCCTCGTTTTCTGGTTCAGTCTCCACGAAAGTGCACCTAAAATAACCCTTTTCTTATTGCTTGAACTTCAAGTTCAGGGAAATCTGTAGGACTGTTTTGAGTTTAGATGCCTCTAGCTGGCCTTGTTTCTTTGAAGTGTTCATCAAGATGTAAGATGAGACTGAATAAGTTTTGTTGGTAGGGTAGATGACCGTGACATACTGTACTACATGCAGTGAAAGAACTTCAAAGAAGGTGATATTGGAGTTGAAACTAACACACTTAATTGTTCAAGTTTCCATACCAGGTTGCTCCTATTTTCTATGGGTCTGTTTTGGTATTCACAGAAGTTACCTGTTTTGAAGAAGGCTGTAATAATGAATGTTGAATGTAGAGGATATAGGGTGTTATTTTTTATATAGATTTCATTCTATACTTTCTAAGAAAGAGGAAGGTGGAAAGGAACTCAGTTTGTAAAAGAGATCAACATCGCTCTGTCTCATTTGTTCATTATCATGTCTTTTAGATATCTCCCCACCCTGAATCAAAACGTACCCTAATACTCTTTTCACACTGGTTTTGCTTAACCCCGTACTTTGCTTAGCCCCGTACTATCCTTAACCCCGGACTATTTTTGGGCTTTTCACACTCGCTGTTTTTAGTCCCGTACTAGCACCTATTCCGGAATAAGAAAATTCCCGCTGTTCTCACTGCATTTCGTTAACCCCGGATATCGTGTATGTTATGATTGGACATACTTCGCATCTGGCCAGCTGCGATACGCTCCATTGCGTAGTACCGGACTATTTTTCGTTTCTGTTCTCATTCATTTGCTTAGCACCGCAATTGCGGGGTTAGCAGGAGTTAGCACCACAATTGCGGAGTTAGCCCTGCTATTTTGCAGGGTTAGTTAACCCCGTACTATAGGTGGGGTTAGCCAACTTTAGCCCACTTTGGTAAAAACCCGTCTGAACAGAAAGTGGAATAGGCTTAACCCCGTACTATAGGTGGGGCTAAGACCCCCCCCCCCCCCTTAACCCCACCTATAATACGGGGTTAAGCAAAATATTGCCAGTGTGAAAACAGTATCTGTTATCTCAGGTTGTATGAATATGATGAAATCAATGACTTAACCATAGTATTGATTGCTTGATTGTGCATGTCATTACACATTTCTTTTCTCCCTCTGTATCTTCTTTCAGTGTGTTTGCTTGTGGATTCTTTCATCCACAGGAAAACTACCATTTAAATTGTTCTAACCTGTTCTCTCAAGAAAAGGAAATCTAACTCATTCGCATAATAACCACTTTGTTTATTTCCTGGTTTAAAGGTTTCTGCACTTGTGTAGGTTTTTTGTCAAGAGTGAGGTTACAAGTACCTAGGCCTACTTACAATAGTGGAGAAAAGAAAGAGAAAGGAAAACCAACACGTAAGCAACCAATTACAGAAATATAACTCTTTGACTTGATATGAAATTAAATAGATTGATTCACTTCACATTTCGAGGAGGAAATGGACAGTGGATCGATGTAAATCTATAACGGATGTTTGAAATATTGTAGTTTGCACTCAATGAAATTTGGATTGATTTGCATCGTGCAATTATCTCTCTGAATGTTGAAAAGTCCGCTAAATCTTTTTTTATTAATGATTTAGAAATTAAAAACATTTTTAGTTCAATCGAAAGTAAACATTTGGCTTTACATTATTTCGGAGGAACTGTAGTTCCCTTTAATGTGTGAAAAGAGACCCGGTGTAAAGATTAGGGACAAATTTGGAGACATCTTCATGTCAGAGGTGCGAGCGGAAAGAAAGGTGGTGATGGGTAATGTTCCGTGTCTGTCTGGTGAGAGGTGTTATTAACGATGCCGTGCAATACTCATCATCTTTCCTGCTTATTACACTCTCACCTGGTGATGCACCTGGACCCTCAGATGTAATAGGGCTTGTGATGTAGGGAATAAAGAGAGTCGATCGATCCCCTCCCCATCTCTCTCTCTCTATCTATCTCTCTCCTTTTCTCTCTCTTTTTCTCCCTCTCTCTCTCTCTCTCTTTCTCCCTCTCTCTCTCTCTCTCTCTTTCTCTTTCTTTCTCTCTCTTTCTCTCTCTCTCTCTCTCTCTTTCTCTTTATCTATCTCCATCTCTCTCTTTCTCCCTCCCTCCCTCCCTACCCTCCCTCCCTCTCTCCCTGTTTCTTCCTCCCTCTCTCTCTCTGTGATGCCTTTGTATTACTTGGCAGATGATGTGTTAGCACATACTAAAACACATGCAGGCCCGTATTTCACAATGATTTCCAACATGTAATTGAAATTACAGAGGGACATCCTATTGTTTTCTAATTATTACAGGGTTGGAGATGGGTGTAAACCTCATTGAATGTTTTAATTGAATACATACTTAATTTACCGCAAATTTTTCCAAATGCTTTTGTTTGAAGATAATTCTTAATACATTCAAACCAAATTCTTGCAAATTATAAAGAAAATACAGTGAAAGAGCTTATTCAGAGACTAACATCGGGCACATTCCTACAATGGCAATGCATGAGGTCTAATCGTAAATGGCATGGACTTCATAACAGGGCTGCCAACCTTTGGAAAGAGTTGGGAGTGAGACATTGCGAGGGAGCGAAGCGACCAAGCCCGAGGCCGCGAAGCGCCCGAGGGTGGGGGGGGGGGGGGTGGTGTGGAAGGGGGGTGTCCCCCCTTCCACAGTAGGGAGCTTATACAATTTTGCAATTGAAATGGTGCAATCTGGTGCATACTTTAACCCTGATTCCACAAATACATAAGGCAGGATTCAAATAGGTTAATTGATTTCATGAAGTACACTGACCTTGAAAAAATACAAACTTCTACATTTGTAGGTCTAAGTGCATTATTCCAAATCACTGTCTTTATAATTTATAAGCTTAGCAGTTGAACCTCAACCTATGATTATCTGTAACAAAATGGACAAATCCTCACTCAACAGGAACATGCATACTAAAAATAAAGAGGACGGCCCAGGCCCATTATCCGATCGCAAACACTGAGCCACCCGGGGCCGGGCCGGGCCGGGCGCGATGTACAGCGATGACGGGCCATGGCATCGACACTCGCTTGTCATGTCTCGCACAAAAACCCCGCTTCATAGTAAAGTGACGACGTCACTCGCAAACGCAGGATAAGCCAATCGCAATTCACTATCTTGTCTTTGCGCGGCAAACCGAAACCAATTTGCATTGATGGTTTAGCTTTGCGCATGTGTGGTTAAAAAAATGTTGAAACTTTCGGCAGGGATATTGAATATCCGATATGAGACATTTTTTTTTTTTAGTTTCTATTTTTGGGGTTCAGCGTGAGAACTCCTATGATCAGCGTGAGAGCGTGAGAATTGGGTGAATTGTGTGAGACTCAAGCAGATTGCGTGAGAGTTGGCAGCCCTGTCATAACCGCAATAGCGCTGAAGATTACAAACTTTTCACACTCATCCTGCACATGTACAAAACAAATGAGAGAAAAATGAAAAGTATTGTCAATTGAAACGCTTAATTTTAAATATGACGCTCGAGCCTAAACCATTACACGCAAACTGTAGTAATGCTGCTGTGAGTGATTGGTGGCACCAAAGTCAAGGGAATGCATAGTCACACCTATGGTTTGTCCAGTGGGTTATTTTCACAAAGACCCAAAGTTGAACTTAACAATTATATATGGAAAGCCATTAGCATCTATGAAAATATTACGTACAAGTTTTTTTTAAAGGCATAAAATGTTGATTCAAATCATTCATATTTCTATTATCAAGGAGATTTCAGGATTTCAATTTTCGCTTTTGAATACATTTTTTTTAAGGCTACAAATTGCTCTCCATAATTGTTAAGTCCAACTTAGAGTTAAATTTTACTTGGGATCTTTGTGAAACACCCTCAGGTTATATAGCAAAGATTTGTTTGTATCTAGGGTAGAAGGCAATGAGGAAAGGACATCATGGTTTGCTAGCCCTATGATGCATGCATTACTCATACTGACCTGGGGATCTTCTAAGCTATAGCCAATGATACAACTTGGAACTTTTCCATCCTTGTAATCATTGTGGTACCTCCCCGGCAGGATAAAGGGGTCTTTTCTCCGTATTACTGCCCTTGTTAGCAGTGGGAATTGATGATCCATTTTGTATAATGGGATTTAGCTCCAAAGTACTGTTTTATTATGCTATCAAATGAAATTTGCCCCCTCGATTCCTGCTAACAAACCAGAATCATGATTTTTTTTCTTCCCCTCTCTACTTGGCAAGGTTTGATGATGATTTGTTTGCTAGTGACTTTGTGAAAATCGAAGTGTGATGGAACACGCAATAAGGGCAGAGACAGGAATGAATTTGGCTATATCTTGGACAGCAATCTGTAAATGTATGTCTTTGAAGTCAAGTAGCACATTTATAGAGTGGTGAAGTGTGACGTCATCAAAAATATATTTTTAGAATTTCTCAATTTTTTCTTCATATTCCGAAAGAACATCCAAAATGATGTCCAAATGTCGAAAACCAATTGAATATGTTAAGTATTGGCTGAGATATGACCATCTGAATGAATATATGTCCTATGAGAACTCAGTATTATATGCTCTGGCTCCTAACCATTAGGAGCCAGAGCATATAACACTGAGTTCCTATGGGGAGTATATTTATTCAGATGGTCATATCTGGTTTTCTACATTTGGACATTATTTTTGGTGTTCTTTCGGAATATGAAGAAAAAATTGAGAAATTCTAAAAATAGATTTTTATGACGTCACAGCTTCGGTACTCTATTGCAGAAATGACAAATTTGAATAAGTAGTTCAGTCTTTATACGCATATATTATTAGTATACATTTTACTTCCGACGGAGCAAAAGTTAAGTTGCGACCACCATCGTAATATCAAGACTGGTTACCAGCAAACTTTTTTAACGCATTTAGCCTGTTCAAATATGAGAGCACATAGGGATGATTTGGTGCTTACTTTTAGCAATTGGGGAGATTATCATTCATTCACTACAGCGGAGATGTTGCACAACAAGCCTTCCAAAATGGATACGGTATGTGTATAATTTTACAACTCTTCATTTTATAATGCATTATATCGGAACCTCCCTGTATAAGAAGGCAAACGCGAGGGCGTTGAGTGCAATATACAAGCAGAATACATCATTTTGAAATTATTTTGTCAGAAATGAAATATAGGGAGGAAGGTTAAAGGGGGAGAGAGAGGGGGATGACTGAGGGGGAACGTCCTTGGTGGTATGCTGATTGTCTATGACATGATCTCTGATTGGTAACCTGTTGATGATAGGTCCTGGGTGATGTCATCAAGCGTCTTGCTCAATATTGCATGACTCATGATTTAAGATAGGGGGACATGCATATTAGAGGGTAACTACTGAATGTACGGTAAGATCTGAAAGTGTCAGCACAAAACGTAATGGTAAGCCCTGCATGCAACTTACTATTGGTTTGTGTTGACATGGCAGAAATTTGCATTAAAATCTCCAAAGCATATTTGATTATATTGTTATAACCATGGTATAAAATTCAGTCCAAATAAAGGTAAACTTTGAACAAATAAATGAATTGAATCGAATTGAAAAGTTGTGTTATATTAAAATGACTGTATATACATGTAGGGCTATACATTATTATTATGTTATACGGTACTCTTGTAAATTCTTTTGTCTTTCATGTTAAGAGGCATTTGAATAAAACTGGAGGATGAAGCTTATGATGAGATGAACATGAAATTTGAGTCCCACCTGAAAATGATATATATTGGATACCTTTCAAATTGACCATAAGATACTGTAATGTCATCAACATGGATTAGGCCTAATATGGATCATAAAAATGCAAAATACACGACAGTAGAGAATTATTGATAGATGGTTCACAAGCATTGGCTAGGACAATAAAATATATATAAGGCTGCTCAAGGTATCATGTTATAGGAACATGGAAGCAAACTTCACTTTTCAGAAATTCAGACGGAAGTATAAGACTAAAGGAGTCCTATCATATCTCTCAAGTGCCATTCCAGCATGTAAATCATGTATCCCATATGTAGATTAAAATGTCTTGTTTCTATAACACGGATAATAAATCTCGAGTTTGTCGAGTGGCTACTTCTGTGAACACTCAAAGCATCGTACTGGTTTATATGTCTTGAAATTGAATGCGCCTACAAGATTTGAAATCTGAGACGATACCTGGCTGAGAGCAGCACAAAATGATTTACTGCTGTTAGATGTAGGTCTACTATATTGAGGGGAAGAGCACGACTTGGTGCAACTTTTCCTATTCTAATATTTCTTTCATTATTAGTGACAGGAACAAACTTGTTCAATGTGCATAGAATCATATAGATAAAAGCCCAGTATTACCTTCTACATTAGAAGGTAGTCACATGACATGTCACCTGATATGGACATGATAAAGGTCATGGTTGGGAAAGTATTAATGAAGATTGGATCATGCTTTTATTCAGCAAGAGATGATTGACTTTGGAGTAAAGATCGTAATCTAGCCTGAATACTAATCTTCGTTCAGGTATTGTTTACTGTATATATATATATATATATATATATATATATATATATACAGTACATATTTATATATATATATACATATTCAGTAATTTAATTGCATGAAGCCATTATGGCATGTGGAATCAGAATTACAATTTGGGCTATGTTTCATTTTTAGTGATATGCTACATCCAAACAGTGAATTAGCCCCCAAAATGCTAAAGAGAGCCCCGAAAGTCATAAAAGAGCACCAAAAATATTGCATAGAATTCAATGCAAAACAAAGTAAAGAGTGTTATTTTCATGCAAGCAAGCTTGAAAAGCAGCCCCCAAAAAAAGTATTTTTTCCCTGCATCCAAAAAGAATCGTGAGCTTCAAACAAGCCAGAAGCTTCAAGTTAGTACATGGTAGATCTATGTAGATCAACAGATTGAAAATTATAACATGACAATTTATGATGGGCTTGTATACTGGCATCTTTAAATATCAAGGTTTAATTGGTCCTCTTTGGCCCAAGCAGTGAAGATGTTCTTGCTGTCTCGTTACTGTCTTTATATCTGCATTTAATGTCAAAACAAGGGATAAAAGGAGTATGATGGTTTGATGGACGATGATGTCGGGAATCCTTTTCTTGATGAGGGGTATAACTCCACCTTGATTGGGGTTGAGATGTTGATGTACCACAGCTGTGTGTATTTGGTCAGGCCAGTGATGCATTCCTTGGAGGATGGAGGGATGATGGATGACAGGAAACTAGAGAGGAAGAGAGATACCGGGATGCGCAGTCATGACGATGAGATAGAGAAGACACAAACAGATGAGTTGACGAGGGGAAACGAAACAGGGGGAAAGGAAAGAGGGGGAAAGGATAGAGAGGAAATGGTGAGCTTTCGGGAAGGGAAATTATGATGAAAGAGAGTTGATTCATAGAAAGGGTAGAGTCATTGTTTGGATGATGAAAGATGAGGTGAGAGTGAGAGAGAAAGAGAAGTAGGAGATAGAGAAGAGACAAACAGATGAGTTGTTGAGGGGGAAATGATAGAGAGGAAATGGTGAGCGGATTGCGAGAAGGAAATAATGATGAAAGAGGGTTGATTCACAGAGAGGATAGAGTCATTGTTTGGATGATGAAGGATGAGGTGAGTGAAAGAGAGAGAGAGAAAGAAAAAGAGAAAGAGGGGAGAGAGAGAGAGAGAGAGAGAGAGAGAGAGGCAAAGGGATTCAACTTTGTATGATCTTGGAAGAAGAATTATGAAGAGGCAAGAAGGTGGCAAAAGAAAATATGAGTTGAATATCGAGCAACTCCAAATGTGAAAACTTGAATGTGGAAGAAAGTTGTTATCAACCTTTGTTTTTAATATTTCACTTTTGCACACTACAAAGTATGAAACAGCTTGATTACGGTATTGATATGCATCTGAAAGTTGAATTTTTGTAATGAAATAAGAAATTGTGTAAATACAGATGTGGCATGGGGTAACAGGCCTTTAGAGTAGCATATACTTCAAAGAAGTAATATATAATTAGAATGAGGATCTGTTCAGTACCAAAACATTTCACTGTAGTTGTTCGACATCTCCCTTAGATAATTGTAAACTATATACTGTCTGCACTTTGTCATATTATGTAGTTCCAGGTTAGAGAATACCTGAGCCCGAGTGGGATCATTTCCACTGGGAATAGCCAGAATACATCAAATTTGTTTTAGAGACGTAAACATGAGATATATAAAGAATCCTATATTTGTTAACCATAACAGGGAAGTGCTTACTGTGCTTTCTGCATGAGATGTAGAACAAGTAATATCATTATTTCGTTTTTGACACTCAGAAATCGATCAGTAACTGCAAGTAAGTATTTCTAAAGTGAAGTGTTTTCTTTTGATTACTCTGTGATGCCTATTTCTTTTAATTTGAATCAAGGCATTCCTGACAGAAGAATATTTGTGTATCTTGCCTTCGGAATATCTCTTGAGGTCAGCGGAAAAATTCCTGCCTCATCATAGCCTTCTGAAATCTTCAAATAATCAACACATATTGAGAGGCATGGGTCTGTATGATTTGATTGACCTGCCTTCTTACTAAACACATCTATATTTACAGCAAACCTATTCTGTATACATTTTACGCTTCTGCATTTGCGTTTATCCCCTGCTACGTAAGCGCTTCGATGCTAACTCAATTTACCCTCCCCCAGACTACGCAATCAAAGTTCTTAGAAGCCAGTGACCAGGTGGAAAAGCAAGTAAGATGTCCGTCAGTGGGGTCACTGATGAAGACGCAGCAGCGCATGTTTACAGGACGTCAGCTGAGATGATGATTCTGACCAGTGTCTGACCACCACGCATGCTCTGCTCTGCTCAGCTCCTCAGCAGAAAATGCATTCCACTGGAAGCATTCCTGAGATGCATCAGACTTCATTGGTCTTCCTTTGCTAGAGTACCACTTGCTTGATATACAAACCTGAGGTCGTGACGTAGCCCAAGTGTGAATGAACGGAAGTTAAAGATGGGGGAATTTTGTGACGTAGACATTAAATGATTATAGAACGATCTAGCATGAATAGCATAGGGTTCTGTTGTTTAGCTTCTGGTTTCGTGGAGATACTCATTGTTAATTGGTTAAGGTAATTATTAGAAGTGCTCACTTTTGTTTCAATTTGTAAATACCCCCAAAAGGTGGCTTTCCTGTGATTGCAAGACTCTGATCAAATGCTCATTGTTGTCAGTCAAATGTATAACTCTGATTTTATAAGCTAGACACAATTTTTAAGTTCTACCGAAGAATTTTACGAAAATTATGGATGTAACATAACATAACTGTATCTGTAGTTATGAACACATCTGGATAATTTTAAACACTACACCTGTAGTTATGAACTTTGACAAGTGCCAATCAAACTCACACGGACAAAACTCTTTACCACATACATGCAGTCATAGTTCTCAACCACATAGCTGTCAATCTGTGCCAGACTGGCACAGGCATACTGTTGGCAGATGGAAAAGAGCAACAGTAATAAACCTTAAACAAATGTCACTGACCACAGACTTTGACAGAAGTCATTTCCAGTTTTCTTGAAAGTCAAATGCCAGTCATTAATGAGTGACTGAGCGAGTGACAATTGATTTTTAGATCAAACTTTCTTAGCTGAAGCACTATGTGAATATTCTTGTCATAGTTTTTTGAAGCAGATTTACAGAAAGCGCTAATGAAGAGCAAATATTGATTTTTTTTTTTTTTTTAATGGGGCAGGAGTGAGGAAGTAGATGGGAGTTCTTTTACTTTCTTTGGAGACAGGAGTACTGATGAATTTGTATGTTTTCTCTTTTGTGAAAGAAAATGTTCATCCCTTGTAAAACCTGTGAATGTATATATTACTTAGATATTGTTTATACATAGTCACTAAATCTTGTTTTTGATAATTGGTAAGATCAATGGCAATTTTTATGTCACTGACCACAAACTTTGACAGAAGTCATTTCCAGTTTTCTTAAAAGTCAAATGCCAGTCATTAACTGTTAATGAGTGACTGAGTGAGTGACATTTGAGTTTTAGATCAAACTTTCTTAGCTGAAGCATATTCTTGTGCATATTCTTGTGATCTTGTCATAGCTTTTGATGCAGCTTTACAGAAAGTGCTAATGAAGAGCAAATATTGTACCATTTTTCTTTTAATGGGGGAGGAGAGAGGAAGTAGTTTTCTTTTAAACAGGAAAGAGATTGTACCTAGTTCTTTTACTTTCATTAGAGACAGGATCGAGTACTGATGAATGTGCATGTTTCCTCGTTTGCAAGAGGCAATTTTCATCCCTTGTGAAACCTGTTTATGTATTACTTAGATATTTTTCGATTTGATTCTTGGTTAGATAAATGGCAATTTGTTATAAGTGTCATATAACTCGTAGTCATGTAAACAAACACCAAATGGGACAAAAGTCATATATGGAAGCTCGGAGCCATAGGAAATGCATCCTCCTTTCATGTAACATTTAGGGAACATAGGTAATGTATATTTGATTCAAAATAGAAGAGAAATAAAATTCTTTGTAGATGAGGCTACTTCTTAGAGGCAGTGACACACGTTCCTGTGAAGCACTACCCTTTTTCCCTATCAGTAACTAACAAGATAGCTTGTCTGCTTCCGCCATTGTGTTTTTTCTTCATCATCAGTTGTGTCATCTCGTTAGAGAAAGGTTCGGTTCTGGGAGTGCCAAAGTTTTGTACGTGCTAGAGCATTTGATTTAAAGGGGCAATGGTTCTGCCTTAGCTTCGGCAAAGATGCAGGATTAGTCTGAAGTCTACAAAAAAAAGAATGGCAAGGAAGTAAAATAAACACAGAGTGATTTTTTTTTGACTGGTATTTTACAGATAATTATTGCCATTTTACAGGGGTAGCGATTTCTTGTCCTGACTTGGGGAGAAAGAGGGGAGGGGGAAGGTGGGGGATGGTGACATTTGAGGAAGCTTCTGACCAAGCAGGGAAGGGTCTGTGAGGGTAGAATCATCAGCTCCCTCCCCACCCCATAGGTGACGAGGTCACATTTAGGGGAAGTAAAACGCATGACAGCAACTCCCCTGTCAAATTATATATTCATTATTTTACAGTGTTGCTAATGGGATCCCTATTTACTTCATGATTAATAATTCAGAATAAAGTTCTAGACAGTCCTTCAAAATGTAATTTCACTTCAAGTTCGGAACATTAACTTTGAAAGTCGTCACCCATCTGTGTCCCCCAACACGACGACGCATGTAACCATGTACGACATAGCATACCTTCATCAATACTCTCTGAGTAATTAAGCATGATGACATCAGCTTAATTGCTATGGGTTGGGGGCTCATGAGCGCGCGATTGACGATGAAGGCATGACTGATGCGGTTTTGGAATGATGTGAGAGGTTCTCCGAAAGATGTATGACCTGGATAAATAGCAGTAGCTGAATGTTGAACTTTAGATTAATGGCTTCTTCCTCTGAACTGCTGAACTTTAAGTCATTTGGAGTACTTGGCTAATGTCAGTGTAGCATTGAACTGTACAGATGGTAAAAGCAGTACCACAGTGTTTGAATGGGAAAAACACCTCCAGTATGATAGCCGTAACAGTTGTCTTTGAATAGTTCATTAGAACAAAGGCTCTTTAGATCTCAATTAACCGCACCTATGAACAAGATAAAGCATTTGTGAAAGATCGAAAGAGGGAAGAGTTAAAGTGATACAATGTGTCAAGCATTTGTTTTCATTTCTTGCAACTTTGTTTCATTCAATACTTTCTCTGATGATAGATTTCAATAGTACTAATGGATGAATTTGACCTTCTGCCCTTTTACTGAAAGTTTCAGTCAACATATCCTATTTCATTTCATTCAGGTTAGGACTGATCAAGTAACATCTAGATCCATGAAAATCTGACTTAAACTGTGGTCATGTTTCTTGTCGTGCGACTTCACTGTAGAGTAACGGAGACATCATAGAACAGCTGACATTATGCTGTGAACGGGGAACAATCCATGTTGTCTGTTTGCCATTTTTCAAGAGGGAAAACGAGGAGGGATGAGGGGAAAAGGAGGGATAAAATCAGAGCACAGGAAATTGTGATTTAAACCAAATGGGTCACGCTTTCTACTCAAATTTCATCTCCGTGAATCACTCTGATTCGATATCAAGTGCCATGATTCAGTGTTTACAGTGGGGAAATGGGATAGCGCTTTGGAAATATGAGTGGTTGTGTAGTATTAAGTGGCAGGAGAGTTTGACAAAAAATGGGAGTTAACAAGTTAATTCCACTATCTCTCTTATTCCATGGACCATTGTTATTAATTCCATGAATATAATTAATTTTAAGCTATCAGAAAAGGTCACAGAAAGGTTCTAAGTACACTGTTAATTAATGAAGATCAACAATTTACATGCATGTAGGACTATACAGAAATGGGGGAAGGGGAAACCCCTTAAAACAGGGAGGGGGGCAGATCCTTTTTTTTTAGAGGGATAGATGGAGTTAAAGGTAATACAAAGTTTTGGTATAGGAGTCGTGAATTTGGTTCAAATGAACATTATGGAAGCATATGCGATCCTACAATATTCAGTGATCGTTGTCGCGGTTGAAATCGAGTCTAAAGTTATGCCATTGCAAATAATACACTCTTTATGTTGAATAGCTCCTCTCAAGGTCACGATATTAATCAAGCTATAAAACAATGTTTCTTGACTAAAATCGACGGATTAGCTATTCCAGTTTGTAAATTATATATCACAACTACACATTCTGAAATTGTCATGGTCGCAACTACCATCGAACGGCCGTAGACGCTATTTGAAATTTATCAAAATTTACCGGGAGCACCGGTAAATTTATATATTCAATTTTTCTCGAAAGCGGAAGTGTTTTGGGGCTAAATTTTCTAGTACTTATAATACACCCACAGAGGCATCCAAATAAATCAAAATTGTAAAGAACCACTATCCACCCAATTCTCCAAATTTTCCAAAACTTTGTATTACCTTTAAGCAGACCTGTGCATGGTGCAGAAAGTTCACATGGTGGATATTGCCTCTGATTGTATTTCAGAGATTCTTGAAGGAATCTTTAACAATAATCGAACATATATAAACCAGTCTATTTAAGATCTTGATGTTTTTTTTTTTTTTTTTTTTTTTTTTTTGGGGGGGGGGGGGTTATAGGGTGATTTAAATGATTGAAACTACTTGCAGCCTCCAAGCTATATTTGTCTGTTTTAGTAAGGCTGCTCAGTGCTGCTGGTAAGGTTCTCTGTGTTAGCTCAGTATCAAGCTTTTATTCTTTGAGGATACAAACACAATTCAAGGTTGTTGTTTTCTTCTCAATACGCATTTTGATACTCTTAACTATTAAGGAGGCTTGGTACCTGTCAATTCTTGGGAAATCCTTGATTTATATTCACTTTCAAGGCACATCCAACCTTCTTTAAGCTCACATATGTAATTAATATGTGCTTGTTATCATTCCTGTTAATAACTTGCTCCTTTCGGTATCAGCATCAGGTATCCAATGAAAAGCATCATTGATTAAGGAATATATATCCGCAACATTTACCTGGGACATCACTGAGAAATTCTGCCTATAGTTCCACTATGAAGCTTTTATGTAACTTCTAGAAAACTAATTTCCATTTGTGAAATTTGTCTGCTTTCTAGTTTGAGCATAACAAGGGGTTAGTTCCCCAAAGCTGCTTAATAGTATACATCGACCAGTGTTCTGTATGCTTCCTCTTCTATTGCTAGTTTTAGAAGTGATATCTTCCACTCTTCGAGACTTCAAGTACATGTACTAGGTTAGGATCTACTGAATATGTTATTTTTTCTAGATCAGTTTTGACTACCGGGTACTATTTAAGGACACGTAAATGTTTTCAATGTGTGCTTTGTATATGATAATCTCTCCTGATTTCTTTCCTACCATGAAACCAAAAGCATATTAGAATCAGAGAGATTTTATTCATCTCTTCAAAGAGGAATTGCTAGAAATTACATTTGTTGATAACTAAGAGGGTTCTGACTCATGATTTTTAAAACCAGTTCGCGTCCTTCTGGCTCACTTAATTAGACTATTAGTTTGCTCCATTTATCCCATCATCAGTCATCAGTCTTTCTGATTCTTGCTTATTTCTTAAATGGCACGTTGTAAGTATGGCCAGGGGAGTCCTGAAGAGGAATTAAATAGACCTCCAAGGTTTGTGACAATGATGGTAGTTTTAAATAGTTAATTTTATTATGGACTCAGGGACATTTCCCCCCAATACCGGTACTCTCTCTAGAACACATGAAAATAGCATGTTTGACAACGTGCTGTACGATATCGAACGTGACAGACAACGTGCCATATGTTGTGATCTGAACAGATCTGAACAATGAAAATACAATGTGCAAATAGGGAAAGTATAGTATCAGGATTTGAAGCGAGGTCAGCATTTTACCTTGAGGTACTTATGTAAAGAATTGTTAAGACACATGGAACTTTAGCAAACAGCTACATGTTTTGAATTGATCGTGACAGCGTGCTTAAGAGTAAATGCCCCCACCTTCTAGTCACAGGTAGGCCTATTGCCCCCCCCCCCCCCCCATTTAATTACAGAATAGATGCCAATTGTTTCCTACAGGTATATGTCTCCAACCACCATCCTTGTGACATTGACTCAAAGCCATGTATAAATGTCTAATTCCCTGGCTTCATGCATATCCTCAAAATAAACTGTGTATTTAATGTTTTCATTTTTCAAGTTGGATCATAATCGTAGCTTTCTTCAAAGTACACTGTGAAATAGGGGTGCGGCTATATTTTCTTGGATGTCAGCACTTGGTTACAATGGAACAAGTCTACTGGGATTATTTTGCTCATTTTGCAGCCATTTGTAATGGATTACATTAGAGAAAGAGTAATTTTGCCCCAAAAGGCAGGTTTTACTCATGTGAAAATTAGTATGGAACATTCCAAGTATCCTTGGTTGATGTGTTTCTTCCCAGCGACAACGGCATACCAGACATTCCAATCCATTGTACCTGGTGTCTTGGGCGGACTTCCAGACCACCTGAAATCCAGACACCGGGGACAATAGGACAAGTTGATTTAGTGTAATCCTTACACAGTGGTGACGACCCCTTGATCTCAAGAAGCTATTAGTGTTTTACTAAATGTGAGCTGCCACTCCCAGTGATATTTTGGAATCGTGTTTTTTTATCTTTTTTATTTGTTAAGAAAAATGTTCTTAAGAACGTTATGTTGCTATCATCTGGAGAAAGGAAATAAGGCAAGGAAATAAGGAAGGAAGAAAGACAAGAAATGGAGAGCAGAAGTACATGTATGCTTGATTCACTATATTCTTTTGAAACTTTCCAATATGCCTGTGTAAGCTTTAGATAGATTTATGCATTTTGTTTTCGACACCCCCCCCCCATCCCTACTCGATCCCCAAAGTTGAACAGTACCTTTAAATTCTGGAAAAATTGACATTTAGAGAGTATTCTTGCATCATACTTTTTTATTGATTTATTAGCCTAAAGTTCAACATGTCAGATGCATTCGGAACTGATGAAGGAGGAAAACCCCTTTTCAAATTCCTTCCCTTTCTTGTATATTCCCCTTGTAAGGTACCCCTTTTGACATTTCATAAATTATAGTATTTCCCCCTGAACTGCCTAATATCAAGTGACTTAAAGGCTTCTCGACATGAAATTGAACTCCTTGGGAGCGGAAATATCACGATGGCAATTTGGTTTGTGGGGTAGGGCTGGTCGACATGACAGGCCAAAGGTGTGGTTTAATAGAGAGTAGAAAATTTGATCAGAAGGAAAGTAAACTCATAAATGTAATGGAAGTTGAACATGTACATGTAGACGCCTATTACCTTGGTCAAATATTATTACAGTATCATTCACGGATCCAGGCACTTGTTTTCAGCTTTATTTCACATTACTCTAGATTTAACAGTGAGCTGTTGATTCCTTCTTACTTTGGAAAGGTTATTTCCTTGAAATATTGTTTATTTCACTTTTTTTCTTTTACAGCAGGAAGTGTATCATGAAAATGTGGATGTTCAAGATATTTTTGTGACTGAAACATTCACTTCATGAAATATAAGATGTTATTTTCAAAAGAAAAGATTTATAAGCAATGATTTTTGGAGACATGCACGGAATGTTTTTTCTGCAATCATTAATTGATTGTCAAGTCGGCCAGAGGAATTGATGATGGGCTGTATACCCTGTACAAGCCAGTCTTTGACTGCTTCAAAACAAGGTACCTTGATAAATGCAATCCATTGAGGGGCAGTTGGCAACCCCCAGCAGTATATCGAATCCTGCCGTAATCCAACCATCTGCTACCGATTCCAATAGAGCGATCAACGGTTTGGCAAGTTATCCTGGAAGGGGGCCTGTAACCACTTCTGGGTGATTTACATGTGCTGACACTTCAAGACAATTCAGTTTGAGAACTCCATTTACATGTACTTTCAATCTTTCAGAAAACATCCCTCTATAATGATCCCTGACTACCATCATTTGATCCTAAATGTGTTGTTTAAATGCATTTGTTAGTGGGTCTATGAACAAAGTTGGAGAGAATGTTACGAGTAAGATTTTCAGTCAAATTGCAGCAATATTATCACACAACTCTTTCTTGAGTAGAAAACAGTAATGGAGGATAAAGTTTACCTTTTTTCCAAGAACACGCACCAAAAGAAAATCAGGAGCCACTGCTCATACAATCCATACCTCTTCTTGTACTGCTTAAATGATATGGATGATGGATATGTTTATGAATTAAATGATGCCCAACATTACCTCACTTGAAGTTATGGAGAGCATTTTTTTTTTTTGGAGTTGATGATTCAGAGTGATTTGAATGTACCCAGTACCCATCCTTTACCACAAAGCAAAGTTTCTGAAATCCATTTACATTTGATTGAGGAATGGAAAAACACCTCAGGAAATATTTTTACAGATTATGTTTTGCAAAGGGTTTTTATTCTCTTCTTTTATCAAATATTTTGTCTTAAGTTATATACAAGGCCTTTTATAGCATTATCTTCATAATTATTCAAATTCACCCTTTTTTTTTGGCTGTCCTTTTTCATCTTACCTCACCTATTTATAGTGATTTTCCTTCTCTTCTCTTCTCTATAGTTTAATTTCCTATGTAGTTCAGTTGGAGCCACAAAGAATGGTGGCTCAAGGATAGGAGTAATGTTGAGAAGTGATATTGAAATAGACCCTTCATGATTTGTAAGAGCTGTTATGGTTTTGATAACAACGATAGCAAAATTGATATTTATGGACAGGTGATGTTTTATGCATATCTGTAAGGTTTGAAAACAGACCTTTGCAGCTTCATGTGCGACAAACAGTTGTGAAAACTGTGAAAAAAAGCTGTTGTTACATCTTTTGTGTGTTCAAAACCCAGCCCAGTGCACTTTCCCCTCAAGCAAGCCATTTTAAATTCAGCTGCCTCTCTCAACCCGGGTTTCTGAATAGGTAACCAGTGGAAAGAAATTCTTTGACTGAATGCTTTTGTGTGTTCCTTTGGTAACTTAGAGTTATAATAAAGTCAGGGTTAATTATGCATGGTTTGAATCTCTTGGCAAAAGACACTATCAAGTCAATAATTAGTATTACTTTGATTGATGTGTCCTATCCTTTAACTTGTTATTGAGTTGAAATATATGACATTCAAGGTGAGAGCACTTTACTCACAACGAGGGAAGCAAATCTCATATAATCATACATGTAGGTCCTAGGTCGTTTGTCATTGTGTTCTTATGAAAAATAAAAAATATGCCAAGTAATTAATTAATAAGCAAATTGGCAATTTAGGAGGCATATATTTCAGATAACAACGTTCAATATGCTTAGAGCTAATACTTAAGGTCGAACACTTAAAGGTCAAACTAAGGTCACAGCACGTTTCTTGATTCCAATGCAGTTGCAAAAATATTAGTGCAACAGTAGAAAATAAAATCAAGTCTTCTTCTTCCCCAAATGACAAAAATAGATGTAACCAGGTTTTACAAGGAATTGTTTTCGTTGTCTGGAAACTTATATTTTGTCCTAGCATACAACCGAATCTGATTGAGAATTGTTTTATATGAGATCTCTACCAGCGAGTAAAACTGAGAAACGAACCAGACTTCTACCCCGGGATTGTTGATTGAAAGGAACAGCACCTGCTGAGCAGGGCATTGTTCACATTGGTGTTTTCTATTTGATTTCCTTTCCTTTCAGAATTCGAAGTTAGTGTTGCAAGGTTTACCAATGTTTCTCATATTTAGCTGGGCTAGAAGAGCGAAAATTGTTTGTGATCGAGAAATGAGAACAAAGTTATGATGCTGCCAAATAAGTCGTTTGAGAAGAAACGGCGGCGGCAAAAGAAGGGGACCCAAAACGGAAATCCAATCAACAGAGGAATGCTACTTCATTTCTGGGTAGATTTTTATGGTTTTCTCCCTCTGTTACTTGCCAAACTATCAACATGTCTCTCAAATAACCTTCGAGTAGCAAAATGAAATTGACTAGGGACTTGACTGAGGTACTTCGAGGGGCAGGCAGATAATAGTGAAATATGTAGAAAATTGCTGTGGATTGCTATGATGAAATTTGTTTTCCGATGAAAGATGTGTTTTGATAGATTGGTTTGACATCATGTCATGAGGGTAAGAAGTGTCACGCTAAGTTCCACATGATCCTGCCAAGTATTCCGAGGTGTGTTTTTTTCTTCCTGCAATGTTATGTGACAGTTTGGCAAAAAAATAGTTTCATAAAAATGTTAGTAAAAGTCCAATGGGTAGGATTACATAGCTCATTGTTGTGTATGAAGTGCCATGTGTGATCATGATGACATATTGGGATGGGATAATGATCTTTTAGATATCTGTCGATGATGGACACTTTCGGGACTATCATTCCAAACCTGTTGACATGGTGATGAAAATGGAATGTGATGGTTTGATTGGTTATGGCTTCAGTGGAGTGAATAATTTGTGATGATGATGATGCGGTGATGATGATGTCATAATGACAGAGGACTGTTGCTAATTTTCTGGGGCCTAGGAGGAAAGTTTGACACTGAAAATTAATCTCTCGATCAGCATGAGCATATGACATTGATGATCTCTCCCAGAAAGTTGTCAATGTCAACCTTAGATTTAATCAGGGACAAACCATAGTCTCACCGCAGTTCAATAATTAGACGATGAAAAACAGCTAATAATTTCTCGCTTTCTCTTTTTTTATCTTCCATTTTTCTTTTAAACAGATTGCTGATTTTGGTCTTTCAAGTTACTACAGTGACAATGATCTACTGCATACGTTCTGTGGAAGCCCACTCTATGCTTCTCCTGAAATTGTGAATGGTCAGCCATACCACGGTCCAGAGGTGAATAGATAAACAGAAATAAACCAGGGGGGGGGGGGCGTTTCACAAAACTTTTCATCAGTGACAAATGACAGTTTTTGTTATAAGCTACTGAAATCCTTGCTTCTGATTGGTTATCAGCAGATTTGTCACTGATATTTGTCATTTGTCATTGAAAAAAAGGCTTTGTGAAATGGGTCCCTGAAGAATGTAGACTTTACAATAAGAGATGGTTGAGGAGGGAATCACTGAAGAGATTCATATGAGTGGCACAGGGAACCTTCTGTGATAAACATTCCGGAAATTATCTGTTTTGTGGTAAACTTTCACCTACTCAATTCTGCAAGCTCCTTTGAGCTGTAATGAGAGCTGCAATGGTTATGTCATAGATGGAGCTATTGCATTTTATGCTGAATGTAATAAATGCATACACAGAAATAATGGGCCAATTCATTTTATCTTCAGTATAAGATCCCATTTCACTAGGCTTTCAACTTCAAAAGAAATATCTCCCTCTAGTATGAACAGACATACACACACCCTGATTAAGATTTTGGTGGAAGAAAAAGCTTGCAGATTGATGCAGAATACACCAGGCAACAGCCTATTAACAAGACAACAGTCTTGAATGTGCTAAAAAATGTGCCTCATTGTACCAGTTACCTGCCCATCTCATATCCATTCATATACAGTCAAACCTGTCTACAGCGACCGCCCAAGGGAAACACAAAAAGTGGTCTTTGTATACAGGTGGTCTTTGTAGACAGGTTCCTGTAGTACATGTTTCAATGAGAAACCATTTTCAAGGGAAACAAAAAAGGTGCTTGTTGTAAACAGGTGGTCACTAAAGCAGGTTTGACTGTACATGTAACTTTTTTGTTTTCTAAAGGTAATTTTTTGTCTGATTCTCAGGTTGATTGCTGGAGCCTTGGTGTGATCCTGTATGCCATGGTTTACAAGACGATGCCCTTTGGAGGGGATGACTTCAACCATCTCAAGAAACAGATCACGGAGGGCCGATACTATGATCCTTGTCCTGGCTCAGGTGGGTTGATAACGAATGATCAAGACTGAGGATATCACGGTATCCCCTAACTCATACTTAAAGGCATCGTTTAACAACATTAAATTTGAGATGCATGGCCCTACGTGTTATCAGTGTCTGTGATATGGTGAAATATTAAAGCCCTAAAAAAAAATTGCACTTCAAAATGATCCAGAAGTGCCTCAAAAAAAGTAAAAATCTTTGATTGACCGGTTTTACCATACTCATTTTCCCTTATAGATTGTCGTGTTATGAAAAACCGTTAGGCAAACGCAACATTTGGTTTTGATTTACAATCATAAATATCTTGATAATCGGCTTGTTAAAGTCATGGAATCCTGACTGACCTAAAGGTTTATAATTATCATTGCAGCATGAGCTAAATTCAAGATTTTGTTTCAGAATCTGAGACAAAGTTACCCAATCCCTTTAATAATCAATGATCAAGACTAAGGATATCACAGTATGACCTGACTCATACTTAATCTCCGATATTCTAAGGGTCAGGGTTAGTTTCAGGGTTAGGAGGCATAAAGTAAAGTATGACCTGAAGAGATTTGAATAAATGTCTGGTTGATTTGACCCCTCCTTGCTAAGCCATGTTGACCAAGGGTCTGAGTTTCCCAGGATCCAAGAACAGCCAATGTTACATGGAAGGATGTTGGTGAAGTTCAAATTAGGTTTAGAATAATATTTATGTTATTAAAAAAACAATTTTTTCTTTATTTTGAATTTTCATGATATTATTAAGTGTAACCATTTTGACTTTCTTGAGTTTGATGTAAATATTAAGAAGTGGCCGAGGATTTAAGTTGAAAAACGTATCTATGATTATGCAATTATCACAAACTGCTAGAAATGCAGGAATAGCAAGAAATAATTAGGGATGATAAAACAACTTTTATTACATTGAAAATCAGTTGGTAAGAAAGGAGATTTGTTAGCACAGTACTCTTTTTGCAAATGCTTCCATATGAGTATTGCTATGATGAAGTGAAGAAAGTAACCATGCAATTTCTATTGTTTTGTCTCTACAGTGCAATCCCAGCTGATCAGACATCTCCTGTCAGTAGACCCTCGATACCGAGCAACCATCTACGACGTGGCTCACCATCCTTGGGTGTTTGGTGAGGAGGCGGATGAGATGCTGACCAACGAGCTAGCTTCTTCCATCAGAGGACAGAGCATAGACTCCTTGAAGGACAGGGAGAGCACGGAATCTAGCGACACGGAGAGCGAGAGCAAGCCTGCCGTTGTGGCTGTGAAACCAACAAGTATTCTGAAGGGTACTTCCCAGGACAGTGATGCAATGGTAGCCGTGGAACAGCCTCATGAGGAATCCACTTTGGTACAGGAACAACCAAAGGTGTCAAATGCTAGCAAAGACTCAGATAGTGATTCTCCGAGCAGTCCAGTTGTACTCCAGGCCAAAGGATTACCGAAGGTCAAGGGAGTGATACAGAACGAAACGGACAGCTTCTTGAGCTTAGCTAGTTCAGCCGCAACCCTTCCATCAGAAGGCTCCAGTGCAATAAGCAATGACAGTGTCTTTGATAGTGCAGATGTTTTTCTGCCGGCGACAGATGTTGTGAAGCGAAGGCCAGAACATGTTAAGACAGTCAAAACCCAAAGACCGGCAACCGTAGGTGCTCTTTACAGCGATCTTCCATCCCCTAGGACATTGGTCAATCAACTCATCGGAGAAGACACCATCTTTGAGTGTAGTGAAGAAGAGAAAAGAGCGAGTGCACGCTTGTCAAAGCGTATATCTTGTGGCAAGTACTCTAAGATTACTGAACTTTGGGAATCCATCTTCAATGAGTCCCACCACCTACAGGCAATGATGTCATCCAAATCGCCAAAGTCTGGATCTGGATCCGATGAGAGCCCAGGTTCCAGCTCAAGCGAGGATCTCCTGGAGATCTTGAACTCTAAACATCTCAAGAAGAGCTACAGCAGCTCCTTCAAGTTGACGAGGCACAGCTTCTCGAGCCACCGGCGATCCATGCGCACACACAAAGAAATGGTCATCATGGAGGCGCACCAGCTTCAGATGAGGTCGGAGTCTCTGTTCGAGAAGCCAGAATTCCGCAAGGGAACCCGAGATTCAGGACTCGGTGATGACCTAGAGAACTTGGCAAAGGTTTACCAGAAAGCGTTAGAGATCTCTAGCAGTGTCAATTGAACTCTGTGCCCCATTTAAAAGATAATTATAGAAATGTTAAGGTTAGTCAGATAGAAGAAAGTCATTGTGAACTGTGGGCAAAAAAAGTTTCGATCCTTTTTCTTTTCTTCAAGGTACAAGCCTCAAGAAGGTACAAGCCTTAATTTTCATACAAATGCTATAGCTAAGTCTCTCCCTTAAGTGTTTTGGGCTTCAGATCGGACACTGGATCTCTGCTAGAGGTGGTTCAAGTATTAAGCCTATAGATGGGATTGAGATAATTGAATAGTCAACAGGTTGATTAAATGTTATTACTTGTAGAGATCATTTCGTTGTCTTGGTTTTAAAATTATATGCTTTATTACATGAATCATGTTTATCGCAGGGATTTGGGATGATTTGAAATCTTAATGCTAGTACAAAAAAGCATTCCATCTGATAGATGTTATACCGGGTCAATTCTTTCTGGTTTTTACGGATAGGTGTATCATGATGTTACTGAAAAAAAAAGTTTATCAAATTGGAAGATATGCAAAATTGCAATGCACCTTTTTTCATTGGAATGAGTATGTTAGTGTCTAGCACATCTCAAACAATATATACTAATTTCAGCCATCTCTTTATAATCACCTTCCATAACTATCACTTTCCTACTAGTTAATGCTATTTATTTAATTAACGTGAAATTCAGAGATATATCTTGCCATGATGTACTGTATAATTTTATCTATTTTAATTGCTAATTTGATGAATATCTCATTGTTGATTCGATTTTGGTGCTCTTCTCAAAGTCTTTCTGTATTTTTGTTAAGTGCCATGCATTAGAGTATGCCTAAAATGTCCTTGACTCTTCGAGTTTTGTGTCCAATGAACAATTTCTTTCTGTGTGAGCCTTTGAATTGCAATCTCTATTGCAATAAATAAAAAAAAAACTGACAGTTGAATTCATGCACTTACATTTACTGGGTGAACCTGTAGAGGTATCATACATAGAGGGCGCTATACTGTTATTCAGAATGGATCAGTTTTGTTACCATAGTACACTTGTCTTTCCCTTCAGTGATTTCAAAACGTAAATTATTGAATTTTTTTGGTAAAATATGCTTTCAGGCTCACTTTGAAAAGTGGATATGCAGGTATGCTTCACAATACTTTCACAATATCTTTGGTTCATCTGCTTTTATACTTATGATTATAAGTACTAAAGGTTGAAAGGTTAAATAGGCAAATAATAAGTTATATTACCTATTTGCATCTTTCTCAATTAATTGCCAGGATATGTTTCAGGTCTCAGATACATAGAAAAATGATACAATTTTATTCTTATTTTTGTTAGTATTCCTCCACCCACATATAATTTCATGTATTTAATTTAATCTCTCTTTATTATATATCTGCTATATTATCTCAAATGTAATACTAAAGAAATTTCTCAGCATAAACAGATAATTAAGCTATTTTCAGAATGCAATTCTGGTGATAATTTGTATTGATTACTAAAAAGAATGAAGCTACATAATGAGTATATGATAATGAATAATATATGTTGAGGACACAAACAGTTATGTGAGTGCAATAATCGATAACTCCTTTATCTCAATTGTTTATCGTTGGTTCATTCTTTAACTCCGATTGCTTGGTTTGTGGATAGTTTCACTAAATCATGCAACATTGTATGGCATTTTCTAATTGTATTTTATACAAATCGAATCACTATCTGCAAGTATTATTTGCTGATGAGCATTTTGTGTGTTTGTGTGTGTCATGAAACATTTGCTGTAGAAGTGAACTTCGAATCTGTCCTGCTAAGTGATAGTAAGTTTGAAAATTTTAGTTCGATGTTTTGATTTGCTTTTAAACAATTCTTTGAAATATTCAAGCAAAATTGACAATTATTTAGTGACTTCAAGGTCTAAACTTACCTTCTTGTCTCCATTAATCTTGTACAGGGACATACAAAGTATCTATCACTTATGTTTGGGACAAATATTTCTTGTGAATATTCTGGTTTTTTGCTCTTCACACTTAAATGATTTCAGTTTGCTCAAAGTAAGTATAAAGGCATGTTTTTCATGCTTGATAGTTCGAAAAGGAATGCAATGTCATTTTGTGTGTGTGACATGAAGTATAATCTTCGAATTAGTATGTGATTTAATCATTATGCCATTAGATTGGACACTGATGGTGCAACACTTTAATAGATAATCTTAAGATATAGAAAACAATTTCAAACATTTCATTTTAAAATCGCCAAATTTTGGACTATTAATACTTCAGTTGCCTTCTTTCATCGACCAAATATTATTTTTGTTCGCAATGCGATGAGGTTAACAAAGTAAATGAAAAATAGCAACCCGGCTACTTGTCCAGGTAACAAAACCATTATGAGACGAGACAGAATTTTGCCAAAGATATACATGATGAAATATGAACTGATTGATATAAAGAAGCGTAACCGTATACTAATGAAATGTTCTTGGTCAATAACTTTGTATTTTTATACAAATGTAACTGCATGAATTAAATGATATTTAGCATTTTTATTCAGGTTTATGATAATCCAGAAAAACGTCTGATACTTGTGGTAGTTTGATAACCTTCATATATATTATGGAAATAAAATTTCCCACGTAATAATATAGAACTGCTGTGTGCTTCGATTCTTTTATTGTGTGCAATTTGTTTTACTTTTGAAAGTATTGTCGATGATTCATAAGCAATCATCAACCTGATCCTCAATTGCCTGTCGAACTTTATAATTTCGAGCAAATAATGATAATCCCAACCTATATATACGCTGTTGGTCATAATGGTGGAATAATTATTTTTACCCCAATTTATGGAATGATTTTGACAATGATTTATTCCTAATAGATCTAGATAATAGTATACATTCTCAGATTTTATTGAATGACAATTGGGGAGTGTTTGTTTTGCGTGACTGCTAAAGCATGTGTGTGCTACTATGCTCATCAACTAGGGGACCTACGTCATTAAGTCGTAACTGACAGTAATGGGGATTAATGCCTCATAAAAGGGCACTAATATAGCACATCGACACGGTTTGATCCTGGGGGCTCACAGTAACGAGGCCATTGCTTAGCCAATAAATCATGACTATATGCAGTGGGCGCTAGGGTACGTCGACGCCCCCTCAAAAACAAAAAACAAAGAAAATGCAATATATTTCAAATAATTCATTGCATTTTCCCCCAGTCCCAAAAAGGAAAAATTCCTCTGTAGGGCCATGCATTATGGTTCAAGTCATTCCCACATAGAAGATTTTTTTTTTTTTTTTTTTTTTTTGGGGGGGGGGTCTATTAGGAATAAATTATTGTCAAAATCATTCAATAAATTGGGGTAAAAATAATTATTCCACCATTATGACCAACAGTGTATATACGGGAGATCTTCTCAACAGATTGAAGAGCGCCATCTAAGACGGAATCAAGAAGTATTACCCCCTAGGACAACTACCCCCGGACAACTACCCCCCCCCCCCCCTCCCCAGACAACTACCCCCTAGGATAGTTGTCCGGAGGGTAGCTGTCCTCGAGGATGGTTGGGGTAGTTGTCCGGGGGGGGGGGGGTATTGATTGCCCGATTTTTGTAATTAGAAAATGACCGGCATTTTCTTCAACTTTGATTTGCATACCAAGTAGTTTACCACTTTTATGATTATTTTCGATATAGATTATTACCGGTCCTGCTTTAATAAAGCAGAGACATGCCCTGGTTAAAACATGGCTTTGGCATGCTCCCTATGAAACTTTTTTTTATTTTAGTTGAAAGTGGAATGAAAAAAAGTCATTAAGAATGACAAATTAATATACACTGTCACTCATATAGGTGGAATATTTTTGTTTTACCCCATTTATGGAATTAATTTAAAAATAATTAAAACATAATAGATCTAGATAAAAGTATACATTCTCAGATTTTATTGAATAATAATTTGCAAATGTGTGTTTTGCGTGTGTATGCTTCTATGCTTATCAAATAGGGGACCTACGCCCTTAAGTCATAAATGACAGTAATGAGGATTAATGCCCCACAAAAGGGCACTAATATAGCATATCGACACGGTTTTGATCCTGGGGCCTCACAGTTACGAGGCCATTGCTTTGTCACTAAACCATGACTGTACGCAGCGGGGCTAGGGTAGGGGGCAGTTTCCATAAATTTAAAAAAAAACAGAAAATGCAATAATTTTTCAATAATTTATTGCATTTTACCCCGGTCCCCAACAGAAAAAAATCCTGTGTGTGCCCATGCCTTGAGCCATAATGCATGGCCATCCATCGATGTGCTATATTTAGTGCCCTTTTATGGGGCATTAATCCTCATTACTGTCATTTATGACTTAAGGGCGTAGGTTCCCTATTTGATAAGCATAGTAGCATGCACATGCTTTAGCAGTCACGCAAAACACACATTGTCAAATTATTATTCAATAAAATCTGAGAATGTAAACTATTATCTAGATCTATTATTTTTTTAATAATTCCATAAATTGGGGTAAAACAAAAATATTCCAACTTTATGAGCGACAGTGTAGTTTAAAATCATATCCACGGTACAATACTCCTTTGTCCTTCCTTCCTCTCCTTCCCTCCACTCTTTCTCTCTCAATATTCACTATCTAGTTCCTCTCTCACTCTCTCTCTCATTTCACGTTTTGTAATTATTTTGTCTCCCTTTCTCTCTTTCACTCCCTCTCCTCTTCCCTTTTTCTCATCCACGCTTTCCTCGATCCCCTTTGATCTGTCTCCTTTCTCACTTTATCTTTCCTTCCCTACCCCCCCCCCCTCCCCTCCCCCTCTCTCTCTCTCTCCCTCTCTCTCTCTATCTCTCTCTCTCTCTCTCTCGCTACTCTCTTTATCCCTTCCCCTTTCTCGCAAATCTCTCATGTCTTTCCTCTTCCTCGCCCCTCCTCCCAAAGCATTATATCTCCCCCCTCCTCTCTCTATCTTGTTCTTTTCTTCTGATTAGCTATCTCTCACTTCCTTTCTCTCTCTCTCTCTCTCTCTCTCTCTCTTTCTCTCTCTCTCTCTCTCTCTCTCTCTCTCTCCAAATTTGCCGACAAGTATATGAATTCACAGATAATCTAATAATAATAAGATTCCACTTTTATATAGCGCTTAATACATCTTCGATTTCTCTAAGCAGCTTCCAGATATACTAAAATATAATAAAAGAAAACGAAAGAGAAAAAAACGAACAAGCATTGCAGACGTGATAATGGGGTTGCATAATTTCTTTTTTTATTTAGATCTGATTTACTAACAGATATTTCATTTGACTCGAACTCTAGCTTTCAACTCGGGCATCGACGAGCAATCATCACCAGAGGGAGCTATTGACACTCTTTCATCAGAGTAAAATAAATTTCCCTTTAAGCTTTTGCATCAACACCAAATCTTGATCACAATTTCCGTGGATAGCAGATTGTGCAGAGTGTGTTTAACGCTGCAACCCCTCTTACGCAAAATAAACAACATCAAAGTTTAAGCGTAAATGGAAGCATTTCCTTGTCAAACCAAACATAAGAATAAAATCATAATCTAAATCACACAAAAATGGAAACAATGTGTATACACTGATTGTGATACCCTGTATGAGACCCAATCAATCAAGATCACATATTTATTGATTAGTGGTGCAGACACAGAAAATAAGCGAAAACTTTCGAGATAATCGACCCCCTTTTTGTATACTGTCATACGTGTAGATTAGATTTCTTCTTAACTCCAGAACAGATCGCAAATGTTGATTTCATGTTTTGGCCTGAATTTCTTTGTTACGTTTTACATTAAAAATGTTCGAGTATTTTAATGAAGTAAAATAAAAACAACAAATGAATGATGAAGAAAATGCAAATGACTCAAGCAAAGTGAAACAGCAAATTGTGACTGAACGAAATCGCTAGTGATTTAAAAATGAAACAGAATAAACTGTTTATAGATCCTTTTCATGACACAGAGTGACAAAACCAAATCTAGATCTTCTTCTTGCTTTGTAATAGTCATTCAGAGGTGAATACGGAGACCAAATAAAAATGAATTTAAGTCAATAAGCAGACTCTGTTTTTTCTCTGTTGCTACAAACGATTGAATATAAAAATAACGCATAAGCCTAACAAATAAGTACCCACGAAAAAGAAAACATCAAAGCTATATAAAAGTCGAATTGCTATACATTCTGCTTTAGTTTAAGTCAAGTTGGCAAGAAAGAAAACAACACGTCAAATAATTTTAAATTCATAATAATAAAATTAAATATAACCATTTAATACTAATCAAAACATTTCCCTTCTAATTTAGCTCAGCATGTTGTTCAAAAACATAGTGATCACCAGGAAATAGTTCTGAGATATCATAATCTTCTGCACAGTCAATGAGTTCTTTCCAATCGATTACATTATGTACAACAACAAAAACAACTTTTCTTGTGCTGACTTAGGAGTCCATAAGCAAGTGTACACGACTACTAATAATTATAACTTTCTATAATTCACATGTATTACAACGTATTTGCACGCTACCCAACATACAATATCAACATATTTTTTTTCAAATAATCTTTTTTTTCTTTTTTTTTTCTTCTTTTTTTTTCTTGTATTTATTATTGACCTTTCTTTTCTTATATCTTTGTTAGTGTTATATCTCCTTCATGTTCTTGGAAATGAAATAAAAGGAAAAAATGAAAGTGAAAAAAATATGAAAAAACAACTAGATATGTTTTGCAAAGTCACGTCAATTTCACTCTTTAATTAAAATGAATTGTCAATAACGACTTTAGAATACAATCACATCAATATTTGTCGATAACTCATCAGTTTTGAGCAGGAGAATATTGCAAACAAGATTTATCATTGATTGTCACGCCAATTACACGCATATGGATTTATTTGCATTTATCACCTCACAATACATGTTTCTTCAGTAATCCCTACTTTTTCCTCGTTTCGGTTCACTTATTCAGTCCTTTACGTCTGTTTTTTAGAAATCTTGAATTGTGCGTTTCCTTTCTTAATTGCATTTGATGGAACTGAACTTTCAGTACCACCATCAAAGTTAATCAACTACAACCATGGACCTGCCCCGTTTGTAACAGTCTCCCGGACCGGCGGAATTTTCAGGTCCCAAATTACCAATTTCAAATTTTCCTTTGGGAGAATGGTATAGTATAATTTGTACATGGATTTATACAAACGATATTGGAACTCTCATGAGACTAAGACCAGGCTTTGGCGTATCAGTATGCACTTTGGACAATACTAGAAACATCAAACACGCCCTCTGCCTCTGTCGATTTTTACCTCCATTGATGCCCACTAAAAGTAATGCTGATCCCGCACGTGTTACGGCGATATCACCATTCGCGCGATTTACAGTTTCTTGAAAGTGGTAAGAACCATGGATTTTTTAATTGATAAACACTTTCATCTTCCAGGAATATGTAAGGCATTGAAATCGCTATCTGCCATTTGGATACCACTTAACGGCCCATGAGAGCAATTCAGCAGGTTCGATGTCAGCGGAATAATGCGATTCTTCTTTAGCTTCGACAAAAGAGCAATTCAGTGGCGTCTAATTTCATCTCAAATTCACCTGTGTTGTAGCATAATATTACAGAATCCTGAAGAGCCAGATCTGCTCTGAATAAGGAGGTTTGATGACAAAACTAATGTCGTAAATAATGAATGCCATTCTTGGTCATTTTTGTACTATGAATGTTATTTGGTTTAACTTTCTTGCACGTGATAGTACGGTATCTAAGTATTGTTTGTCAAAAAGTAGGCGTTCTGTAAACATAGTTTAGTTTCCCAAATAAATCTGCTCCTTTCGAAACCGCTTAAAGCGACTTTCCTCGACGTATGATTGGGTAATATTCAAGAGAACAGTTACTATTCTACATTTGAGATTCAAATTCCAGTTTGTTCAGTAAAGGTATTGATCTTAGTTTTTACTTTTTTGCTGCTGGTGCTGACCGTAGTTTCTCTGGCAGGAGACTGTTGATGTCTTCTCCCTTCATGAGAGCCTTTTCAAGGTTGACGAGGAGCTTGACACCGTCTACGAGTTGTTGGACAAGATGGACTTCGGAGAAACCGATGCGATCCGAGTTGGAGATATCAAAGGTGCCGTCAGTAGAGGCTGTGTCTACACCTCCTGTTCCTCGCTTTTGCAGACGCATGTGATCAAGGATAGTGTCGAAGATTTTCTGTTGACTTAGCAAAGGAACCTTGACATGGACGCCTGCACGCAGTCCCGTACCTAGATTGGATGGACATGTCAGTACATAACCAAGATGCTCATTCCACATGAACTGGTAACCCTTGGACTTGATGGAATCTTCGACCTTTTTGAGACCGTCGCAGAACCTCTCAAACACTCGCTTCATGTTTCCGCCCTTCTCCATGGAGATGACTCGAGTGTGATCTTCCTCGTTGACCCAGACAAGGAAATTCTTCTCATCGTTATGCCAGATACCACGACCCTGTGGCCAGTCACGTGCCATATTGGCACAAAGCAAAAGCGGGGATACAGGCTTGTCAAAGAGGAAGTGGTCTTCGATGAGCTTCTCTTGCTCTTCGTCTGTCATACCGGTTAGTGGGTAGTACTTTCCTTTCAATGGCCCATCTAAGGTAGCCAATGCATCTACTGTAATTTTCTCAACTGCAGCACGCTCTGCTCTGGTGCAACATGGGGGAAGAGCTAAGCCGCGGATGCAACGACCAGTGCGGACACGACTGGACAGAACGAAGTCGGGGTCCAAATCATCTCCGCCTTTGAGTTCTGCTGCATTGAGGTTGGTAGGGTGTTTGGCATCAATAGCGTATCCACCGTGTCGTTTACTTATCACCGGGTCGAAGAGAGGGGCAAAGACCTTATAGCACTCTTCATCTCCAGCTACCAAACCAACAGTCATGATGTAGGGATGTCCAGGATTGTCAACGCCGGTTTGAATGCAGTCATTCAGGGTGACTCCACCTTTTGTCTTCAAGTTGCAAATCTTGTTGTAGATTTCTTCGGTCATGCACTTGGCCATCCAGTTGTTGTGCAGAGAGAAATCGGGGTAGTCAGAACTGAAAGGCTTTATTGGTGGTTTAGGACGGCATTGCTGCGGTAGCAGATCAGAGATGTCCTCTCCCTTCTCGAGTTTCTTCTCCATTTTGATGAGAAGCTCTACGCCGTCAATCACGGTCTGAACCTGTTGTACTTCAGAAGTACCAAGACGATCTAGGTTAGAGATGTCGAAGGTTCCATCAGTTGAGGCAGTATCTACTCCACCTGTACCTCTCTTCTGAAGTCGGAGGGCTCTCAGGACCTGATCGAATCTCGGATACTTGCTCAGCAGAGGCAGTTTCACATGGACGCCACCGCGTAGACCGGTTCCCAAGTTGGATGGGCAGGTAAGTACGTATCCCAGATGTTTGTTCCACATAATGTCCTTACCATCCTTCTTGACTGTCTGCTCGAACTTCTGCAAACCTTCACAGAAACGCTTGAAGACCCCTCGCATGTTCCCACCCTTCTCCATAGAGATGACACGGATATGATCTTCTTCATTGACCCACACCAAGAAGTTCTTGTTGTCGTTATGCCAAATTCCTCTTCCCTGTGGCCAATCGCGGTGCATTTTTGCAGCTGTGAGAAGCGGAGATACAGGCTTATCAAAGAGGAAATGGTCATCTATCAGCTTTGTTTGCATTTCTTCTGACATCCCTTCCAGTGGGTAGTATTTTCCCTTCAACTCTCCATCAAATTTGGCAAGTGCTCCGATCGTGATTTTCTCTACGGCAGCTCTCTCTTCCACAGTGCAGTGCGGGGGGAGACCATATCCGCGGATGCTGCGTCCTGTGCGAACACGAGAAGACAATACGTACTTGGGATCCAAGTTATCTCCTCCTTTGAGATCTGCAAACTTCAAGTTGGTGACATGAACTGCATCTTTGGCGTAACCTCCGTGTCGTGCATCAATGACTGGGTCAAAGATATCAGCGAAGACGTCATAGGATTCTTCATCTCCGGCTACCATTCCGACGGTCATGATGTGAGGATGACCAGGGTTCATGACTCCTGTTCCGATGCAGCCATCCAGAGTATAGCCACTGGGCGTCTTCTTGTCCTTGAGATTTTTCCAAATGTCGTATGTCAGACAGTTGGCCATATGGTTGTTGTGCTTGGAAAAGTCTGGATATCCTTCTTTCGTACGTTCTGCTTGAACCACCGCTGGGTCTCGTGGTATCAATAGGCTGACACTCTCAAGGACCTTTTCCAACTCCACAAGCTTCTTGACACCGTCAACCACGGTCTGAACCTGTTGTACTTCAGAAGTGCCAAGACGATCTACGTTTGAGATGTCGAATGTGCCGTCAGTGGATGCTGTGTCCACGCCTCCTGTGCCGCGCTTCTGGAGTCGATAATGAGTCAGAACGGCTTGGAAATCCGGATGCCTGCTGAAATGGGGAATCTTGACGTGGACTCCTGCACGCACGCCTGTACCAAGATTGGATGGACAAGTGAGCACATACCCAAGATGCTCATTCCACATGAATTCATACCCTTTCGATTTGAGAGCATTCTCGACTTTGTTGAGACCATTACAGAATCGGGTAAAGACATTCTTCATGTTGCCACCTGTTTCCATGGAAATAACCCGAGTATGATCTTCCTCGTTAACCCAAACCAGGAAGTTCTTATCGGCATTGTGCCAGATCCCACGTGCATCAGGCCAATCACGGGCCATGCGAGCTGACATAAGCAAAGGAGAAAC
The DNA here is from genome assembly GCF_000002235.5 of Strongylocentrotus purpuratus. NCBI lineage: Eukaryota > Metazoa > Echinodermata > Echinoidea > Camarodonta > Strongylocentrotidae > Strongylocentrotus > Strongylocentrotus purpuratus. The sequence continues at coordinate 42,369,976 of NW_022145612.1, read as the reverse complement.
AGGCTTATCGAATAGGAAATGATCTGCAATTAGTTTGTCCTGCTGTTCAGTTGTCATGCCCTTCAGTGGGAAGTATGTGCCTTTGAGTGGCCCATCTAGAGTTGCCAGTGCGTCTATGCAAATTTTCTCTACGTCTCGTCGTTCAGCCCTCGAGCAGTATGGAGGGAGGGCGTATCCTCTGATGCTGCGACCTGTACGAACCCGAGATGACAGGACATACTTTGGATCCAAGTCGTCGCCCCCGACAAGATGGTCTGGGTTGATATCGGTAACGTGCTTGGCGTTGGTGGGATAGCCGTTGTGCCTCTTACTAATAACCGGATCGAAAAGGTCACGGAAGAGATCGAAAGACTCTTCATCCCCAGCCACCAATCCGACAGTCTTGATGAAAGGATGTCCTGGATTGTCCACGCCAGTTTGCATGCATTCATCCACGGAGTAACCAGAAAGTGTGTGAAGATCAGCAAGCTTCTTGTAGATGGCAGGCGTCATACCCTCAGCCAAATAATTATTATGCTTGCTAAGGTCAGGATAATTGGGATGGTTCCTGTTAAAGAAGAGAAGAAAGACAACACCAAGTGTGAGCTGCTTTCATTACAAATACAAAAAAAAAATACTGTGAAATACGATATGATATTGTCAATCATTTTGACATGACTAAAATTTCGAGCAAGCCGTGAATGAATGCTTCAACACCACAAACATGGGAAGGAAGCATCCATGCATTTGAAACATTTGGTTGATAAACGACTTCGCATAGTATGTCATGCTACCAAGGAAATGACGATGCCCATGTCTTGCTGAGAAACTGGACTTTGTTCTTGCTTTATACCTTTCTCATACACTTGGCGGGAAATCTTGTAGATTGATGGGCAATAATGCAATAAATCTCTCGGTTCTAGGAAACCTATACCCTGGACATCCACCCCCTGAGAACCACCCCAGTAAACTACCCCCTAGGACAACTATCCCCTAGGACAACTACCCCCTAGGGCAACCAGCATCTAGGACGACTATCCCCAGGACAAAACCCCCCAGACAACTACCCCCTAGGATAGTTTGTCCGGGGGTAGTTGTCCTAGGGGGTAGTTGTCCGGGGGTAGTTGCCCTATGGGGGTAGTTTTCCTAGGGGGTAGGTGACTAGGGATGGTTATCCAGGGGTGGATGTATAGGGGTAGGTGTCCGGATACGTATCCAACTAAAGATATTTCTTGGGGTTAGGTTTCCTTTAAAGAGTTACGACATGGACGTACAGTAATTTAACAACTAGATTATTTATATACCCCTTGTAAATTTGATGCTTTTTGTGTTATTCGTAACTCAAGAATGAAAGGTGGACTAACTTAATTAGGGCCTTTGTTAAAACTTTGAAATGTAAGCTTTGATATGTCATATTCCCAAGAAACATAGATTTGGAGAAGAAAAAAAAAAAAAAAAAAGAAAGAAAAAAAAAGAATTTTTTTTTTTTTCAATTTTCATATACTTATAAATTTGCAAAACTTGGTAAGGGTATGAATAATACAATTGTTAACTGTATATATTGTTGGGGGTAGGGGGGGGGGGGTAGGGAACAAATGACGTTTCGAATTCTTCCTTGTTAGATTTTGCAGGTGCTGATCGCTCTTGAATAGAAATGCCTCGTAATTAGTGGAAACAGAATGACTCTAATCGAGGGTTACTGTTTTTTCCAAAGGTTCATAAATCCGAACTGTGAATTTGTTATATTCCGACAATGAATTAGGGTTCAGAATTTTTAATGTTATATACTCCGAAAGTTCGTAATTACGGAAATGGAACATGGTTCAAAATTCCAAATGTGAAATATGCTTCATAATTCCGAAAAAGAAACAGATTTCGTAATTCTGAACATGAAATAAGGCTCATTATTCCAAAGGTTCATAATCTATTTCATTTTCGGAATCAAGAATATTGGGAAAGACGAACCTTCAGATTTGTATGAACCTTTGGAAAAACGACATGTAACCCTCAAATCATAGGATGTCGTAACTCTAAGGAGTATAGGCCTAACAACCCACACTCCCTCCATATACACCCCCTGCTCTGCTTTGGGGCACATTGAAAAATGTTAAAGGTATTACAAAGTTTTGGTATGGGGTCGTGAATTTGTTTCAAATGAACATATTGGAAGCTTATGCGATCCTACAATATTCACTGATCGTTGTCGCGGTCGAAATCGACTCTAAAGTTATGAAATTGTAAATAATAAACACTTTATGTTGTATAGCTCCCTCTCAAGGTCAAGATATCAATTAAGCTATAAAACAATGTTTCTTGACTAAAATCGACCGATTAGCTATTCCCGTTCGGAAATTATATACCACAACTACATATTCTGAGATTTTCATGGTCGCAGCTACCATTGTACTGTCGTAGGAGCTATTAGAAATTTATCAAAATTTACCGGGAGCACCGGTAAATCTTTATATTCAAGTTTTCTCGAAAGCAGAAATGTTTTAGGGGCTAAAGATTCTAGTGTTTTTAATACATCCACAGGGGCATCAAAATATATCAAAATTGTAAAGAATCACTATCCACCCCTTTTTCAAAATTTCCCAAAACTTTGTAATACCTTTAAGGGATTTTAATAGGGGTAAATAAAACCAGAGGATGGGAGTAAGAGAAAGAGAGGATGTGTGAATATTAGGTGTTAACAAACAAAAAATTGTATTGCCTTTTGCGAACGACTCCTTAAATCTTAAAATCTACGGTCGGCTTTAAAAAAAAAGGTTTAATTAATTAAAAAATACGTTAAAAAACTGAGAAATATCAGCCAAAAGAGGGAGAGAATTAAAAAAAAAAATTACGACCGACCGACCTATGTTTTGGCACCTAAAGGGCAATACAACATCTTTTTTTTAGGCCTTATGTATGAGCGAGCCTCGGAGAGAGAGAGAGGGGGGGGGGGGGTCGTCGGAGAGGGGGACCGGAAGAGAGAGAGAGGGAGAGAAACAAATAGAAACTGCCCTGACTCACCCGCCACTGCCAGCAGCTTGACCACCTAGATGTAAAAGGATAAATAAATAAACGAAAATTTATTACTAAAATGTATCAAATAATATAGAGGCCAATTAGTGAATGAGTGAATAAGATATACATACAAGACGTAATATACCGATTTATGGAAAATAAATCTGACGATGAAACACAAAAACGATTATAATTACAAAAGAAAACGCATGCACCTGAATTCAAACTCTAAGATTATTACTCTATATGCCCTTTAAAGACATAACAATCTACCGACATGGTTTACTTTTTTTCATTGATTCATTTATTTGAAAGCAACAACAACATAAGATTCGGGGCTGGTTTGCGTTAGGAGTTTAGGTTACATTTAGGGTTGGGATTAGGGTTATATAGCGTTGGGTTCGTGTAGGAATTTGACCTCAGGGCAACCGGGGCATTTGTGGTACAATTATTCCTGTACTTCTCCCTGGTCTACTTCTGTCTCATCGAGTAGTCGGATAATTCATATCGAGCTCAGTAATTCGTATCGCAGAAAATTCCAACCCGAGGACGCAGACGGTATGGAATTCTCATTTTCTCTAATGATACTGCATGTAGATGTACGCCATTTTGTTATACCGGTCCAAATCTTACGTACAGCAATATGAAATATAGACCTATAATCATACAGAGCTAGGTACTCTAAGTACTACAGTGTGTATTATAATATTTCCCACCCCACCCAACAAAAAAATCCCTTTGTGTCTTATGCGGTCTATGGTTCCGATCGACCCCGCCCCTTTCCCTTCCTCAAAATGGCCCCTAGCTGTCAATATCTCTTCACAAGGGTTCTGTCATAAGAGATTATGAGCTCATAGAAAATAGAAATGTAACCAAGTGGTATGTGGGCCTCAATTTTTGTCATGCATCGAGTAGGCCCACTGATTTCATAACCTTTGGAGTTTGGTACTTGAATAAGCTTTACGTCATGAAAGTGCATGGTAATATTTCTGGCATTATGATAGCTTAATATTGATAGGGCGCTAGCTGCCTTGCAGAATGCCTGCTTTAGAACGACGTTCATACTTTAAACAATCTGAATCCCACCAGAGAGTTTTCTGTCTACAGCGCTCTAACCCCCCCCCCCCCCCATAAAGAGGCAAATTTCTTTATGTAACCAAATTATAAAAAAATATTTATGTAACAAAACAAATCTGTTTAAGTGCCTTGATATGATTTAACTCACCAATCACAAATAATTGCATCGCAGTCAGAATATAAATTGCATTATGATTTATGATTATACTACGTGTTGTTAGGTTGGGCAAGCCATTTTATTCGTTCTGTCTGGCAACAGCTAAATGTACATGGCGTACTATAGGGTCTATGCAATTCGTATTCTGACTACTGAGGTATACATGCAACATTTTGTTACTGATAATCTCCTCATTTAGAATCAGACCAAGAATAATCTAGGCTCGATCAGACGTAACCTTTAAAAAACGGAATACAGAAACCAATAAAAAGATGTAATTATATAGACATTAATCTCTAGCAATGTTTGGTTGGTTTTGTGGTGCATGCAGAGTCGTAACATTTTCTGTGGAATATCCGGCTTGGTGACCTCATTTTTTTATAATTGAAATTCAGTTCAGGACTGGTGTGGTGTGATTTTGGAGCTGAATTTAGATCCGACGTCGGTTGAGCTTCGTTACTCGGTGTCGTGTCGAGAAATGGATTGACAGGGAAGCGAGAAATTCTCCAGAATCCTAGAAGTGGAGGCGTATTGCTCATAAACACCACGTAGGCTATGTACAGGGTGTCCCTAAAAAGGACAACCCAAGTTTACAGATGAATAACTCGATGATTTAATTCAAATTTCCTCGGTTAATGCATGTATAAATGATTGGAAGTCTAAATTTATCTTATTTCACATGACACCAAAATCATAATCGAGACGTCACGCATGAATAATTTTAGACAGCCCACAGTGGCCCGTGTCAGAAACTGCCCAAAACCGGTGGATGGCTCTTACGTTTGCGTCATTATGGTTTCGAAAAGATAGTAAATGATGTGGATATCATTTAAAAGCTCATATTCTCTTCTTTCATATGAGACTATAATCATAATGAAAAGATCACACACGAGTGAGCAGGTAGCACGTGCTTTTTTGTTTTAGGAAATTAAATGAGGGAGTTGAACAAAAATGCCATTAGGCAGACGGTTGTGGCGTATGGTTGTGGCGTATGCCTGCTAACGGTTGTGCTGATCCTGCTGGGTACGCCACTGTATAATTAGTATCCAGCCAATCCAGGGGCCTCGATCTATTTCCAGACTTAACTGGTGATGGGGGGGGGGGGGGGGGAGCAGGGGAGCAATACTATGACCGGATGCATGGAAGGGTGATTATATTAAGTACTATAAGGGGAGCAAGTTCTATACCTCTGTATTTTCAGACGGGGGAAGACAGGGGGAGACAGGGGATCGACCCCCCCCCCCTCCGGGGTCGAAATGACCGCATGCGCGTTACCAAAATGTCCGGTAAAGGGGTACTTTTCGTGCGATAAAGTCCGGCCCGAGAATTGTAGAAAAAGGGGTGTATTTGACTTTTCACCCGGAGATTTCTTTAAAAAGGGGGTGTTTTTCTTTTTTTCTCTCATCTCTTTGGACTCCTGAGAAATTATTCCGAATTTAGGGGGGTACATTGAGCATTTTTCCGTATTTAGGGGGGTCTCTAAGGCATGAAAAGCCCGCGAAAAGCCCGCGATAGGGGGGTTCGGAAATGTTGGCAGTCCTCAGATAGGGGGTGATTTCAAAAAGAGGGAACGAGCATAATTATGCGTACCCTAAATAACACTGAGTGGAGGGGGGGGGGGGGGGCGGGGGATCGACACTTCTGCTGGATATATCTTCTTATAGATCATTATTAATGATGTATAAGAGATGTCCACCCTGACCTGACCTGCAGCCCCCATGTGGTATTTCAGTCTGTAGACGGGGTCAGATCTGCTCCCACAATGCAACAGTGATGATATTACCCCCATATAGCTATACATCTTTTCTATTGATTTCTGTTGTTGTTCGTTTTTTAAAAATAAATTATCATAACAAGTTCATCAACAGCCGTATGACTTTGATTGTATTTCAGCACAGCATGGTGTCGCTTTAATAGAAGTATGATAGATTGGAGTTGGTTAGGTTCGGTATGTACGATATGTCACAGAGCGGTAGGAGACACATGGAGCTGAAAAGGTCATTACCATGTCCAGGGTGAATACCTCGCATGCCACAAGGCCATATAAGGATCGTGTCTCTCTGTACATACAAACTTTTATTTTTGTGTGTGTGTTTCTAGTTTTCCGAACGTTATGAAATTACACAAAAATGATAAAAAGAACTTTAAGAATTTAAAATAGGTTCCTAGACAAAGTTATGACTTTTCAAACTACAACAAACGAAAAGACTATATTGTATAATAAAAACAAAAATAGTAAAGATTGTATATGTCTCTGCCATAATACGGTGAGCTAATGCAGTTTTCACTGTGAGGTATGCGTATGCCAGACGTACGACTCAATTGAAGGGCTAAAGCTTTGTAAATTACTTACATCATAACATTTAGGAATTTTATTTGTCATATTATATTATATATTATATATTTGAAAGGTGCTGTAACGATTCAAACTCTATGCTTATGTTTCATCACCTTTGTGTGTTCATTCTTTAAACTGTATAAAAGTTGCAATTTGTATATTCTTTTGCATGGGAAGTCAATTCAAATCGATTGTAAAAGTGAAAATGATCTGTTATATTATATTCTTTTCATGTGATGTTAACTCCAATGAATTGTGAGATTGTGAACATGCACAAATAAAGAAATGAATAACATTACTATAATTATCATCTCGGTTGACAACAAAAAGGTTATCATGAAGGTCCACCTAAAATGCAATAAAGTTCTCTGATTTATTTTTTTTAAATGCGAGAGGGTCTCCATTTTCACCAGGGTACGCAGAGAATAATGTCATTTCTTGCTCACATACCTACTTTTCTGTTTCTAAAAGTATCCACAATGGAGACTTGGCAGGGGCGAGTAAATCAAGTATGAGCCCCCCCCCCCCTCCCCCTTCCCCTCCCCCATCTCACCCGATGTTAAGGTTCATCAAAAACATATCAACAATTGATCTATTCTAGAACATACAAGGCTGCCAAGATCCATAACGCCACCCCTCCCCGTGTGCGGATATGCGGAATATCCCCCACCCCCATTTCCCCTTTCTGTGTGTAATAACAGCAATTTGTGCATAATTATATTCATATATTTAATTCGAATTTGAATATACATTTTATGGGAGATGGGGGTTCCTAAACGCGATAATTACAATTATCATTGTTATTTTAGTATTCATGAAATTATCAAAATGCCAGTTATTATCATATTGTTTTTTTTTTCTTGCTGAATTTGAGGTTTTAAAACGTATTACCAAAAAGTAATAATTATTATTATCTCTATCATATTCACAAAAAGGAACGTGGTAGTACGTGGATTTTTGCTATTTCTGTTAATTACAATATGACATTTGCAGTCAATTATATTTGTGAACTGTATTTTTAACTGTGTCAGACATATTTACATCAGCATATCTTCATTTTCATTTTCACCATCATTCATTATCATCACCACCACCAGTTTTTGTTTGTTTCTTTTTTTTCATCACCCCTCTCCCCCCCCCCCCTCCCTTTCCCCCGGCCTTTCACGCTATCACGCTATCAAGCAATCGCTTACTGTAATAGCCCTTCTTCTTCTGCAACTTTCTTAATGAATATTTATTGGTATTGTGTTATCAGTTAAAATTTGCTTTAATGTCATCATTTATTATAGGATATTGCATACACGTTCAAAGAACTTGTTATATGTTATATATGTAATATTGCTGAAATGTAATTTGATTTGTATGTTGCAGAAGAAAATAAATTCAATTTTAAAAAACACAATTCTGATTGCACTTATCTTTTGCTAAAAATAAATTGAGAATGATCCTACATATTTGGATTCTAATCAATAAATTTAAATTTGAATCTATATATAATCAATAACAGCGTTTTGAAATAATTTTGTCCTTGATTTGTATACAAAAAAGTGTATAAAGTGTATATCAAAATACAAGAGTGGTCATGGCATTGGCTTGGTTGTATATAAACATATTTTATATTGAATAAATAATATTAGCCCCCCCCCCCCATCCGACACAAGCACACACACTCGTACGCCTACACATATTTCTGAAAGTAAACTTGGTTTCATTACTCCTAAAATAGAGCTTTAAACACTTAATTTGAACTCTTTCGTGTATTCAGAATTACGAGATTTCGAATATGCTCTGAATTTGAGATCATTAAACCAACAGATAAAGACCCTAGTTTCTTCAAGAAGAATATTTGGTTGGGGATAATTAAAGATGTGTCTTTCAATGTAGACAGAAAACCCCATGCAGTAAAACAGCATGGGCATAGAGAGAAAGAGATAAGGGGAGAGAGCGAGAGAGAGAGAGAGAGAGAGAGAGAGAGGGCGAAAAAGAAAGAGAGGCAGAGGGAGAAAGAGGAAGAGAAATAGAGATTTTAAAAAGAAAAAAATAAGCTACTTTTGACCTACAACTTATTTGATATTGTGTAATAATTTGATTGTAGCAATCACATAGTTCTTCATTTATTTATGTACCATTCACTTCTTTTACTCTATATAAGTTCATATTGTGAATTATTTCTACTATTGTCTAATTTTTATGTATCGCTTATTGTTTTTAATTAGTATTTGAAATCCAACCTTTTGGTTGTAATAAATAAATAAAATGTTGTTTAAAAGAGAAAGATAGGGGGTCAGTACTTATGTAACAGCCTTTTATTCAACCAAATCTTTGCTTATTCGATAACAAATTTCAAAATTCAAATCAGTAGATAAAAGCCGAATATCCTCATCACAAAAAAAGAAGGGTCCTAAGGATACTCCCTTTTGGAATTCCATATTGTAATGCATTTTTGGATTAAATATCAATGAAGATTTAATGGTTTTTGTGAGCTCTTTCTTTCCTTGCAGTTTTACCTCAATAATAATTGTACCCTTTCCGTGCGTTAAAAGTGCCATTCTTTAGCTTACGTGTTCGTGTCCGTATATAGTTCCAACTTTCCATGCTAAAAACAGATCTCCTTTCTTTTTTGTTTGAACAGTTTTCCCCTATAGTATAACCAAATACAAGTCATGTATACATTTTCTAGACCATTTTAAATTTTTTGAAAAATGATTTTTCGGTTTGGTTTGGTTTTGGTAATTTATTTGTTTTTGCCCCTTAGTTCTCTTCGTTTTCGACAAAATAATAACAATGTATTAATTACATTCATGTAATAATACACAATTTAACACAACCCCTGTGTAAGGAGTAAACCACCCAATGTCAGTGAGGCAATGTCAATACCCTATACTGTGAATCCCATAGAAATCTAGCGTATTTTGATGACGAAACATGTTTACCACACCGAAGCGTCTTTTTTTCGTTCGCTCGGGAGATCTCGAAGCTATAGAAAATTACTTTTGGGCAGGAGGCGCCAACCCCATGATGAAAATGTATCCGTATTTCGATTCCAAAAACTATCGGATATTGTACCTTACAAAAAAAAATTATCCACAAAGTTCCTGAAAATGTGCTTAATTCGGCTGCTCCGCTAACATTCTTTGAATAATATTTTACAAGTAATCTTGTTAACGCAAGAAGATAAATTTACTTATTTTGATTAAAGGACATTCGCAATGCTGCAAATTAAGACCAAAAGATAGTTCTATTACTGTTCTGTTTGATACCGATGAGTGATCAGGATTCTTTGAGGTAGACATTAAATAGTTTTCTGGACCCCGCTAGCTGGATTCCGTCAGCAGATCGCTGGTCAGATCAGGGTTTGGAGAAGAAGAAAAAAAATCGGCTACTTTTGCCGAATTGTTTTCACCACATTTTGTATTTCCATCGTCTCCAATTTGTTTAATTATGTCCACAGGATTACCAAAAAATGGCATTATCCTCAAATAAAGAGACAAAATTAGCTGATGAAATGCACAAAGATAAATACATTTGGAGGGAATATCCCGGGGAATATAAGGCCTTTTGACATTTAAAAAAGATAAAAACAGATGATTTAAGAATAGAAATAATAATTAAACAAGTTGGGATTGTTCTTACCTGTTGGTTGCGCCATTTTGATATGTCCAACTGAATCGCAGATCCTAGGGATATATCTGGGAAGACTGCCTCCTTTTTTCTTGGGCCTGAAAGAAAATGGGCTAAAACTCCGTGCTTTGGTCGATAAGCAGGTGGGCAGTGAGAACGGTGGTGAGCGGCGAGGGGCGCTGGCTGCCTTCAAAAGAAGAGAGTGTGCGGTTACAATTCTCATGGACAAATTTGGCTATGAGAGGATCGCGCGTTCGGGGTTTGTGGGCGGGTCCGCACCAAGTGAGACCAATGGCAAGTCGTGAGGGTAAACGGTTGCGATGTCGGAACAGCCATTGGGAGTTATACCAGCAACGTACATGAAGACCTTTACAGACCCCAGAATTGAACTTGGTGACTATTTTGCTTGTCACGGCCGAGACGGACGACATGTGACAGAGCATGGCGACCGAGCGGGGAAGGTCTCTAAGAAGGGGCGTCCCCTTTCCGGATTTCACTTTATTGCTGTTCGTATTCCCAGCAGATAAATTTTAAATGAAGTCAATGTTCAATCAAAATAATTTATCATACTGGATTGAAATACTTTCTCAGATTTGTTTAACCTGATGAAAAAGACCTTTTTCACCGTGAACAAATATATATAATTTTGACGATAAAGACTTACAAATTGCATTTTATTTTAATTTCTTATTCTATTACCGGGGCGATTGCTAGCTCCTTTTACAAAATTAAACATTTTGCAATCCATTTCCTGGCTATCTACATCATGACTGTATAGACCTAGCCTGTCTACACTTGGCCATATTTACGAATGACAATCTGTATTTTTTTTTTTTTTTTTTTAATTTAATACTTTCTACGGGTCTCCTTTTGTTCTTTGTGTCTTTTCATTTACTGTCAATACGTTGAAATACGTTGTAATTTTTTTCCTTCTTGATTTAGGGATGAGGGGGTGGGATGTTCGCCGGCTCTGTTTGATTCTGGATTCGGACTGGATACGCCTCTAGGAATTACGAGTAGCATTCAGGGGGCAGTGATATATATCCCGTAATGAAAGGAGCGATGACGTGTGTGAAGCGGAAAAAGCATTGTGACGTACGTGTGTATGAGAGAGTGTAGCCACAAATCGGTTATGGGAGCGATCTGGGAGCGGGGCAGTGGCGTAGCTACATGGAAGAACGTGCCCCCCCCCCCAATCGAATGCTCCACCCACCCCCCCCCCCCAAAAAAAAGAGAGAGAGAGAGAGCAAGGGAGAGATGAAGGAAAAGGGAGAAGAACGTGAGGTAACATAATGAGATAGATTGCTCGAAAACGCTCTTCAAAGATTATCATATAATTAAAAGTGAAAGTGGTGACAACATGATAAGTCTTCAATTAAATATGTTGTTATAAAAAAGGTGTACTAAACGATCATTGACAATTTTGGCTTTGGGGTGATCCGATCTGCGTCCTTCGTGTAGCGTACACCAGATAAGAAAAAGAAATGGAAATGGAGTGAAAGATAGAAGTATGTATGTGTATTCGTTTCACTTTCAAATGCAAAATGTTCTCACTTTATGGGGCAAGGCGTATATCCCTTCCCGGACTAGTCAATCACCCCTCCCCCCTCAAATTGTTTTTCAGCTGGGTGCCACGTTGGAGTATTTGTTATACAATATATATTCGTATATTTTGGAATAACGTCAACTTAATATACACGAAGAATCAGAAACCGCAATATGCTCAAATTTAATATCATTTGGGATATCTTGATGAGGAAATAACATTTCATAAATAGCCGAGTGTATTTTTTATAGCTCGCTTCACCCGCTCGCAAACTTTGAAATAGGAAAGTTTCAGGCAGCGAGGTCCCCAATGATGATATGACGCTTTTCGGTCACCTCGCTGCACAAATATCGTCAAAATTCGGCAGCATGGCTCCCGAATTTTACCTTATTTATTGTATTTTTATATCTAAATTAAATTTATTCTACAACAAAGGGTCTTTCTCGTTCTCTTAATTTCTCGCAAAATTGATACATCGGGATGAAACCAGTACCTAGCATCAAGAGGACCCAATATACAAATTTTCATTTTACCTAGTGTATATTGATGACTAAATAACATGTTTGCCTTAATAAAAGTGCAACGAAATCTGGCTCACAATATTTCAGATCAGGATCAAACAATTTAGGGTTAGATCGAGGTCCATACGTCTATGAAAACAATGGATGGAAAACGAATCCTCTTTATAATATTTTGATTGGGGCGACCCAAAACAAATTTAACTCTTAAAATGGTTCCGTGACTAAAATTCTAAAAAAAAGTAGAAAAACGCTGATCAAGTAGAATAAAGTGCGCCCCCCCCCCTCATGACAGAGCCCACGTTACGCCACTGCATAGGGCTGCTTATAGGATGGCAAGTGAAGGTTGACGGTTTAGGCCTTTTTAACGAATGAACGACCATTTACTAATTAGTCATGCTCTTAATAATGAATCAAATGTTAATCAGTAACCGAATAGTGGTAGTACAAATTGTAATTTAGGAATTGGATTAGGGTTTGGGTTACATCGAGGGTTTGGGTGACAATTTCGCTCTTTTTCACTTTCTTCCCCTCTTTCCTCCTCACACCCGATTCCTTTCCCATTCTTCGGATATATACGATTCCTTTTTAAATGTTTAACACAAATTCTTCAAAATATTTAATGAAGTCTCAATTCGATTCGCTGCGTTCTCGCGATTCTCTTATCATTCCCCTCTCCTGTTCGTCAATAATCTCTTCTCTCTTCCCGTTTCCGTGGTGTTTTCCAATTCCACTAACATCTTCCCATGTCACTTTCTCAGCTTCTCATATTGTCACTTTCACTTATTTCTTGCAATAAAGACTTTTCACAACTTTCTCCTTCCAGTAACACCCCCCCCCCCCTCTCGTAATAAGGATGTCGATAATAATAAAAGCCATGACTAGAGAATCATGTCAAATAGAAGTGGATATACTGAGGTCTCTGTTAGAGTATATGTATCTTCATTTCTCTCTCTCCTCGATTCATTATTCGTTTTTCCATCCTCGAACTTTTTCCCTCTTTTAGTTTCGTAATTTCTTAATTTGGCTTTAGGACACTAAAAAAACTTCAGAGATAATACATTTTAATGAAAGGTAGTTTGAATTGTATTTCAGTTCGTTTCCTTGTTTTTACATAATTAAAAGTTTCCATACATATTAATAAGAGAAATTAATATAATTAGTGTACTTCATCAGAAAGAAAAACGGCCAGGAAATTTGATATCTTCCCAATTTACAGAGTTTTCTAACATTACTTTTTCATTTACAAGTTCAGCATGAAGTTATTTTGATTCAAAATCATGGGCAAATCTTTATGGTATATTCAAATCGTCCTTATAGATTTCAATTCTAATTGTATTTTTTTTTTAATGTGTAGGCTACATCTTCTAAAGGTGGCATTTGTAACACTTGCGCGACAACGGCCACTATTCGGCAAGCTGTGGATCCTGGCTTTATGAGGAATCTTCCCTTAGCTTCTCTGGCAGGAGACTGTTGATGTCTTCTCCCTTCATGAGAGCCTTTTCGAGGTTGACGAGGAGCTTGACACCGTCTACGAGTTGTTGGACAAGATGGACTTCGGAGAAACCGATGCGATCCGAGTTGGAGATATCAAAGGTGCCGTCAGTAGAGGCTGTGTCTACACCTCCTGTTCCTCGCTTTTGCAGACGCATGTGATCAAGGATAGAGTCAAAGATTTTCTGTTGACTTAACAAAGGAACCTTGACATGAACGCCTGCACGCAGTCCCGTCCCGAGGTTGGATGGACATGTCAGTACATAACCAAGATGCTCATTCCACATGAACTGGTAACCCTTGGACTTGATGGAGTCTTCGACCTTTTTGAGACCGTCGCAGAACCTCTCAAACACTCGCTTCATGTTCCCGCTCTTCTCCATGGAGATGACTCGAGTGTGATCTTCCTCGTTGACCCAGACAAGGAAATTCTTCTCATCATTGTGCCATATGCCACGACCCTGGGGCCAGTCACGTGCCATATTGGCACAAAGCAACAGCGGGGATACGGGCTTGTCAAAGAGGAAGTGGTCTTCGATGAGCTTCTCTTGCTCTTCGTCTGTCATACCGGTTAGTGGGTAGTACTTTCCCTTCAGAGGTCCACTTAGGGTAGATAATGCTTCCGTTGTAATCTTCTCTACTTCCGCACGTTCTGCTCTGGTGCAACATGGCGGGAGAGCCAAGCCGCGGATGCAACGACCAGTACGCACACGACAAGATAGGACGAACTCAGGGTCCAAATCATCTCCGCCTTTGAGTTCTGCTGCATTGAGGTTGGTAGGGTGTTTGGCATCAAGAGCGTAGCCGCCGTGCCTGGCACTTATCACCGGGTCGAAGAGAGGAGCAAAAACCTCGTAGCACTCTTCATCTCCAGCTACCAAACCAACAGTCATGATGTATGGATGTCCAGGATTGTCAATGCCAGTTTGAATGCAGTCGTTCAGGGTGACTCCACCTTTTGTCTTCACGTTGCAAAGTTTGTTGTAGATTTCTTCTGTCATACATTTAGACATCCAGTTGTTGTGCAGAGAGAAATCGGGGTAGTCAGAACTGAAAGGCTTTATTGGTGGTTTGGGACGGCATTGCTGTGGTAGAATATCAAAAATGTCCTCGCCCTTTTCAAGTTTCTTCTCCATCTGGACGAGAAGTTCAACGCCGTCGACAACAAACTGAACTTGCTGTACTTCTGATGATCCAAGCCTGTCGAGGTTCGAGATGTCGAAGGTTCCATCAGTTGAGGCAGTATCTACTCCACCTGTACCTCTCTTCTGAAGTCGGAGGGCTCTTAGAATCTGGTCGAATCTCGGATACTTGCTCAGCAGAGGCAGTTTCACATGTACGCCAGCGCGTAGGCCGGTTCCCAGGTTAGACGGACAAGTAAGTACGTAACCCAGATGTTTGTTCCACATGAACTCCTTGCCATCCTTTTTGATCATCTGCTCGAACTTTTGCAAACCTTCACAGAATCGCTTGAAGACCGCTCGCATATTCCCATCCTTCTCCATAGAGATGACACGGATATGATCTTCTTCATTGACCCACACCAAGAAGTTCTTGTTCTCGTTATGCCAAATTCCTCTTCCCTGTGGCCAATCACGATGCATTCTTGCGGCGGTAAGAAGAGGAGAAACAGGTTTGTCAAAGAGAAAATGGTCATCTATCAGCTGTGTTTGTGTTTCATCAGACATTCCTTCCAGTGGGTAGTATTTTCCTTGCAAGTCTCCATCGAATTTATCAAGAGCTCCGATCGTGATCGTCTCTACGGCAGCTCTCTCTTCCACGGTGCAATGCGGGGGCAGAGAATACCCGATGATGCTGCGTCCTGTGCGAACACGGCAAGACAAAACATATTTGGGATCCAGGTTATCTCCTCCTTTAAGATCTGCATGGTTTATGTTGGTGACATGGACGGCATCTTTGGGATAACCTCCGTGTCGTGCATCAATGACCGGGTCAAAGATATCAGCGAAGACGTCATATGATTCCTCATCTCCTGCAACCATTCCAACGGTCATGATGTGAGGATGACCAGGGTTCATGACTCCCGTTTGGATGCAGCCATCCAGAGTAAAGCCACTTGGCGTCTTTTTGTCCTTGAGACTTTTCCAAATGTCGTATGTCAGACAGTGGGCCAGATGATTGTTGTGTTTGGATAGGTCTGGATATCCTTCTTTCACTTGTTCTGCACGAACTATTGCAGGGTCCCGGGGAATCTGGCCGCTGATATCTGATCCCTTTTCTAACGCTTTTTCCAACTCAATCAGCTTCTTGACACCATCAACAACGGATTGAACCTGTTGTACTTCAGAAGTGCCAAGACGATCTAGGTTTGAAATGTCGAAAGTGCCGTCAGTGGATGCCGTATCCACGCCTCCTGTGCCACGTTTCTGGAGACGATAATGCTTCAGAATGGATTCAAATCCAGCGTGCTTGCTGAAAAGAGGAATCTTGATGTGGACTCCTGCACGTACACCTGTACCAAGGTTGGATGGACAAGTGAGCACATATCCAAGATGCTCATTCCATGAGAATTCATACCCTTTTGCTTTGAGAGCATTCTCGACTTTGTTGAGACCATTACAGAATCGTTTAAAGACATTCTTCATGTTGCCACTTGTTTCCATGGAAATAACCCGAGTGTGATCTTCCTCATTTATCCAAACCAGGAAGTTTTTATCGGCATTGTGCCAGATCCCACGTCCATCAGGCCAATCACGGGCCATGCGAGCTGACATAAGCAAAGGAGAAACGGGCTTATCGAATAGGAAATGATCTGCAATTAGTTTGTCCTGCATTTCCTCTGTCATCCCCGTTAGTGGGTAATACGTGCCTTTGAGTGGCCCATCTAGAGTTGCCAGTGCGTCCTTGCAAACTTTCTCAACGTCTCGACGTTCAGCCCTCGTGCAATGTGGTGGGAGGCCGTACCCTCTAATGCAGCGGCCTGTACGAACTCTGCATGAAAGGACATACTTTGGATCAAAGTCATCACCACCCTTGAGATGATCAGGGTTGAGATCAGTTGTGTGCTTTGCATTGCGGGGATATCCGTTGTGTCTTTTGTCAATAGTTGGATCAAAGAGGTCAGCAAAGAGATCGTAACACTCTTCATCCCCAGCCACCAATCCGACAGTCTTGATGAAAGGATGTCCTGGATTGTCCACGCCGGTCTGCATGCAACCATCCACAGAGTAACCAGAAAGTGTGCGAAGGTTACAGATTTTGTTGTAAATGGAAGGCGTTAAAGATTCTGCCAGGTAATTGTTGTGCTTGCTTAGGTCAGGGTAATTGGGATCCGGTCTGTTGAAGAAGAGATACAGATTTACAATCAAACGACAATCGTATCAATAATAACGAGATGAAGAAAATAGTTTGGTTATATGTACATCAATTATAAAGACACCTTCTAAGATTAAAGGCATCGTTTAACAATGTTAAATCTGAGATATATGGCCCTACGTGTTATCAGTGTCTGTGATATGGTGTGATATTGAAGCCCTTAACAATTGCGCTTCAAAATGATCATGAAGTGCCTCAAAAAAGTAAAAATCTTTGAGTGACCAGTAGACTGTAGTGTTATAAAAACCGTTGGGGAAAACGAAAAATAAAATTTTGATTTCCAATCATTAATATCTTGATTATCAGACAGGCGATATGCTTGTAAAAGTCATGGGATTCCTGACTGACCTAAAGGTTTATAATTATGATGGTAGCATGAGCTAAATCGAGGATTTTGTTTCAGAATCTGAGGCAATGTTACCGATTCACTTTAATATAGGACTATACAAGAATCCACGGCTTACAGACATGACAAAGATAAAGGTAATCAACATTGAAAGTATTACAATTTACATGGATTTCAAAGGTGTCTGCAAAATGGACTTTAGATTTTGACGAAAGAGTCTAGGCTATTTCGCCCATTTTTAGTGAAGTGATACTCCACGTTTTCACATATCTTCACACTTTAATGAAACATAAATGTATATGATATGTCGTTCTTGCAGCACTGACTTGCGTTCTGCACTGAAAGCTACGGTAAACTCGACGATGTTGATACAAAGTAATAAACGTAAACAAGAGCTAAAGACCAAAATTTAAATAAACCAAATCTTTTGTTTACCCGTTTTTCTTCAAAAATCAAAATTACATAACTTTTGCCTGTCAATATTTTAAGGTGCTTTTGGCAGCCTATCCTTAAACCTTTTTGTGAAGGCGGGCCTCAGAGATAAACAAAATAAATAACCTAAAGTAATCGCTCAACTCCAAAGTAACTTTGCCATGTTCCCATTGATACTTTGATACTAAATTTGATACTATAATTAAGTTTACAACTTACTCCACAAATGGTTCAGATTCTTTAGTGAGTTCTTCAGCTGCTCCTGTCGTTTCTGCTATGTTTGCTGCGTTTGGACTAAAATGAAAATTTGACCAAAACAAAACAAAATCAAAACAAAATAAATAACAAAATAACTTACTAAATAAAAATCAACATAGTCAATAACACTTTTTTTAAATTTTGAGCAAGGAAGATTTCTTTGTGAATTGAATTTATTTCTCTTGTTTATTGTGCTACCCATTACACTAATGAATTTCGACTTGGGTCTTTTTTCTTTGAATCTTTTAAAAATCTTCATTCACCATCCATCATTCGAAGCGATGTAGAAACAACATTAAGAAATATCAAAAAAGACCTTCAGTCCTTACCATGATTGAAAATTCATTATTGATAAACATGCAAAACTATGAAGGCTGTGATCTTTCAATCTTCTTTGTGATATCAATAAAGGTGAAAATATACTTCACTCTTTCTTTAAAGACCGTCAATACTACTGGGCCAGAAGGGATTAAACCACACAGCAAGGTCATTGACAGGTGGCTATCTCATTAACTCTGCTCTCGACTAACATAAGAAAAAGAGGATCATGGGGGACCAACAGGCACCGATTGGGAAAGTTTTCTATATAGAGGGAGCAAGTAACTACAAAAAAAAATTCAATTCAATGACCAAATGGAGGAGAGAAACAGACAAGGAGAGACATAGAAGAAGGAAACGTAATAAGATGACATCGCTTTGTAGCGCGTCTGCAGCAGGTCATATACTATTATTACAAAAGAGAAATATGTTTCTAATGTTATAGAAGTCATATGAGTAATACAAACGAAAACATTCAGCTTACTTGTTATTAGCGGGGGCCGGGTTTGCCTTTGCACCAGCAGCTGGTTGACCACCTGGTGATAAAGTAATTTTATCAAAATGAAGTCAATTAGTTACTCAGGGGTCAGCATTAACGTGAGCATATAAGGGAGGAGTGCATATATTTAACATATTATAAGCAAAATTGGCGAATTCAACGATTTGAAATGTAGACCGAGTGCATGTTGTGGGGGAATCAAAATTCTTCACAAAAGTTGGTCAGTGTGATCCCCCAAAAAGTTGATGAAAAGACTAATTACAAGGATAATACTTAAAGGGATCCGGTAACTTTGTCTCAGATTCTGAAACAAAATTCAAGATTTAGCTCATGATGCAATGATAATTATAAACCTTTAGGTCAGTCAGGAGCCCCATGACTTTTACAAGCCGATCGCCTGTCTGATTATCAAGATATTTATGATTGGAATTACAAATTTTGAAAACCGTTCGCCTGACGGTTTTCATAACACTACAGTCTATTGGGGAAAACGAGTATGGTAAAACCGGTCACTCAAAGATTTTTACTTTTTTGAGGCACTTCTTGATCATTTTGAAGCGCAATTTTTTTAGGGCTTCAATATTACACCATATCACAGACACTAATAACACTTAGGGCTGTGTATCTCAGATTTAACATTGTTAAACGATCCCTTTAAAGGGAAAGTCCACCCCCAAAATAAGTTTGTTTCGATAGAGGCAGAATAATAAGAAAATCAGGTGAGTGAAAGTTTGAGCAAATTCTGAATGAAAATAAGAAAGTTATGAGTTATTGAAGTTGTGATCAATCAAATACAAATTGGCAACTCTGTGACTTATTACATGTATACGAGCTCTCCTTCATTTGCTTTGTGCATAATATTCCATAAAATCATGTTTTCTTCGTTATTGATGACGGAATATATATTTGTTCCTTGCAGGGGGAGTATAGAAACATATTTGCAATTATTATATTTAGGGTGCATGTATGGTTGAAATTTTTCTTGAGGGAAAATGAAAATTTTAGATTTTTTTAGTACTGAGCAAATGGAAGTTGAGCTCGCATGATACGTCATAGAGTTGCCAATTTGTGTTTGATTGATCACAACTTCAAAATTCCTAACTTCCTTATTTTTAATCGGAATTTGCTCAAACTTTCACTGACTTGTTTCTCTCATTTTTCTACTCCTATTAAAACTAACTTAATTTCAGGGTGGACTTTCCCTTTAAGTTGATGAAATCATACCAAAATATTAATGGATTGACATTTTTTTTAAAAATGATTGAGAAAGATGTAAAAAGATCACATTCAGACTGCATGTACACCATTAAATCGGAATAGACTCTAGTCTGCACCTTTTGACTTGTTAAAGGTACTATGTCCCTTTTGCAGCCAACCTCAAATGCTGTAGAACTTTGCAGGAATTATGAATATGTCATGTATGTCCTATCTGTGAAATTTAAACGATAGCAGCGTCCTCATATTCAAATTATGCAAGGAAACCCGTTTACTTGCTAGACTTCACTGTCAGACACTATTGAGTGACTGACTGGCTTTTTTCTTCTTTGGTAATAACATACATGAAAAGAGTTCTAAAGGGTTCATGAGCATTTGTCTACATCAATAACCCACTTCTTGTGATGGCCAAGATTAAAGTGATCGAATCTTTGCGCAGCATAAAACGTATTCCATTCGGTACAATTGTCTGAAAATCAAGACTATTACTTTTGGGCTCTATAGCCCTAATGTCGATTTGACAACTAATAGTCGTTATTTTCCCACTTGAAGACGTTTTCAAGCTCCATCTTTTTTAGGAAAGTTCTAAATTAGTATTATCTTTCAAATGCAGTTGGAATTTAAATTTTTCATTTTTTTGGCCTGCAAATGGGACATAGTACCTTTAAGAGGTGATAATTTCATCTGTCCCGCTTGGACGGCATCACGGATCCCCTCTCGTTAAAAGTAAGTCAAAAGATTTTTGTTGTTTAAGTCCTAGATCTACGTCTACACCTTACAGGGGTAAGCCCAAGCAGATGACTTTTTCTTTCTAGGTCTAGTCTACTCTAATACAGACTTGTTCAAAGTAACTTTTGAAAGTATATGTCCAGATATACACAACCCGTCCGTCAGGGCGCTAGTGCACTTTCGTTTCGCCATTTATGGTGCACCACCTGTCCAGCGCTTGTGCTTCATTTCATCACGTCACACATTTGCCATATTCATTCATGCCATATTGGTTTCCTCATTCGTACTCCATGCATATAATCTACAGGGTAGATCTAGTCTAGTATAGACTCTACACATAATGATGATAAGGACGCCAGTGCGAGTTGACTAGATAAATAAAGCATAGATTTCTAGACTTCTACCCGCGGTGCGAAAGTGCACGACTAGCGCCGACACAAATCCTAAAAATCGTAAGGACTCTAGCCTAGAGATCTACATTCATATCTACCGTAGATTTAGGATCTAGATCTGTCTTTTCAAGTAGATTTAGGGTCTAGCCCTAGATCTAGAGTCTAGCCTTCAAAAGAGAAGGCTTTAGGTCTAGACCCTATGATTGTAGATCTATCTGTTCAGTGTCCGGACACCCAGCTCCCCATCAATAAAGGCATTATTGTTCATACACACTTAGGCCTAGATCTACTCGATCTCATACACAGATTCCAGACGTTGTGCATCCGGACAGTCAATTTAAACCACTGATACAAAGTCCCGGGTACAAAGTGAGTGATAGACTCTGTAAGTCTATGAAAAAAGTTTACATGCAATGTTCTTAATCTTAGTTTAAGAATTATTTTAGACAATCTTCTGAAAACAAATATTCAATATGGTTAGATTAGTGCTTAGTCTATTGATGAATGCTTTTTTTTAATACTAAGGCGAAAGGGACGGCTTTAAAATAGCCTTTATTTTTGTTAACCGACCGGACACACAGCCTCCAATCACACGCAATTATCAATCTGACGTTTTCAAACTCGGGTTAGTCAGTCAACCATGAAAATATTGAAATTGTCTCAACTAAACCTTAAATTTAATAATTTTCCTTCATACCTGTGGCCGTCGTTTGTTGTGACGATGCTGCGCATCCCATTGCTGGGTCACTGATTACAATGCATATGTAGAAAATGAAATAATTAATACAAATTTGTTCCTTTCTTGATTAGAAGTGTGATTGAAGTTTAGGTTCTTCTGCAACAGCTGTTTGAATCATGGCGCTTATGGCAACAGTAACACGTGACGTGGTATACGCGCTTTATGCATTGGTTGGGTACGCGTGTTCTTGACGTCACGTCAATGACCTCTTCGCGTTAACGTACGCTAGAAGCGCGTTGCACGTCACAATAAATTCTTTGTGACGACATGTGGAATTGTGTTATGAAGGGGGGGGGGTGGAGTCACAGGGAAAAAAAATCATTAGACGCTTAAAGGTACTATGTCCCTTTTGCAGCCAACCTCAAATTCTGTGGAACTTTGCAGGAATTATGAATATGTCACGTATGTCCTATCTGTGAAATTTAAACGTTAGCAGTGTCCTCATATTCAAATTATGCAAGAAAACCCGTTTACTTGCTAGACTTCACTGTCAGACACTATTGAGTGACTGACTGGCTTTTTTCTTCTTTGGTAACAACATACATGAAAAGAGTTGTAAAGGGTATATGAGCATTTGTCTACATCAATAACCCACTTCTTGTGATGGCCAAGATTAAACTGACCATTTGGTACAATTGTCTGAAAATCAAGACTATTACTTTTGGGCTCTATAGCCCTAAAGTCGATTTGACAACTAATAGTCGTTATTTTCCCACTTGAAGACATTTTCAAGCCCCACCTTTTTTAGGGAAGTTCTAAATTAGTATTATCTTTCAAATGCAGTTGGAATTTAACTTTTTCATTTTTTTGGCCTGCAAATGGGACATAGTACCTTTAAAGGGATAGTTCTTGTTTCAGACCGCAAATGCCTTCAAAGTGCCTGGTTATTGCTTTTATTCTTATTTATGACATTTCGAGTGTCCTTTTAGGACCTAAAAATGATATGAAGGTCATTTTAGACCCCAAAATGTGCGAAATTTATCCGAAAAATAATACCAATTCAGCTCCACTTTCAAAGAAATACGGTGACCGTTGATTAATTAATTAATTAATTAATAATAACAATACACGAGCCGGCAGGTTATGCGTATTATAACCAACACGGCTGGTTCATCATGATTATCGAATATTTGTGGGGCACCACAAATATCAGAAATCGTAGTATTTATGGATATTTCAGCCGTCTCTGAACCGATTGTGATGATGATAATGTCATTTAAATTGTATGTTCTTTCAAATTTGACGTTCAGTTTTTCATTTTCTCACACAAAAATTATTTTGTGTTGCGCCCTCTGCAACAAAACTCAACTATCCCTTTAATATCATTTCGCACACGGGGAGTATCGCGAATGAATAACAAGATGATAATGATACTTGACATTATATAATGGATTACATCAATTATACAGTATACTTAGGGGTCTGACCACTTGACAGAAGACCCGCGAGACCGAATATAAATTGTTTCATATGTTCATATTTCATGAAAATGATATACAGAAAGAAACCTATCATTAAAGTTCCGTTCACATGACAATAAATTAATAATTATAAAGAGCACACACATTCGTCTTCACAGGTTTTTGTTTTATGCACCATTGTAGCTGTGGAAGTGTTGCTGTCAATTTCATAGAAGTGCCCTATTTTAATGAAATATGAAAATTTGATTTCTGCGTTTTGCTACGTATCCTTAGATTGTATCTCCATTAAACAATTATTTGAGAGAGACTGGTATTTTATAAAATCTTAAAGATATCTGACGTTTTACAGAAAACTACCTTCCTCACTTTGTGACATGTTACAGGAAATGAGTTGGACAGTACGGGAAAATAATCTTGCAATCATTTTCAGTTTTCAAACAAAAATGGGTTTTGGTCTGCACACCAAAATTATGCATGAAAGCGCGTGATGGGATCCATTGTCTTGACTTTTCTGCAATCGACGTCTGAATTTAGGCAAGTAGATTTAAATGTGATAAAAGGTAGCATTTTAATTTCGGTCATTTTAGCTAAGTAGATGCGTTATTTCTGCGATTAGGCACCCAATATTACACACAAAAATTATCACTATTTACGAAAAGTTATATTATATTTTAGCATTTTCCCCTCAAAGCTAATCATCAACAGGTTATTGCAATGAAATTACCTAATTAATGATGGTTTTATTTTTTATCATAAATGAAAAGTGAGTAATTCATTTTCAGATTTTTGATCTTTTTATCCCAAGTTTTCATTTGTGTATAACCGATTTCTTCTTCCCCTTTTCTTGTTCTCCTATTTTTATTCTTGTTCTTCTCCTTCTTTTTCTCCTGTTCCCTTTCCCCCCTTCTTCTTCGTCTTCTTCCTACACCTTTTTTTTTATACTAAACTTTCTTTACCATATAACTTACCAACATTTAAAATTTACACTTTAAACTTATATCCTACTACTCCATGCACAGTATTATCATAATAACAATAATATCAATTTTTGATGCAGTTTGAATATATGCAAGATGTTTTTGAATTTATATTTCCCAATGTATTTTAAACGTTTGTACAAATGTATTTATGCCATTTTTAAAAAGGAATATTTGTAATATCATCGCAATTCGGCTATGCCGCAATGATGTTTTTCATTAATAAACCAGATATCTATCTATATATCTATGATGTATAGTGTTTTGCTCTATTAACAAGCCCGAATCACTCCATTACATCCACTTTATGCCAGGGGCCGATAAATATATGCCTACATTATTTTAAGCACCAAGCTATATAAACTCACAAAAATGACATCCCAAATCCAAATGTGTGTGCTGAAGCATAATTATGTATTTTATGTCGTATAACTGCACACATATGGTTTTCGGTCTCGCGGGCCTTCGATCATCTAGGCTGTCGTCACACTTGCCCGAATCTCCACTTTCAATTTTGTTCAAGCAAGTGGAGTGAGTAAAATATGTTTTACTCTTTACCTTAGTGAAAAGTTGTATAGTGTAATCAGAATATATTAGGGGAGATTATTATAAAACTATATACAACCTATCGTTTGACTGCCTAAATATTAGGTGATGGGTCCCCGAATTTCAAATTCTCTAGGGTGACACCCCTGCATTACACGCCTATGATCACATATGGTTTGCATATGACTTTTAAAAGATAGCTATCATTAAAACAGATGTATTGTCGACTAATGAGTAGTGACATTTAAAGAAAACTACTACCCGTCACTGATCGGGGGGACCCCAGTTCAAGTGAGCTGCCGATGTAACTTGATCGTCCGTAGCCTATATTCCTGTAACACAGGCTCTGTACAGTGCATGGTTTCAAGTTTGTATGTGAAGACATCATATACATCTCAGGTGAGATGATATTGATCCGTGGATGTGCTATATCCGTCCCTTATAGTAGTCGATGATGATCATATATCACGTGCAGGGAACATTATGGGATGTGCATTATAATAGCCCCGTCATCATAGGCACTGGAATGAGGGGGGCAAGGGGGCGCTCGCAAAACGGGGGCAAAACGCCTTTTCGCCCCCCCCCCCCCACCCAAACCCCCGCAGAAAAGTAAAAAAAAACCAGTATAAATCCGGAGGTACTCACAAAAATAAGACATACAGGGGTGTGCCGCTCTAATGGGTCACTTTTTCACAAAATGGGCTTTACTTCAAGAAAAAGAGGTGTCAAAATATGCTCATCTGACCGTAATTGAATGCCTTAAACCCCTGAGCTTCCGGGGTCCATGCGCCCCTGGAGCGGACCCCTGGATGCTCATCTGACCATAATTAAATCCTAAAACCCCTGAGCTTCAGGGGCCGCCCCTTGACCTCCGCCGGGGCAAAATCCCTGGACCCCACGCCAATGTACGCTCCACTCGCTCCACTCGCTTCGCTTGCTATACGCTCTACCTGATCGTTTATACTCCACTTTGAAAAACGTTTCGCGGGGCCCTGCATGTAACATATAAGAGTGCATGGTGGTAATGCAGATTTTTCTTCTGCCCCCTAAACGTGTTTGCGCATTACGCCACTGACCGTGGAAGGTGAGCCCCCTGGAATGTCCCCCCCCCCCCCCCCCCCGCCCCCCCCCCCAATCCCTGACTTTTTCCGGCGCGCCTGCCCGTCATAATTATAACCTGACGAAATATATTAAGTTCAAACCTAACCACTGCGGAGATAACGAGAGTTCAGATCATATAATATTCGAGACGAGACGAGACGAGACGGGAACTCATCTGGTAAGCAAATGCAGTAAGTGTGCATAGACATAGTACAAAGTAAGGCAGTTGGAGTTCATTGGGGTCTGTCAAAAAAATATAAACTTCCACATTGAGACAAAAGGGACGAGCATATAGGGCGCAACCAGTATCCAAGAATGAAGATGTAAAGCTCCTATTTGGTCGTTGAAATCGCATAGTATGTGATTTCAACGACCAAATAGACAAGGTGAAATAGGCAAGAAGACCAATAATCATTCTCACAAAGAAGGGGAAGATAATCTTATAAAACATATTGCAATTCCCAGAGACTGTATATAGAGCTTGGAAAAACGACGATAAAAAAGGTAAAACGATCTGGCATGAGAGCTAAAAAAGGGATATGGAAGGCAAAGACAGTAGTGGTCCGAGCCTTGTGTGTGCCACAGTGCCCCCATCCCCACCCCAACTTTTTCAGTACCCTCAAAGTGCCCATTTTAAAGTAGAAAATTACACGTTTTTACGTGGGAAAAGTCCCCTTTTAATTTGACACGTACCCGTCTTCCTATCTAATAATTACCCCTTTTCACCTCTGATAAGTGCCCCTATCCAAATATGATAAGTGCCCCTTTAACTTTGACACATGCCCCTTTCCATTTTTTCATCCAATTATGAGTACTAATCGGTCGCAATTATCTTGTATCGTTTTACTCGCTCGCCAAGTTTATTTAGACCGTCATCAGCTAAGTATGGTGCTGAAGCAGTACCTTAGACCACGTAACAAGAACATCTAGAAGATCATCACTGACAATTTATTAGTTACAATGAATGGGGTGTATCCAAATTCTAACATTCGTAATTTTGAGCTTTGAGATTACCCTTTGAAGATGCTTTTTTTTTCAAAATACAGAACTATATGTTTACATTATTGTCGAACTCGTGATAAAGAAGTCAGATGCTATGTAATGATTGAACGAGAGATGGCGCTATTAAAAAAGTCTATTGCATACGACATACAGTTGTTTTAAAACTACTCTGTATTTTAAAACTATATACATGTATAGGGAAATCCAACCTCGAAAGCAAACTACTCTAGAAGAAAGCAGAACATTAGAGAAGCAGACTTGAAGTTTGAATGAAATAGGACAACCTTTGAATTATGTAATCCTGTTGGAATTGGATCTTCAAATTGGCTGAAGGGTTCCCATTTGTTCCAACGCACGAAATGACTAAAATTTGATTTCGCAAAATTATATGACTCTCGCAGGAGGCTCTTTTCTGTTTAAAGGACCTATAGTAATAAGCTATTCATTTCATATTTGTAGTCGACCCCTAGGGAGAAGGCACTTACGAGAATCATTTGTACACGACGAACATGAGATTTATCGGCAATTGCGTCACAATTCACTAACCAAATTGTCAATTTGAGATTCGCATAGACTTATTGATCTCATATTTCAAACATTCTGATTTTCTGTGCCCTCAACTGTATTATGATTATAGCAAGAAAAGAAATTTTTGCAGCCAAATGCAAACAGTATTTGCCAGTTTTTGAACACATAATATAAAGTGTTATTGTGAAGGAATTGCAAAGTGTTTCTGATAGTTTATTTCTTCTAAATTGTTTTACCAAGTAAATCTGTGATATTTTAAAAATGTACTACAATTTGTAACTGATATCTATATGTTCTTATCATATTTTGAATGGCGAAGAACATCGTTTTTGACATTTTGCATGTATATATCTCTTCTTGTATATATATGTGAACGATATTATTTAATAAAGGAACCCTGTGGAGGGGGGGGGGGGGGGGGGGGTCAGATTTTCTTACTTTTCTGCCTTCATACAAATGAACCTGTTACAAGGATCGGATTGCCCTAGTCAGGGGTGCCAAGCATCTCTTGCCCGATTATCAATTTCTATTTTCCGAAATAAAAGTAATGTGTTTACATGTTTATAAAGAAAGAAAATCCATAATAGTGAAAGTATCATGTTAATGGACTATCTCGCTGCCAGGTGAAAGCTGCCTGAATGTGAAAATTCCAGGACACAATGTTCCTCTACTGTCACTTCCCCAAACTGGGATATATGACCTCCATGGTATATGTATGTCACTTCTTTTCTTCTTCTTTTTTTTTTGGGGGGGGGGGCATACGTTATGAGGCTCTAATTTCTGGGTTTTCTAGAGATTCTACATGTGTACATGTTTTTAAATTTTGTATTGATTAAAAAATTGCAACCACATTCAAAATCTTTCTTCATCCTTGTTTTGAAGGGGGAAAATGGGAAAACAAAACAAATGTGAACCGATTAGAAGATCAATTTTAACCGAAAAATTTAATTGGACATTTTTATCCCTCTCTGACGAAGTTTTTTAAATTTTTTTATTCACTCTGTCAAGGGTTCGTTTCTTTCATTCCTCATTTGAGGGCCTGGTTATTTTGGTTTCATACTCATTCTTTCTTTTTATCTCCCTCCTTCATACAGATGTGCACAACTAACATCCAATTCTCTTGCATGATACTTCGCAATTAACAAATGTAGACCACAGCACTAAAAATGTCATGCACAAATCTTCGCCGGTTACAAATATTTTAATAGTCAGAATGTGAATTGCATACATTTAATTGTTCCTAGGTAGGACAAACATGGCTAGTCCTTTTTAACAAGTAATCCATGCAACTTGCATTCCGACTATTGAAATACACAATTGTTCATAACAGGTTTTCTCTCGCTTCATTCATTTGCAATCAACTTCAGAGCACCCTAATGCCACTTGGAAAAATTGTTTCTTCCCATGGTCCTTATATACATTTTAAAGGTGGGGTCCACCTTGCATTTGGACATTGCGAGTGATAAATCAGTTGAGCTATCGGGTCTTGAAGAGTTCCTTCTCACTACACTGGTTTGTTGGGTCACATAATATTCACATTTCCAAAGTCATATTATCTGGTTTAAAAGAAAAAAATAGACAGTCGATTTCATTTATTTCTTTTTTTTATTGCGGTGAACATGATTATGCAATGCTTTGCAATGATATTCTATGGTGTGCAAAACATAAACATAAGAATATATACTCTTGTTTTCTCAATGAAATATTTCCAATTGATAATATTGTAAAAAGCCAAGGAAATTCATATACCATGGTAACAGACGAGTTCATTCATCAAGAATTTTACAACATGTAAAAGGCAAAATATAATTTGTATATACAAGTTCTGTACAGATGAGTTGCAAGACGTGCAAGGAGGTTCAAGCCGCAATGACAGGGAAAAAATTGATATAATTTTTGTACTGGTAATCTCAAATAAAATATAAAATAAAATATAAAATAACTTGAAGCTGTAACTCCTCATAATAACATTACTATTCATCTTCATATTCCAACTTCAGTTTTAAGTATTTGTTTTCAATCCATATCTAGGCAAGACTTCTTATAACAATGTTCAACAAGTGACATTTGCAAATCCACCTCCTTTCCTTCTACACATCTAATATCTTTTTTTAATAGCTTGAATTCGAAGTAAATCTCCGTGGAAAGAAGCTGTATGTACAGTGAATATATAGAACATGTAAGTACATCACCGAGTTGCATAAATCTTTTGAGTATGGCAATGAGTAATGGAAAAAAAAAGAAAAAGAAAAAGAAAAAAAAAAAAATCTACGATAAGCTTAGTTATTGGTAACCAATATTCCAAACTCCTATAGCTACAGATTTTCTGGCCACCAAATGCTCAAAGGAAAAGTAGGCCTCTTCCCCCATTATTTTTTTCTTGAATATAACACGTGCTTTTGTTAAATATCTGTGTAATCATTCTTCACCTTATGAAAGGTTTTAATTTCAGACCACTGGCCATTTCAGAAATCACCACTTTTTCAAGCGTTGTCAAATTCGACAATGTTTAAAATCAAAATTCTCTTCCCCTTCAAAGACAATTCATGTAAGCACATGTTTTGTCTTGATAAATGAAAGATAAAACCTTACATTTGTCCTACACATATAACTTGTCATACGCCTAAGGCATACTGACCATTTATGTTACAAATCACATTAAACTGGTATAGATATTTCACTACTGTACAACTTATGTTACAAATTAAATATCTGATTTCTCATATGTACACCAAATAATAGCAATAATTCTATCATAAAAAGTTCTAAGGTTCTTCAAGATTCAAGTTTTTAGACCATTATTTATTTAAGAAAAAATTGAGATTAAATCATCAATGTAAGCAAGTTTTTATCTTTAAAAAAAGGCTTTGATAGTGTTTCTCTTTAGACTGGTTACTATATGACAAGTTGCTCCTATACAGTTACATGTGTGGGTGAACATTGCAAGTAAGGATTATGAAATATCTTTCTCTATCACAAGCATACAAAAAAAAACATTCATCAAGTTGCACAGACTTAGGAACTTTGCATATAAGATAATTTATTCATCATTAGCTTCCAGTGATTAAACATTGCAAAGGGGAGTGGTGTTTTGATGATTAAGTGCAAACTACGTCTCACTGTGAAATTAGCTTTTGCACTACCAAGTACCAACAGTGTTACACCATATCACGTGCAACAAAATGGAATGCAAGAAGATTCCAAAAAGTTCGTAAATTTAGTAGGGAAAATGGCATAATAATTTGTTTCTACTGTAATGATATCATTTCGGCAGAGTACCAACTAGAAACTAAGAAAGCCTATACGTGAAAAGATACTGCCATTTATGATGCAAGCGCTGTAGTGGTAAAACATATAAATGTTTAAGTCATTGAATAATGTTTATAATCACAAAGTGCAGCTTCTTTCATTTACACTACAATGAGCCGTGCAAATGTGAAGGATACAAAGTGACTTTTGGCTAAGAAATGGGAGAATGCAAGTTATTCATCTCAATTGCTTCACTACTCATTTCAGTATCAAAAAGGGCAAGATGATTCAATTACATTCAATATTTTAGACAATATTCACAAAAACAAAATGGTTCATACCATTAATCCTAAGTTGACATCTTTTAGCATGCCTCGTGGAATTAACCTTTTAGTCCTTGAGTTGTTTATTGCGCTGTTGGTCCTTTACTCCAAGGCACTGGTACACCACACAAGAGGACTGGGTGAAAGACGGGTAAGACCTGACTGATCAGTCCAAACAGCTGGCTTCTACCATAGCCTCGTTCCACCTGTACATAATAAAAGGAAGAAGATTTGCTAGTATTATTTCAATGTTTGTCACAAAAAAGAAAAAGGATGGCACAGAAAAAATAACAAAACATGTGCATTTCATTTTTCTTATTGGGATCTGAATGCTCCATCATCAAATATGCTAAATTTGTCTTGTTACACATATCAATATTGTTTTCTGGATATGCGATCTGTTTTCAACTGAATTAGCTAACCAGAAACATGGTACTGTATTTCCTTCTGAAGGATTTACCTGTAGCCAAAATACTGAAGGTTGCACAAAAACATTAATCCATTTGAGGGAAGGTTGACTTCTGGTAAAGTTTAACCCTATTAAGCCTGGGGCGGGGGGGGGGGGGGGGGGGGGCTTTAGAAGCCCCACCCCTCGACATTTTTCGCAATAATTTTTAACGCAAGAAAATCTTGCACTGAAATTTTGTGACTTTTTTCTTTTGAGTCTTGCGCATCTTTTGAAAGAAATTTTTTGAAAATCGGACCTACCGTTACAAAGTCACGTGTCCTTTTGTCTTTGCATGTCAGCCCCAAAAAATCAAATCAAATTTGATTTGTGTACAAAACATATGGAAATCTCATTTTTCAAATAAAGAGATAAAACATTGGTTATTTGGTCTTGTTTATAGGTCTAGTTAAGGGTCAAAATAGTTGAATTATAGTTGGAAATTAAATAAAACAACAAAAACAATAAAATACATAAGTTAAAAAAAAAAACATAAGAAATTATCAAAATAGGTAACATAAGGAATAACCCTGGTTTTCAATTTTTGTGTTGTATTATTATTCCAAATGGTCTAACAAATATATGTAGTGAGAAAGAATGCTTAAATACGAATGTCATATATGGGCAAAAATGTGAATTTGATGCCCTTACTTGCATAAATTACCATAAATATGCAAATAAGTGAATTTTCCGAAAAATTGAAATTACCATAGTATTCTATACACTTAACTTGACATGTATGCACATTTTTGCGGCGATCGGACGTTTCACGGCCGAGATCATAGGGGGGGGGGGGGGGGGGGGGGGCCTATGCAGTTTCAAAAAAATAGCCCGGGCTAAATAGGGTTAAGAGTTTTCCAATTTGAGAGATTTCCATGGAAAGATTTATCAAGCTCTTATTAAGACTAACAATTAAAATTCCTATGCCTCAAAGAGCTGCGAAATCCCACGTAACCTAATAAGGAACTATTCATAAATTTACTGATTCATTTTGATGATTCTAAAACCTAAAAAATCACTGACTCTCTCACAATGCAGTCATATGACCTGCTTTTTAAACTTATTTTTTTTTTTATTAAACTTCATCTTTAACTGCCAAGTGTGGGAGGCCTAAAAGGAAAAGCTCTTTTGGATTTTTACCTTGCACATGCTTCAGGTGTCTCCGATCTCAAGATGATCTTCATCCTTCCCTGGGTAAGTTGGAGAATCAAACCGGACTCGTATCCTTCAAACGTCTGGTGGAGGAAGAACGGAAATGAGTAGAAGAATTAATATCAAGTTTTAGTTCACTAATTTTGAAATTCATTTTCTTCTACAAGACAGGGCAGCTTAATATTTCTAAACCCTAATTAAAATCTACTGATATAATTAGTCAGGATGAGACAAGAAATTGGGTCTGAACAAGGCGACTGTTACAGAAAACAGCTATTTTTTTTTCTTCAGGTGAAAGAATTTAAATGAAAATCAAGTGACGAACATGAGAAATTGCTCCTTTTTGTCACCTTCTTTATCTGCTGTTTGACAAGAAACATTTTCTTCCAGTGTTCTTCATATTTTTAGATTAAATATAATATAAAAGTAATGCGTCTTCTAATACACTTTCTAATACCCGAGTCACACCGACACCAGACCAACCAGAAACATTATATTTCCCTAAGTAATACAATACAATACAATGAACATTTAGGGCGCCATCCCATAAGGCTCAGAGCGCTAATGGCAACAAAAATCAGTCAGTTTGGATCGGTCGGTCTGATTATATCTCAATCAAGTACATCATGTTTAAAATGAATGTAAGAATTACCTCATTGATAACGCAGACTGCATAGCCAAGCAGCGGTGTACTTGACAGGGCTACCACATCCTCGCTTGCCTTGTAGGTATAGAGGACCTTCTCCTTGATACGATACCACATACGCTTCCAATCTTTCTTCCGGACCCTAAGCCAGAGGTATCCGCCCATTGACGAGTTGGATTCATCCCTAGCCGAGACCTGAATGAAAAAAACATAAGAAAAGGTTCTTGGAATTATTTCCTGATCAAAGACAGACAGCACACTGTTCCAGGGTTAGAGCTATTAATATTACCAGATTTTTCAGGTCCTAATGTCATCATGAAACTAAATTATAATGAAACTTACATAAATTTAGATTTTTTAGTTTTACAAAAGCTTTAGAAAGAATGATCTACTACCTATGAACAGTCAAAACCTGTCTTAGCAACCACCAATTAAAAATCAAAATGGTCGCCAGCACCAACCTGTCTACAATGGCTACTATTTGTGTTTCCCTTGGCGGTCACTATAGGCAGGTTTGACTGTACATGGTGCAGTTTGAGAACTGAACTGCAGACTTCTTCCCCCCCCCCCCTAATTTTGTTTGTATTTCTATTTTTTTAAATAAATTTTGCAATTGACATGTACCCTTTCTCCAAACCTATTGACAAAACATTTCTTCAAGATCAATTTCAATTCATTTTCAATTCATATTAGTAATTCATATCAATGTACAGATGTTTGGGAGATACTGTTTAATGTACATCCTAGGTTATACACCTTTTAAAGTTTTATAAAATCATTACTTTGTAACAGCTGTGGATGTCTGGGAAATGCTACCCTAGGGATTCCTAGGTTACGAAGAGCTTACCTTCAAAGCACTTGATCTGTTTATGTTAGACTTCCTTCTTTTGGTCTTGTTACCCTTGCTGCTCTTTTTATTGGTCCTCTCTTTCACTTCTTCACCATCTTTCCGCTGAGCTATAACATCAAGATAAAGAAAAAGATTAATTTATGGTTCCTAGACAATCGAAAACATGTCCTATCGTAATGTGTCATATCTGATATCCTCATAACATGCAAACAATTCTATTTTACTGTTTCTACCAAATCTACTTCAATCTTTACTTCATTAAAGAGTGCCAAGTCTGACAGACATGAGCGCTATACAAGAACCCGCTATTATTAGGAGGGCATGTACTACATACATCTTCTTGACTTGTCGCTAAACAGGAATATTTCTCACAAGTAATTTGAATTGAACCATACCCCATGCCTCGTTCCAACACAATGAGGTTGAAACTGTCTATAAAAACCCACAGGAAAATAAAACGATGTGCATCTTTTACGCCGAGCAGGCACACCGTGCACATAAGGGAGCATGTCTAGGGACCATTATCCTTGATTCCCCAACCTCACTTGCCTCCATAATAGTTAAGCGTTTCATTTGTAACTAGACTTCATTGGAAATGGGCCTTGTATTAAAGATATACTTACATACAACCAGTGTTTCATAGCAGTTATCACACACTCTAGCTTCCTTGTCAGAGAGGTACATCAAAGTTGCTTTGTTCTTGGAACAAGAGCCGCACGTTACCTGCACAAGGAAATACAATTGTGGCGAGTATGAATGCATGAGATCAACGATTGAACGTGTTTTTATTACATATTAGATATTGTTTTGATTCAATTTGGATTATGCTGTAAATAGAGTCTGTAATTGTCACCAGTAAAAAGCTAATAAAAATCAGAGGTCACTCAGAGGTCACGTGTGAACAAAAAAAAATTAAATAAATACTCCATCAAAACAAACTTGCAGATATAATGGGCCATACCTGATAGACATTGGAGAGCTTGACTAATTTTGGAATATGAATTACATTGTTTGACATTCATGGACAACCATAGCCAAATCACTGATGTACTGATAGTGTACTCAGTTCAACCCATAATAAAAACAAATATTTAGCATGAAAAAATACAGGAGGCAGAGGACCTCAGAATCAACCTCTTGTTCATTACTCATATTCTACCAAAACCTGTTACAACAGGGGGGTAACAGGGTGGTGTTTCACAAAGATCAAAAATTGGACTTCAATTATGGAAAGCCGTTAGCATCTTTGAAAATATTTTTGAAATTATTTTAAAAAGCATAGATTAAAATCATTCATATTTTCTATTATCATGGGAGATTTCATGTTCTTGAGGTGAAATTTATAAAAAATCTAAAATACTTGAATTTTTGCCTTTTAACATTTTATTTTAAGGCTACAAATGGCTCTCCATAATTTGTTAACACCCCCTGTGCATTATCCGTGTTAATTAAAGATAAACTTTAGTACTAGTAATGCGATTGCATTGTGAAAGAAAAGGTGTGGAAAGGATCAGAAACAGTTAATCATGTAGCATGTAAGTATTGGTGTGCACTGCAAGGTTCTGGAGTCATCAAAATCATAATAAATTTGACCGAGTCTTGGTAAAGTAACAAGCACTCACATAGAAAGCTATATGTGGGACAACACACATGGTGTCGGGGCTAGTACTACCTTGATTTCCTTGTCTTTCTATGCTCATTACTCAGCCAGTATACATTTTCTTCCAAAATTGTTTGGCACATGTCATTATTTGTAATCTTGAACATTCAGTGTAGGTTTCATTTGATTCTGTGAGAATTATTTTTTTTTTTTTACCAGTACTGGAGTTTATCTTTAATCTTGGGTGGTGTTTTGACAGGAAAAAGGATTAGAGGGTGGAGCTTTCATCTTACCTTGCCACATGCTCTGCAGTGATGTCTTCTCCAGGTCATGGTGAACTCACTAGTACAGATCATACACATGGTGACCCTACTGTCTGGTATCCACAGGGGTGCTTTACGACCCAGGCTTGATGTATCACCCTCAGCCAAACCCTGTTAAGAACAAGACAAACAAAAACTTAGTATCCAGTCCGGCAACATTTATCAGGAATCTAAATTCCAATTTAAAAAAAAAAAAAGTATTCCATAGAGCATGGTTAAGGCTGCAAAACCAGAAACATCCATAAATTACAAAAAAATTGTAGCATTGTGATTTATTGCATGGCATGAAACTTATGAATATCTGATCCATACACAAATTTAAATAAGTTTTATATCAAAGTTTCTTGTTGAAAAGTCATGGATGGTCTCATGTAGACCCATACAAAAAAAATCTGTCTTTGGTTGTGGTGTCCGCATCTGTACATCCCAGTGGTTGGACATTTTTTCTTTGATGCGGTCTTTGTTGTTCACCTAGTCTCTCTTAGCTCCTGAAGGGGGTTGGGTTATTCACACATCTTGCATTAATTTCAGGTAGCAACAGGTAAGAATGGTGCAAATAAAACCCTTTACCAGTATACTGCCTGAAATAATGCATGATGCTGATGATACTGAAGGTGTCGCTTCCTTCTCCCTCGTTGAGTGGTTCCAGTCTTCCTTCCCTCAAATCACATCCCCCAGACAGCAGAGTGATGCCATCATTTGCAGAAACGATTTTGGTTGTGGCCAAAAACAAAATACTTTGTCCATACAGAGATTTCCTAATGTTCTACACTTAGTACCAACTAATCTTGTCAGGACATGGTTACAATAATAATTCACACACTGTCACTTGCCCTTTTGCAAGATTACCTAAGCTAAGCAAATGGACTTACTTTATGTTCTGGTTTGATAAGGTCGAAGGAGCTTTTCTTGTTCTCGTACTCATTTATCGTCTTGGTGAGGGCGTTGTACCAGGCTTCACACTCCTCTTTTGACCTACAGGGAACATGAAGAAGAAAAAAAATCAAATAAATTTTCATTTCAACACAGAAGAGTACACTTTAAAGCTCATCTGTACTAGTGTACAGGATGGATTAGACCACCCTGCAAGGTCACTGGACAGGTTGTTATTTCATTGACTCGGCTCTCGCTTAACATAAGAGAAAGAGGATCATGGGGGACCAATGTTTGCCGATTATGCATTGTTTGTTATAGAGGGCGCGAGTAGCAATAAGTAGTACAGTGGGGCTTTAAGTATAAAATGTTTCAGGAAATGCAATTTGCTGTGAGCATATCGGCAGTTGGAACACTGCATCTATTTTAAGAAATAATGATAAACTTTACAAAATTGATCTGTTTTTCCATTCAGCAGGCATTGTTCTCTACAAATGCCTTTTATAGCCCCACTGCACTACTTATAGCTACTTGTGCACTCTTTAAAGCAAACAGTACCTAATTGGTGCCTGTTTGTCCCCCATGATCACCTTTTTCTTATGCTAATTGAGAGCTGATTCGATGAGATAACCTCCTGTCAGTGACCTTGCAAGGAGGTCCAATCACCCTGGTCAAGTGCAGACAGGCTTTTTTATCATGATAGAAGCTTATTTACAGATTCTTATAATTTTGTTCACAAGGGAAATTGGAGGTGACTTACGTTGCAAGCAAAGTGAACGATCTCTGTATGCTGATGATCTCCAGTTCATTGCTATCCTGGCTCTCCTGGCTGGATTGTCTTACCTGAAAATATAATAAAATGATGGGTAAGCATGGAGAGAAAGCTCAGCTCAAGAACAGGGCTAGATATCTATGACAAGACTTTTTATTTGACTCAAATAAAAGGCAATGTTCAGGCCTTGGGAAACATTCTGTATGATTTGAACACTAGATCTCTGAATGCTGCAGAACACATTGAATTCTCGCTACCCCAAATAGCGATTCTGCCGAGATTCGGGGAAAATCCTGAAAACGCGCATTGCATTATGGGATAGCTTTTCGACATTACAGCTTCCTGTGCAGGCGCTATATTACTAGGCGCGATAGCGCAAACGTAAAACGCCGTCGCCACACAACGTGTATGCACCGAATATGTCGTCTGCTCGGTCTTGTTTTTTTTTTGCAAATATTTCAACGTTTATTTGAACATTTCATTCATTGTTTTTTGCGTCTTTTGACATCAGTGACGATGGTTTTCTTTTGTGAGGCTGCACAGTGCTGGGCTCATGATTCCAAGCGTAAGAACCCTGAAAAATGGGGGTGGATGAAGGCCGTGACTTGGGTGAAATTTCCCACCGAAGCTGGAACACGAGCGACATGGCTGCGCTTGATTCGCCGCAAGGACAATCTTTCCTGTAAACTATTTTTTGCTTTTTATTGTATATTCAAATTGAATAAAAACAAACTAAATTTAATGCATATATTATAATCTGTACAAATTACACTGATTGGCATCGATTTTAGCGTGCGTGAAAACTCTGCACAGCGAACACAGGCGCTAGCGCCAGCGGGATGGGACTCTATACCGGAAGTTGTAGTGACGACCCGAGAGAGTGAAAATTACCTCGTCTCGCGAATTTCGAGATTTTCGTACCTATTTAGGGTAGCGAGAATTACAGGGTCAATTTCATACAGGTTTTAACTGAAAAGTGAAAAGTAATTCCCTTTATCCCATAAATGAATTATAAATATAACACTACATGTGAGAGAGCTTATTGAATGGTTGAGTGCTTTAAAGTTCATCTGTACTAGTTTGGCCAGAAGGAATTGGACCACACAGCGAGGCCACTGACCGGTGGCTATCAAATACTCAACTCTCAAATAACATAAGAAATAGAGGATCATGGGGGCCAACAGGCACCTATTATGGAAGTTTTCTATATAGAGGGAGCAAGTGGCTATAAGCAGTACAGGGGGGCTTTAAGTAGCTCAGAATTGAACCATATTACTCACCTTCATTCCTGCAAGAGAGAGTACATTGTTGAGTTTGTACTGACCAGGAGGGAATGGTGTTGTGTGGAGTAGAATATCACTCAGCTGAAACAGGGAAAAAAAAGAGGACATTTTTACTGATCAGTACACAATTCCTTAGCTATCAAAGATTTCTTTCTCTCAATGAGGAAATTATAACTTCACAATTACATCCTGTCAAGATGTCTCAGAGTATCAAAAATTACAATAAAAAACAATAACTTCCTTCCTTTTACAATTACCAATTAGTGAATACAGGATCTTTGACTCAAATAGAACATTGCTCAAGTGGAAGACTTCACATATTGGACATAAGGACTTATTTATCAATAATGAATACAAAGTCTGCACTTCAAGATGTCATATTTTACTTACCAAGAAGAATTTCCTTGGTTGGTTTACCCTTCTTGACATCTTCAGAAGTTCTCCTTCCTTGATGAATCTCTGAAAAGAAGAAAAAATGACAGAATAAATTTCAGACCTCCATTGATCTTCATTTCAACATCAGGAAGACAAAGTTAACCAAAAGGGTTGACTGAAAGAAACAATCTACCAATTAAAAGGATGGAATTCATGGCCCAGATTCATACAATCTTACTTCGCTAGTTATCGCTAGTTAACAAAGGCTGTAGTACAAAGTCAGAGGACAACTAAGCTTGGTAAAGTTTTAGAAATATATCAATTTGGTATTTTTTGGTCTCCCAGTCTTGGCCACTTTACACCATCAACCAAGAAGATCAATCCTCTCAAAACACATCTACATATGTTACTGACAGCGTTATTCATTTTTTATGGTTGCATTTTAATTCCTCTGATGAATGGGGCATAAAAGCTAAAAACCTAATAAGTGGTCACAAAAAATTGTTTACATCCTATACATTCATTCAAAAAAAATATATCAATTCATTCATCTTGAGGGTATACTGTTAAACAGAACCATTGCACCGGGAACATTGGAATTCATACTTGTTACAGAATGTGAAGTTACTCACCCTGCCTGGTTTGACAATCTCTTGGCTACCAATCATACTGTGTTGGATAGCAAGAAGTTTCTCAAAATTGTCCTGAAAGAAAGATAGAAAAGAAGGAAAAGATTGATGAGTGTCTGTGAGCTACTCTTTTTTTTAAAATTCATCTTCAGCAGCAGCACATGTTCCTCCTCGACTTAGTTCAGAAGTATTTTCAACTGGTATTTAACAGTCGCTTCAAGGAGACATGAAATGACGGATGATAGTGTACAAGTTAAGTTATTACTGTAAAGTTTCTCTGTGTAGATGTAATTTCTGCTGGCAGTTAACGGTCTCTTCATGGAAACGTGAAATGGCAAATGATATTGTACGAGCCGAGTTATAAAATTTGTTATGGTAAAGATTGTAACAAGCAGCTCATTGCTTACTCTCTCAGAATTATGTTTTTTTAAATATTGATAATTCCAACTTCTCATAAAGACAATGTCATTATTTATTT
The DNA here is from genome assembly GCF_000002235.5 of Strongylocentrotus purpuratus. Lineage (NCBI taxonomy): Eukaryota > Metazoa > Echinodermata > Echinoidea > Camarodonta > Strongylocentrotidae > Strongylocentrotus > Strongylocentrotus purpuratus. The sequence goes on along the minus strand of NW_022145612.1, from coordinate 42,329,400 downwards.
TCATTCAAGCTTTTGATTAATTTCTAGTTTGTTCCAGAAGTGCTTATAAGATGTTGTGACCACCTACCCCCTGTCTCATACTCTCATTGGCATGGTTAGCGACTTCACTCACGATGGCCAGAGCATCTAGAAAGAAAAACGAACAACGATCGAAAAATCAATTCACTGGTCATGCGCATTTAAAGATAAACTTGAGTTCTGGTAATGGGATTGCGTTGTGAAAGAAAAGATGTGGAATGGATCAGAAAAAAATGATCATATAGCATGTAAGTAATGGTGTGCAATGCAAGGTTCTGGAGTCATCAAAATCATCATAAATTTGGCAGAGTCTTGGTAAAGTAACAATCACTTACACAGAAAGATGTATATGGGACAACACACATGGTGTCGGGGCTAGTACTACCCTGATTTCCTTATCTTATATCTCATTACTCAGCCAGTATACATTTTCTTCCAAAATTGTTTGGCACATGACATTCAGTGTAAGTTTCGTTAGATTCTGTGAGAATTCATTTTCTTTTTTTACCAGAACTCAGTTTATCTTTAAATAGAGGCTTCACCTCTGCATTAGTGGCTACCTATAATCAATATACAACCAGGTACTTAAATTATTTATGTGATATTTGACAAGAAATTAAAAGTGCACTTCCCATTTGAGCACAAAAGAAGACATTTTCCATTTGATTGAGGCATGTACATGTGGAAGAAGGGGATGGGAAAGTGATAATTCATGTTCATCCAGGGCGGGGGGGGGGGGGGGGGGGGGATGACCCAAATGGGCAAATGACATTCTTTAGGACAAGGCATTGTAGAACGATTTGGACTTGCTAATCAATCAAGATTTTTTTTTTTAAACCTACCTGTTGTCTTCTCAAATTCCTCTGAGTCCGCATCTAGTTGTTTCAGATAATCTGTGATAGAAATAGAAAGGGAAAATTATTAACCTGAAAAATGGATGGCATTCAAAGTTTTGTACATGAACTTTCAACGTAAAAAACCAAAGGAACATTATCATTATCATACAATACATAACAGTTTATGTTGAAGAAGTTACAAGGCAACTTTGAAGGAACAAGAAATTGTGGATTTGTTCATGGGTTTATGTCATTTGATATCGTAGAGGGAAACCCCCACTTGAGTTGTGACCATGCTTGGTTTCGGATGGCAATAAAAAATAACATTATTGCTCGATGCCCACCATTCAGGAAGCATAACATGATTAAAACCTTAAGTCTGGTTTATACAAAGACGGAATAAGATTTCTTTGATTTTACACTTTCTTTTAGGCAAAAAAAATGCAATTGAATTACTCTCATTACAGCTGCAGATGGTATTGCAATTCATTCATGAAGTATAGGGACCATGTCGCATAAGAGAAACGGATCCCTGTTCTTAAAAAATGATTCTAGACGACAACAGGTATAACCTTTCAAACATTCAAGCATGAGCAGGCTCTGAATCACACTCGAAAGAAGATGTAGTGTTAGAACAGGATATCCCTTTGAAGGGGGAGGGGTAATGATTACATAACATTGTTACCTGTGAGTAGCATTTTGTACTGTGGTATCCTCTGTACTGGTTTCAGCATGTAGTGCTTGATGGCTAGACTCCTACACCGTTCACTCATCTATATAACAAAACAAAAACAGACATTGGTTACTAAAGAACCTATCAAACAATCATTTCAATAGGAAGATCTACCAGGTTATTTGAATGTCTCAATTATGCTTCTGACAACCCATATTAGACACATGAAAACGAACTTCATGAACTGGTATTTAGTCAAGATGCTACGTTTTGAAAAATAAGGTTGAAATCCACCTGGCGCTTTTTTTATTAGTCAGTCAGTTGTAATTACACTGTTTGAGAGAATATTTTGTGACTTTCTAGTAATCCAATAGTATGAAATTCTCCAAGATACCCTAGGTATTCTGTCCCTAATTCCATTGCAGGTGTAGTACCAAGATCATATAATGCATGACAGTTATCATGCAAGGTAAAAAGTTCTTGCCATGATTGACATCTAATAATTATACTAGATTTAAAAAATCTCTTCAGACTCTTTAATATTTTTCTTCTTCCTACCTCAAATTCCTTCACAACCTGAGTGAAGACTGGGTTCTTGTTGCATGCATCATCAAAGGCTGCCGTGATGCGCTCAAAGTCCAGGATGTACGTAGAATAAAGCTTCAAGAAATGGCCTTTGGTCAGGAAGATGTCCGCAATCTTCGGAGTGGTAGACCTACAAGCAACGATTAAAAAAAAACAGGAGATTGGTGCCAAGCTTGGAAAAAACATCTTTAAAAGCAAGCTATCGTTAACTTATCTAAAGCATTCTTATTTTGGACATGTTATATTTCACCTTCTTAAAAAAAAAGTACACTTTCTGTACAAAATCCATCTAAAAATAAAGGTATGCTACGATTTGATCCTTCAGGGTTTAACATCAACCGGTGCCAAGTATACATGCCACCCCCCCCCCCCTCCCCTTTCTCAGAAGATTCCAGACCTCAACGTTTTCAACCTGGACCTCTTTTGAAAAGTTAGTGTTGAGCCCTAGATAACTCTCAAAATTGTTTCATGATGGGAGAAAACACGGCATTTTAATCATACCTTTCATTGGTTTGTTGCTAGGATGAGATGAACATAATCCATATATTTTTATTTCCTGACTATATATATAACAAGAACATCCTGTTGGCCTTTTCAGTTATATCACAAGGGTAGGCCTTTACCAATTTTGTCTTCAGTAGAGTATTGAACCTGAAGGTTCACTCTTAAGCTCATGGTACTCACCAATTCCTTATTCTCGTCTCAAGATCGGTGAGGAGACACTCGTTGAACATCTGAAGGTGCGGGAGATGGCCTACGATCTGATCTAAAGCCGCTTTCTCAATGACTGGCTTGCCTCCATTCTTCTTGCTTCCTTCATCAATCACCTGACGCAAGTCCTGTTGAAGGAGAAATTGGAGTGATATATGGGATGAGATTTGACTTTCCATTTAACAAACAGATTGATATAACTGCTGTACTGGTAAAGACAAATATTCAGATTTCTGAAGAAAATAAGGGTCAAAATCATCCTGTAAAATAACCCACCAACTAAAATTAGTATTAATTCATAACTATAGAGGACTAATTATGTACGTGTTTGTTTTCTGTTATATGATATATTTATCAACAAACAGCTGCCCACCCTTTCTCACAAAAACACAGTAAAGTTGGCAGAGCCCACTATAATGAAAACAAACCTCTATTTCAGATCATCCGACTAGAATTTCCTTGTCCTAAGGAACATAATCCACTATGGGCAATCATAAGACATGGAAATTACTTTTTGATTTATTTATCTTGTAAAAATTGCAAGAACATCAAGCAACAAAAAGGGCCTTAAAATAGTTTGAAATGTAACACTATTTATCAAACTTGTTCGGTTTAATGATTCTCAGTGGTTTATTAGGTGGAAATATATAAAGTTGTGTGATATGTGCAGGGCCGGGACACATGGGCACCCATAATCCAAGTCAGGACCCCCAAGATTTTAAGTTTTTACATAGGGCTCATGCATACAGATGGTAATTCTTGATCCCCTTCTAAAAAAGGTTAGTAAGGAGCCCTGATATATAGGTTATATTCAATCAAGATTACCTCCAACTAAGTAGACATAGGATTTTAAAAGGAACGTTTCTAGCTGACCAGTTGACTGTAGACACTAAACTTACCACATTAAGTAGTTTCAGGACGTTAACAAACACCTTCTCTGAGTCTTTGATCTCCTTGGCGACCATGAAAGCTTTCTGAGCCTTCCTCCCAAGACTCTGCAACCTATTCCGTGCCTCTGGGAGTCCGTCATCGTCGGCTCCATCCTCGGTGCCAGGGAGCTCCGCAACTCCAGCGTAGCTCCCTTCATCATCGTACTCCTCGGACAAGGAAGCATCTTCGTTGCCACTGCTGTCAGTCAGGCTACCACTGTGGTCGTCTGATGGTGATCTGTGAGCCCTGCAAGTAACAAATTGGCAACAAAGTTGAACAAACCTGTAACATCATTTCTCTTGTTATCAAATTACACTCAATTTGCTAATGTGATAATGCTGTGACTCTTAAAAAAGAAGATATACAGGAACGCATAGAGTTCTTCATTCATTGTTCTCTAATGTTTCTCAGTAGCTTATAAGTAGAAATTGAAACAGGGTCTACTTATTTTTAAACCTGGTTGTACAAAATACGATCATGCCAAGGTTAACTACAATACAAAAAGAAACTAACAATGCACTAGAACCAGGGAAAGAGCTAGGTAGGTTATCACATGCTTTGCATAACAATTTATAATCTGTGATAAAGGCCACTTCCTTGACAAAGTTTACACATCAGTGTATCAAGATATGTTAGTCAAAAAGGCACGACAGTACGAGTTTGAGAGTATATTTCTATTATCAAAATAGCAAAAAAGTAAAAAGCCATCAATATCCAGAAAATTGTCAGTATTACTGGTCAAATTATTTGAAAATGTGATGGTTGATGAAGTTACAGATTCCGTGAGACAAACTGCACACTGACCAAACAAGGAAATGACAAGACATATTCAGCCCTGCACATTAGAAACTGCCATACTCCATAGATACTCAAGAACACAACTAGGCTGATTATAATGTGTGCTATTTATACATACCAATATAACTGCAAGCTCTGAAAGTTCATTCTGTCAAATCTACAAAAACCATCGGGAAACCAACAAGATAAAGCCACATTCAGCAGTAAATGAAGACTCTACGTGTTACAGATAAGAAAGCATGGAAACAATGGCCACAGAGCTGCCATGTTGTTCCAAAAGAAAAAAATCCAGACTACAGCGAGTTTCCAGTCAACTGACTTTGACTTTTTCTCTCTCTCCCTCTCTCACCGGCAAAATACACACTCGAAAGCTTTCCATTGGACACGTGACGTACGTACAATGCTCAGAGTATCTATCTAGCCTATCAAAACAAGGTCTCAATGTTTATACCTTCGTGGAGGTTTCCTTCCTTTCTCTCTCTCATGATTTCACTGATTCCATCTCCTTCCTGGTGGAAGTTCACAAGGGTGACATACAACTTAGGCAGGATAAATGACTCAAAGACACAAGCAGTGTGGTGTTTCACCAGTCATTAAGCAGCATTGACTTACTGTAACTGCCAGAGGCCTTGTAATAACATGTATTTAATAACCTAACATCTATGTAATCCATTATCAATGTATACAAATTATACATTAGCAAATACATTCAAGACAGAATTTCTTTACAACATGAAGGGCCAAATCTTTAATTGAGTTATGCTAAATAATAAATATGCTTGTTCTAAGTCGTAACATTTCCCAAAATGTGAACAGTTGTTTAAGAAACGAGATTTATGAATTTCCAGCAATGCAACAAGTGTACTTTAAAATTTCAACGTTGTCCAAAATTTAACTACCGGTATTCATTATTCAACATTTTAAAAATGTTAAATTAGGAAATGAAATTAAAAGAAGCACTGAGACACATATCGCTTTCGTAATGACAATGATTAAATCCTATCTTCTATTCCCATTTTCAGTGTGAAGTAAAAATCTACTATCAATCGGTTCCAGGGCAACAGGAAATTATCAGGGTATACAACTTGTTGTTAAAATACACAAGAGCACCAGGAATTTGGCTAATATATTACCCTTGAAATTATCAACATACAAAGCTCTCGATAAATCAGTGAAAAATTTGAGGGTAAAAAGAAACAGAAAGGAAAGAAGGGAAGTCATTCACTAGCCATATCGGTGGTCAAGCCTTTTCTTTTTTGACCATCGTCCTTGTGCATATCAGTGTTCCCTGCAGGGCTGAAAGCAATGAACATTCTCGCAGAAGACTTTGACCTTTCTTTCCAGGAAACCAAGCCCATTGGCACAAGGGATAATTGACTATAATTACAAGGGGTCAAATTTTTTGGGGTTTCACTTAGGTTATTGCTGGTACCATGATTTCATTTATCTTCCAGATAGCAGGCTTCCCAATAAAGCAATTCACACCTTGTTTAATAAGAGAGTGGTCAAGCCATTGCTATTGACCTTTTAAAGCCAAGTTATGAATCATCATCATTCTAGTCCTTTGATGCAAATTCTTCCATTTTCCTATGAATATTTGATGTATTAAAATGAATACTTTTGCTAAAAATGGCTTACAAGGATAAAAATAATATTGAAAATTGATATACTGATACAAGATATGATTTCCTGTGTTTCTATGCAGAGAGGGATTTTGAAAAAATTCTACAATAAAACGACAAAAAAGTGTAGAACTCACAACGCAGAAAGAGTAGGCAGTAACGAGGATGATAGAGGGGAAAAAGCAAACTGATTTATAACGGCTTTTGACTTTTGAGCTATTCAAACTGTACTTTGAGCAAAAATAATAATTAATCAGTGATAATCACCAAGAAAATGAAACCTATCGTAATTAATTGTGTATGCTCACACAAGTCACAGCATTCACAGGTTTTGCCATGCTTCCTGCCAGGGAACCGACACATCAAAATCAGGTGATTTCCTCTACTTCCTTCTACTGGAAATTACTCAAAATATTTATTCTCTATCGTTCATAAAAACTCTTTAGAAAACTATCAATGAAGTCAGAAGTTCTGGTTTGGAAGTGAACGAACAGATTTCCGGTAAATCCTGTTGAAAAATATTCATGTACGAGGACTACATGAGTAACATGAATGATCATCATGTTTGTTGAGCACTTAAAGGAAAAAGTTAGATTTACGTATTTATTTGCAATATTCCTATTCAGAATACAGTACATGTACCTCTAAAAAGGACTACTTGTATGACTTTAGATATTGGTCTCAATCATGAGCAAATTATGGTCTTAAATTTATGAAATGGTTTGAAAGATATTGATGTCACGAAAGAAAAAAAGAGAGACCAGTATTTGCAAAGAGAATTGATAAAAGTAAAAACTATAAATTATATGATGAATGAAACCATCTTTTCCAGCATGGTAATACAATACATGGATGGTGAGGATAAAAAAAATATTTGGTATGAACATACAAAGGAACTAGCCATGGTGCAGAGCAGAGGGACTGGTCAGAAAAACCCAACACCAATGCACATGTCTCACCATGATTGGTCACTTCACACTCCATTGGTCACTCAAGCCAAACCCAGGGCTGACTGCCCATTGGTCAGTACACTCGGCCAAAGAGAGGCCTCGCTTGAAGAGGGCTATTACATAACACTGCTGCCATGTTGGCTGGGGCGGTGATATCTCCATCCAACAGCTAGGTGCTGTGTGCAATAAATGCAAGCACAGGGCACAAGGCTTGCAGAAAATTCAACATGGAGGGATAGATGGGGTGGGGTGGGGCAGAGGTTATTTTCGATTTGGCGGCAAATCCCTTTCATGTGGCCTCCAATCAATGGAGGCTTTGAGCAGTCCATGCACAAGGACAAAGGGGGTGTGTTTGGCTACTACACCAGACATAAGGAAATCTGGAGGGGTAATTGAAGCCATGAACAATGAGAATGCTAGCTAAGACAAGGACCTTGGTTTTTCTTGACCATGTGCTCTCCCTGACAATCCTTCACCTTTTATCCTTCTCTCTCACTCCCCCCCTCATCGGCCGCCAGTTTATAAAATGATTATTATCATTAAAAATTTCACACAACTTGCCAAATACTTCAATTTAAGTACATACCGATCTATACACTTGCAGTTCAGGTGGCAAACGCTATTATAAGCATATTCATATTGAAGTTTATTTCTTCAAATTTTCATTTTTAATTTTCATTATTTTAAAGTGAACCTTCTTGCCTTCTTTTGAACATATTGTTCAAAATCTGGTCTGTCTTGCAAAGTTGGAAAGCTGTCCATGACCATATTTGAAAATCCCTCATTCATTTCTCCTTTTCTGATCCTGCTGATCAGAAAATGTACTTCTCTGATGAAATGACTGTAATTAGAGAAGCTAGAAATATTAACTACATCATTTATCTTCACAGACACTCTTTCTCAGTTTCTTATCTCATCCACTGAAATATCCTTTTATCCAATAAAGAAATATCACTAATATGCGACACTCTCTAAAAAGCTCTTCCAACTGCATGTAATTGTAAACCTATACAAAAAAACATAAAACCTAAACATAGCATTCACACATCAACACCATGAAAAACAAAGGCAAAAGGGTTGGTGAATCACATAGATTCGATTACCAAGCTTTACTATTACTCCAATGAATGCAATTGTTTGAGGAATCCATATCAAATGAGACTTTGAGAGTATATTACCTGTAGTTTTCATAGTAGAAATACTCCCTAGTGCAGAGAAGTTACGCCACAGGTGCAGGAAACGCAGAGGAAATGACACTTGAATGAAAGAATTCAAGGAATGAAGCACATTTCCTTGAGCACCAAGTGTCAAGAATCTTGGATAAAAGTCCCATGCTTGAGAGTCGACCCAGCCCAAACTGGACCAGTACCTCACTCCAGCTCTCTCTCTCTACGAAGGGCACGCCAAAAATGATAGGGCTAAAAGTTTCCTCTACCAGCCCAAGCCTCCTTGCTGCTGACTGTAACTGTAAACCAACGCCACCAAACTGACACTCCACAAACCCCACCACAGACTTGCTGCATGCTTAGTATGCAAATTCACATTCTTTGGGTGGCTCTCCCTCTCTCTCCCTCTCTTTCTCTCTGTGACTCTTTTGTCCTGTTCCTCCTTCTTCGTAGCTCTTTTCTTTCCTTCTGTGGCCTAGCTGAGCTGAGCAAGGCATTCTATGTATTTGTCACTGCATAACAAATGTAAACTACACACCCTTCTTTCCCTCCAATAAGTATGCAAACCACAGATAGAGATATCAATGTGTGTGTGTCCTCTGTGTGTGTGCCTCCAGCAATAATAATATATGCAGGGATTAGGAGAGGATGATTATGTAACATTGCATAATAAAATGCTGTGGCAAAGGGCAGGCTGATAATAAAAAACTGCAGGCAGTTGTAATAATACACAGCTCCAATGAATGCGATGCATAGAAAGCCTGGTCTCAGCTGTTGTAATAGGAAAGGGGGGCCTTGTGATGGGAATGGGTAATGAGTGTACGTGACTGCTAATACAGGCAGCTGGCCAAATAAATCTGAAGAAAATGGCAGCCATTCTTATATCCTTCTATTAAAATGCTTCCCCCAAACAGAAAGCCATGTTGCAATGTAATGCCAACTAAATGACGAAACAGATGTTATTAAACAATTGAATCAGTCATGTATGTATTATGCAAGATCATTGACCCAAATTAACAATTCAATTTTAAAGAATATAGGCCTACATGACTATTCCATAAACATTTCCACTTATTCCAGAAAATCAACTCCTGCATTTAGCCATTTCTTCTAGGTAGGCTTATAATCAGAAAAGTCTTTAGATGCAATACTCTACCATCATTCCATAATTTGTGATAAATGCAGAACAAAAGACCTTTAAAAAGGCTCACTAGGCTTCATAATCTACACCTCACATGGACAGAATATAATCACTTTTGGTTTGTTAAACATTTGACTTTGACATTTGAGTACTCCAACTTTGACGTGCATTGCACAACCATACACATGGAAATATCAGTACCTTAAATGAATTTTAGCAGACCCTGCATTTCTATCCTTTTTTCTGTGGTACCCGGTAGGTTCCATTTTGCACTACAATTTAGGATACCTCATTTATTCACAAGGTGCTGCATGGAACAAAATGGCTTTGTCTCACAAATTTGAACAGGCCTATATCTATATTCTTGATCTCAAATACAATACGAGTAGGTAAAACAATTATGAAATGTTGCTTCATTGTACGATCAATTTACAAAAGACTACATACAAGCATGGATAGATATAATAGAGTGGTGAAGTGTGACGTCATCAAAAATCTATTTTTGGAATTTCTCAATTTTTTCTTCATTTTCCGATTGGGCATCAAAAATAATGTCCAAGTGTCAAAAACCAATTGAATGTTATGAACCAGAGCAATATAACACTGAGTTCCTATAGGACATCTATTTATTCAGATGGTCATATCTCAGCCAATACTTAAACATATTCAATTGGTTTTCGACATTAGGACATTATTTTTGATGCTCTATCGGAAAATGAAGAAAAAAAATTGAGAAATTCCAAAATAGATTTTTATGATGTCACAGCTTTTGTACTTTCGGTACTCTATAATATACCTCTAAAGCCTTCACCTCCCTGATAAAAGCATATGTTTGATCTTAGAAAACATGAAGGTCAAATGTGTATAAACAAGATTTCTTTGTTTAATGATTTACTGGATGTCAAAGAGAGATAGAAGTATCGTTTCACGAAGCCCATGAATGGTATTGATTAGCAAATATTGATCTTCTAGATTTCCTAATATCAATTTTCCAAATAAATAACATAATAAAGGTAAAAAAGAAGACAGCAGAAGACTGATCCACAAACAAGATTGCTAACTCTTGAAACAAATTACTTGTTGCCATCTACACTATATCTAACTATCATTTGCTATGGTTTGTACCTTTGTATTGTATTCCATTGAAATTTTAAGCAGGAATTTCAAGTACATATCTTTTAGGAAGTTTCTTTTACAAAACAAGATAAACAAGATAAACACGATTATCGTGTTACTTCATCAGTTCCATGACAGTTCCCATTGCGATTCCTCAACTAATCTCTTTAGCATTGGACACTCACTGCATGTCATCAAAAAGGAAAGGTGAATTGATTTTGGGGAGCTACAAAGAGAAAAGAATTTGTTGTTTCTTTTTTCCATGTATTTATCATTTCAATGTCAAATACCACTTTAGTGGAATTTCAGCATTCCTTGTCTAATTTCTCCATAGATGTCCAAACTAGCCGTTCATCAAAGGGTGAGTCACTCAAACTTTTACGACTTTAAACACATCCCAAGGATGTCCACAGAATTATTGTTTCCCACTATTTTAAAACCAAAATTGCCCTACTGCCCCGCAACAATAAAGCGAACAAATCTTTCATTTGAAGAAAAAACACAGCAGAAATGCTATAGTGTAAGACAGTCCAGCAATGTATGTAAATTCATGCATCCTTCTTCAACAAATGCCTAGACCACACACTTAACAATCTGACTACAATCCAATTAATGACGCATTTATAATAGCAAATTGATATAAAAATTTCAGCATGTAGAATCTTAATGACTGAGGAGATGAATAGTCATATATATAATTAATATAGTCTTTTTTCAAGAGATTTGAGGTTTTGAGGTTTTGAGGTTAAGGTTTCTTTTGGTAATTATCCAAACGTTCAAATACAATAATAATAAGAAGAAGAAATGATGTTTATCGAAGATCTTGAATGGATAAAGAGGACCAGAAAATAGCACAAAATGCTAAATCATGGTTCCGTGTAGAAGGAAAAGCTAAATCTGCTTAGAATCGGCTTTTATCTGACTAGAACTTAGAAGAGTAATATAGTATAATAATAATAATAATAATAATAATAATATTGGGTATTTATATAGCGCACATATCCACTCTGCAAGGCGCTCAAGGCGCTCCCATATTACCCCAGCTCTGCTAGGCTCACAGCATTCAAGGAATTCCTTCCTACCATTACCAGGGGTGATAGTGAGCACTACAAAAAAAATAGGTTTTTTTTTTTTCCCCTCAACCACGCCCCCCTTGAGTAAAAAAAGAAAGAAGAGGATTATCGGGTAAAAAATGGCATCTATCAACATTCCCCCTTTCAAGTAAGAAAATTGGGGAGAAAATTGGGGAGAAAATTGGGGAGAAAATTGGGGAAAAAATAGGGCAAAATAGGGAAGAATAGAGAAAATAAGGGGGGAATTGGGAAAATCAGGATAAAATAACTAAATAAGGAAGGGAAAAAAAATCTGGTAAAATTTTTTTTTTTTAAAACAATCTGGAAAAATAAAAAAAAATCGGGGAACCGATTTAAATCAGGTTTTTATCAGGCCTGCATTACCAATTTAACACCTGGGTGGAGAGTGGCAAATGTAGATTAATGTCTTGCCAAAGGACATTAGTGCTGCGACGACTTATCCACTAGACCACAACACCTCTACATAATACCTGCACTTCAATTTTGATTATTGGTACAGTGTAACATTATTGTAACTTATAGGTAGATGATGTTCGTTTGGATTTCCATAGCTAATACAACTGCTGAAATCGCATCGCAGTCGGATTATATAATGTGCGGTGAGAATTAGACATGAGAAATTTGCATGAGAAACATGGCGTTTGAAATTAGAATAGAATTAGATTGGCTCTTTGACTCATCACTCATATGGAGCATTTGGAACAGCTGATAAATTCAGATTTAAAGAGACAAATGAATTACTTTGGATGTACTAGTACTATCAAGGCATTATATTACCAGTCCTCCCTGAAACAAACCTAATTGCAGGCCTACAATACAATAGGTATGATAAAAGATAAAATCATCATAACAATTAATAGACCATTTGTGTAATGCAACAAAATCTAATGCATACATCTTTGTGACAATTAATTCATTCATCTGTTACAAATAATTGTTTTTTCAATAGTCAAAATGGGAACTGCATACATTAGTTGTTGCTAGGTAGGACAAACATTATGGCTTGCCCTACCTAACAACATAAAATAATATATGCAACTTGCATTCTGACTATTAAAATACATTTATTCATAACAGGTGAATGAAATAATTCCCATAGGAGCAACTAAGTATACATTATGTTACATTACGAAAATGGCTTATTACCTGTACTTACAAAATGTACCCAAATTCTGAGAATACTGCTCGAACATTTCCTTCACCTGATGTTTAACCTTCATTTTGATGGACTTGGCAATGATAGACCTTCTTTTTGTATGCATACCTCTCAGACAAAATATGCAAGTATCTAGTAAGGATTCAAATGCTTGCAGATGGTTGCCTGACATAGCAAACTCTTTCTTTCACTCTCTCTCAATCTCTCTCTCTCTCTCTCTCTCTCTGTCTCTCTTAGTCCCTAGTAGGTGTTGAAATGCATAGGTCATTGGCTCGATCCCAACACAGCACTAAAGTCTTTTGGCAAGGCATTAATCTACATTCGCCACTCCATACCCTGGAGAAAAATGGGGACCTGGTAGGATGACGAAAGCCCTCACAGTGACCATATGGTATGAATGCTTCTCAAGGAGTGGAGATGGTACACTTTAAGCATGTCTGTAAAGCGCTTAGAGACAAAATTTATTTCCTATTTAAGCGTTATATAAAACCAGATTATCACTAGGAATAGTATCAGAATACTTGATTTTAATGTTAGACAGCTCTATTACAGCCAGCAAACACTTTCTCATTACAGTGAGTAACTAAACTTCAGAGAAGACTGAAAATAAACAATTGATAATCAATATTACCTTTCCATGTTCTCGCTGCCAACCGACATGTCAAAATAGCTATGGCTATCATAAGATGCATCAGACCGAACACTTTGGGTTCTCTTTGGTTTTTGTGGGGCTTTCCTCCTGGGTACAGACGACACCCGACTTTTAGGTTCCACGGGAGGGTGCTCTGGGGTAAATACAAGGTCTAGTTCAGGATTAGGAGGGGTGTAGGGGGTGAGACTGGAATGTTATTTGCAGGCATAAATTCTGGATACACATACTCATTTTCAAACAGTTCCTCTTCTTCTCCTCTTTGGTTGGGTTCTAAGTAAAGCCCATCATCAATGTACCCGCTTGCTCGATTTGAGCTGTCTTTTCTTGTCTCTCCATCGCTGCTTGAAGTTGGCTCTGTGTTTCTGGTAAGTGTGGCCCTTCTGGGATCTGGAATGAGTTCATAGTCATGGTCTCTACTGGATGTATCCGAGTCTTCACCGTCTTCCCTGTTCGGAGCATTTGCTTCAGTGTAGATGTTGGTTAGGTCCTCCTCCCCATCATCATTATTTTGGGGTAGAGCAGGCTTTGGTGAATTACTACGGCTATTTGAGGATGTTTTGGTTGGGAGAGCCATCGGTCTTGGTGGAGCTGGTCTTTTTGGCTTTGGGGTTGGAGAAGGTTCTGCAGGAGCTGGAGACTTTGGCTGGACTGGTGCTATTTTTGGAGATGGCGACTGTGCACGTGGTGTTGCAACATTTGGTTGAGGTGCACCAGGGGGAGGAGGAGGAGGAGCGCAACTAGGTCGTTTTGGGGAGGAACCCCTTCCCCTGTCTTTCAAGGTCTTCTTTGGAGAGGAGTGAGGTGAACGCCCATTGACAGGACTTCCTTGGCTCAAAGGACGTCCACTGATCTCCTGTGAGTTGCGATTGCTGGAAGTGCCATCCCTTTCTTCAAGGACAGAGGTAGAGGATGGTTTGTGGACAGGGCTTCCTTCTATAGAATTTCTCTGAGCTGGTATGGGAGGTTGTGCCTTTCTAAGCTTCAGCTGGGACACTGCCGCACCTGGCGGCTGCTTTTCGGTTTCTGGTTCAGATTCTTTTGCTATCAAGGTCTCTTCACTCTTAGACACTACTTTTTTTGGCTGTTCATTGGTGGATGTCTTTGATGGGGTCAGTCTGTCCTTATGCTCTGGTTCATCATCATTCTTTGGCTTATGATTTGCCATCTCTTCGCACGATTCACTGGTAACAATTTTTTCTCTTCCCTTTTCATCAATCTGCTGCTTTTGCTGGGGCGTTAGGTCAATAAATTCCCAATCTGAGGTATCAGGGTTCTCATTGTCAGAACTACAAGTAACCTGGTTGAGTTTTTTGCCCCTGATTGGTGAATTTTGTTTGCTCGTTCTACTTGATTCTGTTTTGACTTTTTCCTTTGCCTGTGAAGTCATATCAATGGTTTTGGCTCTGATTGGTTTTGGTCTTGGAGGTGGGCTCTGCAGCGATGCTTGATGAATCAACCCTTGAGGTTTACTTGGTGGAGGAGGCCGTGGTGGCTTTGGTTTTTGTTGAACCTCACCGTTAGATACCTTTCGCTTATCCTTGGGTGATTTCATGCTATCAAAAGCTAGTTGATCACAAGACTTCACAGCTCTCCTATTTCTCTTGAATGTACTCCTTTCATTGTTACTATTGTCTGAACTATCTCCAATTTTGCCACCATTCCTTTTTTCTCCTTCACTTTGAAGTTTTGTATGTCTCTCCAGTGACTTCTGTTGGCAAGATGTCTCTATGTTGCTCTCATCACTTCTTATCACATCAGTATTCAACTCACAGTTTGGATCACTCTCGGACATACTCTTAGCACGTCTTGGTGGCGCTATAGGATTGCGAGGGATTGTTTTCCTTGGAAGGATAGGAGGAGCTTTAGGCTCCTCTACAGGCTGATTAATCTTAGTTCCTGAAGAAACTGGAGAGGTTGGCTCATAAGTTGTTGATTTAAGAGTACTATGTTTCTCAGTAATATCCTTGTTGTTGTTGGATGGCTCACCACTAGAAGGCACAACTTCCGAAAGCTCTTCTGATTTATTGCTATTTCTTTGTGGAGGGTCCTCCTTAGGTACTTCGGTGCTTTGCTGCGCTGGGGGTTTGGATTTCACAGTTGGTTTGGAAGGAGAGCCCTGTGGAACAGGTATAACAGAAAGTTTCTTAGGTGGAAACGTTGGGCGCTGAGGTGTTGCTTTCTTTCCATTCTCAGAAGGTAGCTTTTCATTATCTTTATCAAAACTAGCGCTATCAATGGAACACATAGTGTTTCTCTTTGACAGCATAGCAAGACTAGGTTTCTTGGGACTTATGTGTGGCTTTGGTCGATGTGTAGGGACACTGGTGTTTGCATCTCTGTTCTCTGTTTCTATCTTGGTGCCTGTTGATGAATCATTTTGCTCAGCGCCTTTGGTGTCTGATGATACAAAACTTTGCTGTGTGTCTGATTCTCCATCTGTAACTGAGCTGGAAGATGCAGAATAGTCTGACATGGAAGAACTGGAGCGGTGCAATGGAGCTCGCACAGGAGACCATTTAGGAGACGTTCGTGGGCACACTTTAGGAGTGAGGTCAGATGAACCCAAGGTCAATCTCCTGACAGGTACATTTGGTCTCTCGCGAGGACTTGATGTGGTACCATTTGTGACCACATTACACTCATTGCCATTGGGTAATGTGGATGACGATAATTCTTCTGCAGGTTGAGATCGGTCCGATTCTTGTTGAGGGATGTTGCGCTTCGGCAGCACTCGAGGCCTGGGACTTGGTGCCACCTCACCTGGAGTGCCATTAGCTTTGATAGTCTTCCGTGGCCTCGGAGTTGGTCTGCTTGGACTACCTTTGGGTTTGGAAGCCTCGGGGTTGCTGGTCTGTATCTGTGGTGTCACCGGAGAGGAATCATCATTGGTTATGGTATCTGAGGAGGAGGTACTGGTGATGCTCTCGATGCTATCTCCTTCGATGAGTGTGTTCCTTGGTGATGTTACAGCAAGTCCTTTAGGCTTCGGGGCAAGGGATGGCTTCTTCGGGAGCGGGGGATGAGACGGTGGACTTGCAACCCCTGTTAAACAAAACAAAGAAAAGAGAAGAAGAGAATTGAGTCACAGTGCTAAATCATTCATACCACATGTAGCTTAATTTTGCACATTCACATTTTTTGCAAAAATAATGCACATGATAGCTGTGAAGCTGAAGAAGTAAATCAAATCATGAATCACTGCCTCCCTCCGAGTATGAAGCTCCCTTCAAACAACATAACAGGGACCAGAACGTTGTGCTTCTCAATACAGTAGGCATACATTTTAAAATTGAGTCTTTAATATT
Source organism: Strongylocentrotus purpuratus (assembly GCF_000002235.5). Taxonomy (NCBI): domain Eukaryota; kingdom Metazoa; phylum Echinodermata; class Echinoidea; order Camarodonta; family Strongylocentrotidae; genus Strongylocentrotus; species Strongylocentrotus purpuratus. The sequence goes on along the minus strand of NW_022145612.1, from coordinate 42,312,647 downwards.
AATAGAAGCAAAAAATTCAACAAACTAATTTCTGAAATGTGATTGCTTTAATACAAGCTTGAAATCTTTTCTTTCTCCCCCCCCCCCCCCCCCAATTCTTGAGAAAAAAAATTAACCTTGGTCAGGCCATGTATTCATTTAGTAAAGATTTCTTGCATTAATTTCATTGCATATATTTTCAGGCAAAACATTCCCTAAGGAGTGCAAGTATAATGATTTATTAGGAGGGAAGCCAAAAATACATTGAAATGACTGCTTTCTTTACAGTTCTCTTTTTTTGTTGTTACCTCTCAATTCAAATCTTTTGTGAAGGTATTGAAAAGGTATTGAAAATGTAACCATATAAATTCTTCTATTTTTATTCACTGTCTTTCTTTCTTTTTGTATGTTTATTTTGCACTGATTAACAAAAATGCTTGGAGCGTCCACATAAGGGAGCAATTAAATATATTCATTTGTCAGCTTTATAATAGTAGCATTATATAAATTTATTTTCACTTCCCCTCTCACACCCCCCCCCCCCCACTCTCTCTCTCTCTCTCCCTCTCTCTCTCTCTCTCTCTCTCTCTCTCTTCTCACACACTCTCTCTCACACACTCTCTCTCTCTCTCTCTCTCTCTCTCTCTCTCTCTCTCTCTCTCTCTCTTCTCACACTCTCTCTCTCTCTTCTCACTCTCTCTCTCTCTCTCCCTCTCTCTCTCTCTCTCTCTCTCCCTCTTTCTCTCATTTTTTTTCTCTGTAAATGTCCTATGAAGGGGATTTGAAATCTGCTCCAGCGTATTGGGTCTGTAGGGCCTATTTACAGATCCCAAAGACCATTTTGAAAAACCAATGATTTTTTTTGGTTAACAGGTAGGCTCGAAAAGAGAAGGCCAAGCTCGATTCTGGCACATTTGTTGGATTTATACAACAAAGCGGAATGTAGCCAGTGCCCTGTTGCATAAAACTTAGCATTGATGGTAATCTTGCCATCAGTGGCAACTACCATGGTAACAGGGCTAAACAGCCAATCAAAATCAAGGTTTCCATGGTAGTTACCATTGATGGCAAAGTTACCATCAATGATAAGTTTTGTGCAACGGGTCCCTGGTCTTTTTTTTTTTAGCGTAACAGTCTACCATTTACACTACTGGAAAAACCCATGGAAAACCGTCAAATTTTGCTCATACAGGTTTTGGGCGTGAGAAGTGCGCATCTGCGCCTCGTCGGTGCTCTGCATATCCTGCATGCATTAGCGTGCACAGAGGCAAGGAGAGTCGACACGTGACAAAAACAGATATCTCATTGAAGTTTTCTTTTACACTGCAAAAAATTTAGCAGGCTTAAAAAAAAAAAACACACCTCTGGAGTGTTGTTTTTTTTGCTGGTGGTTGCATAGCGACTACTGGCGAAACACCGGAATCTGAGAAAAACTGACCATTTTAGGTTGCATTGTAAATGCAGCTGATGTTAAAAAGATATCATTCATAATCATTTGAGTTGTGAGTTGTGTGCAACTGGGTTTTACAAAGGATTTACAAGAGATATTGTCTCAATATCTCAAAGTCTCAATAACTAAAAATGGGGAACATAACATGCATACTGTGAGAAAGAGTGCTTCCTTTGATAGATTTGTTTAAATTTTGATGTCATCAATGTACTAATCAAATACGCATGAGCTCAATGCCTGTTAAGAGAATCATCAATTTAAACCTAAGAACCCTTTTTCATTTGCTCTAAATTCATTCTCTTACTGAATTTTAAAAAAAATGTTAGGCTAATTACTGGTTAACACATGATTTTTCAAAGCTTGCGAGCAGACCTATAACGTCTTACATTGTAAGTATTTCTAATGGACAGTTTGACTGATTTTGTTTAAAATGAGCTCTTGCTGTCTATTTTCCCCTTTATTTCTGCATTATCTGAATCTCATTACTATAATGTACTTCATTAAAGGCAATATTCAACAGGAAATAGCAGATTCAAAGAGTTGCAATGCATCAGCGCCGCTACACGCGGTTAATAACACGTTCCTGGGTGCTAATCACCAATCAAGCGTTGATTTCTCTTTGCCCTGTTATGTAATAAGCAGAACAAAGCCTGCATAATATTAGGTCCATGATGATATACAGGGCAGCATTCTAATTATTTGCACAATTGATTTACCAAGGAGCTTGCGTCATTCCATTTAGAAATAGTGGAAAGAAGGAATGGGGAGGTACTCTCAAACAAGCTTTTCATAGTTTCAAGCATACACAGAACAATGCTTCAATATCTCGCTCAAGTCAAGATGGGAAGATGGCATTTAATTTATATCATAAACACTTGACTCTTACACTGAATAGTGTAACAAACTTATATTAATGAACTTTCAACTGTATATATTTTAAACTTAGCTTATATCACTTCTGTAGTTGACGAAGGATCACAAGTACCTGATTTATCAATTCTCTTGATCACTCCTATGTAACTTTAATACTGACAAGGATTGAAGATAATAATGTAAGAAATATAAGCCTACACAAAAAAAATGTTGAGTAATAGTCAAAGAGGTGTTTTGTGCAGCAGCAGTAGTCGATAAGGCTTTCCTTGATTGTAATGTCAGATACATTATTTCACTCAGTAAGTTAAGATACCATATATGAGTTATTCTGTATCAATAATATTTACAGACACAGATGTATAAAAAATTAAAAAAAAGAATTTGCTTTTCAGTTCAATTTTACGAGATCTCCTCCAAACAAATAATTTTTCTCTCTACAAGCTTTCAATTCTAGAGTGTGTCTGATTCTTATTCATAAATGGTATTGGTATTAACGGAAATGTTTGATGTGTCTAAAGAGGTTTCATTAGTATGGCCATACATGCAAGTAATATGTTATTATCAATGACACTGTTTCCGCCTTTCAAAGGAATCAAGTATCGACGTGTGAAGTTTGCAGATTGGTACAATTTCAAATATGACGATTCAACCAAGCCTATAAAATGCTATTATGTATAGGCCTACTTTAAAGACACATCTCTCTGAATTATACAAACCAAAATCATCTAGAAGAATACAGATCCGTGCAACACGATTCTAATCTCTCTTTTGGGAGGCCATGAATGCTTGTCTTTAACGAATCAAGGCATTCTTAATTAATCACGCGGGAATTTTGTTTTATCTCTAATGCCTTCGTATTTGCACGATGCTGCCTAGGCTACACTCTGATAATTTCTACTAATCCCAGCTTAGCAGAAACTATCTTACTCATATCAACGACGAAGCATAACAACTGAAAATGACCTTCAATATCATATGCCTTTGAAATGCCTGGAGGCTGGACGATGCTGGTACCATGATAGTGGAAAAATAATAATTCTTGACCAATGATACCTTCAAGGCTTCATGACAAGGGAGGGGTATTTGCATGGATCTAAGGGCATGTTCATGCTTCACTTTTTCTGGCCAGAATCAGGCATCTGTTACGCGTTTAGTTTAAAACACGGTTGCGTCCATGCTTACTTTTGTAGAATCACCGAAAAACGGCGATCACGATCGCTGATCGTAAACTCACAAAAAGATGCGTTTACAATTTGTAAACGCGTTTAAATGGGGTCAACGCACTGACCTCTAGTGGGTCTACGCATGGACCATGGTCTATATAGCATGCGCATTTCAAGGTTGCGAATCCAGCTGCTAGGCCAATTAAGGCCACCAAGGGAGAATTGCCTGGAGAAGTGAGCATGAACAGTACACCGTGGAACTGAGATTACGATGAGCGTTTACGATGAGCGTTACAAATCGCTCATTCTACCTTCAAAATCAAGCATGAACGCGCCCTATATCTCTTATAGCTCCATGGTATTTGTATGACTACTGATAGAAAGTTGAGTTCTGGGAAGAGGTGATAAATAAGTTGTGAGCATTATCATTGTTATTATGCAATTGTGAAAGAACATCAGATAAAAAATGTTCCCTGAAAAGCATGGCTCTTCAAATGCCTTAATATTCTAAATATGGCATGTAACATCATAAAAAAATCGGGACAGATATTTATGCCACATGTTTGTGTAGTCCTATATCTTTCTGCGTATAGTGTTCGTAATTTTACCAAGACTAGGCCAAATTTCTTATCATTTTGAGAACTCCAGAACTACAGTACACACCAATACTTATCAACCTTTTCTGATCGATTCCACAACGTTTCTTTCACAATGCAATCGCATGACCAGAACCGAACTTTATCTTTAAAGATAATACAAAGTTTTGGGAAATTTTGAGAGTTGGGTGGATAGTGAATCTTTACAATTTTGATATATTTGGATATATTTGGATGTCCCTGTGGATGTATTATAAGCACTAACAAAATTAACCCCTAAAACACTTCTGTTTTCGAGAAAAATTTAATATAAAAATTTACCGGTGCTCCCGGTAAATTTTGATAAATTTCAAATAGCGCCCAGGACCGTACAATGGTAGCTGCGACCATGACAATCTCAGAATATGTAGTTGTGATATATAATTTCCAAACGGGAATAGCTAATCGGTCGATTTTAATCAAGAAACAGTGTTTCATAGCTAAATTGATATCTTGACCGTGAGAGGGAGCTATACAACATAAAGAGTTTATTATTTATAATTTCATAATTTTAGACTCGATTTCAACCGGGACAACGATCAATTAATATTGTAGGAACGCATATGCTTCCAGTATGTTAATTTGAACCAAATTCATGACCCCATACCAAAACTTTGTAATACCTTTAATTGAGAAATGTTCAAGCATAGAAAGTGTCAAAATAAAGCACTGTGGATTGATAGGTGTGATGTCCTTTGGGAATATTGAAGTTCTGAATAAATTGCTGATACCGGTAACTTAATTTGTCAAAAAAGGTGAATAACTAAATGTTACTGACAGGAAGTTTTCTCCTGTGTTGATAAAATCATGTAACGATAAGTTGGGAAATGCTGACGTCATAGACGAGGCTTTTGGGGGAATTGACATGTATTTGACTATTGAGGGCGTTTCTTCGCATGCCACTGATTTTCCTTGTTTGGAACGGTCTGACGACCGTGAGGTTGTGATGATAAATTAATTCTTTTTGATGAGCCCTACGTTGTAAGTAGACAATTACATTGCTATTCCTTTAAAGAGTTGTTGAGTGATAATCAGTGATAATTTCTATTAATTATGTTGATGGTTAGTGATGTAAATTTGTTGCGAAAGATTTGTATTGAAGTACGTAATGTAGCAGTGGTATACATAATACGTGCAAGTAATGCATGCATGCACTGTACACGTTTAGTGACCGGAAGTAGTCACGCCTCTTTTGTTAGTTGACAGATTATGAAGTGAGCCATGATAAATAAGGCTGTATGATAGCTGAAGCATATTATTTCTTACAAGGTTGATATAAATGTTCAAGCTGGTTATTAGTGATGAATAATAAATAAATGTCTCATTTAGGGAGATAAAAGTTAGGCTTTGAATACATTGTTTATAAGTATTTTGCTAAGCTAAACTTGGGCCTTGTGTTGTGAAATTAGGGTTTTGAGAGCATTGCTTTGACCGGTTATTGTTTACATATTTGAAAGTCAGTGCTAGGATAGAAGCAAGCAAGCCTTTTGTATCAAATAATTGTATTTAAGATCAGATATTGTTTCAGGAGAGGTTTTTGGATATGACACAAATAATTGACACAAACAAGTTAATTCATATTCAGTGATGCATTTATTGATTGAGACCAGACAAGATGGATAATTATTGTAACAATAATGTCATTGATAAGCATGTGTACATGTATTCCAGTATTGATTGGATGTTTCCTTTATTTGTTTTGTTCAATTACAGATTGAACCGTGCTGATACGTGCTGAAGTATCTTGACAGCGTGGTCTCATACTGGGTTTAGAACTTTGTGTCCTGCTTGATTATTTATCGTCACAGTGTCCCCAACATCAAGTTCAATAACGCTTCATCAGGATGAATGCAGCAGGTCAACTTCAAGCTGCTGGTGGGCAGTCTGAGGTCAGACAGGAAGATGAAAACCAGGAAAAGAAACAGGAAAAAGTGTTGGAGGTGAATCCTGAAGACTCGGTGAGTCAGTGTGTCAGCCATACTAGCTCTGCTTCGTCAGCCATGTTGAAAGCTATGTCCAGAAAGGCAGCCCTAGCAGCTGAAGCAGCTGCTATAGAAGAACGCCAACAGCTAGAACTTGAGGAATTTCAACTAACGCAGCGTAAGTTGAGATTATCGATGCAGACGAAGCTCAGGGTTGCAGAAGCAGAAGAACAGATATACCTAGAGTTTGAGAATAAGAAGTTAGGAATAAGCTTTCCTGAGAAAGAACAGGATGAAACCTTACCATACACTCCTGGCAAGGTGGTGACAGAGACTGTTGTTCCTACTAAGTCTACGAAGTGTAAGCCTATCACAGCAGATAGGTCTGACCATGGACAACCGCTGACCATGAGTGATGATTCAGATGTAGTCACCCTACTGAAGGAAGGACAACAGGAGCAACGCCGTCTTTGGGAGGTGATGCAGCTGCCTAAGGCCGAGTTGACGCCTTATGACGGAAATCCCCTAGAATTTTGGGAGTTCTGGCGGAGTTTCGAGGACAACATTGACTCTAGTTCGTGCGGAGATAGGACGAAGCTAACTCGCCTCTTATACTATTGTCGAGGGGAACCTAAGAGACGTTTGAGTCCTTGCTTATTAATGAACGCATCACAAGGATATTCAACAGCAAAGCGACTTCTGATTGAAAGATTTGGAGACCCAGTTGTCATCACAGACTCCTGGATGAAGAAGATAACATTTGGGAAGCAGATTGGCCCTCGTGACAAGAAAGGTCTAAGAGAGCTGGCAGATGACATGAGTGTCTGCCTTATGTCGTTTCAAGCAATGGGATTCGAACAGGAACTCTCCCCTCAGAAGGTGCTTCTCCCACTGGCGGAGAGACTGCCTTTCCATTTAAAAGGGAAGTGGCTGAGCAGAGTTGGAGCGATTCGGCGCCAGGAGAGAATCCCAAGATTTGAAGATCTGATGTACTTTGTGCAGGAGGCTGCGCAGGAAGTTAATGACCCGGTGTATGGAGAGCTGATGACTGGTCAGAGTGAGCAACGCACGCCTTCTCGAAGTGGGAAGTCAAAGGGCTCCTTCTCTACATCTTCCACTGCAAAGCCTGTTGAACTACATGTAGAGTGTTTCCAGTGCAAGGGTAACCATAGGCTGTGGGATTGTAAGCAGTTTAAGGACTTGCCTCCTAAGGATAGAATGCGGTTAGCAAGGAACAAGGGACTGTGTTTTAACTGTCTAAGACGAGGTCATATGATAGGAGCATGTAGTAGCAAGAGGACTTGCTCAGTAGATGGTTGCACAAGGAAGCACAATAAGCTTCTCCATATGACAGAACCTGATGGCGGCACACAAAATAGAAATGTGGAGCAAGAAGCCTCCTGTAGTTCCACAGGGGCCGGCAGGAAAAGTGTGCTCCCTATAGTGCCTGTGAGGGTGAAGGCAGAAGGCTGCCAAGTTATGCTGTGGACATATGCATTGCTGGACCAAGGGTCAACAAGTACATTTTGTTCAGCAAGTTTAGCAAGGTCACTCGGTGCTAAGGGAGTCAAAGGGAAGCTTCTACTAACGACCCTTGATCGTAAAGAAAGTACTGTCCACACTGAAGCCGTCAGTTTGGTTGTGGACTCCGGAGATAACAGCAAGCAGATCAAGATGTTATGTGTGTACACAAAGGAAAATATCAACGTCAAGGGTGTACACATGGCCACAGTCGATGACATCAAAGGACTGACCCACCTAAGAGGGATTGACATCCCTGTGGCCACTGAAGATGAGGTGGGACTGGTCATCGGTCAAGACGTCCCAGAAGCTCTGATGCCTCTAGAGGTTAGACATGGAGAGAAAGGACCATACGCAGTAAGGACGTGCCTTGGGTGGTCACTCCATGGTCCACTCAGCCGAGCATGTGAAATGAACACTCCAGTGTATGCTACGAACACCTTCATCGAAGGAGATCTGTGCCTCGAGAGACAGTTAGAGAGGTTCTGGAAGCTTGAGACCCCTGATCCTTTCAAGGAAGAGAGAGCTATGTCAAGGAATGATGTCAAGGCCTTGGCAGAGTGGGAGCAGGGCATCTGCATAGAGGAAGGTCATTATCAGCTCCCTATCCCGTTCAAGAAGAGACCTCCAGATCTCCAGAATAACCGATGGTTGGCTGAAAGGAGACTCCAAAGTCTTGGAAGAAGGCTTAGTCAGAGTGATGGTCTCCTTCAGAAGTATACAGATGGCATGGCAGACCTTTTGAAGAAGGGATATGCAGAGGAGGTCAATGAACTTGACAGTAAGAAGGAATGCGAATGGTATTTGCCACATCACCCGGTATTCCATCCCCAGAAACCGGGAAAAGTGAGAATAGTCTTCGATTGTGCATCAGCATGGAAAGGTTTGTCACTGAATGATGTGGTTAATCAGGGACCAGATCTGACTAACAAGCTGATCGGAGTGCTGTTGAGGTTTAGAACTGCGCCAGTGGCTTTGATGGCAGACATTGAAGCGATGTTTCATCAAGTTCGTGTGCCAGCGCCAGACCGAGATGTACTGAGATTCTTATGGTGGCCAACAGGTGACTTGAAGGAAGATCCATGTGTCTACAGAATGTGTGTGCACTTATTCGGTGGGACTTGGAGTCCCAGCTGCTGTAGCTATGCCTTACGACGCACAGCTGAAGACAACAAGGGTGAATTCTCTCCTGAAGCAGTAAAGGCAGTGACTAGGAATTTCTATGTGGACGACTGCTTAATCTCCACTAAGGATGAGGAAGATGCCATACGACTAGCACAAGAATTGAAAGGCCTGCTAGAGAAGGGAGGCTTTAACCTGATCAAGTGGACAAGTAACAACCGCAAAGTTGTGGAAGCCATCCCAGTGGAGGATAGAAGTAAACAAGTTAAGGACTTAGATCTTAGCAAGGAAGCACTACCAGTTGAAAGAGCCCTGGGGATCAAATGGGATGTGCAAGAGGACCGTCTAGAGTACAAGACATTGATAAAGGAGAAACCACTGACAAGAAGGGGTTTGCTTAGCATTGTGTCAAGCATTTATGACCCGCTTGGCTACCTGAGTCCCTTTATCTTGAGAGCTAAGCTGTTGATGCAGAAGTTAGCAACAAAGAAGTTAGGATGGGATGACCCAATTCCAGATGTTGGACTGCAGTTATGGCAGCAGTGGGTAAAGCAACTTCCTGAAGTAGAAAACTTCAAGGTGCCAAGATGTGTGGTTCCTGCAGGATATGGTGCCAAGACAGAGCATCAGTTACATCACTTTGCTGATGCATCCGAAGATGCCTATGGAGCGGTGACATACCTGGTGGTAAGGAACTCTAAAGGGCAAGTCTGTAGCAGTCTTGTCTTTGCCAAGTCTCGCCTCGCTCCAGTGAAGAAGACTACGATTCCTCGTCTCGAATTGATGGCTGCTACTGTTGCGGTGAAGTCAGATGTCTTAGTGAGGAGAGAACTGGATCTACCACTAAAAGACTCTGTGTTCTGGACTGACAGCATGATTGTATTGGCATACATTAAGAATGAAGACAAAAGGTTTCACACCTTTATTGCCAATAGACTGTCTATGATTCACTCTGCCAGTGATGTAAAGCAGTGGCATCATGTCAACACGAAAGAGAATCCGGCTGATGACGTCAGTAGAGGCATGAGTGCTAGGGATCTCGTGGCTAGTGAGAGATGGCTTCATGGGCCAAAATTCATCCTGTTGACTGAAGAGCAGCAGAGCCAAGATCCAGAAGCTGATGATATCCTACTAAACGATGATCCTGAAGTAAAAACTGTGAAGGCTTATGCCGCTGAGACTGATGTTGATGTACCAATTGCGGCTACTGATGAACTGTTGAGCTACTTTTCAGATTGGTGCAAACTAAAGAAGGCAGTAGCTAGAATCTTGCAGTTTCGGGGATATCTTCTGTGCAAGGTGCGGAAGGAGGTATTTGACTGTAAGGTGCTTCTTACAGTGGATGACATGAGAGAGGCTGAGCAGGCAATCCTGAAATATGTTCAGCGCCTGGCATACCCAGCTGAATACCAGGCAATTGAGGAGAAGCCAGCCTTGAATGGAAAGCAGAGGGCTAGTAAGTTGAAGAAGTCCAGCCCTCTCTATAAGTTAGACCCTATGATGAGCAGAACTGGGTTGCTGTGTGTTGGAGGCCGCCTTAGGAATGCAGAGCTGAGTGACGAGATGAAGCATCCCATCATCTTACCACCCAAGCATCACGTGGTAACACTGTTAGTGAGACATGTTCATGACATGGGACATTTAGGCAGAGAGCATGTCCTATCGATGCTGAGGCAGCGATTCTGGTTGATCAGAGGGAGGTCTACTGTGCGACAGGTGAAACGGGACTGTTTTAAGTGTAAACGCCTGTCGTCTCCAACTCTCGGGCAGAAGATGGCTGATTTACCTAGTGATCGTGTGGCGTTTGACAAGCCACCATTTACTAATGTTGGAGTGGACTGCTTTGGCCCTTATCTTGTCAAACAGGGCAGAAGCCAAGTGAAGAGATATGGCTGTATCTTCACTTGCCTATGTGTGAGAGCCGTACACATAGAGATCTTGCATTCTATGGACACTGATTCATTTCTGAACGCTCTTCATCGATTCATGGCTCGCCGTGGAAGACCAGAGCTCATCAGATCTGACAACGGCACGAATTTCGTCGGAGCAGAGAGAGAGCTGCGAGAGGGGTTAAGTAGATGGAACCAGCAGAGAATTCATGACCATCTACTCCAGAAAGGCATTGAATGGAGGTTTAACCCACCAGCGGCCTCGCACATGGGTGGATGTTGGGAACGCCAGATAAGAACGACGAAGAAGGTGCTCGGTGCCTTGATGAGACAGCAAGTGCTGTCTGACGAGAACTTATCAACGCTGATGTGTAAGGTGGAGTCCATCATCAACGGGCGCCCTCTGACGGTAGTGTCGGATGATGCGGTGGATCCAGAACCCCTCACTCCGAATCATTTGCTCCTGCTGCGGGGTAATGGTACTGGGCCGCCTGACCTCTTCGAGGCACGAGATGTCTATAGCAGGCGACGATGGAGACAGGTTCAGTACCTTAGTGACATTTTCTGGCAGAGATGGAGGAAAGAGTATCTTCCTACACTCCAAGCGCGACAAAGGTGGAACGAGCGTGAGCGTGATGTTAGCGTGGGTGACATCGTTCACATCATGGAAGAAGCACCACGAAACCACTGGGCTGTCGGTCGCGTTGTAGAGATTTTCCCAGGCAAGGATGGGCTAGTTAGGTCAGTTAGGGTGCAAACCAAATCATCGACCCTTGTTAGGCCAATTCATAAGCTGTGTCTTTTGGAATCAGTGAATCATAGATAGGTATATTCTATCCCCAGATAGGTACAAGTTTTACCCCTGTGTTTGTTTCTTAGAGCACTCTATTTGACAGAACTGAACTTCGATAGAGAGACATTTCAAGATGAATAGACATTTTGACAAATGAACAGAGAAATCAAAGTACAGTTTACACCATGGACTGTTATTTGAAAGGACTAATAATTCTGCATAGAGTGGACTCATTTATTACTCTGAAAAAGGACATTTCAAGTATTCACCTGTATAGCAGGCTAGTGGACTGGTTGCTTAGCAACAGGAGCCTTATTGGACTCTTTTTCGTACAGACAACACATCAATATCAAATTTATGTATCGATGTGCATGTATATTGTTGTGATGTTTGTTTTATATACATGTATTAACATTATTCAACAGGTTGTTTTCAAGATAGAAATCACTATTTTATCATGCAATTGCATTTTGTGCAGAGATTTACTTTCTAAAGAGGGAGATTATTTTAAAAGGAGATGAGAATTGATCAATATTGATGTTTTCTGACATTGCAAGAAATTGCTAAACTATGGGATTCTTAGGAGTAAAATATTTGAGAATATGGAATTTTCTTTAGATCTGTGTTGTCTTCCAGTATATACACATTTACTGCAAACAAATTAACATATTGATAATGTGTTTCAGGTACAAGTAAAGACAGTCATGTGTAACAGAGCATTTAAATTGTCAAAATATTTTTTTTTTTTTTTGATATATGATGTTATAAATGATTGCCTTTAGCTCACATTTAAGGGGCCGGTATGTTACTGACAGGAAGTTTTCTCCTGTGTTGATAAAATCATGTAACGATAAGTTGGGAAATGCTGACGTCATAGACGAGGCTTTTGGGGGAATTGACATGTATTTGACTATTGAGGGCGTTTCTTCGCATGCCACTGATTTTCCTTGTTTGGAACGGTCTGACGACCGTGAGGTTGTGATGATAAATTAATTCTTTTTGATGAGCCCTACGTTGTAAGTAGACAATTACATTGCTATTCCTTTAAAGAGTTGTTGAGTGATAATCAGTGATAATTTCTATTAATTATGTTGATGGTTAGTGATGTAAATTTGTTGCGAAAGATTTGTATTGAAGTACGTAATGTAGCAGTGGTATACATAATACGTGCAAGTAATGCATGCATGCACTGTACACGTTTAGTGACCGGAAGTAGTCACGCCTCTTTTGTTAGTTGACAGATTATGAAGTGAGCCATGATAAATAAGGCTGTATGATAGCTGAAGCATATTATTTCTTACAAGGTTGATATAAATGTTCAAGCTGGTTATTAGTGATGAATAATAAATAAATGTCTCATTTAGGGAGATAAAAGTTAGGCTTTGAATACATTGTTTATAAGTATTTTGCTAAGCTAAACTTGGGCCTTGTGTTGTGAAATTAGGGTTTTGAGAGCATTGCTTTGACCGGTTATTGTTTACATATTTGAAAGTCAGTGCTAGGATAGAAGCAAGCAAGCCTTTTGTATCAAATAATTGTATTTAAGATCAGATATTGTTTCAGGAGAGGTTTTTGGATATGACACAAATAATTGACACAAACAAGTTAATTCATATTCAGTGATGCATTTATTGATTGAGACCAGACAAGATGGATAATTATTGTAACAATAATGTCATTGATAAGCATGTGTACATGTATTCCAGTATTGATTGGATGTTTCCTTTATTTGTTTTGTTCAATTACAGATTGAACCGTGCTGATACGTGCTGAAGTATCTTGACAGCGTGGTCTCATACTGGGTTTAGAACTTTGTGTCCTGCTTGATTATTTATCGTCACAGTGTCCCCAACACTAAATGTTCAAATATTTATACACGAGTACTCTATGGAGAAGTGTAATCATAGAACTTATATCAAGCAAAACAAATCTTTCTCCTCAGTTTTACAATTTCTATTTTTTTATTTTAAAGAATTGTATCTTTAGACTTGTTTTGATCAAAGGTGTCAGATGTACTTACATGTAGAGAATTAGAAATTTACATCACTGATATCAGGGAGTTGCAAAAAAATACACCTCGGAACTCCTCCAAACAACTGGTATCCAAGACTAGAATAGAACAATAAATGTTTTAGCAGACAGGCACACAAACAGGATAACCAACTCAATGGGGAAAGAAAAGAAAGAAATTCTGCTATCAATTTACCTCTTACATAATAGGGTACCCAGTTTATCTTGGGGGCCATTATCAGTAGATTACCCTGACCCCCAACTGACCTCCTAAATGTGCCTGGTAAGAAGACCCTGGCAATCAAAAAAGAGGAGGGCTTGTTGGAGGAAGGGGGAACCATAGACGTCTATGGGGGAACACAGCACGCCCCTCTACCCATGGTACTGGGTGGGAAACGTGACCCTCTTGAACCAACAAGAAACTCCGAGGTAAGAAGGCCTCCGCCCTTCAAAATTCTTCTTCTTGCATAAGTTGGGATCTCAAAATAGATTCTTCTTGTTATCACTGCCCTGATATATTCAGCAAACTGGCCAAAGATAAGAAACCAATTATCTTGACTGGATAAAAGACTTCCTTCATTTTATTAACTACATGTAGCCTATAGGCTATAGGCTATAGGCTATACATGCAACTCAACGGAGATTCGACCACTCCATTTCCCTTTCAGAGAAAATTTGAAAGGTAACACCACAAATACACCCATATACACCCATAAAGGAAGATTATTTCATGAACTGTTATGATTGAGGGGGTACATTTATACTGTTTTCAGTATTCTAAACATTTTCATCAGAAAAAAAATCAAGTCCATGAAGCACCTCACAGTGACATCACAGTGACATCAACAATGTAATTGTCCACCTGAAGAGACCACAACAGGAACTCATACATCATGCTACACACCATGTTCTAGAAAATAAAAGTCATGTGCCCTGACTTTATTCCCTCTCTCCCTTTCTTTAGGCCCCAATGTCCAGTTTTTTTTATTGCTCCACAGGAGCTAAAACCATGGGAGGTGAGGAAACTGAAAATTCCAACCAATTTGCGGTTTTGAGCAGCTCAAGGTTTTTTTTAAACCTTTACTTACTGGACATTCAAAGTATAACCAGAGAGTTGGAAAAGAGAGAACAAGAGAAAAAGAGAAAGAGAGAGAGAGAGAGAGAGAGAGAGAGAGAGAGAGAGAGAAGAGGAGAGGCAGTTTTATACCTGTAGGGAATAATTTTCCAAAAATCTCTTTTATGTGACAGAGCATGAGGGAAGGAAAAATCTCTTTTTTTTTCTAGTCATTATTTCTCAGTTTGGAAGTCCTAAAAAAACACAAAGAATGTTCTTTAAAATATCAAGGGGTCAATATCTTGAGAGTCACTGGCATTTTAACAGTCCTTGACAAATGTACTAGTAATACTGTGTCATGAGGCCTGCCCTCATCAGCTCGAGTTTGCCAAATAACCCGCTTTTCAGACTCTGGATATTATCCCGAAGCTTAAAATTACATCTTCACCAGACTGATATGCTCATCACAAACTAGCTCGGACGGGCGCAAATTAGCCCGCTATTTCCCAAATAGCAGGATATTTTGGAAACAAGACCAAGATTTCTCAGGATATTTTCTTGACCAAATATCATGCTAATTGCAACTGCGGGCTGATGTGGATGCACATTAGCTGGATAATTTGCAATAGAGATAGTTAAAATAGTGGGTTATTTGGCAAACTCAAGCTAATGGAAATAGGCTTGTTGACTAGTCTGTGAGATGAAATTGAAAGAAACATCAGCTAAATGAAAGATAAACTCCAGTACTGGTAAAAAAAAAAAATTAAAAAATTCTCACAGAATCAAACGAAACTTACACTGAATGTTCAAGATTAAAAATAAATGACATGTGCCAAACAATTTTGGAAGAAAATGTATACTGGCTGAGTAATGAGCATAGAAAGACAAGGAAATCAAGGTAGTACTAGCCCCGACACCATGTGTGTTGTCCCATATATAGCTTTCTATGTGAGTGCTTGTTACTTTACCAAGACTCGGTCAAATTTATTATGATTTTGATGACTCCAGAACCTTGCAGTGCACACCAATACTTACATGCTACATGATCAACCGTTTCTGATCCTTTCCACACCTTTTCTTTCACAATGCAATCGCATTACCAGTACTAAAGTTTATCTTTAAGTTTGGAGGAAGTTTATGAGCTATCTTTAATGTGCTCTTTAAGATGCAAGCATGTATGTACAGGCATAGTGTGTGTTTTTTTTTTAATTGGACCCTCATTAAAAAAGTTGAAGGTTTGTTTGAGTCTTTGCTTGGTCAAGTTGGTGAGACATGTAATATTGAGTGCCCACAACTCCTTGGTATAACCAAACAGATAAAATATGGCCATGGACCTACGTGTTATGACAGTCACATGATCAAGTTGTCATTTGCCTCCAATATACAATAATACATGTACATACATGTGTTGGATTCTGAAAGTTGAAAGTTGAATTGATGTTCATGTCACTAAAACTGTACACATTGATACATAAACTCATTCATTTTCTAATCAAACTATCAGATTTGTTAGTTTAATTTTGTTTGTTGTATGTTTGCTGTTTCATTAGTCTTAGAACTAATTTGAAATTAAAATTTTATAGCGTTCAACCAACTCCTCTACCAAAACGTTTCTGATTAAACATTTTATTTAAAGAAAACTGGCCAGAAATTTGAATTACAGTGACAAATCAATTAGTAATTAACTGCATCATCATATATCATGAAAATATCTGATTGTGTATGCTACACACAACACTCATAAACAGACGACAATCCCATCAGCTGGACACACAAGACTAGCAAAACATGAGCCCATTCATGATTTTGGTTTTCAACCTTTCACCCCCCCCCCCACCCCCTTTTCCCTCTGTCTCTCTGTCTTTCTCTCTCTCTCTCTTTCTCTTTCTCTCCTTCACTGACCAGAGACCTTGAGCCCACCCAGATGGTCAGCAAGAATGTAGGAAGAGCTGAAGAAAGGAATTTATATGACTGGACATTTGATAGAGGTGCTATTCAAATCAGAAGTTTAGTTTCATGTAACAGAACATCAATGATTTGTGGAAATACATTCATATATGTTCATTCATGTAAATGAGCTTTCAATAATTAAAACTACAAGTGTATCACCCTAACAGTTGATTTTCAAAATTTATACAAGTTAACCTAGCAGCAAGCTATTACATTCACATGTTAATATATCTTTGTATCTCAATAGTCAAAATGCAAATTGCATACATTAGTTGTTGCTAGGTTGGACAAATAATTATTGGATTTCCCTACCTAACAACATGTAATATTTGCAATTTGAATACTGACTAGTGAAATACAATTATTTGTAACAGGTGAATAAAATAATTATATGATTGTCAAGGCACTTCATAAAGACCTATGCGTCAAATTTGATTACATTACGAAAATGGCCTATTATCACAGCATGTGCATTCAAAGAAAGGAAACACAGAGGAAAGCAATGCAAGCATGAATTCATTGCCTTCCATTGTCTGCTAATGAAGAAATGGACAAGGGTGAGGGGGAAAAAACCTGACAGAGAGCATTGTCTTGTGAAAACAATTTAATTCTGAGCTTCGGTAGTGTACGTCTATGTTGTCATAGCAACCAGAAGCTGACCGACGGATCCAGCTTTGGATGCAGTCCACAGGATGACCAATCATTAATCTTGTACATTGCAGATAATGAACATATGCATGAAACCTTTAAAAGCTGGCACTTGTATTTGACTTTGCATTTTTTTTAATGGTTGTATATGACTTGCTAATTGAAGTCGTTTGTAGCCTTTGTACGTCTTCCCAGGTCGACTGGCCGAGTACACAAAGAGTTAATTTCACGTATATAGCATTAAGCCTACTATTTCATTCATATTAAATCCCCTACTTTACATCTGTTCTGTCTTCTAATAATCAAAATATGATTCTCTCATTTTAAACCAAGATAATCGTCAGATAACATTCAATTTCGTGACCAAGATATACTATTGGATAAAAATGCATTGAAATCAAGAGATCTTACAAACTCTAAGACAAACCTCAACATATAAAATGGCTCTTAATATTCAATCACACCTACAGCATCAAAATACATTTCTTTAAAAAAAATACTGCTCATACAATGTTTGTTTTTCTCTAATCAGAAGCACATTTTCCCAGCAGTCAAGTAAACCAACAATTAAAGAGAAGGTTGAGTTCTGGGAAGAGGTGAAAAATAAATTGTGAGCATTACTCATTCTTATTATGCAAGTGTGGAAGAACATCAGTTAAGACATGTTCCCTGAAAAGCATGGCTCTTCAAATGCCTTCATATTCTAAATATGCATGTAACATCGTAAAAATCGGGAGGGGGGGGGCCGGCTTTTTACGCCACGTGTTCGTGTAGTCCCATATACATCTTTCTGTGCAAGTGTTTGTAACTTTACCAAGACTTGGCCACATTTCTTATCATTTTGATGATTCCAGAACCTTGCAATACACACAAATTCTTATATGCTAGATGATCAACCTTTTCTGGTTGGTTCCACACCGTTTCTTTCACAATGCAATCGCATGACCAGAACTCAACTTCATCTTTAATGTTTTATCCTATACATTCACAAATGCCCCTGATAAAAATTATGTAGGCTCTGTAGATAGCAATCATACTATCATAGCACCCAAAATTGAAGAAAATATGCAAGGTCGAGGGTGGGTTACAAGTAATGTAAAAACCAAAAACTTTTGCAACATTAATCTTCTTAAAAAATTGATAATGGCAAATGGTTTTGTAAGCAGGACATTTTTTCAGTATTGAGACTCAATATTATTGGAATGAAACTTTTGCAAATCCAGACCATTCACCAAACTAGTGAATATTTTTTGTAATAAATCATATACATTTTAGAAGAGTCAAGTACCAAGTGTACTCTACCATAAGCAGTTATGTAATAATCCAGGGTATTCTCAGTAACTATATCATACAACCTTGGTAAACAATAGTATATAGCTACTAAAGGTTACTGGTACCAATTGGAAAGGTGACATAATAGGCACAACCACATGGTAAAAATCTTATTTCTACCACCTACCCCCACACATTGCGTCCCTATTTTCACGAAGTGACGGTAGTGAATGGAAATCGCATTCAATTTGCATGCAGATTTTCCTCACTACCGTCACTTCGTGAAAACAGGAACGATTTGAAGACTGAGAATTCAAAAAAATTCAATGTTAGTCGCAGGATATCTACATGTATAGGCCCGATATTTCCTGCCACTTTGTATGATGATGATTGCCTTTGTTTATAATCCATTAATGTATATGCCACTGACATTCAAGCATCTGGACAGGAAATGTACCTCATAAATGACACTTTTCCTGGAAAAGAATTGTGAGCGAACAAAGCGTCCTCTTGATAAGTTTTTAAAATACAGTTGAAAAAGAATGGTGATGAGAGGAAAGATTATGGATTGCAACAACACCCGACTCTTTGATTTATAATATCTATGAGCTATAAGGGATATTCATACGGAGGTGACGATAGATACAATTAAGATTAATCATACTGAAACTGGACTGGTTTTTCTCCTTTGGCTTTCCTAAGTGATGATCGTGTTAATCATTTTTAATACTATCAAAAAATTAACTACTTTCATAACCAAGTAAAACAGGTTAAAAAGAAAAAGTATGTTCATCATGACTTGAATATGACTGAAACTGGTAGATAAACTACTGGTACCAGGCCTTGTGAAGTTGTGATCGATCTATGCCTATCTATCATCTAATATCGCAAACTGTAAAACATTCCTGTAAGCGTGATAATAAAAAGTGTCCAGGAACACAGTTTCTATTTTTGTTGATACTGACGCTCATGGAGATATGGTCAATGGCATGTTTCATTTTTGGCACTCCTATTGATTATCACCAGTCGTACAGAAGGAATTCATCTATTATTAGTTGATATTAATAAGTCTTTGTGTAAAATTACAGGGTGATTTATTCTCATCATACTACTTTCATACTGTACATATCACACTGTCCATGTCCAAATATAAAATATCAATTTTCATAGGACATCTCAAATTGAAGACTCACTCTCTGCAAGAAGCTTCTTTTAATTAAGTATCTTGAGAAAAAATTCTTGTATGTTCCTAGTTGAAGTATTTCCATATACACGTATATATATATATATATATTTTTTGTATGTGTTAAAAGAGAATACAATTTTGCCACTTTTCCACACCAGCAAAAGAAGAAAGAATACCTGGTGTTTGATGAGCAAGCTTTCTGCCTTTAAACACATAAATTGTGACAGGAAACTAAACATTCTTTTTCTCTTTATCAAATAAATCAGGGCCTTACGCATGAAATGATGAAAAGAGGAAATGTATTTTTCCTCTGTTTACAGGTTGACTCTTTTATGTCAGGAGAATCACTATTCCATACATGGAGTGGATAATGATGGTGGTGGTGGTGGTGGTGGTGGGGAGGGGTGTGGGGAGAGGTGGAATTACCGGTTTTAAATTACCACACCTCACATTCATACTGCCCACTGCAGTTCCCGCCATTCCTGCCTGTTGAATGTCCAGGGCTGTGTCAATCATTGACTTTACAAACCATGTGCTTTGAACAGTTATAGCTCATCTAGTACAATAGGATCCAGATCTGTGCCTTCTCAAAGGCGTATCCCTTCATTCACAATTTGTTTTGAGAAAAGTAGTGGAACCATTTCTGAAATGCAAATTACTTTTAGCTCTCCTTTGTGAGGTGAAAGGGTTATTCTCTTCTACCGATAGGAATACCATTTATTGTCCCTCTCTCTCCATTCACACCGCTTCTTCTTTCAGACTTCCATTCATTTCGATTCAACCCAGGGTATTCAAAAAGTTAACCCGCTCCTTATTGTTGCTATACTATTGACACAAAATATATCTACAAAGCATTGCAAAGATTGGCTCCCTTCTCACAATCAATACATCTTGAGATGTTCATTTAAATGTGTAGAAACTAGAATAAGCTTCGACCTACAAATGTACGTATAGGGTTAGGTTAGCGTTAGTCCATCCACCCAACCTCAGTGTAAGGAAACTGGAGAAGCCATATTATTCGGCATAAATTAAAAAGCCCTGATCACCTCCAGTGCTCTGAGAACAATACTTCACACTAGGCAATTAAAATGTATTATGCAATACACTATATAAATGTAACATATCATTATTAGTACTAGTAGTAGTATTTAAAATTTCAAATATTACTATAGGCAATAACTACTGTACCTAAATCACTAAACTATCTAGCTCCAAGTCTTTATCAATGCATTCTATCATAGATTCATGTACGGTGTATTTTTAGTTTAACCTCAGCTTGAACTTTGTTCATACATTGCTTGCCTCGTGCCTTTTTGGATACATTACTTGATTGATCAAGAGTAATTACCGGTATGTTCTGTTGTAAAGGCTATATGCAGTATGCATGTCATAAAGATAAGAAAGTTTAAGAAAAATACAAATTCATATATTTGTTTTTACTTTATTCTTATTTTGGGGGACAGGAGTGGGGTTCGGCAATCGATACTTCATTCTTTGCAATAGGCTATTTTCGTAATGCAATCAAATTTAACACACAAATCTTTTCAAAGTGCCTTAATTGCTACAAAATTATATCATTCATCTGTTATGAATAACTCAAGTTCAATAGTCAGAAAGCAAATTGCATACACTCTGTGTTGTTAGGTAGGACAAGCCATGTTTATCCTACCTAGCAAACATTCATGTATGTAATTAGCATTCTCAGGACTATTGTAATACAACTATTTGTAGCAGGTAAATGATAATTTTAAAAATGATTACTTGAAAAATGGCAATTAACAAAGATTTTTGCTATAAATTAGAGTACAATACTAGCATACACTATACTTATGTACTGTTCAATGTTTTACCAGTGCAGATTTACAGGCTGCATGTAGGAATCTTGGAGAGATTGCTTATCATGCAGTGTAACTCAATGCTTTACACACCATGTGCTTCATATTATATAACTCATGCAGGTCACACCCATTATTCATACACCGTCTAGAGAGGGGGCTATCATCAAAAGAAACCAGCAGACCTGTGATTCTCATCAATGCAGCCATGCACAGAATGATGCGAGTCAACCAATGAGCAGAACAAATTAGTTTTTTGTAACAAATAATAAATACAAACTTAAAAATTTAAATTAAAAAAAAAGATAATCAACTTGTGATAATGTTTATTGAAAAACTTAACAAAACTAAAAGATGATATGAGATAACAATGCAGAACAAAAATTATCAAAAGCCAAATAGTGGAGAGAGAAAGAGAAAAAAGAGAGAAAGAGAAAAAAGAGAGAAAGAAGGAGAGACAGAGAGACAGAGAGAGAGAGAGAGAGAGAGAGAGATGAAGGTGAAAGATAGAACAAGGTAGCGGTAGATGAAGAAAAGAGAAAACACTGAACACAGTTGGAAAATGTCAACAAAGATTCTCACTGCAAGAGATCACATGCAGAAGGGGGAAAAAGTTCTACAAAAAGTTGGCTACAGAGGGTGCACTTCCCAAACTATTTTTGTTCTACATTGAATGCAAAATTTAGCATGGGTCAGTTTATCAAAGGCTTCATTTTTCATCTGACAAGTCCCCACTGCTGAAACTGTTATCTGTGAAATTGTTTTAATTCCTTTTGATGACAGAACAAACTGATGCATTGCAGTATTAAAGTCACATATTCCTAGGTTTGTATCATATTTCATTTTAAAAACTAATGCTCAGTGGAAGAGAAGAAATCAGGCTATACATGTAGGCCTCTGGAAATATCATCTGTTCAGCATCAGAAGGGCATTAAATCTGAATATGAGTTAATGCCCTTCTGGCTCCACAAAGGGTCAATGTAGAACAAAAATAGTTTGGGAAGTGCACCCTCTGTAGCTATCTTCCTGTAGAACTTTTTAGGACTGCCATATAAAATGAAATAAAATGTGGTCTTTATAGAGAGTGGTCTTAATATTCAGGGTGTTGTTAAAGAAGGTAAGATTAAGAAAAGCTTCTCCAGTGAATTGAGGTATAAATCTTCATAGACAGGTGATCAACATGATAGGTGTGACTTAGGCTGCGTTCATGCTTAAATTTTGAAGGCAGAATGAGCGATCTGAAACGCTCATCGTAAACGCTCATCGTGATCGCAGTTCCACGATGTACTGTTCATGCTTACTTCTCTGGCTCCCCCAGGCAATTCTCCGTGTGTGGCCTTAATTGGTCTTCCAGCTGGATTCGCAAACCTTCACTGTGCATGCTACGTAGACCCACTAGAGGTCAGTGCGTTGACCCCATTTAAACGCGTTTACAAATTGTAAACGCATCTTTTTGTGAGTTTACGATCGGCGATCGTGATCGCCGTTTTTCGGTGATTCTACAAAAGTGAGCATGAACGCAATCGTGTTTTAAACTAAACGCGTAACAGATGCCTTATTCTGGCCGTCAAAATCAAGCATGAACGCGCCCTAAGAAAGACTGATACAGAAAGACAAAATAAAAGACAAGTGTCCTTTATAAACAGTTGGCTTTTTAGGAGACAAGGTATACAATACAACTAGCTATATAAAATGATAAGAATTGGGTTATATGTGCAGGTTTGCTCGTAAATAGCCTAAGGTCACTGTAATACAGTTTGTGATGACTATGAAAGGCTGCCAAAGGAAATTAGGGGGAAAAAGGTTTTATAGACATGTTATCATTATAGAAGTCTACAGGATTTTGTCAAGGCATGTTGGACGGTGTATAATTATACTTGTCATACACATATGTTAATTTGGAGAGAATACAGAGGACTGTTCCTTTAAAGCACAGGAAATGAGTGTCAGGAAATGAATGTAGTCCGGGCCTTGATGAGGAAATTTCCTTCAACTTATTGTTAACTAGCTTCCGAAACCCAACACAGAAAAGAAGACAGGATAATGACGGTATACAACTTTACCTGAAAGTCAACGCTCCTTTCTAGTGCGTTCAAGCAACACTTTTTCGAACTAGAAACACGGTTTAGTATAAAACATGGTAGTGTTCAAGCGATTTCAAGCAATTTTTTGTCAGTCTTAAAAATAAACGTATTTAAAAACGCAAACATGAAACGCTGAAAAAGATGCGTTTTGTATCATGGTTCTGTAGAATCACGGTCGCTAAAAATCGCTTGAACGAACGGAAATCTCAATCATGATTCTATAACGTCATTATCGTGGCCTGCTTCCAGTTTGACCGACAGTCGACCATAAACACAGACAGAAAGCATGCGGCGAAGTTGACCTATGCTTCCTGGGTCAAACTGTGCAGTGTGATGAGCAGTGGCTGGGCTTGAAATGAGCGAGAATAAGCGTTGATGAAAAATCGCTTGAACGCCCTCCCGCAGTAACCATGTTTTTTAACGGCGTTTTGATTTGTGATTCATGTTTGTGATTCTAGCTGCAAAAAATTGCTTGAACGTACCCCTACAAGACTGGAAAGATGTTTTATGAGCATTTATCATGCAAGCATTATGATACGAGAAATGGAATCTCTGCTTTGGGAAATGAATAAATCTGACTCAATATTTATCATAGCATTAGCAGATGTCTGGGAACCAGTTGGTGTTAAGTTAAAAATATCAATGAAAGAGCCAAAGGATCAATTTTATTACACAAATCACTATTTTGTTAAATCCAAATTTGTCATAGTGGCCTATGAATCCACACATACATGTATATAATATTAAATGTATTTATGTATTGAGAATCAAAATAGCCTTTACAAAGCGTTTATGCTCTACATGGCTCTACGCAGATGAGAGTTTCTTTATTTATATAAACTACATTAATCATTGGAAATGCATATTGACATAGTAGGTGAATATATTTACTCACATGCCTAGCTATGCATTTCCATTTATTATCATTCTGAGAAAAGTGCAATAATGAAGGTATAGGGCTAATTTCTTCCACTCCATGGGTCAAAATCAGAGTACAATAAAGGCACATTGTGTCCATTGTGCAGTTAGCATAATGGTCAACAATTCATCTTTGCACTCTCTTGACTCAAGTCCAACTTACTCCAAGACAAGTTAGCAGAAAACAAAACAAACAAATCAAATTCAAAGTATTAACATCAGTAAGCACTCATGGGACATTAAAACCCAGCAGGCATGCCTTGCCCTAGGAATTCAATCATGCTGGGCTAAAAATAGAAGTATCCCCTTTTAGCATTGCCATGGTAACAGACAATACTCATGCTGTGATTCATGTTTGTCTCTACGATTAGTATTTGCACTTCTTCTCTGAAGGTTGTCCATTTTCGTCCAGAATTCTCTTGAAATGTAATATAATGCAAACGAGTTGGTTTAACTGCTGGCTGAGTTAAAAAGAAAGCATGTTTTGTCATCATTAAACCATAGACCCATAGTAGCCTACATGTACATGTAGTAGGTCCATGATTAAACCATGTACAGAGGACCTCAAGCCAAAGATTGTAGTTCAACATCTTTTAAAGCCCCACTGCACTACTTATAGTTACTTGCTCCCTCTTTACAGCAAACAATGCCTAATGGGTGCCTGTTGGTTCCCCATGATCCACTTTTTCTTATGTTAATTGGGAGCTGATTTGATGAGATAACTATCTTTCAGTGACCTTGCAGGGAGGTCTAATCCCACCTGGCTAAACTGGTACAGATGGGCTTTAAAGTTGAATTTTAGCAGACAAATCCATTGAATTATTCTTGATCCGGAAATATTATGTATATTTTTTAATACAATCCTGATTAAAACCATCAAGGAAGTTGAATTTGAAAAGTACATGGGAGTCAGGTGATACATTTGTGTGCCAACATGTAAACACGAACCTACATGTACAGTATATAATACACAGAGCATGTTTGTTATCTATATTCATAATGCAAAGCCAAGATCAAAGAATAAACAAATATACTGATAGAGATTGAACGTTGTTGTGTATACCAGGAAGCAATGCAATATATTCCAAGAACGATTACCCTTCCGTTCTACCCACTGGTTTTGCACTGTACTTTATTAATTGATAGCTGTCTCCCAACTATTACAGGAAGCACGTAAGTGCTTTAAAGGTAATGCAAAGTTTTGGGAAATTTTGAAAATCGAATGAATAGTAATTCTTTAACATTTTGATATATTTGGATGCCCCTGTGGATGTATTATAAGCACCAGAAAATTTAGCCCCTAAAACACTTATTTCAAATAGCGCCCATGAAAATCTCAGAATATGCAGTTCTGATATAATTTCCAAACGGGAATAGCAAATTGGTCGTTGTAGTCAAGAAACATTGTTTTTTAAAGCTCACGTAATATCAGTCTTGAGAGGGAGCTATACAACATAAAGAGTTTATTATTTACAATTTCATCACTTTAAACTTGATTTCAACCGGGCCAACGATAATTGAATATTGTAAAATCGCTTATGCTTCCAATATGTTCATTTGAACCAATTCATGACCCCATATCAAAACTTTGTATAACCGGTATCTTTAATAAATGAATTACATCATTATGTTTGAGGACCTCACTTAGAAATATACTTATCATAGTGAAGATTACACACGTGAGATACTTCAGTGCTAAATTTACACTCATCTTTGGTTTCACAAAATTATGTACATCTATTACATACAAGAAGCCTATGCATGTGCCATGTAGAGTGTACAATGGTATATGGAACCAGCAAAAAACTGTATACTTTGGATCAATAAGGGATCATGATTATACGATTGCATACCAGGATATGTTTATAAATTGACCAATTTATAAGTAAGGAGGCTTCGGTCAACCAAATACAAATTACTGCCTCTGAAATCACTAGCAAATGATGTCATCAAATCTATTTGAAACTTTCTAATCCTGCAATTGTTGCACCTATAACCACAATCCAATTTGCTAAAAAATGATATTGCATATTATGCATGATCGACCCTGCTACTTGGATTTCATGAATACCAGCAGTCTGCACTCTGCAGCAAGCGATTTCTCTCTGGCAAGCTCTAGAATGGTCAACTTAAAAAGAGCTCCACTTGAAAAACAAAATAATAAACCTAAACATTGCTGAAAGGGAATCCCTTTTTTCTTCATATAAAAGCAAATCTACGATGAGCACCCCTAAACCAGAAGGCCATTTTTTTTTTAATTGCTGAGAATATCATCAATTTTACAAATGTCTTAGAGTTCACACAAACGTAATATATAACCAGAAGACTAGCACTAGCAGAGTTTCCAAAGCATTTTCTACATTTGTATGTCATTCAACTTATCTTGGCAACTAAAACAGGATTTCCTTCCAATATATCAACAAACATTAAAATTACGTAAAAATCATAATTTTATTTCTTGGAAGAGGACTATGTGTACTTTATAAGTTCAGACACAAGGAAATGAAATTTTACATGGCATGAAAGTTTTCTCAATTTACTTTTGAGTATCAATTAAATGATCTCAATTAAAACTCATGCAAATGTACTCCATATACAATATACAATAGCTCCAGGAAGTAAGTTACAATAGTAAGTTACTAAACCCCTCATAAATACAGGTTGGAAAATCAAGTTTCAATGATTATATCTCTTTTGTTCTGGCATAATCATCACTTTGTCTAGTATCAATAGAAAGTGTATTTATTCCTCTTTAAAGTGATACCATACTTAGAATGATTTTGCAGCCATGGAATGAGCAGTATGTCAGAATAACAGGCAGGGTCAAAAGAGAAAAGTTTCAAAATACACTGGTAAGCACTAGTCTGCAAGCACAAACCCTGGTCAGTCGTAAAAGTGTGTCTGCACTATAAGACTACCATAGGCCATGTACTGTAGCTGCTCCTGACATTACAACCAGTAGGTAGCTGGGCTAGACTTCTCTCATGGCACAATGATTTGTTGATAAAGTGTCAAATTAGGGTCTGTGCATGCAGACTAGGTAAGCACTGGCATTGTTATGCAGAGCACTATTCTATCTTTGACACAAGAGTGTAATTTTTGTTAATGACTGTGGGGCTATTGTTCCCAATTGGTCATCCATGAATCACAAATACTAAAGAATCTGACTATGAAATTCATGAACTATGGTGACATGTCAGGAAATATTCGTATACTGTATGGTCATCAAGCCTAGGGTAACCGACTTTGAAAAGGCCAGGCAATAGGCCCGTCTTCACTATCTCGAGATTGCCAAATATCCAGCTATTTGAACAATCCCGATCGAAACTATCCAGCTAATTTGCGTCCTCATTAGACCGAAGTAGCAAATTAGCTGGATAGTTGGTCTGGATAATATCCCAAGATATCTTGGTCTAGTTTGCAAAATATCCCACTATTTCCGAACTAGCGGGATAGTTTGCGACCGTCTTCATTAGACCGAAGTACGGAGTCAAATATCCCGATCCCATCATGCACAACGATTTCCGGTTTTCTGTGTTTACTAGTTGTACTAGCGCGCTGAGCGGTATAGATCGCATGTGCGCGCGATAGTACATCTTGGGATATTATCCCGACCAACTATCCAGCTAATTTGCTACTTCGGTCTAATGAAAACACAAATTAGCTGGATAGTTTCGATTGGGATAGTTCAAATAGCTGGATTTTTGGCAATCTCGAAATAGTGAAGACACGCCTGGTAGGGCAACTAGAAGCATGAGTTCTCCAAAAAGATATTGAAGTGCTTTTTTGTTTTTAACAGAGATGAATTCATGTGAAATGAAGTGTATTGTATGTTTGTATTGTATGTTTGTTTGAATGCTCGTGCATGATTGTTTGTATGTAAGGCACTGTAGTGTAAAATGGTACCAAAACAAATTTAAGCTAGAGTTAGTGACAAAAAAAGAACATCTACTGCCACATTTCGTTAAATATTAGTAAGAGATATCAATGTCTATTTTTTTTTATATTTGTGAAATGGAATGGAAAACTAAGAAACAAGAGGGGCATTTCTTTAGTAACACACATTACAATTATTACTGTGTTTGAAGCATTCCCTATACTAAGTAACTATGTTGTTTGAAGCATTCAAAGATGTTTCATACAGTATTCAACTATCTTCACTTGATATTGTCAAATGTAGTACTTATTAAAATGTAGGACTGCAATTAAAACTGAATTACAATAGCTTTAAGAAGTAAATTAATGTGCTCATCTGCCTGCAATAGTTTCTAATGCCAGCTCACTTCTCATCGTACATGCAATTAGGAGCTCATTCTCTCGTCTATGTCCGTTAATCTAAATAAGTTATAAAATAAAGGGTAACTTTTACAAGGAATATTATCAAACGAGCAAGTTTGGCAATCAATTGCTGCGTGCTAAGTTGAACAACCGATTATGCAGTGGGATACGTCCGGGATAAAAGCCTTTCAGAAAAAAAGATTTATCACACTACATTACACATGTTTAAATTGAGTTTTGCTAAAGTGCAGTCCCTTCAACAATCAACCTCTCTGGGAAAAAAAAATTAAACATTATCATCAATATTGGCTACATTCAACTAACTTTTTTTGTATCCTACCACTAACATTATGCTAAAAGTCAAATGATTCCAAGGTGTTGAAATTATACAATATCTAATCATTACCACTCAAGGACTTAACTCACAACAGTACTTATTGTAAAAGGTCCTAAAGATTGTTTTCCAATTTCAATGTACGACTCCTAATACATGTCTTAACCCTCGAACATAATGGCCTCGAAAAGGAGGAATTTGTGAGCTACATGTAAACCCTTTTTACATATTTGTAGATACCGTAGATCCAAATATCAGAAATTATGTATATCTTGTTCACAATAATAATAATAATAATAATAATAATAATAATAATAATAATGATAATAATAATAATAATAATAATAATAATAATAATAATATGTCTTGTTTACCCAGGGAAGCCTCATCAGTATTTATATAATGAATGAATGGTTCATATTCATATATTGACAATAAGAAGAAAAAGTTCTATTACATATACTGGATGCATAGTGCAAAACAGAACAATGTTTATTGGCTAATCCACCTTGGCATTTCAATCTAGCTTTACTTTGAAATGATCTACCATCTGCTTCAAATCACAGGTGACAAACTATGACAAAATATGAAGAAACAAAAGAGAAAAACCCTAAATGTGGAACAGATACACACAAAATCTCCATTGTTTATTCAGTTACATAAACTTTCCCAAAGTTTACCGGTATAACTCCTTGGCCCCAAACGTGATGAGTCAGAGGGATGATTTCCTCTTCTCTTACCTCAAACACAAAACTGGCCTCGAAAAAAGAAATACAAATGTACGTCAACTACTATTTCCAATGTCACATCTAGTTTATTGTAGAACAGTATCCCATATTGCGATCCTTTGTCTATCAAATCGATTACCCCCCCCCCCCCCACCCCCCTCAATAACAGTCAAAAATATATAGTCAAATCTGCTTTAGTGACCGTCTGTCTACAAAGACCGCATTTTATGTTTCCCTTGAAAATGGTTTCTCACTTAAACATGTATTATTATTAGGAACCTGTCTACAAAGACCGCTTTTTGTGTTTCCCTTGGGCGTCCGTTATAGACAGGTTTGACTGAATATATATAAAAACAGATCATCTGTTTTAAAAAGAGATGCAATATGTGTACAAAGGTGACATTTCTCCTAGTTTTAATATCTCCATCATATTTACCAAAAATACATCAACTACAGTAAAACTATACAGCTTTTTAGGGGCATATATTAAAGCAATAAAAATTAAAATAGGGCAATTTTATCTCTCACAGTTAAAAGGATGTTTTACTGGAATATGTATTTTCCCTCATGCACTCATTAAAAAAAAATCAGATATTTCACAAAAGAGATTTATTGACCCTTTTACAACTTGTAACGGATCATCTTTTTGACTGAAACTTTCAATGTTACTACACCAATTACCTACATTGCATGTAATCATATCATAAATGTACAAGATCGTATGATAACAACAAGAACAATACGAAGAAGAAGAATTATTATACGTTCATATGGTAGATCCTAATGTACTCTATCACAGGGAGGTATCACACAAGTTTTGTATCATTTGTTCTCGTATCAACTCTAGGAATTTGCAGGACAGAGACCATGATCATAAGTTCTGTCCCCATTAGCCAAATTTTTCAAAATAGCTGATCTAAAAAAAACTACTGTAGCTTGACTGAACCAGTACACTATGCACATTTGGCTAATTAGCAGGAAATGTTTGGGGGTAAAAATGAAATCAAAATATGACATGTTCTGAAACTCGAGTTCATTCTACAAGCAAGCAAGGATTATGATTACTTGACTCTGGTTAGTGTAGATGGGGGAACCTCATTCTTGTACCATTTTCTTGAGAACGGCTGCTGACCTGCAGTCAAATTTCTCAAGCTCATGCTTGTTCAGGCTAATGGAAACACACCTTAGCCCCACAGGATGATAGGCCCTGCATGGATTAGTAAGCCAGGCCATCTCTTATAAACAAACTTCTAGAAAAATGCATCTCTCTCAGATATGATGTGATGTCTAGAGATAAAAGTCAGGATGCATTTTCATCGCTCTATTGATGACCTAACCCTTGGCAATACCAATGCAAGTATGCATGTATTTCAGTGTGTGTGCATGCTCAACATGTGACTTGACAGCCGGACATACAAAAGCAACAAATTAAAGGACTGAAAAATCATGCATGGGCATGTCTTTGTGCATCTTATACAGGGAATAATTTTCCTGGTATCGCATCGCAATTTGCTATGCATTTTTGCATGACTGCTATACAAAATATCTTTTGTGTAGCAGTTTTCTTCCATAGAAATGTACAGAATTTCATTTGAAATATTTATCCATCGCCTGAAATTGCTAATCAAAAAATTTGAGGAAAATTATTCCCTGTTATAGTCCAGCTGCGTTGGCAATAAAATAAAAATAAAATTAGCCTAGTTTGGGGCGTTTTTTTTTTGCTGTTAAACTTTAATAAAATAGTACAAAGGTTATAATCAATAACATTCTTTCCTATATAGATAAACAGTGTTGAATTTATAGGAGTTGCCTCTGAGTTTAACAAAATATAATTTACACATATAATCACACCACAATGTCCAATTTATTATTTACCTTCATTCATAAATTTTACAGAACTTGGTAAAAAGAATCAATAATTTAGAAAATCATTTGTATGCTTTTGTCATCATATACATTATTAAATGATATGCTCAATTACATTGAAGAATTCAAAGTGAACTCATGAAGTCTGTAAATCTGGAAGCGTGCCTTGAACTTGCCACATACATGTACCACGTCATAAAGGGGTGACTAGCTGTGCTCCACGGTAAGGGCAAGCTAGGCAGCCTTACCCACAACATGATTTATGCTGGCCGCCTTTCAAGTCTATTTTCATCTCTCTGGCTTGCAATAACTTTGCGGTCATCAGCATATTTCCCCACAGATTATGACCCTTTGATGCCTTTCCACCGCACAAAGAATCCAATTCTGAAACTGTTCTTTTAGGCCTGTCCTCATCAGCTCAAGACTGCCAAATAGCCCGCTATTTCTGATTTGGGAAATAATCCAGAAGTTACAGATTGCGTCTTCATCAGCTCAAGACTGGACCTTGAAACTTGAAACTCGAGCTCAAGATATTTTGCTCAGCGTTCGCACCAGACAAATAGTGGGATATTTTGCCAAATAGTGGGATATTTTGCAAACTATCCCAAGAAATCTTGG
This sequence comes from Strongylocentrotus purpuratus, assembly GCF_000002235.5. Taxonomy (NCBI): domain Eukaryota; kingdom Metazoa; phylum Echinodermata; class Echinoidea; order Camarodonta; family Strongylocentrotidae; genus Strongylocentrotus; species Strongylocentrotus purpuratus. Next base: position 42,280,519 of record NW_022145612.1, on the reverse strand, counting down.
GACGACAATCCCGACCAAATATCCCGCTAATTGCAACTTCGGGCTGATGAAGACGCAACTTAACTGGATAATATGCGATTGGGATAGTTCAAATAGCAGGATATTTGGCAATCTCGAGCTGATGAAAACAGGCCTTTTGACACGGCATGCTTTCATATCTACAGTAGATCATCTTCTCTTCTTTTTTTCGAGGGTTCAGTGACACAAAGACATAACTCCATATTTTGCCAAAATGATTATTTGATATCAAAATGTTCAGAAAAATGTGGGCTTTCCAGGAAACAAAAGACTTAACTCCACCCAACACCCCATTAAAGTCAATGGCTATAGTGAAACATAGACTTAACTCCTCAAGGCCCAAGTGCCCAGTGACACATAAACCACTTTTTCTCAAAATGCCCAAAATGGAGTTACATCTTTGTGTCACTGACCCTTCAATTTGGTCTTTGGTTACTCTCAAGATTTTAAGATTTTAAACTATAAGACAGGAGACATATTTCATCAAGATTTCAAAATATACGACGACGGCAGAAGGGACAAATTGTAAGAAAAGCTTGATGCTTGTCTGTTGGCCGTCTCCCGAGGAATGTCTTATCATTTATGACACACAATCTATATAGAGCAACAAAAACACATAAACTATCTCCTAACCTGGATTGCATATTGCATGAAATGGTACCCCCAACAAAAACACTTTCAGAAACATTGTGTATCTCGATCACCTGAAGAAATAATTTGCTGACAATCTTTGTTATAATCCTTTTGCTGTAGTCCAAGATAACATATTGGACCTGACAGATAGAGATGCACAAACTTGGGTAAGTTTGACTTGTGTCCCGGCACAGAGTATGGACTGAATTCTTACTTCAAACTAAAAAGGGGGCAACAAACACAACTTTGCCAGTCAAGACACATAATGTAGCTGTTGGCATAACCATAACCATTGCTTACAGGTTTATGCTCGCCTCGTGACAAAAGTGGTGACAAAAACAAAGCTTGTAAATTTGTGTAAAATTAGAGGGACAGAGGCAAAAAGAAGTTTTTCAAAGGCCTTACACTCACGTCTATATACCTAGATTGCCATCACGATTAGTCATGTTTCACGATATATATTTAAAAAACTCTACTCTGACTTCAATTTGAGAGATGCAAACATGCACCAAGTTATTTCCTTCACACGTACCGACAGCACATGGTTCACAGCAAGTAGTGGGCCTCTTCCCTTGAACATCATGACTGCACATCATGACTGCACATCATGCACACTCGCATGAGGAGCGAAAAAAGAGGGGGAAAAAGAGAGAAATTCCCTAGCATTTGAAGCAAGCAGATAATAGTGAATTGCCATCAGAATCAATCCATCAATGGTGTCATCCGATTTGACTCACATTCTCTCAATTAATGTTTCATGACTTTAGGAAGGAACGCATTTGGCTGCTCAACACCGTGGGGGCCATCGTGTCGTCCCGCTGCCAAGAAGCAAAAAAAAACCTGAATGACGCGCCGTCTCCGTCTCGCTCCTTCACTCTCTTTAATCGAGGTTGCCGGAAAGGAAGGTATCCTGAGACTTCTTCTACAGTGTGTATCCTTCGCTGAGAGCTAAAAGGGCATAGACTTCATATCGAGCTATATGAACTAATGCCCTTCTGGCTCTCCGTCTAAGCAGGCTACAGATCAAAAAGGGAAAGGTATTGAGCTCATTTTCTCCTGTATGTGTGTCAAGCTAGCACATTTCTGTCTAGGGTACTAGGATGGATTACATATGTTTGGAATTCACCTATATTCTACAGTACGGAAGTCAAGTATGTGATCTCTATGGTAGAGTCTCCAATATACAACAAAAATCTACATTTTGGATATATTTCCATGAGTGTCTCTGATGAAAAATAAAGAGTTTATCTAGATACATTAGATGGATATTGATACGATTGTATAATGTTAGCCTATCGTATAAATTATAGTAAGTAACAACATTTTTTTTATTGTATAGATGCTGTTACTTTGTTTTGAATTGACCTCAACCTGACTCATTCAGGTTTTTTTTTTTTCTTTTTAATGTTTACAAGTTCTAAAAATGGTCCCAATAAAGACAATCAAGGTACAATTTATAAGAAAATATGAAAGATATTGAATCGATCTTGTGTTGTTCAGATAATGGTAATCACTACCAAATCAATTGTATAGAGGTAAATAATAGCCCAAGAATACCATTTATCTCTGTTTTCTAAGTCTCTAAAGCCAATTAATAGAATTTTGTACATTCACACTTATACGCATCAAGACAGATCTGAGTATCCTGTTATACTACATGTACATGTACATTAACTGTGCATATACTGTTCTCATGAACAAAGACATGCATTTTGAATGAGGAAGTGGTATAAAAGTTTTTTTATTACATCTATCTCTATAAAAAGATATTGAGAAATCGAAGTCTATTATGTACCGTGCCAATTCAAATGTACATTTTGACCAACATAAATATTCCTAAAATAGATCATAAATCAATCTAGGCTGTGCATGAATAACTCTAATAAATCTATAATTACAGGTAGTTTTATGAAGAGCAAACAAAGATATTTGAAAGGGGATTTTGCTAGAGAGGCCTAGATGGGTATTTTTCTACAAATTAGAAGATTGAATTAGAATATGGGTAGCGTTTCACAAAATGTTATAAGAACAAGTTCACTGACAACCCATTAAAATGTGTGTATCAATTCAACAATCGTTTCAATGGGATGTCGGTGACTTTGTACATATGGCATTTTCATGAAACGATACCATGGTTTCTACACATGTGAAGCTTTCATTTTCATAACTTTCCCTTTAATTTTAATTTAGAATATGGATATGGAAGATTGTATTATACTTGTTTATGTGACACCATTTTCTAAATGGCTCCTTGCCACAAAAATACAGTTTTCTTTGTAAACAATCCCACACATGATCTGGAGCGTGTGACTTTGCACAAGGGCCATGGAACTGTGAGTAGCCATGTACAATATTGAAGTATTACAATAAAATAATATGCTCGTTCGCTTGCCCAGGCCCCCTCCCCCTCACCCTTCTTTTGAAAGAGCTCTACAGCTCCTGGTGAAGAATTAACAGAAAAAGAATGCAAGAGAGAGATTATGCATCATTGGTTTGGTTCCTTATTTGGTTCCTTATCTCTGTAAAAGGAAGCAATGTACAAATTTGTTTACATTCTGTCCAGGTTTTGTGTGAATTTTGAATGAATACATGCCAGTTTCACTTTGAAATATATGCAAAAGTCAACACAAATGTTTGCTGAGTCAAGCTGTGCAACAATTTGCCTAGAATGGCTCCAGTACATTTTATTCATTGCAGGTCACACACACACCTACATGTGTACACCATAAATTGATTTAATGCAAGCAAATACTAGGACAAACCATATATATTCACTGCTTTCATTTACTTTTTATCTAGACAACCCAATAATTCACTTCAAAAGGGGGGTTCCCTCATATGAAGCCAAAATCGGTATGAATGTTGGACACTAAATTTGTCCCTTTACCAGTAACCAACTTCTCTACACAAATGTATGGTCTAATGAGCATACCGGTAATTCAACATAGCATCACAGCTCCTTAAATTCTGATGCTAAAATTTGAAATAAGTTTACATTTCATATCTTTATGCTTACACTTAAAAAATTTACAATTTAAAAATCTATCATAATGATGAAAAGGATTTGTCCTACTAGGGCTCCCTCTGTTGTCAATTATGTGGTACATCCATGGATTAGGCCTATGGATTTACAAGGCAAAATACATGTACAGTATAACATATATAGCACTACAAAATACAAAAAGCAAATTCACTGCACCAGTACATAGCCTCCTGACATTACTGGATACCATTAAACCTAGGAATTGACATGAATTTGAATTATAACCTCTTTGATATTGGAGAAAGATGGGCAAGAGAGGTAGATAGGTAGATTTTTTTTTTTTTTTTTTTTTTTGAAGGGGTGGGGGGGTGGTCTATGACAAATGTTGCCCTGCATCCAAGACCACATGTACAAAGGACTTCTCATTTTTACTTACAAAATATAAACAGAACCTATATATAACAAATGAGCCTGTGTTTTGAATAATATCCATTGGCTTATATACATGTATATACTTTTTGAATGATTCCAGTACAACAAAGTTCTCATTGAAGATGTACACATTTTCTAAAACTGAAAATAACAACCTAATAAATGGATAAATTGTGCACATTTAAGCAAAATAATGAATATTTACATGTATAAACTGATTGCAAGGCATAAACATGTTGGTGAAATAGCATTAACAATATACTATCCTATTCATGCATTTCTGATTTTATGTTTTAAGTTTTTAACAATATCTTCATTGATGGGATAAAAATAAACAATATTCAAAGGCCTGCTTTGTTGGAAACTGTGTCACTTCTTTAACCTTTTCTCTGTTTAACATGTCTGTGTTTGTCTGATATACACATAGACTCTTATACCGAACGAACGAGGCATCCATACAGAGAGGTATTTATGTACACCCAATATAAATGAACTCCAGTCAGTCAGACCTATATATATATATTCACAAGCTTTGGTTTACTTTACTAGTCTTATTTCTATAAGCTTTCCAATTAGAATTCATTACAATTTCCTGGAAATTTGATAGAATTAGCATATTTGAATTGATCTCATCTACAATTAAAACCAATCAAATTGTACATGACAATTGCTCAATCAGATATATTTGTGTTTTTTCATAGCTATAATAATTTTTAGACATGAAAATGAGCAAATAAAAGGATACACATTTGTAAAATATGGTCACAAGTCACAACATATACATGTACAGGTATGTATCGATCATATTTAGATTTAAACAACTTATCATGTTGTGACAGGCTATCATTAAAGAATTCAAATTACAATTTTCAAAGTACAACTGAAACAGATATTTGTACTTTACCCTTTATAAGCAGATTATTAATGATTAAAGCTTATCTGCCGTAGTTTACAGGAGGGATTATACTGCCCTGCAAGGTCATTGGACAGGTGGTTATCTCATCAACTCAGCTCTCAGTTAACATAAGAAAAAGAGGATCATGGGGAACCAATGGTCGCCGATTAGGCATGGTTTGTTATATAGAGGGCGCAAGTAGCTACAAGTAGTGCAGTGGGCCTTTAAGGTTATGATCCAGATCCATACTAATGATAAAACAGAAGATGATATATACATGTACCCATATTGAATACTCTTCCTCCTAAGGAACAAAAACATGTACATGTACAAATACAGTACTTAAAATGTCTAGACTTGACATTGAATACTGATGGATCACACAATTATATTTCGCTGGTAGTTACTATTTGCATTGGTAGCAAACATGGGCACAATGTTTTTATAGAACATATATACATGTATACATGTCAGCAGGAAACTATAAATCGGTCAGAAATAAGGGTTCAGTGCCGATGCATAACAATTTAGATACCTCATTTTCCAAGCTTGTTAGAATACAATGTTGTTTTTAAAATCAATTAATTTCACTTCATTCAAACAATCTGTGCAAGTTTACATTCTAAAGGTCAATGTACTCACAACATTTAAAGCAATTTTTTTTACACATTCATGTCACTATGCGTCATATGAAGACAAACAAAATTAAGAATTACAATCATTTTTCACTTTTAGTATATACGCAGGCCTATATTATATTTCTTAAAGAAACTGTGATTAAACACAATACATACATGTAGAGTCACACATATCTTTCAGATATGTTATAAAAGTCTGAGTTTAATATTTAAGACAATTATCCTATATGGACACAGTGGTTGAGAAAGTAGCCTACAGAGAGAGAAAGGGGACATGGATTGGCAATAATAAAGCTGACCTCACAGCGAACTTGAGAATGAGGAATCCAGGGGTTCATATATACATGGGTGTGATTTGAGTGCTCGGAACAGACATAAATATAAATAGCACTGCCTCCCTAAATATTGCCCACATGTACATGTTGATGTTTCATAAGATAGTTTATATATATGATTAAACTTGAACAAGTAACATACATACATGCGTTTATAATGTATGCACCATAGATGTACATTATATGTGACTATAAAGAGGACATAATGTACATGTATTGTATTAGCTGTGTATAATGCTGTCCAAAAGAAACTCCATAAATGTAACCTATATGTACCTATTGTTTCAAGATGTTTAGTTTTCTTTGTTTCAATGATTGGCCTTGGTATATATTTGATGGTTCTAGAATCTAAATTGAATGTCTTGGCTCAAGCATTACAAGTGGTCAAATTCTCTAGCCTAATTTGTCTACACCAGAGAGGACAAGGCCATTTTCATAATGTAATCATTTTAAATGCACAAATGTTCGTAAACTGCCTTGTTTAGTATACAAATAATGAATGGTTATGAGTTCAATAGTGCGAATATGTTCATGAGTTGAAAGATTAACATTCTATTCCAACGAGGCGTCAGCCGAGTTGAATAGAATTAACGTTAATCTTTCAACGAATGAAAATATTTGCACTATTAAACGAATGAAAAACATTCATTATTTGTTTTATACAACATCGAAGAAGACCTAATAGAACGTTAATCAACAAATTATGCTTTACTCCTTATAAAGATAAATTACAGTTCGAGTCAAGCCTTCTCAATTACATGCAGATTGCCTTCGCGTCAGATACACGCAGGGATACGCGCGCGCACATGCAGCAGAGAGATACGCAGTCTGCATATAACCAAAAATGCACGGCGCATATAACCAAAAATGCACGGCGCATATAACCAAAAATGCACGACCGTGCAATATACCATCTATTGAATATCATGTGACCAACAATCGTCCAATCAAATGACAAGGATCCACGTAGGTGTTGTATAATACAGATTATTTCATTCACCTGTTACAAATAATTGTATTTCAATAGTCAGAATGGGAATTGCATGTACATTAATTGTTGCTAGGTACGACAATCATTATGGCTTGTCCTACATGACAAATCGTAATGTATGCAATTCGAAATCTGATTATAATGAAATAATTTTTAATGAGGAACAAGTTAACAAAGATATGTGCATTCAATTTGATTACCGGTACATTACGAAAATGGCCTACTGATCAAATTGCTTTTGTTTTATCTAGTAAATTACGATAAGAAATTTATGATTGGAATTATAAGGAAGCAATAATACTTCCTTCTTAAGTTGCAAAAGAGAAATAACCATCAAGAAATATAATCTTCAAGTGTTTTCTCAAGTTATCTACGTAAATGTCAAAGCTATATATACGGTATCATAAACATTATCAATGGTCTTCTTCCTCTTCCTCTTTTCAAAATAAAAACAAGAAGCCAAATGAAAGATAAAAGCTTTTCCAAAGTTCACTATTTGACAGTACCCTTTACTTTGCAAGAAGAAATTCTACAGGCATAGGTTTCCATGTTTAAATGGTGGGGGGGGGGGGATTCATGGGATTACAGTGTACTACATCCAGTCTCAAAAAAGATTTTGCAGTTTTCCCCTCTCGAGCTGAATCATCTAAGACCTTTGAAGGAGTGAGACATCCTCTTCCGAAAGGAAGCCATCTTGAATTCAGATTACCGAAGAAAAAAAAACGGAAAAGGGGGCTTCCTTTCTCATAAAGAAGGGCATTTCCAATCTCTCTCGTGAGAGTCTGTCTGAGGGAGGGTTGGCCTCCACAGAGGGTCAGGTTTAATACACCTGTATGTCATGTGCTTACAATGTATGCCAGCCAGACAGGTGATGTCATTATTATTGAGGGAAATGATTCCCCTTCTTCCAGGCCTATGACTGGAAATATATTTGCATGTATCTCCGTCTACATATTCTGCCTACATACAGGCTACATAAAAGAAATTGACAAAAATTGATAGAAAGTGCTGATACGAATTTGCCCAAAAATTAAAGATAAACTTTAGTAATGGTAATGCGATTGCATTGTGAAAGAAAACGTGTGAAAGGATCAGAAACAGTTGATCATGTAGCATGTAAGTATTGGTGTGCACTGCAAGGTTCTGGAGTCATCAAAATCATAATAAATTTGACCGAGTCTTGGTAAAGTAACAAGCACTCACATAGAAAGCTATATATGGGACAACACACATGGTGTCGGGGCTAGTACTACCTTGATTTCCTTGTCTTTCTATGCTCATTACTCAGCCAGTATACATTTTCTTCCAAAATTGTTTGGCACATGTCATTTATTTGTAATCTTGAACATTCAGTGTAAGTTTCGTTTGATTCTGTGAGAATTTTTTTTTTTTTTTTACCAGTACTGGAGTTTATCTTTAAGCCGGCAAGCCTTTTAAAATATCAAATGGCTAAATGTCCATACAAAGATTCCATGGTTATTGTTATTCATTAGTATTGAAAAAAGGGACCGATTCAGAGACTACATGCACCGTAGCTATATTTCCAGAACACTTGCTGAGATGCATATTCCAGATGCATGCATACTCTTGATGAAATCAGATTTTATATCATTTTCTTCTAAACACACCGCTTGACAGCCAGGGCTTGACAGGGCGTTTGCCCTACAGGGCATCAGTCAAAACACTTCCCTTCCATGGCCTAGTGGGTTCTATAGGAGATCCATCAGAGAAGGTCAGACATGTAGGTCACCAGTGGTGACCTCGGCCATCATGAAGGGAGCTAGCTGGACCTGCTGGCATCTGAAGCGATATTACAGGCACTGATGGGCAAATATCATATTTTTTAGATTTACCACAAGTTGAAACGATCTATGATTTTCTATAAATAATATACCTTCAATCTAATCTCAGGTATCAAGCAGTCAAAATATAATTCAAAATGTAGAAAATCCAAATCAAGTTATGAAAATGACCTCAAGCCTAAATAATGAACTATCCTTAAGTTTTATTACAGGCACTGGGAAATATCATATTTTCTAGATTTACCACGAGTTGAAACGATCTATGATTTTCTATAAATATGGTCTAAAGGAACTATGCCAGATAATAGACCTTCAACTTAATCTCAGGTATCAAGCAGTGAAAATATGATTAAAAATGTAGATAAACCAATTTAAGTTATGAAAATGGCCTCAAGCCTAAATAATCAACTATCCTTTAGTTTTAATCTACCGGTATCTTAGCTCTACAGGCCCACATGTATGGTGGTGTGACCATAGTTCGCATGTGTCCTTAAATTCGCTATCTCAAAAAAGCGGTAAGATTTCAAAAAATCTTATACCACCAATGGAAAGAGAAACCTAAAAATTACCCAGACTCAAATGTTTCTTTGGAATTAGGTGTGAAATAATGAAAATATTGACAAAAGATTGGCAAATTTTGCAGCCTTTTGTGTCCGTTCCCAAAAAATATGAACTCACCGACAAGGGTCTGGGAATTTTTATTTTGAGAGCTGATGTCATCAAAATTGTAAGTAAAATGTTTTACTAACCTATTGTATGATATTTTGCCTTGCAAAATATTCACTTATCTTATATTTGATTGATCAAATTTTGTGATAAATCAGCTGTAAACTCCCATGTGCGAATTAAGGTCTTGTTTTTTTTAATAACTTTTTCTTCAGTTGCAGCGCATTTTGATTAGACATCAATTTTTTGTGAGATCTCAAGGATTCTTTGACAATAAATTTTCTAGTCGCACCAATTTATAGTCAAAAACTTTACAGTCCATTTGGTAAGAATTGAACTAAATCAATTTGTGTAGAATGTGATAAATCATGGATCAAATATCACATTTCTTAATATTTGTAAAAATCCCTGCTCACCTTCGTCACCAAATCATACACATATCTCAGAATGAAAAAAAGGTATGTTGCACCCACATCCTCAATGAAAACAAGCAGAGAGTAAATTATCTTTGGACCTGCTCATAATATTCTAAAATAGATCTGAAAATAAAATATTACAAACGTGTTGTTTAAAGATAAATCTCATTTTTGGGGTTGAAAATATATATACAAAGAGCTCCTGTGAACCAATATACAAAAACATGTTGACCTTGCTCATGTACATGTAGGTCAATGTAAAACAAAACTCTGTATTCATCCAAACGATCATGACCTAACTTAAAACAAACATACCATACTCTACAAATAAAAAGTCATGGCAATAGAAACTTGCCACTACTACATGGGGTATATCTTCGTCAGCTCAAAATTGCCAAATAGTCCGCTATTTCTGATTTGGGAAATAAGCCTGAAGTTACAAATCGTGTCCTCATCAGCCTCGAGAAATTAGCTCAAGATATTTTGCTCAGCGCTCGCGCATAGTGCAAATCTTCAGGCTTGTGAAGATGCACCAGACAAATAGCACAATATTTTGCAAACTAGCCCAAGATATCTTGGGATGATTATCTTGACCAAATATCCCGCTAATTGCAACTGCGGGCTGATGAAGACGCAAATAAGCTGGATAATTTGCAATCGGGATATTTAAAATAGCGGGTTATTTGGCAATCTCGAGTTGATGAGGACAGGCCTATAGTACAAGAATGAGTACCGGTAAACTAAACAATATCACAAGGAGACTTGCATACTATAAAGACCTCCATGACTTCATGCTATAGATCAGGAATGGTATTCCACTAAGTAAAGCAAATGTCATTGATTACCTCTTGTAAACTTAGATTGAAAGTGTGAGAAAGCCCTATAGATCCTATAAAAGGTTATGACGACACGACTGAAAGTGTTTAAAGGTATACGATAAATTATTGTAATCTACATTATGGTAAAGGTTATGTGGGGTTGGGTGTAGGTAAAGATTAAAAAAAAAATTGAATTCACTGTTCCTATATTTGTATAACTGATATACTGTAAAGTGTACATTAATACTAAATCACAGCCCTTTATTTAAAAGCAATACGTACACATTTCTATATGTATAATAGATAATTTCTGACTGTAGTGTAACCGTACAGTGATATCTTTATACAGATTAAGTGTCAGTTGTAAAGTGTTAAAATGATTATTATGAACAATGATCATAAATGTAGTATGAAATTTCATTCATGTCAAACAAGCGGATATGCCACCTTCCTTCACTGTGTAACACAATACGACAATCAAGTCAACCTCAAGCCCTCATTGCGGACACGACCATAGATAACAATACCTATGATTAACAGGAAAGTAAAAAACCTCACACACGATTGACCTTCCTCTTCTAACCTACGTCACAGGGATCCTTTCAACCCATGAAAGAAGAGGGATTACCCAGAGAATTATGAATCACGCCAGTTTTGATATTACACCGCTAAAATTAGACAAACCAAATATACAGCAGAAATTTTGCTGGATCTGAAAATGAAAAAATCAGGGGGCAGATCGAGTGAGAGGTTACAATGTAGTTTAGACCGAGTAGATGATAGATTTTATTGTAACGAAATGTCAACTGACTGTCCAATTAGTAAAAATTAATTAATTTCGATCAATTAGCAAGATACCGGTAGGTAGAAGAGAAATATAAAACCTCTTTCCTCTTTCGCTTTCATTACAATAAGTTTTCTGCCCCTACGTCACCTTCATGTTTTACTTTCAATCTGTTTCACTTCTTTCGTATCCTTCAGTTTTAAAGGGGAAGTCCACCCTGTTATTAAGTTGGTTTTGATAGAAGCAGAAAAATGAGAGAAATAGGTCAGTGGAAGTTTGAGCCAAAAACTATTAAAAATAAGATAGTTATGAATCTTGTAAGGTGCGATCAATCAAACATAGATGAGCAACTCTGTGACGTATCTTACAGCTCTTCTACAATTTTCCCTGTACGGAAAGAAAAAAAACTTCAACATTTATATTTTCTCTTCAGAAAATTTTCCATCATACATTCACCCTAGATATTATTGTAAATATGTTTTTATAACATCCCTGTGAAACAAAACTATTCCGTCATCAATAACTAAGAAAATGAAAGTTTATGAAATTTTCTGTACAAAGCAAGTTGGAGAGGAGCTGGCATGATACATCGGAGGGTTGCCCATTTGTAATTTATCGCAACTTTAAAAGTTCATAACTTTCATATTTTTTATCAGACTTTGCTCAAACCTTTCACTGATATGTTTATCTCATTTTTCTGCTTCTATTGAAACCAACTAATTATCAGGAGGAACTTCCCGCTTAATGTCATTAAAACAAAGTTGCTTTGCTACTTATACTAATGAATTTTTATTTGATTTTTAAAAAGCTTGCTGATCTCTAATTGGTAATTGAAAGTATTCAAAGACACATTTACTAGCCTGAAGACGACACCCTCTCATCTAAATCTAAATGTCGGCTTTATTTTATTTATGGTACTGTTGGTGATTACACTGCAAATCATTTAAATCATCTTCCAATACATCTATTAAGCTGTCATATTTCACTTTTTATTTCTACATGTACATGTAGGACGCGGGAAGGGCTCCAAAGGTACAGAAAAGACATGTATTACACAGTCAACTATTTCATGGTTATCTACATTTACATGTAGCTATATTTTGAAAAAATTCCCTATTTTCACTTCCATGTTATGGCTGAGAATTAAAATCTGGTCCCAAATCAGCACAGCCCTTCCAAACTGAAAGTCACTGAACATATTTACACAACATCAAAATGAGTATCACTACATACATGTATGTACACACTATTTGTTTTCAAGTCACAACTATTTGTTTTCAAGTCACAACGATGTGTCACTTCTAATCTACCAGGTGCTGACAAACAGTAACATACATGTCATTGTCTGAATGAACCTGGGAAGAAATGTTAATTGACAAGAGCTCTATTCACATCCATGAGTTTCCTTGCTAACATCCTTTCACATGGTAAAGAAGCGTCATGAAGTTGAATATATTCCACCTGCTATTACTAATTAATATACCTGTAGAACTAATTATATTGTCTTCGTCAAGATACATGTATGTAATTCCCCTGAATAACAGGGATGTGTGTCATCTCAAGATGATAGAAATAAATAGCCATGTGTAGAGGTGTCGTGGTCGAGTGGATTTGTCACCGGACTGTCAATCACAGGGTCTATGGTTCGAGTCCCGCCGCGGCACTAATGTCCTTTGGCAAGACATTGATCTACATTATGCCACACTCAACCCAGGTGATGTAAATGGGTACCTGGTAGGGAATTAATTCCTTGAGATGCTAGAGCGCCATGGTAATAATTGGGGCAGCGCCATGGTAATAATTGGGGCAGCGCCAGGAGCGTCACAAAGTGACAGACTTGTGCGCTATATAAGAAGCCACCATTATTATTATTATCATTTTTTATTTAAACCCACAAAGTTCACATCAGTCTGTGTTCACATTACAAATTCTGTATCATCAAAAATGTCAAGAACTTTTCATGAACCATCCATAATATCATATTTCTTGACAATAATTAAATCCTTAGAATAATATTCTTGCAATTGAAAGTCTTTGATATGCATAATATATGTCCACTTTCTTTTTACCATACGTTATTGAGGCTGATAGACAATTGGAATGGATTCCGTATCTTCTAGAAGTTAGTATTCCTGGGCACGTTGCCATGGTAGTTGAGCCCTGTTACCATGGTAGTTGCCATTGATGGCACCACCAATTGTAAGTTTCTTATGCAACGGGCACAGAAGATTTTTCAAGGCTCGGTCGCATCTTCAATAAAAAATATATTGCAGGATATATTTTGAACACATCATTCAAAGCAGAGGATTCTTTATTTTGGTACAGGGGGGAGCTGTAAAACTTTATTGCTGAGATTTTCAGATTAGTGTAGGTCTGCACACAACAATTCCATAATAATCTTACCTGAAAAAATGCAACCTTTGATAAAGGAATATTCCAGTGACACTGACAGGTATTCAAAGGGATATCAACAAGAACTTTTTGTTCATACTAAATCAATACCGGTAATTATCTTCTACATCTTAATTGCTGTACGAAGCAGGCTATACATGTATGCATAGATTATGGCAATGATGAGTTCGAAGCTATGTATTTACAAGTATGTTTTCCATGCTGTTGGAGATATTTTCTTCACAGCATGAGATGTTCCCTGGATTCTGTACAACATCACAAGCACAATTTACTACATCACGTCCAGAGCCACTGTATTCAGGCTCTGAAGCTCTTGCATACATGCAATATAATCAAAGCCATTGTGTAGAAAAACAGACCTTGAACTGACCATACAGTTTTCTTTTCTTGATAGCGAATACATTTTCATATCAGCAGATCTTAATGATAATATACTATTTTGTTTCTTCAATTCTGTGCATTATTTGCTTTGCCATGAGAATGAGAGGTGGGATGATTTCTGAATGCACTTCTGAGAGTACTCTACAGGATATGCTATAATAGTTTGATTAACTTAATTACTTACCAGTCGGCCTATACATGTAGATCTAATTAGCTACCAACATTTAATCTACATTATACCTTGCATACAGTGACCAGTTGTATAATGATGTAGGAGCAAGGAGAAATAAGACTGAAGCCTAATAACAACTTGGTAAGAGTAGGTCTGCATCTAGTACATGCAGTATTGATCAAAGTGGGTGCTAGCAGTAGGAGGGTAATTATTGTACCCCCCCCCCCCCTCCCCATTAATTATGTAATTAACAGTGGATCCTCTGCATAACACGTAATGTATAATATACAGGTACATGTTAGTGTGCCCCGCCCCCCTACAGGCCCTCCCCCCTCTCCCCTCCCCCTTTCCTGACAGTCCCTCAAGAAGCATCATGCTACACATACAACCTTCAAGCTGATACAGTATTAAATAGGCCTACAGATCTACTACAAATTTTACCCCCTCGTTCATGCCTCAACTCTCATAGAGAATGGCTTGTAGAACTTTGCACGATGTCCAGGTTATTGTCCAGTCATAAATAAAGTGGTCAGTCACCACACGATAATTGGTTATTTTCTGTCCTAGATGACATCATCTTTTCATCAGTGGGGAACAGCTCTCTGTGAATACCAGAAGCTACAAAGCTGAGGCGAAGTGAATATAGCACACCTTTAGCTGTATACAAATTACAATGTCACATTGTCGAGTTAGCCTGTGTGAAAGTGGTATTTCTTAGAATTTCAATCAAATACAGGTGATAAGGATTATAAACAGCAACCACTTGTATTAAAGTTGGTCTGATATGAGTCTGCATGTGTGATTAATGATCAGCCTGCAGTTTCGCTAAAAGTGATGATTCTCCGCAAAAGGAAATAATCTAGTATTCAATGTTTCTTTTTATATTTTTGTATTCTATATTTGCAACTTGTAAATGACTCAATATGTTACAGGTATAACCTTGGTCATTGGTTTTCATCACAAAGCACTTGCAATCATGTGTGCTACACTTTTCACTTGGTATTTTGCTTCAAGGACCATATCCTAAAAAGTTAGCCTTTGGAATACCAATTAACAATACTTTACTCATACAGCAATTTTAAACTATGTGTACATACATGTACATGAAAAGGATAAGAGTCGGGTGAAAATTCCTTTTTAAATCCCTGAACATCAAATATGATGTAATAAGTCTATGCCACACAAAATATCCTTCCTCTTATTAGCCCCTGGCTACCCTCCCCCCTACCCTCCCCCCCCCCCCTTCCCCCTTCCCTTCGGAGCTCCCCATAACTGTTGTTAGTGTGAAAAGTAGCTCTTTTACTAAGCCTGATTCTATGATCCAATCAGCACCTGTCTAGTCTGAGCAGTTAGTGCAGTTAGTCATCAAACATTTATGTCTTCATGTGAAGTCTACAATCAACGTATGCGGTTACGTTGTGTATGCAGAGGGCCGTAAGGAGAAAATGTGTCTCGCACTAAATAATTTATCATACATGTCTGAACATTTCATATATTTCCTTCACGCAACACACAAAAAGACTGCGCTGTTTCAACATACTGTATAATGGAACAAAGTAGCCAATATCTAATTGCAGCTCATTATTACAGAATATAAACTATATATACGTAAGGAAATATGTAAAATAAAGAGAATAAACTGGAGAAATTTCTGATAAATTTGACAGATATCTAGATATGATAGAGAATTTAGCTTTAACAAAGAAAAATAATTAGAAGAGACCTATCCTATAGTGATCTACATTTCTGTACTGTTGGGAGATATTGAAAATGAGCTTGATCATGTATTTCCATGGTCAAAGCCCTCAGGAAAAATATCATAATCAACAATTCTAAATAACATTTTATGCATTTTCAACAGTTTCTCTTGAAGAAACAAAATGATCATCATCTGAACTCAAGATTACAAAACTAAATGTACAATAGAATGTTGACAAGTATAATTTTCTGCAGACTGCACACGAGGACAACGAAGTGTTAGTCATTACTAGATAAGTACCATGACAAAGGAAACTGTGGCTTTTTTCTTCTCATACCCGAGTGATATATGAAGTTGTTCTGACGGTATACTACACTAGCTTACGTCATGTATGTCATGAGATGTCAGTCTCGATGCATACACTTCTTATATCCGTCACTAAGCCTTGAAAATGTTCACCATTTACAACAGGTTTTATGCAAGAAACCAGGAACAATGTAGATGGGTAAAGGATTTCTAACTTACTACATTTATATAAGTTATAAAGCCCCATCCCCCCACCCCCCCCCTTCACATATTAAAGTTACTGAAAAGCACAAGATAGTCAGCAAAAGCAGCTCTTAATGATACACATGTACCTACAAGTACATCACAAATAAACATAAGATTAAGAGGTAGGCCTATAGTTCAATGATTCCTTTCACTAAGTATACATATTTTGAATATTTGTAGGAGTACTGCAATTTCTACCCAAGTGAGACATTATGGTACAGCAAACTTTAAATAGACCATACAAATTCAATATCCTCTTTAAAGAAATTAAGCCTCCTTTTTAGGGCTTCCTCTTCCTCAACAGCATACCCATTACTGTAAAAGTATAAATTTAAAAAGTGTTGTTGAGAAAGAACAATGCATGATATTCATTGTTGTATTTTATTACTAGACACTAGTCAGTATCAAAGTCCACAAAATTCACAATACCACAACAGTTGGTGGACGGGTGCATTCCTGACTGTGGTTTTCGATACCCATTTTGTGAGTCAACTTCCCACTGTTTACAAAACTAGTCATTGAGATCATTTGTTTATTGACAAAAGAAACAAAATTTAGTGCCTGAATATGGAATTATGTTTTGGTTGTGCTGTACTTGCATGACCATCATAATTAACAACTAAACCTTATTAATTGGCCTTGTGTATTTTATATCTTCTTCTTCTTTTAGTTCAGTACAAAAAAGTCATTGTTATTTATCCCTGGTTATGGTAAACCATTTATTCACAATAGATCCATTGATGACAAAACAACCTGCACAAATCTGACCAAATTTGATCTGCCCAAACAATGTCTGTGCTTATTTTTTGTCCTCAGGAGAAGGTTGTAATAAATATAGAAGTTGATAAATAGGTTGATAAATAGGAAAGTAAACTCAGAAATTCTAACAACAGCATTACACTTGCTGTTGATGTTTTACTTAATATCACGCTATTCATTACAACTAAGATAACAAGAAAAGTTTTAATATGCAGCTGTACAATTCCAATGTCCAGCTGGTTTATGACAACCACTTACATGTAAAAAGTCCTTTTACATTTACGCATAGGAGAGGGGCTGAGCATGAGACATCTCCAAGATGTCTCTTGACCAACAAGAAGAAGGAAATGATGTCCTAGCTCAGACACCCTGGGGTTTAGTACACCCTCCCCGTCATACTTCCTCCATACATGTAGCTAGACTGACTTTCCCTATATACATGTAACAGTAGGCCTGTCCTCATCAGACCGAGGTTAAAAAATAACCTGCTATTTTAACTAGCACAGATCGCAAATTGGCCAGCTAATTTGCATCTTCATCAGCCCGCAGTTGCAATTAGCAGGCTATTTGGTCGAGAATATATACCAAGAAATCTTGGTCTTGTTTCCAAATTAACCAACTATTTGGGAAAAAGCGGGCTAATTTGCGCCCATCTGCAACTACATGTAGTTTGCGATAAACGTATCAGTCTGGTGAAGGCGCAATTTCAAGCTTTGGGAGATATCCAGAGTCTGTAAATAGCGAGATGTTTTGCAACTTCGGTCTGATGAAAACGGGCCTAGTCTCTATCCTTTCAGTCATAACATGTTTTTCTAAGGCAAGGAGAAATTATTGCTGGCTGAGGTTTGGCTGAGGTTTGGCCGAGGTCTTTAGCCAAACTACATGTAGGTTCCCTGCTGTATCAAGCACTGACAGATTAGTAAAGATCATAAGATGAAGGGTCTAATTCAAATCAATTTTTGAATACCAACATTGTTGATAACATTATGCAAATAAATCCAAACAACATATCAACAATAGTCAAATAGACTCTCCAGTCTCCATACGAGACAATGTCCTCTCTTTTTTCCTACCTTTTTTAGTAAATCCAAAAAGAGAATTAAAAGGACATTTCTGCCCTAATAATGTACAACTCCATGTGAACGGCATTAGTGTGTAATTTCATTCTTGCGCTTACCTAGAACCCATGCATGCTTTCTCTACATCACCTACTATCACAAAAAAAATAATGACTTTATTGGCAAGCAGTAAAGAAAAAAACTAACCTTCTCTGTCAATCAAATTACTGACCATGCATAACCCATAATCACAGTGCTACAGGGAAAACTCCCAGAAATATTCATACCATAATCAAATTTTCTAAATCAAGTTAATCCAGTTAACAACTAAATTATTCATACCCCTTGTAATTTATTTTTTTCTTTCTTCTTTTCTTCATTGCGTTTTTCATAACTCAACCATTTGTTGAATAATTTTACTTGTAAGCTTTAATTTATTCATATTCTCAAGAAACACAAATCAAATAAATACATTTTTCACATACACAAAAGAATTTACAAAAAATGGTAAGGGCATGGATCATTTAGTTAACTGCATACCTTACGCACTAACATTATGTACCTCTCATATATCACCAGCAATAAACATTAAAGTTTTTTTTATAGGATATACATGTATGTATGAATTGTTTGTATTCATTTATGGGGAAGTCCCCACCTTTGTAATTGTCAAATATTTGTTATTCTTGTTCTCAATAGTTTTTTCTTTCTTTCTTTTTCTTTTTCATCATCTTTTGTTATGTGTAGTTTGAGCACTCCTAAAATGTATTACTAAAAACTAAAGATAACTGTAACTACAAAGCCTTATACAGGCTTTCCCACAGTTACGTTATTTCATTTCTCATATTTAACGGTTTGTTTATCTTTATAATTGACATATTTTTAATGTTTGTATTTGTTTTGTATATTATATATATAATATATATTTTGATTGTATTTTGAAATGAATAAATGAACGAACGAAAGAAATATAATGCATTTACACAAATATTATTGCTTGCTTATTTTAATTGTACAACTGTGCATTATATTACCATGTAGGCCTACACGTATGGTTTATCATTTGCACAGATTGGATATTCTCTGAAAGGCCTGTTTTCACAAGCAGGTACAGTAATTAACTGGTTCATTGCGTGGTTAATAAATGATCTTGAACTGTGTCCAATGTACGTTAATACACCTAAAAATAGACATAAATAATCAACCAAGACTGAGTACACAAAGAAGAAAGCTGCAAGCATACACTCTAACTTCTTTAGGACATGCTATAAGCACTGCACAAAGTCTACTGATCCACGGGGAATTAATTACTGCTTCCTTAATCAACATTTGGGACAACTTTCGTCGGAGAGAGTCCTCCTGTACGCCCAACCTATCACGAGCGCAGGGTCTTGGTCATGCAGCGATCACTTGATTTTGCGAGGTTTCTCTCGGCTGCTTGCTAGACACGAGACAGAAGGGATCGTGTATTTCGGGATGGCCAATTATTATTCACATCCTCCTCATCTTCCTCTGTGAAACTAGCAAAGATTACAGCATGCATGGCCACATATGTCTCAATTTTGCTGGGAGAGTCAGTCGAGGATTCTCACTTCCTGACATATACATCCTCCTTGGTTTACTCAAAGCAGACTGATCGAGACTATTTCACAACAAAACTTCATCTTTTATTGCTCGACACAACTCAAGAATTCATCAATTTTGGCATGACTTCATGTTTACTATATATGGTACTAAGCCTGTTTAATACTTTTTTCAAGCAAGTAGAAAATGTTTATCGAGCATAAATTTACGATTTTGTTGGAATGCTGAGAAAAACCCAAAATACACACAGTAGACCTACATTTATGGCAGATGATTGTGATTTCGAATTCCAATGACTGTGGTCTACATCAGTCCCAGCTCCAAATGCATAGATGTAAACAATGCTCATAGAATTAGAAGCTCACATGTTACAAGTGCAATTAAGGGGAGGCACAGTGCTATGTCAGATGATCCCTCAACAATCCCTCAAAGTAGATTACTGATCATAAAACAGGAAGTAAAGGCCTACATATAATAATATGCACAAACCTATGCATTCCTTGTCGAAAGGGTATCTACAGTTGATGGGAACTTGTTTTGAGTTATGAGTACAATTAGCAAAACCTGAGAACCAAATAATAAAAGTGCAACTTTGAAAGAAAAAGTGGTTCTTTGAAAATAATAAATATTCAAGCCTGATTTTTTTTTAAATTATGTAATACCATCTAAAAGATTAAATGTCCTCTTGATATGTTTTCATTTGGTCAAAAGCAAATTTTTACAAAACTTCCTTTTTACTGCACTCAGTTACATATATTTGTGCATCACAATAAATAACTGATGTGTGCCTTGGTGTTGACTGTTGCAGCTATCAGTACATTGCAAACAGCCTCGCTCATACCTACTTAAAATGGCTGCCAATATACTCATCCATCACCTGAGTCTGAGATAAGTGAGAAGAGGGTTGATACTGTGTAGGCTACTTGTTAATTAAGTTAATGAGAAAGACAAACACTCCCTTATGGAGTCACTTGCCTGACTAAACCCCTCCATCATGTTCGTAAAGTCCAGTCCATAGCCTATCTAATGAAACCTGCACATGCACACGTTCATTATGTTTATTATTCAAAATATTTATTAATTGTTAAAGATGTAAGATATCACTTTTTTTTATAATTCATGTACATTAACTATTCATAACAGCCTAAGAGTAAGAGCTGTTAAGAAAGTAAAGTTTTCCAATTTATTTCTCCTTTCCATCTTCATTATTGAATTCATTTATATAATACTAACATCAGATCATACTGATAAAATGGTAGTTTTAGACAGCTCCTTTACTCAATCAGGTTTATCAAATTAAAAACTTGTGAATCCATTGAAAAAGAAACGTTAAAGGCAAAGACCAGTATTGGAAACGCCCCAATTTCAAAAAAATGAAATAGAAGCTCTTATTACCAATCATGTGAAAGAATATGTTTTGACTAATACATGATGATAAAAATTTTGACGGGAAACCGCCTACTAATTGATATATTTGGTAAATTAGTTTATCTATTGGACTGTGAGAGATAAACGCATGTGTCGCGCACGTGTGCGTAGTCCCATATACCTCTTTCTGCGTACAGTGCTTGTAACTTTACAAAGAATGGGCCAAATTTCTTATCATTTTGATGATTCCAGAACCTTGCAGTACACACCAATATTTATATGCTAGATGATCAACCTTTTCTGATCGATTCCACAACGTTTTTCTCACATTGCAATCGCATGACCATAACTGGTCTTTATCTTTAAGTTCACTATGAAGATTTTCAATGCACTAATATCAGGAAGCATTATACTCATCTGGTCCATGTATACATGATGTAGTTACAATGTAACCATATTTCAGCAACACTGTCTGTGTGTAAGCATATGGCAAACTACAAAGCCATCATCCGAAAGCTATTTCCCCTTCCAGAGTCCTTCCTCCGGATTGATGATTTCTCATTAAACAGACAATATACACGGATGCTTTCCGTCATGCAATGTTAAATATATCCACCTGTTTATAAACCAAGCAATGCAGTGCTAATACTGTGTTTAAAAGCCAAGAGATATAGATGGCCTACAGTATTGTAAGTGATAAATACATGTAGGTACAAACACATGCACCGGTATGCACATCTATACTGTACATGTACATGTATGTGTAGGTACACTGGCAAGGCTATCACCAGACAATAATAATTTCCATAAATGTACATGTAACATTCAAGTTTGAAAATGTGGGCGACTGGCATACATGTGTAAATCAATGGACAGCTGTATACATACATGTACATGAATGGATGGATTCATATCACATGAACCTCTGTGGCATGGCAGTGCGGTGACATGGCATGGCATGGGCTATGGTGCAGAGAGAGATGACACATACCCTCACTTCATAATAATAATACCAATCATAGCATTTTAAACAAAATACCGTCTCTATGCGCTTTACAGATATTGACCCGGTCATCGGATTCATTCACGCACAATCTCCACTCCCTGGGGAGTACTCCTACCATATGGTCACCGTGAGGCCTGAGGGCATATGGCATTTACTAACACAAAGGCTTTCATCATCTTACAAGGTCCCCATTTCTCTCCAGGGTACAGAGTGGCAAATGTAGATTAATGTCTTGCCAAAGGACATTAGCACCGTGTTGGGGATTGAACCCACGACCTTTGACTTTCAAGTCAAGTGCTTAAACCATTGGACTACGACAGAGCTCTACTCATATAGATGGAGTACCTGTAAAAAAAAAAAGTCACTTCACACTATTACATATCAGAAATCATGAACATCCGCATGATAGGTTGAAAGAGTAATGTCAATAGGGATCTCTAACAGATAATATAATATCAAGCCCATTATTAATGTGCCATGATGCCAAGGTTCAATAATTGCTTGACCTAATGGTGATGACGGACACATCAATCTGTTATACACATCAAAAGTTGACGATTCAAAACATGATGTTGTTGTTGTTGGGTTTCAGTGCTGCCCAATCTAAAAAGGTTATTTCCGCATACATGAGTAACTCTATAATTTTATAAATGCAGGGGTACTGAGAAGTATTCTTGTAGTGTACATTCATGAAAAGCAAAGTCAGTTCAGTAAGAAAAAAGAATGTTCACTCGAGAGAGGAAAATATAAATGTACATGCATGTATTGCTTGTGAAGAAATTACATTATTATAGAAATTATTCCTGCAATTTGTTTTCATTTATTATATTTGGAGACATAAAGATATTAAGTTCTAGTTTATAATATTGGTTGAAGCTGAATTCAAAAATAGATCTCCGTTCTACAGAATAGGCCATTTTTCGTAATGTAACCAAATTTATGCACATGCCATTGCAAAGCACCTGATACAAATAATATCATTCACCTGTTACAAGTAAATGCATCTCAAAAGTCAGAATTCAAATTGCATACTTTAGTTGCTGCAAGGTACATGTAGGACTATACAGTGTATTTATGCAATTTTTATTCTGAGTTTTGAAATACAATTAATCGTAACAGTTGAATGAAATTGATTAGGCAACTAGAAATTGGCGCTTTATAAATACCCGGATTGGATTGGATGAAATAATTTGTATGAGGCATCAGGTATAAATTTGGTTACATTACAAAAATGGCCTATGCACCTGTTACATCAACATGTGTATGGTCGCACAGATCTGCAGGGATAGAACCACTTTGCATAGGCTTACAACAGATTATGCTATGTCAGTCAAGCACCTGGTAACTTTTGATATTGTCAATAGTAAACTTTTGTGCACCACATATAATTTGAATACATTTGTAAACCTGTCTATTACAGTGTATGACATCATTATTATAATGTGTAGTTATAAATAGGTGTACAATACATCGGGTTTTTTTCAGTATTAGTGTGTGTTTTAATGGTTCTTAATATTAAAGGGGGGTGTAGGAATAATGTTATCTTTGGTACATTGTAATAGTTGGTACATTGTGTTTATTCTATTTACTGTCATCCAAATGGTAATACAGGTACTTCAGTCCTAAATTATGCAGTCGGATAGAATAGTATCCTTTGATGAGCTATGGAGAAACATGTCTAACATTTAATCAGACATATGCAATTTTTATCACCGGGGCTGCATGCATAGCCTGGCAACCTTGTAGATGACGTGTACTTGGCTGAATAAACATCAGTCTTCAATTTTCGTATAGATAGATATGTAACAAGTTTAGAGATTTAAAGAAAAAGCTCACAGCCAAATTCTGGACCACCATAAAGTCCAATCTGATTTCATTCCTATTCCTGAAATTCTGAAAATGCTCAAAAGAACATTCAATTCTGATCAGAGAGACCATACAACACTCGTTTCCATGATTAAAGACATCATACCTGTCAAGAAATCATACTGACAAGTACATGTGCATGCAGAGCAACGGGATTCATTAGCCATTACAAACAGTATCAGGGACAACTCATTTTCTATTGCTGATTGACTTTGTATAATCTCGTATATGTGTAGACATGTTTCCATTTTGTGTGTGTTCTCTGTTTTCTATATCATAATCTGTATCTTATGTGTTTTTTATGGATGTGAATTGATATAAAACTTGAAGTTGAACTTAAACAACTGGTGCTGTCTAAAAGCCTATCCTCAGTGAAGAAGTAAAAAAAATATTTAAAAAATCATCCAGGTTTTGATAAACCATACTGAAAGGAATCATTTAATCATTTCCTCCAACTCTTTCTCACTCCTTTGATCTTCTTTCTTGCACAAAATAGGATGTTGCTGGGTGCTATATGCACTTCCGCACCAGGCATGCTTCATTCTGTCACACAGGAGTTGTGTGTAGACTATATGGAGTGAGCAACCAATGCATGTGACAGGATGAGTAAACTAGCACCAATAGGACATGAGACATATATCATGCATGATATTGATATTTGATAATTGCTCAGCCTCAGACGGTCAGAGTGACTCAGGGCTAGCTCTGTCATTTTCTTCTTGCCGTATGTTATATCTAAAATACTATGTTGTGATTTAACGCTTAGGCCTAATTCAAATCCTGCATTCACACTGCATGTGATTGTTGCAACAGACACAAGCATACAAAATACCAAGAAAATCTCCACAAATCTTGACAAACAGCTGACAGTGTAAACACTTCTATTCATAATCACTCATGCACTCAATAGATCTACAATTCTCTCCTACTCACTCGCATGCAGACGCCAGATAGTCGATCGTCGACCAGTCGGGCCCTTCGAGACAAGAGTTATCATAAAATACACACTTACCGGTACTCATTTTGGCTTCGATATAGAAATCCAGGTTACACTTTCCATTACTCTCCAGCCATCAACTGATTTTATTTGTGCTCTAACCGTTCCAAACGCGTTGAAACTCAATCTTGAGCTCTGTAACTTTTTACATTGATATCGGTCGAAAGATCCTTTTCTGCATTTCTGCTAGCAAAACACGAAAATCCCGGAAGTGTGTGTGTGCCATCGACCTGTATCACACTTGTCAAGAGATGGCGCTATGTAGTTAGAGTCAGATTAGCGTCTGGGGTCCGCCCACAGAACTGTATACGTAGAGCGGGGTTGCACCAGCAAAAAGGGGCACTTTGCGGAAAATAGGGGCACTTACAAAGGGTAACCCCAAAGCGAGAAAATTACAGTTTCAGACATTGTATATACCCCTACATTTTAATTAATACATTATCAGGGAGTATCTTCGAGATGTTCTTTTTACATGGTCAAGTATAATGCATCAGTACTGTACTCTGACTTTGTGTAAGGAGGTCAGAATATTCTTTTGCGAGCGAGTAAACATATTGCGATTTTTGTTAAAGTCAAATTGCGACCGTTTAGTTTTAAGCACAATCTTAGAATGAAAGAAATAATAAAACCTTCAATATGCTATCAATGCTACAGAGTTTTATAGGAAGTTTGAGAAAAAATGCTCTCAAACGCTCGGTGCACATGTTAGAGAAGTTGATGCTTTGAGAACTGTCATTGAGGAGATGAGGGACGATAACAACATATTGTTATTAGCCCGTATGGTAGTCAAGTCTCAGTCTTTTCAACACGAATGACATTTGGTATAACCGTAATGTAGATGCAGTTGCCTTGAGTTTGAAAACTCGTACTTGTCCAAACCTTTATATTCTCGAAAAGATGTCCATTATTGATCACCTTTGTTCTCGATAAAACTTTTTTAAAAGGCATGGGGTTAAATTGTGATAGGATGACAGTATAATGTGAGCACATTTTTTTTTTTTTTTTTTTGGTCCTCGAAAATTTTAAAATTTGCACCCCCCCCCCCCTTTGGCGCCAGGGGGGGGGGGCCCAACCCCCAAAAAAGGTAAAAATCGCGTGATTTTACATGATTGTTTTCTCAAGGGGGGCCGGGCCCCCCGGCCCCCCGGCCCCCCCCCCCTGGATCCGCCACTGTGACACACCGTCGGCTGATTTGTTCACAAGCCTTAAATGGATGACACGGTTCGAGTTAAGTCGCGTTGTGATGATATGTAAATGTGTTCATAACTTAGCACCTTCTTACCTTCAAGTAGGCTTAATCAATCCAATCCTAATGATGTACATGAGCATCATAAAAGGCAAATAGATAGTGGATGTTTATGTGTGCCCAGATTCACACTGATTGGTATAAGTGTAGCCGGGCCGCGGGCCCATTGTTTCTTCTATAATATTTGAATGGAAATGCTAAATAATTCGATGAGAACGGCTTCCTCTGTCAATTCGATTGTTTAAACAAAGTTGTAATTTGTGAATGACTCAGCCGAACATTCACTATACGTGCATGTTTTGTAATATTAACATGATTGCGACTTAATCAATATTTTCCTATGGCACTGTACAGTTGAACTAGGTTAATGATATATGATTATTTTGCAAATGATTATTCGTTTGTGCCACGTCTATTATTGCTGTGTTATATCTTTCTAAATGTACTGTGGAATTTTATTTTAACTGTTCTGTATAAACGCTATGCTTTTTGATGTAAATATGTTCATGTTTATTCAGGGCCTCATACCCTGACAAAAGATTAGAAATGAATAAATAAAAAAAATAATAAAAAAGGGGAAACCTATCAGATTTGGATACGACCATTTGTCATAAGAGAAAAAAGGGGTATTTATTCGAAAGAAGAAGGGACTATTGTTACAAAAGGAAAAATGGCACTTATAAGAGAGGAAAAGGAGCACTCATTACATCAATTTGTTTGCAAGTATGGAATGGAATATGTAATAAGGTATGATCTATTTTACTGTGTAATATTTAAACTTGTCTATTAATATATCTAAGTTTTGTTGAAATGCTTTTTAAAACTAAGCTTGTAAAACTTGCAATGTAATTTAGCTTTCGGGCTACCATTTTGCAGTTGTTCTAATAAGACCATTCTAATACTACTACTACTACTACTACTACTACTACTACTACTACTACTACTACAACTACTACTTATTACAGAAGAGAAAGGGGCACTTATTTCAAAGGAAAGGGGACACCCGTCAGAGTTTAGTAGACACTTTCCAGAGCTGAAAAAGTGTATTTCTTTTTATGGGGCACTCATCAGATATGAAAAGGGGGCACTTCTTAGATGGGAAACTGCACTTACTAAAAATGAAAAGGGCGCTTGTTAGATTAAAGGGGCATCCTATTAGATTTGGATAGGGGCTTTTATCAGAGGTGAAAAGGGGGTATATAAAAGAAAGGGTAGGGGAAGGGGCACTTATCTAACTGAGTAAATATGGGCACTTTTCCTCAAATAAAATAATTGCAATTTGGGGGTAATCGAGAAAAAAAAGTGGGGGACACTGTGTCCCCAGCCAATTATAGTATGACTGCCGGTTTCTCACAAAATGAAAGCTGTGGGCTAGCAGACCAGTGGACCACTTTCTCATCATTACGTCTTTTTTGTAATATTTGCAATTTGTATCTTGACACTCGTTTACAGTTGCTGAGTTGATATTCTATGATAAAGACAAAATATATGAACTCTTTTAGAAAATTAAAAAAATCAGTCATTTTTCGGGGGAGTGGACTGCAGGGGGTCTTTAAACCCTCTTTAAGCATTCAAGCTAGAACCAGACCTGCTGCATACCTGAATATGAAAAAACAATGAAAGATAATGACCTAACCAAAAAAACTTGCGGGAAATGAAAATATTTCCATTTCATCAGAGATCCCTGATTTCACCTCAGCCCCATCCCCTTGCATGTTCTTGTCCTTGTTACGCTACTGACGGTGATGTGGAAGAGGCATAAATCACTTCTTTTTTCAAGTAACGCGCGCACACCTATGGGCGGCTAAAGGGGCCAATATCAACAGTCACAAAAACAAACAAAGATGCATACAAACAAACAAAGAAGCATACAAACAAACAAAGGACAGAGCAAAATAGACAAAGTACCCAGAAGAAAGGACCAATTAACAAAGAATAAATCAAAGGTCAGAGCAAAATAGACAAAGTACAGGTCAGAAGAAACAGAGGGCGTTTTGGTTTACGGTAAGCAAATAGACATCAAGCACGAAAACGAGAAAGGACAAACTCAAAAGGACATCACATCAGCTACGAACTGACCCTCAAAGGACAACAGAGGGCGTTTTGGTTTACGGTAAGCAAATAGACATCAAGCACGAAAACGAGAAAGGACAAACTCAAAAGGACATCACATCAGCTACGAACTGACCCTCAAAGGACAACAGAGGGCGTTTTGGTTTACGGTAAGCAAATAGACATCAAGCACGAAAACGAGAAAGGACAAACTCAAAAGGACATCACATCAGCTACGAACTGACCCTCAAAGGACAACAGAGGGCGTCCTCGAGGTTTTTTTCTTTTTAATCTAGGGCCTACTCCAATACGCTGTAGGTCTATACAACAAATATGCATGTATGGGCTGGCCGGACTTAGATCTATACCGAAAGCATCTCATTTTATATTTTAATATGGATACTGTCACTGATAATATAAGACAGCGTGTTTCTCGGCTGATTTCAGATATAGAAAGTGGGCTAGAGATGAATATACCGGTAAATCTTGATACGATCAACTACAGGCTCGACAGTCTGTGTAGAGATTTACTACATTTTCGCGATGGCCTCCCGCGTTATGCCTATGGTGACATTTCAAATGCCCTGCTGTCTGCCAGACAAGTCTTGGAGTTAGATGCCGCTGTAATGAGCCAGGAAAGCGAATCAACTGGATCAACTGGACGCCCTCTGTTGTCCTTTGAGGGTCAGTTCGTAGCTGATGTGATGTCCTTTTGAGTTTGTCCTTTCTCGTTTTCGTGCTTGATGTCTATTTGCTTACCGTAAACCAAAACGCCCTCTGTTGTCCTTTGAGGGTCAGTTCGTAGCTGATGTGATGTCCTTTTGAGTTTGTCCTTTCTCGTTTTCGTGCTTGATGTCTATTTGCTTACCGTAAACCAAAACGCCCTCTGTTGTCCTTTGAGGGTCAGTTCGTAGCTGATGTGATGTCCTTTTGAGTTTGTCCTTTCTCGTTTTCGTGCTTGATGTCTATTTGCTTACCGTAAACCAAAACGCCCTCTGTTTCTTCTGACCTGTACTTTGTCTATTTTGCTCTGACCTTTGATTTATTCTTTGTTAATTGGTCCTTTCTTCTGGGTACTTTGTCTATTTTGCTCTGTCCTTTGTTTGTTTGTATGCTTCTTTGTTTGTTTGTATGCATCTTTGTTTGTTTTTGTGACTGTTGATATTGGCCCCTTTAGCCGCCCATACACACCTGTATGGTGGCCCTGAAGGGACATCGCGAATAGACTAAATCGTGAAAAATATGCGATAAAATTCACGATATCGTCAATTTCATCGTGAAAAGTTCACGATATAAAGTTCACGATATCGTCAATTTTATCGTGTACTCTATCGTGTACTCTATCGTGTACTCTATCGTGTACTCTCCTGACGGGCGCTTCGTAAACAAAACCAGCCCTAGCTGGGGGAGACAGAGAGAAGGAAAAAAGGGAAAGGGAAAGAGAAGATAAAAGGAAAGAAAGAATAATAAGAAGAAAAGAGGGAAACGGGGGGGGGGGGCGAAGGGCTCTTGCCTCCTCCTCACTCCCCCCCCCCCCCCTCCCCGCCAAAAAATAAATCAGAGAGAGAGAGAGAAGGGAAAGGGAAAGGGAAAGAGAAGATAAAAGGAAAGAAAGAAGAGGAAGAAGGAAAGAGGGAAACGGGGGAAGGGCGAAAGGCTCTTACCCCCCCCCCCCGCCAAAAAAATAAATAAGAGAGAGAGAGAGAGAGAGAGAAGGGAAAGGGAAAGAAAGAGGAGGAAAAAGAGGGAAACAGGGGAAGGGCGAAGGGCTCTTGCCTCCTCCCCCCCCCCCCCGCCAAAAAAATAAATAAGAGATAGAGAGAGAAGGGAAAGGGAAAGGGAAAGAGAAGATAAAAGGAAAGAAAGAAGAGGAAGAAGAAGAAGAAAAGAAGGAAACGGGGGCGAAGGGCTCTTGCATCCCCCGCCCAAAAAATAAATAAGAGAGAGAGAGAGAAGGGAAAGGGAAAGAGAATAAAAAAGGAAAGGAAGAAGAATAAGAAGAAAAGAGGGGCTCTTGCCTCCTCCCCCCTCCCGCGCCAACAAATAAATAGGAGAGAGAGAGAGAGATAGAGAGAAGGGAAAGGAAAAGGGAAAGAAAATATAAAAGGAAAGAAAGAAGAAGAAGACGGAAAGAGGGAAACGGGGGAAGGGCGAAAGGCTCTTACCTCCCCCTCCCCCCTCCCGCCATAAAGGGAAAGAGAAGGGAGAGGGAAAGAAAATATAAAAGGAAAGAAAGAAGAGGAAAAAGAATAAGAAAAGAGGGAAACAGGGGCGAAGGGCTCTTGCCTCCTTTCTTTTCTTTCTTTTCCTTTCTTTCCTATTCTCCCTCTTTTTCGTTTTTCTCTTTCTTTCTTCTCTTTCCCTTTCCTTCTCTCTCTCTCTCTCTCTTATTTATTTTTTGGCGGGGGGGGGGGGGGAGGTAAGAGCCTTTCGCCCTTCCCCCGTTTCCCTCTTTCCTTCTTCCTCTTCTTTCTTTCCTTTTATCTTCTCTTTCCCTTTCCCTTTCCCTTCTCTCTCTCTCTCTGATTTATTTTTTGGCACGGGGGGGGGGGGAGGGGGGGGGGCAAGAGTCCTTCGCCCTTCCCCCGTTTTCCTCTTTTCTTCTTCTTCCTCTTCTTTCTTTCCTTTTATCTTCTCTTTCCCTTTCCCTTTCCCTTTCCCTTCTCTCTCTCTCTCTGATTTATTTTTTGGCGGGGAGGGGGGGGGGGGGGGGGGGAGTGAGGAGGAGGCAAGAGCCCTTCGCCCCCCCCCCCCCCGTTTCCCTCTTTTCTTCTTATTATTCTTTCTTTCCTTTTATCTTCTCTTTCCCTTTCCCTTTTTTCCTTCTCTCTGTCTCCCCCAGCTAGGGCTGGTTTTGTTTACGAAGCGCCCGTCAGGAGAGTACACGATAGAGTACACGATAGAGTACACGATAAAATTGACGATATCGTGAACTTTATATCGTGAATTTTTCACGATGAAATTGACGATATCGTGAATTTTATCGTAAAAAGTTCACGATAAAGTTCACGATATCGTCAATTTCGTGAATTTCTTCGTGAAAAATATGCGATAAAATTGACGATATCGTGAATTTTATCGCATATTTTTCACGATTTAGTCTATTCGCGATGTCCCTTCAGGGCCACCATACACCTGTGATATTCCTAACAGAATGATATTTCACTCCTGGAGTGAAATTTCACTCCTGGACCATAAGATGGTTTATCACGCGTTAAAAAAATCATTAGGCATCACTTCGATTACTGAATGAGATTGCTGTTTTTGATTTATTAAAAACGTATTGAATAAAGAAAGGGAGGGCGATTAAATGAATAATTTGGTATGAAAATTATTTATTCTGGTACCATTTCAATATTCAATTCTAGAAAAGTCATAAGGTACAATACATTTATGAATACCTCTGATGTTTTTCCCCTGGCATTTTTATCTCGAACATTTATGCCTCTGGAAATTTAACTCTGTCGTTCTTGAAGAAAACAATTATAAGGAGATGCGTCCCACATTGGTGAACGCATTCACAAGAACTGTTTTTAAACTCATGTACAAAATAAAACAATTTAATCTTATACGCTAAAATGAGTATGCCTATAGTCAGGTCGGTTGAGCGACAGACTTTACAAGAGCAACAAACGTACCTTGCATAAATTATAGGGTAGCTTCAATTTTCCCACGGGACCCATCGGTGTGAACCACATCTATATATGCAAAGTCATGCTAATATAATGAATCAATATGTCTCTTTACCACACAGACATTGTTAATATCAAAGAAATTGAAAATGAAAAAAACTGACGATGATAATTATGTGTATTTTTCGCGCCTAAAACTCATATCATTTTTCATAGAAATAATCAAATCAAATCACATCTTCATTCAAAACTATGATAAAATAATTTATGCAACATTTAATGGACAGCGTTCATTGCCGACATGCTGTTATTAGACGTATATTGAAGAGCGTCAGCTGATCAGAATCCATCTGCAGTCGAATTTACGTAACTTTGTAGAAGCTGTCTTAATTCACTGGAAGTCCTATACATTTGTTTGTTTGTTTGTTTGTTTTATTTCTTCGGCACCATTTAAAATAATTGTTAACAGATAAAACAAATAAGTGGGTTACAACGAGATATAATACATAGTCGGAACAGTACATAAACAAAAAATGTTTAAAGCGACAAAAGCGTAACGTCCCTAAGATAACATAGTTGATCATTATTATAGGTTTAGATAGAACATGGCTTAAAATAATAGATTCTGTCGTTATACAAAAATAAAACAAAATACAAAATGATAAATGCTTATATCAAAACCATGCCCCTTAACGTATTTGAATAACAATCTTCAAATCTAACCTTCTGAATTTTGAATACTCTATTATTATAACGTTAAATATATATTGCAAATAATCATTTACAATTTAATTCTCTATGCGCATTAATCATTTCTTCTAAACTATCTTTAAATTTAAAACCTTCCAATATTCGTAACTTCTCAATTTTGTAACATTTTATCTTTTAAACTTATGAAAGTTTTCAACTTTTAAATCAAACAGTCAAACTTTTAAATTGTTAGAATTCCATGAACTGAAACATGTAAATCTTTTATCTTTTAACCTTGTAAGTATTACTTGTAGCTATACTTGCTCTCTCTATAGCAAACAATGCCTAATCGGTGACCGTTGGTCCCCCATGATCCTCTTTTTCTTATGTAAATTGAGGGCTGGGTTGATAAGATAGCCACTTGTCAGTGACCATCATGGGTGGTCTAATCCCTCCTGGCCAAACAAGTACAGACGGGCTTGAGTTCTGGTAATGATAGAAAATAATTGTCACAGAATCCAACAAAACTAACACTGAATGTTCAAGATTACAAATAAGTTGCATGTGTACCAAACGATTTTGGAGGAAAATGTATAGGGGCTGAGTAATGTACATTATAGAAAGATAATGAAATCAAGGTAAGCATGCAGACCCAAAGGTCACCATGTGCAAATGAGAGTGTTTTTTTTTTTTTTAATTATTGAAAAATTAATTATTTTCATCAAGTTTTTGTGAGTTTAAAAAAAAAAAAATTTACTAGTTCAAACGATCAATCTACTGCAGGATAAACAATCCACAATGAATTATAGCCATGTCTCTCGACATACAATATGCCCATACCAGAGCTCAAGATTATTTTTAAACTCTTAAACGCCGGTTAACAGTTATAAACTTTTAAATGTTTACATTTCCAAACTTCTGATAACTGTAAATGGTAATCAATTATCAATTTCAGGATCATGTTAACTGATTGTAAAAATATCAATATTGGGCAGTGTGAAAATGTCTCTTTAATCAGATTGGGAAAATTTGATATTAAAGCCACACCGTACTACTTGTATTTACTTACTCCCTCTATATAGAAAACAATGCCAAATCGATGACCATTGTTCCCCCATGATACTCTTTTTCTTATGTTAATTGAGAGCTGAGTTGATGATATAGCGACCTGCAGTGGCGGATACAGGAATTTCTTAAGGGGGGGGGGGCACAACATCGCATAGGGTGAAATATATGAAAAACGATGGAGCGGAGCGACCGAGCGGGGTGGGTCTGGGACTTGATCAGAACCCCCTCCCTGAGTATAGGAAGCATTTGCAATTTTAGAACAACATTAGGCGCATTTTCAGGCACTTCCTGGAGTAATATGACGTAAAAATGCTTTCTCCTTTCTCCTACTCCCTCCAAGAGTAGGGACCTTTTGCAATTTGAGAACCACATTTGGCGCATTAATGTCCACCGGCACTACCTGAAAAATAAACGAGGCCTTCTGATTGGTTAGAAGTTACAGAAAAGTGATCTGTCACGTCGTGAGACGTTGCTGCACAATGCACAAAGACGGTGGTTTGGTACTTCACCAGTACTAACTAGTACTTGCAAAAATTATCTCGAGTGTACAAACTGTGTTGTTATCAGGGGCATCGCTAGACCTTTTTCAGTGGGGGGGGGGGGGGGGGGGTAGCCACCAATTACCGAAAAATATATTAATGCCAATGTCCCAATGTCTACACATTTAACCCTATTGACCCGGGGCCAGGAATTAAGTTATTTTTCAGTTTCCTCCTCCCGCGCGAAGCGCTGAAGCTTTGTCGTCTCTTAATACTTGTCTAATTTCAGTTCCCCCCCCCCCGCGCTTCGCGCGGGAGCTTTTAAGTTTAGTTAAATTATTTTTAAAGAAATGCAATTCCTCATGCTCTCGCACCTCTCTTCTATCGTTTAATTCTCTTTCATTTTTTTCCTTTCTCCTTTAACTCACAAAAATTCTCTCCTTCCCCTAATTTTTTCCATCTCTTTGTTTTGTTTTGTTTTTGTTTTGTTTTGTTTGTTTGTTTGTTTGTTTGTTTGTTTGTTTGTTTTTTTTTTTTGGGGGGGGGGGGCTACATGCCTGACAAGAGGGACCCCGTATTATGCACACTGCAAAATTCCCGGTAAAAAAAGACCTTCTTATAAGTTCATCCCCCTTTTTTTCTTTCCCCTTCTCATTATTCTCCTTTCCCCTCTTTTCTCTCCTCCGTCTTTCCCGCTTTCTTCCTTTTTCGCCTCAGTTTATCTCCTCTCTCTTCCCCCTTTTTTCCTTTCCCTCTCTTATTTCTCCTCCCCCCTTTTCTCTCCTTCTTCTTTTCTTCTTCTTTCTTTTTCACCTTCTTTTTCTTTCCCCTCCCTTTCTCCCTTTTTCTTTTTCCCCCTTCCCCCAATTTTTTTTTTACCGGGGGGGGGAGCACATGCTCCCTGTGCCCCCTGAATCCGCCACTGACCTGTCAGTGACATCCCTGGGTGGTCTAATTCCTCCTAGCCAAACTAGTTGGCCTACAGATGTTTAATTTGAGAAAGTCAAATTTCTAAAAGGGACACAATTCGAAGTTTGACCTTTAGGGCATTGTATCCCTCCCTCTGGCTTTACTTAAAGGTACTATGTCCCTTTTGCAGCCAACCTCAAATTCTGTAGAACTTTGCAGGAATTATGAATATGTCATGTATGTCCTATCTGTGAAATTTAAACGTTAGCAGTGTCCTCATATTCAAATTATGCAAGGAAACCCGTTTACTTGCTAGACTTCACTGTCAGACACTATTGAGTGACTGGCTGGCTTTTTTTTCTTCTTTGGTAATAACATACATGAAAAGAGTTGTAAAGGGTACATGAGCATTTGTCTACATCAATAACCCACTTCTTGTGATGGCCAAGATTAAACTGATTGAATCTTTGCGCAGCATAAAACGTATGACCATTCGGTACAATTGTCTGAAAATCAAGACTATTACTTTTGGGCTCTATAGCCCTAAAGTCGATTTGACAACTAATAGTCGTTATTTTCCCACTTGAAGACATTTTCAAGCCCCACCTTTTTTAGGGAAGTTCTAAATTAGTATTATCTTTCAAATGCAGTTGGAATTTAACTTTTTCATTTTTTGGCCTGCAAATGGGACATAGTACCTTTAAGTTCATTGTTTTTGTTACTGCTCAGATTCTTGGACAGTAGATAGGCCTCTTTAGATGAATGTCATATTTATAGGGAACAATTTTTAAGCGACAGCAGAAAATATAGGTAAAAATAGAGAAATTATATCAAAAGTAACAAGGAGAGCTTATCACATTTGATAGGGTCACTGCAGAGGTGAAACGGGTCATTTATAAGAACGGAAAGGAGCATTTATTAGAAAGGGAAAGTAAAGGGGCACTAGCTGTCAAAGTAAAGAGGACAATAGTTATCAGAGCTGAAAAGGGATAAAGTGGCACCAAATTTTGGATAGGGGCATTTATTATAAGTGAAAATTGGGTAGCATATAAAAGTGGCAAGTGACATGTCCTGCTCATTCATAAGTCAGAGACACTACAGGCCAAAGTTCGTTAACATTGCATACCTGTAAGGCTATCCATGGATCTGTAAACTTGAGATCCGTATATATCCGTATCCGTATACTGACACCAAATAACATCATCATATCCGTGTTTTGTTTACTATAAAAGAGGCGGTTTTGAGGTGTGTAGGTGTATTCAGCCTCCGATTGGTTAAATGGACCTTGTCTATGCGCGCGCATTATCAGCCGAAACGCACAACATGCATGCTAAAAATCCATATCGACTATACTGACGCCGCGCCGTGCATGAAATTACTGCTTCACACGGATGTAGATTTGAATAAGTTACAGGGCTTAGGTATTCGTTAGTTCTACTCTTCCCAACAGCTGCAACAGAAAAAAGGGGAAAATAAGAAGTACTGAACAAAAATCGTCTGAAGTGAAAAGAATCAGTCACGAATAGCCTGGCACAAGTGGAAGAAACACAAGCAAGTTCAAAGCCTTGGCCTGGCTTGACCTGGTTTATCATTATCAAGCCGAAGCCAAGGTGGATATTCGGCCATTCGGAGTATTACGACTCAGACTTCAGAGTCAAAGTTTTATCTTGGAGTTGGGCCTTGGCTAAAACCTAGGCCAGGATCTCAGAATCAGATTCAGATTAAGAAGACTGAAAGGCAGAATAAGAATAAGATTTCGCCCATCAAGCAAGGCAGCTGCGTGTAAGTTTGAAGAAGCTCTGAGACCGAGTCTGAAAATGTTATTTGCAATTGTCTGTCTGAGCTGAGAATGAGACGAGTCTGTGTGTAGTCTATTCGATTGTGCATGAATGATGCTGACAACAATTGTAGATGTCAGAAATAACATCTCATTGGGGAGGAGGGGGGGGGGGGATCATTATGGTCATGACTCATGGATTGTTAACCGTCATAAACTAAAATAAAATGAAAACTAGCCGAGCCTATTTTTTAACGTTGCTAATTAGCCTTACACGTAAAACTTTCCGCTTTGAGCGCTGTGCACTTAGTTTATGCTCTCCCATTGGCTGAGCCGCTTGAGAAGCTTCAAATTTAAGTGAGAGAGGGCTTACTTAAAGGGAACCAAAACCTTCATACTAAGTTACTTTTATTGTAAAGTTTAAGATATTTGAAAAATATCAGTGAAAATTTGAACAAAATCGGGCAAGGAATAAGGAAGTTAGAGCTTTTTGAAAGTCACTAGAGTAGAGGGCTGTATTCAATTTGATGACATCATCTGTGGACAACTCTCCATGCCTTTTGTACATCAATTTCATGCTTTTCCTTCTTTCTTGTGATTGAGATAATTTACTCCCCTGAAAGCAAGATGTAGAATGCAAAATGATATTCTACTTCACATGTTAAAAAGTCGGATCAAGAACACAAATAAATACGAAGAAAACGAAAAAATGGTGAAATTTTATGTACAAAAGGCATGGAGAGTTGTCCACAGATGATGTCATCAAATTGAATACCGCCCTCTAGTGACTAGTCATTTGAAAAAGCTCTAACTTCCTTATTCCTTGCCTGATTTTGTTCAAATTTTCACTGATTTTATTCAAATCTTTTAAACTTTACTATAAAAGTAACTTAGTATGAAGGTTTTGGTTCCCTTCAGTGTTTCGTGTTTAGGGAACGAACGCTATAATGGCCGCGTACCGTCGTGAAAATCAACAGGACAGAGAAAATTCTGGTTCGCGCATGCGCAGATAGTTTTTTCGGTCGAGTTACCGTTGTCTTTGCCTTCCGTCATGTTTGCAAAAGCATGCTATTAACGTAAATCTCCGTGTATAAAACGAACCCCTATTTAGGGGGCCAAAGGTACAGTTGAAGGCACCGATTTGTGCTTGTCACAAATAATAGTAACAATGTCGTTTTTAAAACTAAAGATGACAGACAAATTTTCCTCAAAGTCCAAACAGAAAATCCGGCCATACAGGTAGTGTTCTAGCGTTCTTGTACGACTGAGTAGGGAGACATTGCCAGGCACAGTGCCGGTGGAGGGGCATAAATTGGCACTTTAAAAAAAAAATTATTTTTTTTTCGGCATGAATAAGTGCCTCCAGGTGGTTCCACATCTTGACACTTAGAAAAAGTTTCAATTTTTTGTTGGCATGAAATAAGTGCATCCAGGTGGTTCCACATCTCGACGAAGGATAGGAGTACTTGAAGCTATCAATGACAGCTGCTGGTACTGCATACTTCAGAGGGTGATAATTTCTGCTGAGAGCAGAAATGAAAGCTGCAGCTCGCTAGACTTTCTCAAGACTTTGTATTGATGTCCGACTCAGTCCGAGGGTTCCAAGCTTCACTGCCATACTCAGGTCCGAGGACGAACAAGCATTCTGTAGGCTTTGAATTTAGTGTTCTTGGTGCACAGTGATAGAGTTCTGCGTAGGAGGCCAAGTGTTCTATTGGCTTTCTGGGTGGTGAGTTTACATTGGGTGTTCTATTTAAGGTCATCGGTAAGATACTTGTATTGTTTTACTTGAGGAATTGACTCATTTAGTAGGGTGTTGTCCACTGTGATGGGGTGCTTTTTGTTTGTGGTTGAGAAGGTAGCACACCTCTCGATGTTGAATCCCATCAGCCATTTTGTGGACCAGTCTGCAAGAACATAGAGATCTTCTTGCAGTACATGAGTGTCAGAGGGAGAGTCGATCCGCCGGTAGATGTCACTGTCATCTGCAAATAGTTGTAATGTTGACTTGAAGTTGAGTTTGACGTCATTGATGTACAGCAGAAAAAGTACGGGGCCGATGACAGAACCCTGCGGTACTCCTGAAGTAACCGGCATCCATGCTGAGCGAGCACCATTGACGATGACAGCTTGATGTCTATTTGCTAGGAGTGACATAGTCCAGCGGAGAGAGTCTCCCCTGATTCTGTAGTACCGGTAATGCAGTTTGGATCCAAGGTGTGGATATGGTATGCGATCGAACGCTTTTTGGAAGTCAAGAAAGATGATATCTGTTTGGCCTCTAGATTGAAGAGAGGATGACCAATCATCAGTAGCTGTGACAAGTTGTGTTGTTGTTGAAAGGTTCTGTCTGAAACCATGCTGTTCATCAATGATTATTTTGTTAGCTGCAAGATGTTTTAGAAATGTGGCTAAGCATAATATGTTCCATCACCTTACTTTAGATACACGTCAGCGATATAGGTCTGTAGTTACCTGGGCAACATATAATATCTCCTGCCTTATGTATAGGGGCTACAAGCGCGCGTTTCCAGTCTAAAGGTACTTGTCCGGTATTGTAACTCTGTTGAAACAGAAATGACAATGCAGGGGCTATTTCGTCTGCTAACTTCTTCAAAAGTCTTGGATGTATCTCATCTGGGCCACTGGCTTTGAATGGATTCAGTTGAAGCAGTTGCTTATTAAACTACACCAGACTGGTGAAACAATAATAATGTAGTGAAAAATAGTTTAAAACTCTGTTCTTTCCAACCTCGCTATTTCTTTCTCTCTTTTAATCATGCAGGTGCGTCAAATGTTTGTGGATATCGTGCAATAAACTAGTCTCTTCAGTCCAAAGACCATCGCATTGACGTTACCATGTGGCGTGTGAAGCCCCTGGCTTTGGGTTCTTTCCCTTCGCTGATGTCCCGTGTCGGATTGTGCCGCCATGCAAGTGCAGCAGCAGCAGCGGGGAAGGGTAAGCAGCGAACCATGGCGATCAGACGGGAGGACTATGGCTCACAATGGGAAAGAAGAGCACCGCTGAATCCATTACATGTCAAATCATTGGTCGATCAGGGTGTCAAAGTACTTGTACAACCTTCCAACAGACGTGCATACCCAATGCAGGTTAGTACTAGTACAGTCAAACCTGTTTATAGCGACCACCCAAGGGAAACACAAAAAGTGGTCTTTGTAGACAGGTTCCTTTAGTACATGTTTCAATGAGAAAGCATTTTCAAGGGAAACAAAAAATGTGGTCTTTGTAGACAGGTGGTCACTCAAGCAGATTTGACTGTAGCCCCCTCTGGGATAGATTTGTATTATCATAAACAAAGGGTTTTGCAGAGGCCATGTGCTGCATATGTTGATAGTAACTTTTATAACGTCGATAAGAAACATTAGTTGAGTTTTGTCTCTCTTGTATGTAGAATATTTCTGAAAAAAACTTCTGTAGATTTCAGAGGTTGAGTTTCACAAAATTTTGGAGAATTTCAGATTACCATGTTGTAGCCTTTATTTATTTATTTATTTATTTTGTTGTTGTTGAAAGAGATGTCATTTAATTCTCTCATCATTGGGAGCTTTTGACAGTAAAACCCTTAAAACCCTCCTAGCATGTTAGCACTGGGACACCCATGGTTCCTCACTTTCTTCATCTGTTTCTTAAAGGGATTGGGTATATTTGTCTCAGATTCTGAAACAGAATCCTGGATTTAGCTCATGCTGCAATTATAATTATAAACCTTTAGGTCAGTCAGGAACCCCATGACTTTTACAAGCCGATTGCTCCGCTTCCTTACAATGTACATGTAAACTTTAACATAATTTATTAACCAATCGTTTCTTATCTCTCCTTGTTTTATCAGGAGTATGAGAGATGTGGTGCCATCATCCAAGAAGACATCAGCGAAGCATCCCTCATCATGGGTGTGAAGCAAGTCCCCATTCCACGCCTCATACCAAGCAAGACTTACTGCTTCTTCTCCCACACCATCAAAGCACAGACGGAAAACATGCCCATGTTAGATCAGCTGATAGAAAGGGTATGTCAGGGAAAAAATACATGGGGCTCAGGGCGAACAAGCCCCCAAAATGCCAAAAAAGAGCCCCCCCCCCTCCCGAAAGTCATAAAAGAGCCCCCCAAAATTTGCATAGAGTTCAATGTAAAACAAATTAAGGAGTGTTAGTTTCATGCAAGCAAGCTTGAAGAGTAGCCCCCGAAATTGTTTAAATATTTTTTTCCCTGAGGTATGCAGATGCATGCACCTCTTATACAGTATATATGGGATGTCCATTTTACTTACTTACTTTACTTTACTTTAATCCAGCGATGCTATAGGACTATGCTTGTTCATCGATCACAGATGTCTTCTTTAATAATTATACATTATCCTTGTCATTTCAAATTAAATAAGTCGGAAAGGAAAAAAATGTGTGCAAACTTGCAATATCAGCTTATACAGCTACAATAGGCTCATAGACAAGATTATAGTTTTTAGGCCAGTATTTGTCTAGTCAACAGTTTACAGAAGTTGCTGAGATAACATATTCAGGAAGACTGTTCCACAATCTGTTACATTTGAGAGTTAAAGGTAATACAAAGTTTTGGTATGGGGTCATGAATTTGGTTCAAATGAACATATTTGAAGCATATGTGAGCCTAAAATATTCAGTGGTCGTTGTCGCGGTTGAAATGGAGCCAAAAGTTATGAAATTGTCAATAATAAACTCTTTATGTTGTATAGCCCCCTCTCAAAGTCAAGATATTAATTAAGCTGTGAAACAATGTTTCTTGACTAAAATCGACCGATTTGCTATTCCCGTTTGGAAATTATATATCAGAACTACATATTCTGTGATTTTCATGGTCGCAGCTACCATTGTACGGCCATAGTCGCTCTTTGAAATTTATCAAAATTTACCGGGAGCACCGGTAAATTTTTATATTCAATTTTTCTCAAAAGCAAAAGTGTTGTAGGGGCTAAATTTTTTAGTGCCCTTAATACATCCACATGGGCATCCAAATATATCAAAATTGTAAAGAATCACTATCCACCCAATTTTCGAAATTTCCCAAAACTTTGTATTACCTTTAATGGGTTTGAAGTCTTCCAAGTGCAATATTTTGTGAAAGTCTTGTCTTCTCTGGTGAAATAGGGAAATTGAAAGAGTGTAAGTCCCAAAGTAATTTTATCATATAACCGGGTAATTCTGATCAAATCACTGCTTTGAATTCCATTTAAGTGCTAGTAGTACTATTTGCAGTATAAATACTAATGTTTACTCAGAGTAAATGATCAGATAAGAGGTTCGTGTAAACAAGGTTTTGAGTCTTGTATTTTTGTCGCTTCTATAAAAAGAAGCAGGATCCACTCTGCAAGACAATCATAGAAACAATTCTAACTTCCATATTTATTTATATGAAAGGGATGGGCTGAAGAGAAGGGGTGCATGTCAAGTTTCATAATACCTCTGTTTTTCTTTGCTAAAGTTAATTGATGTATAAATTAGTTGAATCTAAAGGTAAACCGGAAATGTGCCCACCATAGATAGGTGGTAAAAAAACAGGGTCTACAACTTAAAATTCTTTCTAGTGGGTGAAATTATAGTCGATTACTACATGCACGAGGCTAGGAGAAGTAAAGTAGCCACAAAAGACTGGTTGAGTCGTTTGGAAAAGGACACTATTCTTGATTTAGCACATTATCTTTTATTATTATTTTTTTAAAGGTTTGTACTCTTTATAATTAATGACAGCATGAGATTTTGCGAGTACGAATATTAATTTTAGCTCAGAGCAAAGGAAAATCCAACAGATCATATTCATTTTATTGTCATAAGTGAACATTTTTATTCTCCACCACTTGAATTTCATTTTCAGAACGTACGGCTTCTGGATTACGAGAAGATTGTAGATGAAAACGGCAAACGTTTGGTGGCTTTTGGAAAGTTTGCTGGTATTGCAGGGATGATCAACATTCTACACGGCATTGGACTCAGACTTCTAGCCCTGGGGCATCACACACCATTCATTGTAAGTTTGCAGTTTGCATTTAAAAACATAATAAAATGAAATAAAAGTTTGATAAAGTTGTCAAGAAGAAACAAAGCAGAAGAATAAAGAAATATGCTTGTATACCTGCCTCAGCTTCTGAACGGGCAATTTGTAGATCTTGGATATGGAGTGATACAACTAGTTATTCTTTCAGGTTCAGCAATTATCCTATTTCATGAGATATCAGATGAAATGTTTAATTAGTGATTATTGTTAATCAAATGTGATTTGAATGTGTCTCTCCATACTTTTAATTATCCATGCCGTCCCATGTACCCGTACTGATTTTCATTTAGTGCATGATCAATGTTCCAAACTTCTGGGGAGTGTTTCACAAAGACTAAGATCGACTTAAGTTGGACTTGAACTATGGCAGGCCCTTCATGCCACTGGTTGCTCTCACTGTTAGTCTCTCAAGAGACTTCACAAATCTACAGAATTCACATTTTGGGGTACTTTATTATTAATAAAGGAAAAACATTATGTAAAGATCATACTTTCTAAGGTTTTTTTCATCTAATTTTACATCTGGTTTAAGACTTTTTAAGGGCATAAAACATCTGCCATGGTTCAAGTTTTACTTTAAGTCGATCTTGGTCTTTGTGAGACACCCCCCTGGCATCTTAATTAATATCCCTTCTTAGACATGCAACATTGCAAAATACAAATGATTTGTATTGTCAATTTGAATTCTTTGAACTCTACAGCATATAGCAGCTGCACACAACTACAGGAGTAGTAGCATGGCACGGCAAGCCATCAGAGATGCAGGGTACGAGATCTCATTAGGTCTGATGCCAAAGTCTGTCGGTCCCATGACGTTTGTCTTCATGGGGTCTGGAAACGTGTCACAAGTAAGATTTTATTCCACTCTCTGATCGGTTTATACCCACATTTAAAGCCCCATGGCAC
This sequence comes from Strongylocentrotus purpuratus, assembly GCF_000002235.5. NCBI lineage: Eukaryota > Metazoa > Echinodermata > Echinoidea > Camarodonta > Strongylocentrotidae > Strongylocentrotus > Strongylocentrotus purpuratus. The sequence goes on along the minus strand of NW_022145612.1, from coordinate 42,236,449 downwards.
CTCTTATAGCTACTTGCGCCCTCTATATAGCAAGCAAAGCCTAATTGGTGACCATTGGTCCCCCATGGTCCTTTTTTTCTTACGTTCATTGAGACCTGATTTGATGGGATAACCAACCGTCAATGACCATGCAGTGAGGTCTAATCCTTCCTGGCCAAACTAGTGCAGATAGGCTTTAATAAACTACACACCAAATGTAGCTGATTTTAACTGATCATAACAAAATTAGAACCATTGTTACCCAGACCCTATAGGAAATACATGAAAGCTTATTTAAAGTTCGAGACTATTATCCTTGTTACAATTGGTACACTTAGAGTTCCACCAAAGGTAAACAATTTGGTTTTGAAAGGGTCATCTTCAAATGTTGTTTGACAGGTTTGCGTGGTGAGAAGATTGCGGTACAACCATGTGGATGGTCCTTAAAGCCCCACTGCACTACTCGCAGCTACTTGCGCCCTCTATACAACAAACAATGCCTAATCGGTGACCATTGGTCCCATATGATCCTCTTTTTCTTATGTTAAGTGAGAGCTGAGTTGATGAGATAACCACCTGTCCAGTGACCTTGCAGGGCGGTCTTATCCCTCCTGTAAACTAGTACAGATAAGCTTTAAAAGGACTGTTTGTATTCTTTTATGTTGATTGATTCTCAGTCCTTTTCAGGACTTCTCAATTAACACAAAAGAATACTAACAATCCTTTTGAGGACTTTCCTTGTGGTTGTACTGAAAATCCACTCTCTAATAGTCATCTTGTCATAGACTATTACACTTTATTGATGCAAGATATTTGTTGTTGTTGTTGTTATTTCCAGGGGGCAAAGGAAATGATAGATGAGCTACCAGTTGAGTATGTTGAGCCCCAGGATCTAAAAGAAGTTGCACAACACGGAGGTAATAAATCACATCGGGGAAGTATATAGATTAGATGGATCACATCCTTTGTTTTGAATATAGCAATGTCTAAAGTGAGAACACACTGCACTATGTGAAGTGGAATCCCTGTAAGCGGGTGGAAAGATCTTGCATGCAGCTTTGAAATGTCAAAGGTCATGTAACAAGCAATGCTGCCAATTTGAGGAAAAGGTAGTACTGATTAGTCTATCCAAAAATCAAAACTTTCATTGCATAATGTCTCTACCATTTCTGTATCTATTTCAGTAATAGAAATAAGTCAGACATATTTAGTCACTATGTTCAGATTTTACTTTTGATGGTTAGGAGCCAGAGCATTTAACACTGAGTTCCTATAGGAAATATGTTTATTCAGATGGTCATATCTCAGCCAATACTTAACATATTCAATTGGTTTTCGACACTTATGACATTATTTTTGATGCTCTTTCAGAAAATGAAGACAAAATTGAGAAATTCTAAAAATAGATTTTTATGACGTCACAGCTTCGGTACTCTATAGAAGTAAGCAGATAAAAAACAAGAGAACAACATTTTAACAAAAGTGATTTCTTAGATTTCCTATGTTTTTATTTATTCTTTGTTGAACTTACAATGTACATGTAAATAGCTGAATACTTGCAGTCTAACCGCAGTTTGTAAGAGTAAATGTTTTTTTACTGTAATTTGAATTATTGATTGTATTACTGTGCTGTTGATAACCAACAGATACGAGGAAGATTTATGCAACGGTGGTCAACAGAAAAGACCATCTTGTGAGGAAGGATGGAGGAGAATTTGAGGCAGCTGAATATGATGATTATCCTGAAAGATACAAGTCAGTCTTTAATGAAGAGGTGAGTTAATACTTCATTTTATTTGATCATCTTGTGAGGGGGTTTTGAGGAGAGTCTGAGGCAGCTGAATATGATAAATATCCAGAAAGTTATAAGTCTGTAAGTATTGGTGTGTACTGCAAGGTTTTGGAGTCATCAAAATCATAATAAATTTGGCCCAGTCTTGGTAAAGTAACAAGCACTGTACACAGAAAGATGTATATGGGACTACACAAATAATGTTGGGGCTACTTACCTTGATTTCCTTATATTTCTATTCTCATTGCTCAGCCAGTATACATTTTTCATAATAAATTTGGCCCAGTCTTGGTAAGGTAACAAGCACTGATGATAATAAAAAGTCCCAATTGTTCTTCATAGACTTACATGATACTCCTCCGTATTAGTATTTCAAAAAAAATTGTAAAAATTAAACTCACTATTCAGCAAAATTGACCGTTGCTTTTAATCGTCAATTAGACCAGCTTTAAGTGATTCATTTTATTGTTGAAATACACCAATATGCCTTGTGATGTGAATCTGGTATAATTTCCCTTTCTGTAGATTGGTCCATGGGCATCCTGCATCATCAATGGTATCTTCTGGGACACGAAGCACCCTCGCTTCCTGACCAACATGGACACCCAGACCCTCCTCGGTCCCATGCACGTCCAACCGACCTCCGAGCCTGGCTGCCCCACCCTCCCGCATCGCCTCCTGGCCATCTGTGACATCACTGCGGACCCAGGCGGTTCCATAGAGTTCATCACCGACTGCACCACCATCGAGTCACCGTTCTGCCTCTACGACGCCGACCATCGCCACCAGCACTTCAAGTCCCTGAGGTTCTCTGGGGATGGTGTCCTGGTGTGCTCCATTGATAACATGCCTGCGCAGTTGCCACGTGAAGCCACCGACTTCTTTGGTGGTCTCTTGTACCCTCTTGTACCTGAACTGGTAAGACGGTGCTTTGTATGATGAATGCAGATGATCGTTAAAATCCCCACTGTACTACTTGTAGCTACTTGCTCCCTCTATATAGAAACAATGCCTAAGCGGTGCCCATTGGTCCCCCATGATCCTCTTTTTCTTATGTTAATTGAGAGCTGAGTTGATGAGATAGCCACCTGTCAGTGACCACGCTGGGTGGTATAATCCCTCCTGGCCAAACTAGTACAGACAGGCTTTTAAATTCAGAAAGAATTCAATGATTGTCAATTTGATAGTTATAGTATGTTCTTTTTTTGTTGGCAATACCCTATTACTTGAAATTTAATTTTGGGCCACAAAGTAGGCAACATGATAATCAGTGATGTTCAAGTGAGTAAGTGCAAGAAATGCCATCATAAAGTACGCTTTTTATCTATAATGTAAGTAAACCGATGATGTTTAGTGTTGTCCACAAATTTAATTGTTATCATGTTGCAAATCATTATGCCCTTCATAGCCCGTTTTTGTTCAAGATTTCTTAGCTTATAAATGACATTTAAGGCTGGTTCAACCGCACCCTTTTTTTTATGATGACATAAAGTGTAATACACTTCACATTTTTGTATCTTATAACACAGAACTCAGTGAATATGCACAAATCCTTTGTTGTGCACAATTGGCATTAATTTTACATGTTTATAAAAAATTGGCAGCTTTTACTGCATCATATCTGAGCACTCCTTTAGGCTATGATACTTAAAGGGACTTGGTAACATTGCTAAGTTGAGAGAAAGTGGTGCTAAGGTGGTGACTTCAATGCTAGATGTACAATTAAAGATATTCTGAAAATTTGAGTGAAAACTGACCATTATTAATGATAAAGATTGGAAAAAATGATCTGATCGGTTCCTTAATTCTCCCAACTATATTATTACAATTTAATTACATTTTAAGGGAATGTAAATCGTTACAAAGCAATGAATTGGCTCTATATACCATTCCAGACATTTTAGTGTTTAAAGATTTTTAAAAGCCTGTCTTGTGTTTTATTTTCATGGAAAAAATGGTTGAGAATTTTTTTTAAAAATTGGGAAAAATTACTGGTTAATCAGTGTTAGAGGGTGTTGCACAGTGACGCCTTCAGAGAAAACCATGAATATCTTTGTGGTTTGAGAATTTTTTCTGAATTTTTGCCTGTTATAGGTTTAGTATAGTAGAAGGAATATATACTAGGTAAAATTTCACACACAAATTGCACATTTTTTCATCAACCTTCAACAATGTTACTGAGTCACTTTAAATGATGGAAAGTTGTGATTTATATTGATGTCTAAAGATTCACTCTGTCAGTCTCAGGGACTTTTGTTTGTTAGCTTCCTTTATGCCTGAGTTAGTTCAAAACAATTTTTTTTCTATCTTCATGTCTATTTCTTTTTCAGTTGACATCTGATGCTACCAAGCCTATTGAGGAAGAGAACTTCTCAAGAGTCGTAAATGATGTAAGTTTGATTTAATTTCCTATACCCAGGGGGGTGTTTCACAAAGATCCTAAGTTGAACTTATCTCTAGGTTGGACTCAACAATTATGGAAAGCTGTTAGTATCTTTGAAAATATCATGTGAAAGTTATTTTAAAAGGCATTAAATGTTGATTCAAATCATTCATATTTTCTTTTATCATGGAAAATTTCATGTTCTTGATGTGGAATTTATGAAAGTCTAAAATACTTTAATTTTTGCTTTAGGAAATGTTTAATTTTAAGGCTACAAATGGCTTTCCATAATTTTTAAGTTCAACTTAGGATCTTTGTGAAACACCCCCCATGACTTGATACTAACAGGCACCTGGGCCCTGTTTCATGAAACTTGTTACCAATAACAAATGCTAAATTTCTATGACCAATGTGCCCTTAGCCAATCTAATGCCATGATTTCAGTAGCTTATAAATATAACAGTTATATTACTGTAACTTGTTATTGATGACAAGTTTTATGAAACAGGACCCTGGTGCACATAGTTTCCTGAATTTTGGAATTTAAACAACGGTTCCCATGTGCACAGACCTATATCATTTGAATCGAAATCCCCAGCAAAAAAAACAACCCTTTCTTTAACAATATTCTATCTTTTGATATCTTGATTGATTGCTAACTATGCATAGCACAGAACCGAATGGACTAGTAAAAGGAGGAAGAAGGGATACATTTTTATTTTTGAAATCATGATTTTTATTGTTTTGTCATTTGTTGCTGGTCTAAAGGTATATCTCAGTCTTGCTTGCAATCGACTGCGTTCCTATGATAACTTTCTGTTATTTCAATGTAAATCTTGACCTCATCAGGCTATCATATGTTCCAATGGCAAACTAACGCAAGGCTACCAGTACATCCAAGCTCTGAGGGATAAGATCGATCCGTAAGTACATCCACCCTCTTACATCACCCACACCTGTCTCGGTCTGATTGTTTATCCGTGACTGTAGGTATCACATTTCCGAGTGGTTAATGTTATGAGAATGAGATGCTTCCTATGATACAGATTTTTCTTATACAACATTTAAAGAGAAGGTTGAGTTCTGTGAAGAGGTGAAAAATAATTTGTGAGCGTTATCATTGTATTATGCAAGTGTGGAAGAACATCAGATAAAAAATGTTCCCTGAAAAGCATTGCTCTTCAAATGCCTTAATATTCTAAATATGGCATGTAACATCATAACGATCGGGACAGATTTTTATGCTACAGTGTACATGTTTGTGTCGTCCCATATACATCTTTCTGGGTACAGTGCTTGTAACTTTACCAAGACTGGGCCAAATTTCTTATCATTTTTATGATTCCAGAACCTTGCAGTACACACCAATACCTAAATGCTAAATGATCAACCTTTTCTGATCCATTCCACACCTTTTCTTTCACAATGCAATCGGATGACCAGAACTCACCTTTATCTTTTAATGTCCGGAATGGTATATAGAGCCGATTAATGCTTTGTGACGATTTACATTCACCTAAATTGTAATTAAATTGTAATAATATAGTAAGGAGAATTAGGGAATCGATCACATCAGTTGTTCCTAATTTTTATAATTAATGGGGGTCTGTTTGCACTCAAATTTTGATAAATTTCAAATAGCGCCTGTGACCGTACAATGGTAGCTGTGACCATGAAAATCTCAGAATATGTAGTTGTGATATATAATTTCCAAACGGGAATAGCTAATCGGTCGATTTTAGTCAAGAACATTGTTTTATAGCTTAATTAATATCTTGACCTTGAGAGGGAGCTACACAACATAAAGAGTTTATTGTTTACAATATTTCATAACTTTAGACTCGATTTCAACTGCAACAACGATCACTGAATATTGTAGGATCGCATATGAATCCAATGTGTTCATTTGAACCAAACTCATGACCCCATACCAAACTTTGTATTACCTTTAACAGAGTTGATATCAATCACAACTATGTACACAAGAGATAGGGGAGTGCAAACTTGGGATTGATTACAGGACTTCCGATTGATTTGGATCAATTGCAACTCTCTATATTAAAGACGGGGTCCAGATGTAGATCCCATGTTGTGCAAACAAAAACCTGTGGTGTTTCTACGAAGTGCAAGGATTCGATAGATAATAAACCAAGATACAACTGTGTGGTTGCACTCATATTCAATGAACCTTTGCAAGATTCTTAGCAAGGAGCAAAAGCATAGACAAAAGTTGAGCTTTGAGCTTAATTTTATCAGAAATCATGGACAAATTGTCAAAATGTATTTTGCCGTGTATTTTTCAGTAATTATATGGAAAATTTATTCCTCAAGATCTTCCGGAAGTGAATGTTCCCTTTATCCTTGAGTTTGCCCATACATTTTTTGTCTTTAGATATACTACCATGATATTGGAAAACAGCGTCTTTTGATAACTATTAAATGTATAACCCTTTGGTTTTCTTTTTAACCTTGTTATCTAAACCTCATTATTCAATCCCCATATGCAGGTATGTGTGTGTTTTTTATTTAATGGATGTGACTAGACACTAGTAGCTAACTGTATTGATTGTTATATGATCTACAGGAGAATCCCAATAGACATGGCTACAGCAGAGAAGAAGGTTCTGGTCTTAGGCTCCGGCATGATGGTACCTCCTGTCATTGATTACCTGACCAGAGACAACAGTCTAGCCTGTACTATAGGTGAGTCTTATTCTTTGTAGACTGGTGTTTTGTATTTCTCCTTAATACCTCCCTTTGTTTCTTTTCTTTTAAAGGCATCGTTTAAAGGCATCGTTTAAAGGCATCGTTTAACAATGTTAAGTCTGAGATGCATGGCCCTACGTGTTATCAGTGTCTGTGATATGGTGTAATATTGAAGCCCTGACGAAAATATGCGCTTCAAAATGATCATGAAGTGCCTCAAAAAAGTAAAAATCTTTGAGTGATCGGTTTTACCATACTCATTTTCCCCAATAGACTGTAGTGTTATAAAAAAAACATTCGGAAAACAAAAAATAAAAATTTCGATTTCAAATCATAAATATCTTGAATATCAGACAGGTGATCGGCTTGTAAAAGTCATGGGATTCCTAACTGACCTAAAGATTTATAATTATCATTGCAGCATCAGCTAAATCCAGGATTTTGTTTCAGAATCTGAGGCAATGTTACAGAGTCACTTTAATTTCCTCACAATCTATCTTTTCACTTGTTATTGTTACTATTTCCCTTTGCCTTTATTTTGCCTTGTTAGTCTTCTTTAATTGATAAAGATTTTGATGATGATGATGATGGCAATGACATTAATGATTATAATAGTAACATCAGGGATGCAGGCTGGAAAATGTACTTTCAAAATCACAGATTTGGAGAGAAACAAAATACGATAGTAATGAATAACTTGATAAAATTAGATTTACCGGGGGAAGATGTTTTAAGGGATCTGATCCAAAGTGAGATACTAAATGTTTCTTATCCATGTACTGTAAAATGTTTTTCTTCTGAGGAGAGTTTAGAGTCTGAGGTGAATGGCTCAAATGTTTTTATTTGCAGTGAACTGTATCAAACCCTAATGTCTTCAACAATTCAACAATTGTTTTTAACTTGAGATGGACAATTTTTTTTAGATCACTGAGGTTCAGTTTATTGAAAAGGAACATGTGCTGTTACTGTATGGAGTGGATGAGGTCATCTAAACAAGAATTGACTTAATATTTTGTAGTATTTTAGGGAACATGTTTAGTGATAATCTATGCAACAAACAACATGATCTAACAATGAAAGGGAATATGTATCAAAATTGCATGGAGTAGACTGGGTCATCTCAATTTATTTCCATCAGAAGTTTATACATGTACTTTGGAACATATTGATCATTTTATGATATACTGCAGTCATACCTGTCTATAAAGGACATCCAAAGAAAATGGTAAACATGTTCTCTGTGGCCTTTCTGTAAAGGTACAAGTGCACTTTGATCAAGTAAAAAACTTGCTTTTTACAGATAGAAATGAGAATAACCACCAGTAAATTTTGACTGGTTACCTGGTTAGAGGTAATCATTATGACAGGTTAACTGAATTTGAATTTTATATTGTGACTTCTTGCCCCCGTCTTATTAATCAATTGAAAGGGCAACTTATTTGCGATTTATGTCAATTGCGATTTTGTACATAACGTCACCTGGCTGGCAGAAGGGCGTTAGCTCGAATTTCAGGTAAAAATTGAAGCGTTAAGCAGAAGAGCGTTAGCACTAAATCGCCTCAAACTTTTATAAAACTGACTTATTTCCTGAAAAAAATTGTGGCCGTGTTCCTCTATAACATTTCTATTAGTCTTGTAAGTTTCAAAACAATTTTCGGGACGGAAAGCAGTTTAAATATAAAACAAATCTTTAAATGCGAATAATTTGAAAAGTAGTTTTCGAGTAGCTCATCCGCTAACGCTCTTCTGCCAGCCGGCCGACAATAAGAGATAGGAGACTGCAAAGTTGCAAATAATTGGAGGACTTTTGATTGGTTTTGTATCAATCGCAAATCTTTATGAGATGGGGCCCTGGTATGAAGGAAGTCGCTGAAGGTCTAGACAGTAGATACCCCAACTCAGGTGATCTTCATGTTTCTATGTATTTTTTTAGCTTATGATATGAAGGAAGTCTCTGAAGGTCTAACAACTCACTACCCTTACAGAGGTGGCCTGTTTGTATCTCGATGTACCCTTCTTTTCACAAAATGGCAGATATGCGCATGGTTCAGAAGAAAACAAATGATCCATAGAAAATTGCTTTTGAAACTTTTTGTTCTACATGTAATTTCTTGTATTTATCACTATGCAGGATGAATAAATTTAGCATGTCTGAATACATCAAATTCTGAACTGATTATTTGAACATTTTGCACATCAAGAATACATTTTTCTTCAATTCAACTGTCATTTTGTGATAAAGGAATATTCATCCATGGTACTTGGAGATTTTGTCACAAGTGACAACTCCAAGGGGTACTCTTAAATTGTATTGGCATTATAGCAAGGAATGTTGAATTTAACAATATCTATAAATTTAACCTATTTCTTTCCGCTTTTCACCTTACCAGTAGTTCTCTTATCTTTTCCCCTGTTGTATTTAATCATAAGTTTATTTTGTATAAAATTGATTTCTTTGGGGATACCAATTACCCTTTTTCTGAAAGAAGAAAATATAAAGCATGACATTAAAGATATAGACCAGTTTTGGAAATGCCCCCCTCTCAAAAAATGAAGTGGAAGCTCTTATTACCAATCATGTGAAAGAATATGTTCTGACTAATACGTGATGATAAAAAATTTGCCTGGAAACCGCCTACTAATTGATATATTTGGTAAATTATCATATTGATCCGGCCTGGATAGATATCGCAAATGCACGTTAACATTAAACATTCAGGCATATATTTCTGCTTTTTTGCCAATTTAGGTTTAAGTATGGTCATCTAAGCCTCTGAAGGCAATATTTGAACAATATTGAATGGATATTTTGCACCCAAAACCCTTAAACTGCAATTTGACCACTACTGGTCTATCCCTCTAATGATAAGTAAAGTCATTCTTCTGTTAATAATATACAGAACCTATTTTATATTTGTAACTATGTTTATTTTCCCATACCGGTCTTTAGTATTGGTGATACTAAGTTACTGTATTATTATTAGCTATGTTTAATGTTTTACTAGCAGGATATCTAATACATACATTTGGGGCTCACCTTATTTCATTGTTTTTCTCCCCTCTTAATATCATCTACTCTTCCTTTCCCTTTTTTTTCTCGCAAGAATGGATAAGGTTATAGTTCTACCCTTGTAATCTGGTAATCTTATAATGTCTTTACCCTTTTTTTCTTTTTTTAATCTTCAAATTTTGATGGAAAATATTCTTTACTGGCGTATTTTTTCCTTGGGAATATAAATCATCATGAAACATATAATAAATAGTAACCTTTTAAATTCTACTTTGAATCTCGTTGGCAGGTTTGATAGGGATACCTGTTCCATAGCCATTAATAACTTACCCAAAGACACTCATATTGTATTTTCAATTTTTACTAACGTTATCTAAATCAGTTGATAATCATATTGATTATTTATCATTGTAGTATCAATTTACATTTAATATTTATTTGTCCTATATTCTATATCTCAGTTATTGTAAACATTTTTTTTTTTTAATTGAATAAACCAAATCAATCAATTCAAATCAGAATGTAATGTGCAAAGAGAAATAGTTTTAAAGGCCCACTGTCCTACTTGTAGCTACTTGCTCCCTCTATATAGAAAACTTCCCCAATCGGTGCCTGTTGGTCCCCTCTTTTTCTTATGTTAGTTGAGAGCTGAGTTCATGAGATAGCCACCTGTCAGTGACCTCGCTGTGTGGTCTTATCCCTTCTGGCCCAGTAGATTTGACTGTCTTTAAATTGTACATGTTCAAGTGCCAATCCATCAATTGACAGAAAACAGTGTGCCAAAGTGTTAAATGGGTACCAGGTAGGATGCGACACTCATTGTTGGTCAAACAGTTTTTGAGCGACACGCAATGCCTGGCTGGAATGCTCCCCAGGGAGTGGAGATTGTGCACACAGTGTGTGGGGGCAAGTATTGAATCCAATGGCCGGGTAATAGTATATCTGTAAAGCGCTTAAAGACATCATAGATGTATTAAGCGCTATATATATAAGCAGAATTATTATTATTATGTCTGTGTGTATTTTGTTTTATAGCTTCTGATACGAAGGAAGTCGCTGAGGGTCTAGCAAGTCGCTACCCTAACACAGGTGCTCTCTATCTTAATGTTGACATGCATCCAGAATTACTCAGCAAATGCATCAAGGAACATGACCTGGTTATGAGGTAAGATCAGATGTCAAAGAACAGTCAGAATCGTCTGATTTCGGTCCTAAACCTACAGACATTAGTTTGCAGCCATGTTATGAGAGACTGGTATTATATAATAATGTAAAGGTTTTAGCTTTATCCATTCAGTTTGCACTTTTTGTCATAAAATGACAACAGAAAAGTAGTTATGTAGTCGATGTCAGTCATTATTGAAAGTATATCTCCATGTATTTTGAAGAATTGTTTCTTCTGATAAAGCTGAGTTCCACTTTCTGTGTGTAAGCTGTACTTTACATTTTTTTTATTTTGTTTTATGTTGGTTGTCTGTCCATTGACACAAAGTTGTATTTTCATCAGATAGGATCTTTAAATGTACATATTCTGTCAAAACTACCCTCTGTGTCTTCCTGTGTAGTATGTTGCCTCTTCATCTACATAGTCGTATTGCCAAGATGTGCGTAGAGCATAAACGACACTTGGCCACAACCAGCTACACATCACCGGAACTCAGAGCCCTACAACAAAAGTGAGTCAACGTTGAGGATATTTGAGATGATGTTGAAAAATCTAAAAACTCATTTATATCATGTATCCACAATTTCTACATGCTTCTTTTTCTGCCAGCAGTATCAAGAATTTTTGTTCATGTTCAAACCATATGATTTTCTCTGAAAATTATATGTATTCTTTAGTTATTTGTTGCTTGGTCAATCACACCTCACAAACTTTTATAATCGTTTTCAGGCAACTACTTCCATACATACATAAAATGTAGATAACCAGTATCTTGTATATTTCTTCCACCCTCAGTTGAAGGTAGTGTCATTGAATAGACAGTTCAAGACACAATAGGTAAAAGCACCAAAAATGCTTTTGTTATCTACATTATCTAGCTTTTATAGGTTCATGTTATTTCTAGTTGATGGTCAATTATATCCATGTTATTTTATAGAAGAATATAAAAAGTGCATATTCCTTGTATACTTATTTGTAATGCTTATTTTGAACAGTGCTGTGGATGCTGGTATAACCATAATAACAGAATGTGGATTGGATCCGGGGATTGATCACATGCTGGCTATGGAATGCTTTGAGAATGTCAAACAACTAGGAGGAAAGGTAGCTATTTCGGTCAATAAGTGTTGTTTTTTTAAAGATGTGTCATAAAACTTTAAAGGTATAGATCAGTTCTGGTCATGCGATTGCATTGTGAAAGAAACGTAGTGGAATTGATCAGAAAAGGTTGATCATCTAGCATATAAGTATTGGTGTGTACTGCAAGGTTCTGGAATCAACAAATTGATAAGAAATTTGGCCCGGTCTTGGTAAAGTTACAAGCACTGTACACAGAAAGATGTATATGGGACTACGCGATATCTATCCAGTCGAGATAGATATAATAATTTACCAAAGATATTAATTAGTAGGTGGTTTTCCTGCAAAATTTGTATCATCACGTATTAGTCAAAACATATTCTTTCACACGATTGGTAATAAGAGCTTCCATTTCATTTTGAGAGGGGGCGTTTACAAAACTGGTCTATACCTTTAACTAATAGTTTAAACAATCCTCATGAATTTTTCAGCAGATGTGTATCTTTTTTTAAAACTCTGACTCTATTTTCTTTCATTTGATACACAGTTTGAGTATACTTTTGTTTCTGACTTCCATTGTGTATCCAAATAAACACATTTCTTTTATTTTACAAGTGAAACAGACTTACATATAAAATGTGATCATCAGTCTGTGTGGACTTCTTACCAGTATTTTGTTGTTCTTAAAGATAAACTCGAGTTCTGGTAATGCGATTGCATTGTGAAAGAAAAGGTGTGGAATGGATCAGAAAAGTTGATCATATAGCATGTAAGTAATGGTGCGTAATGCAAGGTTCTGGGGTCATCAAAATCATCATAAATTTGGCAGAGTCTTGGTAAAGTAACAATCACTTACACAGAAAGATGTATATGGGACAACACACATGGTGTCGGGGCTAGTACAACCCTGATTTCCTTATCTTTCTATGCTCATTACTCAGCCAGTATACATTTTCTTCCAAAATTGTTTGGCACATGACCTTTATTTGTAATCTTGAACATTCAGTGTAAGTTTCGTTAGATTCTGTGAGAATTAATTTTCTTTTTTTACCAGAACTCAAGTATATCTTTAATTTTAAAACTTTGTGTGATAGGTGAAACTGTTTGAGTCATGGTGTGGTGGTCTTCCAGCTCCAGAGTTTTCAGCCAATCCTCTCAAGTACAAGTTCAGGTAAGTTGAGATATTCGAAGGAAAGAAATTGAAATATGATATGAGATATTTATATAATATTGGATGGCTTTGAGTGTGATACAAGAATATATTGCTCAAGCTTTGACAATATTGGACGAGTCAAAGACGAGTCTAATATTGTCTTAGCGAGAGCAATATATTCTGGTATCACACGAAAACAAAGCCATAAAATATTATTATTATCTATATGAGTCTGAATAGCGAAATATTTTTTTTTGACTTACCTCAGTCTCAGTAAATATGGCTTTGTTTTCGTGTGATATCAATTTCACATCGATATCGATAGTTGAAGTTCCTGGATGACTGAGCAATACAAAAACAATATTGGTCAGTCGTCCGGGTACTGCGCTAAAGATATTAAATACACTAATTTATTGTACCACTTGGAAGCCTTATATAGATACTAATGTACGTTATTTGATAAATACCAGGTATGAAGAGTTGTTTTGTGTAGGTTTGTCCTAAAGATGACCCCTCCCCCCTATCCTAATCATGTCATACTTCAATCCTTTAGTTGGAGCCCTGCGACAGCTCTGCTCGCCATGACCCGAGATGCCAAGTACCTCAAGGACCAGCAAGAGATCTACCTCCCTCCCGGGATGCACATGGATGCATCGAATGTTAACAGCTTCAACTTCCTACCAGGGTTCAACCTGGAAGGCTACTGCAACCGTGATGCCATGCAATACGTCTTCCTCTACGGAATCCCAACAGCGGATAATATCATCAGGGGCACGCTCAGATACAAGGTAGGAACCACCATTAAAACTACTTGGGGATGGGAGAGGGAAGGGGAGAGGGAGGGAGGGGGATGCTAAAGAATTATGTTCCTCAGGCTTAATGCTCTAGAAAAGGATTTCCTTTCTTTTTATTGATTGAAATACGTCTTCCTCTACGGTATCCCAACAGCGGATAACATCATCAGGAGCACGCTCAGATACAAGGTGGGAATGGGAAACCACCATTATAACTACTTGGGGGATGGGAGAGGGAAGGGAAGAGGAGAGGGAAGGGAAAGGGAGGGGAGGGGAGGGAGGGGAGGGAGGGGGGGGGGGGGGGAGAGGGGGTGTAAAGACTGATGTTCCTAGGGTTTAATGCTCTAGAAAAATGATTTCCTTTCTTTTAGTTGCTTGAAATATTAGAAGGCAGATGACAAGGTGATAGAGGAGTCTCTAAAATGATTGATGAAAAAGATAGATTGATGAAAAAAAGAAATGGAATTGAATTGAATAGAAAGCTGAAAAGATCCATAGATGAAGAGAGATATGGACACATATAGATTCATTTAGGTATATATATATATATATATATATATATATATATATATATTTATAGATCAATGAAATAGGTAAGAAAATGAATGCATAAAAAGCTTGGCATTTATGTTGATCGATTGTTTAATAGTTGAAGATACTTGCACTCCATAAAGGCTACTTTATATATGCCCAGCAGGTGTGAAGGAGTCTTTAGTATAGTCTGCTAAGTGGGTTCAGCTTCATACTTACTGGTGCGGACTGAGATGACTATTGTCCTAGTCCTTCGTTCAAGGATATGATGGTCTGTTTATTAGGGTGTACAGTTTCATACTCACTGCTGTGGATCGATGACGATTGTAAAATATAACATTATTCTGTTCTTTTGTTCAGGGATATTGTCACGTTGTTACTGGGCTGAGGATGATTGGCATAGCGGATGAGAACCCACACCCTGCCCTAGATGAAGATGCTCCAGAGATCACATGGGTGAGTGAGTCTTCAAGATTCAAGATAATTTTATCTGTCCATGCATGCAAACTTTACATAGAAATTTTGCTTCCAATGGCTTTTTTAGCTCATCCGGCCCGAAGGGCCCGATGAGCTTAAGCCATGGCGTGGCGTCCATCCGTCCACAGTTTTCAAAATGCTTCTTCTTCGTTATTTTTCAACCAATTTTGATTCTAATTGTTTCATATGATAGGGCTAGGAGGGGGATTTAAAACTTCTACACAGAATCATGCTAATCTATGCTAATTTATGCTAATTTATTCGAAATCACAAAAAATGCTTCTTCTCCTTAATTTCTCGACTGATTTTGATTTGCTTTGCTTTAATCTGGTAGAGCTAACTTTGGTACACTAAACTTCTACACAGAATTTTGAAATTGTTCTCCATTAATTAATTATGGTAATTTATGCAAATTTATTCCAAAAATAACAAAAATTGCTTCTTGACCGATTTTGATTTCGTTTGCCTTATCTGGTAGAGCTAAATTTGGAACACTAAACTTCTACACAGAATTTTGAGATTTTGCTCCATTGATTAATAATGGTAATTTATTCAAATTTATTCCAAAAATAACAAAAAATGCTTCTTCTCCTTCCTTTCTTTTTTAAAGTTTTGTGCAAAATATTAGGATGATTATTTGATCCCTCACAGAAAACACTTAATTTGTGGATTAAAAAGAGGAGAAAAGAGAGGTTGAAAATTAAATGTCCCTTCCAGGGCATCAAATTTTTAATTTTTGACCAGTTCAAAAGTGTACCACATAAAATTTACGATATTTGTTGTTGCAAGATGTAGATGAGCGATACGTCATTGACGTTCTGGTTGACAGTGAACATACAAATGCTAGAAAATAAAATACAAAATTCAACAATAGAAATATAGATTATGATTATGATTATCTCAAAATAAACCTGGCACAGGGTATTTTTGGGGCTTGGTACAATGGAGATTAGCACTGTAGCATGATAAGAGTTAAAGCCCATCTGCACTAGTTTGGCCAGGAGGGATTAGACCTCCCTGCGTGGTCCGCTGGCAGGTGGTTATCTCATCAAATCAGCCCTCAACTTGAGAAAAAGGGCACCATGGGGGAATTGTTGGCTATATATAGGGCGCAAGTAGCTAAAAGTCCCGGCCCCCCCCCCCCCCCCCCCCACTACGAGAACGGACGGACCCCATGCGTGTTACCAAAATGTCCGTAAAGTGGTACTTTTCGTGCGACAAAGTCCGGCCCGAGAATTGTAAAAAAAGGGGTGTATTAACTTTTCACCCGAGATTTCTTTAAAAAGGGGGTGTTTTTTCTTTTTTTCTCTCATCTCTTTGGACTCCTGAGAAATTATTCCGAATTTAGGGTGGTACATTGAGCATTTTTCATGATTTAGGGGGGTCTCCAAGGCAGGAAAGCCAGCGAAAGGGGGGTTCGAAAATGTTGGCAGTCCTCAGATAGGGGTTGCTTTCAAAAAGAGGGAACAAGCATATGCGTACCCTAAATAACAATGAGTGGGGGGCCGGGCTACAAGTAGTGCAGTCCCGCTTTAATGTAAGATGATGCTTGAATTAGCGTGAGACCAGCAAAAATCAAAGTCTTGTTTCTTTCTATACAGAGAGAGCTGCTATGTGTGACCATGGGAGCAAGCATGGGTAAGGAGTTCACCGAGGAGGAAGCGATCAACATGGTGTTTGAAGCAGTGGGCAGGGACCAGCAGAGACTACAAGCAGTCAGAGAGTATGTCATAGAATAGGATGTTACTGTAGTTCTTTATCGACACTTAGGTTTAGCAGTTTAAGAGAATCAAAGTTGATAAATTTATGAGTATAAATGGTTCATTCATTGACAAATAAACTTTGGTTTAGATGATCAAATTTGATTTTTATTTTTATTTTTTTTTTTGTGGGGGGGGGGGAGGGGAGGGGGGGGGAGAGAACTCTAGCCTATCAAATAAGAGATTGATTTATTAGTCTTGCAGTGCGAATAGTGTCCAAAATTAAATTCACCTATGGAGAGCTTGAAATAGTACATTTCATATTACTGTGTAATGCATAGTTTTTTATTTATTATACAAAATTATATATTAAAGTGGCCTTTCAGAGTGTTCATCAAAGTGAACAATTGCATTAAATGATGTGGCTTTTGGTAGGCCTATTGCCCTCTGGATCAATTAAACAGTGGTATTAATTATTGCTCATATTTTTTTATTCTTTGATTTCAGTTTGGGACTCCTGTCGGATACCGTGGTTACGAAGCAGGGTTCTCCTCTCATGACTCTCTCTCATCACTTGTCTCAGAAGCTTTCATATGGTAAGGAACTTTTCAGTATTCACTGTGCTTGGAAAAAAATGAGCGGTTGCGTGGATGCAATCAAACACCTAATGAGCCGTGAGGCAACCTTAAAGGTATAGACCAGTTTTGGAAATGCGCCCCTCTCAAAAAATGAAATATTTGATGATTCCAGAACCTTGCAGTACACATCAGTACTTATATGCTAGATGATCAACCTTTTCTGATCGTTTCTTTCACAATGTAATCGCATGACCAGAACTGGTCTATACCTTTAAAATCCTCGCAAATCTTGCAAATTTGTCTTCGCTGGACTTTTGTTTTGTCATTGTATAATAGGTCCTATTGATGTTGTTGGATAAAGTTGAGACATTTGTTTTCTGTTTGATGTAGAGAACACAAACATTAAAGCTCCTGTTAAGTCATCAGGCAAGATGACTTGGTCCCATACTGCATGAACATTCCGTAACAATTCTTTATTTTTTATCTGTGAGAAATAAAATGATGACCACCTGCCAGTGCCCTTGGAGGGAGGTCTAATCCCTCCTGGCCTGGACTAGTGTGGAGGGGCTTTAAGTGAATTCCCGAAATATAGTATTGCAGCATCAAAATTTACAAATCTACACCGCTCACAAGATTCATGAAAGTATTTTATAAGAAAAATGTCTGTTTTTACATAATGTGGAGAATCGGAAGGACTTATTTTGTATGATACATACATACTTCTGTTACTCATCAATCCACACATGTCTTCCTCTTCCCTTTAAAGGTGAAGGAGAGCGTGACCTGGTGATCATGCGTAATGTGATTGGTGTGGACTGGCCGGACGGTACTCAGACCCATGAAGAGATAGGATTGACCGTCTATGGAGAGCCAAACGGTCTCTCAGCTATGGCTATGACTGTAGGTTACCCGGTAGCCATTGCAGCCAAGATGGTGCTAGAAGGTAAATATACCAGGCCTTTACATTTCTGGATGTACTACATGTATGAACCTCAAAGATTCTGTTGATGTGCATGCTTTAATGCATCAATGTTTACAAACAAATATTTGATCACCCTCATGCAAGACATGCTTGCTCTGTAGAAAACTTTAAATGAATTATTATGCAGAATTTTATTGTCTTATCCAAACAAAATACTGGATTACTCTTTAGGCATGTAATGAAATGCAAGTAGAAATAGCATTTGTCCACATACTTGTCACTGCATGCATTGTTTATTGTTATTCTTGTCTATTTTTCGCTCCCCTAATCAGTATTATCACCCTTATAATTCTCATCGAACATTTTGATGCTTCTTCCCCGACCAGGTGAGATTCAGACGAAGGGTATAGTCCTACCCCTGTCCAAGGACGTCTACAAGCCAATCTTGAACCGTCTCAAGGCCGAAGGCATCCGTGCGTCCACCCGCTCTATCAAGGTCTAAACACCACTCCCAAACCCTGCTGAAACCAAGCTGCACAAACCTGAGGGGAGTTTCACAAAACTTGTCATCAGTGACAAATGACAGTTTTTGTTATAAGCTACTGAAATCCTTGCTTCTAACTGATTTTTGTCATTTGTCATTGAAAAAATGCTTTGTGAAACAGGTCCCTGTATCATACCTGTGAGAAATAGACACCTTTGAACATATTGTGAATAGTTCTAATCCAGAGTTACCTCTTTTTATAGTCTGCAACATCTCCAAGAGCAGAAGGCATCAGCGTGACTCCAGGGCCCCATTTCACAAAACTTGTCATCAGTGACAAATGACAGTTTACGTTATAAGCTACTGAAATCCTTGCTTCTGATTGGTTATCAGCAGATTTGTCACTGATTTTTGTCATTTGAAATTGAAAAAAGGCTTTGTGAAACGGGTCCCAGGACTCCTGAAACAACGTAAGGAACCTGAAGACAGTTCCCTTTGAGTGATAGATACTAAGCTTAATCAGTGCCCGCTCTTACCCAGGCTGAGGACCAAAATGATGGAGCATCGAAGGTTTTCAGTAGACTTCTGTATCACGATCACAGACAGACAGACAGACAGACAGACAGCTGATGTTGCATGTATTGCTTTGATTCTGGTGTGTGGGAGGTTTATACCTCATGACTTTTGCCTTTCATGGTAGCTGAGATTTAGATTAACCTTTGTGTATGTGTGTGCTGTGAGCATTGTGTTTCTATGAATTGCGATAATGATAAAAGAAATGTTTTACAATTTTGAAAGATGCTTTATGTGGCTTCCTGTCTATGCGTGCAAACTGAAGTTTTGTTGAGCTGTGTAGCTTAAACAAACGAGCTTCCATTGGTAGGGGATATTCATAACGTGTAGTTCAAGCATTTGGTAGAAGTTAAAACTAAGTCTTCTTCTGATTAGTAGACAAGGGTATTTATACAAGTTCATTGTTTAGTCTTCATGTATTCCACTGTTTACATACATTATTTTTTAAAGTCCATATTTGTCAAAAAAATTCTTCATTTAATTTCTTGGCTTTCAGCTTGTGCTTTGAAATATATCACACTCTATGCAAGACCTCATTTGCATGCATTATAAAAGTTTTTGAAATGTTTCTAACTTATATTATTCTTTATGCTGGCAAAAATGGTCCTACAACCATTACTTTGTATTAAGCAATTTAGACACTCGCTGTTAAAAAGTACACATGCCAGTCCCTTTTTTTAAAAACAATGTGGCCAACTTGTATGACCAAGTTTTGAAACATGAAATGTGCCATTGACTAATTTTTGCAAAAATGGTTTACTCTAATTGACCGTATTCAATGTACAGATGTCTCTTCTCAGACACCCTGGTAATGGACTCCAGGGTTAGAATCAAATTAGGTGCCAAATTTATTGTTATAGGAATATCCTGGAGGTCTGGAGATTTTTTTTGGTCACAGAATTATTGAACTTGAATACATTATTAAGCAGGTTTGGAATTGGTTGATTTATTTTGTATGCTTGGTGATATATTCTTTGCTTGGTTATTGAATGCACATCATATTGTTTTAAGAGCAGAGTGTATTCAGATAGTGTATCTGGTGTAAATGGCTGAAATCCACAGAGAGATCTGGGTTGTTTTGTTTTCTACCTACTATTTATTGCTGGCTGTTTTTCAATTATTAATCAGTTTATCACCTTTCATTTGTATTCTCTTCTTCTGTGCTGTTCAAGAGGCTTTTTAAAACGTGTGATATTACCATACATTGTATACGTACTTCCTATGTATTCTATGGTGTAAATGGTCATATTTACTTGCTAGTATTGCATTTTAAATAATAATAATAATGAAATATAATATTAATAATAATAGTTTGTTCTTGTATAGCGCTCATATCTGTCAAACTTGACACTCCTGGCGCTTGTATTACCCAAGCTTTAGCAAAATAATTCAAGAGATGCAATGTATGAAGAAGCATGTCACTGATGTCTACTTCGTGTGTGTACAAACATTCAGTTGTTCATCGCATGAATTATCTGCAGAGTTAAAGAAAATTGACTAGATGGAATATGAACCTCTTGGGCACTGACTGTGCCACAAACTCATTTTCAGTAAGTTTTTAAATGATATGGACATGATAAATAAGTACATGTATTGGATGAATCCTGTTCTCTGCTGATGTTATGGCCATTAGTACCATTTATTACCATAACACAGCCTTATTGCCGGCAGCTGAGGATATTGTACTTGTTTTGCATTGTATAAATTAGTTTCATAGTAAGTTTCTGTGTTTGCCTTTTTCAATATTCATACCGTACTGTTGTACACATGCCATTACTAAGGATTTTGTCAGGTTTGTTATGGTTGGGTCACAACAAAATCATGATTCTCTGAATCTCTTCACAAGGTCACCTTACTTAGTACTTCGAAGCACAAAATGTATTGAGAATAACAGATACTGTTAACGCTTTACTTATCAAGCGTACTGCATTTACAATGAAAGTGTTATTTTGTATTTATGTGTATCCCTCGTGAAGGTTTAAAATCGCTAAATTTGCAGTCTAGTGTCAGTAAATTCATATGGTGATATTTCATTGCCTCCAAAAATATAGAAATATTTTTGTAGGTGAACACATATTGAATATGTTTTAATAGGAACCTAGGAAAGTAATTGAATAAGAAGTCAAGCTGATAAGAAGCACAAAGTGGGAAGGTCATGGCATGAGGCAATGTTTTTTTAAGTGTGATTGAAACTGTAAGAGGTATACGTGTGTGAGAGCAATATTGAACTAAAATTCAAGCTAAAGAAATACGAAATACAAAGTATTCTTATTTTGAATTCCTAGTAAGAGAGTAAAATCGGTACACCATAAATTTAGCATAGAAAGTAGATTTTGTAACAGAAATATGGCGAAACAATCTTTACTTTCATGTTTCTAAAAATGTGCCCACGATGAAAAGAAAGTGGTTACTTGCATGATAAATATTTTAGAATAGATTTACTTCAAGCATGTTGCATGCAATAGTATTTTGGAAATTAATTATATTTTTAATATTTGGTTTCTCTCTTCTATTGTGTACGAGTAAAGAAGGTTGAAGAGTTATGAATCGGCGAGTGGAAAGTTTCAAGATAAGATATATTGTTATGAAAGGTGACTTCTAATAGATTGGATGAGGGTGTAGAGTCTTTTTTTTAATGAAATAAAGTATATTCAAATATTCAACTTTGCTGTGTGTATTTGCATTCATTGTCATTTAGGCGAGTGGTAATTTGAGATCGTTAGTATCATTTTCATTCCCAAGTATCGCTGTTGTGTTCATAAAAGAGCAGAGCAAAGTGTAATGAAGATAGAAGATATTGAAAAAGTCCAAGATAAATTATACCTTTTGGGTGGGTCCTATAAATCACTGAGTATATAAGATGATCATTGAACAATAAAAGGATTGTTTCACTTGATGCTTGCTCTGATCCAAGCTCAAGTAAATATAATTATGCTATTAATTACATCTTTGCCATAAACATATGAGACTGGACTTATCTGGGTATGAATCTAATTAAATATGCTTTGAAAATTGATACTCATTTCTGTGTTTAATCCCGAAATTAATTTACGTTAAACAGGGGGGAAAACATCACTGATAGTTTGAGAAAAACAATGCATGTATGATTATTTGATTTTTGTAATTTGATTGCAAGAAAAAGCATTTAATTTCATGAGTGCATGAGAGAGTTACAAATGGCGACGAAGCGATAATGAGTGCATATGTGCGAAGCGAGCTCTCAATTAGTCTCTTCACAAGACTCACAAAGTAAAATTGTGATCATACATCGGCAAATTTATTCTAAAAATATGACACAACTTTTTTTTGTTTTCAGTACATGGAGCTACATAAATTGTCTGTTTTTCTTTTTGAAAGATATTCTTAGAATATTTTGTTCTTGTACCTGAGAATATATTCTGAGCTTTCTGCATGCCCTCCAACATTAAAAAAAATAAATCTCTCCCCTCATCAACAATAAATATGACAGGTAGTTTGACAATTTTGTGTATAAAACAGGTGGTTGGAGACTAGCTCAGATATGTATAGCAGCTTAAAGTGACTCGGTAACATTGCCTCAGATTCTGAAACAAAATCCTGGATTCAGCTCATTCTGCAATCATAGTTATAAAACTTAAGGTCAGTCAGGCAGGCGCGGATCCAGGATTTCTATTTTTAGTCTATGATAAATCCCTTAATAAATAGGCACCTCTATACATACGTCATTGTTCGACCCTATACACCCCTCGCAGGAATCTACGAGCCTCCAGTGACCCACTCCGTCTTACATACAAAATAACACAGAAACTAGCTGGATAACTGCATCTAAATATTGGAATAGACAATCACCATCTGTCTCTTCATTTAAAAAGGGACTTAAAACATTCTTTTTTGTAATCCAGAGTTTTAGGATTTTCATTTTTTGTAGGATTCTTCTTGTGGTAAGCGCTTTGAGCCGCTCTGGGAAAAGCGGAGTATATAGATAATAATAATAGTAATAATACACATAAAAACATTCAATCGTGTACATATTGTTTGCAAAACAAATTTTATTATACATACTTACATATTTCTGATTTTAATCACAACCCGAATTAGAATTTGTATACTGTACAATGATTCAGGTAAAATTGGAATCATGCCCTGCTTAAACATTCAGATATGCCATAAAGCTGTGTAATATATATATATTTTGATGTGCATTATGCTAATATGTTGTTTCATTTAATTTAGCCAGTTTAACGGATCATGTTTTAATGAGGCTTAAGAACTTCAAGAAATGGTTCCCGGTAGTATTTTTTTTTGGGGGGGGGGGCTTATTTCTTGTCATTCTAATAGTCTAGAGGGCCCGAGAATGCTTG
Source organism: Strongylocentrotus purpuratus (assembly GCF_000002235.5). Lineage (NCBI taxonomy): Eukaryota > Metazoa > Echinodermata > Echinoidea > Camarodonta > Strongylocentrotidae > Strongylocentrotus > Strongylocentrotus purpuratus. The sequence goes on along the minus strand of NW_022145612.1, from coordinate 42,212,782 downwards.
CTTATAAGAAAGAAGCATGAAAGAATGAAAATGAAACTCTTGCTCTTTGGTTTGAAGAAGTCAGTTTCTAGGTTTCAAAAAGATTAACGTCTTCCCGGGTTTCCCACCCTTTAACATCAAGGACAGGTGAATATTCTACAGGTAGACACTTTAAAGGTAAAAGACTTGGTACAAGCAATGACAAAAATATACATTCAGTTTTTGTTGATATTTCCTTTGTGGCATTCACCCATACAGGTAGAGTAAATAACCGTGAGAAGCTATATTATCTTAGCAAAGAAAAAAAATCATACAGTTCAAACTAGTTTTCCTGCAATGAAAAGTGCGAGTCTCTACTGATATACTTAATTGTGAGTATATCAGGAATGCATACACTTACAATCATAGGGTTTCATATTCACCCGGCTGAATATAAAAATACACTGTATGAAAAATTCCTTGTTCAGATATTTCATGACATTCTTTTTCATCCTGGTATATATACAAATGCACCAAATTAAAAACTGTACTCCTTCCTAAAAGCGATATCCTTGACCGATACTATAGCTGGTCATCCTATGAACTATGATGTAACTGTTTAGGCAAAGGGTCCGGACTTATTATGTCAGAGTCCATCAGCATTAGCTGAGATTATGATGAGGGTCAGAGACATCACAAATCTAGAGGACAACTCCATGTTTTTTATCTCAGAAAGCTTCCTTGAAATGCTCCTCGTGTGTGCTTCGCTATACAACTCGACTGCTTCATGATCACAAAGTCAAAGTCACAAGGTCATTCACTTCCACTGCTTCATGATCTCAAAGTCAAAGTCACAAGGTCACTCACTTCCACAAACATCCAATGTTCTTAGCGAGTTGAAGGAAAGTTCGCGTTCATTATTGCAGAGGTGATGTAGGTCTTAGGATGCATGTCATGAATCCTCGGGGCTATATTTGCAGACGTCTTCGTATGCTTGACCTTCAACCAGTTTACCCTAGGAACAATAAAACAGTCTCATGATCATCCTTGAATTCTGAGAACATTAAAGGGACTTGGTAACATTGTTCAAATGGGAGCAAATGGTGCTAAGATAGCGACTTCAATGCTAAATGTACAATTAAAGATAATCTGAAAGTTTAAGTGAGAACAGACCATTATTAATGACAAAAATTGAGAAAAACTGAATTGATCTTTTCCTTAATTCTCCCAACTACATTATTACAATTTAATTACATTTTAGGTGAATGTAAATTGTCACAAAGCAAAGAAAAGAAATATGCGTCCCATGCAATGTCATACCGGTATATCATCTACCTCTGATTATAATTAAAATAAAAATTATAATTTTCCACAAACAAATTGCCTTGGTCTTGCCTATCTAATCTCTTTTTAATGAGGAGCATCTTTAATTTCATTAACATTTTTGGCATCTTGGCCTTTACGCAATAAACTCATTCATAGCACATTGTGTATGTTTTAACTTACCGAGTCTGATTTGACTGTTACACTGAAATTCTTCTCATCAAGGGAGTGAAGCGTTCCGGTTACCCCTCTGTAATCACCATTCACTATACAGATGGGTTTACCTGTCACAAAAGAAAAGCAGAGAAGGCCTTTGATATTACTACTTATGAATACTATTCAACATATCAAATACTGGTTCAAAGATGCACTTCGTCTAAACACAAACTGAAAAGAGCAAATATCTTCTACAGCTCTGTATGTGTACTATTTATTTACTAGGAAAGACAATATGATTTGAAAGACTTGATCTTACAATCAGATTCAATCAAAAATTGAGAACACAATGGCAATTTGAAAACTACAAATATTACTAAGCATTTGGGATCAAAGCATTCATGAACAGTTGAATTTATGTCCAAAACAATAGTTCCTTCAACAACAACAAATGGGAAGAAAAAAAAGAAAACAATAATAACATAAATATGCATGTGTTTATTTTCACAACTATCGATTAACATTACATAAATGTAAAGAGTTATATTTTATGAACAATGAAATCTAACAAGAAGAGAAAACACAATCGTTGGTTGTAACTACTAAACCTTTCAGTCTATCCTCACGCAAGCAGCTTTTACACACTGAATAGAGACATGATTAAAGTGTTACCAGAGACTCTATGAACTTACCAATGTTTGGAATGACAGTTTCTAAATGAACTTGATCAACTTTGACCTTTGTCCCTGTATCATTGAGCTTGACAACACCTGTGTAGCGGTCTATCACATCCTGTGGAATAAACAAGAAGTTTGGTATTGGTACAAGAGAAGTCCAAGGATGGGCGAGCAGACCTTAGCTAGGTTATTTAGAACTTTTGTATGATCAGGATGCGAGTGTGAATGGGAGTGTGTATAAGAGTGAATGTGAGTGTTGACCCACTCTTGTGTCACCTCACAAAATATACCTTAATTTTTCTCTGTCTCTGACCTTTTGTCTGTTATTGCCCTATTCATGTTGGTTATGAATTTTGTTATATTATACTTTGTGCAAATAGCATCTTGTTCTTATCAACATTGATTCGTTTTTCAAACCACATTTGTAAGTATTGTTGCCAATGTAAATTGTACATAATTTAGCCACTTGGCTGCGAAGTGCAATCATAATAAAACCTTTTAAATCAAAATCAAATCACCATCTCCATATCATCATCATCATCACCATTATCATCTTCATTCATCTTCTTCATCATCATCATCATCATCATCATCATCATCATCATCATCATCATCATCATCATCATCATCATCATCATCATCATCATCATCATCATCATCATCATCATCATCATCATCATCATCATCATCATCATCATCATCATCATCCCCACCACCACTACCCCCATTATCATCACCATCACTATTATATCCTATTACTTCTGTTATTTCAGCTACTAACAAATTTCTCATAATTACTATAATAAATTGTATCTTGCTTTCTACTAGCTAGACTTCTACCGTTAACGCTTTTACTACTACTGAAATAGGAACTCTATAAGGTGACAAAATTACCTTGACAACACCCTTTTTTTTCAAGTACTTTTCCCCCAGTCTCTTGGTTGTGATCTTCACGATGATGCCCTTTCTCAGCCAGTAGTCTTTCTTTTCAGTCAGTTTAGATTTCTTCCTTGCCTCTTCCTGAAATGGAGAAAAGATCAAATATTCTATTCATCAAAACATCTCACCGAGCAATACAATTCAATATGGTCTATCTCCTCTTGTACACGATACCATTATGCTACCACTTGTTTTAGAAAGTATTACATTAAGCTCATTTAATCAATTTATTTGCCAAAAAATATATGCTTATATATTGTCTGTTTGGAGCCAAAAGGGCATTACGGTAGCTTTTTGTTAAAGTACAAGAGTTATTAAACACCCTTATTGCTTCAAAGAGATAAAACAATTTGTAGAGAGCAAAAAAAGCATTAAGGGTGTTGTGATTGAGTGGATATGTCATTGGTCTGTGGACCACAAGGTCTGAGGTTTGTGCTCCGCCGCGGCACTAATGTCCTTTGGCAAGACATTAATCTACACATGCCGCACTCGCTCCAGGTAATGTAAATGGGTACCTGGCAGGAATTAATTCCTTGAGATGCTAGAGTGTCGTAACGGTTGTGGAGTGCCAGGAGTGTCAAGTCTGACAGATATGAGCACTATTCAAGAACCCACTATTATTATTAAGTAAAAGTGTTCTACACATAGTAAATGCACTCCTGACTCTAAGGAGATGATATGATGACTTCTTTTAATGCATGGACGTACCTCCATGATTTCTTCCAGGGCTGACTTTCTCTTTCCAGACTCTTTCCTGCTACTATCTTTCTTCTTGGATGCACTGACTGCTGCTGCTTTCAGAATGTTGGTCCTTCATCCATTCAAAAGATGTCAAAGAAAAAAATACATAGCCAACTGATTATTCATGGTATTCTTGATTATTCAATTCAATGTAATTGAAAATTAAAATCATGCTTTAAACATTTAATTCAAGTGATTTGGTCTGGGTAATACACCATACTTTCACAGACAAAAAAAAAAAACTGAAGCAACACAGCACTTTTTACATCACAGTTTAGTCTAAAAAAAGTTGCGATTTTGCTGGTGGGTAAGAATCTTTCACACAATGAAACAAAAACAACAACAAAAAAGAACTTTTGCATAATAACCTTCTTCATCATTTCTTTTTAGCATTGTACGTAACTTTGCTTATTTGCTGTACGTATATAGAAAGATGAAAGAACAAAACATGAGGGCTGAAATATTTAAAGGGTTTGACTGGGCATACTTTTTGTCTTGGCTGGTTTTAGAGTCTGATTCTTTGCTGCCCCCTGCTGACATGCCGGCTGATGACCCAAAGCTGAAAGTCACTTTCTCTTCTTCATCGTCTCGCTGCAGTTCTGTGAACTCGGTTTGCTGTAATAGGAAGGATAAGACACAGAGGTCCATCATAGAATGCAAAGATGTCATACATCCAAGAAGTTCATTTTTAAATTTTAACCGTGACTAACTCTTGCTCAACGACCGATCTTTGACATTTAAATACTAGTAATCCTTGACTCATGACTAACCTTTAACTTATTTCTAACCATTAATTTATAACTAAACCTCAACCAAAAAACCCCAGATCCATGACTTTACCTATGACCTATGACTCATCTTTGAGATTTGACTACCGGTTCTACTAAGTCTTGACTCACAAGTAACCCTTGACCTGTGACTATAAGCCATGAGTTAGTAACTACACAGTAAGTCTAGATCCAACAAACCCTGACCCATAACTACATGTAGCTTTTGACCTGTGAACAGCCCCTGAAGTGACCTCCTAGCTAACCTTTGACCTATGACACTATGACTTATGACTAACCCTAAACCTGTGACTAACCACCCATTTGCAACTAAGCCTAGACTCAACAACTCTTCATCCATGACTAACCTTTGAACCGTTAACAATCCCTGACCCCTGACTAACCTTTGACCCATGAGACTCGCCACGGGCAACCTGTTCCTGGATGTTTTTCATGATTCTCTCCTCATCGTCCAAGATCAACTTATCTTTCTTCTTCAATGCCTCCTGTCGTTTCAATGTCTCCGGATCACGGTCAATGTACGTAATGAACCATCCCTTCTCTGTATGGTCCACGACACAGAACCCTGTGACAAGGACAGAGGAGCATCCCAATTAATTTGCAAATTCATTTAAAATATAGTCAAATAGTCAAGAAGGCCTTCATTCTCCATCTAGGGATCATAAGACAAATACATGAATAAACAAAAGCTTTTTTAAGGGTCGTGTTCATGTATCTTCCCATACTCCTTTGCCTCTAACTCCAATTTAGGAGAGACAAATGTGATGACTATTTAAAGAGGTATATATATATATATATATATATATATATATATATATATATATATATATATATATATCGATAGAATATTTATCAACAGAAATACAAAAGAAACTCCATTTGCATTTGAAATACCAGTGTGGTATAATACATGTAGAGAACCAGAAGGTGAACAGAAGGTGTCCGCAAGTACGATTTTATCATCACCTGATTTATAGCCATTATGGCTCAAAGTATGACAAAAATATTAACCCTGATATGTTTAAAATAAATGCTCATAAAAATATAAACAAATCAGAGTTACGTGATCTAATTTCTCTCCAAATGAAATTCCATTACTAGAACTGGATATAAGCTAAACAGTTTGACAACCATTTGAATCGATTCAACGTCTAGTGCTCCAGGAGGGGGGGGGGGGGGGTGTCTCACAAAGACTAAGATCGACTTAAGTTGAACTTAAACTATGGCATCGTTCATGCCACTGTATGCTCTCACCATTTACTGGTATTCGTATTTCAAGGGAAGTACAAATCGTGGTCACAAATCTACAGAATTTTCATTTTTTGATAATTCATTATTGAAGGGAAAAAAATATTATCTAAAGATCATAAGGCAAGAGCAACCACTGGCATGAATGGCCTGCCATAGTTCAAGTCCAACTTAAGTCAATCTTAGTCTTAGTCTTTGGGAAACATCCCCCTGAAAAAGTTAAGCCTTCCTTTCTTACCTTCTCTCCCGAGCCATTTCACAAACTCTGTCAATGTCTCCCACTTGGTTGAATTCATGTGAGTATGTTCTCTGTCAGAGATATACTCATTGTAGACAATGTTTGAGTGGACACGGCGAGTGTTGAAGCGGCGTCGCAGCAGCTCCATGAACATATCAAAGAACTCACTATAAAGGTTTTATTTGGGGGGAATGGTGAAACATATCATACATCTAAGTTAGGATCAAATAATACTACCAGTAAATAAAATATATCATTTTTTTAATATGCATAAAAAGGTATTTTAGAGACACAAGTTTGGCAATATAGCATTCTAAGAACTTTCATACAAAATCAGAATAGCAATTTGATATATTTACAAAACTTTCTTATGGTTCATAATAATAACCTATAACATTTCAAAGAGCACTGCATCATTTATGCTTACGAAAAAAACTACCCTGCAAAATCTTTACATTATAAATCAAGAAATAAGTGTAAATTTTTCAAACAATGCAGTCAAGGCAATCTTTCAAACTTTGCTTCAATGACAGAATCTAAGGAGAGAGTTAATGATATAAATGTTGCAGTAAAGACATACAAAATGTAGCATTTCTCCTCATTATAGCACCAACTTGAAAAAAGGAAAAAATTTACATTTTATTACAATATCACATATAGCAAGCAGACTAACGTAATAGTACAACTAATCAATGATCATTATGCTAAAAATAAAAAATGCACAGTCATTATTATATATACAAAGTTGTAACTAAAGTGTTGCAGTCATTGAATAAGCTTGAAAAGTAATCATGATTTCACTCACTTGGAGAAAGTGTCCAGAAATTCTTCTTCATTATCTGCAAACAGTAAGAGCTGCCTCTGATGTGATTCAGATGTGAGATGACACTTGAATCCATTCTAAATAAGAAAATTGAACAAATACACAAAACACTTTTTAAAGTGACTTGGTATGTTTCTAGGGCTCTTTGGCAATTGCTAAATTATTCTTTGTCAAAAGTAAGGATTTTTCAAGATGATAATGAATAGAGGGTGGCTAGTTCAAGTCATTATATTCCCTTTTCTCAACTACACTGTATGATCTACCCTGGACCCACCTGCCTGGACCAATCCCTGCTAATACAAACAAAACCTATTGTAGAATTTTGTAATACTAAAAGGTACATACAGTTATGAACAGGTATGAGCATAGGCGCTAGAGGTGGGAGGGGGCAGGGGCAGTTGCCCCCCCCCCCCACCAACGAAAAAATGGGGGGGGGGGCAAAACGCATTTTTCATGATGAATTGCTTAGATTAACTTAACACATGCGCGCACACCCCACCGTCTGTACGGTATCCAATTGTATTGTGCAGCAGTTTGCCTTGAATCCTGTGAGAAAGGGCATATTATAAGTCTTCGTTTTAGGAAAAATACTCCAAAAAAGACAAGAAAATTGACACAAAACAGGTAAGAAACATAACAACTTTTAATTCATGACCATTATTTGAACAATTGATAAAAATTTAGTAGATTTTCGTTATGTTTTAATAGGGTATCTCCACGCTGTAGTTACGAGTCAAAGTCTGGATACCCTTCTGAACTAGCGCTTAAAAGATTTATAAAATATTGCATGTAAACTTCTTCAAATCACCGATTTAAATCAAATGTCTGGATAAACAACTTGTCCGGACACACATCTCAGTAAAAAGAAAACATTTAGGTCTACATTAGTCGTTAATAGCCCTTAGTTTAGGTCTATCTCACTCACAGCATGCAGTACATTATGACACACATATATAAGACTAAGTTTTAGAATCAAGGCAGAATCTACTCATAAAAGAATGAATTGGTGGGTCTACACCCAGAGTCTTGTTAATTTGCTTACCTCATCTCGACATTGTTTCTGACACATTTGACAATACCATCTCAATTTTTGTAATCCCTTTGACTTGACGCGATTGGCTATCGCTTTAGGAGTAAGAAATCCACCTGGTTTAGGCATATTGGTGACTGGGTTTTCTCCTCTGCTACTCCGACAAACAACAACGAGAAAGTGACGAATAAGAAGCTAGGGCTAGGGTCTAGTCTTCGTTCATGGGCAGTGTAGTAATGGCGCAACTGTCCGATAGGCTGCGTGTGAAGGTCTAGTCTTCGTCCATAGCAAGACTAGTGGTCGCGCAACTGCTCGATGCGGTGCGAGCGAGAATGCGCTGAGCTTCTTCCAGATAATTCAGCGGCTCCGCCACAAATATCTTCCAGATAATTCAACGGCTCCGCCACAAAAACATTATTTTTTACATTGGACATGAATTTCTCCTAGTATGCAGGGTCGGCACAGACTCTTATTTTTATTTGACACTGACAGACAATTCCATCAAGTCTTCAGCAGAGCCTAGCTCAGAAAAATAATCCATGCCCCTTATTTTATTGGCATATTTAACCCTCCCCCCCCCCCCCATAAAGAAGGTGCACCCATACCCCATGAAAACGGGGTATCTGTTGAAGGAAAAGGGCCGCACCTATCAGATTTAATAGGGGCATCTATCAGATGTAAAAAGGGCATTTTGAAAGGGGAAGGGGTTAGGGCACGTATCCGAAGGAAATATAGTACTTATTAAAAAGGGGCATGTGTCAAAATAAAGGGGGCACTTATCAGAGGTAAAAATTTGGATTTCTTGCACCTGAAAAGAGACACTCACCTGAAATGAAAAGGGACACCTATGAGAATGGAAAAGGGGCACCTGTCAGACTTTGACATGGGCAATAAGTGGGGTGAAAAAGGAGGCATTTATGAGAAGGAATAGGGGCACGTATCAAAGAAGAAAAGTAGCACTTATCAGAAGGGGAAGGGGGCAATTATTACGAAGGAAAGGAGGCACTTGTCAAAGTACGACGTGTACCTGTCAGATTTAAAAGAGGGCAATTATGAGATGTGAAGTGGGCACTTACCACAGATGAAAAAGGGTTCTTATGAGAATGGAAAAGGGACACTTATTGCAAGGAAAAGTGCACTTATCAGATATTTTTTTTATCAGAGGTGAAAAGGGACATTTACGATGAAGTGAAGGGATCTTATGAAAAAAATGGGGGTGCACATATCAAAAGGAAAGTGGCACTTATTAGAAGGAGAAGGAGCATTTCTTACAATACACAAAGGGGCACTTGTCCTATGTAAAAAAAAGGGGGGGCACTTTGGGGTACCTGAAGAAGTAAAGGCACTGTAAGCCCCTGCCCCCCCCCCCCCCCCCGTCGGGAGCTCCGCCTCTGATAATGGTAATCTTGAGAGTGCTTCCATTTAATGTATTACTCAATGACACTCTTGGGGTCATTTCACTGGAGGTCTTTCTGCGGCATAATGGTGGACCCACAAACGGAAAGTTGCTACAAAATATATCATTTAGAATTATTTGCATGGGGCTATTCTAAATCAAAAATGTTATGTTCAAAATATGTATTTAGGAAAGTGTGTCAATTAAATCGTAAGATGTAGTGGCATAGATACAGGTTACAAGAGAGACGCCCCCCCCCCCCATCGATTGATGATAAAACATAATCTCAAGGATTTTAAACATAATTTGTTGATTGAATCAACATTGAGAAAATGTCAATAGCCTTGTCACGAGTCATATACACGTGCGAACATGACCATAATATTATGTAATCCGAAGACGATTTCGATAGATAATAGAATAGCTGTGTTTTTCTCGAACGAAAGAGGGAGAGAGAGAGAGAGAGAGAGAGAGAGAGGGGGGGGAGGGAGGGAGGGAAGAGGGAGAGAGAGAGAGAGAGAGAGAGAGAGAGAGAGAGAGAGAGAGAGAGAGAGAGAGAGAGAGAGAGAGAGAGAGAGAGAGAGAGAGGGGGCGGGGTTGGGAGAGAGAAGGAAAGAAAGAAAGAAACGTCGCAATCTTACCTGTATTAACATTTCTGCTTGTTGAATTGATTATGTACAAATATTTTACTTTTGTTTAAATGGAGAAAAAAAGGAATGGAGGAAAATAAAAGTTACATTTAATTGAAAAAGAGAGAGAAAGATGGGGGATGGGGGAGAGGTTGATACCCTCCCCGAGATGTTCGATCGATGGCCTTCTGAATATTTCTCGCATTTCATTTATTTATCAAATCTCTCATCGACCTCGGTTTTGTTGCAGCGCCATCTCTTGTTGATTTCCCCAAAATTAGATTTTTTTTTTCGAGGCAGATATACGTGCGTATTGACAGACAGGCTTGAATTAATGAGTGCCCACCCCCCCCCCCCCTCCCCGAATTTCATCCATCTTCTGACGGTTCCATCAACTTGACAAATTATTTAATCTTATTTATTAAAAAGTAACAAAACCTTTAAGTGTCTGGGTTAGCCTTTACAAAACAGGGCCCGCGCTATGGCGGGGCTCGGGGGGACTCGAGCCTTCTCCCCCCTCCCCCACTTTAAAGTACGTTAAAAAAAGAAACAAAAAGAAACCAAACAAGGCCCCGGCAAAAATGTCAATTTTTTTTTTCTTCTGCTAAATGCGAGACCACATTTACCTAAAAGTAAAAACACGTAGGCATCGCCAATCATGTCGGCAAAGCTTCCGAATTCGGCAGTTTGTGGAATCATATAATCATTTTTTCCCTTCAATCTGCGCTTAAATGCAAATTTCACCGAACAAAATTAGTTTCATATGTGTGTCCCATTTTGCTTAAGTTTGTGGCAGATTTGATTTGGAGAGGCAAGGGTCGCGCTAAGTTGCGGTTTTGCGTCCCCGGACTCACCCAAAACCAAATCTCACGCACACATAATTTTTTGCAAAAGCGTTGATTAATTGCGTCCCGTAGGACGCAACAAAAATTTCCTTGTTGGTTTCTGGAAGCTGGAGAAGAATTATTCGCACAGTGTCCCCCTACTTTTCAGGTACCCCCTAAAGTGCCCCTTTTTAAATAGGAAAAATGCCCCCTTTGACTTTAGTTAAGAGCCCCCTTCACCTATGAAAATTGCCCCAATTGAGAGGTGCTCAATTCACTTTAACAAATGCCCTTTTCTTTTATAATAAGTGCTATTTCTCACCTCGAACAAGTGCCCCTTTTTATTTTGACACGTCCCCCCCCCTTTTCTTTCAAATAAGTGCCCTTTTCCCTTCTGATAAATGCCCCTTTTCTTTCTTGATAAGAGTCACTTCCCTTTCTCATAATGCCACTTCTGACACCTATGATATAGATGCCTTTATTAAAATATCATAGATGCCCGTTTTCCTTCGACAAGTGCCCATTTCCTTCTGAATAAGTGCTACTTTCAATACTTACAAGTGCCCCTATCTCATCTCAGGTGAGTGCTACTTTCAATACTTACAAGTGGCCCTATCTCATCTCAGGTGAGTGCCACTTTTCAGGTACAAGAAGTACCCATTACTATCTCTGATATAGTGCCCCTTCACCTCTTACAATTGCCTCTTTTCAATTCTGAGAGGTGTCCCTTATATTTTGACAAGTGCCTCTTTTCCTTTGTATGCCCTTCTGTCATTCTTATAAGTGCCCCCTTTTCATTTCCGATGAGTGCCATTATTCAAATTACAGAGGTGCCCTCTTTAACTCTGTAATAAGTGCCACATTTCATATGTGATGTGATAGTGGTGCGGTTATTTTACCTGACAGCTAAGAAAGCACTTAATGTTAGTAAGCAACAAGAATACCAACGACTTGAGGTCCTTTCCGAGGGACCTGGTAATAAGGATTAATGCCTTATCAAAGGCAAAGGGCACTAGCGCATCGCCTTGGTTTCAAACCCGGGTCACCATATTACGAGACCACTGCTCGTAAGTGCCCCCTTTCCCGTTCTCATAAGTGCCTTACCTCTCTGGTGAGTGCTCCTGAGCTTTCCTTAACATAACATACTTTACTTCCATTTCATGTTAAGTACTTACCTTTGACTCCTGTGTTCCATGTTTATGTTCCTTACTGTCTTATTTTGATGATCGTTTATGTACATGAATAGATATTTTATCCTACATATTTTTTTCTCATGAGTTAGGCCTATATGTGGAAATAATAGGCTTTCCGTAGACCCTGCAATTATTGTTATTATTACCCCTGAATTACCAGATACCCATTTACACGAGGGAGAAATATAGGTAAAACAACTTGAGTCCAAGGGTGTGAGCACCGAGCCAGGCTCGAACCTAGAACATAGCGTATGAGAGTCAAGAGCCTTCACCAATATCACAGCTAGTGCTCCTATATAGAGGGTGCTCCGAAGAGAGGTTAATCATAGTCCACTCTATGTTAATCCGCATGCAGTCGATGGTTGATTTATTCCATATTATTTGGGCCAAAACGATTTTATATTTAAACACTACCGGCTTGTTCAGTTTTACACACCAATCTTTTCGTATATGGTCCTTCCATATTATATGCGTAAGGACAGGGGTTGCCATCTCCTCTTTCATGCTTGTTTTGTTTTTACTTCAGAATGTCAACAAAGGTCTTCTGTTTAGAAGGGGAAGTCCATTACGTTTAGTATCGATCGTGGAGACATATTTCCCGTGAGATTTATAAGTTGTAAGAAAATGATCAATTAATAGGCTAAACTGTGATTTGATGAATTCGGCTACGGGATAATATATCATAAGACGAAAGAGATACTCTGCGAACTGTGCAGTGCCGTGCACCTGTCAAAAAGGGTTACTTTATTGGTGACCTGCGACCTTAAAACAAGACACTAATTAAACTCGCTTGATTTGTGAGGTGACTGCGCGAATTGAACAATATGATCTGCGTCCCCTCTAGCCGTTTCAGGTCATGATCTATTTAACTGGACCCTCCCATCAGGTTAAGAATAGTTTAGGGGTGTTATATTTTGCAGAGTGATTCCCAAAGGAGTTCACTCATCCTATACGTTGAAATGAACCGTATAGCAAACTCTATGCACCTGTTCTCTTCCGCATTGCGCTCGCTGCTGTGCGACATACGCGCGCTATAACACCGCTGGAAGTCTGTTAGGCAATCTGTCTTAAAAAGGTAGGAGACTTGATATGCATGCTTTCTGAGATTAATTGATAACAAGTGCCTATTTAACCACCCCTACAGGTTATCTTGTTGCTGTCAGCTGTTCAGATAAAACGCTTATCCCTCATAAATCGATATATACCTCCCCATATACCACTGTATATTCAGCTAGTAGGACGTCCTGTAGTGCGCCTGTGTATTGACACAGGTTATTTCCGTATGTTTTTCGGTTGTATATGTCCGGCAATAATCACGCTATACAATACTTTTTCACGACGGTGGCTTCCTAAAGCATACCCTTTCTAATTTATATGTGAAGCCCCATGCTCAAAGGGTGGGAGATTGCTAAAAGTCTTGTAAAAAGTGTGTAATCAATTTTATTGTACCTTACACTCATACAGCTATACATGTATACCGATACAGGGAGTCTATTCCAACTCCCTGAAATGCCGGTGGTGTATACGGATCCCATTCGTAATGGAATAATACTTGTGTGTATGATGTCATTCTCCCATATAAACCCTTGCCCCATTCAGAATTGTTGAGTCATGATTCATTTGTCTGAAAATACTCTCCATGATGTTGCCTTTATTGTATTCACGAACATCTCTATATTTTTTCTACTCCAATTTAGGCAAGCTGTATTTCTGATTGTGTATGTCATTTAAAAAATTATTATTACCGGTATGCCCTGCCATTTTAGAAGTGATCTTTGAACCGTCGATACAATACACAGGACTCATTACCCAATGGTTTGAACGTATTGCTTCATGATTGCATAGCGCATTCCACGTCCTAGAAACGTAGCTACGCTTAGCGCTTTGCTGTGTAGCTTTTTCGTGCTCGTTCGCGCACGCCAGCGCACGTACAAAATACGTAGCGCATGCACACAAAGCCAATCCGAAATACTCCATGTATTATGCATATACACATTATATGCAACAAGGGTCCGCAACGAGTTAGGATACACGGATGGTCTTCCGTCATTAAAACATTCTTTTGTGGATGAACAGCTTTTAGAATTTGCTGAAATCTACCGTAGGATTACTGATTGATATTTCAGCAAAAGAAAAAGGATATTCATTCTACTTTGTGACATCTTGATTCTTCAATTAAAGCACTTCAAGTTGGAGTACATCTCTCTTATTTTCGAGATCGCAAGCCGGGAACGGATCTGTTCCCCGTGGGCATTCAGCCCGGTGATTGTTCTAACGACGCGCTGTACTAAGTGCGAAGAAGCTCACCTACAGAAAACAATCTGGTTAAAAGAGGAAAAGCGTGGAAATTCTCGAGTCGTACTACTGAAAGTGAAAGGATTTATTTTATAAACGACAGTATTTTATTACATCATTAGTGACTTGTCTCAATTCATGATGGATTTATTTCAGAAATTCAAAGGAAAATTCAAGGGGCCTTCAGACGCCAACACCGAGAAGCAAAAGGGTGAAGGGCAGTCTACAGTCCCAGCTAAAAACATGTCGTACACACCAAAGAGGCATTCTCTCAACACAGACTATGAAATATCAAAGAAGGTTCTTGGACTCGGTATCAATGGAAAAGTGCTAGAATGTATAGACAAGAAGTCAAAGGAAAAGTTTGCCCTGAAGGTAAATATCAAACTTTGAAAATTCATTAAATTGAGTCTCTTTCTCTCTCATGACATGTATCTCTCCTCCTCCTCCTCCTCCTCCTCCTCCTCCTCCTCCTCCTCCTCCTCCTCCTCCTCCTCCTCCTCCTCCTCCTTGTCTTCTTTTTAATAATCTTAAACATTATAATTTGAAAAAAGTTTGTTTTGTATATTAAAATAAAAATAAATGTAGTAGATCTATGATAAAGTAATAAATACATGTATACTCAGGGAATAATTTTCCTGGTATCGCATCGCAATTTGCTATGCATTTTTGCATGACTGCTATACAAAATATCTTTTGTGTAGCAGTTTTCTTCCATAGAAATGTACAGAATTTCATTTGAAATATTTATCCATCGGCTGAAATTGCTAATCAAAAAATTTGAGGAAAATTATTCCCTGATACTTGTTACGATGTTAAAGTAGATTTGGGTTTATTATCAGGAAATATCAGCATCAGTGTACAGAAGTATGGTAATCCTGTTGAAAAATTTCGGTCATTTCATTGAGTGGTACTTGTTCTAACGTAAAAATTATGAAATGCATGGTGGGTGGATGCACGTGTATTACGAAAGAATGTGGTGTTGGTAGGACCAGCGTTTGTCCAAAAAAACTCCAAACTATTTTTTAAAGAGTTGAGTGGTGGTGCAGAGATGACAGATAAAGGAAGACTATTCCAGGAAAGCTATTACTTCTTTCCCCTTCTTTGTTACTTTAAACAAAGCTTTATTACGTACAGTGTATGTGTAGAAAATAAGTTAGGCAAGACTTTGTTCTTTTAAATATTTGCTATTAACATATATAAGTTAATGAAATTAGCAACTGTCAAGATGACCTGAGATAGCCATGATGATGAACATTGCAAACACTCTAAAGTCACAATATAAAAATTGTGTTATATCTTTTATTAAAGATATGAACAATTAATACATTCTACCAGCTGTATCTTTCAGTTTCATGGCCCTGACTTTAAAAAAAATATTGAGTATATTGAGTCTCTAGAGAATGTATGCTGAAACTAAAGCAAGAACACTTCCTTGAATGTAAAATTCACTTTGGCTCCTGTGTCTAATGAAAAAAACAAATGTTTCTAGTTTCTTGTAGTACAATGTTTTATTTTGTGTACCGGTATGTACATGTGTGTAACCTCTTTAGTAAGGGAGAATGTTCTTGCTTCTCGTTTCTCATAACAATGTGATATCTGAGAAAATTTGGTCACATCTAGTTCAAGGCACACAATGTAATGAACATGTTTGTAAAGTTTGTAAAGTTTGTAAGAGCATCTGAACATACATCCTGGACATATTAAACAGTACCACAACGAACATGTATTTTCAAAGCTATGCTCCGATTTCAGTAAGGTATTAAGTACATGTACAATGTACATGTACACAGTAGTACCACTAAACCCAATGTTGGCTTTAAGTTTAGACCAGGGAAATGTCACAGATATTTCCCTGTTTACATGTAGTGATGATGTACAAGTGTAAACACAATGAATGCGGAGCCCACATACATGTACTGTACAATGTACCTTCACCTATTATATATTTGTGTGGTAGAAAATGAACAGTAGGGATTCTGGAGTATAAAAGTCTAAAGCATCCTTCATTTCATGTTTATACGGATTTCTTGTAAACTCATTGTACAACTGTATGACTACTTGAAAAGAAAATTTCTTATTATAATTTATTGTTTAATTTTAATCAAATATTGCCTACAGAATCAAGGTATTTCTTGTTAATTTTTGAGGGAACATGTACATGTACAGTATATCAAAACTTAGTAGTCGACCTGCGGGTTGTACAAGTCTTACAACACTTTCTCGTTCAAGGCAGGCATGCATGACACAATGTTCCACGTACATTGTGCAGATTCCTGATTCACCTAGAGGCAGCTCACGTTACCCCCGTACAATACTTTCTACCAATCCTCTTGGCTTGATGTCTGGTTATTAAAATTTGCGTTTTAAATCTGCCTGAATACCAATACCAATACCAGTGAGCTACATGTACGTGGTGCATATGAGCACATTGCCCTTGGGAAGCAAATGATTAGCTTGTTCATCCATGCTGTTTTGATTGCTTTCTGCTCTACTCCTCCCTCTCCCTCTCCTATGATCACAGTCCAACCCAAGTTTAATATCCCGTTTGATACCAAAATTGGAAATGCCAGGGGGCATCTCTCAGCGGTTTATAACTTGGCGTACGTGTACAATGTACATGTATGTAGTCTGGTGGTGGAGTCTTCTCTCGCAATATTGAAATTGAAGAATCGGGAAGACTTCCTTTTGTGGCAGCCCCTCAAATAAAAAAATAAAAAATATGGGTACAGCTTAGAATGATATATCTTATAATAATAAAACATGATGAAATAGGGTTAGGGTTAGATGAAATAGTGAATAGGTGGCTGTCGCTATAGGAAATCCTTCTGAAGAATCTGTACTCAGATATTTTAATGCAGGTGTTAGGTCATATCAAGAACATTGTAAAAATCATTTGGAGTGATGAGTTATAAAATGAAATGCTTTTCAATTACACTGTATATACACTGTAAATGGAAGGCTTTTCAGTTATAAAAGCAAAACCTACAATAGTGCAAATGGCCTGTCTAAATCAGGGTACAGTAATTGATGGGCATCTCTGAAAACAAGGATATGATTTGAAACTTAATGCTACTCCTGTACTGTATACTGGTAGTTGAAAATCAGGAGATTCATTGCATGAATAATATTGATATTTTGAAAGCGATAGTGCTATTTGAAAGGAATATGGTGCAATTGTCTTTTCTGAATTTTTCTTTCATCCATCAAGATTTTGACAATCTTTCAAAACTGCACTCTAGCGAGTCTGTTCTCCATGTACACTAATGTATGAAATCCATATTCGCTTTGAGTTTAATACAAATGGTAGGCCTGAATTTGGGAGCGTAGCAAAATATTTCCAGTATTTTGTACATTACACTAATACACTTTGTGTTATATGGTCATTTTCCAGCAATACCAATACTGTCATAATTGTTAAGTTTCTATACCGGTAATTCAAATTCAAATTCAAATGAACATTTATTTTCTTCCATTCAATTTGACAACATATTTGACATCTGTTCAAACAATACAATTTATGATAATTTAAATACCGGTAATGTAATAGCTTTTCATTTTTTCATCTTTTGATCAAAGAAACATGAATAATTAAAAAGCACAATGACAACTGGTGTTTTATCATCATCATATTTCTCTTAGTTAAATCACAAATTCATATTGACCACATATTTTTGTTATTATTAATTATTATTTGTTATTATTATGTGTTATTGAAAAAAAAATAAAAAAATTTGTACTTCATTTGAAATATACGTATGTTTATGAGAAATATGAAAATAAATGAAATGAAATAAATAAAAAATGAAAAAATATAGAGTGTACAACATGGATGGACAGAGTATACATTGTACATGTACATTATTGTACAATTATTTTTATATGGACACTAATATAGGAACATTTTTGTCTGGGTTGTCTCAGTTTTATTTGCCATTTCAGTTACATGTGAACCCTAGCACCACAGACTATATTTATCCCATCATTTGAAAGAGTTGTATCAAACTTGATTACCGTACACACCGGTTTCTTTCAAGGCTCATGGGATGAGAGTCGTTAAGTGAAACATGGATGGAAGCGTGGAGGAGTAGGAATCTGGAGGAGGATGAGAGGAACGTGACATGAGATGAGAGCTCCTGATGCTGTCCCAGATCTTGATTGTTTTCAGAGTTGGAATATTGTTTGCCTTGCTCTTCTCAAGTGACTTGCATCACACTAAGCAAACAGCATTGCAACTCGCAAGAGTTTAATTGCATGCACTTTACTTTTAGAGCTTAAAATGGTTATTTAGTAGCATACACTTATTAGGTATATTTATAAAGGGAATGAAGTATAAACTATAAAGATATTGTACATGTATTTAATCAGTTTTCTGCGGTAGAATTCCTTATTAGAAATTGAAAACCGGATGATGCAATAAAACCAAAAATGTCATGTTCTGTAGTCTGTACTGTACACCTGGCTTATTTGAGTTAAAAACTCACACCTATCCGAGTCTCTGGCTACACTTTGGTGTTTTTTAAATTTTTTGTTTGGGGGGGGGGGGGGGGGTTATAACATGCATTGTACATGTACAGTATTTAGGCTGTATAAGATGAGCATATTACTGTACACGTTTTCACCAACCGTACACCGTTCTATTGTTTATCTCGAGCACATGATGTACATGCATCATCAATCGTCATGAATCAGCTTTGTATTTTAGGAAAATGTCAAGATTTTCTTTGTTTACACATGTTACTCTACATGTACATGTATATGATGAGACTTTGAAGCACATGAAAGATTAAGTTTGCCATTACCAAAGACCTTACTAATATGTGTAAAGCTCTACATACGTACAGTAATTGATTATATTTGGAGCTTGAAGACACGATTACAGTTTAAATGTACATGTACATTACTCTCAATATGCTTTTAATGAGGTTCATACTATATGTAAATCATACATGTGTACCATGTGTCTACTGTCATACCATGCTGATGAAGAGCTTTACACAATATTAGTGCTTTTATTGAGTCACGAGACAAAGTGCATCCGTCTTTCAGTGTAGACTGCTTTATATACCGGTAAAACGTACATGTACCGTAAGTACTGGTAGTGGTAAAGAATTACAGGTTTGCACAATCGTATCACGTGGACTTCACTGATCCGAAGAAAAGAAAAAAGCAGGTTGAGTTTGATAAGTTTATGTTTGCTCAAGTGTAGATGTCTGTAACTGATTGATTTGGGATAATGGAGATCAGGGTGCAAGAATAACACCAGTACAAGTGCACAGGTACCATGTACATGTTAGAAGTACCTGTACAAGTCATTGCACATCGTTTTAAAGGGAAACAACATATGGGGGAACTTTTATAAATTGTTGAATGAAATCAGAGTTGTGCTCATATAATGTCATACAAAGTAACACGTGTAAGCAAAACTTTCATATTTGCTACCAATATGCATTAATATTGCTGTTGGTCTAATCTGTGTTGCATTTACGTAGTTGACTGAACCCCTAAAGGCCCTAACAGCATTGCATCATGTTAAAAAGGTAGCAATTTTTTTTCATGGATTTAATTTGAGATGCAACAGAACCAAGAGCGATTTTAATATGTTGTTAACCTCGGTGTGGATTGCCACGGGTAAAGATTGATATCTTGAACATGTGCAGAGAGAAGGGATCAATAATTATTGAATTTTGAGGTGGAGCTGAGAATCTGGCGAGAAGTTAATGGCATTTAAATGAGGATTCTTTCCATAGCCTGCAGAGAGTCATCGAGGCTGCACTGGTTACAAGAGGAATTGCATAATGTTGGCTTGGGTGCTTCACGAGTTGCATAGATAGCTTCAGGGGGACTGCCCCCGCTCCTCTTCCACTCCCGCATTTTTCTGGTTGATGGTTATTTCATTCAATTTTCCTGCTATTAGTTAACTTTAATAGAAAGAACCCTGGAGTTTAGAATATGTAACTTTTTGAGAAACAAAATTTAAAGAAATTGCAGAATGACAGCGAGATTTGCTGTCAAAATGTCAAGCAATTTCATACAACCTGAGGAGTATGGGTTTGCGAGCTTAAAGGTAAAGACCAGTATTGGAAACGCCCCAATTTCAAAAAATGAAATGGAAGCTCTCATTACCAATCATATGAAAGAATATGTTTTGACTAATACATAATGATAAAAAATTTGCCGGGAAACCACCTACTAATTCATATATTTGGTAAATTTGTTTCTCTCATGGTCTGTGAGAGATATAGGGTAGTTCCATATACATCTTTCTGTGTATAGTGCTTGTAACTTTACGAAGAATGAGCCAAATTTCTTATCATTTTGATGATTCCAGAACCTTGCAGATGCTAGATGCTAGATGATCATCCTTTTCTGATCGATTTCACAACGTTTCTTTCACAATGCAATTGCATGACCATAACTGGTTTTTACCTTTAATCATTGCTATTCATTAGTTGTGATTGTTATGCAGGATTATTATGTAAAGTAGGATTCAAACTATGAGGAAGGTATTTTAGAAGCCTTAGTTTCAAGGAAATGAAAGGTGAGACAAGGAGGAAGTTGAACTTGAAGGGATTTGAAGATAAGAAATCGTAGTAGTAAGACTTAGTAGTACATGTAAGTAGTAACTGGTGAAAGGAAACCAGAATGAAACCCTTTTCATGTACATTTAGTCTTGTATTATTATACATGTACATGTGCAAGAGATATTTTGATGGTTTCTGATGATTTTAGTGCAAATATTTAAAATTGATACAAAATCAAGTCCAAGGTCAGTGTCTCAGTGTAAATACAGATTTTTAGAGGTCAAACAAGTGGAATATTGTATGAACCCTTGGAATATTCATACCTGTACACCAAAAGATACATGTAGCTTCGCATTTTGATGAATGCTGGTTCATGACTTCATGTTTATCTTTTTCTATCAGTCATTCCTAATCTAATAATGTGTCTTGGAGTGGATGCAGAATGTTGCAACTTTATGCACAGTTGTCCAATTTATCTGTTTGTAACATGTTTGTAACATTAAATATTATTAATCTACTTCTGTATCCAGATGATTCAGACTATAACATTTAATTTCTCACTTTTTATTATTTGACCAGGTGCTGGCAGATAACACCAAAGCAAGGAGAGAAGTGGAGCTTCATTACAGAGCATCATCCCTCAGCACTGGATTCCCAATCAACATCGTTCACATCAGAGATATCTATGAAAACATGTACAATGGCCAAAGATGTCTTCTAGTCGTCATGGAATGGTAAGTTCAATGTTTTGTCAGATTTTATGAGGCAGAATCAGTCGTTTCGGAAGATGATGAGATGAATGATTCAGAGATGAGTTTTTGGTATGTGCTTGGGAGATGTGATTGGTTTGGGGCGATATACAGTGTATAGGCACCATCGTATTACTTTCTTATTTGCTAAATTTGTCAGTTTGAGCCACAACGGGTATAAAGTTATTAACTTGTATACTTTTTATCACAGAGTTAACGTCCTTTAGGCTCCAAGCAGGGGATTGTGGTATTGAGAAGATATCATAGTTGTATTGCAAAAGAGATGGAAGTTGTATGTTGGAGGCTTACAAGAAGAGCCTCTTTTATAATTTCATCAAATCTCGTCTCATCTCAAATATGGCTTGCAAGATGAATCCATTCTAGCACATATTTAGGAATCCTTTTCAAAATCGAATGTGATGGTCTTCTTTCTTTCGAGAGAAGAGCCTTCTTTTATAATTTCAGCAAATCTCATCTCATCGCCAATATGATATGGCTTGCAAGATGAATCCATTCTAGCACATACTGTATTTAGGAATCCTTTTCAAAATCGAATGTGATTGTCTTCTTTCTTTTGAGAGAGAAAGGGAGAGAGATGCTTTGAAATCCGACAGCTATGGCTGTGATGGGCACCTGCTTCAATTTCCCTTTTCACAGAGGCAATAATATTCTTTTTATTTGGGATAAAAAGTCTGCATTGAATGATCAATCAATGAGCTATATTTTTCTGAAGATAAGTGTTTGAGCCCACGGATACAGAGAGAGAGATGGAGAGGAGGTAAGGAGAGAAGAGATGGGAGGGGAGAATGAGGTATCTAGGGAGAAAGAGAGAGAGAATGACTGAGATAAAAGGTTTCTTGCCAATTATTTAATGGAAGAATAGTCGGAATAAGTACAGTTGTAAGGGGCAATTATATAAATGTATTAACATGTAGAAGAGGAAGTGAATTCCTGTTATCAAACATAAGAAATTGATGTATGTTTATAAATATTAGGATGTCTTTTTAATATTAACACTGCAGCCATCCCCATCAGTGTAAAGTGTTTAATCAAACAAAGGGCCATATAATTCATGCTAGATGACACAACCACACACCAGTCTTTATCTGTAATTGAGGTAGAATCTGTGATTCAGCCACTTCTAGCTTACCCATCCACCTAGTTTAAATTGCTGAGTCATAAAAAATGACACACGTCGCATACACAACCATAAATCTACATTTTAGATGTATACATTATGGAGATGTACATGTATGGACAAAGGAGTTTGCTTTTGTAAAATTTCCAAGTAATACGAATGTACATCATCTTTAATGTGATATTTGTGTAAATCTGACAGAATGTAGGTTATTGTGTACATTTAGAGTTTTTCCCCTTACAATGATGATTAAACATTTTGTGCCATACACATAGTGACAGATAAATTTATTCTCTTTAAGATATAATGTACATGTACAGGTGTATAATATTATTATTTTCATGTAGAGTTGACAAGCATTTGAGATTTGTTAAAATATTTTAAAAAATTATTAGTAGGACTCAGATGTACAGGGCATATTATGAAAATAAGGAAATACATGAACTGAGAAGAGAAGAAAAAAAATCAATGCAGTATTGCAAGTGTGTGTCCAGTGAAGATTGTTTATAGGGTCATTCATTTTTAGTGTAATATATGAACACTGAAGCACGCACTGGCTGAGGTTAAATCTAAAACAAATCAATTGAGCATTTAGGCTTACTTGTGAAATAATAGTAATCCAGCCACTCACGATTGATACTGATAAGCCTTGCATTAAATGCAATGGGGAAGGTCATTTCAGTGATTGATTGATTGTAAGTAACAAGATTTTAAATTGGACACTTAAACAAATTTCATCAATTGCTCACTGTCACAAATTGATCCTGTTTCAGATGAAATTGAGTGAGGAGATTTACAGTACGGTGGACAGCAGAGGTCCCATTTGTAGTAATACGGTCACACAATTCTAGCAGCGAAAGCAAAAAACATGGGAGTGACCAATTGGGGCATTCACACCTACAGAAAAAAAGAAAGCTTTAAAAATTGATTTTTTTTTTTTTTTTTTTTTTTTTTTTTTTTTTTTTTTTTTTTTGCGTGTGTGGGCAGAACAATTTCATCGATCTTTGCTATCTGCATCGCGGTCCAATTCAGACTCTTGTGATTTTTCAGAATAATCGCGATAGTTTGCCGGGCACTCTGTGTGCGAATGGTATTGAGAATCAAAAATTGATTTATTTAATCCCAGGATTCCAAGCGTGTATACATTGTTTGTACATCGTCGAGATTTACCCATGCGCAGTCCGGACGTTCCTGCCGTCAAGCGTGTGTGTGAATGGTCGCCAAAATGATCCAATTTGCACTAAATTGACATGTATGGACTTTTGCCAAAAAAAAATATTGATCTTACCATCGTAATCCAAATCACACTACCGGTAATTGTTACGTGAGAATGGGCCTAATATTTAACATGGGAAATTTCCAAAAGAGCCCTAAAAAATAAGGACAAAGCTGCTTGTGATAAAACCAAACAGACACAACAACAAACAAACAAAAGATTTAGAATCACTGCAAAAAAATATCATGTTAGTCCAGCAAATCTAAAGTGGATCTCTTGCATAAAATTTAATTAAACGAACACATATTTATGCAAACAAACAGTATAGTATTAATGACTGCTTTGAGAGAAATAGTTGTTTTATTACGCTCAAGGGAAGGTTAGAATTGTGCTATTCCCCGAGGCTTGCCGAGGGGAATAGCCCAATTGTAACCTTCCCGAGAGCGTATGAAAACAACTATTTCTCGAATATTAAAGCAGTCATTAATACTTTTATATGCCGAAAAAAAATAGACTAAAAAATAAAAAATAAAAAATATATTTTATTGGTCGAAGATGAGATTCGAACTCTTGCGTACAAAAGGTGATGTATCTAAAGTCAGCGCCTTAGACCTCTCGGCCATCGCGCGTTATTAACATGCTTGGCAGTTTTGTACTAAATATACATTAAAATGGATTGAAACCGGCTTCGCGTGTGATGAATGCTTCGCAAAAGCTCCATGAAATGGACCCTTCTTTTACTTTTGCAATGCATATTGGCACGAACTTAGATCAAGATCTATCGGCAGATGTTGTTTTTTTGTTTTTGAGAGTTAATTTTCGTCTTCATGTCAACAATGCAAGATAAAATTGTCGGTAAGATCGATCGAGATTCAATTGTATTGAAATTGCCGACCAATTTTTCGCACACGTATGGTATCCTCCATCGCTCAAACCATTTTTTAACATGTAAACCTATGGGGTAACCATGGAGACTGACCTATTTTTTTAATAACCATGGTTATTAAAAATATTGAAATGTTTTATGCATGGTTACCGGGAATTTTACAGGAACAGTTGAAGTTTATGAATGCAATTCGACCAATCAGATGGCTGGATTTCTTAAGTGAGGTATATAAAAATTGTTATTTCCTCTTGTAAGTGGATCACTTGAAACAAAATGTTATTTTCCACTTTATGAAAGGATAGATTTTAGTTTCACTTTATGATAGGATAGATTTTAGTTTCTGTCATTGAAATTCATGGCTAAGCTCTACAGTTTACATGAAGATCTTCCGGTATAAGAAAAAACTAATATTTTTGGTAAGACTAAGATGTGAAAGATAATGCATAGTCAGTGCGTAGCATTAAAGAAATATTGAGCCAACGTTATAGCACAGCTTGACTGCATGCATTAATGCCATGCTCTTTTCAATGCTTGTTGTGAGTCATCAATCAGCTTAGAAATTAGAAGTCAAGTTCTTTTACTGAGTAAACATAAGACCATATTTTTTTAGATCAGTAAACTCCATTCCTATTGTGGTGTCGTGCATATGACTTGTTGAATGAAGTGCTATATCTCAATATTCCCTGTGGTATAGATTATGATGAATTGCTGACATTTTTATCTTAATTTCAAGTTGAGCTGACAGCCAACAGATGGACTGTAGAATGAATCTTCATACAATAACTGCCTCCACTAGGCCTACAGTACAGTACAATGAGGGCTTTACATACATGTATGTTCAGTTATATTGATGTTGTCAAGAAAAAGAAATTATGATTTAAAAAAAAAAAAATTTTAATAGTTTTTTTATTTAAAAAAAAAAAAAAAATCTTCATGAAATTGAATTTGAAATGAACATGTACATGTGGGTGGGTTTCCTACTTATCATTTATCAGGACACACAATGTATCTAGATATGAACAGGATTTGAAGTTCAAAGGTTATCAAGCTACTCCCAGATTTCCTGGTAGTACCGTACATGTACACTGTAGCTGATAATTATCACACCTCTCTTCAACATGTTAAAGGTACTATGTCCCATTTGCGGGCCAAAAAATTCAAAAATTTAAATTCCAACTGCATTTGAAAGATAATACTAATTTAGAACTTCCCTAAAAAAGGTGGGGCTTGAAAATGTCTTCAAGTGGGAAAATAACGACTATTAGTTGTCAAATCGACTTTAGGGCTATAGAGCCCAAAAGTATTAGTCTTGATTTTCAGACAATTGTACCGAATGGTGATACGTTTTATGCTGCGCAAAGATTCAATCAGTTTAATCTTGGCCATCACAAGAAGTGGGTTATTGATGTAGACAAATGCTCATGTACCCTTTACAACTCTTTTCATGTATATTATTACCAAAGAAGAAAAAAAGCCAGTCAGTCACTCAATAGTGTCTGACAGTGAAGTCTAGCAAGTAAACGGGTTTCCGTGCATAATTTGAATATGAGGACACTGCTAACGTTTAAATTTCACAGATAGGACATACATGACATATTAATAATTCCTGCAAAGTTCTACATAATTTGAGGTTGGCTGCAAAAGGGACATACATGTAGTACCTTTAAGAGATAAGAGAGGCCTACACACTACATTTATGAAATTGGAAAGATTCCATGACATTTTGGTATTTCCTAGGACCGTTGTTATTGCACAATGCTCACGCAAGAACCTGGAAAAGCTAAATGTCAAGTTACATGTACAGTGTAATCATTTTGGAAAGACTGTGTAATGATACTAAAAATACACATCAGAAGATAGGCATTTCCCAATTTAATCTGATGGATGCAGCATTTTTTCCCAGAACAAAACCAGTACCGATAACCACATTTTATTTGTATTACATAATATCAGTTTGTTTTACACATGAGTGTTATGATCATTAGCTGGAACTTGAAGTACTTAAAGGTAAAGACCAGTTATGGTCATGCGATTGCATTGTGAAAGAAACGTTGTGGAATCGATCAGAAAAGGTTGATCATCTAGCATATAAGTATTGGTGTGTACTGCAAGGTTCTGGAATCATCAAAATGATAAGAAATTTGGCCCATTCTTCGTAAAGTTACAAGCACTATACACAGAAAGATGTATATGGGACTACCCTATATCTCTCACAGACCATGAGAGAAATAAATTTACCAAATATATGAATTAGTGGGCGGTTTTCCGGCAAATTTTTTATCATCATGTATTAGTCAAAACATATTCTTTCACATGATTGGCAATGAGAGCTTCCATTTCATTTTTTGAAATTGGGGCGTTTCCAATACTGGTCTATACCTTTAATATCTTTATATTCCATCAGCTCATTTATACAGTTCCATTACAGTATATCAGTTATGTCATACATACACTGTACGTCATGTAAGTGTAGGGCCTATACAATTAATTGTACCGGTAGGCCTTTTATTCTATTGTTTGCATTCTGTAGGTTTACTGAATAACATGTACACCATTCATCAAAATTTTCTGCAAAACGTCGATCCAATCTTGATATGAACATCATGAAGAGTGAAAGTGAGACTGAGAAGTGAAAGTCTGCTCGTGGCTGGTTTGAATTAGCAATTAATGAAGTGATTAATTACAGTGTAAGCCACTACATGTACTGTATGTGTAGAATAGATTACTTGCAGGTTATCCTTTCATGAGGAAATTCAGAATAATATTGTGAGCTTTTAATGAGTAGTACAGATGTACAGTCTTTCTCAGAGACTCTGCCCCCTCCCCCCTCCCCCCTCCCCCTCCCCCTCCCCCCTCCCCCTCCCCCTCCCCCTCCCCTCCACACTTCTATAGGTTTACTGATGATCAGTCTTTCTCAGAGATTCCTCCCACTCCCCCCCCCCCCCATTCCCATGTACATGTAAGTCATGTATGGCCCGCCTCCATGATCTGCTCAAGTTCATGGCTGCTGAAGGTTATTCCCAACCCAAAGTGGTATCTAGTTAACATCGTTATCCTTGAGAGTATGTATGGTAAGAGAGAGGTTGTGAGGGTATCATTTCAGGGAATCAAGTAACCATGGTAACCATTTTCTGCCTGAATGGGTGATATTTGTTGAGTGCTGAACTGCTGATCATCTTATTATTCCATTTTCTACTCTGAAAATTAGTAGTGTAAGGCAACTAGCACCAACTACAGGTACAAGTATTGTGTTACCCCTCTTGCAACAGAGATGGGGGGGGGGGGGATCATGAATTTGGCAAGAAAAAAGAAAATCATTATTGTCGCATTGGGTAATACAAAAAACCTTTTTGTTTGCTGTGACAGAGCAGCTTCGTACATGATGGTCAGATTTCCCCAAACTGTCAAGCTGAAAAAACACAACCCATTTTTATGAACATTGATAATTCTAAAAAAATGATTTTTCAAAGAATCGATGGAATATTATGTTGCAGGCCATTGTTATAAAAGCTAGTGTCTGGATGAGCAAACTTACACAAAATGAAGCCTCCGACTCAAACACTTGAAATCTTTCAAGATGAATAATATGGCCTGTATTCTACCAAAATTTAAAACGTACTCTGGGCGCTTCTGTTGAAAATTGGGTTAAACAAATGAACCATATTCTGGGCGCTTTTATTAAAAATTCAATTTTAAACCAAAGATCTTAATCTGAGGTCTAAGTTTTCTTTTGTTGAGAATGACCTTTATTAGACCCGGGTTTAGGGTTCAACTGAATAAGGAGAATACAGACTTTTCATGCATGTTTACATTAATAAATTTCTGATGTACATGCACATGTAGATGATGTAAGGACTTTATGTCTGAGGTCTAAGTTTTCTTTTGTTGAGAGTGATCTTTATTAGACCCGGGGTCAGGGTTCAACTGAATAAGGAGAATACAGACTTTACATGCATGTTTACATTAATAAATTCCTGATGTACATGCGCATGTAGATGATGTAGGGACTTTATGGATTCAGAGTTACAAATCTTCAACAAGTATAAACCTTGGAAGATTCAGCACCTCTGTATGTCTAATGTGCACTACACGAGTGCTCTTGATGCTGCGATCATCACATGTACATTAATGCATGATGTTTTGCAAGTAGATGGAATACGATGTGATGATGTCATCACCTTGGAATTTCATTGAGTTGAGTTGCTCAGACAGGCTTTGGCAGATGTAATGGACACTTAAAGGCGATGATGTCATTTCACGGGTAGGATACAAGATGTTGACATTCCTTATCAAACTGTCAATGCCAAATCATCAGATGGAAATTCCCATTTCGTATTAACAAGAAATACAAATAAAATACAGGTACAGGTACAAAGCTCATCCGAGAGTTCAATGTTTATCTTTTTGTCACATTACACCATCAAATTTGATCCCCATCAAATGTCACACATAAAAATAGATCATGTACATTACTCTACTTTGTTTTCACTTCTCTATTTGTACAATTTTATACAAATAACAAATGTGCATGTCAGTCATTTTGCTGGACAAAATTTCATTTATTTATCTCTTTCTAAAAACAATTCCAAATTCCTCACTCCCTAATTATAAATAGAAGAATTGACTGCAGTCCATTTTTTGTTCTTTTCGAAAACCATTAACCACAGATCTGTATTCTATCTAGTATCCAGCCATGTGACTGGTGCCAAAATAATGTGCCCACCGCCTTTTACCTGTGCTATCTGCCAGCAGCTGGTATGATTTATAAATATGAAAATTATTGGTCACAGGTCATTACCAATTCCTTTCAAAGTAGAGGGGTATCTCGGTTAATATACATTGGCAATAGATTGAACACATGTGACTTGTTGTCTAAACACTGGGAATGTACGAGGCGTTCCAGTGCATTCACAACATGGCTCTCTAATTACCGACATGCGTCAGTTGAGGTAGTGGGACACGCTTCAAAACTTTTGTACAAAATACGTGGAACACGTACACAAACCTGAAAGTTACCGGTAGTTAAAATCACACTGTTTAAAATAGTGTGTAGAAGATGTCTACACTATGGAGGATTTGATGTCCATCGTCACTTGATAATTTGAATAAATTGATGTCATAGTGTTGCTGAGAGTGGGAGAGCGAGAGAGAGAGAGAGAAGGGGGAGGGGGGGGGGGGGAGAAAGAACAAAAAGAGAGATTTGGTTTGGAAGTGACGAGGAAACTTATATACCTGTGGAAACATGATGAACACCAAATGATATAGATCTATTCGGTAGCTTGTAGACCTACACCAAATGTAACAATATACTTTGAATGACGGTAGTATACCATTTCCTGTAGAGGCGGTCTACTTTACAGGGACATTCTTGTCAGTTGTGAAGCATGTGTGGGGTGCGATAAAAAGGAAATGTACAGCAGAAGATGTACCAACTACCATTGTCCAAAGGTCATATCCTATTGTACTGTTCATACACGTATACGAACTGAAAATTGACTGATGTTATAATTAGCAAGGACACAATTTCAAGTTCCGCTTCTGTACTAAAAAGGTTTATGACAGATGTAATCAAAACTATGATGGAATATATGAGTCAGTAAATTTACAATGCCTGATTTTAAGCAGGGATTATTATATGGCCAAATAGAGCAAAATAATACAAGATATACTGGTAACCTTGGCTACATAAATATCCTTGAATGAATTTATAAATGGATATGGCTTGTAGTCAAGAACAGCGAAAGATTCCAAATTGTGGGTAACTACATGTAACATCACAATAGCCAGGTTATCATAAAAGTATATGTTTGCAGGAAACAAAGTATTGTGAATAGGCTAGTTGTGAAACAACATGTAAATTAGGGGATTAATATTTATAAGAACTCTAAATAAATGAATGTCAACAAGCTGTCAAAGGCACTTAATTTTTTTATATTGGCAACCAGACACTCTTTTGACATGTTTTCATGATATGCACTTATTATCTCTATATGAGTATTTTACGTGTTTCCGCTTTGCTGTTTCCTCATTTGTGAAAATGAATAGCCTAAAAAGATTGGGATGCATGCATGTGACATGTATTCATCATGGGCACAATCATCATTTGCACTTTGTACTACTGTATATGAATAATCAACCAAGTACCTGTACATCTGCATTTTGAAATATGAGAAAAGCACAATTCATTGAAATCCCCTATTGAGGATCCTACGTGTAAGTGTTCTAGGCAACATTCTAAGAAATACTTGACAATAGAAGTACATACATGTACACCTGTAGTGTGGAGTTCTTTACAAGCCTGCACTGAATTAACAACAAAATATATTGTGGCAGACTTTGTAAAGGAATGTGTATTGTAATTGCTGTCAAGTGTCAACTCAGATTACACTTCTGTTGTACTGCATTGAAATATTAAACATGAACTACATGTACATTTAGTCTGTTTTTCTTGTCATCATTAGCTACTCGTGCAGTCACGCCAAGAAAATCTAATTACCTGCTAACTAGATTATAAACACACATGTAGACTGATGATGGAAACTGAGTTAATAAAGATTAATTAACACAATCAACAGACACCCCAAGTTGATCTGGCACATAATTGATGTAGAAAATATATAGTTCTACTATTAGTTCTACTGTTACATGCACATGTATGTTCTTGATCCATTTATGTAGCAACTATACTTTAAAAAATCAAATTGAGTGTCTTATTCTTTAAGCATTTTCAATTTCAATTTATATGAGATAGTTTGTACATTAAAAAGAAAGTGCCTTCATGGCACTATCTTTTGAAAATGCCAAATTGAAAACTTGAACTACAACACAATTATTAGAAATGAGGAAAAGTTGGAGATAAAGAGGAGAGAAGTGAAGAGAATGGCCCTTCTGTACAGTACACATGTAGATGTATTGTACACTGTAGATACATTTAATATGTTAAATTCACAGTTTTCAGACAGGTTTGAGATGACTCAGATGAGTCATCATCATAAATACCTGGGTTACACACTGTTTGGTTACATGGTTCTGTACCTCCCCCCCAAATATATTTTAAAAAAGAAAGAAAAGGAATGCCTTGTTACTGTTAGAGAGAATGATGGATGGACATTACATTTTGCAGAGACTGTTAGGCACCAAGACTGACAAGGGTTTTTATCCGCAAACAACATTTTTCATAACATCTGTTTGGAGCAAAAAGGGTATTAACTCTGTTAAATGACAACAGCTAGTATGTTACAATAAATGCTCAGTGTTTACTGCATTTTAAAAATGAACCTCAAGTGTTTTAAACACATCTGATGACACCAATTTCCATGAATGTAAATGTACATTAGAATTGTGCATATACATGTAGGCCTTACAGATTTTTTCTGAGAATCCTGGAGAGGGATTAACCTGGATAACTCAAGTTCATGTATTTAAAAAAAATGTGTTTCAAGTCGAGGAAATCCTGTTTGTCTTGGATTCTCTGTATCTACTGGTAGTGGTAGTACAAGTTAGTACACTGTACTAGTAGTAAGGTGGTTTCCCTGTTACATGTAAGTTGCAGTTATGTTTTTGTACTACTAGAATGGACGCACCCACAAACTTTACTCCAGTTGCTAAAAGTAGATGGTTCTGAAGAAAAATTCTCATTGTTCACCTCGCAGAAGGGCTTGAATACTAAGTTTACAATTTTTTTTCTTGTTTGCTTCTTTATGCTCTCATTTTGTTGGCATTTTCATGACAGTTGGAAATGTCTGTGTTCTGTGTATTGCATTCAATGAATTAGTATTGATTCCACATTAATATTTAGTTATTTACCTTATATGCTATGTGATTATGATCCTTTATGTTTTGCACAGTGTTGTAAACTTTCAAAATATGAGAACCAAGCACTTTATTTTTAAAGTATTTAAATTTTTATTGCTTCTCATTTCAACAAAGAAAAAACAGAAGTACATTCATATGCATTTTAAATAAATAACTTCCATATAATACCAAAAAAAAAAAAAAAGAAAACAAAATCAGAATCATAAAGGTGAACAAAAATGAATGAAGACAAAAAAAAAAAATTACCAAGCACTTTTGATATTCGTTACCAGTAATTGTATTCATGCAGAAAGGAACTCATTAATATTTATGGTGATTGTCATTAAAAAAATAATTATACTGTAGCTGTAGGCCTGTAATAATGAAGTAACAATACATCCCATGACTTTGGATGCTAAAGGCCTGCAGAGCTACAGTGTACAGTCACTGCTTGCAATGAGGTAGAAGATTGATGCTTGACTGTCTTTGAAAATGCGCATATATTTGTAATGAATGTGTGTTTAGTGAGGTACCCCCCATCTTTCATTCATTTTCTTCTCACTTTTTTTCCTCATCTGCAGCATGGAAGGAGGAGAGCTCTTCAGCAGAATACAAGAAAGATCATCCTTCACAGAAAGAGGTCAGTAAAGAGAGAGGGGGAGGGAGGGAGGGGGGGGGGGGGGAGGGAGTCTGTCTTCCAACTTGTGGAGGAATTGGGCCTTGTACACAAACCACCTAAAAACTAACTCTCGCCGGCAAAATAAAATGACAAGAGCATAGTGCCCTTCTCACTCCCATTTCTTATTACAAATACGATGAAAGTGAGCATGCCTAGTAGAGCCCTTTGTATACTACTTGCTGTGCTTGCTTGATATGTATTTAAGCGTAAAATAGTCTTTTTATTTTGTTGCGGCAGCTTTTGCATCATATGCGAACGAGCTGTAATGGGTGAAGGGCGCAAAGTAGTGCATGACACACTTGCCTGGCAAAAGAGCGTACGGAAGTAGGGGCATTCCTCATCGATTCAATTCTTTGTAATGTAGTTCATTTGAAATTTCCCCGCTAATATCCTAGGCCCATGTTGACATACCCTGTGCAATTTATTTCGCTCATGACACGTGGGGGAAAAATATCATGTGACAATTTTGAATCAACAGGGGTTGATACTGAAATGAGTTTTCAGAAAGAACTGTCTTTAATAATTGAACTTTACCTGAGTGTCGTTTATATCGTTTCAATATACAGTGCCTTCTTTCAACCAAAAAATAAAATTGCTTCACTTAGTTTTAAAGTTACTTTTTATATTGAAAATGAAATTATTTTTAAATGGTCTAAAGAACTTTGTGGAAGTAGAAGGTATTTATCAAAATGAAACATAACAAGCAATTTTCCTTCAAGTAAATCAGTCATTGGATATGTGATGTCTTATTTTTCACTGTTTCACAAAAGAAAACACCCAAAAGCGTTTAAATGGAGAGCGAGATAAATCGCAAAAGTCATATTGAGTTCATGTTTATATGGATGCCTGTACATCCAAGAGATACCTAGATGACCTTTTCAGTTCATCTGTATTGAATCATGACATTTCAGCTGGAATAATACCTGATCATATATTCTTGGTACTATGGGAGACGAGCTGAAAGTATATTGCCCACAGCAATTTGAAAATACTTAACTTTTGAAGTTACAGATTTATTCATGGTATGGGGACAACCTGAAAAAGAATAAACCCTGTATAAAATGATTTGTGTGTGATCTATCAAAATGATTAGGCTTACAGGTATGTAAGAAATACATTTCCATATCAATAGCAGTGTTGGAGAACACAACATGGCATTTAGCTTTTCCTTTTTCTTGATTTTTTTCCTTGTGGAAACTATTCGCGCTCTCTCTTTCTTTCTCTTTCTCTCTCTCTCTCTCTCTCTCTCTCTTTCTCTTTATCTCTCTTTCTCTCTCTCTCTCTCTTTCTGTCTTGCTCTCTGTGTGTGTGTCTCTCTCTCTTTTCTTCTTATCCTCTTTTCCTCCCTTTCTCTCCCCTGTGTGTCCCTTATCTCCTAGTTTTCTTCTGGCTACAAAATGAGTGCTTTCCACTTTACTAAAATCCTATAACGGCTAAGAGATTCACAAACATTTTGTAGAAGTCCATAATTCATGATTGTACTCTACATGTATCTCCACGTCATATCTAGATGACATTTCAAGGTAACATTGTGGCAATGGACAATGATGCAGAGCTCCTATCATTCCATACATGCAGACCTTAGCCTATATATACTTTGATTGCACTCGGTGATGTGTATTATCGCATCTTTCCTTTGTCCGTAAACCAATATGGAGGATTCGTCATGTGCTCAGCGTATGATTTGAGAGCATGCCCTAATTCAGGAGTGAAATCATGTGAAGCAATTGTAAAGCAATTTCAGGTTTATTGAAGGGAAGTGGCTTTGATAAATACGGGCATCTGGTGCACATAGACGCCAAGGATTTCCCTCCACATAACCACGTATCTAGACATGAACGTGGCCTGAAAAGGTTCAGGCTCGCACAAATGCTGTAGAACTCCCTACATTTCATTCCAAATCCCCTATAAAAAGAAAAGAAAAATATTATTAATATGACTGACAGAACAACAGAATGTCTTACTTTAAAGATACTCTGTCCCTTTTGCAGCCAACATCAAATTCTGTAGAACTTTGCAGGAATTATGAATATGTCATGTACATGTATGTCCTATCTGTGAAATTTAAAAGCAGTGTCCTAATATCCAAATTATGCAAGGAAACCTGTTTACCTGCTAGACTTCACTGTCAGACACTATTGATTGACTGACTGGCCCTTTTCTTCTTTGGTAATAACATACATAAAATGAGCTGTAAAGGGTACATGAGCATTTTGTCTACATCAATAACCCACTTCTTGTAATGGCCAAAATTGTACTGATTGAATCTTTGCGCAGCATAAAACGTACGACCGTTCGGTACAATGGTCTGAAAATCAGACTATTACTTACTGGCTCTGAAGTCGATTTGACAACTAATAGTCGTT
Organism: Strongylocentrotus purpuratus; assembly: GCF_000002235.5. Lineage (NCBI taxonomy): Eukaryota > Metazoa > Echinodermata > Echinoidea > Camarodonta > Strongylocentrotidae > Strongylocentrotus > Strongylocentrotus purpuratus. Next base: position 42,177,172 of record NW_022145612.1, on the reverse strand, counting down.
ATTTTCCCACTTAAAGACATTTTCAAGCCCCCCTTTTTTTAGGGAAATTCTAAATTAGTATAATCTTTCAAATGCCGTTGGAATTTAACCTTTTCATTTTTTGGGCCTGCAAATCGGACATAGTACCTTTAAGCCATGTTCTATACCTAATAATTACCAGCTAGCTGTCTTAGGGACGTCGTGCTTCAAACATTTTTTGAAAATGCACTGTTCCTACTACCCTTTTTTGTATGTTTTCTATCTTGATGCAACCAACTGAATTTTATTATATGTAAACAATTATTTTACATGGTGAATCAAAACAAACAAACAAACGATAAAAGCCATTTTGTTATGCTATTTACATGATTTAGATCAACCCCACAATGAGTGAATATGGCCCTGGTTTTCTATCAGCACACTTTGTACTTTTGCAAGGTCGCTTTGTCCAAACATGGGCAAATGTGAAATCCATGCCAACTGTAACCATAGGCAAAAGTTGAGCAATACAAAAACAAAAATAAAACCCCAGAGTCTGACAGGGGAATCCCATGACATCATAAGGGGATTTTCCAAAGGGATGGCTTACTTTCACCTCCCTTACAAGATTTTTGCATCTCAAATTGCATTCTGGTAGCCTTGTTTCCAGGAAGGATAGATTTTAACAATTTACTTCACTCTCACTGGTTAAGATCCCTTTTTGTTGTGTGTGTGTGGGGGGGGGGGGGGGGGGGTGGATAGTGAATGTGGAATATTTGTTAATGCTCCAGACTCAAATAATCACAATTTATTAAAAAAAAATCAAGAGGGAGAAAGCATTTTCATTTGAACTGGAAGTCAGACTAGTCTACTCAAGGGAAATCACCCGAAATGTACCCCAAGTATGTTGAAGTACATGTCCTACCAGCATAGAACCTATCATATTACATCAGATTTAGGCAGGAAACAGGATTTGTCAATGCTACTATCAATCATGGGCAATGAATGCCTCACATTGCAAGAGTACCAGCAAATGGCCATTTTCGTAATATGACGTAATTCAATGCATAAATCTTTGTTAAGCGCCTCGTTACAAATTATTTTATTCGCCTGTAACAAGTAATTGTACTTCAATAGTCAGAATGCAAATTGCAGACATGTGCATTACATGTTGTTAGGTAGGGAAAGTCATAATATTTATCCCACCTAGCAACAACTAACTGTATGCAATTTTCACTCTGACTTTTGAAATACATGAATTAGTGAATGAAATAATTTGTAATGAAGCACTAAACAAAGACTCGGTGTGCATTAAATTTGATTTCCATACAAAAATGGCTCATTTGTCAAAGATCAATTTAATTCAAGATTGGGAGTGGAGTCCCTGGAGTGCAGATACAGATTACATTTATCTAGATAGATGGAGACGCAATATTTTTGAAATATATTTTTGAGGACATAGATACAGAAGTATTAATTGATATCAATATGTCCTCTTTTTGGCTGTTATTAATGATTTAATGGATATATTTGGAAGGATAATGGAATTGTAAATTAACAAATCTAATTCAAAATCAATAGTCTATGAACATGGAGTTAAAATATTACAATGCACATACATGTACAGTATGCAAGTACCGGTACTTATGAAGATTATTTTTCACAATTACTGGATTTTTGGTAAATTTGATGATAACAAGCATTATACTTTAGATATATTCCCTTCAGATAAAATCATGTAGGCAAAGATTGTATATACATGTACAAAGAGCCCTGTATGCATACCATAGAAATAGTACATCTAATTGTATTATGTAGGAGACCATTGTAGCATTCACACATTTTAATATTCATTTAAAAAAGGTATTTTACCCATGCCATAGGCCTTGGCACTACTAAGTATTCCATTTAGTCTGCAAGAGAGCATGAATAGGGATGAACAAAAAAAATTGAAGGACGGAGGAGTGAAAATGCCTCTAGCATACCGAAGTGCAAGGTCTGCGGTCTTTAGTGCAAGGCAAGTTCACCGAGCTAATACAGATGACATTCATCATGTCAGCTTCCTTTATACAAACTCGCTTTCCAATTTTTGAAGCATTTACATCAATTACCTCACTTACCGTTAATGATCATTACTGTATTGCTAAATTAATTTGAGTGATTGTAGATCATAATGCTATAGGGGAGGCATGTGCTCTGTATCTAAAGTAAAATTAAGAGGAATATGACCCGTAAAATTTGCTTGCATGCACATCAAGTCTTCAGGATGGATTTAGGCAATGTGAAAGTTATGGGTATATTCCAGTCACCACCTCTCTCATTTCATTAGGGGCATAGTCAGTCTTAAAACATACACACCACTTCAAGACATGAAAAGAGACTCGGAATGAAACAGGGGTTTAAAAAAATGAAATTCTGAAGGGTAACATACTAACATACATTAAATTACATTATTCTGAATATGGCCTACAGTGAAGTTTGCATGTAACACCCCATCATTGTACATTTATGTTATCGTAATTGAATAATCTTACATTAGGCTTAACCTAACCTACTTACAAAATGTAATGGTAAATATGATATAAAGTCATTCCAGACTTTTCTTTATTGATTTTTTTTCTTCATTTTCAACACTGGAACTTCAAATTATCCATAAAACAGGACATCTGTATATATTTCATCCAGTCTATTTGTTGACAACATACTTGTTCATATACACGTAGCAGTGATACCAAACCTCCCTAATTTTCAGGGAGACTCCCTGAATTTGTTTTAATTTGTACGTCACTCAGCACAAATTGTAATGCCTCCCTGACTTTTTGAAAGATTATTCCTATAATGCTGTATGCAATTTTTAAAAACCTCCCTGATTTCTGAATGAATGATATGAATCCTCCCTGGCCTGAAAGCTGAATGTAAAGGTTGGCATATATCTGATGTAGGCCTACTTGTATAGTACATGTATGTTGGTCAGGTTCCAAACGTGCTAATGGAGCGTGGCAGTCACTCAAGGTGTTTATATAACCTTTTCTAATTCGATCAAAGGTTGAAGTATACAACCATGTTCTGAACAGTGCACTACGAGTGATACGCCCTAGTTTCAGTTCCATTTCTTTGTCTTTGTCTTTCTTTCTTTTCTCTCTCTCTCTCTCTCTCTCTCTCTCTCTCTCTTCTCTCTCTAGCTTAGATAAGGTCATGTGCACTTTGAACAGTATCAAGTGATTTTAGACTATGAATTTTAGTACTGGTACTCAAATAGAATTAGATTAAAACTGTCCAAGAACATATATTATAATACAAATTTCTAATTCATTTTTAAAAAGTAGAAAAATTAAGCCTGATTTTGTAATTTTTAATTTGAGATGAAATTTTCTGTTCTACAGGATGAAATGTTTTTTTATTGTTGTATTGATGTTGGTAGATTTGTAAAAAGGACTCCTTGCCGGGATGCAGTGATTTTTTTTTAATTTGAATTTTTTTTTTGTTGCTTTTGTATTTCTGTTTCTGATTGTGTAATTTATAGGGCTTGACATAAGAATATTTAATACCCAAACATATGAATATCTCCTCTGAAATATTTATCATGTAATTTTTCTTTCTTTGCATTACAGAAGCAGCAGAGATAGTACGTAGCATAGGTCAAGCCGTCCACCATCTTCACGTAATGAACATCGCTCACCGTGACCTCAAGCCCGAAAACTTGCTCTATCGTGACAGGACGCCAAACTCACTTCTCAAGCTCACAGACTTCGGCTTTGCCAAGGAAACGACAACAACAAATCTTCAGACGCCCTGCTATACACCTTACTATGTTGGTAAGTTTGTCTACCCATGGATTCCTAGTGGATGAGAATAAGGGTTTGATTTGTAACCATGTTCCTCTTGTTTTGTGTTTTGAATTAATTCTATGCAGGAATTAATTCCTTGAAATGCAAGAGCACCGCAACGGCAGCCTTGCTAAAGCCAGGGTAATAATCGGGAGCGCCAGGAGTGTCAAATCTGACAGACATGAGCGCTGTACAAGAACCCACTATTATTATTACCGGTATTATTATTATTATGCTAAAAAGGGTGATGCCATATATCATGCTTTATCATTCCAATGTGCATATTTAACTGTTGCCATTTACACAATGGAATTGCATTCAAATTCTGATAGATTTTAGAGAGCAAATTTTTAGCTTCATATGTTGTAAACTTGACAATGATTATGACATTCTTATATACCGGTAGTGCCTTTATCCACATCTGCTGGGCTCTCATGGTTTTTATTTGATGTAAAATGTCTCACAAAATTCTGTGTTGTCAGCCAGTTTGTTAATTAAAAAAGATTAAAAAGTAAATTTGTCACGATTGTCTTTGTTGGCGCTATTGTTCTTGTAATGTTGCTGTTTTAGCAGGGAAAAGGTAGGTTGTGAGAGTTGACTTCAAGGTTGATAGGGTCTCAGCACTCGTAAAGATGTATGACAAACGTGACTGATTAAGAAGAATCACTACTAATGTTTCACCATGTGACAAGACATGAATGTTTCAGAAGCCGACATTACAATTATTATCACTGTTGAGAAAGCGCGGTGGCTCAGTGGTAGAGCAGTGGTCTCGTAACCAGGAAGTTATGGGTTTGAAACTAAGTCAATGCGCTCGTTCCCTTTGATAGAGGACTCAAAGCCGTTGGTCCCCTGGTTGTTTACTTATAGCAATCGGTAAAACGATCATTATCAAACATTAAACCATTATCATTATTATTCCTATTCCTGTTCTCATGTACAGCTCCAGAGGTACTAGGACCAGAGAAGTACGACAAGTCATGTGACATGTGGTCATTAGGGGTCATCATGTACATCCTGTAAGTACCACTTTTAGTTGTTTTTTTTTGCGGGGGGGGGGGGGGTATGGAGAGAATAACAATTATTTTAAAATGTGATATTGAACTCAATTCAGTCTGAGGAGTCTTAAATTTTTTTAGGCAATTATGCTTAGAATGTCTATTTAGTCATGTATAATCTCTTTATTTAGTTGTCAATGATCTGGTATTGTGCTTTACTTGAAATGAAGGGATAGTGGTGTAGATGTTGTGAGCTGTACCATAACAATATGGAGTAGCTATATTATCACTTCCCATGTGCATGTTCAAGTAATACTGTTGGTTATAACTGTCAATGAAATCCTATTATCTTTTGTTTAATTCTTTTTAAATCAAAGTTTTGGGGACTATGCTAGGGAGGTATAAAAACTTGTAAAAAACTTTGTATACATTCCTTCATCATATTTTGTATCGCCGCTGGTATTCCTTTTGAATTCCGATATATGGAAAAGCTTAGCAATAATGATTTTCCCTTACTGAAGAACTTGTCAGGTGACCGCAATGGAATACATTTTCTAAAGACCATATCTTTGAGGTAAACATTGTTTAGTTCCTCTATTTTAATTTTAATGTTACTGGATGGGTTATTCCTCTTCATGTTTTTCTCTTTTTTTTTCTTCTTCAAATACAGACTATGTGGGTTCCCGCCATTCTACAGCAACCACGGCATGGCCATATCACCGGGCATGAAGCGTAGAATACGCAACGGTCAGTACGAGTTCCCTGACCCCGAGTGGAGCCAGGTGTCGGAGGACGCTAAGAATCTGATCAAGAAGCTGCTCCGTACGGACCCGGCCGAGAGACTGTCCATTCAAGAGTTCATGAACAGCCCTTGGGTTAGGGTAAGTCATGTGACATATATATATATATATATATATATATATATATATATATATGCTCCGACGACAATTGCTCTAGTTTATTCCCCAACCAAATTTTTAATTTTCTAACTCTTAACCAACATTATACTTAACCGTAACCCCAACCAGTAAACCTAACCTAAACCCCAATGACAAAGCTGTTCCTAATCCTTTATGATTTTTTTCTTTTAAAGCCTGGAATGCATGTCAGATATAAACCAAGTCTAGCATTACAAACTGGAAGCTCAGAAAGTAGTTGTGTTTTGTTAATTTAAAATATTTAAAAAAAAGATTTGATGAATGTAGTAAAATTATAAACTGAACAGTTTATTTGAAAGTTAAAAAAAAGTGTTTTTCCTGCGATTGTATATTTGCCACTATGGAGTAAGTTTAAAAGTGTAATGGCCTTTTAAGCTTCCAATGCCTGATTGTCTATTAAGGGGTGAGATGCAGAAGGGTATAAGTATATTAAGGGGTGAGATGCAGAAGGGTATAAGTAAATGTGGATGAATGTGATTTACCATTAGTATCCATCTGCTACTCAGTATAGAACTACACAAGACATCACAGCATGCTCTTAAATCTTGATGCAGGTCAGACACAATGGGGGTGGGGTAGGGTGCTGTGGGGTGTGTGAATAAAGGTAGCGGGTTGGGGGGGGGGGAGTGCTAGTCGGGTCAATTGAGGATGAGTTAATGATATTTACAGATTGGAATGTTGACATGTACCGGCTGTAGACATATTGACAAGATGACTTTATAGGAGGTCTTGTAGATATATGCATACTGTTCATGTACATGTGCTGTAGTACTGTTCATGAAGTGAATATTTTACAGCAGGTGAAATTCCATCAAATCATTCTCTCTTTCTTTTAAAGGTAATACAAAATTTTGAGGAATGTTGAATAGTGATTCTTTACAATTTTGATATATTTGGATGCCCCTGTAGATGTTTTATAAGCACTAGAAAATTTAGCCCCTAAATCAAAAAGCGCCTACGGCCATACAATGGTAGCTGCGACCATGAATATCTCAGAATATGCAGTTGTGATATTTAATTTCTATACGGGAATAGCAAATCGGTCGATTTCAGCCAAAAACGTTGTTTTATAGCTTAACTAATATCTTGACCTTGAGAGGGAGCTATACAACTTACAGAGTTAATTATTTACAATTTCATCACTTAAGTCTCAAATTCAACCGCGACAACGATCAGTGAATATTGTAGGATCGCATATGCTTCCAATATATTCATTTGAACTAAATTCATGACCCCATACCAAAACTTTGTATAACCTTTAAGATAGAGAAAGAGGGAATTTAAAAAATGTTGACATTTTTTTCCCTCCATGGTTGTCCTCAACACATGAAATGACTATAGTATCCTAGGTGACAACCTACTATCATATTTCAACGCTAAATGCTATACAATAGAAGTATTGCCATATATTTTCCCCTTATTACTTTGCTTTCTAATTTACAACTTGCATAGATTGCAAATACAAATGTAGTATACAAATGGGATGAGTAACATTCATTTTATACTAGGTATTATTATTGTAAAGGAATGTGATTGTTTTGTATCTGTATATATATTTTTTTAGGTTTAGGGTTTCTTGTTTTTGAGACGGTCAATGTCATTATCAATGTTTTATTTTGCATGTATCGAATGAACACAGATAAAGACATTCAGGGCAGGTTCTTACGACATAAAGTCACACACATTAGGTGTTGATTTTATTACAGTTTGGCTTAAAACCAGGATGACGGTGTGATACTTTGTCAGAGACCTACTACATTCTTTTCAGTTGAACATTGCAAATCAAAATAACTTTAATACCCGGTACCATTTGAAGTCAGGAAATCACCATCTGTGAATATCTTTAAATAGAAACTGAAAGCACATCTTTTCAATTAACTGTAAATCTAAGCATATCAGGAGCTCTTGTAGCGCAGTAGAATATATACTCACTGTTGGATAGTTTCTGCACTCTATATGGTAGATGTATTATTATTATTAAATTATGAATGTTGTTATTATTACATGGCATTTAATTTGCGTGAACATACCAGTGATTGTATTATATCTTGTTTCTATCTTTCAGCAATGTAGCGCTGTACCGGCTACTCCTCTCCATACCAGCAGTGTGATGAAGGAAGAAGGTGTCAATCAATGGGCAGACATCCAGGTAGGTCACCAACTATATTGTCTTTTTCATTGACCCTTGCAGAAGAATGGTCAAGTACAGTCAAACCTGTCTATAGCGACCACCCAAAGGAAACACAAAAAGTGGTCTTTGTTGACAGGTTCCTTTAGTACATGTTTCAATGAGAAACCATTTCAAGGGGAAACAAAAAATGTGGTCTTTGTAGACAGGTGATCACTGAAGGAGGTTTGACTGTACCTTGCAGAAGAATAGTCAAGTACTAATGAAGGGTTCCTACGTTCATGGAACAATAGATTCGTCCGGAAAGTCATGGACGCATGAGCGGGGCCGTGTGTGGTTGCGACATCCTTTCTGTTTGAATTGACAGTGGGGTATGGTCTTTGTTTGTTTAATAGATGCCGCAACCCATACATGAAATTGATCATGGAAAGTCATGGAATTTGGTTCAAAAAATTTCTATGGGAACCCTGTAATGATTCTCTGTTCAGGTTTAGTGCCTTTCACATCAAGATATCATGTCCCTATCTGCTTCCACACAGCTTTGGACAACATTACCCCCAGTTTTAAGCCCTAGCAGCTTTAGCAAGCACCTACTAGCTGTATCTTACTATAGAGTGGCAAATACCGGTAATAGAGGTGTTTACTATCACCTGGCAGGAATTAATTCCTTGAAATGCTAGAGCGCTGCAATAGCAACTATGCTAAAGCTGGGGTAATAATTAATTTGTGCGCCTCAGAATAGAATTGTCTAGATAGAAGGCGCTATATAAATGCCTATTATTATTATTAAGGTGGTAGCAGCTGCATGATTATGGCAGGAAAGAATGACTAAAGACTGATTTGAAGCAACTACATGTATGATTTCTTTAGATGAAAATGGTATTGTTTAGAAAAGTGTCTGTTAGAGATAAGAATGTTTTTGAATATCTCCATAAGTATATTGTATATTTAGGTCTCATAATTTCTCTCTCCCTGCCTTTTTTTCTCCAACAGGATGAGATGACAAATGCCCTTGCAACGATGAGAGTAGACTATGATCAGATCAAAATCAAAGAAGTCAACGTGTCGACCAACCCACTCCTGGCAAAGAGACGCAAGAAGGAACTAGCGATGCAGGCTGAATAGACTCTACAGACAGCAAGAAGGAGCTATATATGCACGATAGGATGGGTGCAAGGAGGACCTCGTAATGGTCCGTCCGGTCAGGCAACGGGTCTTAAATCAACAGATTTCCCCAACACGACAGATATTTTTCACACTTTTATCCAAATTGACTCATCAAGAGAGAAATGTATCAGTATTGATAATGGTCTTTCTGTACAAGTACTCTTGTATAACTCTATTGGACTGTGGCCAAGAATGCATCTATAGAGTATTTTTCTGATACTTACATAGGGTTATCCATTTGGTACGTCATTGAGATGCCGCCGCTTATGGTAAATCCAATTTTGCGCATGCTCACGATATGCAGTGGAGAACTGCTCATGATCATGGTTGATTTGGACATCAAATACATCAATTCCATTTGTACAATTTATATATATATTCTCTATCATGAAGGCGTGCCGTGATGTTTGATGTCCAGTGATAGTGTATTGCCAAATTGAAGATGAAGAAGAAAAAAAACGAGATTCTCAAGGATATGGGATGGTGACATATTCCATGTAAAAATTAAAGAGTTTTTGTGGGTTTATTCTGAGAGTCTTTCTTGGGATAGTTGTCGATATCTTTTGTGATATTTTTGACAGTAAACTGAGTAGTTTGTCTGCTTTGTTTTATTTGATGGCAAATTAAGTGATTCTGTTGCAGTATTTTTCTCCTCCTACACTCTACAATTCCCTCGCTTCATATCCCTTACCATACCATCAGCTTTATAAAGTATATCCAAGAAAGACATTTTTAACTTCTTCAGGTTTCAGATCTATTCTTTTTATATCATGTTTTTAAACAAGACTGCAAACTTGAAGATTATTAAGGTGCACAAAAAAGTAAATGGATTTTTATCAAATGTCAATTGTGAATCATATGAATTTGCTTTTTTTATGAAGCAAGGGTTAACAACTTGAATGCCATTACTTTTCTTAGTCACAATAGTTGTCATGCAGAGTGTACAAGTGAGAAATCCAGCCAATACTGGTGACCTTTCAAAATATTTTTAAACTGACTTGCTGAAATCGATGCTAGCAGCTTTTGAGTGGATGATTTGGAATTGGCATATATATATATATATATATATATATATATATATATTGAATTTTAGATAAATGTTATTAAAAAGAGGTAAAAATGATGAGAACTATAATAATATATACCTTCCTCTTTTAGACTTAATCTCTGAATTGAAGCTTTTGAATCACTTTGAATCTTACTTGTTCTTAAAAATATCACAAACATGCACCATTTCTTTCAGTTCAGGAAGAAAAAGAGAAAATGTACTTCTACTAAGATGCCGATAGCCAACTGCTATTTCTCTTTAATATATCAAATGGACTGAGCTTGTATCGATTTTGCAAATGTAAGGCAAATTTCTGTTTCATATCGTAATCTTGATACCGGTAACTCTTTCAGTCCCAGATGTAAATGTCAGAGGAGAGTCAGGCATGAAGATAAAATATCCACAGGATGAAACATTTTGGCAAGCGTATTATTTTACTGTCGTCTTATACATGTTCCATTATCGTAAAGTTACATTTTTTGCATTGTTTCAAAAGTGTGTGAAATCGATTGAAATTTGACTGCTTTGTTTTGAAGGACATTGATAGGTTTAGCATGTAGGCTTCCATTAAGATGAAATTAGGGGTCAAAGATGAACGTTTGTATATTTTAGATACTTCCCTAGCTGTGATGCTGCTACATGTTACAGTGACGATGATAGAGAATACATGTTGTAACCTTATTTTGTATGCTTATACTATTAGAATATGATTTTATGCAGAGTATATCAGGAGAGAAACTAGGAAATCATTGTAAATTTAAAGACACCTGTAATCTTGTTCCAGACATACCGGTAATTCAGTGTACATTCTGTCAATTTGTATCAAATTTGATACTTTTACTGTACTATAGCTAAGAAATTATTATTTTGACAATTTTAAACATGTATGCTGGTTTTAAACAATGATCATTCAGACTGTTGATTTTTAGGTCTTTAGATCTCCAATAACTTTTCTTATTCTGTTTTACTTCATGTTCTATTTTCCGCTTGTTATTTGTGCCTTCAAGTTCAGAAATTGAAATAACTACCCTTCAATTACAAGTGTCAGTAATTTTGACACGATCCGACCCCGTTCACCTCACGTTCATCCATGTGGAACTTCCTTGTTGCGTCTCTCATTTCCCAATCAGTGCCATTATAATTCAAACGCGATTGATGATCTGCTGTGTTATTTAGCAATAGATTATCTGGGTTACTCATACTCTTAAATTTCTGAACATGGATTTGAGGATATTTGCGATCTCAGGTGCTGAAATTTAAATGTTTGTACATTTCTGTAATATTAGTGTCTGATCATAGCAATAGTCTCTGTGGGTTTATTGTACATACCAAGTCTCATTTGAAAGTTTTTACATGTATCTTTGTGTGGAGAAGTCACAAGCTTGATGTGAAATATGTTTGGGATGACTCATATCAGTTTCCTTGTCCATTTTTTGACAAAAATCTTGGGAAAATGTTATAAGGATATTCTCAAGAGGAGTCCACATCAATTTTATTCAGTTTCTCATGTCCATTTTTTTAACCAAAAAAATTGTGAAAAAATGTTTTGCCAAAAGGATATTCTCACAGGGAGTCCATATCAAATTTTAAATTCTACTTAATTTCTTAGTATACTCCTTCAGATGAAAAATTTGGATTATTAAGGATCTTTATATTACGATTTTTCACGACATCGCATGCCCTAACACGTTGCTAGGGATTACGGGAATATTTTTACTCTTTTTATTGGGCCTTCTCGGTGAGAACGTAATTTTATATACATATTGTACAATCAAATAATAATGATCTCTGATCATGACCTCAATCATACACATTATGAAATCATGTTTATATCTCAGATAAAAGTTTATCACAAAATCATGAATTTTAATTTTTAAACTTACTGGCCCAAATTCACAAAGGAGGTTTAAATCTTAATTTACATAACCCATGGTCGAAAATAAGCGTCACACAGTCAGAGGTCAAATATTAGACATGCAAGGAAAGGTACGCTAATTTTGCGCTAATATTTAAACCATGGGTTATTAAAGTTAAACCTTCTTTGTGAATGTGAACCAATGTCTCCAGACAAGTTAAGTAAGCCTGTAATGATAATAATGGAAGGTAATATTCAGAGTTATGATTCATACCAGTATTTTATATGGTAAATATATAATTGTCATAAGAACAGAGATGTATGCAGACCATATTGGTTTGATGTCATATAAATGTACATTAGGTAAATAAATAAAAAAAAGTATAAAACTACTCATCCTGTGTACTTGTTTTCTATCTAGTTAGATTTGTTTAAGTACTCTTGTAATTTCGTTTTCTATTAGATTGCCTGTAGTAGACTAATGCATGTACCATGGTCTGAATTACAGTCAAACCTGTCTATAGCGACCGCTCAAGGGAAACACAAAAAGTGGTCTATGTAGACAGGTTCCTTCAGTACATGTTTCAATGCGAAACCATTTTCAAGGGAAACAAAAAAATGTGGTCTTTGTAGACAGGTGGTCACTAAAGCACGTTTGACTGTACTATGTTTGGTACATGCCTTATTGCTAGCTCTCGAATGGGAAGAAGACAACTATTGAATGACCAGATGTATTTCTGTACTAAAAAAACAAACGAGGAAAACTCACTTTACCGGGTTTTGCCAAAACTCTAACTGCTCATGCATGCAAATCTCATCCCCCTTCCCAAGTGAAATAAAAGCTTGAGAGAAAGAGAAGAATAGGTACCGGTTGCGATTGCCGAGGGCTAAAGTGACTGCTTATGTTTGCCATTGCCCGACATGTATTTATGCATGCATGTGAACAGTGCAAAATGGTAGGAGTACTCCTCAAGGAGTGGAGATGGTGCTCACTTGTGTGCAGCCTTGAAATCCAGATACCAGGGGTGATGCTCATTATCATTATTCTGATCTAAAGGAATCTCTATTAATTCTGTACCCCTTTTTTGTCCAGAGAACAGAGATGTGCAGAAAAATGTTGCAATCAACCTCTGAGCTGGGAGAAGATCCCTTAATAGATAGATAGATACCCAGAGATACCCAGTCAACCCCCCCCCCCCTCCATTTTTTTAATCCCCTTTCTGTTACCTTCTATTTGGAGTCACCTGCCCAACCCTTGACCAAAGTAAGACAGAGCTTTGCATATTAATACCGTAAACAACTGGCACAAGACTAGCAATCCTATTTCACTCGTATGCTAGCTTTCCATGTTGGTCGTTGAGATACAAGTTCTTTTCTTAAGGCTACCCCCCCCCCTTTCTCTTTTTAAATAACTGAGTTCATGCTGTTGAACCTAAACCGAAAGCAACAAGTTTTCCTTGTTACCATCTTCTTTTTTCTAGCCATGTAAAAAAAAACATAACCTTCCGTTTGCAACAAACGGAAGTGAAATTTACAAGGGAATTCTGACTTATCCCCGAGTCCTGAAAAATGTCATTCCATTAAAGATTTGATCCACTATCGCTACATTTTGCGATTTTTCACATTTCTTGCTACATAAACAGTGGTTATGAACTGTTCCATAAACAGACAGTGCAATTATCTCACTGAGAACACAAAAATCGTTTTGAATATGTATCGGTCATTGAAGCACTCGCGTTGCCAAGCTCACTCTATCACCCAAAATCCCCCCTCTCATATCTCTTTTGTTTGTAAAGTTGTGTGTGGTGAAAGTGTCTGGTTAATAAGGTAATTCCCTACTTAATGTGACTGGCTATGAATGAAACCAAAAAAAGGATTATGATTATCATTGTTGACTATAGACATGCAACAATATTTATTGCAAATCAAATCAATATAAAAACTGAATCAGCCTTCTACACAAATGCATATTCACACTAATCCCATCTTTCTTTACTCTAAGAAAAGAGGTAATACTGAGATACTTCTACTTTTTATCCATTGGAGAGAAAAAAATCCTAGCAAAACTATAAAGCACTTTCATCCCAACTGTTCATTTCATATGGCACAAAACGAGTTCATTTCGATGTAATATAATGGTCTTACATGTATAGATTACTTTTTAGTCTTGGAAAATTACACATATTTTAAAATGTACATAAAAGGATAAATGAAACATTAAAAATCAAATTGTATTTTGAGTGTGTCTTAACAAATCAATTGGACATGCAATCCTGGTACATTAAATTTACCCACAAACCACTGACAGACATTGTTTTACTAAGTTTAGTTCATGACTTTTAATGCCCCTCAATCTTGCCTATCCAATATATCAAGAAGAGACAATTGAAAGAAATTAAAGCGAGACAGAGAGAGAGAGAGAGAGAGAGAGAGAGAGAGAGAGAGAGAGAGAGAGAAGGAGAGAGAGAGAAGAGAGGAGGGACATAGAGAGAAGAAAAATAAGAGCTTGATCTATTAAGACTCTTTAAAATGAAGAAAATTGAATGGAGGCATCAACAATTTGGGGGACCATAATGGCATACATAACTAACAAACAAAAACAATAAAAAACAAGCGAGGACACAGTGAAGCTTCTCATCTTGTACTCATCAGAGTAGAACACAATCAGATAACAACAAGTCATTGACAGTCCAATAAATATTTAAACATTTCCTTGATCAATCACCTATCATTTACACCTTAGAGCTCATTAACCCTACATTAAACAAATCTACAGCGAGCTTCAAATTACAAGGAACTGGAAAACCATCTTGAGGATTCCATTACCGTGATTGAGCTTAAATTTACTACTTCTTTTTTAATTTAATTACTGATTTTTTTTCTTCAATTGCAGATAACTTCAATAAATTGAAAACGTAATTTAAATATTGTATGCACAACAATTCTATCCATGGAGCTAATACCATTTGAGGCACTAAATCATGTATGCAACTAAAAATATCACAGCCCTAGTTCTTGAAAGTAGAACCTGTTATTAATAACAAGATGCAATGATAGTAAAGAGCTACTGAAATTCTGACTTTTGATTGCCTATGAGCAGGTTACTTATAGGTCTGTGGCAGCTGTTATTCATAAATAGTTGCATGAAACTGGACCCTGGAACACATTAAAAGAAAATACACTGCGGAACTAAAATATAATATATTCTGTTTCATAAATCATAATCTGATCTGATATCAAACCTGTACAAAAAATAAATACATCTCAATTTGTTCACCTACAGCATAAGTACAAATGCTTAAAACGGAATACACACCAGCTCCTATAAGGCTGAAAGAATTTTATAACAATAATAAACAATTTGGAAATTAGCCCTTCAATAAATTATGCGTCACATGCAATTTGATTCAATATTGTAATGCTTAAAAGTTAGAATTAAATTATTATTTTCATTGATTTATTAATACATGGGGATAAGATCATGAGAGATGTTCATTATATGGTTTCTATCATGATTTTCCCTTCAATTACCTAAATTATATCTGCTAGTAACTTGGCTAGTAACTATGCTAGCATCAGTTTGATTCATCCTTAAACGGTATTCATAACATCTCTTCTTTGCACACATGTGCCGCTGACAATTCTCCCAGACAGATCAACTCCTGTTGTCTGTCACTGTACAACGCCCAGACTGGAATGGAATTTATGAATCTTGGACCTCTCTGCATTCTCTTCCGAAGAGAATCCTGCTAAAAGGCATTGCATCTCTTGACAGGCACAACGTTCTTTCCGCCCTCGTCTCAAAACGATCGTTTAAGGTTTGTGTCACACACAGTGTATTTGTCACATCATGCATTACTGGACAACAGCCTTCTTGCACATTGCCAGTAAATGATTCCTCCATGGGAAGTTATATTTCGTCAAGTTTGGAAGGTTCATCCACACGATTTCATTTCAGGAACATGATGTATACAGCCATGAACACACATGATAACGCGGTGAACAGATGAAGGCGAGTTCCAATGATAGAAGCTGAAATAAAACAACATTGTAAAATAATAAATGCTAGTATCTTGCAAATCCTGCATTTTCCACACAAAATTGATGATAAGACAAATACATGGAGAAAACCTCTATCAATTTCACTATGAAAATATCTGCTATGAATACTGACAGTTAAAGGGAATTCAGTCATCATAGAAAGTTGGCCTGGATGAAAACAGACAAATTAGTAAAAAGGATTTATACTTGGAAATTTCCAGCAAAAAATTAATAAGAAGGAATAAGATATTCAAAAAATTTCAAATTTTACAAGTAATTCTTATGATGAAAATTTGTAATTGGTAATACAAGAAACATAATAATAATTTACCATTAAAAGTGTCTGTTCTCTCATCAAAAATGTAAAAGGTATAAGATTTTTACAAATTTAAGAATTTGCCCTGTATGATATCACAAACTGTAACTCCATCACCAATAGGAGATCCCCATATCTTTAGTGATCGCAACTTCAAAACTACTTTCCTCCTTATTCTGATTTCTCATATTTTCATAAATCCTTTCACCCCCTTTTCATTAATTCATCCCTGAAATGCAATAACGGGAGGCATACACCTAATGATTTTATTCATCATCTACTAAGTTTCTGGAATTTCCCCTTTTGATTCTGTTCTTTAGGGTGACATTATTTATCATAAAAGAACATGCATTTCCTTTCGCTAAGCTTTATTCCCCTAGAATCATAAAGGCCTAATTTTATCACTATTTGACCTTCACGATCAGGATTTGCCTCTGGCTCATTGAGTACCTAAGATGTATCAAGTACAGACTGCTTTATCTTTGAAAATTGCATATTTTTTAGTACTTCCAACAATTCCATCACTAATTTTCATACCTTTGTAGAAGACTCCGAAGAAACCTTTCTTTTCTGATAGGAACCATTGCTTGAGACGAGGAACTCTTCTCATGTAGGCACACGTACAGACTACAAGAAGCCCGAATACAACCAGACCATCAAAAGAGTATGCTGGAGAAGAAGAGTAAATATAAAAAGAAAATTGACGGAATAGCATCTCATCCATCATTAAATTTCACAGGAAATATTTCATCAAACTTTAACTCCTTGATTGATATTGATGCATATTGTTAAAGTTAGCATACAAAGCCTGTTCAGTTAGAAGGCATCTAACGAAGTATTTGTGAAGCCTTGAGCAAGGTTTAGCACATTCAAATCTGGTATAAATGTTAAACCCTCTTCCATTGTTCCACTGGCACTTTCATAAGAAGCAAAAACAATCATAATGATATTTTAAATCCAATTCATGGCATGTTACCATTACTGGTAGGATATCGTATACGTAGAATACAAAACATTAATGGAATTACAACTTAATAGAGAGAATAAAACAAAATTTGAGATAATAATAGCGATTAGGGTAAAAAGGTATGTGCCCAGGGAGTTTGCTAAATTCAGCAAACTCCATGTGTGCGCCTTAGTACATTCAGTATCAAATTTGCAACACTTAACAGCTATTTTGGTGTACACTGCGTGCATTTGCATCTCTGGCAAAACCAACATTGCAAACTCTTGTGAAAGGTCAGCAGTTTTGTAATGTAAATTGTATGTTAGCTCATTATCATCAGGAACACATGGAACCTCGCCCACTAGCAAACCCCAAAGAGAGTTTGCAAGGTTCATCTGGTGCAGAAAGGGATGATTAACTGATTACGCATTTTAGTTTTCTTTTACATCAATCTTCACACACGAAGAGTACGGCTGCCAATTAAGGCTAGGCAATATCAATATCATATTCTGACCTAGCCCCTAACTTAAGTCTAGGTAAAGGTAAAGACTAACATATGATGCATATTATGAAGTATG
Organism: Strongylocentrotus purpuratus; assembly: GCF_000002235.5. Taxonomy (NCBI): domain Eukaryota; kingdom Metazoa; phylum Echinodermata; class Echinoidea; order Camarodonta; family Strongylocentrotidae; genus Strongylocentrotus; species Strongylocentrotus purpuratus. The sequence continues at coordinate 42,159,372 of NW_022145612.1, read as the reverse complement.
ATGAATGAACAAATAATCTAACAAATAAACAAATAGATCTAGTCTAATTAACAAAAATCAAATCAAATGTAAAAAGTGTAGATGCACCTAAATAAGTAATAACTTGACCTAAGTTCCTAACTAAAGTCTAAAGTCAAAGTTAATGTATTTGAAAGTTTAAATATTTTTTTTGTGTACAAAACGAATTTATCAAAAATTATTTTTATGAACAAATTGCACGATGTACGCTTAACTAAGTTCTAGCTTCTCGCCTTCTGTTCATAACATTTTCACAATTTGCCCTCATCACTAGTTCAGCTCAAATCAAGCACTGTCCTTATTCATATCTATATTGTTAACATTCAGATTGCATTGCCATTAAAATATTTACGAGTTTTCATGACTTATCAAGCTTGAAAAAATCTTTAAGTAACAAACATCTTTGTGAACGATTGGGACTGAAGCAATGTAAATTGACAGTGTCGATATCATATCGGAGAAGTGACACACACATATATCTATAAGATGTACATGGACAAATCATTTTCAAATACTTACCGTTTGTCATCTTTGATTTATCACAATTCTCATGATGTAGAAAATCAACCCTCAGCTCTTTCTTTTTCGTTGGAAACTAAGGAAAAATATTGCCACCGTAGCACAAAATACGTGGCTAATATAATCGAAACCGGGAATTTGTTTCTGTGTTGTTGAAAACTCCCTCATGAGACTAGACTAGGCCAGGCGAAATGCCAGGCATGCAAGACCCCCCCCCCCCCCCAAAAAAAAAGAGTTAATATTCGGCTAGCATTAATTCATCTCATATACTAGAGCACCATTTTTGTTAAATGATATGCACGGGTGCCTACATATTTACTGCTGATAATTAAGTCTTCGTGATGAGACCCCCCATTAATTAACCAACATTTTAAATAAAAGTTATTTAATATAATAGTGTTTTGATTAATGGCGTGCAAAATTATTATAGATATTGATTGATAAACTGCAATACCATTATCTAATGATATCTATTATTTAAAAAAAAGAGATCCCCCCTCCCCACCCCAATATTATGTCCCGCCCCCCCCCCCCCCTCTCTCTCTCTCTCTCTCTCTAGCTCTCTCTCTCTCTCTCTCTCCCTCCCTCCCCCTCTCTATATATCAATCTCTCTTTTTTCCTCATCTCTTGTTTCTTTTCTCTCACTCTACCCCTTCCTATTTCTTTCAAAATAGCCTTTGCTTCGTTATTATCATTAACAAAATCTGAAATCTGAATACAACCTAATTGTATAATAAAGTACAGGAAAAGACCAGTTCGATTTTGCCTCCAAATAACTTGGAAATCACGGCATATCTTTTTCAGTTCTCATTTTTATTGTTCAGACATGATGTATACACTACACATGCATTATCCCTGGATACAAAATGACCATTCTTGTTAAGCCATGGCCATGCAGCTCACTTGAACTTGAACTTGAACTTGAACTTGAACTTGAATTTTATTGGAACACCTTTTCAGGGGCGGATCTAAGGGGCGGGGGGGGGTTCGGCGGTTTAACCCCCCCCCCCCCCCCTTGAGCGGCCAAGTGAAAATAAAAAAAAAACGGAAGGAAAAAAAGAAGAAAGAAAAAAGAAGAAAAAGAGTAAAACGGCGCGATTTTTGGAAAATCATATAGATCCGCCCCTGCTTTTGGCCCCGTGGAGACAAATAAAGGCTTAAAAAAGCAAACAATTTTTGTTGTAAAGAATTATTTAAAAAAAAACATGAATATAACATCTACATTTTCGACATATTCCCAAGGTCACATATGCAATAGTGAATAAGTTTGTGAATATTAAACTAGTCACAAATAATTTTATGAGGGCCGCGGGAAGAAAAAAGCCACCCCAAAAAAAAGACTAAACAAGAAGGTGAGTATTCTTTATTATAAATATACATGAAGAGGTAAACAAATGAATAATAATATGATAATGAGATTTTGTTAGCCCTAGAAGTTAGTTAAACACTCAGACAGACTGTACATACATGTATGAACTTCTTTAAATATGGTTTTCATAGAGGGGAGGGGGATGCCGGGGGATGAGGAGAGCTAAAGTGGTGGCTTTGAGGACTTGAATTCCAAAATTCCACCACGATAAACGAACTTAGCAAAAGCGGCCTGATTTAAAAAAAAGTTCTATTCTTGTTCTTGGCATTAAACAGCTTTTCCATTAAAAAAAATATTTGGTCGATCTAGTAGTAGCTGCACTGATCTGTTTCCGCCTATCCGGGGGTTTCCGTACAGATCAGTGCAGCGAGACTGTATGACGTCATGTGTCAAAGGTCAAATAGGACATACCCCGTAATGTTTACAAATTTGCAATCGCTGTCGCTTATTATTGTCGCTTTATTCACGTAGCTAGCAGAGGGTAAAGTGGTACGTAATATCTTTCTTTGCTTTGTCCTTTTTTCCATCAACTTTCTACTTTTCACCTAATATATTATCTGAGTAGTTTATGAAATAGGTATAAATATAAGCTGTTTAGAACATCAAAGCTCTACTCCTCTAGCAGACTAGGGAAACAGTAACTCCAGGAAGCTCCGACGCCGATGCCGAAGGCGTCGGAGCTTCAGGTGGTGCATCGAAAAACATTCAAACAGCGGGTTGGGCGACATTATCTCAAAATATGCAAAGGAAGTAATTGCAATTTTGACTTACTAGGTTGCTCGACTCGATCCTCTGGGCTTCTATCTGGCAACGTGAAATTATAATTTGGAGAAGTCTTCGATGGGAAAAAGGGGGTGATTCTTCGTCCTACCCCGACGATTCTTCCATAATGTATGGTCGATTTAACCGACGAAGAGAAAGTACGCACTACCGCGCATGCGTACTTTCTCTTCGCCATGTTGAGTCGACGATACAACATGGAAGAATCGTTGGGGTAGGGTGAAGAATCACCCCCTTTTTCCCATCGAAGACTTCTTCAAATTATAATATCAAGCTGCCAGATAGATGCCCACAGGAGTCGAGCAACCTAGTAAGTCAAAATTATAATTACTATCTTTGCATATTTTGAGATAATGTCGCCCAACCCACTGTTTGAATGTTTTTCAATGCACCACCTGAAGCTCCAGTCGGAGCTTCCTGGAGTTGGGGAAACAGTAGACCAAATTTTTTGTCTCTTTCGTTCGTTATCCTCCGATTTGGGCAAGGTCGGTTCCTCTCTTTAGAGGAGCCGACCCTATGCAAATCAGAGGCTAACTGCTGAACAAAAGAGACACAAATTTTTAGATCTAGGGAAACAGTAACTCTAGCTCTGACATCAGAGCTTCCTGGAGTTAGGGAAACAGCTGAGATTTTATTCAATTCCAATTTCTAACCTCCGACTTGAGCTCGATCGCGACTAAAGGAAGTTACGGAACAGGCCAATGAAAGTTTGAGCAAATCACAGCTTTGCCCATTTGTGTAATTTGATTGCTCGCAACCTCAAAAATTCACAGCTTCCTTATATTGAATTGTATTTTTGGTCAAACCTTAACTGACCTAGCTGTTTATCTCATTTTTCTGCTTCTATAAAAACCATCTTGATATCAGGGTGGACTAGCTTCCCCTTTAAAGACATCCAGTGAATCCACATTTATGAGGGGGGGGGGGGGGCAGGTGATCTGAGGAGTGACTACTGGTACTGACATAATTATTATGGAGCGAGAAAATTTCAGAGGAGACTTACTCTGCCATGCCCATGATGGTAAATAATTTTTTAGAGGGTCTACATACAAGAGTTTTATACCGGTATAGATACAAGGAAAATATTAATATATTTTATATGTATATACTAGGAAGATATGAATAAGTTTAGATCTTTGAACAAAGTGATTAACTAGATCTACTTCCATTATTGGGGGGGGGGGGGACAAGTATATATGTATGTATATGTGTATGTGTATGATATGTATATACTAGGAAGATATGAATAAGTTTAGATCTATGAACAAAGTGATTATCTAGATCTACGGCCATTATTGGGGGGGGGGGGGGGACAAGACCTTTAGAGTTAGTTGAGAGGGTAGCAACCTCCACGACACATTGACAAAATTGTAGGAATAATAGTTGGACCTTTTTTTTCTTCTTTCCTCTCTTTCTCTCTAATAGATTCATCATGGTAAGGGTATGTGCCATCATCGGTTGTATAAATAGTACCAGACTGTTAAACGCATGGTACGTTCAACTGTGTGACATACATGGACGAAAGAATGGAAGCTGTATTTGCCACCCTCCGTTCACACTCTTTCCATTTCCATCTGAAAAACAACAACCAGAAAAACGTGAACACTGGATGAAAATGGTGAACAGAAAAAACAAGGATGGTGGAGATTGGCAGCCAAAAAGCTACGACAGAATATGTTCGAGACATTTTAAAGAAAGAGAGCCTACGGACTCATGGCCTGTTCCAACGGAAAACGTCGGCTACCAGATACCGTCTCCAACATCAAAGTCTCCAAGGCAACCACCCAAAGAAAAACCACCACATTCACAGGTCCTCCAAGAAGCGAAAGCAAAAAGAAAGCACAAAAGAGACCTGCCATCTACGGGCAGATCTCTAGAGGATGTGGATATTAAATTAGAACAAGCTGAGGATGAAATTGATACACCTCCAATGAAGAAAACATTCCAAGGCCTTAACGATCATGACTATGTGAAGTCAACCGACAAAAGTGAATGTGCACAATGCCGTGGAAAAGAAGAACATATACAAAATCTTGATACAATTATCATGAAACTAAGGAATCAACTCAGAGAGCAAGAAGCTAAATCAAAGCACCAACACTCAAGATTTAAGATCAGTAAAAAAAAAGTAATAAAATCAGATAAAACCGTGAATATATATATACATATACGGTACTGGCATCAGCTCCAAAGAAAAGTTGAAAAGTCTTCATTCCTTCCTGGAGCCAAAAAAGACGAGGTGTTGGAAAGGAGGAAAACCTTTTCCACGATCGTCACCATGTTCATCACCAAGATAATTGTTGATCCATTTTCAACAAAGGAAATTAACAAAAGACTTTACTACATTTCGTTGACAATCAGCCGTAGATGAAAGATTTTATGCATGGCTGATTGTCATCGAAACAGAGTTAGGTCTTTTGTCAATTGTGCTTTTTGCTACGGCAGGCAGCCAATGAAAACAAATTTGTTTGCTAAAATTATGAAAATGTAAGGGCTACTTTAAACAAACAGAACTTTGTCATTCCTTGCTCATTTTTCCTGATCGAGGTGTCATATGAAAGGGCAGAAACTCAACTTTCTAGAAGTTAGATTTTCTCTTTGAAATTCAGATACCGCCCGCCAAACGTCTTTTCGGTTTCCTCTCTTCAAATTGATTTTAATCACTCATGCATGAAATATGGATCATAATGAAATGAAAGAGGAGGATCTAAGCTTTCCAAATATGGGTCATTTATTAATTATAAATGTGATTAAGTTATGATAAAACATCGATAATTCTCGGTTTCGTTTTTTTTGGGACACACTGTATATTCTAGCCAACTTGCATCCCATCTCAGTGCAATTTACATCTCAGAATACTTATGACAATACGCAGCAGACTGAATTGCATTTATAATAACCATTTATTTTGGACTGCGTCAAAATTTTGCGTTGAACAATAGTTCACAAGAGAATATTACACATGTAACAACCAAGTTATATTTCACATAATTTGCAGGTACAGTAGAAATGAATTCAGTGATTTTAAGAACAAACTAAGTAAGTAATTACTTGTACATGTGCATGTACTTAATTTGTCTTATAAGCAGATACATGTATATACAGTAAATTTCAATATGTAGCATGCCGTTTTAGTTATACATGTAACAATTGGCATGTAACAAAATTCTGATATATATAACGATAATTTTGCAGGTTTAGCTCTTTATTACTATATATTTCTTTTCATACTCATCATGAACCATTTTAATATAACAAAGTAACTTCAGCTGCACATACAAATTTGTATAGGTTTCACTGCATTTATTTGATAAAGATATTTTAATAAATACTGTTGGTTACAACTAAAACTGTTTGAATTAGCAGTTGCCACAGTGTCAGAGTAGTCTTTACAGTGTATCAGATGCGATATGTGTATATGATTTAATATGTACTTGTAACAAAAAATAAAATGTTTTCAATTGAATTCTAAAATTCTCTTTTTATATTTTCCTTGGATTGCATGCAAGCATGGAAGTACATGTACATGAGTGTTGGTGCATGTTGGTGTACAGGTTTATGTGTGTGTGTGGATGTGTTTACATATATTTGCCTGTGGGAAGGTGACTGTTTATAAATGTAGCAGAATAGGAATTACAGAATAGTTGAATCAGAGGAATAAGCACAATGTCAATATCAAAGCATTCCAAAATACATGTATGTATATCAACAATATCTCAAGGAGGAGAAAGAAATCAACAGTCCACAAATGAATGTCATCTATTAAAACATTAGATTCCTCATCCATGACAGTTGACTTGAAAAATTCACAAAGAAAATCAAGGGGTTCCAGTAAAGGGATTAGGTAACTATGTCTCAGATTCTGAAACAAAATCCTAGATTTACACCACAGTAGCTCATGCTGCGATGATAATTATAAACCTTTAGGTCAGTCAGGAACACCATGACTTTTACAAGCCGATCGCCTGTCTGATTATCAAGATATTTATGATTGGAAATCGAATTCAAATTTTGCGTGTTCCTAAACACTACAGTCTTAAGCGAAGCGAGTATGGTGAAACCGGTCACTCAAAGATTTTTACTTTTTTGAGGCACTTTATGATCATTTTGAAGCGCAATTTTCTTGGGGCTTCAATATTACACCATATCAAAGACACTGATAACACGTAGGGCCATGCATCTCATATTTAACAATGTTAAACGATGCCCTTAAGAATCAAGAAACGCACAGGGAGAGATTGTAAACAAATGTGTGGTACCAAATGCATATGTACAAAGTCCACGTGCTGAATTCGCATTTCCTGTCTCATTTGACCTCTGACATACTACCTCTACGAGCTAACCGTGAACTGGCTTATCCCTGTGGTCTTACAGACATCTATAAAATCGGTTCCCTTCTAACTTTGTCCTTTCGGGAGGATCATCATTGGCAAATAATCGTCGATCTGGTTCCAAAGATTTATCTTTCGTGAGTTCTCTGTTTTCACTTGGACTTGGTGGTGAGAACTTGTTTCTTTCTCCGACTACTAGGAGGACATGTATCTTCCATATAACATCTGCAAGTCTTGAGGAGCATAAGGTCACATCTCGTCTTCTCCTATACCATGCTCACATGCTGGGTGATATCTCTACGTCATGGAGCATACTGTAGCTGACAAAATCTTGTTCTGTAATCAACCAAAAGAACATTTTAAAATGTTTATTGTACGAGTAGTTATTAAAGATAAGGTGATATGGTCTGTTTGGAGCCAGAACTGTGTTCAATCATAATCTCATGTATTTTAACACAGAGTTAACACCACTCTAGCTTTGAACGGATGATATGTTGTGCTTCGGTTTTGTTTTACCCAAAGCAATGCAATTTGATGTTTTCTGTGATACAAAATGTACCCAATGTTCATACCGGTACATATATATTATGATGCTGCATGAGAAGAAAAAAAATCATGAGGCAAAAAAAAAGCCTCTCTCTAGTTTATACTGTTTAGAAAAGTTTTAGGCCTTCAAACTTTAAATGCTGCAGAATAGGGAAAGTCTTTGAAAATCCATTTCAGAATACCTGTCTGTAAAGTCCAAGAAACTGTCGTTGAACTGAACAGAGAATGCTGGATGCTCTACAAGCCATTCCTGTATCATCTGATGATGTCTGGTGTCTGTCTCTAGCCATATAAACCCACGCGGTTTGAGAAGAAACCTGGCATGTTTGACGATTGCCTTGATGACATCCATACCTTCAGCACCTGCGTCAAGAGCCATCGGGTCTTCATTCCTAAAAACAAGAAAAAGTATGGAGGATAAGCATCACTAAAAGGGATATGGTGCACACACATGTAGGTAGTTTCCATGTGCATTAGGTCATAATTCGCTGACATCGACATGGTAGAATATTATTAATCCGTGTAAAAGCAAGAAATACCCCAAGTCTCTCGGAGAATCTTTGGGTGAGGGAAATGCACAATAATTTCTTTTTCTTATGAGGCAATTGGAGGAGGGAGCAGGGCATTACATAACAGATTTGGGATATGAAAGTGAGAGCGACTCCCAGTGTTCAATAAACGATTTAGAGATACTTGCCCTGATAGAGACAATATAAAATCCCCCACACAACTCAAGATGTGGTTCGAAGAATGTCATCCAGTCCAGTAACAGACAAAGTGCTTGATTTGCCCAACCAAAAGATGAATAATTAAAGAAGTGAGTTTTTTTAACTCAAATCTTTCTCATGAGATATTTCTGAAAAGCTTCAGTTCGTAACATTGATGCTTTTCTTTTCACTGACCTTAAGATTTCTGGGCCGAGATCATCCATATCCCGCGTAAATAGGTAAGGTGGATTGCTGACAATGACATCATATCTCGTACCGTACTTGGAATGAATACGTAGAGGACTCTCATCAGTCAGGGTAGTATGATGAACGCTGAGACGATTACTAACACCAAGTCTAAATTGTAACAAAATGAGGAAGAAAAAGGTGTATCTTATAGTCTGTACATGTTTTGTTCATCCTTCGCACAAAAGAAGATGACGATTTTCAGGTTTGTATGTATGGAAGTGGCTATAGAGGCCAGTCCATCAAACCCTGAGTTTTCTTGAGCAGTGATGGCAAGATCAGAGTGCCAAAGGGTCGTGGGTTTGAAGCTTGTTGCATGCATTATACTGTTGCATGTATATCTGGAGCAAAGGTGATCTTACAGAAATCGACGATTGTTCCACTGAGAACCGATACATCTGGCTCCACCGCCTCTGTGCAGAGACTGAAGTGCATCATACGGGTTAGTGGGGGGAGCCGGGAGGTTACCAAATGCAGTTTGTGTGTGATTGTCGATCCCATCGCGCACAATGGCTCAAAAAGACAGATTATCTGAAAATAAGTCCTTATGTTTGTTCGATGATCTGCATCAAATTTTTAATGTTATTTTTATGTTATATAAGAATTACATCTAGATGGCATGTCTAAATTATGAATCAAACCATTAGGAATAGAATAAACGAAAATGGTGACAATTTTTTTTTCGCCGGCTAGTTAGTCCCCCCTTTGTGCCTGCCACAAGGGTTAGCATATATGGGGAAGGTAGACAAATGTCAGCTTTATCAAGGAATTCCCCATACCAGATGTTCATTTCTGTCTAAGGTGATATATACATTAGACCAGGCATACACATTCCTAAAACTGTACTGTGCTGTAAAATAGTGTTCCCTCCATGTTTATAGTGAATTATACTCTCAGACTACAAGAGATTAACAAAATTAACCAAAGAAAAATCTTTGAGTGGGGGGGGGGGGGGGGGGGGGGAGGAAAGGCTGGCATTACCTAAGGGGCGATTTGTTTGTGAAACTCAATATCAACCATACCTAGAGGCATTTTCCTGTGTTAGCATCACAGCATCCCTGCTTGCATCTAATGCTGTTACGTGTGCCTATAGATGGAAAGTAAAAATGGAAAAGACATTTTGTATAAAAGAATAGAAAACCAAATCATTGATCTTTAATGATCTTTAAAATGCTACTTTTCCTGTAGACATCGGCATACACAGCATACTTTTGCAATGAAAATAAAGCAATGAACTGCAGATTACAAATGGTAATGGTGAAATGGAGGAGTAATAGCAGATTTATATCATGTTGGATTCTACAGTCTTATTAACAGATGACATGGGGCACATGTCTTATAAAGAGGAGTCATATCATTTTCTGTCTTGGAACAAATGGGAAAGTTGTCCGCCACTACATCACAGAGACATTACCTTCTGAAATTCATGGAGGAGTGAGAGACCAATGGCACCGGAACCGCAACCAACTTCAAGAATATCAAGTTCATCATCCTCTTCGTAATAACTAACTAGCAGATCTACCAACATCTAGAATACAATGTGGGTAAAACAGTGGGAAATCGTCAAATGACTGATTTTATTTAAGCATTCAAGCCAAACTTCATTTGGCACCAAGTTATGCACCAAGTTATGCACCAAGTACACATACTAAATTTAAATGAAGATCATTCAAATTTATTGCAAATTCAATATTCTAATAATCCAATAAGATATATTTGAAATTAGAGGAACAAAGAAAAGAAGTAGAACTCTGTCTGTCTATTGTACTGCACTGATCAAAATGTGAACATTTAAAAAAAAATATATCTTTTAAAGACTATTGACATCAAACTAAACCTAGATTCCTTTTAGTAAGACGTAGATAGTGACTTCTGCATGGGGAGATTATCGTTTGTAAACATACACAATGTACAATTATTGGATTATCTTGTTCTTTTCCAGAGGGCACATGACACCAAAATCTCAATTACCGAGTACATGGATAATGCAAACACATGAAGCACTGAATCTAGTCATTTACTTCTCAAGCAGACATGGACGCTTACTTTTAATACTTTAAAAGCTGACATCCCCTTATTCATTTCATGCACGTATCATCTCAAAAGAGCTTATATAACAGTTATGAATACTACATCTAGACTAGTAGTCAAAGTCTTAACATATTTGATTGTTGAACAGTAACTTACTTCTGTCTCCGGTCTAGGTATAAAGACAGGGGCCTTCATCTTCAGTGTGAGGTCACGGAAATCCCACTCTCCTAGAATATACTGCATCGGTACTCTGAAACGTATCAATACACAATTCATTAAGATTAGAAATTAAACCCAAGTAAAATAGAGTACAGAATATGAGATCTTAAACAATGCCAAATAGGCGTATACAGCAAAGTAATAATATCAATTACGATGAAATGGTATACATGTACTTTTTTTAATTTGATCACTGACTTAAGATATAATGTAGGCCTACATTTGAGACCGACTTCTTATAAAAACCTTTTCATTCCCTTGTGAATTTCATTTGATAAACATTTAATAAAAACAACTGATTTTGCTTCAATAAAATTTACTATACATGTTATGATGTGATTCCATCCTCTCTTTTATGGTAAGTAGCTTCATTGACTTTGAAGTTTGAAACATTCCCACCTATATGCCATAACTAGGCCAAATAAAGATATGCCAATACTCTGTAAGAGGGATGTACTCCAATGGAAGAAGAAGAAGAAGGAGAAGAAGAAAATGTTAGAGCTCAGACATGTTTCAAAATATATTTCATTCACCTTGCCAATTTCTGACTGGCTAATTCCATGACTCTACTTCTCTCCTCAGTCGACAGGATCCTTGACTGGTCTATTCTTGCAAACTCTGAAAGCTGCATAACAAAATAAGCACAAACAGATGATGCGTTACTGACCTCAAAACACTAAGATGTTGATGGATTATTAAAGATGAAGTTGAGTTCTGGTCATGCGATTGCATTGTGAAAGAAACGATGTGGAACCGATCAGAAAAGGTTAATCATCTAGCATAATATTTGTGTGTATTGCAAGGTTTTGGAATCAACAAAATGATAAGAAATTTGGCCAAGTCTTGGTAAAGTTACAAACACTGTACACAGAAAAATGTATATGGGACTACACGAACAAGTGGCGTAAAAAGCCGCCCCCCCCCCCCCCGATTTTTACGATGTTACATGCATATTTAGAATATGAAGGCATTTGAAGAGCCATGCTTTTCAGGGAACATGTCTTATCTGATGTTCTTCCACACTTGCATAATAAGAATGAGTAACGCTCACAAATTATTTTTCACCTCTTCCCAGAACTCAACCTTCTCTTTAAGATATTATAAACCAAGGATCCTAACCAATTACGTATATCATACATTAGAATACAGATGCACAGTTGGTGTACTTGTTACTGTCGGTTATTCTTTACGATCTGTACGGATGCAGGCCGGGCCCTACTGGGAATAAACACACCGGAGTACTGGGTTGTGCAGGTGGACTACTACACCGGGGCTTCCCCCCTACTCTTATACAAATAGTGCAGTGGGTTCTTAACATGCAAAGGTGGTGAGTGGTGACTCTCCTGTACACGGGGGCCTCCATTTAATGTCCTATCCGAAGGACAGAGTGTTTTGTCTATGAAACAAGGGGAGGGGCACGTTGTATGTCAACACACAACGCAGGCTTCAGTAATCCACCTAGGTTGGGATTCGAACCCAAGATCTTTGGTTCGATAGGCAGACACTTTACCGACTGGCGACTGAGCCAACTTGCCTCCCTGAATTATTCATTTGACCATCAGTCTTTATCACTTCAAAAATGATACAACATAAAATCCAGAAAAGTACAGAATAAAAACAAGGAAACATAGAAAAAGGAGGTATTATGTGAAATACAATTCTCAAAAGAGGAATTTTGGAAATAAGTCATAACTATAGACTTGAGAGCTCGAGATGGATGGAGCTGAAGTAGTTTACTGAAAGTTTGTAACTGATCAGCAGATGGTTTTTAAAAAGATAAAGCCACAGTGAAAACAAAAGTCAGACTCAGAGGGTTTAAAAAGACAGGTGAAGCCCACTTAATGTGGGTTCACTTGCCACTTGAAACGAAAAGGCCTATAAAAGTTGATACTCTGTAATTTTGTACATACATTATTAGTCATTAATTAATAGGCATTTCTTTTTAACACTAACATCATGCTTAATGGCAATCATGTATGATGCATGATAATTTATATAACGTAATGAAACTTCCCAGCTTATGAACACACAAGTTACCTGCCTAACTCCCAAGACATGAGCAACAATATACTCAGCAGATACATCAGATTCTGGAATATCTTCTTTTTCAAATTTCTCCATCAGTTTAGTAACTGCACCAGACACCGTTTCTCTTTCACTGAATGAGCTAGTCCACGAATGACAAGTTCTCCTCTGATCCTGATGAAATTGCTGTGGTCTTCGTGGGACTAGATATGGACACAATCTCTGGTGAGAACATCTTAAACTTGAACATGAAGTTGAATAGAGCTTGGGGTACCGTGTTGTACCAATGATATTCAAGTTCAAGAAGTGTTTTGGTGCTGCTGCCGATGATGCTGGCGATGGTGCTGGTGGCGAATCACGAAAAGTTGATTTTAATTTTGACCACAGCATTTTCTCTCGAAAATCCATTTTACCCCGTGATGACGCGAAATGTCTCGAGTTACATCTTAAACTTAAAGCTGATGCCAGGTATCGTGATCTATTCATTATGATAGGTAAATATTCCGAATTTTTAAGGTGAACTCAGTAAGCAAACCTTCAGTTGCGCTCTCTTCTTGTCTACGTCCAGTATAATTGGGATGATCAACCCGGGGCTTCCCCCGGCTGGATAACGCTGCGTTTACGGCGTATTTTTGGTTCCATGACACATGCTCCGCCGACGATTGCTCCGCCGACATTTACTCCGCAAAACGCGACAATTAATTGCCCCGCGACAGTTGCTCCGCCGACATGTGCTCCGCCGACATGTGCTCCGCCGACAATTCCTCCGCCGACATTTTGCTCCGTCGACAATTGCTCCGCCGACATTTGCTCCGCCGACAATTGCTCCGCCGACAATTGCTCCGCAAAACGCGACAATGATCCGGTGACAAATGCTCCTCGAACGACAGTTGCTCCGCCGACAGTTGCTCCGCCGACAATTGCTCCGCCGACAATTACTCCGCAAAACGCGACAATTGCTCCGGTGACATTTGCTCCGCCGACAATTACTCCGCCGACATTTGCGCCGCCTCATCGGAAGCGACACTTGCTCCGGTGACATTTGCTCCGCCGACAATTGCTCCGCCGACATTTGCTCCGCTAAAAAAGTGCCCCGAAAAATACAAAGGCTACTACGACAATTATCAGGTGGGCTGTATAACGTACAGACCACCTTATAATTTCGTTAGAATTGCCTTTATTTATTTATCAGGTGGGCTGTATCTAATACAGACCACCTTATATTTTTGTTAAAATCGCCTTTATTATTTATTTATTTATTATCAGGTGGGCTGTATAACGTACAGACCACCTTATAATTTCGTTAGAATTGCCTTTATTTATTTATTTATTAAATATTTTTCTTATTTCTAACCACTTTTTTGTTAGCAAGAAAACTTGAAAATGGCTCAATCAAATGCCTTGAAATTTGGCACACATATGTATAGGCATATGTACAAAGCACAATAACGTTTTCAACATTGACCTTCACTGATGACGTCATCTAGGCGCCATTTTGTAAAAATCAACTCATGATCATATCTTCATAACCAAAAGCTATTTCTCATTCATATTTATCATGATCGAGGTCAATATCCGTCCGGTCAATTTCAGGTCAAATAACGCGCACGTGCGCGTACGTCCGCGCGTCAATGCGCGCGCAAAATGTTAAAATGCTCAAAATCGTCTCAAAATCATTTTGCATACGTTTTAGGCCATTCTAAGCATTTTATAAAAAATCGCGCACGAGCGCATGCGCGCGCGTTTTCGCGCGTAAAACTATTACACAACATAGAATCGCCATTTTTTTTCTTTCATAATATTGCACATATTTTTACAAACAAATTGAAACCATGTTTATTTCTTTATGACTATTAATAACGGAATGATCACCCGTTTAACATAAATTTCCGTGCGCGCGAGCTCTTGTAATACATATCATAAATGGGCAAAAAGATGCCTATACAAAATCCATTGTAGCTCTTTAGGATGCAAGGTGACCCCAATTTTTTTCTTCTTATTGTGATAGAATATGAATTGGAGATATGATTTCAAGTCTCATTTGACCCTTACTTTTCTCATGACGTCATCATAATGGCCTCCGAACTCATAATTTCAATTTGCATATTATGATGTCAGCATATTTTTCATAAATTGATTGCATCTCTGTAAATATTGATCGATTTTCTTCCAAATTTCGATATGTTCTAGCTGAGACAATTCATTACGAATGTAGTTAACAACATTTTTCATTTTTGACAAAGGAATCATGGCGTATTTTTGCGATTAAAGGATGCATGTCAATTTTCACTTTTTGCGTGTATTCTCTATGGGACATGACTTTTTCTCAAAACCGGATTCTACATTCCCGTCTTTCGCGAGCAATATCTCCGTCGTTTTAGCTTCGTTTACGCTGAACTTTGAGTATGATGTAGCTGAGACAATTAGCTATCTCAAATGTGCCCTTCATTTTGTCTAAAATTTTAGTTGGACCAGCCCACCTATACTTGTTCCAAACAAGTATTACAAATCTAGTTTATTTTTCTTATTTCGACCCACTTTTTTGTTAGCATGATAACTTTGTAATGGTTCAATCAAATGCTTTGATATTTAGCACACATATGTATAGGCATATGGACATAACACAGTAAGGTTTTCAACCTTGACCTTGACTGATGACGTCATCTAGGCGCCATTTTGTGAAATTTTCTGAAAATCAACTCATGATCATATCTTCATAACCAAAAGGTATTTCTCATTCATATTTATTATGATCAAGGTCAATATCAGTCCAGTCAATTTCAGGTCAAAAAACGCGCGCGTGCGCGTACGTCCGCGCGTCAATGCGCACGCAAACATTTTAAATGCTCAAAATCGTCTCAAATTAATTTTGCATACGTTTCAGGTCATTTTAAGCATTTTATAAAAAATCGCGCGTACGAGCATGCGCGCGCGTTTTCGCGCGTAACACCATTAAAAACCATAGAATCGCCATTTTTTTTTCTTTCATGATATTTCTCATATTTTTTCAAGGAATTTGATTCCATTTTTATCTCTTTATGACCATTATTAACAAGATGAGCGTAAATTCAAGATAAATGTCAGTGCGCGCAAGCTCTTTTAATACATAGCATATATGGGCACAAACATGCCTATACAAAATCCGTTATAGCTCTTTGGAATGCACCGGGATCCTCAATTTTTTTTCATATTAAGATAGAGTATGAGTCGGAAATATGATTCCATGTCTCATTTGGCCATTAAGTGTATCGTGACATCATCACAATGGCCTTGGAACTCAAAATACGAATTTGCATATTATGACGTCAGCATATTTATGTAAAATTGATTGTATCTCTGTAAATATTGATCAATTTTCTTCAAAATTTCGATATGTTGTAGCTAAGACAATTCTCTACAAGCGCAGTAATAACCATTTTTCCTTTTGATGACGTCATCATAGTGAAAATTTTGATTAAAGGCCTCATGTCAAAAACTTCATAATTTGCGTGTTATGCCTATAGAAGGTGAATTTAGTTCACGTTATGAATCTACATGATATTGTCTTTTAAGAATTTGTAAGCAGTATGTCGCTTAATTTTGCTCTATTTTGTCTCAAATGTTAGTTGACCAGCCCACCTATACTTGTTCCAAACAAGTATTATATGTCTAGTTTATTAAATATTTTTCTTATTTCTAACCACTTTTTTGTTAGCAAGATAACTTGAAAATGGCTCAATCAAATGCCTTGAAATTTGGCACACACATGTATAGGCATATGTAAAAAGCACAATAACGTTTTCAACATTGACCTTCACTGATGACGTCATCTAGGCGCCATTTTGTAAAAATCAACTCATGATCATATCTTCATAACCAAAAGCTATTTCTCATTCATATTTATCATGATCGAGGTCAATATCCGTCCGGTTAATTTCAGGTCAAATAACGCGCACGTGCGCGTACGTCCGCGCGTCAGTGAGCGCGCAAAATGTTAAAATGCTCAAAATCGTCTCAAAATCATTTTGCATACGTTTTAGGCCATTTTAAGCATTTTATAAAAAATCGCGCATGCGCGCATGCGCGCGCGTTTTCGCGCGTAAAACTATTACACAACATAGAATCGCCATTTTTTTTCTTTCATAATATTGCACATATTTTTACAAACAAATTAATACCATGTTTATCTCTTTATGACTATTAATAACGGAATGATCACCCGTTTAACATAAATTTCCGTGCGCGCGAGCTCTTGTATTACATATCATAAATGGGCAAAAAGATGCCTATACAAAATCCATTGTAGCTCTTTAGGATGCAAGGTGACCCCAATTCTTTTCTTCTCATTGTGATAGAATATGAATTGGAGAAATGATTTCAAGTCTCATTTGACCCTTACTTTTCTCATGACGTCATCATAATGGCCTCCGAACTCATGATTTCAATTTGCATATTATGATGTCAGCATATTTTCAAAAATTGATTGCATCTCTGTAAATATTGATCGATTTTCTTCCAAATTTCGATATGTTCTAGCTGAGACAATTCATTACAAGACAAAGGAATCATGGCGTATTTTTGCGATTAAAGGAGGCATGTCAATTTTTCACTTTTTGCGTGTATTCTCTATGGGACATGACTTTTTCTCAAAACTGGATTCTACATTCCCGTCTTTCGCGAGCAATATCTCCGTCGTTTTAGCTTCGTTTACGCTGAACTTTGAGTATGATGTAGCTGAGACAATTAGCTATCTCAAATGTGCCCTTCATTTTGTCTAAAATTTTAGTTGGACCAGCCCACCTATACTTGTTCCAAACAAGTATTACAAATCTAGTTGTAATTGCTCCTCCCCAAAAGTACCCCGCAAAAGACAATGCTCCGCCGACAATTAAATTGCTCTCTGATCCAAAAGTGCGGCCTCGTGGAAGACATGAATGCTCCTCTGGCAATTAGTGCAATAAATGCTCAGCCGTTTTTTGCTATTCCCCATAATGTTTGATTTAAAAAAACATCAAGTTTTAGCTCCTTATGCAAGTTCTCCAGCGAAAGATAATTACTCCGCTCAAAATCTGTTTCATTTATTACTCATTAGCCGATCAAAAGCTCAAGGATATCTCTCTCTCTCTCTCTCTCTTGCTCTTTCTTTTCCTTTTTACACCCTTTTCTTGTCTTCTTAGCTCTTTTCTTTCCTCTCATGCTATTAGTCTTCTTTCATTTTCATCACTTCTTCTTTTCTTCCCCTCTCGAGTTCTAGTTCTCTCGTGAAATTGTAACGTAACGTAGTACATGTAGTACATTCTTGTTTAGAATAGTATTTTCAATAATATCCAGTCCGTCTTCTATAGGTTTCTTTCCTTCAGTTAAGTGTATGGTAGCTTTACTATATAATATATTGGTGTGTAAAACACCCCGACTCATTCGAGTACTTTGTTTTCACTGACTTTAAGGGACTCACGGAACCACCGGGAAAAGAGCAATTGGCTTATCGTGAAGAACTGACATCAAACTGCAACAAAATGATTTGTATAAATGGGAATAAGCAAAAAGGCTGCAATCTAATTTTCCCGTCTGAATGGGTTCTCTTCTTTACGTATAAGTGCCCTTCAAAGCTTATTTTTATCCCTCCCCTGTTGCTTTCTAGAACTTCCACGATGACCATCAGGGGCGTCGCTAGACCTTTTTCAGTGGGGGGGGGGGGGGTGTGGAGGCCAACGATTACCGACAAAACTAGCCACCAATTATACCGACAAAAATAAGTGTCTCAATATCTACAAATAACCCTATAAACCCGGGGCCGAAGGCTAAATTGTTTTTCCTATGGACTATATATAGTACTTGCGTATGCGCAAATGATCAATTTCCTCGACGACATAAATAATTATACGAATTATTTTGTCAACCTAGTCAACATCATAGCTATATATTTTAATGCAGGCGCGGAGCTAGGATCTTATTTTAGGGAGGGGCGGTAGTGAGCAAGCGAAGCGCGCTCGTTAGGGGGTGTCGGTGCTATATAGGCCTCCCTAAATTATTAGGAAAAGAAGACGATTTATTGTACCGTTCTCGACTCGTCTAAATGAAGTTTTCCCCGCCTGCGCGAAGCGCTGAAATTTTGGCGTTTCATCAAAATATAGAGAAAGGAAGACGATTCGTCGTATCGTTGTTGACTCTTAATCCTTGTTTGAATTTAGTTTCCCTGAAAATGTTAAATCTCTGATTTCTTTAGCTGATATTATAGCAAAGTGAAACTTCGAGAAAATACAAGTATTGTAGTTGTAGTCACTCTCGAAGTCGTCACAGCGGATACAAAGTCACAGTTCGTAGGGAAAAAAATTTGTTGGCCGACCGACAATATACATCTCACCGACTTCAAACTTCTGCATTGATATAGTACACGAGGATCGAGCAAAAATACCGACACAGCTGACCCGACACAGCAACATATATTTACCCGTGTTTTTTTTTGCTTCCTTGACGAGACGACTCCACCCAACGACCCCCCATTCTTTTACCCCCACTCCTGCTTTCCCAGGCTCTTACCTCCCCCTCCTCTCTTTCACACCCCCCCCCCGTTTCTTTTGTTTCCCTTTTCTCTTTTTTCCTTTTTTTTTCCTTTTCTTTCTTTTCTTTCTTTTCCTTTCTTTCCTCTCCTCCCTCTTTTTTCTTCTCTTTCTTACTTCTCTTTTTCTTTCTTTTCTTTCTTTTCCTTATACTTTCTTTTCTTTTTCTTTTCTTTTTTCTTTTCTTTCCCTTGCCTTCTCTTTTTTCCCCTCCCCCTTTTCTCTTTTTTCCCGACGGCAGCGCAACTTTACCGATAATATCCTGAGAGGTGGGGGGGGGGGTGTGTCGCACCCCACACCCCCCCTTTGGTTACGCCCCTGTAATGCTTTACTTGCAGATGGTTTGTGCTTGCTTGCATTGAGGTCATTTCAGGTCTTACATAATTTATTGATGAGCTGTTTGAAATTAACTAGGAGGTGTGCGCGTATTGGGGAATGTGGCTTGCTGCTCTACTTTTTAAAAAAAACTTCTCACGATATGGAATGAGTGTTCAGTGTACATCATTATGGGACGTACAGTGATAGATGGAAAATTATTTCAGTATATTCGAAATGACTTCTAGGTAACTCCTTTTTCCTCCCACATCCTTATCCTTTCTTCTTTCTCTTGCGTTTAGAAACATTGTATGAAGCGCATTATAAATGTAATGTATTATCAGGTGGGCTGTATATAATACAAATCACCTTATGTTTTCGTTAGAATATTTGTCTTATTTCTAACCACTTTTTTGTTAGCACGATAACTTGAAAATGGCTCAATCAAATGCCTTGAAATTTGGCACACATAATATAGGCATGAGGAAAGAAAGAGCACAATAAGGTTTTCAACACCTTGACCTTGATTGATAACGTCATCCAGGCACCATTTTGTGAAAATCAAAATATGATCATATCTTCATAACGAAAAGACATTTCTCATTCATATTTACCAGGATCAAGGTCAATATCAGTCCGGTCAATTTCACGTCAAAAAACGCGAGCGTACGCCATTATTAGCAAAAGCATTTCATAAAGAATCGCGCGCGTTTTCGTTTGTCACGGCCGAACGCAAAATAATTCATCCTAGATTCTTTTTTGACACAGTATTCCTCATGTTTTCCCGAACAATTTGATACCATGTTTATCTCTTTATGACCATTAATAAGGGAATGAGCGTGCGCGCGTGCCCATGTAATACATAGCATATATGGGCAACAACATGCCTACACAAAACCCTTATGACTCTTTGGGATGGACAGGAACCCTCAATTTTTTTTTTCATATTCGGATAGAGTAGGAGTCGGAGATGTGATTTTATGTCTCATTTGGCCCTTAAGTATATCGTGTCATCATCATATTGACCTTGGAACTCAAAATACGAATTTGCATATTATGACGTCAGCATATTTATGGAAAATTTATTGTATCTCTTTAAATATTGATTGATTCTCTTCTTAATGTTAATATCTTGTAGTTGAGGCAATTGTCTACAAGTTAACTGCATATTATTTTTCATTTTGATGACATCATAGTAAAAATTGCGATTAAAGGTAACTTGACAGATTTTCTTAATTTGCGTGCTAAGCCTGTGGAAGGTACCAATTTAGTTCAAATCATGGATCTACATGACATTAATCTTTGAGCACTATCTAGCTTATTTTGTGCTCTATGTTCTCCCAAATTTTGGTATGTTATAGCTGAGACTATGGACTATAAAAGTTGTGTCTTTTGTTCTATGATCAGATGGTGGGATCATGTTGAAATTTTCAATTGAAAGTTAAATTCGCAAATGTTGTAGAACATTGTAGGAATTATGCATATGTCACGTTTGTCCTATTTGTGAAATATAAACGTTAGCAGTTTTCTAGTATTCAAATTAAACAACGAAACCCCTTTACTTTCTATACTTTACTGTCAGACACTATTGAGTGACTGACCAATTTTTTCCCTCTGGTAATAAAATACATTATATGAGCTTAAAGGGTACATGAGCATCTGTCCCCATCAATAACCCACTTCTTGTAATGGCCCAAAATAATCCGACTGAATCTATGCGCAGCACAATCTAGGTAAACATGACGGGTAGAGCATTTCATGGAAGAAGATGAAATTGTGAAAATGCATTCTTCGTTATGTCAATTAGGGTCGAAGGTGTAACTGCTTATTGTATGGGGTCAATTGTCATATATCGTCTCAATCTATCTTACATAGATCCATAATGGTCAATATACTACACAGTTGAAACTTTTCATATGGATAGACCTTAAAGGTAAAGACCAGTTATGGTCATGCGATTGCATTGTGACAGAAACGTTGTGGAATCGATCAGAAAAGGTTGATCATCTAGCATATAAGTATTGGTATATAGTGCAAGGTTTTGGAATCATCAAAATGATAAGAAATTTGGCCCAGTCTTCGTAAAGTTACAAGCACTGTACACAGAAAGATGTATATGGGAATATACGCACACGTGCGCGACATGTGCGTTTATCTCTCACAGACCATGTAGATAAACTAATTTACCAAACATATCAATTAGTAGGCGGTTTCCCGGCAAAATTGTTATCATCATGTATTAGTCAAAACATATTCTTTCACATGATTGGTAATAAGAGCTTCCATTTCATTTTTTGAACTTTTTGGGGCGTTTTCGATACTGGTTTTTACCTTTAATAGGAAGAGCATTTTAGAAGATAATATAAAATCGTGAAAATACATTCTTCATTATTTAAAACGTTAGCATACGTATAGCCTAAATTGTCAAAGTGACAAATTCAAGTTATTGTTATTCCCATTCATTATTCTGCCATTAATTTGTTCGCAGGATATCTCATGAATGAATAAAGCCATTATCATGAAACTTGCCATGATGATTAATATTAGCATAACTTAGAATTGTGACACTTTTCAGTAACTCAAAATCATCGTGACGTCATCCAGGCGCTATTTTGTGGAAATCGACTTTTAATCATATCTTCATAACGAGTCATCAAAACTGAACCATATTTAAAACACACGAACTTCAGGTCAAGGTTCGACATAACATCTCATCAAAATCCGCGCGCGTCTGAATTTTAAAATGCTCAAATTCACTTTTTAATAAAAACAGAGTATGTTCTAGGCCATTTAAAGAATTTCGAAAATTATGCACGCGCGTTTTTGCGTGTAACGCCATTACACAACAAAGAAACGCGATTCTTTGTTCTTTCATGATATTTCATAACGGAATGCGAGTCCGTTTATAGTTGAAATTCAAAGAAAATCCCAAATATGTCAACTAATGTATGACTAGAAACTGGTAATCTAACAGATGGCCATCGTACAAGTTATAGGTCAACTACAGATCGGGTGATTTATAAAAAATACAAATACAACCACCTCCATAGCAGCTGGGATATACCAGAGATTCGCCGGAAAAATAACGATGTTTTAATGACGTCACTATATGGACCAACATTGCCCAAGCAGACGACATCCCATAGAGAATGAACATAATTGCAAAGCTATTATTTGTCAAATTATAATGAGTTAAGTGTATATAAATGTAATGGCATGTCAAACCATTCAAAAGGGGATATGACCCGATTCTGATAACTAAAATATTTTGCTTGTAAATACACAGGATTGGGGTTAATTAACAATCAAAGAAACCAGACTTTCAAATTGAAAACCCCCTGGAATGATATTAAGGACGGCATTTGTTTCCTCTTGAAACGCCGAACATACCCCGATGTGTACAGCTGAATATACAATGGCGTCTTATTTTGTTTACAAGCGACAGATTCCTTTATTTTTGTATCGCTGCATTTGTCATCAAAATAAAACCATGCGCGGGGTTAAGAGTGAGGCAATAGATTATACATTTAGCCTGACAGTAGTGAAGTAAGTGAAAGGACTCAAGAAAAGATGAAAACACAGGCACTGAAAATGTGTGAGATGTCATGGGGCATCATCTGCTTGTGCAAGTCATGTCCATACTGTGATCTCACACATCTCAGTAGCGTTCGGAGAGCTCTTCCGGTGCTATGCCCATGCTGTATTTAAGCGTTTTGTAATTTATAATAATCGTTACTTCGAATATTTCCAAGCATTGAATTTTGATAACCTTGTCGAATCAAAGTTTCAACTTTGCAATAATTAAAATAAATTTAGTTTTTAAAATCAATGAATATCAACTTTAAGATAAATTGCCGTGTGCACGAGCACATGTAATACAGAGCATATATAGGCAAAAACATGATTACACAAAATCCATCACAGCTCTTTGGGATGCACCTAGACCCCCAATTGTTCTTTTATTTTGATTAAATGAGTCGGAGATATGATTTCATTTCTCATTTGGCCATTAAGTACATTTTAACGTCATCATAATGGCCTTGGAAGTCAAAATACGAATTTGCATATTATGACGTCAACATATTTACAGAAAATGATTGTATATCTGCAAATATTGATCAATTTTCTTCTAAATTTTGATACGTTCTAGCTGAGACAATTCTTCACAAGATTATTACCAATATTTATTCATTTTGATGACGTCATTAGATTGTTTGCTTAATATGCGTCTTATGCCTATGGGAGGTGAATGATACTACATTCCAGTCTAGACTTGTTCATTATGTTGCGTATGTAGTGCGTCGAAATATCAGTTCAATGATTGGTAGGCTCTGCAATCAGGCGAAAATTTGAGCTTGTTTAGTAAATTAATCATTATAACAATTGTCTATCGGATTCATAAAGGGGGCGCTATACCACTTTTAATCATTTTCATCGTCATTTAAAACAAATTAATCATCATCATCAATATCTTTATTATCGTATTTATGAATATTATCATTAGATCATCATCGGCACACTATCATGATACAAAAATAGCATACGTATCACCTAATTCGTCAAAGTGACGAATTAAAGTCTAGTTATAATTGTTAATCATATCATTATTATCATCTGTATTATCAGCATATTCTACAATGACAGTAGTATAGTATAGTCATGTAGAAGTAGGCCTAGTAGTAGAGGTATCATTCTGATCCTTATTATCCTGATAATCTTTTGCAATACGTCTATATAGACGATAAACTCACGACAATTTACAATTGTCATGAATCATTGTCTTTAAGCTTACCATTAAATGCATCTGGTTCGAATTTTGCTCAGGTATTTGGTACGTGATGATTTAAATGGTAGAAATGAACTTGTGTCCTATTCATTCTAGTCTTATTCATTTGCATTATGTTTTATTCATTCAAGTTCTAATGTTTCTGACTGTGATCGACAAAAAAAATATTGTCTTGAAAACAGTCAGAAACATTAGAACTTGAATGAATAACGGAGTCAAATTTCACTCCGAATGGCGTCAGCTGGGAGTCAACTCTATTCCTAGTTAAAGTGACACGGAAAAGGAGTCATCTTGACTCTGAATTGAGTCAATTCCCAGCTGATGCCACACAATCCGAGTCAAATTGATTCGGAATCCGTGTCACTTTAACTAGGAATAGAGTTGACTCCCAGCTGACGCCATTTAGAGTGAAATTTGACTCCGTGGAAATAAGAGTGTATGTAGCTTGATATCTCACGGTAATTTTGAGAGAAAAGCAATGCAAGCAATGATTTCTGAATTGTAGCGACAATCGCGTTCGCCTTTGCTGTTCTTTAATAATATTTGACTAGCAGTATTAATTAATTTTTCAAGCACTCAAGATACATTCGTATAATAGTCGATTACCCTCGGTTGATTTTTTTGTTCGGATTATTTGGCGGGGAAAATGTATTATTGAAAATGTATTAGTGAATGTATTATTATTCTTATTTGTTCATCGTCTCTACGATGCCCTTTGAATCAAAAACAACTTTTAGTGTTAGGCTTCCTGAAAGAAATTTCAATTGTTGTTAAGAATTTTTGGTTGCACTCTGTAGATTATGATGATGTGTTTGATCTTTTTTTCAATACAAGATCAAACACATGAAGAAAATCTACTGGCTGCATGCCAATAAGTTCTTGACAACAATAACAAAATGTGAGCTAGTGCTATTCGGTGTGGCGTACACTTGGCAATCACAGTCATGGTAGATAAAATTATGATCATCAGTACTGGGTCAAATAAATTAAAGAGAACTGAATTTGAACCCGGGCCATAGGCTACCCCATCTCGTTCTCTCTCCCTCTTCGTCGCCTTACTTTTCCCTCTCTTACCTCCCTGTGCATTTGTATGCCTCGATAATACAAAAAGCATAATCACAATAATAATGACAACAATGATTATTATGGTTGGTGGTGTTACTAATGTTATTTTTGTAATTATTATGTTTGTTATTGTGATTATTATCCTTATCATGATTATTATCGTTAATATAAGTTATTATTGTAATTATTATAATCATTATTGTTATCTTTATGATGAATATGAACGTGATGATTTTGATGACGATTAGTATGAGTATTTATTATCATCTGTATTATCAGCATATACAATGGCAGTAGTGTAGTATAGTACATGAAGAAATAGGCCTAAAAGTAGAGGTATCATTCTGATCATTATTATTCTGATTATCTTTTGCAATACGTCTAGACGATAAACTCATGACAATTGACAATTGTCATGAATCATTGTCTTTAAGCTTACCATTAAATGCATCTGGTTCGAATTTTGCTCAGGTATTTGGTACTGGATGATTTAAATATGATAGAAATTAACTTGTGTCCTATTCATTCTAGTCTTATTCATTTGCATTATGTTTTATTCATTCAAGTTATAATGTTTCTGACTGTTTTAAGACAATATCTTTTGTGTCGATCATAGTTCTATGCAGCTTGATATCTCACGGTAAATTTGAGAGAAAAGCAATGCAAGCAATGATTTCTGAATTGCAGCGACAATCGCGTTCGCCTTTGCTGTTCTTCAATAATATTTGACAAGCAGTATTAATTAATTTTCAAGGACTCGTGATACATTCGTTTAACAGTTGATTACCCTCGGTTGATTCTTTTGTTCGGATTATTTGGCGGGGAAAATGTATTATTGAAAATGTATTAGGGAATGTATTATTATTCTTATTTGTTCATCGTCTCTACGATGCTCTTTGAATCAAAGACAACTTTTAGTGTTAGGCTTCCTGAAAGAAATTTCAATTGTTGTTAAGACATTTTTGGCTGCACTCTGTAGATTATGATGATGTGTTTGATCTTTTTTTCAATACAAGATCAAACACATGAAGAAAATCTACTGGCTGCATGCCAATAAGTTCTTGACAACAATAACAAAATGTGAGCTAGTGCTATTCGGTGTGGCGTACACTTGGCAATCACAGTCATGGTAGATAAAATTATGATCATCAGTACTGGGTCAAATAAATTAAAGAGAACTGAATTTGAACCCGGGCCATAGGCTACCCCATCTCGTTCTCTCTCCCTCTTCGTCGCCTTACTTTTCCCTCTCTTACCTCCCTGTGCATTTGTATGCCTCGATAATACAAAAAGCATAATCACAATAATAATGACAACAATGATTATTATGGTTGGTGGTGTTACTAATGTTATTTTTGTAATTATTATGTTTGTTATTGTGATTATTATCCTTATCATGATTATTATCGTTATTATAAGTTATTATTGTAATTATTATAATCATTATTATTGTTATCTTTATGATGAATATGAACGTGATGATTTTGATGACGATTAGTATAAGTATTTATTATCATCTGTATTATCAGCATATACAATGGCAGTAGTGTAGTATAGTACATGAAGAAATAGGCCTAAAAGTAGAGGTATCATTCTGATCATTATTATTCTGATTATCTTTTGCAATACGTCTAGACGATAAACTCATGACAATTGACAATTGTCATGAATCATTGTCTTTAAGCTTACCATTAAATGCATCTGGTTCGAATTTTGCTCAGGTATTTGGTACTGGATGATTTAAATGATAGAAATTAACTTGTGTCCTATTCATTCTAGTCTTATTCATTTGCATTATGTTTTATTCATTCAAGTTCTAATGTTTCTGACTGTTTTAAGACAATATCTTTTGTGTCGATCATAGTTCTATGCAGCTTGATATCTCACGGTAATTTTGAGAGAAAAGCAATGCAAGCAATGATTTCTGAATTGCAGCGACAATCGCGTTCGCCTTTGCTGTTCTTCAATAATATTTGACAAGCAGTATTAATTAATTTTCAAGGACTCATAATACATTCGTTTAACAGTTGATTACCCTCGGTTGATTCTTTTGTTCGGATTATTTGGCGGGGAAAATGTATTATTGAAAATGTATTAGTGAATGTATTATTATTCTTATTTGTTCATCGTCTCTACGATGCTCTTTGAATCAAAGACAACTTTTAGTGTTAGGCTTCCTGAAAGAAATTTCAATTGTTGTTAAGACATTTTTGGCTGCACTCTGTAGATTATGATGATGTGTTTGATCTTTTTTTCAATACAAGATCAAACACATGAAGAAAATCTACTGGCTGCATGCCAATAAGTTCTTGACAACAATAACAAAATGTGAGCTAGTGCTATTCGGTGTGGCGTACACTTGGCAATCACAGTCATGGTAGATAACATTATGATCATCAGTACTGGGTCAAATAAATTAAAGAGAACTGAATTTGAACCCGGGCCATAGGCTACCCCATCTCGTTCTCTCTCCCTCTTCGTCGCCTTACTTTTCCCTCTCTTACCTCCCTGTGCATTTGTATGCCTCGATAATACAAAAAGCAGTATCACTATAATAATGACAACAATGATTATTATGGTTGGTGGTGTTACTAATGTTATTTTTGTAATTATTATGTTTGTTATTGTGATTATTATCCTTATCATGATTATTATCGTTAATATAAGTTATTATTGTAATTATTATAATCATTATTATTGTTATCTTTATGATGAATATGAACGTGATGATTTTGATGACGATTAGTATAAGTATATAGTATTATTATAATTGTTATCATATCATTATTATCATCTGTATTATCAGCATATACAACAGCAGTAGTGTAGTATAGTACATGAAGAAATAGGCCTAAAAGTATAGAGGTATCATTCTGATCATCATTATTCTGATTATCTTTTGCAATACGTCTAGACGATAAACTCATGACAATTGACAATTGTCATGAATCATTGTCTTTAAGCTTACCATTAAATGCATCCATGGTTCGAATTTTGCTCAGGTATTTGGTACTGGATGATTTAAATATGATAGAAATTAACTTGTGTCCTATTCATTCTATAGTCTTATTCATTTGCATTATGTTTTATTCATTCAAGTTATAATGTTTCTGACTGTTTTAAGACAATATCTTTTGTGTCGATCATAGTTCTATGCAGCTTGATATCTCACGGTAAATTTGAGAGAAAAGCAATGCAAGCAATGATTTCTGAATTGCAGCGACAATCGCGTTCGCCTTTGCTGTTCTTCAATAATATTTGACAAGCAGTATTAATTAATTTTCAAGGACTCGTGATACATTCGTTTAACAGTTGATTACCCTCGGTTGATTCTTTTGTTCGGATTATTTGGCGGGGAAAATGTATTATTGAAAATGTATTAGGGAATGTATTATTATTCTTATTTGTTCATCGTCTCTACGATGCTCTTTGAATCAAAGACAACTTTTAGTGTTAGGCTTCCTGAAAGAAATTTCAATTGTTGTTAAGACATTTTTGGCTGCACTCTGTAGATTATGATGATGTGTTTGATCTTTTTTTCAATACAAGATCAAACACATGAAGAAAATCTACTGGCTGCATGCCAATAAGTTCTTGACAACAATAACAAAATGTGAGCTAGTGCTATTCGGTGTGGCGTACACTTGGCAATCACAGTCATGGTAGATAAAATTATGATCATCAGTACTGGGTCAAATAAATTAAAGAGAACTGAATTTGAACCCGGGCCATAGGCTACCCCATCTCGTTCTCTCTCCCTCTTCGTCGCCTTACTTTTCCCTCTCTTACCTCCCTGTGCATTTGTATGCCTCGATAATACAAAACATAAACAATAAGATTCTTCCTCTTCCCCTCCTTCTTCCTATACATGTAGTAGGAGTAGTACTAGAAGCAGTATCACAATAATAATGACAACAATGATTATTATGGTTGGTGGTGTTATTAATGTTACTTTTGTAATTATTATGTTTGTTATTGTGATTATTATCCTTATCATGATTATTATCGTTAATATAAGTTATTATTGTAATTATTATAATCATTATTATTGTTATCTTTATGATGAATATGAACGTGATGATTTTGATGACGATTAGTATAAGTATATAGTATTATTATTATTGTATGGGACATGACTTTTTTCAAAACTGGATTCTACATTCCCGTCTTTCGCGAGCAATATCTCCGTCGTTTTAGCTTCGTTTACGCTAGCTGAAATTCGAGTATGTTGTAGCTGAGACAATAAGCTATCTTAAATTTGCCCTTTATTTTGTCTCAAATTTTAGTTAGACCAGCCCACCTATTCTTGTTCAAAACAAGTATTACAAATCTAGTTATTATTATTATTGTCATCAACATTCATTCATTTCATTTCATCTACATTATTTCATGAAATGCATTCAGAAAATGAAGAAAAAAAAAACGAAAATAACCCGTGAAAAAAAAATATTGTCGGCGAAGCATTTGTCGTAGTATTAGTAGCATTTGTATTTTATGGGACACTTTTTGGGCGGAACAATTGTCGGCGGAGCAAATGTCACCGGAGCAAGTGTCGCTTCAGGCGGAGCAAATGTCGGCGGAGCAACTGTTGGCGGAGCAATTGTCGGCGGAGCAAATGTCACCGGAGCAATCGTCGCGTTTTGCGGAGCAATTGTCGGCGGAGCAATTGTCGGCGGAGCAAATGTCGGCGGAGCAAATGTCGGCGGAGCAACTGTCGTTCGAGGAGCATTTGTCACCGGAGCAATTGTCGCGTTTTGCGGAGCAATTGTCGGCGGAGCAATTGTCGGCGGAGCAAATGTCGGCGGAGCAATTGTCGGCGGAGCAATTGTCGGCGGAGCAAATGTCGGCGGAGCAAATGTCGGCGGAGCATATGTCGGCGGAGCAAATGTCGGCGGAGCAATTGTCGGCGGAGCAAATGTCGCGGAGCAAATGTCGCGGAGCAATTGTCGCGTTTTGCGGAGTAAATGTCGGCGGAGCAATCGTCGGCGGAGCATGTGTCGGGTTACCGTATTTTTACAGCATGGCAGCAAAGCTGCACACACAAGTTACTGCACGAGTCCGTCACATCTAGTCTATACGTGTCTTAGATTTCAGACCCCTGTAATATTATATCTATAAACCGATCACGACAATTATTCAATTCAATTCAATTCAATTTCGGTTTATATCAACATATACAATGTACAATGCAGTAGTCCAGGGACCAATGATGCAATGTTTACATAAAATGTGCATAAAAACAGGAATGATTATATAAATGTACAATAAAAATGATAAAAGTTAACATTATTGTTCATACCTAAATATTTACCTAGAATCTCAATAAGAGTTTTCAGATATTATCATATGATATGAAATTAGGAATAATAAATGATGGTGACGAAAATGATGATGATGATGGTTGTTATAATGATTGATGGTGATCATGATGGTGATCATGATGATAAGGCCTAAAAAAACAACTTATGCCTTGTATTGCCCTTTAGGTGCCAAAACATGGGTCGGTCAGAAATCTTTCTTTTTAAAAAAACTTTTTTTCTTCTCCCTCTTTGGGCTGATATTTCTCAGTTTTGAATCTTGATTTACATCCCCCTTTCTATTTTTCTAGTTTCTTTTTTCTCTTTCTCTTTCCCTTTTACCAATATTTTTCCTCCATATTCCGGTAGTAATGCGATCAAGCTTTGCATTACTTTGTCAACCCTCCTGTTTGATGTTTTTGATTAGCTACAGCCAGTCTTACTTTATTCTACACCACTCTTTTTTCATGTGTAAAATTTGCAATGTTTTGTAAGTTACATATTTGTAAAACTGCAAAAGAAAAAGAAAATCAAACAGAAATGAATAAATCAAATCAAAATGATGACAATTGATATTAACTTCCATTCCCCTTTAGCATTTATTTCTTCGAGTACTTACAAGTTACAGCTTAAAATGTGTGTTAAATAGACCCATTTACTAGCGTATTTAAATTCATAGATGTTTCTTTCCTGGGGACCTGTAGTGACAATACTTGGAATCCAGTCTGTATGGATAACGTGCTGATATGCCGGGTAAGCATAGAAAATACTTTCAGGTTGTCTGTCAAGAAACACCATTGAAACAGTTGTTCAAATTATACTTAACATTCTAATATGTTAGTAAAGCGTCTACCCCCCCCCCCTCCCTCCCCCCCCCCCCCCCCCCCCCCCCCCCCCCCCCCCCCCCCCCCCCCCCCCCCACCGAGGCCGAGGATATACTGTTTAAAGGTTACGTTCGTAGACTATCTTTGAAATGTTAGAATACCAGCCACGCCCACGCATCATCAACTACTGCAGCTCCATTGGTTATGATAAATCTCGATCTCATTTGCAAACTTTACGAAGGTTAAAATATCGGTTTACCGCTGTATGCAAATGTGATTGTTCCATGCAGAGTTACTGAAATCATTAGAACATCGCCTACTTTTAAAGCAAGGGAACTTTCTATAGAAGTTGTTAATAAATCAATAAATGATGATAGGAGCGCGGTACCAGCTATAAACTCCTTTTAGTTGGGCATCCATCCGTGCATAGCATGCATGTAAACAATCGGGGAGGGTTAATCGTGGGAACTGTTGCTAGCGCGTTAACGTTTAGCGGCTGCTCGAAGATTGCGGTGTACGTGTAGAAGTACATGTAAAACAATGCATTGAACACATGTAAATCGCACTGGCTCGTTATTTTAGTGCTGACGTCCAACTCTATTTCTGAATCCGAGTTTCCTTGGGATATCAAACGAAGGATAATCCGTTTCTTTCATGATATAATGGTAAGTTATCTTCCAGCAATTAT
The DNA here is from genome assembly GCF_000002235.5 of Strongylocentrotus purpuratus. Taxonomy (NCBI): domain Eukaryota; kingdom Metazoa; phylum Echinodermata; class Echinoidea; order Camarodonta; family Strongylocentrotidae; genus Strongylocentrotus; species Strongylocentrotus purpuratus. The sequence continues at coordinate 42,127,067 of NW_022145612.1, read as the reverse complement.
GTTTTAAACCGCTAAAGATTAAACATGCATTTTAAAGAGTAGAGAGGTCTGACTGTGTAGAACTTCCTAAAAATTCTACTTGTGAATGGTGGTCGCCTTCGCTTCGAGTCTACGATGGGGAAGTGCAGGCGCAGGCCTCGGTTAGGTAGTGGACTGTTCCAGTTACTAACTTAGAGTTAAATGGTGGATTTTGTGGCTGAGCCGAGACAAAGTGATTTTCTAATAAACTTGAAGTAGGGACCATGGGTTAGTGTATCCTAAAAAGTGACCCACGCCATGACCACTGGCAGTATGTCACTTTTTCAACTTTGAGTTTGAGTTCTATCATTTGACAAATCATTAATGTGTCATTTATACAGGCCCTGTCCAGGCCAGGTGTTTTTTTCTGTTTACACAAATCATTAATCTTTTGTAATATAATCTAGCTCAATCTCAGTCTAAAAAGAACTAGACTATGCAAGTATGTTGTAAGGGCTTTTTGTTATTGCATTAATCAATATCTCAGAGGTATGTAGATCTATTAAATCAGTACTCGTTAAATTTGATACAGATATTAGTGCTTATTAATTAATATTACTTCATTAACATTTGACATGGTTTGGACTTTGGAAAGTGTTGGACTCTCTTATTTTGTATAGATTGTTAAAAAATGGAGAAGAAAATGTATTATCTCGTTTTCATGCAATGTAAGACAAAAACAAATCCCCCCCCCCCCCCCCCCCGGCCCCTAAAAAAAAAAAGCAAAAGCAAAAAAAAAAAAAAGAGATTTCTCAATAATTATGATAGGGAGGTTCATTCATGGTAGCTACAGTGCAGATATATATTACCCAATCTGTATTTGATTGATAAAATTCCAACTTGTATGTGTGTATGTGGAAACTGGAAGAAAGAAACGGTACATTAGGTAACTTTGAGTTCCTGGGGAAAAACAAATGATGAGTTGTGATGTGACCTGTAAAAAGTTCCACGGTTTGAACATTTACACAGGAAGTGACCTCTTTGTCAGAGTTTAATAGACATGTACTGTTTGTACTTGTAGTTGGAACTGTGTAGATTGACTACAACATTTTACTGTGGGCCTATTTTTATTTCAATTTAATAGTGGATAGCTTTATAATTCATAATTTATATCATGCTATCATTCAATACATTTACATGGGTAAATCACCCAGCCATACAATGTGCATCCTTTTTACTAAATTCTACAAAATAAGATATCTCTATAATATGAAAGAACAACATGAACCAAGCCTAGATGCCTTGTTTGTTCATTATGAATGAGTGTAAACTAAAGGGAGCCATGTGATGAAAGGTTTGTTTAAGATAGTGGTCTATTCATCAAAGACAATTCTGTCAATTTGCTAGAATCCCATAATGATTTGGCATTTCTTGTTTTTTTTTCTTTTTTGTCATGTAGAGATGCAGTCCTGTGATGCATGCTGCTATACGGTGTGAGTGTTGAACTTTAACGGGTACTTGCAGTACAGGCATACAGTAGAAGAAACACAGGATGGGTAAACCAGGACGGCCTAAACTCAAGCGTTCCTTCAGCACCGTCAAGCGTCAGTTCAACTTCCGCAAGTCCATCAGGCCCTTCATCAGTTCCACCTTCCTAGACTTCCAGGATGAGCGAGGCCACCTCCAACGCTACGTCTTTCCTCAGCTCAACTCCGTCTGCCATTCCAGGGGTACCTTCTTTGCTCCTGCGGACCTCCGCTGGGGCATCAACAACGAGCAGTGCAGCTCTGGGAATGTTATATCCCTGTGTCTGGAGTACATCAATCGCTGCAGTCCTTTCTTCATCTGCCTCCTCGGCGAACGCTATGGCACGCACCGGCCCGACGACGCACCGCTCCTTCCGTCATCGCTGGAGAAACTACCTCGTAACATGTCCTGGTTGGATAGGAATTATCTCATCGCTGCAAGCAAGGGACATGAATGGATCATGCAGGAGGCCTATCAATATTGCAGCGTAACGGAGCTAGAGATCAACCAGGCGGCATTCTTGAATGACAACACTTACTGCAGGTTCTATGTCAGAGATGTCAGGCATATCGAAGACAAGTTTCTGGAGTTACCAGAAAAAGAAAGGGAGGAAAAACTAAAGGTAAGTCTTCCATGACTTTGCATGAAGCATGACTTAACATAAATAATGAATTTGAGACATTGTTTTCAATAATGCAATCAAGTGTTTGTGCTCTGTAAACATGCTCTTTGTACCTACATATATACTTAAGAACACTTACAGTGTACATATACATTTATCACTCATAATTATGTTCGGCAGTGGTTTTACCAGTTAATTAGTTGAATGAGTTGCTGTCTTAGAAACGTATGATGATATTTGATCGGAGGACTGCTGTGATATTTTGATAAATGCAGGTAGACTTTAAACCTTGTCAGAATTAATAGAGTAATTATTGAGGGAACACCTAATTGTCCAAAGAATATAAGAGAAGCATTATTACTTTAAAGTTGTGTACATACTGCCTAGCTGTCAGATTTTTGTCTCCTTTCATTTCTTAATTGTGATTACCGGTACTGTAAATATTTGATAGGTTTGATATTGTTATGAAAGTAGTTGAATTATTCTATAAATTTGTCTTGGAGTATAATTCAAGACAAACCTTGTAGTTTTGAAGAAATTGATTAACCTTATATATTTAAAAGGGAGGAAATAAACAATGAATTGAATAAAAAGTTTTCTTCAGCCATGAAAACTTAAAGTATAACGATAGTTATAGTACACTGTATGTTATCATAAATAGAGCTGCAATGATTTCTGAGGAACTCAAAATGTATATCCAATTATGTACAATAGACCTTTTAACCTTGATTTCTTTAATCTTTTTGAAAAATATTTCTACATTAATTAGCTTTAAAGTTTATACAGTTTTTATACTACCCTTGATGCTTGTGCAGCGACATGACAAAATGATGTACCACAAAATGAAAATATTTGGAAAGGCTTTGAAATTATACTTCATAGTGTGTCAGTGTATATTTTAGAGTACTTTACTTTAAATTAAAACACATGTTCATTGCAGAGATTTAAACACTTTTAGTTAATCTTCCATTGCACCACTTCCTGAATATCTCATGAAAACTACTGCATGTTTTCTTTACATACTGTACCGGCCGTCGCCCTCGTTGAGGGCGTCGACCGCATCGCCCCTACCTTCCCTCACGGCGAGCCTGGTATTTGTGGCCATATCTCGTGAAAGAGAGATAGGAAGCGATGTATCTTTATAAATTCTTAATTCGTTTTAGTCAAAATATATGACTATAGAAATACAGGTAAATGGAATACTAAATTGACACTCAAAAAGAAGAACACATTTGTTTGAGACAAGATTTTTAGTTTGAACACAAAAACAAAAACTTCATTTAATCATTTCTTTCTTTACATCAATAATATTATCGCCACTGTTACAAATTTAATAAGTCTTTATATAATATATACATATACACACAAGTTAATACTCATGTTTATAAAATCTGTCTGCTATAACACTGTAAATTGGTAATGGACTTTATATTAACTTTAAGAAACTATACCTGTTTGTTTATGAAGGAGAGTTTAAAAATTAGCCAATGTTATTTAAAATTTAGTGTTAAGTTTGGACCAATTTGTTTGGGCGGCTCTTGCGAGACGACGTTTGGACCAGTTCGTTGCGCGATTCTGCCGAATCGCCCCGAATCCGAAAAATCTATCTTATATATACACTGTATGCGTACGTGGGGGAAATCTATGCGTACGTGGGGGAAATCTATGCGCGTGCTGTAAGCAACGCCGCGATCATGCACAGAGCTAGATGCGCACGTACACATTGCAACTGGTCTTTATATAGTTCAAAATCCTTATTAATTCAATATTAAATGCTTATTTATTCCAAACGTTACACTGCTTAAGTAATGGAAACATTACAATGCGTTTATTTGAAACTTTATACAAGGCATAAGATACATTTTTCAAGCTCTCCTTTGTAATAAGAGCAGAAATTTAACAAACAAATATTTCATAGCATGAATTTGGGATTCACTGTTTGTTTACATAATGCGCGTCAACCGCACAACCTGAATTCCGATCCTGGTTAATAAACTTAAAGAAGTACAAAATTCGAATTCTCTTACGTTTTTGACAAGAGATTGTTAAGACAATAATATGATATTAGGGATAATTTGTTTGTCTATCTGAATAAATATACAACTTAATCACATATTTCATAAATAATGAATTTTTAGGCATATTCTACGATTTATAGATTGGATCTAGTGAGTAGTGTGTCGGAAGCAACGTACACGTATGCTTCCGGTTGTGTTTATACGTGAAGCCGTTCATACTAGACTTCTTCAAACTAGAAACTTTTGCTTGTAAGCAGGTATTTATACACAAAACACACACAATCCAGATTATAACTCGCAGCGGTACTTCTGGAATAAAGTTAATCGAGATAATGTTTACCTATAAATGAAGAATGTGAAGGAATGATGAGAAATAGGCTGGCTGTATGCAAGATCTCGGAGTGAGCGAGAGAGAGAGAGAGAGAGCATAGAGAGAGAGAGGGAGACAGAGGAGAAAAGACAGAAATAAGACAAGATTGAGAAAAGAAAGGATGGGATGATTCAAGCTGCATGTTTTCAGAAGTTTCAGATAAAAGATATGACAGCTAGCATGGAAGTCAGTTTACAAGTATAATATTGTGAGGGTGGATCGTTACACAGCCTCCCTCTCCATAAAATGCGTCCTCGCATATCATGTTGTTGCTATATATATATATACATAATTCAATATTACCGTAATAATGACTTCATATAAAAACATGCATTTAAATCATCAACATCTGAGATTTAATTTCTCAAACCAACAATATAAAATTGCAATCTTAATTTCTTAAAATGGCAGTCTATTTGGCAGATATAAGAGATGCTCTTTAGTACAACTTCCGTTAATCTCCTTCAAACACTATAACTCACATGTACTTAATCCATCACCCGATAGGAACGTCCTATCATCATCAACAACATCAATCAATCACCTAACGCATACATGTCTATTAATCGAATATTCATTTACTCAAATAACATCTCTTGTCCTGCCAAAATTTGACGTATATATTCTTTGGTTGAAATTCATCTCAAAAAGATTATCTTATTAACTGCGTAATTTGGCCTCCCCATGAAGTCTTTATTAAAGTAATGCTTAATTGACTTATATACACAAATAATCATATATATATATACTTATCAGTGGCGTTACAAAGTTTGTCATTTTGAAGAAATAGGGATAGAGATAGAAAAAGATTTAGAAGTTGATAGGAAGATAAAAGAGGCAAGAATAGGGTAGAGAATGCTTTAAAACTTCCGAACTTTATATTCAAATCTTGTGTAGAACCCTCCTCCGGGAAGGTGGAGAGTCTCGACGACCCGGGCAACACTTTCCCTACTATTAAGTGTATGAACGTAACTCTGGGTTTCGCTACAGGCCTCGGTGCGTGAGGAGTCTGGGTTTTTTTTGAGAGAAATGCGGCACCTGTTCATTAGTTTTGCGATGTGGTCTTCTGGGTCCTGTGTTTGAGTTTCGGAGTCATTGGTATATTCGTACCATTCGTCTACAGGGTTTGTGTTAATGCTGATTCCATCGTCATCATGATGGGGTTGGATTTCTGGGAGAGGGGAAGCTGGTTGTGGTTGAGTGTCTTCGGCCAGGGACGGAGTTTCTGGGAGAGGTGGTGGTTGAGTGTCTTCGGTCAGGGACGGAGTTTCTGGAAGAGGGGAAGTTGGCGGTTGGTTTTCCGGGGAAGGTGTACGTGTGTTACAGTCATCAATGTCCATCGGGATGGTGTCCTTAATTGGGGAGATCAAAGATGGGGTAGGGGTCAAGGAAGGAAGTGGGCGGGCTCGGTGAAGTCCAGGGAGGATAGGGCGAGTGGGGCGTCGAATGGTAAAATCTGGGGTAGTGAGGCGTCTTCGATACGGGCTAAAGGCTGATTTGGTATTGTTAAAGGAGGTACGGATAGGGGAACGGCTTCTATCTCTAGGCTTACTCAGGCTGACATCATGTCTATCTTTCTCGTGACGTCTTACAACCTCCTTGTTGCTGTTCTGGTATCTACATGTTCGGCACTTGAAAACCATGGTGATGAGTCTAGTTGTGATAATATCGAAATATATTTATTACTTCATGTGCCGAAATTAGAAATGATCATAGTTTTATTAGTAAAAATAAGTAGGCGGACGTCTATTTCTTTGGGGATAACGTCTGTCAAGTTCGGGGGTGTTAGTATTGTTGTCCTTGTTATTGTTACAAGTTCCGTCGTGATTGTTGAGTGTCTCCTCGACATCACATATGATGGTTCTTTGTGTTTTTGGTTTCTTCCAAGCGTCGAGTTCTGGTCCTTCATATAGTTTCAGACGATCGTAGTGAACGATCTTCTGGGGTGTTCTGGGTGTTCGCTGAATGCGATAAGTTACATTGGATAGTTTGGTTATTACTCGGAAAGGTCCGTCCCATCGGTTTGTTAGTTTTGGACTTATACCTTTCTTCCTTTGGTCATGGCGAAGCCAAACAAATTGACCTACAGTGAACGTTTCGTCATTTGTGTGCCTATCATAGTTTCGCTTTTGTCGTCTCAAGTTTTTGTCACTTTGTTCTGTTACCCTCGAGTACATACTATCCATTCTGTTTCGTAGATCCTGAGCATAATCAGTGTTTAGTTCTGAAGTTGCTTGCTCAAGCGAAAGGTCTACAGGATGGGTAACTTCTCGGCCAAACATCATCATGTTTGGTGTTTCCTGTATTGTTTCGTGTACGGTGCTTCTGTACGCGGCGGTAGCAAAAGGAATATATCTATCCCAGTCTTGCTGGTGTTCGTCAGGATCAATCATAGTTACTAGCATGTTTACCAAAGTTCTGTTAAAGCGTTCTACCATCCCATCCGACTTGGGATTGTAAGCAGTTGTTCTTGTTTTCTTTACATCTAGAATCTTACAAACCTCCTTGAATAGGTTTGATTCAAAGTTCCGACCTTGATCAGAGTGTATTTCTTTTGGTACACCGTAACGACAAACAAACTCTTCTACCAATTTCCGAGCCACAGTATGGGCTTTTTCATCACGAATGGCATAGGCCTCTACAAACTTTGTGTAATAATCTGCTATTACCAAAATGTAGTTGTTACCATCTTCAGTGGTGGGAAGTGGTCCTAGAATATCAAGTGCAATTCGTTCCATTGGGCTACCTGAACGTCTTTGCTGCAAAGGAGCTCTCTGTTTTCGACCGTGCGACTTTCTTCTATTACATGCCAAACATTCACGAATGAAAGATCTAATATCCGCCTTCATTCCTACCCAATAATAACGCATCTGAGCGTTCTTCAAAGTTCTGGTGGATCCCAAATGTCCACCAAATGCACCCGAGTGCAGTTCCTCTAATATATCACGAATTTTCTGCTTTGGCAATACTTGTCGCTTCCTAATAGTTCTACCGTTCTCCGATTCCCATCTTCGGAAAAGAACACCGTCATGAATCTCTAACTGTTCCCAGTGTCCTAATAACACTTTCGTTTTGTACGACAGAGGTGACATTTCCTCCTTTGTAGGTTTCGTACCTCGTTCAAGTGCTTCTATCACCGGCTTGATATTCGGGTCTTCGAGTTGAGCCTTTCTAATCTCAACATTGTTATTTGTGTCTGTCAATTCAATAACACAAGTTCGACCGATATCAGTTCTCGCAAGTTCTGCTTCACATTCAGTTTCTCTACCGCATTGTTTACAAGGTCGTCGCGAAAGTGCATCTGCATTTGCATGGCTTCTACCAGCTCTATGTATTATTTCAATATCATATGCACATACTACTTCCAGCCAACGCGCGAGTTGACCTTCCGGTTGTTTGAAGTTGGTGAGCCATCTTAAGGCTCCATGGTCTGTTCTTACAATAACATGCCGACCATAAAGGTACTGTTTGAAATGTTTCAAGTAAGTTACTACTGCCAATAGTTCTCTCCGAGTTACGCAGTAATTTCTCTCTGATTTGCTAAGGACTTTGCTTCCGTAAGCTATTACCCGTTCATGTCCGTCTTGGATTTGTGATAATACCCCACCAATACCGTCGTTACTAGCATCAGTGTCGAGGATAAATTCACCTTCCGCACAAGGATATGCCAAAATCGGGGCAGACGTTAATCTATGTTTAAGTTCATCAAATGCATCTTGACAGGCGGGACTCCATTCGAATCGCCCAGCACGGTGCTTCTCAGTTAATTGATGAAGTGGTTTCGCAATAGATCCGAAATCTTTAACAAAACGTCTATAGTATGAAGCTAGTCCGAGAAAGCTTCTCACTTCTTTCACATTTGTCGGTGTAGGCCAGTTCTTTATAGCCTCGGTTTTCTCTGTCTGAGTCGATATTCCCATGTCAGACACTTCATGTCCAAGATAGGATACTTTTGTTTTGAACAAGTGACACTTCTTAGGTTTAAGTTTTAGATTCGCTTGTCTAAGTCTGTGAAACACTTGTTTTAGTCTAGCAAGTTCTTCGGGTACCGAACTACCAAAAATGATAACGTCATCTAAGTACACCAAAAGAGTTTCCCAGTATAATCCTGAGAGTACTTTGTCCATTAATCGTTCGAAAGTGGCGGGGGCGTTACATAATCCGAAGGGCATAACGTTCCAGGCGTAGAGTCCCCCGCCCGCTAAGAAAGATGATTTTTCTTTCGCGTCAGTGTCAAGTCCAACTTGCCAATAGCCGCTGGCTAAGTCTAGTGTCGAGAACCATCGAGCACCTGATAGAGCATCAAGTGTCTCGTCGATGCGCGGTAAAGGATATGCGTCTTTGATTGTTGCCACATTAAGTAATCGATAGTCTATACGAAATCTCTGTGTACCGTCCTTCTTTCTTACGAGAACTATGTTAGAGGCCCAAGGACTATCTGTAGGTTCTATTAGTCCTTTGTCTAATAGTTCTGTTACTTGTTCTTTGATTTCCGTTCTTTGTCCTAAAGGATGCTTTCTGGGTCTTTGTCTAATGGGATGCTGCGTTCCCGTATTAATGGAATGCTCAACAAGATTTGTTCTCCCAATATCATTGTCTCCTTTTGAGAAGGCGTCTTGAAATTCTATTAGCAAACTTGCTATGTCCTCATGGTACTGTTCAGGAAGTTCTTTTGTGCTTCTCTCTAATAGATCTCGTAAGTGTTCGGGTACTTTGTCTAGGTTTGACCTTGTGTATTTTGGTGTCGTTTCAACTTCACTTTCTTCTACAATTGTTACTGTACCAAGGTGGGTGTCTTTCCGAATCACCTTGTTTGACGGTGATGGATTGAAAATTCTGACGGGAATTTCTTCACTCCCTGTTCTCACCAAAGTTCTTGCCACAATTAAACCACTTTTGGTTAGATGGTTTTGGGCGTTATCCATTTCTGCAATGCCTAGTCTATTTGGTTTCATTCTATCTTTCATGGTTCCTCTAATCAGAACTTCATGTCCTGCAGGGATGGTGACTGTTTCTGACGTACTGATACGACAGAACAGGGTTTCACCATTTTCTCGTTCACACTCTAGGTCTCCCCACTTAGTAGAAAGTTGGAAAGTCGTAAGATCTAATTTGGCACCCATCTTGCACAAATTATCTAGGCCCAGAATTCCATCATTACTTATATCTGCGACTAACAACTTAGTAAACCCGCAAGTTGGGCCTATCTTCAATTCAAGTGCCACAACACCAAATAGAGGCAGAGGGGTATTATTAGCAAGTTTTGCTTTCTTATCTGATTCTCGCAATGAAGGTCTATCCTTACTAGGAATGTTCTCATAAACTTGTTTGGATATATAAGAATCAGAGGCTCCAGTATCAATCAGAAATCTATGCTCTTGGCCATGGATACTAACTTTTACAAATAAACCATTACAGTTCGAATTGCTCAAAGGAAGGTTAGTTGAAGTCATGTGATCATAGTTTTCGTTTCCATGTATTTGGGCTGGTTCTAAAGCCAGTGCCCCCATGGGGGCCCATTGTCGTTTAAATGGCCTCGTGTCTGGCGGAAGTTTTGTTGTGTTCCTCTAGGTCGATGTTGTTCATTAGTATGTGCCTGTGTCATGTCAGATTGTTTCTTGAAGCAGTTTCTTGCAATGTGACCTGGTTTCTGACAATAGTAGCACGTGAACGTTTCGGTTTGGTCGTTTTTGTTAGTTCTGGTGGATTTGTCGTTTTGACATTGCTGGTTGTTTTGTTTAAGCAAGGCTTGTTCCACGGCAATATCAATTGTTCTTTGTAAGTCACTTTTACTCGCTTGTTCTGTGCCAACAATTCTATTATGAGTGTTCTTTTTCCAAGAACGCTCAGATTCGGTTAACAGAAATGTCTCTGTGGTGATTGCAGCTTCAATCATATCATCTAAGGTCTTTGATTTGACATGGAAAATACCCGTTCGAATCTCTGGACTTTGAATTGAATCCGTAAAGTGGATTTTAGCAAGACGGTCAATTCCGTCAAAGTCAAAATCAGGATAAGCTTTCGTTGTCAATTCTCTAATGTTTCGTCCGAGCTCTTGGAGCGATTCATTTGGTCGTCTCTTGCGACCACGCAGTTCCAGCAGATAGGTTTCTGCTTGTTTAGAGGAAGAAAATCTTAGAGATAGTCTTGCTTTCAAGTCGTCATAAGTCCAATGTTTATGTGGACGTTCATTGAGCAATCTTAGAGCAGGTCCTCTAAGACTAGCAGACAAGTACTTGACTGCGTTTTCATCCTCCCAGTCATTGATTAGTTTGCATGAATCAAAGTGAGTCTCGTAATCGTGCCAATCCGAACTACCATCATATTTGTCGGGCATTATGTTTGGCCGTGTTTGGTTCTGTGTTCGTTTTTGTTCAGAGTTAGTTTCGTTTCGTTCTAGTTTTGGTTCTGCAAGGTTGGTTTTGTTTTGTTCTGGTTCTGCAGAGTTGGCATTGTTTTGTTTGTTAGTTTTGTCGTTGGTGTGTTTGTCGAAGTTCAACATCACTTCGCTGTCAATAGAACTGGCATCAGTTATTTCTTCAGTAGATGAGTTTGAACCAGCGCGTTGCCGCGTCCGAGATTTGTTAGTCAAGGTCATCATTTGTTCCATTAGTTGGGTTAGTCTAGAAAGAATTCTGTTTTGCACGCTTCGTTTCTTTCTAGAATTAGATTTCTTCACTTGTGTGGTTTCTTCTTCTGAAGAATTATTCGAGTCATTTTCCATTTTCTGACACTTTGCCAAATTTTCTTCAAGTTCATCTTGTTCCCATTCATTATTTTGGTTCAATTTGGATGTGTTTTCTTCAATTCCATTAGTCTCTACCTGTATTTCCATCCCACTTCTGACACCATTTTTGTACCGGCCGTCGCCCTCGTTGAGGGCGTCGACCGCATCGCCCCTACCTTCGCTCACGGCGAGCCTGGTATTTGTGGCCATATCTCGTGAAAGAGAGATAGGAAGCGATGTATCTTTATAAAATCTTAATTCGTTTTAGTCAAAATATATGACTATAGAAATACAGGTAAATGGAATACTAAATTGACACTCAAAAAGAAGAACACATTTGTTTGAGACAAGATTTTTAGTTTGAACACAAAAACAAAAACTTCATTTAATCATTTCTTTCTTTACATCAATAATATTATCGCCACTGTTACAAATTTAATAAGTCTTTATATAATATATACATATACACACAAGTTAATACTCATGTTTATAAAATCTGTCTGCTATAACACTGTAAATTGGTAATGGACTTTATATTAACTTTAAGAAACTATACCTGTTTGTTTATGAAGGAGAGTTTAAAAATTAGCCAATGTTATTTAAAATTTAGTGTTAAGTTTGGACCAATTTGTTTGGGCGGCTCTTGCGAGACGACGTTTGGACCAGTTCGTTGCGCGATTCTGCCGAATCGCCCCGAATCCGAAAAATCTATCTTATATACCCATAGGAAAGAAATGAGCCTGCCGCATACTCCTGCGGCAGACTTGCCGCAGATCTGCAGCAGACCTGCCGCAGACAGTCATCTTTTTCACATGCAAATTAGTTTTGCCGCAGACTTGCCGCAGACTTGCCGCATACTCTTTCAGTATGATGAAAAGTCTGCGGCAGGTCTGCCGCAGACTTGCTGCAGACTTGCCGCATACTCTTTCAGTATGATGAAGAGTCTGTGGCAGGTCTGCCGCAGACTTGCTGCAGACCTGCCGCACACTCTTTCAGTATGATGAAAAGTCTGCGGCAGGTCTGCCGCAGACTTGCTGCAGACTTGCCGCATACTCTTTCAGTATGATGAAGAGTCTGCGGCAGGTCTGCCGCAGACTTGCCGCAGACTTGCCGCAGACTCTTCATCATACTGAAAGAGTATGCGGCAAGTCTGCGGCAAAACTAATTTGCATGTGAAAAAGATGACTGTCTGCGGCAGACCTGCCGCAGTATGATGAAGAGTCTGCGGCAGGTCTGCCGCAGACTGCCGCAGACTTGCTGCAGACTAGTGCCGCTTACTCTTTCAGTATGATGAAGAGTCTGCGGCAGGTCTGCAGCAAGTCTGTGGCAGACCTGCCGCAGACTCTTCATCATGAATATTTATATCGGCAATATTATATTGGCAATATCGATATTACCAATTAGGTAATACCAATAGATATCGATATTACCAATTAGGTATATTCTATTCTCAATTGTATTAACTTCATCACATTGATCATTTGAAGTGTATTCAAGAGTAACATTTAAAGTGAGACAGGCTCGTACACATATATATACTAAATATGTATATTGTTTCTTGGTTAGTAATCATAGTTTCTTCGTTAGTAATCAATATATCTATTGCTTAAACGTGAATGTAATTGTAACATGATCAGACAAAATAATCTATTGGTTAATAATGGCAAAAGGAAAATAGAAATCACAAAAATGATGTGCATTGTCTTAATTTGCTTAACAAATCATGATAAATGTATTTTTCTGTCACACGTGTAAAGTAATAATGAATATGCATGAGATGATTGGTTTCAATTGGCCCTATTAGACTTTAATGGGATTTCCTGTGGCAGACCTGCCGCAGACTGTTCCTGTGGTGTACTGGTATGCGGCAAGTCTGGAGCAAAGTTTCGCCCTGCCGCAGATCTGCCGCAGACTGTTCCTGTGGCATACTAGTATGCGGCAAGTCTGGAGCAAAGTTTCATCCTGCCGCAGATCTGCCGCAGAGTGTTCCTGTGGCATACTAGTATGCGGCAAGTCTGCAGCAAAATTTCATCCTGCCGCAGATCTGCCGCAGACTGTTCCTGTGGCATACTAGTATGCGGCAAGTCTGGAACAAAGTTTTATCCTGCCGCAGATCTGCCACAGACTGTTCCTGTGGCATACTAGTATGCGGCAAGTCTGCAGCAAAATTTCATCCTGCCGCAGATCTGCAGCAGACTGTTCCTGTGGCATACTAGTATGCGGCAAGTCTGGAGCAAAGTTTCATCCTGCCGCAGATCTGCCGCAGACTGTTCCTGTGGCATACTAGTATGCGGCAAGTCTGCAGCAAAATTTCATCCTGCCGCAGATCTGCCGCAGACTGTTCCTGTGGCATATGGTATGCGGCAAGTCTGCAGCAAAATTTCTTTCTGCCGCATACTTAGGCATACTCTTTGCCGCAGACTAAAAGTCTGCGGCAGGTCTGCGGCAGATCTGCGGCAGGTCTGCGGCAGGTCTGCGGCATACTTTTCACTTTCCTATGGGTATACACTGTATGCGTACGTGGGGGAAATCTATGCGTACGTGGGGGAAATCTATGCGCGTGCTGTAAGCAACGCCGCGATCATGCACAGAGCTAGATGCGCGCGTACACATTGCAACTGGTCTTTATATAGTTCAAAATCCTTATTAATTCAATATTAAATGCTTATTTATTCCAAACGTTACACTGCTTAAGTAATGGAAACATTACAATGCGTTTATTTGAAACTTTATACAAGGCATAAGATACATTTTTCAAGCTCTCCTTTGTAATAAGAGCAGAAATTTAACAAACAAATATTTCATAGCATGAATTTGGGATTCACTGTTTGTTTACATAATGCGCGTCAACCGCACAACCTGAATTCCGATCCTGGTTAATAAACTTAAAGAAGTACAAAATTCGAATTCTCTTACGTTTTTGACAAGAGATTGTTAAGACAATAATATGATATTAGGGATAATTTGTTTGTCTATCTGAATAAATATACAACTTAATCACATATTTCATAAATAATGAATTTTTAGGCATATTCTACGATTTATAGATTGGATCTAGTGAGTAGTGTGTCGGAAGCAACGTACGCGTATGCTTCCGGTTGTGTTTATACGTGAAGCCGTTCATACTAGACTTCTTCAAACTAGAAACTTTTGCTTGTAAGCAGGTATTTATACACAAAACACACACAATCCAGATTATAACTCGCAGCGGTACTTCTGGAATAAAGTTAATCGAGATAATGTTTACCTATAAATGAAGAATGTGAAGGAATGATGAGAAATAGGCTGGCTGTATGCAAGATCTCGGAGTGAGCGAGAGAGAGAGAGAGAGAGCATAGAGAGAGAGAGGGAGACAGAGGAGAAAAGACAGAAATAAGACAAGATTGAGAAAAGAAAGGATGGGATGATTCAAGCTGCATGTTTTCAGAAGTTTCAGATAAAAGATATGACAGCTAGCATGGAAGTCAGTTTACAAGTATAATATTGTGAGGGTGGATCGTTACAATACTGTACATGTGTAGCCAATGAGGGTTACTGTCTATGGTGCAATACACTAATCTCTGGCAGTGTGTTGATATGAACTGCTAATGTAAATCATTTACATAATACATACTGGAAAGATTCTATTCATTATGATATCATGTCTATTGATTGAGTAGCTCCATTGTAAATGAATGTAGGTTCCTCAAACTTGGCCTATTGTGATATTTACATTGAATTGAATTGAATTGAATTTATCTCCACATAAAGCACATTCGGCACGTACATACACCATTCATGTATTGTAAGTACAAAATGAACAGAAAACATGTAAAATTGAAAAGTTATATTCCAGAATCCAGATACTGTAGTCTAAATAGAATCATCCAGTTTCATAAGAAACAATTGGAGAGCAGGATCATTTTTCTGGTTGTGTAACTGACTAACTGCCTTGATAATAGAATAAATTAACTGATACAGTATCATTGAATTTACAAATACTTTAATTTTTTTAGCTTACATGTACACTTATGATTTCAGGACAATTTGCTAATTTATTTTGTTGTGGTTTTAGTGTGCAGAACTGGGTTTTGGTTTCGCAATGTTCAGGAAGTCTCTTTCGCAGGAGATTAGTTTTGTTGTTTGTTTCCCGTTAATTGCTCCTAGTAAGGCGATAACTCTTCCGTCACTTTTCCAGGCTTGGTCTACAGATAGCGTGTTGACAGTTTTTCTGAGAAGATCAACACTTCATTATTTAAATAAAAAGATGAAATTTAGAGTTAATATGTAGAGGTTTTCTCTTTCTTATGTTTAATGGTTACCTATTTGCTTCTAGATTTACATTTAGGATGCCTCAACCATAGATACATATTTTTCTCAAAGATTGTTTTTTTCGGTGAATGCAAAATTGGTCATCTATCATTATTTCAGAATGGGAAATCAACCTGACTTTCTTGTTAGTGTGTTTCTGGTATTCAAAGTGGATCCTTTTGTATATTCTTGTAATTGGACTTTAAATTGGTTCTTCTTAACCTCTAGATATGATGAGAACATAGTTATTAAATTTGGGATTTAAGAACCGACATATATCAAGACTTTATATGGCTTTTCTTCCATATGATATAAAAGAAGTAAACTGCTGACCTTTGTATGTTTAGTTCATGTTTGTTTTAATATTTGATCATCTTCTCTCTCCCCCTCTCTCTCTCTCTCTCTCTCTCTTTCTCTCTTTCTCTCTTTCTCTCTTTATCTCTCTTTCTCTTTCTCTTTCTCTCTCTTTCTCCTTCTCTTTCTCCTTCTCTTTCTCCTTCTCTTTCTCTCTCTCTCTATTTCTCTTTCTCTGTCTCTCTCTCTCTCTCTCTCTCTATTAATTTTGATACACAGATGTACATGGCGGAGGATGAGGAGACAGAAATGAGAGTAACGGCTCTAAAACAGAAGCTCATCAACAAGGGTCTGAAGATCCAGTTCTTCCGTACTCCTGAAGAGCTTGGTCAGAAGGTGCTAGATGACTGGATGGAAATCATTAATGAACTCTACCCTCCTCTAGATGATTTACTGGGGGGTGTCGGTAAGTTTCATATCCAATAGTTCTAATGGAGAGTCTGCAAACTTCATGCATTTCAATTCTCATTTTAATAGTCTGTGTTTATGCTTATCTTAGTTTTAAGAAAGCAAGTAAAATTGTATGTTTTTTGTTGTTTGTAGAGTAAGAAACTATGGGACATGCAGTGCACACGGATGCATTAATTTCACATCTGAGGAACAAAGTGCTGTCAAACCTGTCTATAGCGACCGCCCAAGGGAAAAAACCACAAGTGGTCTTGGTAGATAGGTTCATTTAGTTTATGATGAACCATTTTCAAGGGAAACAAAAAATGTGGTCTTTGTAGACAGGTGGTCAATAAAGCAGGTTTGACTGTAATTGCAGATGGAATAGTAAATTGTTTTGAATGCGGGGGGGGGGGGGGGGGGGGGGGATTACACTTTGAAATGGCTCTATTTCCAAGGTAAAAAATCAGCCCTAAACTATAGAATGTACTTGTTGAGTAATCTTGGTTTTCCCATTGACCATCTTGTACCAACAAAATCGAGAAATTGTACAAGGTTCATTCATACTTACGAAAAGGAAGCTTAGAAAGGATTTTGTTTTACAAATTGTTAAAGATGGCAGTTTTTGTGACATAAACTTTTGTAAATAGCAAAAGTTCAAAGTTGTTAATCACCTCAATTAAACTACAATGTTTCAGTAGTATCGTTGTTGTTGTTGTTGCTGTTATTATTATTATTATCATCATAATCATTATTATCATTAATATCATTTGTGTTCCTCCGTCTTGTTTCAGACGGAGAGCAGTTCCGAGAGTGGGCAGCCCACGAGGCGTACGCAGAGACCCGACGCCGAGTGTTTGTGCTGACCCCTGAGATACAGAAGCTTTTCACCAAGATGACCGATCACTGTGAGGAATGGATGGATCCTACCACACCTATAACAGCTCAGAAGGTCGATGAATGGGTCGTAGTCAAAGGAAAGAAGAAGAAAATGTAAGTCAGAGGTATACTCTCTCCTTTTAATTCTCTTGAAATGGTTGTATAACACATGCTGTGACGAATATTGCGAAGTGGTAAAAGTTGTCAACAGTCAGTTTACTAACTTCATCCCTGGGCCCAACATTAAACAAACACTGTACCAACTAATCCTAGCCCTAGACCTAACTTATAACCCAATCAAAATCCTATATTACCTTAGCCCTGTATCTTTGATGATATGAAGCCAACTTAAGTCCCAGAATGAAATCGTGGATCAACCTTGAAAAAGCTGTGTGTAGCTAAATATTAAAAAACAAGATTAATGATATACAGTAGGCTTGCAGGTGCACCATGTGAGAGAGAGGGAGGATTGAGGAGTCCTGAAAAGAATTCTCGGTTATCTTTCTTGAGGGTTTCTAGTCCTGAAAAGGACTGTTGGTATAGTCTTGAAAAAGACTGTTTAGACTGTAAAAGACTAAGATTTATGATGATGATGATCCACAGCACTTGTATGTCCCCAGTCCCTAGTTATCTGCTTCAAACATTCAAAAGGTGCCCGCTCCTCCAATAGTCATGGACTACACATTTGCTTGAAAAGATGGGCTTTGAGGCCTGACTCGAAGCTTTCAACCCCAAAGGAGACATTCAAATCATAGATATTACCTGTTATGATCATTATTATACAGTAGGCTTGCGGGTGCACCATGTGAGAGAGAGAGAGAACTCTGACTCGGTAATCTTTCTTGGGGGTGTGTAGTCCTGAAAAGGACTGTTGGTTATCTTTCTTAGCATATAGTTCTGAGGAGAACTACCTGGTATAGCGCTTGGAGAGGATGAGTGGCTACTGTATATCTACATGTACATCACCATGCAAGCCGACACTTACAAGCAGCATCTACATGTATATGATCATTATTGTCATTAAGATTGGCATTTTGTTGTCATTTTGTGATCCATTTTTCAATGATACGCAGGGAAAATCTGCCAGCATCCAAGTCCATTGTGACCCTGATAGGGGAGAGAGGATGCGGGAAGACATCCTTGGTTGCCAATTGGGTCAAGCAGTTCCAAGCATCGCATCCAGACGTCAAGGTCCTGGCCCACTACGTTGGCTCCAGCGCCCTGAGTACCGACATCTGTAGCTTCCTCCGGAGAGTGACCTTTGAACTCAGAGGAGAGTTTGGAGGTATGTTTGTAGGGTGTCCTGCCTAGTAGATGGAGTCGTTCTTAGACATGTGGTTGTGACCCTTGACCTCTTGTCATTTGGTGACTTGCTGAGATCTCATCAATGTTTCAAAGTATATGGAGACATATAGCAACATAAACAATAAAAATCTTGAGAGAGATGAATTGATTTACCTTAATTTTGGTAGTGACCTCAATAAGTACACAAACATTACATTTCTTAAACAAAAGGTGCACTTGACGGGGAATATATTTCTTGCATTTAAACAGAATATAAGTTTGCATTGTAGAGTGCACAAAACTTTACATCTGTTAAAAACAGTGTTCTGCCACTAGCAGTAAAATGCCGGCTTATAGTGCACATTTTTTAATACCAGAATTTATTCACTAAAAAAAAAGCATGATGAAAAATTGCATGAAGCTCTCGCAATCGTAGCAAATGCATCAGGAAATGGAGCTCTCAGTTCTATTTTTAACACGTTTGCCCAGTATATTTATAGCATTGCTGTTTACAGGAAGCAGGCTTTCACTCTGGAAGCAATCATGGCTGCTTGGCAAGGATAATAGGTTTCCGATGCTAATAATGTATTTTGACTGGAAATATCAGGCTAATGGCAGAGAATGCCTACTGTGACAAATTGAATCAAGAAGTGTCTTTTACAAAAATGTGGTGATTTCTCTTTGAATTAGTGCCAAATCAGAAGACAACTTACACAAAGAAAAATAAATCAAATATTTCTGAAAACACTATTACCGGGGTCATGTGGCCCTTTCTGGCTGTGTTTGTAAACAAAGTGAAATAAAGGAGCCTTAATAATTGTTCATCTCTAATACACTAGAAGGTGATTGTTTTGCATTAAACTATCTAATATGTCTGTTAAGACAATTTTAATTAGATATTTGCTAAATCTATTTATTTAAAACATGTTGATCAGAAGTTTTAAAGTAAAGTCCACATTCAATTCAAATATTTCCCTTGCTGATTGATTCAGGTGACAGTCCGGCCGAGAGTAATGGTGATTCTGAGGAGCTGTCTAACTTTCATCGCATCTGTGAGGCCTTTGTAGCAGCCATTGCTATGGGTCCTTGTGTTTTGGTCCTTGATGCTGTGGATGAGCTTGGCAGCACGATGGGAATGGGAATCCATCAGGTAACTATGGCTACGACCTAATGTGACCTTCATCAATTGCAATTGTGAAATCCATTCTTATATCATGAAATTCATTGTACTTAGTTGATTGCAAGATGAGTTACAATGACAAAAATTGTAGGAGGAGGGAGTGATTACGCTGTGGGAAGCTCCAAAAGAGTTCTGAAAAAATATAGAGAATAAACATAGGAACTACTGTTTGGGCATTCTTCTTTTCCTGTGGAATATCTATAAAGAGCTCCTGTAAGCACAAAAGCATTTTTTGAAATAAATTGGATATTGAGACCTATTAAATCTTGTCTGTGGGCAACCCAAAGGTTGCTTATCTGATTACATGAAAACTATGACCTTTTGATGTTGATGTTTTACTTCCAGGTCAAAGAAATGAAATGGCTGCCTGCTGTCCTCCCACCCCATTGCAAGATCATCATTAGCAGTGTCCGCTCCGATCTTACTTACAAGTCCCTGATGAACAGACGTGACTGTGAGACTCTCTCCGTCCCTCTCTTCGAGAGCACCGCCGACAAGGGTGCAGTCATCGAGCGCCATCTTGCCATGCATTGCAAGTGCCTGGATGCTAGCCACCGCCGTACGATCGTCAACTGCAAGCTCAGCTCGCGACCTCTCTTTCTCACGGTGCTGGCCAACGAGCTGCGGGTATGTGGGACGTTTGAAAACCTTCCAGATCTACTGAAGCGATATGTCAAGGCTCCCTCGTTCAGGGACCTGTGGAAGTCCATTATATCTCGATGGACCAAGGAATACGGGTGGAGTACAGAGGGAAGGCTCTCTGCTTCCATGTCTAGTTTTGGACAGATCGATCGTAAGAACAACATCTTCTTCTCTTTAAATCTAGGCTCTTTTCTCTTTTACAGGCCTGATAATTGCCTGTTTTAAATCGGTTTCCTGATTTATTAATTTTTCCTGATTTTTTCCTGATTTCCCCAATTTTTTCCCAATTTTCTGACTCAAAAGGGGGGAATTTTGTTAGAAGCAATTTTTTTTTTTGTGTTTTTTTGTTGTTGTGATAAGTACAAATTTTTTGGAATTAAAATAGTGAGGGAAAGTTTTAGAATCACTGTCCTGCGATATTTGTGGAATTTTCCAAGTAGAATTTATTCCTCATCCAACAAGCTGTTGCCTATGCTCTTAAACAGCAGTAGAAAGTCTGTATCGGTGTTGTACATATTGTCAATACATACCATATTATTGCTAGTGGTACAATATATTTTGTTAACATTTGTAAAGTAGAAAGAAAAAATATAATTATTTGATATAATGTTTTACTCTTTGATTACACAAAAGATAATTATTTCTTTTGCATTATGTAATTCTTGCTATATACAATGAAATTAGTAGACTGATTAGCATTACTAGTGATGAATTTTCAGGAGAAAGAGAATGAAGAGAGAGTCTTAAAAGAGTTTCATAAGGGAAAGAATCATTTTACTTTTTGAGAATGTAAGATTTGAAATTGGCCACTAAATGACTCAATCGCATCCATCACGTATACAGCTTTCACTGGATGGGTAGCAGAGACCCTTCGCCTCCTGGCCTGCTCTCGTCACGGACTCAGTGAGACCGACATCCTCTCCCTCCTGAAGCACATGGGATACAAAGGTCAATCAGGGGTCACCAGCTTTGACTTTGCCCTCTTCAGGTCAGCCGCCTTTGATGCTCTGGTAGAGCGGCCTGGAGGACTCTTTGGGTTCTTCCACCAAGACCTGAGGGATGCGGTCCTCAATTCTCTGCTCGGTAAGTGGTTAAAGAGTTAGAGTGTGGTTGTTTTTTACCTGACTGCTAAGAAAGCATAAATGCTTGTTAGTAAGCAACCAGAGGACCGACTGCTTTAGGTCCTCTCCGAGGGACCTGGTGATGAGGATTAATGCCTTACCAAAGGGCACTAGCGCATCGACTTGGTTTCAAACCCGGGTCCCCGGAATATAAGACCACTGCTCTACCAACTGACCTATTGCGCCTCCTTCAATTAAGTTGGGTTCTCTTGTCCTTGTTGTATGGCGATGTATGAGTACAGCCTCTTGCAAACATTCAATTTTGCCTCTGTTTGCAATGCACTTAAGATAACGTGTATGAAATCATGTATGAAATCTTTAATAGAAGTCATAGGTTCCATATCTTTGTCATGAAATTGAACAACTTCCATTACAGATGATGTGTATTGAATACAATTTGAAATGTAATGGCTACTTTCATTGCACGAAAAATTGAGTCCATTGCTTATACTCTAGGATGAATCCGTATGTTGTCTTTTCCTCTGTATATCAGTGTCTTTAATATGACTTTAGATCCTAGGCCTGCAAAATGCATACCTGTAAGCCTTGTAAGCCCCCCCCCTTTTGTCTACATTCAATGACATTGGTATACATCCTCCTGAAAAACTTTGTTTTTTAAAGATAAAGACCAGTTATGGTCATGCGATTGCATTGGGAAATCTAGCATATAAGTATTGGTGTGTACTGCAAGGTTCTGGAATCATCAAAATGATAAGAAATTTGGCCCAGTCTTCGTAAAGTTACAAGCATGGTACACAGAAAGATGTATATGGGACTATGCACACATGTGCGACACGTGCGTTATATCTATCACGTCCAAATAGATAAACTAATTTACCAAATATATCAATTAGTAGGCAGTTTCCCGGCAAAATTTTTATCATCATGTACTAATCAAAACATATTCTTTCACATGATTGGCAATAAGAGCTTCCATTTCATTTCTTGAGAGGGGGGCGTTTCCAAAACTGGTCTTTACCTTTAAAGACACTCCCTGTGTTAAATATTTGTCTTGATTAACATTTTTTTTGGTTTTTTTGTAGCAGATGTTTCTGCATTTATTGATAAATCAAATATAAAACATTCAAATAACAATAATAGTATATAATATAATTGATTTACATAAAAAGTGACAACTTAATACACACAAAATAAAATATTAAAGAAAAAAATACATAATTGAAAGCTTGAAAGTATGGAGGTAAGTAAAAATAATCAAGATAAATGCAGAGGCCAACTATCATAAGCAAGGAAGCTTGAGTCGATAGCAGCCGGGGGGGGGGGGGGGGGGTACATGGCGCTGTTTTAGGAGAATGTAGGGGAATAGAGGGTCACATATAAAGATTTTGTTCAGAGAGTATCTGAATAAAAAGTGGAAAGAAATTAATAAAAGAAAAAAAGAAGAAAAATGTGCAAGTGTGTGCAAGTGGGTGTGTGCAGGTGAAGTAAGTGTTCGATTCGTATTGTTAATGAACTTGTCATCTAAAATTAATTTAAATAAACAATTAACATTCTTTCAAACCAGGTGTTATCCCAGGACTGACCAATGACCAGACCTCGTCATCAGGGGTCGGTTTCCTGCCTCAGATGTTGAATGGTCAGATGCAGCAGTGCCATGAGCACCTAGCAGACTACTTCCTTCACCAACCCTCCTCCAGGAGAAGAGTGGAGGAACTCCCCTATCATCTAGACCGATGCGGAGATGTCAGTGGGCTCAACAAAGTCGTCACCAATCCTGAGTAAGTAATCATTCGTTCGTTCGTGTCTCCTTAGATCAAGATAGTTATGCAGGGCTCGAAATTAGCGGTTGCCCGGGTGCCATTGACCACCTAAAACGCCACCGGGCAACCTAAAAGTCCCGTCTTGGCTGCCCGGCTGGCAACCAACAAAATAAATGTCAAAAAAAGGAAATGATCTCAAATAGCCCCGGCCCCCGTAACGATTACGAGCGGCCGCTCTCTACTAGCTTTGTATTCATTGTGTGCATTTCTTGGTCGGCATGCACACGCGCGCTGAATCTCCGTCTAAAATTGTATACACAAATTCGGTCATAAAAAACTTGATTCACCTGGCTTACCATGTCGCACGCACGTGTACGCGAAAACACGTACATTTTCGCGGTTGCGAGACGGAGCGCAGGGATCGAGTTTTTTGCGGTCGATTTTGTTTCGATAGATCATATTAGCTGAACCTAGACCATTTGCTAAAAAAGATCGCCAAACTGCAATCAATTTCCATCATGATTGCCGCTATTGTATATAGTTTTCGTGAATAGAGGTATGAAATCAAAGCTTATTTTGTGATTATTCTCGCCATGATATTCATTTTTCAAATAAGTTTTCACAAGAAAATCGGAGAAAATGATCGTGACTGACAGTTCAGTTGCACAGTGCAGTGTCACTGCAGCTGCTGTGTGAGCTGAGCTGAGCTGAGCTAGAGTCGAAGAGACTTGACAACACTTTGAAATTGCTATCTGTTTGCATCATTATTGCCGTGATTTCAAAGTAGGTTCGTGAATCGAGGTATGAAACCTGAGCTTAGAACTAGTAAAAGTGTTACTTATGTCTTAGTTTTTAAACGACTGTCTGATGTTCTTGTGAAAATTTTACTTTGAAAAAAATGATTATCGAAATTCAGTAGAAGATCTGAACATGGTCATGGCCAGAATAATCACAATCTATTATGTTACAGTCAAATGCATTAAAACTTAGGTTTTTAACTAGATAAATGCTTTCTTTTTGAATGGGTAATTATGACGCAGGAAGCCCGAATTAAACCTTAGCATACAAAAAAAAATCTCAACAAACTATCCTTTTATGAATTAATGAAAAAGTAGCCCCAGAAAAAAGAGCCCTCGAAATGAAAAAAAAGCTCTCGAAAGTTGAAAAAGTAGCCCCCCAAAAATGTCCCCAAAACCTGAAATGGAGCCCCTGAAATGAAAAACTTAATTTTTTCCCTGACTGTTGTACCGGGCACTGAGTTAATTATGATTTTTTTATAGACCCTCTAGTTTTAATATTTTAATTCAAGATTTCAAGTAGCGCCCCTTATAACAAAAAAAAGTGCCATGGTAACCATGATTTTGTTGTCCAAATTACCATCCACCATGGTTACCATAGTATCAAACAATAAATATAGGGTCATCAAACAATGTATTTTATTGTTTGGTACCATGATTACCATGGTTACCATGGAGGATGGTAATTTCGATGGCGCGACAATTGCGACAGACCCGATGGCAGATTTATGCATTACACAAACCCCTTTAAACATATTCACTGTGACCACCTAAACTGCCATTTGGCAACCTAAAAAACTGTATAGGATGCCCGGCTGGCAACCAAGAAAAAAAGTTAAGTGAGAGCCCTGTTATGTAAAGTTCCTTAATTAAATTAAATTAAGTTCTTCCATCACCCAATTGCTGCGATGGCCGTTTCATTAACAAGGGCCAGGTCTTTATCTGTGCAAACTGTTCTTCCGCACTGCAAGATGTGGTCCATCGTCTGAGTCTCTCCGCAGTCGCACAGAGTATCTTCTTCATGGGCAATGATAGTCAAAGTCTAGAGGGAGGGAGTAGGGTGGTGTAGGCCAGCTAGTCTAGTGGTTTTTAGAGTCTAGTCTGGTAGCTTTTAGATCCTGGAACCAGGCTGTCTAGAGTTTAACAATATCAGATTAGATCTTTGTGAAAGACAGTGGTCCTGCATGACTGACAGATGTTGGTCTCATGGTTGCTTTCTACATGCATGTTAACACATTAGTAGAGTAATCAATTTGTTCTAGCTAGATGGTTATAGCAGAGCTGCCAACCATTCCGTTTTTGCAGGAATTACTCTGTTTTTTCCTCCAAATTATGGTATAACGTTTTTATGCCTCCGTTACGAAGTAGCCGGAGGCATTATGTTTTTGGGTTGTCCGTCCGTCCGTACGTACGTCCGTACGTACGTACGTCCGTCCGTCTGTACGTCCCGTTCTCGTGATCGCGTTATCTGAAGAACCGATTGATGGATTCCTGCCAAACTTTGGTCATGTATGTATCTTGCAGAGCCGATGAACTGAGTAGATTTTGGGGTCACGAGGTCAAAGGTCAAAGGTCACAGGGCTCATTATGTATGCAAAAACAGCTCGTGATCGCGTTATCTGAAGAACCGATTGATGGATTCCTGCCAAACTTAGGTCATGTGTGTATCTTGCAGAGACGATGAACTGATTAGATTTTGGGGTCACGACGTCAAAGGTCAAAGGTCACAGGGCTCATTATGTATGCTGAGACAGCTCGTGATCGCGTTATCTCAAGAACCGATTGATGGATTCCTGCCAAACTTAGGTCATGTATGTTTCTTGCAGAGCCGATGAACTGATTAAATTTTGGGGTCATGAGGTCAAGGTCAAAGGTCATGCGGCTCATTATGCATGCAAAAATAGCTTGTGATCGCATTATCATTAGAACGGATTGATGGATTCCTCCCAAACTTAGATCATGTATGTATCTTGCAGAGCCAATGAACTGAGTAGATTCTTGGGTCATGAGGTCAAAGGTCAAAGGTCATGCGGCTCATTATGTATGCAAAAATAGCTTGTGAACGCATTCTCATTAGAACTGACAGATGGATTACTATTTAACTCGGGACATCTTGCAGAGCCAATGAACTGAGTAGATGTTAGGGTCATGTGGTCAAAGATCAAAGGGTCATATATGTATATGAGAAATTGCTTGTAATCACGATATTCTGAGAACCTGTTAATGGATTACAATTGAACTTGAATTTGAACAATTTCTTCTGTTTTGGTTTGTAAAATTGCTCTATGACGGAGGCATCATTTCGACTGCGCGCAGTCGAAGTTCCATCTAGTTTCTTCATAAAATACTTTTTTTTTTTTTTTTTTTAATTAATTTTTTTACACACCACACGTCAAAAAAATGCCCTAAAATGGTGATTTGATCACAAATTCAATAGATAACTAATCTTAAAACATACCGTATTTGCCGGCGTTAAGGCCGCAGCTCCGTATAGGCCGCACCCCCGATTTTGACATTAAAAAAAAAAAAAAAAAAAAAAAAAAAAAAAAAAAAAAAAAAAATCGTTTTTTTGTTTTGTTTTTTGTGTTGGTTGTTGTTGTTGTTTTGTTGCCGAAAACCCACGCGGGGAAGGACCTTCATTTAACATCGAGGTGCAGTTAAAGGCGCTGATTTGTGCTTGTAAACTTGTCACAAATAATAGTAACAATGTCGTTTTTAGAAGAATGTGTAAGATCATTAATGTGAATTAAAAACAAAAGAGTACTAGGTCCTAGGATAGTACCTTGTGGTACACCATTTGTTATATAAAAAAAATTGAGGAATTATTATTATAAACTACATATTGAGATCTATTAGAAAGATTACTTTCAAACCAAGATGACAGACAAATTTTAGTGTTGTTGTAGTTTCCGAGTGGTGAGTCAACACACTGATTACTGAGCTGGGAGACATTGCCAGGCATAGCGCCATAAATTAAAACTAAAAAAAAAAAATAATAAATAAAAAAAAAAAAAAAAAATTTTTAAAAAAATCTTTTTTTACTCTTTCGCCGCACCCCGACTTTTTTATATTTTCTCTTCCAAAAATACTGCGGCCTATACGCCGGCTAATCTTGAAGAGAGAAATATTCTCAAAAAAAGAATGAAATGCTGATAATATAAAAATAACCAAAACAAAAAACCTGCAAAAACAGCATAAGGAATGAACATTAGTGCATAGGTCGCACGTGGTTGTAAGTTTCGTTTTTATGAATTCCTTTTTTTTGCCATCATGATTCCTTTTTTTGGTCGCACAAGGTTGGCAGCTCTGTTATAGCCTCTGGCACAGCAACAAATTTTCTCCATTTGCATCTAACAACCCATATGTTCATATAGATAAACTTAATTTTTAGGATTTTCCTATTTGTTTTGATAGCTTTGAATATTTTGTATTAGTGGTGAAGCTCAGGCCAGATGAATGATTTCCTCCCAAATGACATAGAAACATGAATGTCTTATGTACTCCTATGTCAAAATCTGATTATCATACATTTGAATCTATACATCAGATATGACATTATCTATGCGATCTACATTGTCTGTCTTCACCCGGATAGATGAGTTCATGTTCAATAGTAAGAATCACCTTGAGTGCCTGATGAACTTTGGCTAGTAAATACTCAGCACTCTTTCTTCCCTGATAGTGGATAAATCCAACGATGATTACCATTTTTGTCATTATCTACCGCATTTGCCGGCGTAAAGGCCACAGTATTTTTGGAAGAGAAAATATCAAAAAGTCGGGGTGCGGCCTTTACGACGAAACAGAAAAAAAAAAAAAAAAGAAGTCAAAACCAGCACGAATTTGTACATATGGGACTTGATCTACGAACGGTACAATAACTATACATTTCCACACATCTTACCAACAATTTTATCTTGCATTGTTGACATGAAGACGAAAATAAACTTCCAAAAACAACATCTGCCGATAGATTTTGATCCAAGTTCGTGCCAATGCATTGCAAAAGTAAAAGAAGGGCCCGTTTAACGGAGCCGCCGCGAAGCATCCAGCATGCGAAGTCGCCATTTTCAATCCATTCTAATGACTACATCACATAAAACAGCAGTGTATGGTATCAGCGCGGGATGGCCGCGCAGTTAAAGACGGTGATTTTAGTCACATCAACATTTGTACGCAAGAGATCGAATCTCGACTTTGGCAATTTTTTTTTTTTTTTTTTTTTTTTTTTTTTTTTTTTAAATGTCAAAATCGGGGGTGCGGCCTATACGGCGCTGCGGCCTTATCGTCGGCAAATACGGTATGTAATCTACATTGTCTCTTTTCGCCCGGAGAGCGCATAGATTATTGTCATCGATGATTATAATGCGCTATATAAATCAGAATCATTATTATTATTATTATCCTGCAGTACATTCCTGGCCATGCAGGCTGGCACCTCGCAGAATATTGCCCTGAAGCTCGATCTCCTCCGCTACTGCAACCGCCTCTCCAAGGAGAACTTCAGCATCACCACCTCCCTCACGAAGATGGTGTCCCAAGCCATCGGCAAGGAGGACAACCCTAACCAGGTGAAGAGTGCCTCTAAGGTATCCTTTGCCGATGACGTGGGTGAGATGGTGATGAGATCGGCTACCAGGATGGACTGGGGGCTGCCCGGTTTCAAGAAGAAGCTGGTGAAAAAGAACGACAGCATCGGTGTGGAGAGTGGTAAGTTCCCATTGTTCCCATAAAGACGTAACTCCATTTTGGCCATTTTGAGAAAAGTGGTTTATGTGTCACTGAGCACTTGGGCCTTAAGGAGGTAAGTCTATGTTTCACTGGCCATTGACTTCAATGGGGTGTTGGGTGGAGTTCAGTCTTTGTGTTTCCTGGAAAGCCCACAATTTTCTGAACATTTTGATATCAAATACTCATTTTGGCAAAATATGGAGTTACGTCTTTGTGTCACTGAACCCTCGAACTGTGCTTGGACCATATGAGATGAAAGGCACTTTTCTGTATTCAATTGCATTACAGTTTGGTATGATGATCATATTATGAAGTTATGATGTTTATTTTGACTCTCACCTGATGCTCAATGCATATTGTTAAATTTCAATGTTCTTTTTATACAATGCATGCAAAACAAACAATCGCACTGTGCCACATTGTATGTACCTTGGCACCATGAAGTTGTATGATCTAATGCAAGTTAACATTTAATATTTCTTTAATCTTAAGTATGTTGA
Source organism: Strongylocentrotus purpuratus (assembly GCF_000002235.5). Taxonomy (NCBI): domain Eukaryota; kingdom Metazoa; phylum Echinodermata; class Echinoidea; order Camarodonta; family Strongylocentrotidae; genus Strongylocentrotus; species Strongylocentrotus purpuratus. The sequence goes on along the minus strand of NW_022145612.1, from coordinate 42,097,959 downwards.
ATATTAATTTAAATTATTTGTATGCGCCTTGAGCATCTCTAGAGATGGATATGTTGCGCTTTATAAATATTGTTATAGTTCAAAAAAAAATTCTTTCTCTATGGCATATTGTTTCTTCTTATCATATAAGTAGCAAGAAAGTATTGGTAGATGAACAAAGAAAAACATAAAGATATCTTTACTGTAAAGCAACGTTGTGGTAATATGTCAGGTTGGTGTTTTTTGCAGGATGACATGTTAAAGTCTTATGTTGTAATTCTTCATAAAATGTGACCTTTTCTTCAAGAATTGTTCATCAGCTATGTGATCATGACACTGAAGTTTGATGTTTATTTTGACTGTCACATATTTCTTTCTATCTGATTCCTTTGTTCAGTCAATTTTAGCAGCCAGCTCTCCAATCATGCTATAGATCTGACAGGAGGAGGAGGGAAGAGAGCCGGTCCTTCTAGCGTCTCCTTTGGGTCCAGAGACCATCCTAGTACCTTCAGTGACTTTGAAAGCATAGGAAGCAGGAACACTGTAGAGAAATCTACGCTTGATGGTGGGGGTGAGGAGGGGTATATCCCAGGGGCGGATCTGACCATGAGTCGAGCCACTAGGACTGACCTTGATAGCATCACTGGTGGGGACGAGGCTGGACCACCACCACCACCACCCCTTCCTCCTCTTTCACTAGGTGCACTCAGTGGCTTAGGTGATGGCAGAGGTGGGATCGACAGCAGGATAAGTGACTTTGAAAGCAGTAGGAGTGGGTTGGAGAGCGGGAGAAGCGAGATGAGCGTGGGTGGACAGTCTCGTCCGGACCATCCGGTCGAGGAAGTGATTGTCAAAGAAGAATTCACAGCATTATCATCAGCTTGCCCTGGAGATGTGTCATCTCGTGGAAGCAACTTCAGTGATCAGAGGAGTCGGGGAGGAAGCATATTGGACGAATCGGAGAAGGCAATGAGTGATGGAAGAGGAGAGAGCCGAGTGGGAAGCAGCATCCCTGATGCTTCTGAGCTGTCAAGGAGCCTAGCTAGCTTTGCTCCTGGAGAACAAGACATGCTTGACGACTTGGTCAACTCTCTCGGAGATGCTTTTGAAATATCAAGCGACAAAGAGGAGAGTCAAGTTGAGGAAATGATTGATTTTGACAAAGAAGTAGATGAGGAGAGCGAGATGGAGGGAGAAGTGCTTGATGAAAACAGGATACGGTGTAAGAGTGCACTTCTTGCGATGCATGTCGGAAAGTTTCTAGCTGAGAAATCTGCGTTTGATCAATCTGAAGAGATGTTGATGCTGGCTTATGACAGGATTATAGATGTAAGTTAAATGCAAGTCCACTCTTGACTTGACAAGTTTTGTGAAACGGGCCCAGATCTATAATTTCTTTTCTTTTGACTTATCACTGAGGTACCAGGTTTTTTTGATAGTTCACTGTTAGGCTTATATGACCACTATATAACACACATAATTCAATTTTTTTTGTTTGAAGCGGCTTTCTTGTACTTAAAACTCAAGTGCAGCAGAATATGCTTTGTATTTTCCTTTTGTTTTTAGGTAAGAAAAATATGAACCTTGATATATTATAATGCTTGTTAAATATGTTACCTCATGCATTTTTGTTGAAGCAGCATTGAAAAACAACTACAACTTGAGGGTTTCAATATAATTTCTTCTCTTGTCTTATTACATCCCAGAACAATTTGTCTTGTCGGTTGAATTTCTAGGCTGGCTGATATGGATACATGTAAATATCTTGTTGCTCCACTTTCCTGTCTCTTTCTAGATGTTCCCACTGACGTACAAAGAACAGCTGCTGTTTGTTGAGGTACAGGAGAGCATAGGAGAAAGACACCTCTTCCAGTTGCGTAAGGACGAAGCACAGCGCTTCTTTGGCAAGGCTCTTAACACGCTGGAGCATATCATAGAAGAAGAGACTTATGACAACATCAAGCCACTCCTGGAAACGAAAGGTAGAAACATCTAGAATTCATTCACCTTAAGAGCTTCTTCAGTTGGAAAATGTTGTCAGTGAAGTTTCAAATTATTAGAGTTTGATGAATGCATTTTCTTACACCAGGGACTGCATATTGTGTTTGGTGCTATATTTTTGGGGGTTTGTCAGTCTGTTTATCTGTTATCTGAGAACCTCTTTGTTACTGTGTGAATTGTGCTTATATTTCAGTCAAACCTAGCTTATGTAATAGCATTTAAGGATAAACTTAGTGTGATTATTACGGGTACTCACGCAGGGCAGTGACAAATTCACTTGCATGGGCTATTCCCTGGGTTATCAGGTTCCATATTAATCGTTTGCTACAGGATTGTAGTGTTAAGACTTAGGTACTAACCAGCTGGGGGGTGTTTCACAAAGATCCTAAGTAGAACTTAAAACTAAGTTGGACTTAAAAATTATGGAGAGGCATTTGTAGCCTTAAAATGAAATATATTCAAAAGCAGAAATTCAAGTATTTTAGACTTTTTATAAATTCCACATCAAGAACATGATATCTCCCATGATAATAGAAAATATGAATGATTTGAATCAACATTTTATGCCTTTCAAAATAACTTTAAACAAATATTTTAAAAGATGCTAATGGCTAAGTCCAACTTAGAGATAAGTTCAACTTAGGATCTTTGTGAAACACCCCCCAGGACTAATACAAATTTTACAAAATATTAGTCTCGTAGAATAATCGCCAAACCTCATCACATTAATTTTAGTAACAAAGAAAACAGCATAATGCCTATCCATATGCAGTTCTCTCTCCTATATGGCAAATTAACTAAATGCAGGGTGACAAGAAAGACTGCTTTTGTGAAAACTCTTAATATGGATCGCCCCATATAAACTACTATACTTTTTTTTTTACGAGCAAGGTTTGTGATTACATCACTTAATCTTTTGACGGGGTGGGTTGGCGTTGAAAAGGGCCCACTCATGGTCTATCTCCGGTTAGAGCACGGGTACCAGAGATAGCTGGAGCCTGAGTGGATTTTTTTCAGGACCAACCAACCCCGTCGAAAGAATATGTGGTGTAACACAAACCACGCTCAAATCTATCCTCACCATGGAAGCCTTCAGAGATGACTATACTCTGATTATTCTTGTACTGTATCCATGATCGTATCCTACTATCTTTCATGTTTTGAATTGCACAGTTCCCCAAAAAAACGTTGGTCTCTTTGCCAATCTGCTGAGATTGAGAGGTCCATCCTTCCCAGGGCCCCCACTCACAAGCATAGCTTTTTGGGGTCTCAATTTGGATTATGTTTGTTCGTCATGATTGCTATGTCTGGTGTTTTTTTAATAAACTGAACTGAACTGAACTGAATTATTTTGACTTGTTGATGACAGGACGGCTGTTGAACAGGATCGGCAGTATGGCTGTCCATGATAGGCGGATAGAGGAAGCGGAAGAGATCTTGATGGAGGCCAGTCAATGCATGAGACAAGCAAACAGTGTGGCAGGCATCGCAACAGCACAGTTAAACCTTGGATTCCTCAAGTATGTCCTGCTATTCCTTTCATGTATATAATATTCAGTTAAACCTGTCTATAAAGACCACCCATGGGAGACTAGAAAAATGGTCTTTATAGGCAGGTGGTCTTTTAGTACATGTTTCAATGAGAAACCATTTTCAAGGGAAACCAAAAGTGTGGTCTTAATTTGTAGACAGGTGGTCACTAAAGCAGGTTTGACTGTATATGGAGTTTCTGTCTAAATAATTTTCATCTATTTTGGTGAGAAAATGATGACTTATGATGCTTCATTCTATGACTAGATGCAGGGAAACAAAGTCTCTTGATATTATGTTGAAACCAATTTTAATTTGGTTAGAGCATGGTTTAAATGAATCAAAACAAATTTATTAAATTCTCAGAATATATGTATTTTAATTTTTTTTCAGTTTTCCACTCAGGTGAGAAGAGAAATAGCAATCATCATTGTATAAGCAAAAAGTATTGTGCGTAACTTTGGGTTTGGCCCAACAGATGGATATCCTTCTGCAACATATTGATATACACATGTTTCCATAGGGTATTGCAAGTTGCTTGCAACCACCAAACCCTCCCCTGACTTGAAAACAAGATGGTTTACGACACACAACGTATCTCTCTTCATATCTTAGGATAAAAGTGGATGACTATCAGTCTGCCGAGGCATGCCTTCTGGAGGCTCTGCAGACCAGAGAGAGATGGTATGGCTCAGCGCACCCACTGGTAGCTGAAGTACTCAACGAGTTAGCTGGACTACTATGCAAGTACGATAATGAGATCTGGTAAGTGGAGTAGATGCTCAATGTCAATATGAAGAATGGAAGAAGGAAGGCTTGTTGGGTGTATGTAAAGTCAATGCTTCTGAAAAGAACACTCTTCCCTGGGGAGTATTTCACAAAGACTAAGATCAACTTTAAGTTGGACTTAACTATGGCAGGCCATTCATGCCACTGTTTGCTCTCACCATTTACTGGCATTGGTGTCTCAATGGACGTACAAATCATGGTCACATATCTACAGAATTTACATTTTTTGATAGCTCATTATTAAAGGAAAAAATATTATCTAAAGATCAACTTAAAGTTAATCTTAGTCTTTGTGAAACACTCCCTTGGTCTCTTAGGTTAGGAGGTCTTTGTATACAAGTTGTTCCTAAAGGCCCATTCCCACACGAGATGTTAAAATTACCTCATAGACATATGTTGCTGTAGAAAACGAACATAAAATGCAGTATGTATAACCAACAGAGTTTCTGAAACATTCTACAATGTGCATTGTGAACAATGCTATTCATACACCAAATGAGATAATTTTCATTAGAGATTAGACTGAAAATTGCTCAAAGAAAATAAGCTGTCCTTTAATGAGAGGTGGTCACCAAGCCAATTTCATCTTCATTATGACTGCGTCATTGACTGTATCAATGAGTGTATTGCACTCGGAACAGCAAAGCACTGTATATGCAGAGCATTTATCAGTCTAATAGTCCTACTTCCCAATCAGAATTCTTTTCTTTCAGTTATATCATAACTGATTTATTATGAATATTTATTTATTTATACAGCTATGACAGAACGAAGGCAGAAGCATATTACAGGAGAGCTCTGAAGATTCGTCAAGAGTCCCTGGGGAAGGATCATCTTCTTGTAGCAACCACTCTCTTTCATTTAGGTAAGAAGAACAGGTCTATTCAGATTCTGAGATCATTTGGTTATGTGATAAAGACTTATGAATTGTCTTGCTTTTTAAAATTATTATTTAATGGTAGGAAAAAAAATTTAGAGGGGTATCTTGACTTGAAAAATTTGTTTTAAAGGGTTTGGGTAACATTGTCTAAGATTCTAAAACAAAATCCTGGATATAGCTTATGCTGCAATGATAATTATAAACCTTTAGGCCAGTTAGGAACCCCATGAATTTTACAAGCCGATCGCCTGTCTGATTATCAAGATATTTATGATTGGAAATCAGAATTTCCAAAAACCTTTTCTTAACGGTTTTTATAACACTACAGTTTATTGGGAAAATGAGTATAGTAACACTGGTCACACAAAGACTTTTACTTTTTTGAGGCACTTCATGTTAATTTTGAGGCTAACTTTTTTTAGAGCATTAATATTACACCATATCACAGAAACTGATAACACGTAGCTATAGGGCCATGCATCTCAGATTGAACATCGTTGATTTGAAAAATCTGTTATAAGCTAAAGAGGCTGATATTGATCATTGGAATTCCTTTCTTCATTTGCAGGGAGACTACTCAGGAATGATGGGAGCTTCCAGAGCAAGAAGGAAGCCATGGAGCTGATGAGCAGAGCACTTGATATCCGCACCACCAAGTTTGGAGCTCACCACAAGCTCACCCATGCCATTCGCAACACTGTCAAGGGTCTGCGGAAGGAGCTGGATAGAGGAGACTATGACCGCGCTCCAGTCAAGCCTCCGGATAAGAGAACAAGGGATAATCCCAGGAGCAACCTCAGCTGGAGGGAGCAAGATCTGTTAAGTGCCGGAGGGAGGAGCGGTTCACCAAGCCGCAGGGGTTCCAGCTTCAGCGGGCGCAACAGCCCAAGAAGCATCGACAGGAGTCCATCCCCACGGCCAGGTAGTAGATACGGGGGAAGCGTCAGGCATGGGAGTGTGCAGTACAACACGGAAAACAAGGGAGGGAGAGGAGATGGACGAGGTATCCGGAGAGATAGAGCTCAGAGCTGTCAACATCTGAAATACAATGGAAGCTCTCGTACAGGTTCACCTCAAACTAGATCCTCAACAAACAGGAAAGCTCATTCGGCTGCATCTGGAACTCATCAGACAGACTACAGACCGTCGAGTTCATCTTCATCGTCATCCTCCTCTTCCAACAAGGAACCTACCTTGAAAGCCAAGTACCTGTACAGTGGCCACCCTGATACCAGAGATGATGGTGTGTCCTTTCAAGAGGGCCACACTGTCCTTGGGAGCAGTGAGATGGGTGATGAAACAGGTAGCAACAATGGCAGCAGAGAGAAGAGCAATCAAAGACAAGTGAATGGACGCTCTTACTCGTCTGTTAGTAGCTCTACATGGACCAGAGTGGGACCTAAGAATTCGGCCAGTGAAATGTCCAGCACCAGTCACAGACGCGACATTCCATCCGCGTACGACAGTAACATCCAAGGACCAAACAGTCACATTGTTTCACTTCTTGGAGAACCGTCGGGTCCTCGTTCAAACACGGTGGAGCCCCTGCATGATGCTGCGTGGTATCACGGGAAGGGTAGGTATCCCAAGGATCAACAAGACTTCTATCCGCCTCGAAGGCAACAGCAACGGCCAAACAGCCACAAACTACCACTGCTCAATCCTACCAGCCAGATAAGAAAATAATTATTTTCAAAATAAATTGAAAAATCAGGATTTACATGAAAATAGTAAAGCAACTTGGTGCTTTGCATTTGATTTGTGAGAGATTAAACAGATGTGATTATATCCTGCAGAGATTGTACACAATTTTGAACTTTGTCATGCCAATATTAGGTAGGCATGAAATATAGTATTTATTTTATAAGCAATTATATTGCTTCATCTAGTAAACTATTCCTAGGCACAGTATTGTTTTATCAAGACTGTAGCTGACCATCATAATTGAAAGGAAATATAAAGAAAAGACTTTGCAGGGCCCTTACCCTTTCCAGCCTCGTTATGATTTGTCTTGCCCTAATTAATTTGAAAGCCATTCCCTTTGATGCTGGAAAGTTAAACCAAAGTGTCATTCATGCATAGCATTTAAACTTTGAAATAGTATTTTGGAAAGAAGAGATGCTCCATAAGGAAACAGACAGTATGCATTTGGTGTCGGAGAAAAACAAAACAAACGTTGGGTCTGTATAACTCCCGCCAGAATTCTTCATAAATTGTTAACAATGTCAAGCAGCTGAAAAAAGTGTCTTTTGATATAATTGATAACGAGTTCTGTATTGTATTACATAAATTTATGTCTCTGTTTTGCTTTGTGACCAACAGAAAGCAATCAGTTCTCAGGAATTTATGTGAAATTTAAGTTGTCCTCGTAATCAAGGAATTTTTATATCAGAAATATGGATTTCTATGAAATATCTTTGTTTTGTGAAAGATATTTTTTATTGTAGAATTGAAATACTGGATCAAATATATGAAATTCAGGTATGAATATGTGAATATTTTATACTCTATATGATATTTTATAAGGAATCAAGCTATATACACATGTATAAGTAAAGTAAAACTGCCAAAATGCAAGATTTCTATGCACATTTTTTTACAATTTTTATAAACACTGTAAATTTGTTCACGTGATTGATGTGTGTTTTATTGAAATAGGAAAGTAAATCTAGTTTTAATATATTTAAGATGTGTGATTATATACTAACCATGGTAGTCTCTGATTAGATTATGCTGCTAAATTATACGAAGAAACAAACAAAGTGCCGAATATTACGATACAAATCAGGGCGTCTGTTACAGACATGGGTAAACTAACCACTTGCTGAAGGTAATCACGAGTTCTGACAATGAAAGGAAGAAAATTTTAAATCTCATTGCATTTTAGAATTCTGTCTTAGGGTGACTATCACCTTTACTTCATTGAGCCTTTATTGGTCATTACTGAAATCAGATATATCACTTAAAGTAGACTTTCATTGAATTCTGTTTTTATGCCTCCGCTACAAAGTAGCCAGAGGCATTATGTTTTCTGGTTGTCCGTCCGTCCGTACGTCCCGTTCTCGTGATCGCGTTATCTCAAGAACCAATTGATGGATTCTCTCTAAACTTGGATCATGTATGTATCTTGCAGAGCCAATGAACTGATTAGATTTTGGAGTCACGAGGTCGAAGGTCAAAGGTCACAGGGCTCATTATGTATTCAAAAATAGCTTGTGATCGCAATATCTCAAGAACCGATCAATGGATTCCTGCCAAACTTGGGTCATATATGTATCTAACAGAGCCAATGAACTGATTAGATTTCGGGGTCACGAGGTCGGAGGTCAAAGGTCACAGGGCTCATTATGTATTCAAAAATAGCTTGTGATCGCAATATCTCAAGAACCGATCGATGGATTCGTGCCAAACTTGGGTCATGTATGTATCTAACAGAGCCAATGGACTGATTATATTTTGGGGTCACGAGGTCGAAGGTCACAGGGCTCATTATGTCTACAAAAATAGCTCGTGATCGCGTTATCTCAAGAACCGGTCAATGGATTCCTGCCAAACTTGGGTCATGTATGTATCTAACAGAGCCAATGGACTGATTATATTTTGGGGTCACGAGGTCAAAGGTCACAGGGCTCATTATGTATGCACAAATAGCTTGTGATCGCATTATAATGAGAACCAATAGACAGATTACTATCAAACTCAAGACATGTATATATGTATCTTGGAGAGCCAATTAACTGATTAGATTTTAGGGTCATCAGGTCAAAGGTCATGGGGCTCATTATGTATGACTATAAATAGCTTGTGAATGCATTATTATTAAAACCGACAGATGGATTACAATCAAACTTGAATTTTAAAAATTGCTTCCGTTTTGGTTTGTAAAGTTGCTCTATGGCGGAGGCATCATTTTTGACTGCGCGCAGTCAAAATTCCATCTAGTTTATAAATGGAATTGTTAGTTAGAATACGGTGCGATATTGTGAATCTGCTGCGTGCTGGTTTCACAAAAATAAACGGGGAAAAAAATGTAGCTCGAAATTACATCCAAGAGTTACACGTCCAGGCATTTGGGGGTATTGGCAATGGCGAGAATTGCATGTCTCTGTATGCTTTACAGAGCAGAATACAGAAAGGACATCGTCTGCTCATGGACTGGTAGGTCCATGTCTGCTTAAGCTAGTCTCTTGAGTGACGTCACAAATCTCTGCAGTGTTCGGTAGAGCTATTCAAGTGCGAAAGTGGGGCAGCAGTTCACCATTTTGACATTGATGAAAATTGTTTCTTTGAATGTTTCCAAGTGGGAAATTTTGACAATCTTGTTCGGTCTTAATTTCCTGTTTGCAATGCAACAAATTAAATCAATATTCAAAATCATTAAAAGTCCACTTTAAATGATACCACTTTTAGTAGTCTGCAATATTTGTTGTTATTTTGGCAAATCTTGTTAGAATTGATGAGAATAATTTCATTTTCAAAGTCATTGAATTTAACAATCACTAATATTAGATTTATATGTGTGACTATGAATTCAATACCTCATGATAGAAAACCAAGAGAACTACTATAATGGCATAGTTGAAATGTATTAATTTATTGAGTTACCATAAATAGGGTAATCACATTTGCCGGTAAGAAACTGAAAACCAATTATGCCAGTCATAAAAGTTGTTTCAATATCCATCTAGCTAAAAAGTGAACATGGTTTTATTTAATTTATTAATAGTTTTTGGATCTAGAAAGCTATCTCTCAAAATGTGTACTGATTATTTTTTGGGCTCTTCCACGTCCTCCGTCTTTCTGAAATTATATGTTTATTGTATGTTCAAATTGTTTGTATTGTGAGACAATGCCTGACATCTGGCGAATATATTGTACGTCATTATCTTGTGTTTGACAATCCAATCGTAATATAGCTGTTTCTCTTTGCAATCCTGTGGCTTTCATCGTGGACTGCATATGAATTATATGATATCTATGGTACAAATATCACTTATGAATTTCTCACATCAAAAAATAAGATATTGTTTCGGTCAATTTTTACATTTGTATACTTCTTCAGAACTGAACCACCCTACTTGCATGCCTAATTTCTGCTGCCTATTGATAAATTTTGTTTACATTTGATATCCTACAAATGTTACTTATCCTGTGTATTTTAATGTATCAGGAATATACTGTAGATTTCTGTGTATGAAATGTATGTCTTTATATCGTACCCCACTACCCTTAGTGACTATGTCATGCACTGTTGAAACCAGTGACCTTTTTTATGACACATTCAAATTTGCCAAGTCATATATTTTACAGCCTCATGATCATTCCAGAATTCCAGGGGCAAGGATTTGAAACTCTAACAATATTAGATTTATTATAATTCACTGTCACATATCTTGTCCGTGTGTGTGGGAGAGAGAGAGAGAGAAAGAGAAATATTTTCAGAGAGAGTTCCATTAAAAGATTAAAAGCATAGAGTCGGATGCTTTCTGCATAACTAATTAAATTATGAGCGGGGGATTTGTTAATCTCCTAACCTCTTAACATTGACCTTCATAATCAAATCTCACCTCTACCCTAAAAACCATAGCACCCCTTTCATCCTTCCCAATGTTATTATTTTGTATTGCCATGGTTACATGAGATATAGACAGATTACCTGAGCTCAAGGTCAAGGCAAAATGGACCTGTCATTCAATTACGATCTATTATTAAAGTCTGCTTCCCACTAAGATACCCAATCAAATTAATGTATTATTGTGTAACATCGAACTGATATATTCATGGCAGGAATATGACTAGGGGGAAATAAAATACAAGATATATGCTTTTAGATGTGTACAAATTAGATTTGTGTTATCTGATTTTTCATGTAGGTGCCTTTAATTGGAATGAAAAGGTCCACCTGCATAGTTTTGGAAGTCACACGACCTTTTGGGAGATTGCATTCCAAAATGTATTAATTGTGTAGCATATGGCATGACAATTCAGAAAAACACTATTTATGTGAAAGATACTTAGCAGTTTTGCTATTACAGTTCATATTTTAAAAGAGAGAGAATGAAGCCATCATGGGACTTGAAATGAGTAGAAACTATAAAATCAATGGAATAATAAAGATTTTAGAAGAATTAGAGAAGCAGGTAGAAAAAAGTTATGAAAAGTTTATCACTAATGATAATGGTAAATCTCTCATTGGCAATTTTAATATTTCCCCATTATTTGATCATCATTCTCTGATGACAGAATATGTTTTGTTCTCCATAATTCTAACATTTTGGGTAAATATTCTTGACATGTCTTCCGATTTAAAATGCAGATTTTTTTTTTTTTAAAGAACTGCTTTTAGTATTTTGGGCATACGGTAGATTTGAATTAAAAAAAGCAAATTTTCCATGTATAACATTTCGCATATATACATGAATAAGTCTCCAATAGAAGATTCCCATATATCTCTCTTGACATTTTGTGTAGTGTTTCTGAAACTTTCACTTATCTTCTTCTCACGTCTTCCTTCTTCCATTAATAGAAAAAGATTTTTTTTAATAAGAGAAGAAATCAATTTCAGCTTACATTCAACGTATTTAAATTTCAATCACCCATTTAAAGGTTCTGATATTGGAGATATGATGACTGAATCTAAGCTCCTTAATTAAACATTTCCAGTAAGTTTCATTATGTGTATATAGTTCAAGCATAAGGTCACTTATTAGTGAGTTAATAATGATTATTCTAGTGATATTCTAGTAATTATTCTAGTGATAATGATTTCCAAGGGAAATTTAAATGGCTACTGTTTTATGTTTTATGCAGCCCAGCTTTTATTTTTTCTAAAGATTCAAAATTTTATATTTTTAACATCAAAGTGCCTCTCGTTCATCCTAAAAATGTGTGTATCACGGCAAGCTGAAGTTGGGAGTCAAGTTTTTTGAGCTTGATATGCGTGTTTACAGCCAGTACCGTCATTATACTCCGTGTAATCCTTTAAACAAAATATGCCATTTGATCAGCAACCAGCCATAATGCTATATTCTGAATTGTAACATAAACATATCTCTCCTGTTTTTTTCATTACTGAGAAACATGTATACAAATTATTCTTGTAATGTTATATTTGTTGATCAAAGAAACAGAAAGTTCTCTCTTTTGAGCTGAAAACTATACAAGTTAGGTATAATGCCTTACATTTTATCATTACATTTCATATTCAGTGCCTTATTATGCCTGATCTTCATGTCTCCAAGACCAATTAAGTTACAAAAAAAATATATTCTGCCTTCAGATATAAACATTATGATGAATCTAGAATATGATATTTATATACAGGCAGCTGTCAAGTTAGAAACATTATATATAGTTCATTTCTCTCCTGTTTTTGTCATTACTTAATTGAGAATATGTGTACATGTATGCCTGTATATATTTGTTGATCAAAGAAACAGAAAGTTCTCTATTTTGAGCTGAAAACTATACAAGTAACGTAAAATATGCTTTACATTTGATCACTAAATTTTATATTCCCGCATACCGGAGTGTTGGCTCAGTCAGTAGAGCGTCCGCCTCACAACCGGGAGGTCGTGGGTTCGAACCCCGGCCGCGTCATACCAAAAGACGTTAAAAGATGGGAGTTGTTGCTACCTTGTTTGGCATTCAAAAATAAGGTATAGAGCAACATCGATCTGGCGCTGCTCAGTGGCTGCCGGGCTCACGATCAATTGGGCAAAAAAAAATTCTGTTTCGGTTTAATAAAATTTGGAGTGGACTATTAGGCTATTATTATTATTATTATTATTATTATGCCTTATTATGCCTATATCCAGTCATGTCTCCAAGACCAATTAAGTTACAAAAAAAAAAGATATTCTACCTTCAGATATAAATATATCATGATGGAACTCGAATATGATATTTATATATATATGCAGGCTGTTTAGTTAACAATATCACTTGACCAGTTGTGATTAAAAAAATAAAATAAAAATATGTGTTAGATTATAGCTGTTAGCAATAGAAATGTATTGTGCAATACATGTATTGCATTCTTGTATGTGCCTTATAACTATTTTGTGAACCAAATTTGTAAACTGTTCTTCAATTTTGTAATTTTTGTCCATTCTAGCTCTATCTGCCGTTTTTCTGACAAATAAACAAAATATTATACAAATTGTCATCATAGATCATTCTTTATTTTTTTATTTGTGTCCGGATTTTTATTTTGTTATCATAGGCCAGGGTAAATTTAAATGTCATTTGATTAATCTAGAAAAGAACAAGTTGCTAATGACCCAGCCTATAGCTCCGATCGCCAAGAAAGTAATGACTGTATAATTCTTTGCCAATGATTCATTCTTTTTGACTGCATTTAATTATGTCAGGCCTACTTTCACAAGCACCTTTTGATATAGGAGCTCGATTTATCCATGGAGTTGCTAACTCCAAGTTTATCTCAGTTATATTGTGTATACCTGTAGGTGAAGAAAAAACGTATTTGACAAACTTGTTTACCAATAGATATATACCCCATCAAATTGGTTGTTCTTTCTCAGGGAAATTTATTTTAACCAGGGAAGCACTGGCCCGGGGGGTTTGTTTGTTGTAAACTGTCTCCTTTTCTTCGAGTATAGATGCGTGTCATTATTGTACATTTTAGGAGTAGATTTTCTGAGTCTGAAACAAAATTGAGACATGTTTGAGTCACCTGTCCAGCTTTCCAGCAATTATATTATACATACGATCGACCGTTCGAATTTTCGGGCGAATGGCATCCCATGTTTCGGACCATTTCGAGCTTTCATGGGAAATGGCTAAGGAGAGCCTCTGCTAGGTTCTTTGAAACTTGTAATCAATCTATTCGACGAGCGCGCCCTTTTTTGCACGTGCAGCTAGCCCATGTGTTACACAACATGTAGTTTGAATCGTAGGCTCGCGCTAGCGCGCGCTCGATCCCAGCATATGCGCCTAGTACTAGTAGCCTACATAATCATGATAATATCATTGCCGCTCATATCGACCGACTCGGAGTCGCACCGTACTCGTCTAGTAGATCTATTTAGATCATGTAAAAATTCACACTTGTTCATATTTTAAAAACAAAGATTCAAGTTGATTACGCAATCGGATGCCGTTTCGCAGTGTAGATTAATAGGATATCAGAAACATCGACAAATTGGGTTGCCAAACAGGAAAAATGGCGCCTGCCGCCCCAACATCGCGGGCTGTTGTGATGGATCATATTCAATCCAACGATGTGATGATCTTCAGCAAGACATATTGCCCATTCTGTAAAAAGGTTTGTGAATAGAAGTCTAGACCCTAGTCTAAATATTTTTGCTATGTTTCTGTCTTTTTACATGAACATGCATGTCATTAACCTGTTTAGTAGATCGTCAACATGGTCAATATAAGAGAAAGAGATTAGGCCTAGATTCTAGGTCTATCAATCTACATTTTGTAAGTTGTTCAGTTATCATTTATTTTGTAGGCCTAGACTTAGCCCTAGGCTAGGAGTAGGAGTCTTTTCCCCACTTGACTTGTTTCAAATTAGCTTAGGCCCTAGGGCCTACATGTGGATGGAGTCTATCCCCAACATGACTGGCTACGCACCCGCGTCTAGAGAAAGCGGCGAAAGGGTGTCTTTTTCAGCTATACGACGGCGTCGATGTTTTCCATAAAATTAAAAAGGGATGTTTTTCAGGCACCGATTGGACAAAATTCTAGTCTAGGGTCTAGACTACTAATACTTTTTCAATTTCAGATTCACAAATCACAGGTTAGGCGGAGCTTGTTCAGAAACCTATCCAAAATTTGACCTGTAACTCTGCCGTGGAGATACCATATCCAAAATGAAATAAATATTATTTAGCCTAGGGCCTAAATGTCCAAAGATCATGAGTTAAAATTTGTTAGACTAGACCTATGTTTATTTCCTGTTTCGTGTCAATTTTCTTGTTATTTTTGGAGTATTTTACGGTTAAACGTTGATATTAGTATACACTTTTTCACAGGTTTCACGGCAAAGCGCTGCACAATACAAGTGCATACCGGTGGTGGGTTGCGGGCGCGCGCCTGTGTGAAGTTATCTACCGTAATGTCTCAGATCCACATGAATAGTCAATACACACATAACGATAACACACAAATGCACGCACTGAAGACGATGTGGCTGTAAGCAAGTTTGCCAGTAGACTCACGATTTGAATTTTCAAGTTGAACAAATGGTATTTTACTGCTATTAAAGGTAGTACTAAAGAGTATTAATGACTGCTTTGAGAGAAATAGTTGTTATAATACGCTCTGGAAGGTTAGAATTATGCTATTGCCTGAGGTGTGCCGAGGGCAATAGCCCAATTGTAACCTTCCCGAGAGCGTATAAAAACAATTATAAAATGGCTCTAGTATTTTAAGCATCGTGATTGGTCAATACGCGTCACATGACATTGAAAAAAATTTGATGCAAGCACGATTTTGCAGAAATGAGTGCAGAAAAAGCGCAGTAAAAAGTTATATTGCGTACGCGTGACCATGGAGATCCAGTGCGCGCGCGTACGTGTAGTACGCGCTCCCTCGAGTTGCATTGCAATTATTGTAGGCTACGCGTAGCTAATATTGTACGCTCCACCATGATCCCCAGCGCAACGTACGCGTAGCTAGCTCTAGCTAGCTAGCTAGAGCGGCCAGCGGGGTATTATTAAAAAGCAAATTTTTATTTTACTTTTCCCTTGGATTTAGGCCTGTTTTGACTTTTGGATTTTATAATGAAGCCAGGAATTTCAGCTGTCTGATGTAGACTCGTCTCTAGACCCACTGTATGGATTTTATTTTTAATCAAGCCAAGGCAATGAATCCCATTGACTTTTTGGTAAGCCTGCAAGGTCTTAGTCTAATTAGAAGTAGAACCAACATAACTCTAGATCTAGATCGAACTCTCGTAGACTCTATAACTTATTAGATCTAAAGTTTCGTTTTTGCTATTTGTGTCGCTATTTTATAAAACAAATAACGCACTTGACCCTGTTGTGCAAAACGTAAATGCAGTAAACGCTCGGTTTCTTCAGCTGGTTCGCACTGTCAACTCGCCGCAAGCGGCTCGTTGCACAGAGCGGCACCAATCTAAAGAAACCTCGCGTGTACTGCATTCACCGCTATTGCACTCTGGGACGTGCGTTATTTGTATACTATTTCTCGAATATTAAAGCAGTCATTAATACTTTTATATGCCAAAAAAAAAAGAGTCAACCTATGACACCACCTTGGCCTTTCTCTCGTTTATCTGCACGGTTGTTTTTTATGAGTGTAGGCTATCATTGAGAGTAGACTAGATCTAGATTCTAGTCTAAGCAAGATATTTTTACAATTTTTTTTTTTGTTTTTGTTTTTTTTTTGGGGGGGGGGGGCGGCCCTGTGGGGAATATAGAAAAAAAAACTGCGCTTTCATATGACACCTCACTTAATATTGAGTATCACCTTCAGGATCACGAGCAATATTAGTTTGAATCTCTGGTAATTAAAACATCAACCAATTTAGCAGGAGTACGCAATGGCCAATGCATAGGGATGTGTGCAATCTCTACAGGAAGGATTTTAGCACTACTAGACCTAGACATCTACTAGAATCTAGGCCTACTAGACTCTAGATCTATTTTGAGAAAAAAATTATGGAGAGTTTCACGTACCCTTTTTGGTGTTCTTGCTGTCAGCAAGTCTTGCAATTGATCATCAAGAAGTTGAAATCTTGGGAGAGTTTCTTCAGCCATTTTTGCCTTGTTTGATCGAGTTTGATCGAGATTAAAATTACCGACCAATTCTTCGCACACGTACGGTATCCTCGATTGCTCAAACCAGTTTTTAACATGTGAACCTATGGGTATTTCACCAAGACTGAACTATTTTCCCGGTAACCATGGTAACTGGAATTTTACCGGGAATTTTACAGGAATAGTTAAAGTTTATGACTGCAATTTCGACCAATCAGATGGCTGGATTTCTTAAGTGAGGTATATAATAAGTTTTGGTATGGGGTCATGAATTTGGTTCAAATGAACATATATTGGAAGCATATATGCGATCCTACAATATTCAACGATCGTTGTCGCGGTTGAAATCGAGTCTAAAGTTATGAAATTGTAAATAATCAACTCTTTATGTTGTATAGCTCCCTCTCAAGGTCAAGATATTAATTAAGCTATAAAACAATGTTTCTTGACTAAAATCGACTGATTAGCTATTCCTGTTTGGAAATTATATATCACAACTACATATTCTGAGATTTTCATGGTCGCAGCTAATATTGTGAGGCCGTATAGGCGCTATTTGAAATTAATCAAAATTTACCGGGAGCACCGGTAAATTTTAACGTTCAATTATTTTCGAAAGCAGAAGTGTTTAGGGTAGGGGCTAAATTTTCTATCTAACCAACCAATTTCAAAATCTCCCAAAACTTTGTATTACCTTTAAGGTGTCATCAATTTTCACTGAACTAAAGTACCGATTTTTAGGTTTTAATACACAGCCAGGATAGTAATGCAGCTATGTGTGATTACATCTGGCTTCACCGACTCCGGAGAACGTCAAAAGACAAAACATTTAACTCCTCCAATGAGACAGATCTTTCTATTGAAAGCAGAAAGTAAGGGTAACAGGATGGTTAAAATTTGAAAAGATGGAACCAATTACATAAATGATGAGAAAGATATTTGGCTTAAAAATATTGATTTGTTTACCCGACTGGCTTGGCTGCCAAGAAAGCATGTGTATGCTTTTACAATAGGTAAGCAACCAGCATCAAGATTTCGTTGATCTTGTAAGTTACGATAGTTACGAGAAACGCATAGTAATAGTAGATCGTGAACCTACATGTACACTGAATTGAAAGTGAAAGAAGTACCAAGATGACACAGAGGAGATCATTTGCCTATATCTTGAACTATTAAACTTGTACCGTTATAAGTTGTAATGAAAATTGAAGCCAATGCACTGTTTGGGCCCTATATTGTAGCTGACTAACTGTACTTTCAGTTAGACTCTGTTGGAGACTATGGAATTGTGCCATTCAAATCTCTGCCTGCGAAAGATTTTGCTTCTAGAGCCATTAACTATGTTTTGAAGTCGACAGTCGTCTGTCTATCCTGCTTCATTTCTATACCAATATACCGGTATGTATCTTGTGTGAGGAGAAAATAAACCCTAGATTTTGTAGGAGTAATAATGTCAAAGGTCAAATAATTAATTTGAACCAAATGTATGATTTGACTCCTATGTTGTTGTTGTTTTTTTTAATAGAAGGGGAAAATTACTTATTCAGATATGAGGTGATCAAAATTAAAATCAAACATCTTGTGAGGTTGATTCTGGTAGTAATAATGTCAAAGGTCAAATCATTAATTTGAACCAAATGTAGGATATGACTCCTATGTTGTTGTTGTTGTTTTTTTTTAATAGAAGGGGAAAATTACTTATTCAGATATGAGGTGATCAGAAGGCCCTTGTGTGATTGATTCCGATAAAACGTAATGGGTTTATGTCGATTATGCCGGGGTAATCGACAGTCAATGAACTGATAGGAAATTTGGTAAAATAAGTGATGGAAACAAATATATACATGTATATACGGTATATAGTTGATTTTTTTTAAAGATGAAGGTAATTTCATCTACAAGCGTGGAATAGCTGTCTACAACTGAGAAATCATTAAGGCGTGATATAGATTTAATATATTTAGATGGTTTACCACTCACTGCCCACCTTGGAATACCAGTTGACATTTCAAAGAAAGAGTTATGAAGCACTTATTCTGATAATCCCTTTTAATACACACGTTTGCTTCCAGCTGCCCAGGCTCTCTCTACCTATGACGTAAGCACCAATCTTTGTCCCCACAATGCACTATTGATGCCTGGTCATTCTGAATAATTTGCACAGTCATTGGGTACATTGTGATAAGGGGAGTTTTATTATCTTTTATATAAGGAGCTGTCTAATATTGCTTGTATCATTTTTGTGCAGTACAGTGTAGGCTTGTGGCAGATATTAAGAAATCAATATTATGATGTACTGTTTAGTGTTGTAGCTCTAGTAGGTTTAGCAAAATATTGAGGGAAAAATGGATAAGAGTAAAAGCATTTCAGATCCAAAGTTACAGTAAACGATAGCAAAATAATAACATTGTGACTGACCATCAAAAGAAGTTAAATTAGGATGATAATTGATGTTGAATAGTTTAGGAATAGTAATTCAAATGGATAAGTTATTGAGTTTAATTACAATTTATTTTGAAAATGTCTCGTCTATTTCTGTAATTCACAAGACCATATTAAACTTGTGGCAGGAAGAACATACATGTATAAGAATATGAAATCGTAAGAAATACATGTACGTGTAGATGTTAGTAGGCATAGTTAAAAGTTACTTTCCTTGTTATTCATATGGAAGAGAATAAATAGAAGTATCCCTGTCAGGAATCCATGACCTATAAATATGACCATTGACCGATATGACTGATTTCTCTGTAAACCCTCCTGACACTGGTCATTAGTACTGGATGTAATCCAGCACGGTCTTGGATGATGGCCCCCTGGTCAAGTTATCTAAATTCACTGACCAATTGCATGAATTACTCCATGGTTGTTGCCTAGTGGTATTACAGGGACGGGATGTAAGAAGGAGTTTGTCAGCTGTCTTGGTTGAACAGCATGAACACTTCCCTGTGTGTGATCAAGATTGTGGGGTAGTCTCCAAGTCCTGTCGCCTAGCTGGTCTCATTCAAGATTTCCCATCAAATTCCTACATTAATGGAATAGTAACCTCAACCAGGGACCAAATACAAGACCTACATGTACATGTAGCCCTAACCCAGCCTCTAACTTGGACCTTACCAGACCATGAAACCTTGAACCTGCAATGTGTCTTTGGTTCCAATATCACCAGAGGAAATGCTGTGTCACCAAGCTGTTTGATCCACAAGATAATAGCAATCGTGGCGATAATAATTGTTTATCATCTGGAACAACCCTCAAAATGAAATATCGTCGCCTGGGTGGCAGAAGGGCGTTAGCTCGAATTTCAGGTCCAAAATGAAACATTAAGCAGAAGGGCGTTAGCACTAATTCGCCTCAAACTTTTATAAAACTGAATTATTTCGAGAGAAAAAATTGTGGCCGTGTTCTACTATTACGTTTCTATTAGTCTTTTAACTTTTAAACCAATTTTCAGAACGGAAAGCAGTTTAAATATAAAACAAATCTTTAAACACGAATAATTCAAAAAGTAGTTTTTGAATATCAGGCAAAATACCGCGCTAACGCTCTTCTGCCACCCGGCCGACAATAATTATGTTTACTCCTATTGAGGACCTTTTCAAAATTCAAACAAATAGCTGTCCTTTTAAAAAAATAAGAAATCTCGGAGGTGGGGGGGGGGAGGGAGTTCTGTATTAGTAGCTTTTAAAAAAAAGCTTTTAATGAGCTTGTTTTTATTTTGTGGATGAAAAGTAGAAAAGGACAGAAATGTATATTTATTTGTTTGTAAAGATTGATAGAGTTCTAAATCTCAGACTTCTAGTAGTATGCATTGGGTGAATGTGGACACTTCATTGCATATAAACCATACATGTGTTAGCAAGGCATTGTTTCAGTCTGTAAATAACTATTAGCTGTAAGTCATAAAACACACCATTTGTAAATAAATCCAAAGTGCAAATACTTCTCTATCAATAACAATGACCCTGCATTTTTACACAGAATATTGCAATAAATAATATCCTTCAGTTCTTCGCCGATGGGAAGCAGAGTGTGCATATCGATGTAAAAGTGAAATCGGAAGAAAGGTGAAATGATATGTGGAAGACCAAGGGTAGGTACCCAGGCTGGTTTCGGACGTCATCACACATTTTATACATCCAGCAAATCTAATTTGGCCCCCCACTCCATGGCTCATTGTGCATGGCGTAAAAACGATAAGAGTGACACTTTCTTCTGTCCTCCCCCGCCGCCTGTAAGTGGGGCATAATTACGCAAAGCAGTCCGACTTTCACTCCATCTATCCCTCCCTCTCCTCTTCTCTCTCTCTCTCTCTCTCTCTCTTTATCTCTCTCTCTTCCTTGTAAATTTGGCATAATTACAATGTATGCATGCAGTCGACTTTCATTCCAAATGTCCTTCCCTTTTTTATTTCCCTATCTCTACCCCTTTCTTTAATCCAAGGAGAGCCTTTTACTGGAGCTTGTCCTCAGTAAATTAATTCACAAGGTGTATGTAAAGTAAGGATATAGTTGCACTTTGCATCTTGTACTTTACCCCTTTATTATTATTATGTCTTACTTACAAATGACCTTTCTTTTGTATTCTGTTATTTTCTTTCTTGTACCGGTATGTTAAATATGATGAAATGAGTACAACTCTTTCATTATTTCGTTATTTTGTTTGTGGCTCTCTGTAATGCACTCAGATGTACTATGAAGGACCTCTCTTTGTAATGAATATTTTTTTTTTTTTGCAAGTCATTCTTCTTACATAACTTGAGTGGGCCTGCCTTGATAAGAGTTGCATAGTCTAGAGGAAAAATTCGAGCAACAAATATTGAAATGCTAGTGATTTTACCTCTTAAAGATGCCTATTAATCATCTCAAGACCACTTCTTATCTGTTCAAGTACTGTACATGTACAGTTACGTCTTCATAAAAATGTTGCATTATCAAATACACTCTCAAAGTTTCCTTTGGGCTATATGACTTGGCAGTTTTACCAAGGATCTCTCCTGCAACAGCCCCAGTAGGACTCCATGTAGCCGCCAAATTCTCTTCAGTACGACTTTTTATCATCAAATATTTTCAAAAGAGGCCTGTGAATATTAAAAAATGGCCCTCTGTTATGTAGCCATCTCTATCTCTCTCTCTCTCTCTCTCTCTCTCTCTCTCTCTCTCTCTTGAACACTGACGATTTCCTTCTCTCTCACCTCGTCACTTTCTCCGGCGTAAGATGGAAATAAGATCTCCACCTTAGATGAATGAAGGTGAGAAATTCCACTTCGCCGACTATGAATCTAATAGTGACGTTTGCGATAGTCAAAGGGGTTGAAGAGATGGCGTGGACCTTGGGAATCTCTCGAAGCTTTGCACGGGCGACTAATGAGGCTAAATAGCAAGGATATATATGCCTAGATGGTGCACTTACAGCCATCTCGCCCTCGCTTGTTAAGATTTGCCTAATGCAGTTTGTTTTGCAAATCCCCTTCTAACCCACTTCTTACTCTCGCAGGTAAACAAGGAGGCCTTGCTTGTGTGATACTGCTATGATGGAAAATAATATTTCTTGACAAATATTATTTCTTGATAAATTCACTTTCTGTGCACTGGTTTGGTGTGTCTGTGTGTTGCTTATAGTCTATTGTTTTGTTCAGGGCCCCTCCCCTTCCCCTTTATCCTTTGGAATGAATACAGAGAGCATAATATGAGACCATGTTTAACATGTTTCATTGCGATTTCCTCTTCACTGACAAAGGTTCCACCGTAACTTTTTTCACAGCAGTCCAAATTGACGTTTGTAGGATCTGTATATTTCCCCACAGGGTTGACTTTTATTATAATTTGGAAGTCCTGAGTTGTTTTAATTTGCAGCCAATCTGTGGATGTCTGTTTATAGTTACGAGCCCTATGCTACCATTTCTACAATGTAGATATATTCTAACCTTTATCAAGAGCAATAATCTCACAATGAGAATTGGCCAATGAAGATATTGGAGAGGAATTAAGTTGATAGGACCTTTTACACCCCAATTTGCTCTGTTTCTACTGCTTTTTAAAAGCATTTTAACCTCACTTGTCAAGAATGGAACTCAATTAACTTTCACATGGGAATTTAGGCTCGCATGAAACGTTCAGCAGAATGTACAAAATTGTAAGAGAGTACATACATGTACATGCATTAACTGTGAATGATAGATTTCAATGCCACGACAAGCTAAGTGTGAACTCCATTACTCTAAGTGCAAGAAATGCACAAGTAATTGTGGACCCTGGCATACTGCCGGATCAAAAGGCAAGGCCATATTTGCATGGATACGATGTTTGGAAACAAATCGTGAGATGGCGAGTATCCTGTCCTACCAAGTAGTGTTGGCACTTGGCAGAATTAATTAGCCCACCTTGACGCGTGCTTTTGTTAGCATCAGCTTACCCAACAAAATTTGATTAGTACGAGGATTTGTTTGTGGCCTGGATAGAGGGGGAGACTAGCCTTTCAGCTTTTATAATTAGACACCCGATTTTCCCTTGGCATTTCCTAGCCAGATTTACATTAGAGTTGGATATGAAGTGCTTAATTGAGTTTCGTGTGGAGCTCAAGGAGCCCTTGGATGTCATTTTCTATCTCATTCCCTCTTTCTCCACCTTTTTCTCTTCATCTAGTCTCTTTCTCTTTACCTCCTTGTCCATCTCCTCATTCTCTCTGTCCGCTTTTCTCTCCTCTCCTTTTTTTTGCTCCTTTGCTCTTTTTTTCTTCTTCCGAGTCTCCCAATGTCTTTTCCTCTTTCTCCCCTCGTTCCCTTTCATATTCCAACAGGAAGGGATGATGCTCTTTATGAACTACATGTGACATTCAAACAATGAATAATGATAATAAATAATGAACAGAAATACAATGTTCATGAAAAATGATGTTGCTTTTTGTCTTTGCTTTCATAAAGGAATCAGATAATTTGAAAAATTAATGTTTCACCACTATCAATATGCAGGATAATCTGCCATACTTTTTTTTTTTTTTGGGGGGGGGGGGCATTTACCATTTCTACACCACGCATCTTTATCAGAGCAGAAGAGTGAGTGATAACACTTTTTATATAAATATGCGCTGCTGTCAAGCTCAGCATGTCAAGTAGAAGTTTGCAATATTGAAATTAGCTTCTTCTTCTTCTCTATCTCAATCCCCTCCTCCCCCTCTTTATTCTCCTTCTCCATCTCCATCATCTTATTCTTGCCCCTCATCATTTTATTCTCTTTCTTCTCTGTCCATCTCTCTGTCTGTTTCTTTCTCTCTCTCTCTCTCTCTCTCTCTCTTTCCTCCCTCCCTCTCTCACACTCTCTGCTTGAAATGCTATCTGATTAGAGCAGCATTAATTGTGTATGTACATGTACATTGTAGGTGACAGAGAATTTATTAATATATTTATTCAACCCAGAAATGAATGCATAGACGTTTCTGAATCCATGCATATATGTGTGTGAAGGTCACTATCTAAATTGAAAGGCAACCGTAAGGATTAATTGAGAGCCAAATTCTAGACGACTATTCCTGTTGCAACATTTTCAGCAAATTTGGGTCAGTCTGTTAGAAATATTACAAGTAAAATGAGTGGTAAACAAACAATATCTACAAGTCAGGCTTTGAAAATTGCTAAAAATTGATATTCCATCTAAATTTGACCTTGTACAACGAGATGTCAATTACTGAGTAATCTTAATGTTTCCAAATACGTACATAGTTGATGGGTAAAATTCTGCATTTCATAACTTGACCCTGGCTTGTACTTGTGTAAAAGTGATGATACTCCAGTTAATTATTTAAATAATATTGGGAACTTAGCACATTCATAAGTGGTGTTAAGCATTTAAAAAAAAAAGATAAATCACGTCTTTATTAGAGAATCATACACAAACAACCAGGCCCGTGAACCCAATGGGTTAGGCAGTAGGTTATAATCAACAATATATACAATAGTACAGTACTGTACAATAACAGTAACAATACAAATTACATTGTAATAATTTATCTTTGAAACTTAAAGGTGAGTAAATTAGAGAGAGTACAGAGACCAATGTCACATATTGGCTTTGTGAGTGTTCCTGTGATCCTACTTCCAATGGATTGTCAAACCAAACCAATGGCAAACCTTATTTGACCAGCATAATTTAGTATGGGCAGTATTTGCAGGTCACCATAAAAGCACAATAAAAACTGACCACTCCTTCTGAAGACGTCATCATAGATGAGTACTGCAATCTACATCAAATTAATTGGGGGCATAAATAACTCTTCTTATAAGGTTGTTTTTGTTTTGCCAGATAAATCTATATTGCAATATTGAAATAATGAAGATGGAAGAAGATAAAAGCAAATTTCCAGTCCATGATGATCTATCTTCAGATTTTAATCATATAATCATGACTTCTGTCAAGTATGACATGATGTCTATTTGCTGTGTGTGAAGGTCACATACTTACATGTATGACGAGATTATGATTGCCCAGTGAGCTTTCCAGGCTATCATATACTGGCTTACAGGAACAAATCATTACTTTTTCATTATCATCAAAGGTAAATCCAAAGTATATTGCAAGAAAATGTACAAAACCTGTGTGAAATATTTTCTTGAAAACTGAATTTCAAATTGTTAATTGATGCTTTAAATAACACAAAATGTTGATACCTGGTCGTCTATTTCAGCTGTTTTCTGTACTTGTAGATTTATTCACATAACCTGTACATATACAGAAGCTACATGTAGATCTACTTATTGCATGACTGTCATATACTGCTCTAGGCTTGGCTAGAGTTGCCAATGCCATTCATTTTTTTCCCCAGCATTTATGATGTCGATTCTGACCTAGACAAGCACCTGAGTTTGTGAAACATTGGGAAATGTACATGATTTCTCCTGAAAGGCTAGAATGTAATTGCGTCCTTCCCCAGAGCATAAAGCTACCAGACTATTCATGTGATCGTGGTCCATTACCAGAGCAAAGATAATTGAAAATCACTTTTCCCTTTCAGTTTCATGATGTGGTAGAATATTTGCCATATATCTATAGAATACTCAGAATTGGCTGTCAATCATAACGATGGATCAAATGACATATTAGGCCAATATTTCTACACAATACATTTTATAATGCTGGAGTGATATTGATTTTAAAATCTTAATTAAATTTTCCTGACCTTATCCTTCGCTCCTAGATGCTATTTGCCAGGAAAGCTGGTAAAGATAGGATTTCAGTTCATCAGCAATATGAAATGAATAGATTACTTGGTTTCACATACAATCTATGATAGATCTGTTTGTCACTATTATTAGCTTTCTGTGCAGAGCTAGTCTGTCATATGATGAGCATTCAACTTACCCTGCTATTGATTTGCGCTGCTCAGACGACATGTTGAGATGGTGTTATTTCCCTTGCGCTGGGTGGCTGAAATGCTACTGAATATAAAATCAATAACATCATATTGACTTTGTTAATGAAATAGTGGGTTTGGGAGAAGTTTTCCTTTTTCTGCGTCAGTGGATTTGAAGATGTTTGGTTTATTTTCGGAATCACTGGCATTGTTCGTAACGGTTGAATCATGGGAAGGCTGATGATGCGTTGATTGATATTCATTTGGTATTTAAAGGAAGCATGGTCTTTCTGTCTTTCTTTGAAGTTACCACTTTTCAGTTACTGAAAATAATCTGGACAGTAGTGGAGTTTTGTTCCACTCATCTTAAAATGATTCTTTAATATTGCATACTGCATTATGCTCCTTCTAATAGAAGGAAAAAACCGACATTGGCTAGTCTTTAACTTGGATGTCACCTGTTTTCATTGAATCTGTATGGTTAAGGCCTGCATCGTTCAACTTTCATGTTGCTCTGATGCTTTTCATTTGCAATGATTAGGAATCTGTATCTAATAAAAAAAAATATACCCTTCATTCAATGTATTAAAAATCAAATATAGTTTTAAACATGTGTCTGTGAAGGCTGAGAAAGAAAATTTGCTGTAAACTACCGTATGTTTTCATCCCCCAATCTTTCTGCTATATTACATCAGGAAGCATCTCTTTCCTGTGCATCTCTTTCCTGTGCATCTCTTTCCTCTTTGTATAATTGTACGTCCATCTCACTTTTGCCTCGTAGGATTCATGACTCCTTGGGCAAATAACATTCAAGTGCCAAATCGTGAACATTTCCCCACAGAGCACACTTCGATTTCAACGACTTGTCAAGTTGTCACGGCTCTGAATTGAACCCAAGAAAGGATAATGTTACATTTTAATAGAATAGAAATGCAGATGTGACATACTGTCAATTACCTGTGGCTGGGCAGTCGATGAGAATTATGTTGATACAGTGATCAGTGTGAACTCTGTTGTCAACGTAAATGTATCTGGTTTCTGAATGTTAGCAACAGGAACATAGTGATGATGTAATATCTAAGAGGTGTTTTGGGAGACATTTTTTATGCTGTAATACCATTTTCTTTTCATTTCTTCTCTTTTCTTTACAGGTTAAGGAGCTGTTTGATACAAAGAAAATAGAATATAAGACACTTGAACTCGACATTCGTGGTAAGTTTAATGATATTACGTCTCTTTGTAACTGATCCATTTTCAACAATTAGTGTTATTATTAACCTTTGCGTTCTCTCCTAAACTTATGGGGAACTCTTATGACGTTATGTGTATTTGCACCATATATGACGGGGAAAATATTCTTTGTTTTATAAACATGTACACACTTGTTTTAGGGACACTTTGACCTAAATCATTTTTTTTTAAATAGCTTCTTTTTTTCACCCCCCCCCCCCCCTGTAATCAGCACACAGTGGATGTCATGCAGGCATTCAATACCCAGCTCCCCATTATTCCTAGAAAAGCTATTTATAAGATTCCCTTTAAACTCTTAACAGTGCACTTGCCATATTATGCAAGATAAGCATATTCCTTCGTACCAACACTTGAAGTAGAAAGCAAATATTTGTAAGAAGAAATGATATTTGAAATGTCAAGGTATACACTGCAGGTGGATGGGTCAGAGAACAATAGCAAGGTCTCTAGTCGTCTTTTATTTCAGAGTGAATTCTATTACAAACACAGAATGGATAGAATCAATTTTATCATGTGCATGTAGGGGCATCGCATGAACATTCGAGGGGGGGGGCTGGATAAAATTTACACAGAGTTTGCTGAAAGGGAAGCAAAATTGTCCAGAAAAGACATCTGATTGCATTACTTATGATTGCATTACTTATTTATTTGTTTCATAGACATTGACAGAATTAAGCCCTATTTCATTAGTTTTATTATAGTCCAGGAATCAAAGGTACAAACCCCTTCACATTAAAGAGGTAAAGTCACTAGCATTTTTTAATGATATTTGTTGCCCGAATTTTTCCCTCTGAACTATGCAACTCTTTTCAAGGCTGCCCTACTCAAGATTACTGATAACAAGAATGCTGTTGCTCGGTACATGTACATAATATCTAGAACATTAGATTCTTAGAGGCTGGAGATCCCAAACTCCAAGCTTTCACACTAGGGATGGTTCTCATCTAAGCAGTCCATTAATGCAATAACTGTAAAGCATCTTCAGTCCTCTCCTCCGGTTCCTCAATATTCCCACCTTATCCTCTGGTCTACATAATCAGACTGTGATATCTCAAGGTCATTCAATTTCGATTTCTAGTGCTAGGAGGCCTGATGCGCATACAAGGAACGATTCACACAAAAAATGTTTCTCTTCAAAGGTTATGTAAAAGCATCCATTATAAAATAATGAATACAAAAAAACCTTTCAAACCGTACTCTCCCAGGCTTTCATCAATCCCCTGTATTTGATGGTAGTCATGGAGATCTTGAAAACGCTATAAAATGGCAGAATCAAAATGTACGTTCAAAGGTTATATTAAGCACACAGAACAAGGCTGCCCTACTCAAGATTACTGATAACAAGAATGCTGTTGCTCGGTACATGTACATAATATCTAGAACATTAGATTCTTAGAGGCTGGAGATCCCAAACTCCAAGCTTTCACACTAGGGATGGTTCTCATCTAAGCAGTCCATTAATGCAATAACTGTAAAGCATCTTCAGTCCTCTCCTCCGGTTCCTCAATATTCCCACCTTATCCTCTGGTCTACATAATCAGACTGTGATATCTCAAGGTCATTCAATTTCGATTTCTAGTGCTAGGAGGCCTGATGCGCATACAAGGAACGATTCACACAAAAAATGTTTCTCTTCAAAGGTTATGTAAAAGCATCCATTATAAAATAATGAATACAAAAAAACCTTTCAAACCGTACTCTCCCAGGCTTTCATCAATCCCCTGTATTTGATGGTAGTCATGGAGATCTTGAAAACGCTATAAAATGGCAGAATCAAAATGTACGTTCAAAGGTTATATTAAGCACACAGAACAAATTGGAAGAATCTGCGTTACATCATTAGCATCCTGCCAAGAACTTTGATTTAGCATTAAGCTGAATTCAATTTCGATTTCTAGCGCTAGGAGGCCTGATGCTCATACAAGAAACGATTCACACAAAAAATACTTCTGTTAAAAGTTATGTAAAAGCATCCATTATAAAATAATGAATACAAAAAAACCTTTCAAACAGTACTCTCACAGGCTTTCATCAATCCCCTGTATTTGATAGTAGCCATGGAGACCTTGAAAACGCTATAAAATGGCAGAATCAAAATGTACGTTCAAAGGTTTTATTTTAAAAGGACACAGAACAAATAGAAAGAATCTGTGTTACATCATTTGCAATTATCCTGCCAAGAACTTTGGTTTAGCATTAAGATGCACCATTTCCTTGAATTTTATTGGTTTATTGTTCTGATTATAACCCACATGTGTATGTGAAATTGTGATTACTTTAATTTTTGTTAGAATAAAGATTTTTTTCTTCACCCAAGAACTTCTTTGTTGTGCTTTTTACAACTGCAAAACTATCATCTAATAAGATACTCCCTTTGTAGATTTTACTGGAATAACAAAACCCAGTGGTGTATGCTTGAAGACCATTGGAATTTAATAAGCTGTTCCATGTGTATTATAATAAAGTGAATACCTGGCATGCAAACCAGATCAGTTATGGGTGGAGGGTGATGGGATTGGACTGGTGTTTTGCCGAGTCATCGGAGCGCACTCCTCTCAATTATCTCACCCTGGTAGATGCTCGCAGGCGATCCAAACAGGCATTTTGATATATAATAACGGTTCTAGCTAGGATGTGCGCACTCTGGGAGGGCTTAAAGGGGACGTGAGAGAGAGAGCGAGAGTAAGATTAAAGCAGCTTAGTCGTGTTTATGCTGTTTGATGAGCCGAGGTGTCGTAACATAGAATGTAATTCTTGGATTTTACCCTAATTTCAAGAAGTTAACATCTTTGAATATTCAAGTTACAATGTAGATGATATGCCTAATTTCACTTTCCTATTAAAAGCAGTCGCATTGATTTGTTTGAAGCAGATGAATAAGTTCATGATAATTACAAGTTCTAAAGAGGGAATTCAGAAAGATATTTGTGGATAATGGTATGTGTTCATTTAAAAATGTATTAAAAGGGAAAGAAAGTAT
The DNA here is from genome assembly GCF_000002235.5 of Strongylocentrotus purpuratus. Taxonomy (NCBI): domain Eukaryota; kingdom Metazoa; phylum Echinodermata; class Echinoidea; order Camarodonta; family Strongylocentrotidae; genus Strongylocentrotus; species Strongylocentrotus purpuratus. The sequence goes on along the minus strand of NW_022145612.1, from coordinate 42,067,454 downwards.
TAAAAGGGAAAGCAATTTTTAAAAGGGAAAGCAATTTGTAAAAGGGAAAGCAAATATTAAAAGAGAAGGCAAGTATTAAAATGGAAAGACCTTCTTATTTCATTACAGTTTAAAAATATAAAAAAGGGTAATTCAATATACCGATAAGCTTTCAGAGTCTGACACACAACAAAATCTATTTTTAGGTGTGATAGGACATAAGCACTACCAGTTGACGGTAATATTTTAAAATCCTTTTTACAAATAAATCCGCTAAGTCCACAAATTCTGTTTGTTGCACATGAGTACATCTTACATGTACAATGTAGTACAGCATATTAGGAAGAAAAATTATGTATCTGAAATGTGGTTTGAAGGCTGGTGGAGGTTCCTATTGTCATTCATTAATGAGATTTAGTGCCACAAATTTTGGCATAAATTTCAAATTCTAATGTGGACTATCCCTTGAAAATCGAAAATACAAAGTGATCGCTTTGGTAAATATTGACCCAGTAGGGGTATGGACGCTCGCGACAGATAGCTTTCATCATAACAGCAATACCTGAGAATCATATCGTAGGGAGAGAGAGAGTGGAAAAGTGGAAAAGGTCTCTTAATACTGAATTCACTGCATCAATTTGTTGAGGGAGAAGCGGTGGTGTTCAGTGAGGGAAGTCAATGTAATTATAGCTCTTTTATTGGATGTGTTTCATGATGAGGGAATGCTTGCCCGGGTATATTGGATATCGTCGAAAGGCCAGACTCTAGGCTTGTCGCCCTGCTTGCATAATATTGGTCGTGACTCTGGGTTGTATTGTAGTGCGCCAAATTATTAATATCCACCTCTTCATTTTGTCTGCTGTTTCCCTTCCGTACTATTAAACAATAGAGACACCCATTTTTTCAATGTGACGTCATGATAGTTTTAAAATTGGTTGCATTGTTAATTGATTGATTCTGTGACATCCAATTATCCCTTTTTTGTTTTCTTTTTGTGCCATTCATGTTTTATGTACTACTACAAGGAAATTATTGAATGTCAATGAAAGTCAAGCTTTAAATAGATTCAATGATAGGTGCTATTGCCAATCATATATACCAGCAAGTGTATTCATATTCTCTAACCTAAATTGAAAAGAGAAATGTTTGAATTTATACCCCCCCCCCCCCCAAAAAAAAAAAAAAAAAAAAAAAAAAAAAGATGATAATAAAAATCAATATAATAATAATATTAATATTAATAATAGCAATAATAATAATAAAAAAATAAAGCAGATATGGAAAAAAAATGAAATCGGACAGGCAAAAAGCCAAGTTATGCTTACATTGTAATCATGATCCAAGAGAAGATTATTTAGATTCATTATTATCCTCTTCTTTCTCGTGTGAACGTCTACACATTGCAATCATGCAAACAAACAAAAGAATAAATTAAATGAGATTGAAAATCAATTTAGCTTAGGAAAACTCAAAGTGAGATCCAGATAGGAAAAAATGGAGGAAAAAAGTTGCCTCAAACTCCATCCCCTCAAACTCCCTCCCCCTCCGCCTTTGCCCCAAGTACACTGTATATGTTATGTTTTCCATTGATAATCCAAATACCTGTTTATAATGGAAGAAAAACACCATTTCCATGACCATATTTGTAGTTGGCACTTTCTTTATGCTTTTTTTTTCCACAGCGGATGGTGAAGAGCTTCAGAAAGTCCTCCTCGATATGAGCGGTCAGAAGACAGTACCCAACGTCTTCATCAAAGGAACCCATATAGGGGGCTCTGATGCTACTGAAACTGCTATGAAGGAGGGGAAGATAACCCGCCTTCTTAGCCCCCCTCAGTACGACTTTGATCTAATTGTCATCGGTGGTGGTTCCGGGGGCCTTGCCGCTTCGAAGGTAAATCCTAAACTCTCCTATACGTGATTGACTTCCATTCTGTAGAGTAGGGAGCGTCGCAGTAGACCTGTTTCCATCGGCTCGAGATTGCCAAATAACCCGCTATTTTAACTATCCTGATCGCAAATTATCCAGCTAATTTGCGGCTTCATCAGCCCGCAGTTGCAATTAGCGGGATCTTTGGTCGAGATAATCATCCCAAGATATCTTGGGCTAGTTTGCAAAATATCCTGCTATATGTGCGGTGCGACTTCACCAGCCCAAAGACTCGCACTATGCGGGAACGCTGAGCAAAATATCTTGAGCTAATTTCTTGAGGTCGAGTTTCGAGTTTCGAGTTTCGAGGTAGAGTCTCGAGCTGATAAAGACGTGATTTGTAACTTTGGGCTTATTTCCCTAATCAGAAATAGCAAGCTATTTGGCAATATCAAGCTGATAAAGACATGCATAGTGTTAGCTTTCATTGTTTGGAATCTTGCATTTCTGCAAGGTCTAGCCACTATGCCTACTTGACATATTTGCATTTCCCCTGTGAAATACACGATTGCTAGATTGTGCTGAATATCTCGGAAGTAAACATTTTTAGTGGGGTTTTTTTGTGTGTGGAAATTTCCCCAAGATTATGACAGGGTACCCTCAACAAAGTCTGGATATATGCAGTGTCGATGGTCCATGATTTCATAGGCTATGGGTATGTAGCAGAATCAGCAGTTGATACCTTGGGTGTACATTGTCATCAAGAAATATGTAATTAATTTAATGACATGCTGTAATGTGAAGTGAAGGAAAATATACATTAACAAAATATTTAAAAATCTTTTTATAACTGAGGAGGAAGAGAAGGAAATATATGAAGTACAAGTAAGGAAATAGCTAAGATAGACAAATCCTATGCATAAACATGTGTAAAGTTTGACACATCAACTATTTCCTAGTCATGGTTTAAGGAAGTTGTCCATGATTTTTTTGTTTACTTTCCGGTTGCCATTTGTTTCCTTACAGGAAGCAGCCACCCTAGGGAAGACGGTAGCTGTGTGTGACTTTGTGAAGCCTTCACCCAAAGGAACAACATGGGGTATGTATATTGTTTGATACTAGAGGGACGAGGAATGCTTAGGATGTCCGTAGGTGGTCGAGGGGGAAACTATTCTTAAAGTCCCTGTCGGAAGTGAAAAATTGAATAAGATGAATTGTATATCAATGGAAAGCTTGTAAGCCATAGATTACAATGATATTAGTTATATGCTATTTTGGTGCCTGTCAGAGGAGTAACGGGTCTCTGAAAACTTGAAATCTAAAAGCTTTGAAAATCGGAAGTTGTCGACTTAGAAACCAGCTATCAACTTATTAACATACATTATCTTACAGTGTGTATGTAGAGTACGCATATTCTCAATGAATTTGCATTTATTGAGCATGGCTCATCACCACAGCTATATTGGCTAGCCGGTCATCACTGTAACTAGCAAATTTGACCCCTGTTGACCCTTAATTTGGAAGGATGCAGAAAATGAGGTTTTAATTCACTTATGTGCAATACTGAAAGGGGAAATTTTTTTGATTCCTTTATATTTGTATTCTACATTCATTCAGCATTTTATTGATTCCATTGATATAAAGTTGTATTTTCGTCGGAAAGGGTCTTTAGAAAGGTCCTAGAAAGGATGGGGAAGAGAAGGAAATGGGAGTTTGGGTGTATGGAAAGCAGGGGTGAGAGTGGGGGGGGGGGGGAGAGAGATACAGAGAGGGAGTTGAGGTATGGGGTGGAGATGATGATAGGGGAATATGTGAAATGGAGAATTAAAGGGGACCTAGATGAGATGAAGAAGGAAGTCAGGAGTGCAAGGGGGGTAGACAGATAGAGGTATGTTAGAAGAAGAAAAAAATAATAGAGATGGGAGGTGAGGTAGAGAAAAGAGAGGAGAATATGGAGGATTAGGAAGACAAAAAACATTGCAGATGAAAAAGTGTCCTTAAAAACATTCTTTTTGTTCAAAGTGATCAAAAATGCTAAACCATAGGCCATACAATTATAGAGGATTTATTGCATTTTAAAAGTAAATAAATTCAAACTTTTAATAAAGGTTTATCCCCAGGGTTTATTTGTCGTTGATATGTTAATTCCTGGTCAGTAGACATGATAGCCTGTCTGCATGTTCTTTACCATTGCAGTGATGGTTTGAATTTATTCATGGTAATCTGAGCCAAAGCTAGATCACATCACCTTGGCCAAGGCAGTGTCATCTCACACAGTCCTGGGACCTGTGTACATGTACATGTAAATGTAGTCCATAGTGCACCGAAATGATTAGATCCAGCTTAATGGCCGACTGCTCTAACTGATTTGGAAAGCACCTCATTTGAGCTAAATGATAAATGCTCGTATTGTTTGTATGGATTTTTAAATGCATCGATCTGGAGCTCCCCTTGTTAAATGTATCAAGGTGACCAACAACGGTGGAAATAGATTAACCTAACTTCTGTCTGTTTTGTTTACGAGGGGATTACCTTTAATAAAGGATGACAATGTTGAAGGATAGATATTTGCACAGTCATCAGGCAGTCATGCTTACATAACTCCTAATGTATCAATCACAATGTATTGCACTCGGAAGGCGACCCCTTTCTGCAATCCTTGGCGCTCTTGTTTAGAGATAGGCATGTGTGTCGTAACGAGGGAGTGTTGCTATTTTTGCAATCTTTTTAAAATAGCAGAATGAAATATAATGACTGTGTTGGCGAGATCTATGTTATCTTGTTCATCATCATATTTTGACCAGTACTATTTTGTTCGTAAATGATTCCCCCCCCCCCCCTTCATTTTCTCTCTTTAAGCTGTCTCATAAGTAGAGCAGTTTCATATGCCTTCACTTTCCTCAGTGAAATTGATATAAATAAATCTACCCTAAATGTACATTTAAAACTATCCTGTCTTTTACTTTATAGGGTATGCCATTCTTCTCTAGGAAAATCTACTGGTAATATATGCCTCATTATATCTTTGTCACATCCAACACCATTTTGAGGATGAATCTGTACTTATTGCTACTCTCTTTTTTCAATTTTTGCAAAAGACATGAACTATGCTGAAAAACATGTTATTTTATCACTTCTACCTACAAGAGGTATTAGGTATTGTAAAATCATTATGTAGTGAAAATGCAGAGACATTTTACAATTTTTTTCTTTTCTCTTACTCTTTTCTCCATTTATAAATTTCTTCAGGACTTGGTGGCACATGTGTCAATGTTGGTTGCATTCCCAAGAAACTAATGCATCAAGCAGCTATTCTAGGTAAGTAGCAACCTCTTCTCCACACATCATTTTGAAAATCCATTGTATGCACTCCCTGAAGGTAATCTCAAATTTTTGAAATGAGGCAGGGGGGGGGGGGGGGGGGGACTCTTCTTACAATCTATTACAGTTGATACTTGATGTGTAAAGCCTAAAAAACATATTTCCTTGTGAGTTTGATAGAGAATGGAATGGGCAATATCTCAAAATTAAGTATAGAATGATAAAGAAAACTAATCTGTGCAGCAGAAAATGGCTCTTAAAAGTTCAAATATGTATGCAAAACTCAACTTTTAAAAAAATATGATATATAAATTATCAATACATGGAAATCTCACTTTGCAGGATAAAACGGGCTTCTGTGAAAAACAAAGATTTTTTTTTGTTTTAATCTTTGCTTCCATATTCTTTATTGGTGCTTTCTTAGTATGTTTTTTCAGCATTTTTTTTTGTGATTTTGTATCTTCCTGTTTTTAAATGGTTTAATTTTTGAAGGAAATCCTTTGTCTGTTTTTCCTAGTCCTTTGAAATAGAAAGAAATAACTTTTTTTTTAAATAAATGAAAACAATCCTTTTGTTGAAGAGTGAAACACAATGTTACTTTAATTTGTATCTTCCTGGCAACTGGCTTAGTTTTTTTCGAAGGAAATCCTTTGTCTGGTTTTCCTAGTCCTTTGAAATAAAAAGAAATAACTTTTTTTTTAAATAAATGAAAACCATCCTTTTGTTGAAGAGTGAAACACAATGTTACTTTAATTTGTATCTTCCTGGCAACTGGCTTAGTTTTTTTCGAAGGAAATCCTTTGTCTGGTTTTCTTAGTCCTTTGAAATGAAAACGGTTCTTTTATTGAAGGGTGAACACAATGTTAGTTTAATGTTGCATCTTCCTGTATTGAACTGGCTAAGTTTTTTTTAAAGGAAATCCTTGGGATTTTTCCTAGTCCTTTGAAATAGAAAGAAATAACATAAATGAAAACTGTTCTTTTATTAAAGATTGAAACACAATTTTTGTTACCAGTATTGAAATGATGTTAGTGAACTGACCTGATAACATCGCTTTGTTGACGAATCAAAGAAGTCTGCTTCAGACTTTTGTTAAACCGTTAGGCCTTGGCAACTTGCTGGAGTTGATTAATAAAAATGTAATTTCTTGTATATACCCTTTTTTAGTTGTCTGTAAATTGTCAAGATTATTGTAGAGGACTTTAATCATACATGCATATCCTGTTTGCTCCAAATTCCCAGGGTTACTCTTTTTAACCGATGTATTTGCAAAGAGAAAGATGCGAATAGTATTAATAGAATTCCATTATGTTTTGTACAAACCCTGAAAGCTTTTCCCTTTTAAGGGTATTAAATGGACATGCATCCTGTTTTTAGACATTAATGGTTTGAGCAATCATCAACCTTTTATTCAATTAATTTTGTTCACCCTCTCTCTCTTCTCCAGGTGAATCATTACAAGATTCTAGGCACTACGGCTGGGGGACTCCAGAAAAGGGTTGGTATTTTCATCCTGATTGTGCTTGTTATTATCATCATTATTTCATAAGACATTACTATTTTATTTTTGTGAGAACAGCTTCACAGGTCATATATGACTATGGCTATTAATGCAATGTACTCAATATTAAACACCAAATTCCTTACTTCAACCCAGGACTTGACACTATACCTACCGGTAACCCTTATTACTTTTTATCAATAACAAATTTCTAAATTCTATGACAAATTAGCTCTCAGCCAATCAAATGCCATGATTTGAGTAGCTAACAGTTATTGTAATCGTTATTGATAACAAGTTTTATGAAACGGCCGAGGTTTAAATCCTGACTATGTATGTATAGAGCTAGGCTAGCTCTTCATCTTGTACAAATCATCATTTATGGTTCTGTAACTTTAATGCATTGCAGAAACTTGTCTCTATGAAGTAATTTGTCATATTCATATCATGACTGAATTGAATATGTTTTTTAGATATATTTTGTTACCTTATTTATATGGGGTATACACCTGGGGAGCGTTTCACAAAACTTGTCATCAGTGACAAATGACAGTTTTTGTTATAAGCTACTGAAATCCTTGCTTCTGATTGGTTATCAACAGATTTGTCAATGATTTTTGTCATTTGTCATTGAAAAAAGGTTTTGTGGAACGGGTCCCAGGCCTTCCATACGTCTATGGGCTGAGTTTAGCCACGTTTAACTAAGTCCGCTTTCTAGAATATAGGCTAATGGTTTCTCCGTATTTTTGGACAGAATCAGAACACTTAGTGTCATGAACAGAAAAATTAAATTTCATTTTCTCTTTTCTCTTACTTCCATTCCAGTTGAACACAGCTGGAGTACATTACGTGATGCTGTCCAAGCTCATATAGGTTCTCTCAATTGGGGTTACAGAGTAGCACTCAGGGATAAAGATGTTACCTACGTCAATGGTTTTGCTGAGTTTGTAGATGCACATACTATCAAGGTTAGTATATAGCCTCGTTCACTCACGACACTTAATTCTGCCCCTCCCCCCACAGCAAAATATAGCCCCCCACAGCGAAATTAAGCCCCTCACAGCAAAATAAAATGCTCTTTCATGCAAATAAATGGCAAGTGGGAATGGGGGGATTGGGCCGACCAACAGAAGTCCCTATGCATACACACATACTTGAGAGTTACAAGATTAGGACTGGCACATTTAAAACACTGCGTTTTTAAACGCGTTTAAACGTGACCTTTTCCTATTTGCTGCATTTGTTTGTTTTTGAGCGGGTTACCTAGTCATGTGTAGACAAGACCTAACAGGTTTGATCCGAGGTTTGTCACCCCTTGGTCATTTCCATATTTTTGAAAAAATCCACTCATTAAAAACGAAGAAGAGTAAGTGTAATTTATAAATTTGATCCTCAATTCTTATGCTCTAAAAGAAATCATACTACAAGCTTAATTAAATCTATTAATTTACATATTTTGTTGAATGGTTGAAAATTATGAAATATCTTTTTGCAAGTTGAAACGATCCAAATTTGTTTGTACCCCTGTAACTATGAATGCCCGTCTTCTCTAGTTATAATAAAAGATACTTTTGTTGTATGGTTACCACAACTTCCTCTTGATATTTTGTTGATCATTCACACTCCTAATTTGAGGGGGGGGGGGGGGGGGGGGTAGTTACATGATGGAGAAGTTCATATTCTCCCAAAACATGTTATTAATCAGGATAACTAGACGATCCAAAGTCAATATTTTTCGGAAAGTACAAAGGAGAGTGATCCCATTTTAAATATCGAATGGCTTTTGTAAATCAAACATTAACAGGATTTATAGTTGAGTGGGTTGGTTCAGATGGATTAATCAGCTTTAGTGAAAGGTCGCCTGTCACCAAGCTAATGGTTTGCTAGCTTTATAAATACATTCCTATTATGACCATAACTTTTAACTGTTGTCAGGGATGGATGCTATGCTAGTTTTGCCTTTTATCTTGCTTCATTTTGTCTCTCACGCTTTACTTTATCTTAATTTTTAGCTATTTCTCACATTCTCTTTATTTTCCAATAGTTGTCATGACTGATTGGTTGTCTATCTGATTTTATCTCATTTCCTTATCTGATTCATTTCTCTATACCTTTTCCTTATTGATAATTACACAATTCCCCTACTCTTTTGCATTTCTTTATCTTGCTTTTTTATTCTGTTTAAATAATTCAGTTCTTTCTATAATCTGCACTTGTCTTGTTAGGTTTAGACGAATTCTAAACAAAGCCATTTTCTTTGAGATTTACTGTCAAAACTGAACAGGAGGTGCAAAATCAAATAAAAGCAAATTATGATTTATAGTACTGACAGGTGATGGTAATTACTTGTCACGCCTCATGTACTTTGCTACTCCATTTATTAGAGCAAAGTACTGGGGCATTACACTTGTTTGATGTGAAAGGCACATCCTCAGCGCACATTTTCAGTGGTTTAGTACAGTCAAACCTGTCTTTTGTCATCCTGTAGGAAGAATTATATGTTCTAGAGCTTCTATACACATTCCTAGTTAGTAGTATTCTTTCATTTCTTTGTCTATTGTTATACAACCAAAGAACATATATGGAAATAGTAAGAAAGTTAGCTCTTGAAAGGCTTAAAAGAGCTCTAGCAAGTAGCAAACTTAAAGGGGGGGAGAAAATATAAAATAGCTTAGAGCAGGAACAAGATTTCCGCTGATTATGAGATTTCAAGACCATTTTTTTTTAATAATAATTTTTAATTTTCTAACCTTTACCGTTACCTTTAACCTAACCCTAAACCTTACTCGTAAGAGGGCGCTTTCCCTTTGACCCCCGCCATTTAATCTTCTTCCTTTTTTGGAATTTCCCTTTCTCATCCATGTTAAAGGAAAGCTCACTTCTCCATTTGTAAATTCTAAGAGAGCTCCCATGAACTAAAAAGGAAGATGGATTACTGACACAGGTTTTTATACAGGTACTAAACAGATTGTTTGTTTGTTTGTAGACGGTGAACAGGAGAGGTAAGGAGCAGACTCACACATCAGAAAGGTTCTTGATAGCAACCGGGATGAGACCTCGCTATCCTGACATTCCAGGCTGCAAAGAGCACACCATCACAAGGTAAACAACCGTACATGTCCTCGTCAGCCTTTTTTTTTTTTTTACTATGTCAGGATTATTGTTTGGCCCTGCTTCTGACGATGCGAATGCCAAAGATGACTTTAAGTACTCTTTGCATCTCTGAGAATGTGATTTATCATTCCAAATTGCAGAGAATCACAGATTTTGTTTTGAAAAAATATCAGGTGCATCATTTTCTTGCTCATTGCTTTGGTCAAATAGGCTCTTTTCAAAATCTTGCCCAAATAGCAGATTACCTCACTTGAGGCTGTTAAGCATGTGCTGTGATAGTTCTGTGATTTTCAATTCATTAATAAATGTGACACTATGTAAGGAAAGGTTGAAGGGGGGGGGGGGGGTGGGGATATACAATTTCCCATTTAGAATACTGATTATTGCATTCATGGTGCTTTTATTGGAGTGAACTAAGAGCGTCACCATGAGTAGCCTATGCATGACATCACTTGGTTTCTCATATCTATTTTCTTCCTTTCCTCTATCTTTGCATGGTGATATATAGTGATGACCTCTTCATGTTGCCCTACAACCCTGGTAAGACGGTATGTATAGGAGCTTCCTACGTCTCGTTGGAGTGCGCCGGCTTCCTGGCGGGCATGGGTAACGACGTCACCGTCATGGTCCGGTCCATCCTCCTGCGTGGCTTCGATCAGGACATCGCAGAGAAGATCGGCAGCTACATGGAGAAACACGGCACTAACTTCATCAGGAAAGCGGTGCCTACAAAGGTTAGTCTGTCAGGAGCTCTTCCAGGGGCCTGTTTCACAGAACTTGTCATCAGTGACAAATGACAGTTTTTGTTATAAGCTGCTGAAATCCTTGCTTCTGATTGGCTATTAGCAGATTTGTCACTGATTTTTGCCATTTGTCATTGAAAAAAGGCTTTGTGAAATGGGTCTCAGATCATGTCAGAGGACATAGTTGTAAAATCTTTAGTAGGGCCAGGGACCTGTTTCATAAAATCTTGTTATCAATAACAAATACTAGATATCAATGGCAAATTTGCTCTCAGCCAATCAAATGCCATGATTTCAGTAGCTTATAATATAGTATTAATGACTGCTTTGAGAGAAATAGTTGTTTTTATACGCTCAAGGGAAGGTTAGAATTGTGATATTACCCGAGGCGTGTCGAGGGCAATAGCACAATTGTAACCTTCCCGAGAGCATATAAAAACAACTATTTCTTGAATATTAAAGCAGTCATTAATACTTTTATATGCCAAAAAAAAAATTAAAAAAAATAAAAAATAAAAAATAAAAAAACTTTTGTCGAAGATGAGATACGATCTCTTGCGTACAAAAGGCAAGGTAACTAAAATCAGCGCCTTAAACCGCTCGGATATCGCGGTCTGTTACCATACATAGTAGTTTATTCTTATATATACATTAAAATGTATTAAAAACGGCTTCGGGTGGTGGATGCTTCGCGGATTAAACAGGCCCTTCTTTTACTTTTGCAATGCATATTGGCACGAATCTAGATCAAGATCTATTGGCAGATGTTGTTTTTTTGTTTTTGGAAGTTTATTTTCGTCTTCATGTCAACAATGCAAGATAAAATTGTCGGTAAGATCGATCGAGATTCAATTGCATTGAAATTACCGACCAATTCTTCGCACACGTACGGTATCCTCGATCGCTCAGACCATTTTTTAACATGTAAACCTATGGGGTAACCATGGAGACTGACCTATTTTCCCAATAACCATGGTTATTGGGATTTTGAACTGTTTTTTAACCATGGTTACCGGGAATTTTCGGGAACAGTTAAAGTTTATGAATGCAATTTCGACCAATCAGATTGCTGGATTACTTAAGTGAGGTATATAACAGTAAATATAACTTGTTATTGATAATAAGTTTTATGAAACTCATAATCCAGTCCACAGGGTCCAGTGCATTTTATCACAGGAAATTTGTTAAGATGACCTTGTATGGGTTGCAAACTTGCTAGGGGGTTACCATTAGAATCACATAAGAAAGAAGGAATTTTAAAAATAGTTTATGTAAATTTGGTAGCATAATTCTTGTTTTCAAGTTTTAAGTAGCTATGTTTTCACTATCTCCTAGATTTACAGGGAAGCCAAATTAATCCATTAAATTCAAAGTGAAGAGCTGAGACGTGAAAGATGAACAAAATTCATATCCTCCTCTTTACATTTCAAATGGTATGGCCTCGTTTATTTAAAGCCCATCTGTACTAGTTTACAGGAGGGATTAGACCACCTTGCAAGGTCACTGACAGGTGGTTATCTCATCAATCGGCTCTTACTTAAAATAAGAAAAAAAGGATCATGGAGGACCAATGGTCACCGATTAGGCATTGTTTACTATATAGAGGGCGCATGTAGCTATAAGTAGTGCAGTGGGGCTTTAACCCATGAAGGTACTCAAATGTTTGGGATTGTATTTTGTTCTATAGATTGAGATGGTGAAGGAGGGCACGCCCCCAACCCTCAAGGTTCACTTCAAGAGGACTGAAGGAGGAGAGGAGTCTTCTATCGAATGCAACACAGTAAGTCTATCAAGCTGCTACTATACTATATGCTGCTCTTGTAAGCATTGTCTTTTGCCCTATTTCCAGATTTCTTCCAATTTTTTCCAATTTTCTTACTCAAAAGGGAGGGGGGGGGGATGTTGTTAGATGGCATTTTTTTCCCTCAACACTTAAAAAAAAAAATTAGTGCTCACTATCACCCCTGATAGTTATCAGCATTGTGCAAAATTAAACCAAGTCTTATCTGTGGAAGGTGTCCTGAAGTTATATTTTGACTGACAGAATTATGAGCTCAAACATATCTCAATTGTGGAACTCAAGTTCTGATGACGGCACATATCTTTTTGTGCCTACAGTACTGATAAGTGAAACAGTTCATCGTAATTTTTTTTCCTTTTGGATTGTAGGTCCTGATGGCAGTAGGAAGAGATGCCTGTACCACAGAGCTTGGGCTTGAAAAGGTTGGAGTCATCACCAGTCCCAAGTAAGTAACTCTCCTCTCCTTTCCACTTTCTCTCTCTCTCTCTCTCTCTCTCTCTCTCTCTCTCTCTCTAAGTGCCATATCGATTGACTTTGGCGATCATGCTGTTCCACAACCCTCGATTCCTAGCCTTCTCTATTAGCACCAGTCCCAGTTCTTTCACTCCTCTCTCTTCTAACAATTTCTGCAGACTGTCCATCCAAAGTATCCTCCTTCTTTCCCTACTTCTCCTTCCCATGATTTTCCCTGTCAAAGCAAGATTCTCTAGGCCTTCTTTACATGTAATGTGACCCATGAACTTCATCTGCCTAATCAACATCTCGCGTATCATTTTCCTTTGCACTCCAGAATGTCTAAGAACTTCCTCATTGCTAACTTTACGAGAGGCAAAAGGAATGCTCTTTAAAATAATCCAGAGCCCTCATGAGAACTACACCAGAATGACAGGTTACAGTGGAAAACAGTCTGCCCCTCAGATAGGACATTAAAAGCCCCATGTAGAGGAGAGTCATCATCTTAAGAATCCACTTCACTATTTGTATAAGAGTAGGGGGAAACCTTGGTGTAGTGGTCCACCTGCACACCCCCATTCTGTTATACCAGGAGGAAAGGCCCAAGGGTTAACAGTGATTCAGTTCATTTTTCGCCTCCCAGGCACAGGTGACGCCAAATCAAGATGTGTCATTAGTAGGAAAAGGGGTTCAGTTGTCCGCGGACAGTCATGATGGTTAGGGTGACATCACTACAATGCATTGCCAATTTGGCGTTTCCTTTGATCGTTTCTCTCCTCCCTGGCACAGGTGACGCAAAATACTTATTAATGATAATGATGATGATAAGTCTTAGTCGTCTGCTACTTTTTCAGATGTGTCATTAGTATGAAAGGGTTTCAGTTGTCTTGTGGCGGTCAGATGATTAGTGTGACATCACTACAATGCATGGCCAATTTGGCATTTCCTTTAATCATTTCTCTTCTTCACAATATGATTTTTAAAGCCTGGCTGCACTAGTTTGGCCAGGGGAATTAGACCTCCCTGCAAGGTCACTGACGGGTGGTTATCTCATCAAATCAGCTCTCAATTAACATAAGAAAAAGAGGATCATGGGGGACCAACAGGCACCAATTTGGCATTGTTTTCTATATAGAGGGCGCAAGTAGCTATAAGTAGTGCAATGGGGCTTTTAACTTTAAATGGTTGCTTACCTTTCAGGAATGGGAAGATCCCCTGTACGAATGAACAGACCAATGTGCCACACGTCTACGCTGTAGGAGATATCCTTGAGGGTGGCCATGAGCTCACACCAGTAGCCATTGAAGCAGGGAAGCTTCTAGCCAAGAGACTCTATTCCACAAGCACTCGTCAAGTAAGTACTACTCCCTTTCTTTGTTGTGCTTAATCCAATCAAGATACCCACACCCACAACCACCCACATTCTGTTGTTTGATGTAATCGCTTCTTCCTTTATTCAACTCACTCCTAGATCCTAATCAAATGATTGATCAAACGCGATCATGTGTAATTCATTTAAAATAATTCATTTAAAATAATAATATCATAAAATAATAATATCATAAAATAATAATTCATAATAATTAATTTTACAGGGGGGCTTACACCCTACAAGCTCTGATTTTTAGTCGGCCCTCCTTCCCTTTCAATTTCATTTTTATTTTTTTAATGTATTGTATTTTGCAAATTGATCTATATGTATATAAATATGTGAATATGTTAAAATGTACCATCATTGTAAATATGAATGATTGAAAGAGGAAAAATAAATGGATTGAATTGAATTGAATTGAAAAATTTATTAAGACTATTCCATGTTTTTCCATGAAGAAGCATGCAATAGTTCCCGGAACTATCAAACAATTTTTAAGTACACGATGCGCAGATATTTATCTCCATTGGTACATGAAAGACTTAGTAATTGCAAGAAAGAATATTGACAGTAGACTTTCATCATAACAGATAGCATCCTTAATAAACTTTGTCCTTTTTTAATGACTCAATGACAAAGCTTTCCTTAAACAAGGGATGAGAGAAGCCAAGATTTTGTCAATGTGACAGAGAGAATATCATAAAATTTGCTTGTAATTGAGCCTTTTCTTCACACTGTCAATTTTTACATAAAAATGCACAAAATCAATTTGAAAAAGTCAGCAATTGTTTTCGGACTGACACAATACTGTGTAAGGGCTTTTGACCCGCATTCATGGCTTCAGCCCAAACTTGGTAGAAGAAGATGTGACAATACTTTTTGATAAGGCTGCTGCTCCGTCATCCGTGATAGCAGAGTTATAAATAAAGTATCATGAGACAGAGTATTAGTTACTCTTCGAGATGAAATATAATTAATCGTCGCAAAGGTAATAACTTTTAAATGGGAATCTTCTAAAGTTGGGTATACTTTTTTTAGGGTACGCACTATCTAGTTTACTTTTCATTGTGCCTTTCTCACTCTCTCTCTCCCTCTCTGTTCCCGATGCAGTGTGACTATGTGAATGTTCCTACCACAGTCTTCACTCCTCTTGAGTACGGAAGCTGCGGTCTCCCCGAGGAGGATGCGGTGGCAAAGTATGGAGAAGAGAACCTTGAAGTAAGAAGTATTTCAGTATCTTTTTAATAATAATCTGGATTTATATAGCGATTAATACAGAATACCGTCTCTAAGCGCTTTACAGATATTATTACGCCGGTCATCAGATTCGTTCACACGCAATGTGCACCATCTCCACTCCCTGGGGGAGTATTCCTACCATATGGTCACCAAGAGGGCTTAGGCAATTACCAACACAAATGCTTTTGTCATCCTACCGGGTCCCTATTTTTCTCTTGGGTATTGAGTGGCAAATGTAAATTAATGCCTTGCCAAAGGAAATTAGTGCCTTATCTGGGATCGAACCATGCAGTGTGTTGTTTAAAGAAAGATTTTTAAAATAATTTCTGTGAATTTTAAGTGAGGCAGGCATTCAGTAAGAAAGTGGTTAATATTTTAGAAGATAAATCACTACAGATTTGTACTCCTTGAGTTGGCAGCATATTGGCATGATTTGTAATATATCGATATTGCATTGATTGAATTGTGATATTCATAATTCATTATTATCAGGAATCTTGCTGTCTATAAGAAAAGAAACTATTGTGATCATCTACTGCTTTTTGTAAATATTTCAATAAATAATTTTCTTGGTTATCTTTGTGCCGTAACAATTTTAGATGAATTTTTCGCCCTCTTTTGCTTATAAATGTTACAATAAAACTCTATAATTTGTCTGTTCTGTTCTCAGGTCTACCACACCTACTTCCAGCCTTTAGAATTCACTGTATCACACAGAGAAGTCAATGCTTGTTATGCTAAGATCATCTGTGACAAGACAGCCAATGTAAGTCACAATTAACAAACAAAATTGAAAATGGAGAGTGGAAGGAAAACACTCTTTAAAATATCGAGAGCAAATAAATGGAAGAGTGAATTTGGTTTTTCATGGATTTGTAGTATAAAGAAAAAAAGGAGACAATATAATGATCATTTATGATAATTTGGTACCGTGTGTTTTGTTTGTTGTCCGTAGAGGAAGTATATCATGTACTTTGGCATAATTTCAGCAACTTAAAGTAGTTAGACAAACCAAAGATGGTTTTGTTGGGTGACAAAAATACAATACATCCATGTTTTCCTTTATTAGAAGTAAAACTATAAAAAGTATTTTTGTTAGAAACCTTGCAAGTTGCGAATCCTTTTTTGACATACCAGGTATCTGATTAGAAACACTAATGGGTTTTCCTAAGAATTTTTTCTATGGCTTGAGAGATCTATATACAATTTTAGCTAATTTTAGATAATAATAGAAGGAAATATAATCTGTGGCAAAGTATTCTATAATTTCAATGTTTCAGTTTAAAAATTATTTACTATGATTAGAGATTTTTAGAGTTATTCCTCTCATGATGGTAAATACATCCTTTGTGTGCGTGTCAACTAATGTCTTCAAAAACAAGAAATGTTATTTTTTTCTTTGTAGGAGAAAGTAGTGGGATTCCATGTCCTTGGGCCAAACGCCGGTGAGATGACCCAAGGGTTTGCCGTAGCGATGAAGGCAGGGGCGACCAAAGAACACTTTGATTCAACCATCGGTATCCACCCTACATGCGGTGAGGTAAGTAAACCGATGACTGCAGTTGACCCTGCTTTGATAATGACCACCAGTATTTAAAGACTGCAATTTTTGTTTCTCATTAAAAAAATGTACATCATGTCCTTTGGCAAGACATTGATTTACATTTGCCACTATTGACCCAGGTGAAGTCGATGGGTAGCCAGTAGGAAGAAATTCCTTGCATGCTTTAGCGCCTTATCATGGTAGCTCAGCTACAGATGGGGTAATATGATACTTTGTATATATACAAGCATATACTAGTAGTAACTGTGCTACATATAGATGGGCATATATCAAACGGCAACATCCAGGAATAAGGTGTGTACTTTCAGGAGAGAGACACACTTTTCTAACTAAAAGAATACAGCAAACATCTTTGCTTCGGTATTGTGTAGTAAAAGTAGAAAATTCTGAATAACATATACTCTTTATTTTTGTTCTTCCCTCACAGCTCTTCACTTCAATACATATAACCAAACGCTCAGGTCTAGATATAACCCCTTCGGGCTGCTGAGGTTAAACCCTACCGCTCTAACGCCCTTCTGTCACTAAACTGATCTGCCTCCAACAGATAGCATGTAGGAGATATTCCCCTTTACAAGAAAACTTGACAACTGTGTGCACTGTTAATCATTTTGTATTAATCCGACATAGATCATTTCATAACTGTCCTTAAATCATTTGTTTGTAAATTAAGGTGAGTCGATCTTATTCTCATGAATATAGTTTGTGCTATGCTTGTAATATGCACTTTACAGATATGTAAAGATTTACTTGATCCTTTAGCAGTGAAGTTTAGATATTTTGTTTATATAGCATCCTAGTAATTTTCCTGTCTTCCTCATTGTGTAATAACCATGATTTGTCGAGAGACACATATAGAAACATATCTTTAAATTAAAAAAATTTAAATAAATCTTGAGCAATACCTAGTGCACACAGCAGTTAAGATTTAATTTCTTGGAGGTAGATTGGATCGATGATGGAAGGGTACGAGTGGTGGGGTTACTTCGCTTTTTTTCTTGAAACTCCCGTGAATTCTGGAGCTGCGGCTACGTTAATGCACAGCACTATGATGGACGACTTTGTAAACCCGCACTGCGGAGCGAAGTCGACTTGACGATCCAGTCATGGAGTTTCAACCCTTTTTTTTTATTGACATTGTAATCCAGCTATGACACAGCTCATTCATTTAAGCAAGTCTTAAGTTATTCTCTCTTTTACATATTTGTTTTTAATCAACCTTTATGAAGAAAAATGTAAATTTTATCATTCGGTGCCCACGGAAGTAGGATATAATGCGAGTTTGTACAGGGTTGAACATACAGTCAGTTCTTGTCTGGATGTCTGGATGTATTTCAATAAACTTACACGTAGGTATACCAACCAGGCTTTCAAACTGTTGACATATCCCCTGCAATGAACATTCAAGATTTGAAGCATTTGAATCCATGAAGAAATTTCAACCAGTCAAATGTATTTGTCGCCTTAACAATTTGGGTACCATGCGTTTCTTCGCCTCACTAACAATAAGACGTGTTATAGCTGGATTTCAGTGTCGGAGTATGATGTCATGTATTTTTAAGGACTCTTGAAAACTATGTTCTGTAGAATGATCTGTCAAAAATCATTATCAGACAAAAAAACAAAAAAAAACTGTTGATTTGAGATTGTGTACAAAAGATATTTGATGCTAGATATATCACTGTGTATTTCTGGGATCACCTACGTACCATATTGATATTATGTAAACTGGTAACACAATTACCTTTTTTAAACATGTTTTTCATATATATAGTTATCTATGATGTAATTGATGACATTTTGCTACAAATTTGGAGGGGAATGAGCTATAATGATAGATAATTCATAATTATCATTTTGACACTTTATCTTCAGGTATCATTTAGTGGTCTAATATAATGAGGTATGTTTTGATTTAGTGAAATTTGAATGTATTACAAATTCGTTCTGTAATTTGCAGAAGTGGAATATGAAAAATATATAGATATATATATATATTTTGTGTTACTCAATAATGCTGTCATTAGTTTCTGATATCAATTAATACATTTGAAAGTTGAATGTAGATTATTTTCGATGGGCAGCCTTTTTTTGTTATACCCTGTATAAAAAGTGTTTAGAAGAAAAAAGATGATTGTGTTGCTTGTTTATCATTTATAGTATCATGTTTTCTGTAGAGAAATTCACTATGGATATTTACATTTTGGCTCAAGAATTTGATACTTATGAATTTTATGATTGAAGCAAGCATATAAATGCTGGAGTATAAAGTATAATCTTTTAACAAAAGTATTATTATTTTATAAATAGGATACTTTGAAGCAACAAGTAGATCCAAAATACCTTCATTTTCTTGTTAGGACATCTTTTGTGGTATATCTGCAGCTATCTTCATCTGAAAAATTTCTGTAGAAAATAGGCCCATTCTGTATTCTATCGAATACAGTGTTAAAGCTAATCTCGAGTTCTAGTAATGAATTTTTTGGACGAAATGGCTAAATATAAGTATGAATCATGCAATAGGTTTAGGTGGATTGTTTAGACAGCAAAATACTAACACTGCCTAGAAATTACATTCGCTACAAATGACAACTTGTATTTGCACTTACGTGGAACCAACATGTTGCACTTGCATTTGAAACTAATTTGATTTTCTTTTCTTGCGTTATTTATTAATCTGCTATGACATATTTTCTACCAGAGCCGTTTAATAGGCAGATTATTATTACGGTAGTGGTTAAAGTGCTAGTTCTGTTTTGTTTTAAGAGAAATTATTCTCCATCATTACCGGAACTCATGATGACCTTTGACCTATTTGATCTAGGCAGTGTAAATAAATCATAAGATGTGGATTATTTTTGTTGATTTTAGTGCTGTGAGTATAGGGACAGGAATGAGGAGTTAAATCACGTGCCTGTCTTTAAATATGTGTGTGTGACATTTAATCTAGAGAAATAAAGAAACCTTGCGAATACACGTCTATCGACCAAGTATTAGCGAATTAGCGAATATCCCTGAATGACATTCTATTTTCTCAATTTTGATTGTGAATCGAGCAAATATTTGCAAGATAAAAAGAGTTGTACATACTGATGAGATAAAATGAACATTTTTTGTTGAAATGACAATATGGGTATTTCCCCTCTCCCAACCGCCAACTAAAAGTAAGAACCCTCAGTAACAAGACAAAATTGATGGATTAATATCAGTTGGGCATGGATGGTTACCAATTCTCTAAGACTGTCGTTTTCATGAAATAAACCATTTTGATTAAGAAGAGGACAAATGATCATGTCTTCTTTCCCTTTTTTTTTTAAAACAAAAATGAATACTCCTGAATATGAATGATGTGAAAATGAATAATGAATTTATCGTTGATGAAAGGTTATATTTTAAATTTCAGATTTTATAGAATGGTATAGCAAATCTGGGTTTTATTTTAGTGTCCTTCATTAAAACCAGTGTTTTGTAAAAGAAATAGAGAAAATATGTATTTGTGGTTATTCTTTATTTATGGATTTTGCATTGTGATTATTTGGGCTCTCAAACTTAGTATGTGAGTTTCTAGCTGAGCCATGTAGGTGGTAGCCTTTTGCATTATTTAAATATAATTTTAAATGTCTGACATAATGATTGGGTATCTTCCTGGATATTTAATCGAAGATCAACTTTGAATCCTAGCCCAACCTTTCTTGTGTATGCCTTTCCACAAGGCATTGCATCAATGGTTGTTTCTCTCTATCCAGGTGTAGTAAGTCTGCACAAATTCATTTATTGCTGTGTATAGATAGGCTAATCAAAATCGCTTTCTATCTCAACAAAATATGTTGTGTTTCCTTAAACCATGTATATATTTGATTTATCCATTGAACTGAAGACTTTTGTCTTGGCCTTTCTATAAAAAGACTGTATAATACATCAAGGTTATGTTATATCTGTGTTCAACTGTCAATAGAAATGATCATTGGTTAGAATCACAGATACTGCATATGACTAATTTATTTTGTAACATGTACAATAATTTGATCACATTTTGTATCTATCATTTCAATTTAGTGTAATTTAGTTTAATTATGAGTAGGGCATCTTCGGAATCTGAGAATTTCTTTGCTTTTTTCTACACACCCATATGAGGGTAATTTGATGTGTATTTTGTGAGAAAAAACAAATTGGAAATTCTCTTAAAAATTCTTTCTAGAGTTTTGAATGGTGATGCTGGAAACTAATAATAAAGTTATTACTATGTACAATAATCCTTCCTTTATCTTGGTTTCCTAATTTGTGTGATGTTTGTCAGATGTATGAACGGTGGTAATTTTGCCCATCCCAACTATTTTTTCTTGTCTAATAACAGTAATATTATAGTATTAATGACTGCTTTGAGAGAAATAGTTGTTTTTATACGCTCAAGGGAAGGTTAGAATTGTGCTATTACCCGAGGCGTGCCGAGGGCAATAGCCCAATTGTAACCTTCCCGAGAGCATATAAAAGCAACTATTTCTCGAATATTAAAGCAGTCATTAATACTTTTATATGCCGAAAAAAAAGAAAAAAAAGAAAAAAACTTTTGTTGAAGATGGGATTCGATCTCTTGCGTACAAAAGGTGATGTAATTGATGTCAGCACCTTAAACCGCTCGGCCAGCGCGCTCTGTCACCATACATAGCAGTTTTCTCTAATATATACATTAAAATGGATTGAAAACGGCTTCGCCGCTGCTCCGTTAAACGGGCCCTTTTACTTTTGCAATACATAATGGCACGAACTTAGATCAAGATCTATCGGCAGATGTTGTTTTTTTTTTTTTTGGAAGTTTATTTTCGTCTTCATGTCAACAATGCAAGATAAAATTGTCGGTAAGATCGATCAAGATTCAATTGTATTGAAATTACCGACCAATTCTTCGCACACATACGGTATCCTTGATCGCTCAGACCATTTTTTTAACATGTAAACCTATGGGGTAACCATGGAGACTGACCTATTTTCCCAATAACCATGGTTATTGGGATTTTGAACTGTTTTTTAACCATGGTTACCGGGAATTTTCGGGAACAGTTAAAGTTTATGAATGCAATTTCGACCAATCAGATTGCTGGATTACTTAAGTGAGGTATATATAAATTATTTTATATCCTTGGTTTAAACAAGGTTCACTATAAGCAAGGTTGATCCTGAGGAGTTTGTTTTAACAAGGTTCCATAGTCTTGGCAAAAGTCATGCTCAACCCTTCTGTAATTAAGATCATCGTAAAACCATTGATTATCCATGTCTAGATAATTTATGCCTGAATGTGGACAAGGGAATGCACATGAAGTCTACATCAAATTTAAATGAAATGAGATTTTATTAATTTATTCTATATATACTCAAATTTCAAAATTTAGTACAAAGTATGATACAAAATGTAGTTGGACGGAAAATAGGTCAATCAAGGCTTGAAGAAAGACATGGTGATATAACAATCAGGACACACAAAGAGGTATAAAAATAGCTGGGAGAAACCTTTTAGTATTACATTCTACGTATAAGAAAGTTGTGATAACACCAGGATTATGTTCTGTAAAACCAGGTCTGGTAAGCTTTGTTTAGTGCATAGAGAAAAACTGTTGAAACCAAATAGCCTCACAGTTTAATGCCTCTTTCCCTAACTCTATCGCAATTTCTTCTTAAATCTAATCAAATTCTGATTATGTCAGATGTTAATGGGTACCCAGAGTTGCTTTTTTCATTGACATTTAAGAATAAACGAGTATGGTATCTACAGCATATACACACCTGAAAGACATGATTCCATCGTTAAATATAAAGATTTCAAGATATTTACAGCTCTATTATTTCATTGAGATTTACAGACAGCACATTTGATTTCATAAAACTCTGTATAGAATTTTATTACATTACAAAACACACCACAAAACTAACACTTATTTACACATGTAAAAAACATGAAATAAATCGACCATATTTCAATCAATTTTGTAATTTTCATTCAGTAAAAATTTTCTGACGGCCAGGATAGCATTTGATAGATTTTGAATTCAAAAGATTTTCGGAATTATACATTCCAAGTTTTTGTTGATGTTCTTGATTCTATTCTGCATTATAAATCCTAATATATTTTTATTATAATATCAAGACTTTCAAGGTTGATATTGTTTTCAGGAATGAATGAAATCACATGGTTCAATAAAAGTACTCTTTAAATGTACCTTTCTACATAAAAGTGAGACAAAACTATGTTACATAAACAGCACACATTACACACACAACGCTATACATTTTAGTTTGATAGTCATCTCATACATACACGATTTCTTGATGTCAAGACAAAAAAATTGCCTAGGATAGATGTTTCAATCAGTGACAAAGGTGTTCATGTTTTCCATTGCTTGAGTTGATATAAATTCAAATTGTTCATTGAATTTTAATAGAAGGAGGAAAATTAAGCCACAATATGTGCATATTTCTGAATCTTGCTGTTGGTGAAACTTAAAAGTAAGGCACAGCAATTTTATCTTCGATAGGCAGATACAAAGACCACAATAAATTAGTTATTACAAAAAATATGTGAAGGAAATGAATCACCTATTGATCTGTATGCAGGTTAATACAAACACATCTACATTGACAAAAAGAAGATTAATGATTTGTTCTCGGAAAATTGAATCGATGCCCTAGTTTGATCTCAGCAAGAGAGTCTTTCAGAGTTATATCTGTGGCATTCTTAATTACATAGTATGTAATGACAGAGCTTGTGCAGACACCTATTTCTTTTCCTTATGGCGAGCTCTCAGTGATCCCGCAGAACCGGGCATATCATCGACCCCACCCATCGCCCCGCCCTTCTGCAGCGAGCTCGCGGAACCCAGCGCCATCTTCCTCTCCTCCTCACTGGCCCACGAGGGCACCGTCACCTTCCGCACATCCATGTCTTCCTCGTTGTACGCCGGAGCGGGAGACGCCAACGCTGCCTTTCTCTCCTCGGGGCTGGCCCAGTTGAGGGCCGTCACCTTGCGTACGTCCATGCTGGACCCGCTGTGGTCCGATGACGTAGTGGCCTGCTCCATCCTGTTGATCACGTTGTCAGGGTAGGTGGGGTCCTGGAAGATGGCTATACCCTGATCAGCCATGTTCCAAGCATCGCGGTCTCCGCTGTTATCACGCATCAAGACCAGGATCTCATCCAGCTGAAGGTCTTTCACTTTCAGTCTGTGGGTAGCAATCAACAAATACAGTTTACATAACAAAAGCTTCTATTCTACAAACAATACAGACAAAGAGTTTGAAAGCAAAGATTGAAAACAACCAGACCATGGGATAATTGTGCAAGTCATAAGGCATGTATTTTAATGCAGCACCAGTTGGTCATCTTCTCTCATTGCAAAGCTCATTATACCTTGGCTATTACAGATAACACTTAGGAAGACTGATATCATGCACAACTAACCATCAAAACAATGCCTTTTTAAATCCGGTTGTAGTTGCACTGTAAGGTTTGTCGTAGCCTTGATGAAGAAATCAAAATAAACCAATATCCCTCAGTCTTTAATGGCATAAATTACAGCATCAAAAAGTAAAATGTTTAAAAAGGGGAAAAATATGATATTCTACATTCAATACACAGAAACAGTTCTAGAATACTTGTTGAAAATATATCATTGTATGTAGACTTCTTTCAACGGATGCATTCAGAAATTTCAACTTACGCTAAGTTTCTCTCTTCTGTAGCAGACATGATGATCTTGGTGACAACCTTCTGTAGCGTTGGTTCCTTGGTTTGTACAAACTGAGTCAGTGTGTTGGTTAGACTCTCTTGAGAGAGCAGATTATCACAAGACTAAAGAGGGAAAAAGAGGAGTTTATATGGCATGCTTACAAATAGAATTTTGAATACTCATTACATAATTCGGATCATTTCCAATATTTGTTACAAAAGGGTTTGAAATTCAGGGATGCCAGTTAGAATTGATCAGAGGGCCTGAAAATTACCTAAAATCAGCTATTTTGTACACAAAAAAGCCTAAACTACATAGTGTGATATTATCTCGCCAGGGCCTGAATTCAGGATATTGCCTGAAAACTGGCATCCCTGGAAATTGTCCACCTTTTTGTATTCTTCTATATGTTAGCTTACTGTCATTTATAGTTAATGGTAGACAATTTGTTTCAAAACTGCATATAATAAGGGTTGCGATATAAAATGGAGAATCTCAAACTAACACTAATGTTACATGAATGAAAAGTCACCAAGACAGTGATCATGCTACATTTTCATATTCGGGAGGATGATCGAAGCTTCAATTCAATGCTTTCAGCCTTGAAATGGCATAACAAATACAGATACGCATGTACCTCATAAACATGTTACATTCCTTGATTTCCTTGTGCAGGCCAATTGATTTTTAAATCTAATCTTCGATCTCTTTGATGGTAATTTTCAACAACAACAAAAATACAATCTGGTGACCATTGAAACTCACCTCAACGTTCTCAGCAAAGTAGAGTAGGATCTTGCCTGCCAGGAGGTAGATACCAGCGTCCAAGCTGTTGCTGGTAATGTTCAACAGATTCGGCAACAGATCCTCCTGCAATCCAATTAAAAAATTATACATATTAGTTTTTAAAATGTCAGTAAAAATAGTGGTATAATCACACCCGAGTGGCAACAACTTGACTACCCCCCCCCCCCCCCCCCTGCTGAAGATAACTTAAATTGTCAAACACACCTACACACACTTTACGGCAGTCAAATTTGCTTACAGGTTTGTTCTAAACACACGAAACATCATTTCAAACTCCTTGCATTAAAATTTAACACAAAAATCTTTAACTAATGAATCACAACTGTACCATTAATTTCCCCTAATAAAGAGAAGATGATATTGATCCAATTAAAAATATAAATACAAGGATAAAATGTTTTACATGATGAATGCATTAACTTTCAAATCAAGTTGTTTTATATAGCAAACAATACCTAACTGGTGCCTGTTGGTACCAGATCCCCTTTTTCTTATTTAATTGAGAGCTGATTTGATGAGATAACCACCTCTCAGTGACCTTGCAGGGAGGTCTAATCCCCCGGCCAAACTAGTGCAGACAGGCTTAAAATAACTGACCTGTTCCAGAATGACTTCAGAGCTCTCTATAGCGATGAGTTCCAAGGTCTGGAGAGCGAGACGCAGAGTCTCATTATCTTGGCTGGTACACAGTGACACAAGGGCACCAGCTGGTGGGAAAAGCAGAAGAGCAGCAACGAGATTTAAAGGGGGTGCAACATGGCAAATACTGGTTAACGCCATCTACGGCTTCTTCTGGACAACTGCACGTAAACAAATGAACTTGATTAACGGTCTCCTCACGCTACGGTTTTGCGTATGTTGCACGTGCGTGAATACTGCGGTCGCGTCAGGCCACGGGTAAGACACGTAGTCTCGTCATGCTACACCCCCTTTAAAGTTAGATCTATCAAGTAGGGTAGAAAGATGGGATGAGTTGAATGACATGATGAAGAAGTTTTTTTGTCTGTTTAGAAACTCAAATCCTTGACAGTACCGCAACAACTTTTCATAACAAATGAGAGTAATTGTTGTTGACAAGTGTATTTGAGACAGATAGTCATCAAAGTCAAGACTTAATCTCAGTATTAGCATCGGTTTCCTTTGAAACAAATATACACAAAACTTATAAATATATGAAAGAACTGATACTGATACTGAATCACAAAGAAACCCTGTACAATACTTTGCTATTGATGTTGGCTCTGGATTTTATCCCTTCAGAAAATATGAATCGACTGAAAACCAACTAAAATGAATTTGGTAAACCAACAAAGTTCAAATATGTTCAGAATTTTTGACTTACTTGGAGTGATCATGCTAGCCATCTGGCTTCTTATCTCTGCACTAAAGGCCAGGTCCAAGAAGATCCCGGCCACATATCGCCTGGTCGTATCGGATCCAGTCCTAGCTGCATGGGCCAGGTCCTCCAGGCCACGGTCTGAGATCACAGCATGCTTGTTGTCTTCCGAGTCTGAGACGATGTAGGATAGAGCGGTGATCGCTTCTTGGACCAGACGAGTGTTGCGTGAATGGAGGAGGGTGGTGAGAGTTCGTATGCCACCACTCTCTACAAATTGGTCCTGTGGTAAAGGGAAGAAGATATATGTTCAATATTTTTCCAAAACATATATATTTGTTCAATTTACTTCAATTTAATAGTAGTTTATTCCCTACGTTATTCCAAACCCTACCCTCATGCCCCCCCCCCCCCACCTTATTAAAAACAACAACTACACACTAACAAAACTACTTACAGTACATTTAGGATACATGATAAATTTGGAAATGATATATTCTTGAAAAGGAAGCTGTCCAAGTGTCCAAGGAGCTATAATATTGCCTCTACATAGCAAATATGAAGAGTTTAATTCCAAAAGGAGCTAAATCCATTTTTGTAACTTCAGAGAGAAAAGGAAATTGTTTGCCAGATTTTGTACGGGCATCTATGGAAAAGTAATATTAGAAGGTGCATTTTTTCATAATTGCTCCAAAATTTTAGGTACCGGTAAATAATTTTGTTAAAAGACGGGTATTTAAGTGCACAATGTTCTGGTATCAATAACTAAATTTCATTAAAAGCAGATTTAGCTCCTTTTGTAATTAAGCTCTTCATATACAGACATATCATTGGGTTTAGTTTCGCCCTGCAGTCAAACATAAGATAACAGACAAGAAGTTTATCTACACTAGCTAATGGCCCTTTTTTTTTTACTAAACTAAAGCAACCCCATCTTTTAGACAGTGTTGACTTGGTTACATAAGTGTAAGTTGAGATGTTTCTTACCTGGATAGCAGGGACAATAAGAAGCTCAGCCAAGGCCTCGGTGGCATACTCCTGAATGGCTTCATCGGATGACAATCCAAGCGTGATCAGAACCTCTAACCTGCAGTGACAGAGATGGAGACATTTCATTCATTCATTAACTATCTTGATATTGTAGACACTAATAATGAAGTAAAAGTAATAGTAATGGTATTGTAAGTAATATAGTCCTTTGGAGAGGACTTAAAGCCGTCTGTCTCCTGGTTGCTTACTTACAAGTAGACAACATGCTTTCTTAGCAGTCATGTAAAACAATCATCAAACAAACAAAATTAGTACATCTATGTCCTCATGCAATTAAAAGAAAGATATAGCCTTTCAAATTCAAATGTACTGTTTGACCACTTGCTAATTCCATTTTAGTTTTACAGTATCACTATATCCCACAGTGGTTGAATTCCTTCAAGTATTGATTTAAGCACCATTCAACACTTTTGTTATGCTAAACATGCAAGAGACCACCCTTACTTTTCAGTATTCCAAAAAGAAGTATTCAAAAAAAATTGATCTGTTTTTTTTTTCCATCAACATACACGGTCCTGATTCATAATACCCGGTGTTTATTACTTTCTAGCTTCAATTAGAAATGAGTTCTTACCCTCCTTCTGCCACAATCCTGAACTTGCTATCATCTCCGGCTGTGGCGAGTGTTGCCAATTCAAAGGCAGCCTGCCGCTGCTCCTTCAACCTGGGATCAACAAATAATAAGTGTCCGCAAAATCAGACGTTTGGTTTTAGGTACAACACAGGAGCTGGAGATTGCACAGGAAATAATGTGGTCACTAATTCACAATAACCAAATAAATAAACAAATAAAAAAAAAATTAATAAAAAAAAAAAGTCAAATATTTTTTTCTGAAGATAGGTACGGTACATGAAAAGTTTTTTTGTTGTAAAGGTGTTGATATCCCATCCTGCAAAAAAAACACACACTAATCTCAGATTTCATGATAAAGTAGCAAGGCTAACTAACCTTCCATTCTTGGCAATCTCGATGACCTTCTCAACATCACGGCTGATGACGAGCTCCTTCTCCAGGTAGTCGCCGACCTCGAAGCGGAAGTTGTAGAAGAGGGACCATCCTGCCGACCAGATCCCAAACATGTAGATGATGTGGAGACCGTAGAAGACCAGAGAATAGATGATGTTCACATACAGGAGACTGCATGTATCATCGTCGTCATCGATCGGAGTGCAGTCAAAGTTCTGATAGGAAGTTGGAGATTGAAAAATAAATAAAAGATTTGCGAATACAGTATAGGCTCATCAATAAGACTTATGCTTAAAGGTGATACAAAGTTTTGGGAAATTTTGAAAATAGGCAGGATAGTAATTCTTTACAATTTTGATATATTTGGATGCCCCTGTGGATGTATTATAACCACTAAAAAATTTTGCCCCTGAAACATTTTTACTTTCGAGAAAAATTGAATATAAAAATTTACTGGTGCTCCCGGTAAATGTTGATAAATTTCAAATAGCGCTTACGGCCATACAATGGTAGCTGCGACCATGAAAATCTCAGAATATGTAGTTGTGATATGTCATTTCCAAACAGGAATAGCCGATTGGTCAATTTTAATCAAGAAACATTGTTTTATGGCTTAATTAATATCTTGACCTTGAGAGGGAGCTATACAACATAAAGAGTTTATTATTTACAATTTCATAACTTAAGACTTGATTTCAACCGCGACAATGATCACTGAATATTGTAGGATCGCATATGCTTCCAATATGTTTATTTGAACCAAATTCATGACCCCATACCAAAACTTTGTATTACCTTTAAAAGTTTCTCACCATGCAAATGATGTTCTGTATTACTATTGCCTGCTCAGAGCCAGAAGGGCATTAACTCTGCGTTACAGTATGAGTTAACACCATTCTTCCTCCACACAGATGAGATGATACTCGCCATATTCTGTTAAAACATGGTGTCCACTAAATGACAAAGCAGCAGAAATGTACTTGGCTCACTGTCTCGATTTATTTTATAAAATTTTAATGATTAAATTCTATTTTCTGACCAATCATACTGCACAATTGTCAAGCTTCCTGACTTTCTTGATAAATGTATTCCTGACCCATACGGTCCTTGGTGAGGGACAGTTTAGACTCATATCCAACTATATACTTACCAGGACAGATAGAAGTGAAAGAATGGCCAACGCTACAGAGGCTCCCCAGTTTAACATCGTCAGCACATTGAAGATTGCTATGAAGTATCTGGGCCTGGAAATGCAAACATAGAACTCAAATAAGCTAGGGTAATAATTTCCAAAGCTCTTTGGAAGCGCATAGGGACGTTGTAATGTGATATGCGCTATGTATCTGACAATTAAAATGTCACATTTTTTTGTTTGCAGCTGTAACTATACAAAAAATTGATTATCCATATCATTGAGATGGACAAAAATAAACAACACATTATTTTGTAAAAACAAGAATAGATCAAGCTGTCTGCTGACAACCAGAAGGGTATTAAAAAAAAATTGACACAGAGCCAACGACCTTCAGACTCTCAACAGATAGTATAGACTTCAAAATCACACCAAATACAGAATCATTTATGTAAATTCTCCATTTTCTATCAAACAAAAAGAAGGCAAAAGTACTCTGAATTTATACACACGATGTTAAAAGTGAAGTGCTGTTTGATCTGGGGCCCGTTCCACAAAGCCTTTTTCCAATTATAAACAGACAAAAATCAGTGACAAATCTGCTGATAACCAATCGGAAGCAAGGATTTCAGTAGCTTATAACAAAAACTGTCAATTGCCACTGATGACATGTTTTGTGAAACAGGTCCTGGGTCTTACCAGAGACTGGAGGGTCCAACGAAGCCAGCTTTATGCGAGTATGACGGACATTGGATCAGACCATAGAGGGCGATCACTCCCGTCCATAGCGCAGAATACCAGTAGGTCGTGAAGAATGCAAAAAGGACAAATAACCAGTTTATGTAGATAGAGGCCTGGAATGAAAATAGAATTACATTTTAATTTTTAATCTATAGACAGATACAACAAAAACTAATGATGGAAAATACACTTGAAAGAACACACGCATAGAAAGAGCAACTAGTTGTTTCATGTCTTCATACAGTGGTGCAGGAATAGAGCTATCTCAGCTACACAGCTGAGACAGAGCAAAAGATTCCTTAATAAAATGACTCAGTAACATTGCCTCAGATTCTGAAACAAAATCCTGGATTTAGCTCATGCTGCAATCATAATCCCATGACTTTTACAAGACGATCGCCTGTCTGATTATCGAGATATTTATGTTTGCATGGAAATCGAAATTAATTTTTCATTTTCCTAATGGTTTTTTATAACAGTACAGTCTATTGGGGAATATGAGTATAGTAAAAGCGGTCACTCAAAGAATATTAATTTTCTAAGCACTTCATGACCATTTTGAAGTGCAATTTTTTAAGGGCTTCAATATTACACCATATCACAGACACTGATAACACGGAGGGCCATGTAGCTCAGATTTAACATTGTTAAAAGCTGCCTTTAAAGGGCATTAAATTTCTGAATTCCTCGTTCCTCAGATAGGATGAAAAGACAGAAAAACCTTTGGTATCCCGGACCTCCAGTAAGTTCCCCAGAGGCTATATCTTAAATTTTAATGTCAATGTATCATACCCTGAAATCACCCAACATTGTCTCTCTCCACTTAAGCATAGCAACCTCGTGAATAAGACTAGTCTTGATCTCTTCAGTCTGTCCAGCTCCCAAGTCATGTCTGCCTTTGGTTCTCATATTAACAAAGGACTGAAAACAAAAGATAAAAGCATATGCACATCAAAAATATATCAACGAAATATGACATTTGTCTTCTTGTTTGTATCAATATCAAGTAGGAGGACAGTGCTTCCTTCAATTAAAATCATGATCATTGCCTCAAGGGTATTTTATATAAATCAGTCTCTTTTAAAGCTGGTTTAAAATACAGTGTACATGTAATAGATGCCACAAGTAAGGTCAAGACATGAATTAAGAAAAGAAAGGAAAGAAAAGAATACATTTTTCTGTTATTTAACTATATAAGCCTTGTCTTATATCTGAATTGAACATGAATATTAAAGTCCAATCTTCTTCTCTTTCCTAAAAAGTGCAGACTTCATAAAAAATGGAGATTAACGCACTGTGGGTTCATGCATGCACAGTTAATGGGATGTTTCTTCTTCTTCTGTTGAAGTACAGGCCACCATGCTGTTAGTGTATCTTCGTACTTTGAGGTTGTGCAGATATATGTACAGTGCTGTGGAAGATCTAATTTATGTGCGGTTAAAAAGTAGCTTGTCTGCATGCTAGACGGTGCCCTCCGCTCAATGTCGCATTGCAAGAACATCATCTCAACTATAATAGAAACTGGCACTCACTTCTTGTCTCTTGGCCATAGGAACCATCTTCAGGATGCACCTGTCTGCGATGCGGTAATCATCCAGCGTGTAGGCATCCCTCAGATACTGTCCTTTGAAGCGGATCCTGAACTGATGATCTTCCCGACCCATCACATACAGGATGTGCAGAAGCTTGGCTCTGATGCGAGCCAGGGTATCTAGTGCACTGCATTGCAACACGAATGTGTGCACCTGTGACGAGCAATGATGACAATTTTACATTGGCTATTTATTGAGATGTAATTAGCTGTCCATGTGATGTGGGATTGAAAATATTGTTTGAAGAGGTAACACTACATTATGGAATAAACTGCCAGAATCTCTAGTCACTGCACGTAACATAGATAATTCAAAGACTGGTTTAGTTTATAAACACGGGCTTGCCAAACAATTTTATGTAACCTGACATCCAAGCATTTTGCAATCTGTTTAAGTCGCAAAATGTCAATTTAACTTATATTTTGGAAAACGACCGGGAGATCTACAAGATTACCTCACTCCCGTATATCAGCTGATGATGATGATGAACAGAGGTTGAGAATTGTTGGTGTCTTTGACTTAGATAGGACTCGATGTGGATTAGTAATGGGTAATGAAATTTTAAGATGTTTTCATAAGAAGTAATACATCATTATAATGAATCATTCTCTAGCCATTTCTTAGTTATATTTATACTATTCTAAACGTGAATAATGAAGAAGGTTCCCAATTCCTATATCCTGCTTCATTCATGAACTTGATGAAACACTCTTACTCTTAGCAAAATTTAAACATGATAAAGTGTTTTGCATGATGCTATACCACTTGACAACGAATGCATATGAAAACAAGTCAGCGACAATACTATCATTTCACAGTTTAATCATTGTTCATGCATTTGCAAGAGGTCCACTGCAGCGGCACCGAGTCGCAGCGCGCACCAAGCGCCCAGGCCCAGAGCCGGAGCCGCCCGGCCGCGGCGAAGTTCAGCTCTCTTTCATCTCGCATCTCGTGAGCCAAATCGACACAAACAAAAACTCACCACAAAAGCACTGCTCTCGACGTAAAGAAGCATCTTTCTCCGTTAAAATGTAATGCATAAGTGGCTAAAATGACTGAACATAACGGTCACTGTAATATCATACACTAGATGCGCAAAAAAGTCTGAAAACTTCTTGATGAAACTTCTCATGAACGTTTTCCACCATTTTCCCCGTATCCGAGTCAATCAATTATGCAAATGAGCGTCTTCATGACGTCATTGGTCCCAAGGAAACAACAATGTCGTTCGCAGATATTTCCGGGTGTCAAAATCTCAAATCGGTGTGTTTGTCATTTCGTACATGATCTATTATGTTGTTTACCTTTTTTTAATCTCATCGTAAATCTTTCTCTTTTTTTTTTTGAAGAATTATATGCGCTGTTTAAGAATAGTCGTACGATAATGCTCGAATCAGAGGTTTTAGATTGGGGGAGGGGGGCATGATGGGAATTAATTAGTTTATCATTCGTCATTACAAATAGAAATAAAAGTACATTGAAGGGAATTTCCTGATGTTTCTTCTATTTTTATTATGCCTTTCTTACCTGCATATAGATATAGGCGCTGGAAGCGGTTCATGTGTTGCCGGTGGATATGGGGGGGGGGGGAGGGGGGAGGGGGGTGTGTGTGCAAGCAGATTCGCTATAGAGTACATGAAGAGCAATTTCTCAGAAGGAATGAAATAATCTTATTTGTCGCAACCTCGTAGTTGGTAACGCCAGTACGTGGCGGATCCAGGGGGGCCGCCCCCCCCCCCCGGGGGGAAAAACGTGATTTTTACCTTTTTGGGGAGATGGGCCCCAAGGGGAGGGGTGCAGATTTTAAAATTTTCGAAGGCCCCCCCTCCCAAAAAAAAAAAATGTGCTCACTATCCCCCCCCCCCCCCCCCCCCCCCCCCCCCCCCCCCACTGAGCGAATTTTCGGCCGGCGCGATTTTCAAATTTTCGGGAGCAAAAAAAAAAAAGTGGGCCCCCTCCCCTAAGAAATCCTGGATCCGCGAAAATATATGTTTTTACATACCATTTACAGCTCTTAACCCCACGGCTTCGAGCCTCTGACATTTTTGCTCCCGACAATAATTGCTCCGGGCGTTATTTCTTAACAAAATTAATATACACTAGCGTGTCCGGGGGCGGCTTTTTAGGCCGACCCCCCCCCCCCCCCCAACCACCTCCTCACGCACAGATTCGGGCGCCCCCACCCTTTTAAGGGCATTATAATTACGCCTAGACATTGTAATTTGAATTTGTGCAGGAAACTAATGCTTGTTGAATTGAATAGAATATAATGATACATATCGTCCATATATATATATATATATATATATATATATATATATATATACATATATATGAATAAAATCGATATAGAAATAACAATCATATAGAGTTGTAGACAAATAAAACAAAAATATGGATGCGGGTATAACTGGACAAAAATGGCCCTGAAAATAAGAACTTATTTTGTTACATATAGGCTAGTAAGAGAGTTTGTATAATGCTTTTATTATGCATGCCAAAATAAGAGCAAAATAATGATCTGTTCACTATTACACCTCTTGGCCGGTGATCATTGTCACGAAATGTAATGCATATTATAAATTTGATGCATAGTATGAAAAGAAACCAGACAGAGACTTGGAAGCAGACTACTTGAAACACGACCTCGACCGACCAGGGATCGAGTTTGGAGGTCAAGATTGGGAAACGGTATTCACACTCCCAGAAATACAGACCGATATGTCATACATATACCGCACCATGCACCGCTAACACTGCGCTCTGTGAACTGCATGCATGCAGCAAAACATACGGAAACCATTATCCTCAATATGGTAAGTACTACATGTTTGTGTCAATATCAGCTATCGCATGTAATGATTTCTTGCCATTCAGGCATTCACCCATCCACCCACTGAATGTTCCACACGTCGACTGTGGAGGAGAAAAGAGTTAGAACACGGCATGATTTTAGCCATTGTTTACCAGTTAGACTATTATACTTGCATGGTTATTGATTTTCATATCGCGAATTTCCTTTATCAATAAATTAATATCATTATCAGATTTATTACTGGCGCGTATATGCCTACATCTATGTCTAGATAACTGACTCGGTCACTGATTGTGTACTGTGATTGTGGATGAAATCAATTTAGAGTCGAATAATCTTGCATGATGAGCTGAGCGATATACCATGTAGGTTCCTATTATGTACAGCCAAGATGCATATAGTGTACTTGAATATTCTAGGTATACTGGCATTGTTATCACGTAGCTTTGTGTGGTAAACCATATTCCCCCTTATATTGTTATACCTGCTCCCATGGAATTGTGATATCTGACCCCATTTAGGTCACCGGAAAAGAAAAGAAAAACTCCGAAATGTATACAAAAGGAACCTGTTTATTTAGGGGAGGTTCGTGTTACAGCTTTCTCATTCCTTTTTAGGCGAGGGGTGGGGTGTTTGTTGAGATATATAATTGAAGATCGGAAACCTAAATGACATGTTGTAGACCACGAACTCATAAGTCATAACCATCAGACCATGAATATGCCATCTGTCTCATTTTCGACTTCAATGATTCGACTTCAATACAATATCTTCCTGTGTATAACTATGGATGGCATTGACTGTATAACGTAACATGTTGTCTATTTTCTACTTAACATTATCTGAATTTGTTGATGATACTTGAACAGATATATCTATTCTTAACTGAATAAATGGTGACACGATCGAAAGCTTTATATAGCTCATGCAGCAGCATTATTTTACTGGGGAGGTTTTTGTTGGCACATTAATTATATACATACTTCATAGAGTTCAAGCCCTGTCTGCAAATGTTGTGGTTAGTTTTTATCCGGAGTTGTTATTCAAAAATACTGTCTCAGTGACAAATAACATGCCGATATATTGTACTCACAAAATTTGGACAATAGTGTAAGAATTTTTCGTTTGAAAAAAATAATTATTCAATAAAGCATTTCTCAGTGTGGTCGATGGATTATTCACAATAGTAATTCTCTTGAACTCGGTATATTTGCATGCAACTGAATAACACATAGTTCTCAGTTCGTGAATCGTTTTTTATCTTTCTCGGTGCAATTCTTCTAAAATTTAATTATGTGATCAGAAGTATTTCCACTCGATCGCTTTGCTCGCTCGCATAATATATAAACAGTAACGTTGATATTTTGGTAAGAGATGACATTTAGCGGAATTGTACCTATCATGCCAGTAGGGCGGTGTTATGGGTGGGGGGGGGGGGGTAATAGTAAAATTGTTAAGGCATCCATGTAACGCGCTTTATTGTTTTCAATATTTTTTGTAAATAATAGGGTCACATCTCATGGATGGAATAATATTTGCGGAAGTAACGTGGCAAATCACTACAGTTTCAGTCTCAGTTTCAAAACGCTCTAAAAATTATAATTATGTAAGTAATTGTTTTCCTGTGAGAAATCATTGTTGGGCAAAATAGAAATGAGTAGGTGCGTCGCTCCGACTCGCTCGCGCATTTTGAAAAGAGGGGGGGGGGGTTCAGATCGGAAAATCCAAAAAAGTTTACCATCAAGTAAACGGACGCTCACTTTAAAAAAAAAAACGAACTTGTGAAAGAGGATGAAGTATATAGATCTTAAATTTGACAATTATTTCTTGAGGGTCCCACCCTCCCACATACCCACCCCACCCCCTGTATCAATGGCCACATGGGCGAGTGAAGATTTGTTGTCTTAAAATACTTGATTAACATATTCGAGATCAATCATAATTATTCTTGTTAATTATTTTTGTCATTCGTACTTTTGTTACTTTTTGCGCATTTTCATTATTTACCATCATCATAATTATAAATATAAACTGTTGCAAATACAGCGTAACCGACCCAGGCGCTTCCAGTGTTACCATCCTCGGCCACTAACTTAATAACATGATCGTCATCATTTTCACCATTACCATCACTACAATAATCAGTATCATCGTCAAAATTTATGTTTAAAATCAAAACGAAGAGAGGATACTTTCCTTACACTTATCATATCTATTTTATGTTTGTTTGTATTTTTATCAGAATCGCGTCTCATCTCATCGATGGAGTAATACTTTTCGTAAGTAACGTGGTGAATCGCATCAGTCTCAGACCAGTAGCCTAACTATACCCTGATGAATGGACATGTAGTGATCCAAACGACATGTCGTCCCGACTATACTTCTTTGCCGTCTGCTTCGGTTGTCTCATTCTAGCGGCTATCATCAGCTTCACGAGAATTTACGCCGTCATCTGCAACAAAAGTGAATCCATACTCAACTACCGAGGAAAGTCGCTTGCCTTGAAGACGCCACAAAGGCACTACTCTCAAGAAGGCGGGTCTTTGCACGGAGGCAAATGTCATACGATCTCTTCAGATTGGGTTCAGCATCTGAAATCCAGCAAGGAATTAGATTCACTTGGATGCAAGCAGAAATTACCGAAGGTCCTCATCATCGGCGCGAGGACGTCAGGTACGCGGACTCTCAATAGGATCCTAGGGTTCCATCCGCAGCTGGCGACAGCAGCATACGAAGTAAAATTCTTCGATAAGAACTACCATCGTGGATCGGAATGGTACAGAAGTCAAATGCCTTTCAGCACACCCGACCAGATCACGTTAGAGTCGACAGAAGGTTACATGTATCATCGAAATGCTTCTTTGAGGGTTTCAAAGACACTTGGAGATGACATCAAAGTCATCATCATGTTGCGTGATCCTGTAGCGAGGTCCATCTCTGACTATCTCCTGACCCGGCACAGGATTTACGACTCCAAAATGACTTCCGCGCACTACAAGCGAGTCTTCAAGGAATCGCGATCGCTAGACCGTCTGCTCGTCAGCGGTAAAGGTAAGCACGGTAGACGAGGTTCAACCAAGATGTCTTACACCATAGAAGATACCTTCGAGAAAACAGTCCTGAAAAACCCTGATCTTGTATCTCATAAAAACATATTCATTGCTGACAGTCTTTACGTGTACTACTTGCGGAGTTGGGTCAAGAAGTTTACGCCTAACCACATCCTGGAAGTCAACGCCGAAAAATTTGCGAGAAAGCCAGGTGAAACCCTGGCTAAAGTCGAGGAATTTCTCGGTGTGAGACCATTCTTCCGACCGGATTACTTCAAGTTTAATATGAACACCAGTACATTCTGTCTTCAAAAACCACAATCAATTTGCATGCCTCGACTGCCTGTGGAATACCCAGTGATAAGCGAGGATGCCATATCAAAACTTCGAGGACATTTTGAAAATAGCTGCCGCTATCTATTCTTACTTCTTAAACATTACTCAGAACTGATTGGAGATATTCCCCTCAACTACCATCCAATTGAATGACCGGGTATAAACAAACAATAGATGGGACGATATGGCTAGAACATGAAATGTGTATATTTGGCTGTAAATAATCTTCTAAACATATTTATTCTACCCGTGATGTATAACGTCTACTGTCTACATGCCTATACATTGCCAGTTTTCTTTTGCATCGTGATAAGTTGCAAGAAATATCGATAGTCATCTTGATAATATTTTCACATGCATTGGGATTTTATGTTTCCCTAATCGTACAACAATTTTGATAAGAAGAAAATGTACCTGGTTGGGTACGGGTGGGGTAATCCCTTTGACAGCTCACTCAGTATACTGGGATTGGTACTTAAACGGAACTCGTATGTCGATATATTTTCACTCTTATTTATTTTTTGAAATGCACACATGTATTCACAATCCTTTTACTCAGCGAATTCACCAATTCATGTCAAGTATCTAAGCGCATTTTCCTTCAGGCAAAACTAACGGTGCTACAAATAAAATTTCGGCGGTAAATAGATGTAACTTGTTATTCAATGCAAAAGGAATAACATACCCTTGTGAATAAGAAGAGTAGATATTGCAAAATAAAATTAACGGGTTCACTTTAGCGAGGTGACCAAGAGTTTCTCCTACAGGGTGCTACAAAGTAATACAATATTATTTTGTTATTACTTGTACTCAGATGCAAAGCGATTATTAAATGAATAGACGATTACAAAATGTAAACCTCGCACGGACGTTGCGAAATGTATATTGCTGGTTCTTTCGCGTGGAAACCAATTTCCTTATGGATTAGTTTACTTCCGTTTATAGCGATGTTATAAATCATGTTATGTTATAAATGATTTTTGGTTGCACCGAAACCGTTCTGTGATTCTCGTCTTCTTGACAACAATAATTTATGGGAGTCTGAACTTATGAAGTCTTATTGATCACACTTTTGTTTCCATGACATCCTCAAAAGCCACCATTGTTAACTATAATTGTTTTTTTTATTTATTATAGTGCTATTTTGACTTATGTGGAAGTGTTTGAAATGAGGGGTGTCGAACACATACGGGTGACGAACATAGGCTGACGGGACTACAAAGGGATGTCGGGACATTGAGGCGAATTGTAGCCTGTGATCGCATTTTGCTGTACCTGCATCGAACGAATGGAACAATATCCCCGCAATGCTTCCCCAGACCAATTTAAGAAATTATCGACAAAATTGTCACACCAATTGTTAAGACATTCCTATTAATTTGTACTTATTTTAAGTGTATTGTATGTATTGTCTATTTTGTTAACGCTGTGATATAGCTGTACTATGTAGATCGTACTAAGTGCTAGTTATTATTATTATTATTGTTACTATTATTATTATTATTATTATTATTATTATTATTATTATTATTATTATCATTATAATTACTTTCGTTATACACATGATTTATTATTGGGACACAAGCGTTTAGGAACGTAGGTGTGTCTGAAAATTATTCGGAATGTCGGATCTGACGGATCATAGAGCTAGAGGTGTTGAAACATGGGCGTTACGCGGTAAAGGGGCGTTTTAACCCAGATGCGTTAAAATTTGTAGTATTGAAACATGTAGAGATGGGAAAAGGGGGTATCAATTCATACTAGGAATGGCACGGAACATAAAAGATGTAGAAATATAAGGTGTCTGTACATAAGGTGTTGGAACGTCATTATAAAGTGTATGAACATAAGGGTATTTGGAAAAAGGGTATATCGGAACAAAATGATGCTGTGAGATATATATATATGAGACATATATATACATATATATATATATATATAGGTGTTGCCATTGGTGGTGGTCAATATTTGATAAATTCTATGTTACTGATTCATTCGCGATAGTTTAGGTACATCAATTATGGAGATGAAGTGTTGATTACTTGGCTATCTTATACCCTTCAAAAATATTTGGGTCAAGTTTTAATCCATTCGATTATTGCTTCACACGCCCGGATTTGAAGACCGAGGTGGAGCCAACAATGTATTGTATACCCCTTAGTTAGTGAGACATTTACATGGTTCAAACTTTGAACTTAATTTTGCTCAGTTCGGACTACAAGCAATGATACTTTACAGAGGACAAACGTTATCTGAAATGTATTTATCATTCTAATATCTTCGTAAAATAAGATGTGTCAAAGTGTCATGTTTTGAGGGGGGCGTGAGCACAAATTTTCGGTCAAAATTTCTAAACTTTATAGTTTTGATTGCTAAACTTCACAACTAGGATGATGTAGACCTGAAATGGAATGCGTATAGTAAGTATGTTGTAGTAAAGGAATGATTCAAATGCGTTTCTTTCTAATGTGTGTTTGATATGATTTGTTTTGTTTTTGTTTTTGATATACATCCGTTGTTCCGGCATTGTTCGTGCCCTTCTGATGGGCACATGACGCAATATTCTTCCTTCAATCTCATGAAATTTGTGCATTTGAAATATGTTCATTTTCTTTTGTTTCATTAAAGTGAAATCAATTTCGTGCCATGTTCACTTGTAGAATAGATCTACGTGTCATTCTTTTGAGAGAAAGAGAAAGAGAGAGAGAGAGAGAGAGAGAGAGAGAGAGAGAGAGAGAGGAAAAAGGGGGGTGTAATTCGGCTGATACAAGAGATATACTATCGAGAGAAAGAGATTGTGGAGAGGAGAGGCTGAGAGAAAGAGAGAGAGAGAGAGAGAGAGATAGAGAGAGGGGGAGATGGGATGTGATAAAGAGTAGAAAGAGAGGAAAGAGAATTAGTGACTAGTACAGACATACAAACAAATAAATGAAAGTGTATATCCTATGTTTGTTATTTTTATTCATTGGTTTAGTAAAAGTGGTTCAGGAAATTACAATTAGGACGAGATGTACGAAATCCCCGCTAATACGTCCTGATTGAGATTCTGTTTATCAAAATAATGAATAATAAATAAAATAAAATCGTCGGGCACCTTGAGCCTGCAGAAAAAGACATTAAAACGGATCTGACTTTGAGTGAAGTGAGAACCTTCGCGGTTTCAAAAGTCAAATAATTGCACATGCACATTCTATGAAAATCGGCGGTTGATTCTTTTGAGACACCATGCACACTATGAAACAATCAAGAAAAACAATTATAAAGATATTGATTTTACTTTTGATATGATAATTCAATTTAATACCCTTGTAGTAATTTATATTATGCAATAATGAGGTAAACATGTTTTACTTAAACGGCCTGTATCTGACCTGATCATTTCAGAAATTGGATATACCTTTTTTTTTTATAATTTCGATAATAAAATAAGAGTCATTCAACTATCTAACAGCTTTAATAAATATACCTGATCATTTCACAAACTGAATATATTTTCTGAAAACAAATTCGATGAATAAATAAGAGTCTTTTAGATATTTTACAGTTCAATGAATATAAGAATACCTTCAAGCCAATAGCGTAGCCGTTGAGACCTATAAGTGGTGGGGGGGGGGCAGATTAGGATATGGTGCCCCCCTCCCGCATTTATCTAGAGATACTGTCAATATTATGTAACATTCTGACGGCAAATGCGAGTCTTTAATGGTTCCTGTTCAATGCACCGGTTATTTGCATGAGCCCCCCCCCCCCCGCCCCCATGAACAAAATGTTAATGTTTCTACGTTAATAGTTCAGCATAATCAGGGTGTCGCGATAGGTAAAATTTCCGAAAGAAAACTTCTATAAATTCTTCTCGTTATACTATAAATCAAACATGTTGACAGTCGCTTGTTTGAAAATTAGTGAGACGACCTATATAGGCCATGTTGGTCTTGTGTTCTATATCCCTGTTTCAATCCGTCTCTTCGAAGTATATTATATAGTCGAGTGATGCCCAAACTTAATTCTTATTATTTCAATAAAAAAAAATATATAATCTATAATAGTTGTTAAGTTGGAAGACTGTGGATAATACGATTACGATATGGATTTTACATGTAATGCATATTTTCAATTTATTTAGTCCTCCTTGCCATATTGATATACAATACTTTTTTTTCAGCGTGCAATGCACTTAATGTAGTGTATAGTTCTTAAATTATCTTCGTGGAGAATTACGAAATTGTATAAGACTCGAAATAATTATCGTATCCAGCTATTTACCATAATAATACTTCTATTTAATAGAAGATGCTACTGAATAAAACCTATTTGGAGTTGATATTGTTTAACCTGATTGTTGGTAAAGTATAGGCCTACAATGCCGCATTGGCAATCATCAACCAAGAAGTTCAATAGCGGAAAGACTTGGTAATTGAGAAAAGGCACTAGCGCATCAACTTGGGACCTTCTTATTTCACGATCACCAAAAGTATGACGCTTCCTCGAACAATATTCAAATTGTGCTTGAGGAGCCTGAGGAAAAAAATAAATCCGAAATTAGACGGAAAACGAAAAGATAAATAATAATGATTACAAAAAAGTTCAAAAGCAATTAAACAAAAAATGGTTATTTTCAATATTCAATGTCATCGTTATCTACAGATTCACGCCAAATCGCAATTGGAAATATAAAAATAAACACAACAGAACAAAAAAGACGTTATTTTCTAAACACAAAATAAATTTCATTTTACTTCAAACTTGGCGATATATATTTTCAAGTATTTCAGATAATATACAAAATATAACCACTTTCATCTTCCTTTGAAATTCATGAATTAAAGCTGACTGTGTATGCTAGCATAGTAATATAATATGAGAGAAAAGGCTCGTTCAGATAGGGCGCGGTAAACCACCGCGGTTTTATTTTATGAATGGCAACTGCGCGCAACGACGTACTTGCGCGTATGAACAGAGCTCTGCGTTATAGGAGACACGTGAAGCGTTTTCATCATAGATAATACAAATATAAAACCGCCGAAGGTTTTGCCGCGTCTGAACGAGCTTTAATTGGTATAATCTGGGGGCATTTCATGAAACAATTAGTCGGTGGTTTTCACCGACTAATATCATGTTCACCGACAACTATTTTGTCACCGACTATTTTCCAGGCCTGTGTTTGGTCAAATTTAGTCAGCGCTGACTAAATTGTCGGTGAACCACCGACTTATAATTCATGAAACGCCCCCCTAGATACTAGTGTTTTTATGTCGACCGTGATTGACACTTGGATCGCATTTCCTTGATGAATATCGGTGAAATGAAGAAGACAGCTGAGCCGATCTGAGAAATAGATATACAAAAATAATGTGATCCATATAATTTCATTTTATGAAATTTCTTTTATTTAAGTACGGATGTCTACCTCAGCCCGAAGACTGTTCTTCCGTAGGGCCGTGCATACATACAAAATACAACATAAACAAAATAGTAATAATTAATAAATTATTAACAAGAAAATAGATAATGAGGACAAGACAAGGTGTCCATGAAAAAGGAAAATCCAAGTTTATGGGTAGCGACTCGACAATTTCAGGGACCCGTTTCACAAAACTTGTCATCGATGACAAATGACAGTTTTTTTTTTATAAGCTATCGAAATCCTTGCTTCTTATTGGTTATCAACAGACTTGTCACTGATTTTTGTCATTGAAAAAAGGCTCGGGTCCCTGATCATTATTAGAAAGCCCATCCTCTCCTCCCCCAGGCGATCGACACCAAACCGACGATCAAGAACTCACGCCCGACTAATTTCATACAGCCCGAAATGGCAACGATGCAGAAACCCAACTGTCCAAATCAAGCGGATGGCCGTCACCCTTGGGTAGTCATGGCAGTGGTGGATCCAAGGGGGGGGGGGCGAGGGGCCAAGGCCCCCTCCCCTGGGAAAAACAGGTAGAAACACGTTTAATTAACCTTTATTTGGAGACAGCCCCCCTCCCCTGGTGCTAAAGGGGGTA
This sequence comes from Strongylocentrotus purpuratus, assembly GCF_000002235.5. NCBI lineage: Eukaryota > Metazoa > Echinodermata > Echinoidea > Camarodonta > Strongylocentrotidae > Strongylocentrotus > Strongylocentrotus purpuratus. The sequence goes on along the minus strand of NW_022145612.1, from coordinate 42,022,951 downwards.
CGATTTTTAAATTTTCGAGGGCAAAAAAAAAAAAAAAATTATTGCTCCTTACCCCTCCCCCCCCCCCCCCCGCTTATTCACCGACTAGCTGAGTCGGCGCTAAATATTTTCTCACGAATTGGGCCCCCTCTTTGGCCCCCTCCCCTGGATCCGCCCCTGCGTCATGGTTATGAAATGATAGCAAATGGTTTGAAATTAATAATTGCTAAATATACACATCATAGAAAAGCTCAAACTCACCTCCATCACATGACACCACATCCATAATGGAAGGGTCGCGTATGAGTTAACACAATTTGCGATTGGTTAGGCACATGCCATTTTGTTTCAGAAAATAAAATGAGGCAGTTGAAGAAATGCCATTTTGCCACACCCATTACAAATTGTGTATGGTCCAATGATGAATAATTCCTAGTCATTTCCTTTCCTTAAAAAAGAATCATAAACAAAATTCAGCAGCCATTGATCGCTTATTTTGGACAATATTGGGCCTCAGACGCTTCCAACTCAGACTGTCTGAAATTGGTCATACGTGACTTCCCGATCACAGCTCTGGAGCCACGTGCAAGAAGAGATCATCTTATCTGACATTAGGAGCCATAACCATTTTTTTTCTTTCTTCTTTGAATTAAGCTTACGACTAACAACTATGAGTGTAGACCTACCATAACAACGAAGAATGCAAAGACCGAACCCCAACCATAGTTGATCTTCAACATAGGAATCACTACCTGTATGCATAATTATAAACAAAATATCATGAGGAATGTAGAAATTATACAAGTTTGAGATTCAGTTTCTCTTCAGGTGACGGTATCCTTGGATGCCCCCACAACACAAGATTCAGAATTATAAACATAATAATGAGATGCTTAATAAGGCTTTAAAACAACAACAACAACAACTGTGCTCTCTTCTTTTTCATGGACAAGGTGCCTTTAGAAATTAAATAAACGCTTATCATGATAGATCACACAGTATATTTCGACTGGTTAAAACAAGTATCTTTATTGCTGGTTATTCACATCATAATCTGTAAAGCGTTTAGAGACATCTTCGATGTATCAGGCGATATATGAACCCAGACTATGATATTATTTTTTACCATAAAATTAAGTTTACATAGCTGCGATTGGTTTATACATTACATCGGTGGTAAAGATAGTGGTAATTTTGTGATGGACTCCAGTAGATAAAAATAAACAGTATATGATTTCGGTTGAAATTAAAAAAGAAAAAAAAAGAAAAATCCCTCACCTGTCCTATAGCAGCACCAAAGGTACCCGTACCATCGATGATCCCTGTAACAGTAGAGAGCGCTTCTTTATCCTGTCCTAGTGAGTCTTTGCGTTGCCCTAGATCAGCTGCTATTGTAGAGCCGATCATGTGAGTCACACCACACACAAAGGCACCTTGACAAGAAAATGTATAAAAATGGTCCGTGTTCAAATAAGGATAACGCAATAATTTGATCATTCAATGATGATGCTTCAAAATTATCATTTTTCACATTCAATACAATAGCGACTAGAACTAACCTACACAACAGACTTTATTTTTATAATGAGAATTCACCAAACACTCAATACAATCAATTTATATTGCGTAAGCTGACAACTTTCACACTATGGTGTTATTTCTTCCTTTTTCATATCGACAAGCATTGAAATATCTAACTTGAAGCCCTCATAATTTCAGGCTTTTACTAGAGTTATATCAAGATAAGGGATTTGATTTTAGACCCTCTGTGAGTTACATCTTATTTTTTTCATTATCCATTTTGGAGGAAAATGCATCTGTTTAGGAAATATGACCTGAATTCATAGGAATTCACTGTAGTTAGGGGCTTAGTAATCATATCTATTGACCCTCAATGGGCCCTTACCGGGCGGTAGAACTTGACGAATAACCTTTTAAGGCATAATATAATGTTGGAATAATTTCGTAAGAAAGAACATGCCAGTCCAGTATGTAATGTTCTTGTTGTTCAGATTATTTATTATATCTTAATAATCTTTTAAAAAGTATGTATAAAAACTCACCAGCAATAGCCATCACTAAGGCGTTCCAATTATTGGCTGGGGCAACTGCAAATAAAAACAGAACAGAAAATATTACTACCAATGAAGAGCGAGTACTTGGCGATACACACTCGTTATCTCATTTCAGCATCTCACTTCGGCATCTAACTTCGGCATCTCACTTTGGCATCTCACTCCGGCATCTCACTTCGGCGGTCAGCATCTAACTTCGCATCTTACTTTCGCATTTCACTTCGACATCTCACTTCGACATCTCACTTCTGTATCTCACTTCGCATCTTAATTCGGCACCTCAATTTGGCACCTCAATTTGGCACCTCAATTCGGCATCTCACTTCTGTATCTCACTTCGGCATCTCACGTCGGCGGTCGGCATCTAACTCGGCATCTAACTTCGCATCTCACTTTCGCATTTCACTTCGACATCTCACTTCGACATCTCACTTCGGCATCTCACGTTTTCTTCTTACATCGGCATCTCGCTTCGGTTTCTCACTTCGCATCTCAATTCGGCACCTCAATTCGGCTTCTTACCTCGGCATGTCAATTCGGGTTGACACTTCGACATTTCATATTTTCTTCTCACATCGGCATTTAACTTCGGCACCTCACATCGGCATCTCATATCAGCATCTCACGTCGGCATCTCTCTTTGGCGTGACACTTTAATAATAAGAGTAATAATAATGTCTTGTTTACCCAGGGTAGCCTCATCAGTATTCATACTGTTCGCCCTGAGGGCCCTGCAATCATTATTAACCCGGTCATCGGATTCAGGCTTACCCGCACACAATGTATGCACATTCTCCACTCCCTGGGGAACATTCCAGCCAGTGCATCATTTTTACAAGCGCACACTTGCTAATCTAAGCACATAAGCTTTCGCATCTTACCGGGTACCCATTTAACACCTGGGTGAAGAGTGGCAAATGTAGATCATTGTCTTGCCAAAGGACATTAGTGCCGCGGTGGGACTTGAACCGCGGACCTTGTGATCCACAGTCCGGTGACATATCCACTCGTCCACGACACCTCCAACTTTGGCATGACACTTCGGCAGGTCACAATTTCTTCTCACATCGGCGTCTCGCTTCGCTATCTCACTCCGCATCTCAATTCGGCACCTGAATTCGGCGTGACACTTCGGGAGACACTTCGGCATCTATAATTTTCTTCTCCCATCGGCATCTCAATTCGGCACCTCAATTCGGCACCTCAATTCGGCAACTCAGTTCGGCGTGTCACTTCGGGATGACACTTCGGCATCTCAAATTTTCTTCTCACATCGGCATCAAAATTCGGCACCTAACTTCGGCACCTCACATCGGCATCTCACATCGGCACCTCATATCGGTATCTTACATCGGCATCTCACATCGGCATCTCACATCGGCATCTCACTTCGGCATCGTACCTCGGCGTCTCACATCGACATCTCATTTCGGTTTCTCACTTCGCATCTCAATTCGGCACCTCAATTCAGCATCTAACTTCGGCGTGTCACTTCGGGATGACACTCACATTTTCTTTTCACATCGGCATCTAACTTTGGCACCTGACATCGGCATCACATATTGATATCTCGCATCGGCATCGTACCTCGGCGTCTCACATCGGCGTCTCACATCGGCATCTCACTTCGGTTTCTTACTTCGCATCTCAATTCAGCACCTTAATTCGGCATCTCACTGCGGTGTGTCACTTCGGGATGACACTTCGGCAACTTACTTTAATTTCTCACATCAGCATCTGATTTCGGCACCTTACTTCGGTATCTCAAATCGGTATATCAGTTCCACATCTCACTATCGTATCTTACATCGCATCTCACTTCGGCGTCTTACAGCGGCATCTCACATCGGCATCTCACATCGGCATCTTAGATTTTCTTCTCATATTATTTTCTCACCTCGGCATCCCACTTCGGGCTTTCACTTCGCAACTTAATTTGGCACTGCACTTCGGCACCTCACTCCGGCATCTTACGTCGGCATCTCACTTTGGTGTATGCAGCTTGTGTATGTGTGTGTGTTTTGGAGAGGGGGGGAGGGGTGGGGATGGTGACCTTTGACACATCATCCTCTTCCATACATTGTGTAGATAACTGCAAGCATTCATCTTAATTATCGAGTGAACTGGGTATACTAGCTTCTAAACTAGATTTTAAACCCCCCCCCTTGAAAAAAATCCTGCGTACGCCCCTGCATCGGCATCTTACCTCGGCGTCTCACCTCGGCATCTCTCTTTGGTATATTACCTTGCATCTCAATTCTGCACCTCACTTCGGCTTCTCAATTTGGCATCTCACATTTCCTTCTCACATCGGCATCTTACCTCGGCGTCTTACCTCGGCGTCTCACCTCGGCATTTCACTTCGGAAGCTTACTTCGCATCTCAATTCGGCATCACATCGGTATCTCACATCGGCATCTTTCTTCGGAATATTACTTCGGCATCTCATTTCGTCACCTCACTTCAGTATCTCACTTCAGTATCTCACTTCCGTATCTCACTTTGAAATCTCACTGCGGCACCTTCCTTTCATCGACACATTTGTGTTACCACGTCACGTCAACTCCTCATTTCGAACCTGACTGTATCAACTGATGTTGACTCCAGGAGTACATTTTCCAAATTATAGAATCTCATCCAACCGGACTCCCTCATTTTTTCTAACAGTCATAACATTCGAACATGTAGGCCCGTCTTCGGAAAATACCAGTGGCGGCGTTCGAGTGTGGGGAAGGAGTACATCTTATTTTTTAATTTGTCAGGAGGAGGGGGAGGGGTCGTCCCTTACCTCCGTAAAGGAAGAAGATTAAGTTAGAGGGGTAACTCACCACTGTATCCATAGAGTGATCCCATAGAGCCAAACAGCATGAAGATCACAACAGGAGATCGGATTCCCAGGAAATCAGAGATCAAGCCACCAATTGATCCTCCTTAATGCAGAATAAAGCCCCAAATGATAATTCGTTAATGATTAAAATAATGCTTATTCTTATATATATATTTCGCAACTGTTTGATAAAAGCTGTTTTGTTGCTCTTCAAACAACGTTCTCTCTCCGACCATCCTAATAAACCACTAACAAAATATGAATGAAGGTTTTGCTATTGCTATTTATTTTACCACAGCCCTTTATTGATTATAATGTTAAATGATTAACAACAAAAACATTATTCTGTATGCATTGGATTGAATGTTTAAACAATATTCGTTTGATTGAAATGTTAAAAAAAAACTACAAAGGCATTTGAGTAAATATTTGATGTTAGAATAGCGGTTTCGATTTACCTATAATTCCACCAAAGTCGAAAGCCATGGATGCTCGATCGGCAGTGACCTCTGTCCATTGGAAGTTAGATGTGAGGTAGTATGGAAGCCAAGAGAACAGGGAGTAACTTACCAGCTTTACACACGCGAATCCAAGTGAATACTGTACATGAACCGGATGAAAAACATAACAAATCGTCAGGGGATATCATTATTCAAGATTTCTCCTAACATCGAATTCCGACCATGTCACTTGCTTGTTTTTTTCCAGGAATCTAAAAGAAACAGATACAGGAAAAAAAATTTCAGTTGCTCAGTGGAATAAACAGACTGTATTCATATGGAAACTAGTCAAAATGAACTTGAGCTTGTCCGGCAAAAGGCTAAATGAAGTTGCTGCATGTATTAATTTTCTCAATTGAAGATCATGTAATTACATGCAGTATATCCCTGTGAATCCCTTACATGTCTCTCTGGACCATCTCTATTTGCGTTTTCAAAAATGAGCACAAACAAATAGCAAAATAGTCTCGCGATAAATGCTGCGCCAATTTTGTTTCTTCATTGTTTGTTACACCTAAAATATGACATCATTTAATAATACTTATTTGCAGTTTAGTTTAATAACATCCCATTGAAGAAGACAAAAAGGGGTTTTAGATTCCACAATGGTATTTTGTACTTGCACAAGCAACACCTGGTAGTAAGAAAGCTTGAAGGAATCCAATAGGCTTAGGTCTAGGTCTTAGTTCTTCAATGACGTCAGCGTCATCATCGTCATCGCTCACGCGCTTGTTCGAGGCGGACGGTTTCTCCTTCTTGGATCCCAGCTTTTCTTTGTTGGCGAAGGCTGTAGCAAATGAATGATTTACGAACTAGTAATTGGTGGAGGAATTTAACAAAAGAGTTAACAAAAGATTAGAATATAACCTGCTGACGGTTTAACAAGTTCCAAGAGCCGTCTTTATAATTATATATATATATATATACGCTTTCTCATCGCTCAATATCCGGAGATTTAGAATGTAAAACGGCTTTCTTGCCTTATCTTTTCTCATCAGATCATCTAGTTCTAATGTGATTTCACTGTCTGCTGTTAAATGGGTCTGAAGGACGGATAAAAGTAATTTATTCGATAATGACGACAGTCTTCATAAACAAATGGGAACTCATATTCACTCATATCCTGAACAGAAAGACGATGATACTCCATTTTAAGTTTTCTCTTGATCATAATTTTTTCGAGATTTTGTTTTGTCAGAAAATTACGAATCTTATAAGAAAAGCGAAGTCTACAAGATGTCACTGCAATCACATTCTTTGACGTTTAGTTAACTAAATGAGGTAGGAAAGTTCTGATTCTTGATATCTACATGTAGTACACCTTACGCGTTTTGTCGTCTGATGTCGACTCCTGCTCCCTCTCATCATCATCATCATCATCATCATCATCCTCATCGAGGTATAAACCTAAGAAAGTAGTTAAAATTGATCAAGATAGAGAATCAGTATAGTGTTATTGAACAGACGGCCCAGCGTTAATAATTCGAGTACAATTTGCGTGTTTGATAACTTGAAAATATGCTGTGTACATCTAAAGATGATGGCAGAGAAAGAAAAAGTGAGGAAGATAGGGGAAGAGAGAAAGAAATGGACGAGAAGAGAGGGTGACGAAAAGATGAAAGGGAGAAAAATAGGAGATAAAGAGGAGAGAAAAGCAAGAGAGAGAGAGAGAGAGTGAGAGAGAAAGAGTGAGACAGACAGAGATAGACAGAAATAGACAGAGAGAAAGAGTTACGAAGAGAAAGAGAGAGAGAGAGAGATGTTTATTTTCCTCCATATTGTGTCTTACCAGCATCACGAGGAGATGGATTCAAGAAGAAAAGGATGACCAAACCCCAGAAGAACATCATTATGGCCGTCAGGAGGAAGGCGAACTGAAATAAAAACCAGATAAAGATATTTAATAACTTCGATGAACATTTTAAATTCTGAAATCCGTGAATACAACTTCAACAACAAAAAAGAAGTAAATGTTACCATCCTAAAGAGGTCTTTGTTAATAACATCTGAAACCGTAGGTCTGTGAATTGCATGGACAATTAACGTTCCTTCTGTTCATTCGGAAGAATGTGCCTTTTTTTTCCCTTCTTCTCCTAGGCTTTCTTTCTTTTTTGTTGGTGTCCTTTTAAACCAGTGGTGGCGCTTCCTCTCTGACAAGAGGAATTTGTCGAGGCTCCGTCGATTAGGCCTACATAAAAGTATAGTGGTTGTTTGGACACCGGCAACCTTAAAGCCCCACTGTACTACTTGTAGCTACTTGCTCCCTCTATATAGAAAACAATGCCTAATCGGTGATCATTGGTCCCCCATGATCCTCTTTTTCTTATGTTACATGTAATTGAGAGCTGAGTTGATGAGATAGCCAATCGTCAGTGACCACCCTGGGTGGTCTAATTCCTTCTAGCCAAACTAGTACAGGCGGGCTTTAAATGATTGTATCTAACCTCGTATCCGTAGGTCAGGACCAGTGACGCCGAGAGAGCTCCTACGATGTTACCAACAGAGCCACAAGCACTCCAGATACCAAACACCAACCCTCGACTGTGAACCGCCAAGAAAAACATCATCAGAAGATGAAGGAAAAGGAGAGAGGGGAGGGGAGGAAAAGGAGGGAGGGAGGGGGAGGAAAAGGAGGGAAGGGGCAAGGGGGGGGGGTAACAAGTTTGAGATAATTACAATATTCAACAATACATTTCGAGTTTGACATTTAGTAATAGCAAAGCATTTGTGCCACAATTCATGAAAGAAAAATACATCATGACACTTTGTTGATAATAAGCAAGGTACCCATATGTTAAGAGATTTTTTAAAATTGATATAAAGAAAATTTACTAATTATTACTAATAGATACATTGATACAACTGCAGAAATCAACATCTTTTTTTACTTCCTATTACAACAAAAATAGTACCTAAACTGTATAGTTCTAAAGTGTTACTTTAGTCCGTGGATAATTCCTATATCTTTATTCAAATACTACTCATTTGCTTGTTTAAATGACAAAAAATGTAGGACGAAAAAAGAAGAGAAGAGAAGTCTACCGTTTGTGTGATGAGTATAGCAGACAATTGTATTCAAAATAATTGTGCTTGTTTACATTGAAGTGTTGAATGGTCAAGCCCCAAATTATTTGTCTTAATTATTATGATTTAAATCGCATCCATATGCAGGTACTCATGCTTGCGAATACACAGAACAAGTTGCGTCTAAAGCTACCTTGCACAAAAAACAAAAGTTACTCTAGGAGATTGCGCTTTCAGTTGGGCCGCTCCAAAGCTTTGGAATAACCTACCACTATAGACTTAATAAAAGTCTATATATAACCTGTTCCTGTCTTTCAAAGTTTTGTTGACGACGCACTTGTTTTAAGGAGCTTTTGAACACTATTGTTATTGTGTGTCTGTAAAGTATAGCACTGTCGGGAGTTTAGTTTTTATAATAATAATAATAGCTCACATTTATAATGCGCCTAATACTTTGTTTCTAGGCGCGGAACATAATTATTACCCCGGTCATCGGATTCAGGCTTACCCGCAACACAATGTATGCACATTTTCCACTCCCTGGGGAGTATTCCAGCTCGTCGCCATTTTACAAGCGCAGTTTAGTATATTCATATATACTAGCTGCGCTATGTAAATCGATCTAATTATTATAATCATTATAACAGTGTACCTTTTCTCAGAGAACCAGTTGCCCATGACTGCAATGAGTGTAGGCCAGCCTGTTCCCTGTAGAAGACCATTCAAGATCCAGAATATCGCGTAATACCAATGATTGTAAACCTTCACCCACTCACTCAATGTACCGAACAAGAACATCTGTTAAAGAAACCAACAAGTTGGGTCAATTATATAGAACAAAATTATAGACAAATTGACAAAAATATTACTGGAGGAAACACGAACAGCCCGAGAAAAAACAAAATAGTCTAGAACTAATCGAAAAATAGTGGGGAAAACAGCACAGAAAATATGTTTTTGACTATTTTCAACTCTGAATATATTTTTCATCTATCTTTTGTTCCGAATCCAGTAGTCTATTTTTTGTTGTTGTCTTTTCCCCTTTATTCCATAAGAAAATTGAAAGAAAATAATCTAGTTTTCTAGGAAATACCATAAAAATGTAGAGAAAATAGCCACAAACAAAATTAATTTGAGGGAAAAAAAAACGACCAGGGAAACCACGCCCCGTCACACAACCGCCACTCCCCTTGCGTTTTAGCTTGCTGAGGAACATGTCCAAAATCTTAATACTTTCATCAAAGATGGATCATATTCGTTGGATACTATTTTTTTTGTTTACTGATAATTTGCTTTAGTTAGGATGGATACCCCCCATATGTCGCCTACATTACCTAGTTCTATTCCAGTCCAAAATATTAACGAAAAATAATTATGTAGTTTTTTTTTTTTTAGAAAACACAACATTAGTCGCGTGATCTTTTCTATTTACAGAGTTACAGGTCAATCCAACCCTTGTAATAATTTTAGTGGTATGGAAGCAGAAAAATAAAAATAAATAGAATGATGGAAGTTTGAAATAAGCCAGACCAAAAATAAGGGAATTGTGAACTTTTGAAATCACAAAATCCATGCGAATCTTAAATTGGCAATTTGGTCAGTAGATTCTGACGTAGTAATGGGACAACTCTCCTGTATTTCATGTACAAAAATATAATTCATTTCTTTTTCTCCTAATTGCCTCCTCACTTGGGGGCACTAATCAACGTTTATTATGGATCGAATATTATTATAGGTCCTCCATAAAGAAAAGACCCTCCCGAATCGTACATTTTTTGGAAAAATGACACTTTAATAATTTTGTGAGTTGAAACAAATAGGAAAGTATAGTACGGCACTTCGTCACAATGACATTCATGGGTGTCGATCCCGGGGGGATGGGGGGGGGGGGGATATATCCCCCCAATATTTCAGGTGGGGGAATGGCCTGTACAATCATTCCCCCCCCCCCCCAATAATTCACTATCAGAAAAATTAAGAGAAAAATTAATGATGAGAGCCCGATGAGATTAGTTAATATACACATTTTGCTATCTCATTATATACGAAGTAAATAAGACAACCGTATATGAGACAAGAATAAATTGAATTCTTGCTCATACGGCTTCATCATGCATGCAGGAATCAATGAATTTATTCAATTTGTTTAATCAACAGCATCATAGAAATGCTGTGCGCCAAATACAAAAACGAAGCCTCAAAAAGCAACGAGCTAAATGTTAAGCGCGAAGCGCAAAAGTAGCAATCTGCAATGCACATCAGACAATCCTGGACAGTGTAAACGTAGATGAACTCTGTGACGATTTCGTGATGAAATCGGAGACTAGGAGAAAGATTTTTGGACATTAGTATGACTTATAAAATAGTTCACTAGTTGTTATGTTGTTTCCGTTCACCCTTTTTAAAATTCACGTCATTGTATATTTTTTTCACTCATTTTATTTCCTGATATTTCCTAAATTTGTTTTCGTTTTTGGAGAAAGATTATTATGTCACAACTTATTTGTGACACAACTTATTTTCAGTGGGGAAACTAAATTCAGACAAGGATTAATATAGAGGACAGTACAACGAATCGTCTTCTTTCTCTAATAATTTAGTGAAAAGGGCAAAGCTGTTAGGGGGGCAACTGAATTCAGACGTGGATTAAGAGTATTAATCAAATGAAACGTCAAAGTACACGATACAACTAATCGTCTTCTTTTACTAACAATTTAATGAACCGTGAAAGCTTCCGCGCTACGCGCGGAATGGGCGAAAATGAATACAGACAAGGATTAAGAGTAATAATTTATTGAAACGTTAAAGCTTCCGCGCTTCGCGCGGTAGGGGGGAAACTAAATTCATGAAGGACACGATACAACAAATCGTCTTCTTTCTCTAATAATGTAATAAAATGTGAAAGCTTCCGCGCAGGAATGGGCGAAAATGAATTCAGACAAGGATTAAGAGTCGAGTATGGTACATAGAATCGTCTTCTTTCTTTAATAATCTAATGAAACGTCAGAGATTCCGCGCTACGCGCGGGGGAAGGGAACTTGATTCAAACATTAAGGATTAAGAGTCGAAAATGATACATCGAATCGTCTTCTTTCTTTAATAATCTAATGAAACGTCAGAGCTTCCGCGTTATGCGCGGAGGAAGGGGAACTTGATTCAAACAAGGATAAAGAGTCGAGAACGGTCCAACGAATCGTCTTCTTTCTCTAATAATTTAGTGAAACGTCAAAGCTTCCGCGCTTCGCGTGCTCACTACCGCCCCCTAAAATGAAATCCTGGCTACGCGCTTGGGAGGGGTGCAACTTGCCACACGTTTCTACCTCTTGGTTGCTTTGATCAATTGCCGAAAATATTTTGGCACCTATCATCCCCCCCAACCACGGATACAAATCGACACCCTTGATGACATTACCGGTTCGGCCAATTTGAAGTGCCCATGCGTATAGTGATTACCATTTTTTTCTTCTAAAGTCATAATTTCTTATTTTGTGCCCGATTTCGTTCAAACTTTCACCAGTCTCCTTCTTTGATTCTTCAGTGCTTTTCAGTCTTTTTAATGTAAGTAGTCTGTTAATGTTGGATTTCATTTTAAGTGTTTATGATGGTTAACAATTTGTTATGTTTTCCCTTCCTTCAATATCATGCCGCCAAAACTTACCATCATGGCTGAACTACACATTCCAAATGAAAGCACTAGCCTCAGATCAAGCCTGTTGAATGGATAGTTAGCAGTCAACACCGGTCAAAATTAGTATGTTTTATTGAAAGCATTCATCAAGAGTTCAACTTGAGAGTTATGAAGTGCATGGGAAAAGCGTACCTGTGACGACTTACTTACAGACAGTAGTTGTGCGAAAATCTTTCCTTAGCGTTGTCAAAATCATGACGTCAAACCCAACTTTGATAATTATTATCCATTACACAGTTTGATTAATTGGTTAAATGCAAGTTACTCTGACGTCTACTACTAATATCGATGCGTATACTTCCGATCATCACTAAACTATGAAATCTACACCACAGCACTATAAAAGGCAATTAATGTACAACGGACGCATTTGGAGTGTAATAACTGTGGAAATGAGATTTTATTTGGATTAATGTCCAATTACCTAAACTTCAATCAATATATTCAGACATTATTTTGTCACTTTTTTCCTTCTATTTTCAGACAATATCAACGCATTGTGGTTCATCTCTTTATCACTACTATCGTTTTGTAATTTCACAGTACTTCCGTTTAGTATGATATATCAATAAAGATAGTAAATGCTTAATTAAAATCCAAAAAACATAATTTCGAATGTTTAGAGAATAAAACATCATAAAGGACTTTACCTGTCTCCGATGAAGCCGCTTATAAACAATCCAACTGTATACGAAGCTAGGAAGACAGTGTCAAGGACGCTGAAAAATACTTCAGCTTCTCCTATCGTATCTAAGAATGGATCCTCGGTAAGGTACTGATATGAGATAGTGAATAAACAATAAGTTTAGAGAAACAAAAGATAGAAAGGAGAAACGTGAAAGGATTAGGTACTGCATGGAGAAGATGATTAGTGAACGTAATGCTGCGTGGAAAAGTGTAAAAGTATTGGAAGGAACGGGATTGAAGAGGAATCCTTTACAATAAATTGAAGAGGCGCGATGGCTCAGCGGTATAGAGCAGTGGTCTCGCAACCGGGAGTTCTCGGGTTCGAAACCATATCAACGCACTCATACTCTTTGATAAGGCATTAATCCCCATTACCAAGTCACACGGAGAGGACTTAAAGCTGTTGGTCCCCTGGTAGTTTACTTATAAGCATATTTTGTTAGCACTCATGTAAAACGATCATTATCATCAAATAAAATTTACTTGACCTAGGCTGAAAGGGACTTGGGGCTCAACCTCCCAAAAAAATTCAAGTCCCACCCCAATTTTATCTTAATCATAAACGAAATTCAAGCGAGAAACATTTAGATAATGAATTTAAGAACCACCCTCCTATTATTCTCATTGAACCGCACTTGGTTTAAGGATATGTACATCGGACACGGATTTTAACCTTTAACTCTCTCGTCGTTTCAATTAAAATAAATGGACTGAACCGCCATAATAACGTGCTCATAAGAAGTAAACTCATTTAAATTGTTCACCGTCCACAGACGTTAGACTATACCGTATTGAACGAGGACGACTGTTTCACTTATATACGGTTCTTTTCAATTATTGATCGATCGATATGATTTTAACACATCCTTGTCGTAGCCGCCCAATATCTATTATTTCCAATTCACACACACCAAACACCCTCAGTGGCCGAAACTAGGTCTAGCAACCTTTAACCGTTTTAGATATCCATCCACTGACCCGAACTAGAATATATACATGCAGAAGTATATCAGCCCATTACATATATCCACAATAAAACAAAAATGTCCGGAATATTTTTACACATTTGACATTCGAAAGACGCGGACAGAAGCCAGACCATTCAAGGTATACATAATTGATGTTGTCATAGGCGCTGATCATACCAGCAAGATATGATACAAATTACACGACTTGGCATACAAAATCACTCTCAGAATATTGAAATGAAATAATAATAATAATAATAAAAGAGCGACATTAAACTTTTCCGTTGCATTCGCCTAGTCACAGATGGAAATTGAAGCATCAGTTATGACTTTAGACGCACATTTCCTTCAAGAGAATGTTTCTCAAGCTCTTTTCTTTCTTCTTCTCACTATGAATATGACAGACAAAGAAAGCGGACAAAATATACAGTTCCTCAGGTAGACAAAGGAACATCCCTTCACTGCTTTTATGTAAAAAGTGAATATGCATGTGGCACCTGTTCTACACATTTTTACATAATAGCAGTGAAGGGATGTTCCTTTGTCTACCTGAGGAACTGTATATTTTGTCCGCTTTCTTTGTCAGTCATATTCATAGTGTCTGTACCCTTGATTTATTAGGTGATCTGCCGCGTAGCATAGCAGAGCACCTAACGGTCTTGGATTTTATTCGCTTCATATCTCATGAATGACATGGTTAATGGGAATAAAATTCGACCCGGGGCAATATGATCTTAGCTTGGTCAATATATCTGATATACCCCTCAAGCCCAGTCAATATAATATAATTATTGATCTTAACAAAAACATTTTTTTTATATTACTGATGCGTGTCGTCATCTAGTGTATCTAATCTTCCTTTGAATTTCTACATGTGTTATTTCTCGATCAAAGTGGCAGATCACTCCTAAATCATCTCTGTGACGAATTCAATGTCTTGTTTAATTTGTTACATCTTTTCCATGGCTAATCAATACTGCATTGTCGTTTATATTCGTGAAAACAAGGAAAGGATCCGGAGCAACAGATTATCACTTTGTATCGTTATCAGTTTTCTGTAATGAATATTCCTTCTCACCATTGTGTCATTTGGGAAGATGGTCTCATTGAGTGGTAGCAAGGTCCATGTTTCTGTCAGGGCTGTCCTGACATTACTGAATGTCTTCCTGGCCGCGTGAATGAACACAAACCTATAATTATGTCGAAAAATACGATATGAAAGAAATATGAAATGATGGATTAAGTTCGATTCTATTTCAAGTCAGGGGTGTTGTGTACCAGCGGCGGATCTAGGGGGCTCGGGCCACCCTCCCCTGGCCAAAAAAATATAGGTTAAAAAAAAGATGGTAACGTTTTACATTAAAAAAAGAAAAAAAGAAGAAGACGGGCCCCTCCCCTGGCAAAACAAAACATAACTATATATTTTATTTGTTTTGCTCAAGGGGGGGGGGGGTGTTGAGTAAAAAAAGAAATAGAGTTCCATACATCCCCTCCCCCCCCCCCCCCCCCCCCCCCCGTCGAACCAAAAAAAATATGGTGCTTCCATTCAATTTATTATTCAATTTATTACAAGATTGGATTCGCCTTTAGGAAATGCCGGATTTATCCAATAGGCTATTTTCGTCCCGGATTTTCGTAATGTTAACCAGATTCAATGTACTCGTCTTTGTGAAGTGCTTCGATACAAACTATTTCATTCACCTGATAGGAATAATAGTATTTCAATAGACAGAATCCGAACTACATACATTAGATGTTGTCAGGTTGGACAAACAATATGGCTTGCCCTAAATAGCAACACTTAATCTATACAGTTTTCATTGAAATACTATCTTTCTTATCAGGTGAATGAAATAATTTGTATTGAGGCACTTCATTACCAAAATGGCCTAAATGCTTTTAACGAGCCAGCCTTAAGCATAGAGCTGTTTACTAATTGTATGCACACCTCTTGAACAAACGTTTCTTTTGGAAACATTAAAGCCTGTCAGAGAAACCACCGTACACATCGCAATAACTACTGTATTCAAAGTGGATTCCGTCTAAATTCAGTGCTGTTGTGCATATAAGGTGAGTTAGAAAGTTAGTCTAGGGGTTCTGCAGATCGAGAAAGTTGCACGGATAATTTGAAATACAGTAGTTAACAAGTGTTTTTTATATTTAAAAAACCCCAACAATAATCATGTAGTCTCATATTCGTCATGCAATGTCTTCCTTCCTAGTCGTATAGTGACTTTTATCCCTAGTGAAGCTAATTTCTCATACAACCGGCCATCTTCACTACCGGCCATCGTCGTCATCGTCACCATCACCAATCACCATCAATAATCATTATAGTAGAACTGAGCAGACAGTGACAAAAAAGTAAATACAAATCATGCTGGATACCCCCCCCCCCCCACACACACACACACGACACAACATTAACAAAAACTAAACCCAAAACAAAAATGAAATTGAAAATTAGATTACGCAACACTATAATATGAAATATAACTATATAACAACAACAAAAATGATGAAAAGGAAAATCAAACCACCCTTTACAGTGGTTTTACTTACGCAAAAAATGTAAGGAAAAAGACAAGTGCATGATGTCTTGTTAAGGCCCTCGAGTATCTCTTCGGAAGGATAGCCATACCATCTAAGCCCCCTGCTAGAGACCAATACTGCACTCCGCCGAATGTCTGCACACTCCTATCACTGTCCGATCGCGATCGGCTCTTCGGCTGAGGCACCAGTAACGGGAGCAGCTGTTCTACCGAGTGACGAACCTTCATATTATTTTTCCGCTCGCCGTTCCAGATGGTGTTGATTGTGTGTTTCAATCGATTGGTATAGTTCTATTTTTTTCTCTGGATACATAAAGATGAAAGGTTGCCAGTGGTTTTGTTGATCTCATGAACATAACATCTCTAAAATAATTGATTAAATTGTTTTGGTCATATTTTATCAATCATTTAAAGTTAAATAAGCATCAAATTGATGATAAAAACCTCATGAGCTATTATATTTGTTCCCCCTTTCCGTTAGTCGGGCGCAATGCGATAGCGCAAAACAGAAGTTTTAAAGCCCCTCTAAAGTATTGGTAGCCTCAACATTTTGATGGCAAAATTTCACTTAAACGGTATGTGAAAGAGGATGTCATTTAAGACACACTTTTGCAAGGATTTTTAAAACAGATGTGTATGAAGTCGAATATTGATGAAAGAATATAAAATTAAGGTTTTCTTCGTACTACAGAAAACCCAAATCATGTAGTCTATTATCAATATTTGTTTTCAAACACATTTTTTCGAGGGAAATCTTTGCAGATGTGTGTCTTAATTGACATCCTCTTTCACATAATGATACAATTTAAGTAAAATTTTACCATCATATTTTTGACGAATTTGAGGCTCCCAACACTTTTGTCCAACTTGAAAAATAAAATAAAAGGAAAAATAGGTTAAAGTATTTCCTAACAGGTATAGCCCAATGAGCGTAAAGACTGAAATCAACCCCCCCCTTTTTTTTTACTTGATAAGGATATAATTAGATTGAAGTCTTCAAAAAAGTGTAAATTAGTATTTTATTCATGCATTACAAATAATAAATCTGCATTTCAAAAGTTAAAAAAGAAAACAGAATGGCCAAAATGTTACCTCGCTTGCTTCGTTCCCTCGCAAATAACTATAAATAGCATTGCTTTGAATACAATACTAAAGACATTTTTAAAATATTTTTTAAATCATGATAGTATAAAGTAAAAAGTTAAGAAATGTGGAAAAAAAACGTCCGTCGTCCTATCCGACCCCCCCCCCCCTCCTTATGGTTTACGCAAATTTGGGCACAGACAAAAAGATTTTATTGCTGAAATAAAGAATTCTTGCTAAAATATGTAACTTTTTTCTTCTTTTAGAAACACATGAACCAACACTGGAGGTTAAAGTCAATATCAGTCGAGTGTTAAAAACCATGTAGAGAGACGGCCGTGCACCCTTGCAGAAGGATGTCGAATGTACCGCAACAGCAGGGCCAAAAAAAACAAAAAAAACTACCGAAATCTGATAGAGAGCAAAATAATATTCAGCAAATTATTTAAAGAGATATTAAATTTGATTAATAATTGTTTTCATAGCATTTGAAAATATTTCAAAAATTCGAAAATCTACAAAATAAATAAAAGTTTCGTGGTCATTTGACTTACCTTGTAAAGCTGGATAGATTACCAAGAACTCTAATCAGCAAAACTTTTCTTGAAACTGAGATATAATCCCTTAAAATTATCAATTTACCCAAAAAATCTTTAGAAACGAACTTTCTGAACCTTTGCCATCTTGCCTTAAAAACAAACCAATAATCTCCCTAAAGTTCAAGATATTTGAACTTTGAAATGACAGAATCTAGTAGGGTTTACACATGATCTTATACATATAAATATACATACTCAAGATATAGTTGTAACTCTATTTACATTACTCTTTTGCCATCTCTCCCTTTATCTTCCTTCTCCTAGAGGTGCTCCCCTTCATTCCAGCTCCAAGGATCCATTTATTTGCTCTATTTCTCCCTCTCTTTCCTTCTCTCTCTCTCTCTCTCTCTCTCTCTCTCTCTCTCTCTCACACACACCTTTTCTTTCCCCCTGTTTATCGCTCACCTCACCTCCTATCCCCCCTCTCTCTCCATGTATCTCTCACCCTACCCCCTCTCTCTCTTCCACTTTTCTCCTTTCCTCTCTCTCCCAAATATGTTTTCATCTTCTCTTAATGGAGTTTCTCTCATTTTTTCAGCCTCTCCTTGCTCTTTTCTAAACAAATTTAAACAATGATTGTACTGCACCCAAAAGCGTTTCTTACAACTAAAGCACACATGCACCGTATCTATAAATAAAAAAATAGCATTCCAGCGTCATCTGGTACTTTAAATTCGATATACACTTGAGAAAAATCATTTGTAGTAGACATTGCATACATATTGCTTGGCACTCCTTTCATTACTGTATCTGAAAGTGTGTGTGTGTTTAGGTTAGTCCTCAGCCATTGCATACATTACATGGTACATATTTGCTTGAAACTTAAAGTTCTATTTTACATTTTAAAGGGGAAGTCCACCCTGATATTAAATTGGTTTTTACCAGAAGCAGAAAATGAGAGATATACAGGTCAGAGAAAGTTATAGCAAAACCGATTAAAAATAAGAAAGATAAGAATCTTTGAAGGTGCGATTAATCAAACACAAAATTGGTAACTCCGTGAAGTATCTTGCAAAGCCCCCTCCCATTTGCATAGACTAAAATAAACTGCACAAATATATATTTTACCTAAGAAAATTTACAATCATACAGTCGCCCTAAATATAATTATTGCAAATATGTTTTTATACAACACCTGCATGTATGAAACATATCTATTCCGTCATCAATAACTTAAATCAAAATTTAAGTTAATGAAATTTTCTGTACATTGCAAATTGGAGAGCAGCTTAAAACTTTTCAGTTATGTTTTTTCCTTATATTCCAAGATTAATTCATTAATTACAAACAATTCAATTCCATTCATGACCACGCAAAATATTGAATAGTACATTTTAAAGAACAGCATTTCATTTACACAATTTTTAATTGCATTCAAATTGTACCAAAAAAAACAGATCACAAATACATTTCTGAATTTGAAATGTTTATTTCATTTCAATGTCAATATTCCATGATAATCAATGCTAATTATACAAACTGAAAATATCTTGCCATTTTATAGATTTAACAACAAACAGATAAGATTTTTCATTCACAAGAGGTAGCAATTACGGTCAATTTTTTTCTAATAATAAAGATTTTCTCTAACCATGATTGCAATTTACAAACCCATTCTGGATAAAAAAATTATTACCCCCCCCCCGTCCCCCACACTTTATATATATATATATATATATATGCATACTTGATACCTCGTTTGCAGGCACACACACTTGTGTTACAGTGTCTGCACAATGAGACTACAGTAGACTCTATACTTTTGCCGCTCTCACAGCAAAAGACCGACATATATTTAGGCCTTGCTCAGGGCTTTAGGATTTGTAGTAAAGTGTCAATTAAGAGTCTGTGCTGAAGACTACTTGTTATAAGAGTCTGTTATCGAGAAATGTTTATACATAACCTTCCTAAATACCATAAGGACTAAGTACATATGTGTGTAGCACTCTGTGGTAGACACAAGTATTAGTGTAACATTTACATTACTCTTATATTGCGCTTCTGGTTCAGTAGTTTGTTGGTATTAATAAAGTCAACAATGTAACTGTATTGTATTATATCTCCAGGTATTATATTATAAAGCATCCATGTTGGTGAAGAAAATAGAGTGAGATAGAGAGATAGGGAGGGAGGGAGGGGGAGAGAAGGGGAGAGAAGGAAAGAAGGAGGGAGGGGGAGGGAGGGAGAGAGAGAGAAGGAGGGAGGGGAGAGATAATGAGAGAGAGAGAGAGAAAGGGAGAGAGGGAGAGAGAAAGAGAGGAAGGAGGAGAGAGAGAGAGAGAGAGAGAGGGAGAGAAAGAAAGAAAGAAAGAGAAGAGGAGGTGAAAAGAGGTTATAAGATACCGTGTGATGTATCCTGATCAATGTAACTCCATATCAATGTATGTAATGGCGCCACCTACTGGTATATGTTAATGCCAGACAAAGTTATGTAATGACCCTACAGGGGCACTGTGAAACCCCTCTTATAAAGATCACTCCTAGTCTGGAACTTATCTGTGTCGGACGTGTACTATTTGTCTTGCCTCCAATATATCACATGGTATCAGGAGAAAAGGAAGACAGGAGTCAAGAAGATGTCGGGACTTAGACCCCCAGGACCGCTTTCCTATGATGGAAACGTCACAAAAAATTGCAAGGACTGGCTTTGAGCCTATGATTTTTATGAAGGAGCCACCGAACTTTCGGCAAAGACGGAGCCGATGAGATACGCCACATTTCTCCACATGGCGGGGCCCATGGCCCAACAGATAACAGAAACATTAATGTTCACCGAAACAGAATCGGGCACATTGAGCGCCCTGAAGATCAAGCTTGCCACCTACTGCCAACCAAAGAGAAACCTCTCGGTCATCAGATACTTGTTTAATTCGAGACACCAAAAGAAAAGTGAGAGTTTGAGCTCCTTCATAACAGATCTGAAGGCCCTGGTGAAAGAATGCGAGTTTGGAGACCTCAAAGATGACCTGTTGAAAGACAGGATTGTTTGTGGCATACATGACCAAAATCTCAGGGAAAAGCTCTTACAAGTACAGGACTTGAACCTAAAGAAATGCATTGACGTGTGCAGCGTGGCCGAGAACAGCGCCAACGAGATGGTCGAACTACAAGCCGCCTGCAGCCCAGGGGTACCTGCAGAAACTGATTACATCTGACAAGGACGACGTCAACCTCAGCGCTCACGACAACGCCACGAGTAGTCACACGAACAAGGAGAAAGGCCCCCGAAATCGGAAGCAAGTGCGTGCCTGAACTGCACAGAAACAGGGCGTGCCCGGCGATAAATGAAGTACTGAAGTACTGGTCGGTAAGCAAGAATATCTTCTCACTTTTCAGGTGGTTGGTGGTTATGGGAAACCATTATTAGGGAGGAGAGATTGCGAACGGATGAATTTGTTGAAAAGATGTGAAATTGTTGATGAGGTGACAAGCAAGGCAGCAACTAAGCCCCCCATTCACGCTCGCGGGGAGGGTGGGGGGCTTAGTTGCTGCCTTGCTTGTCACCTCGTACTAGAAGAGGTAATTGGCTCCTTAAGTGGTCCTTAAGTTAACCTGACGGTGAAGAATGTCTCTGATGGAGAGAGCATCGATCTACTGAAGGTATGGACAGTTGACAAACTGCCTATATCTCAAACATGCATTCCCATCGACGACAACATAAACAGATGGCCACACCTGAGTGGAATTCATCTACTCAAAATTGATGAAAAGGAGGTACTTCTCCTTATTGGAAGCGATACAACAGAGGCCTTCTGGGTGATGGATCAGCGACAGGGAAAGAGTAAGGAACCATACTCGGATGGACTGTCATGGGACCAACCATGACCTCTGCACCCGATGCTCCGTACAGTGTGAATTTCACCAAGCATGAAGAAAGGTTGGAACAACAGCTACAATGGTTCTGGGAGGTCGACCATGCCTTCAGAGACAAACGGCTAGCTGATTCGGACAAGACAAGAGGGCCCGCAAGACCATGGAAGAGACGGTAGCAGTGGTAGATGGACACTATCAAGTAGGTCTACCATGGAGGAAATACCCCCATCTCTTCCGAATAATAAGAAAATGGCAGAGTCAAGACTCCAGTCACTGAAGATGAGGCTTGGGAATGACAAGATACTACACACCCAGTACAAGACAACAATGGAAGGATACATTACAAAGGGCTTCGCACAAGAAGTCCATGGAAAAGGCGATGAAGAGTTTGGTATCTTAACCCACCATCCCGTCAGACACACAATGAAGCCAGATAGAGTCAGAATCGTATTTGACTGTGCGGCGAAGTTCTGTAACGGGTCACTCAATGACCAACTCCTGAGTGGACCAGACTTCACGAACAGTCTGGTTGGAGTCCTCCTACGATTCAGGCAAGAGAGGATAGCCCTTGTAGCAGATATTGAACGGATGTTCCATCAAGTCCGTGTAACACCAAGGGATGCTGGAGCCTTGAGATACCTATGGTGGGACAACGGAGACCTGGATAAGACACCCAAGGAATACCACATCTGTAATGATATTGGTGATAGCGCCAGCTATCGTTAAAAAGTATATTGGGATATATATGATGCCAATAAAATCGTACTCTGAATCATAAGTTGAGTCTCTATACTTTAAGGCGTCATCTTACATGGTGTCAGAAGTAATCAAGAACATATAATTGTGATTAGAAATGAACTGTATGCAGTGAAATGTTGTTAAGTCAACAGAAACGGTGTGAGATTGACGATGGAATGCTGATGTATTGCGTGCACTGAACGTTACGTGCATGGGTCCCCGCAGCTCGACGTCCAGAAATGACCGGCTACTGCATCGTGGAATTGCTCAATTGACGCTGTATTGAAACCGAGTGCCCTACAGAACTGGCTGAAAATCTGTTTAAGTTCGGCATATCTGAGTTGAGATTGATTTTGGGTAACTTGTGAAAGATGGATCATATCAAGCCACCTCGATCTTTTGATCTGGATGCCAGTAACCTTCCTCATGAATGAAGAAGATGGAAGGAAGAATTTGAATTGTATTTTGATTTGGTCATGGATGATAAGGATGACAGCAAGAAGATAAAGCTATTCAAGTACTTGGTAGGTTAAAAGGGTCAAGAGCGTAGCACCACGTTATTGTCAGCAGATAAAAGCCTCACAGAAGTACTTGCAGCCTTTGGAGACTATTGCAACCCTCCCAAAACTGAGACAGTGGACCGTTACAAATTTTCCACCAGAAATCAAGAGGCTGGTGAAGCATGTGATGCATTTCTGATGGAGCTGAAAGTGTTAGCTGCAAATTTGGTGACCTACAGGATTCGCTAATCAGAGATCGTATCATTTGTGGAATCAACAGCTCGGTGCTAAGAGAATGGTTGTTGAGACAAACTGAATTGGACTTGGATAAATGTGTGAAACCATGTCAGGCATCTGAGTTGTCCAAGGCCAACATGAGCATTCTCGATGGACAATCAGCTGTTCATGCAATGAGGCAGACGCCGATTCCTGACATGTCGATTCAGAAGAGGCCTTAAGATGACAGAGACATGAAACGTCCTTGTAAGTGCCACAGGCTAAATCATTTTGCCAGAATGTGCAAGTCCCAACAGCCCAGACAAATGAAAAGCCAAAAGAAATCAGTACATGAAATGACAGATGAACCAGGTGGGCATACTGAATTCTTTGTTGAGGTTGTCCATGCAGGAGATGATGATGGAGATTGGATGGTTGATCTGAAATTGAATGACAGAAAGCTGCGTTTCAAGTTGGATACTGGGGCACAGTGCAATATTATAAGTTCATCTGTTCGGAGCCATGTCATCTCCAAGTTGTGCTGGATTTGCATTTAGTCCAGGTTAGGCCCCATAGGAAAGGGCTCGAACATTGTTTTTTTATATATACAATGTTTTTGATGGATTTTGTCAATTCGAGGGTGCTGATTCCAAATCCGATCAGTGCCAGGCGTAAAACCTTGAGCATTTCTCGTAAAATGCGAAAAACTCAAAATGGCCGCCAACATGGCCGTGGAATCATGAAAACACTCATTATTTGACCATTCAACAGCTAGGTTATTTGATGTTTTCTTGTCAATTCGAGGCAGATGTAATAATGACTTACCACATGATAAAGGAGGCTGAGAATGGTCACTCACCTATCAAAATTGTGTGCAATGACACAGATATTATGTTCATTCTTGCACACCATCTACATTTCAAACTAATGGCCCATGGAATCAAAATTTCACACTGGAGCAGTCATAGATATCAATGAGGTTATCAAGAAACACAAGAAAATCATCTCCAATCTACTTGGAGCCCATGCATTGACTGGATGTGACACCGTTTCCTGTTTATATGGAGTAGGAAAGGCTTCTGCACTGAAGAATTAGGAGCTAGCTATCCTAATTCTCTACTCCTTGGGAATACTGAAACCCCTCTCACTGAAGTAATAGAATCCTACTTGTCATACATGGCATCTCTGTAAGGAGAAGAACCAAATAATTCTCTTGACACAATGGGAAGGATCATTTTTGCAAGGAAGGCTGGTGGCAAGCGCCTATAGTCCTTCCCAAATTGATGAGTTTCTTAATTCTTATCATCATGGTGTACAAGGTCAACAGAATTTCCTAATGACAAGCAGCCTACATCACATGATGACCAAAACGTAGCTATTCGAAGGATCACCAATGAGAAGGTATCAAATTTTTTGCTTTCATATAGTTATGAGGAATTGGCAAAACTGCAGGAAGAGGATGAAGGCTTGAAGGAAATACTTCACCTGAAGAAAGCGAGAAACCCTGGACCAGAGCCAGGTGCCAGAGTGACAGATTTGCATGGACGGCTACGGGAGTATGCAAGCTATGAGATGTACCATGATGTGCTGTATATTCGAGAAGTAGAGGACCCAGTGTTGGGCAAGATTCAACAGTTGCTTGTACCTAGAGTGTTGAGAGAGACAATGCTAGAGATGAAGCATGACAAATGGGGTCACCAGGGAGTTGACAGGACCCTGAACTTGTTACGAGAACGATGTTATTGGCCTGGAATGACACGAGAAGCAAGAAGGTACATCAAGAAGGGCTTTAGATGCATCACTTCAAAATTGCCTACACCTACGGTTCACCCTCCACAACGGCATTTGATTGCGTTTAAACCTCTAGAGATTGTAGCTGTGGACTTCTTGAAGCTTGACAGAGAAAGAGGAGGAAAAAGAAGATGTATTGGTAATCACTGATGCGTTCAGCAAGTTTTGCCAAGCCATCCCATGCAAGGATCAAACAGCTGTTATGGTAGCAAAGGTGTTACGAGATGCTCGGTTCACATGGTACGGTATACCGTTGAGAATTCACTCAGATCAAGGACGGTCCTTCGAGTGCACCCTCGTGGCGGAGCTTTGTAAGTTGTACAACATACAAAAGTCACGGACGACATGGAGTGAGTGTTGACCAAGGCAAGGTGGAGAAGATTCAGACGTGGCCGCAACCCTTAGAATTGGAGAGAAGTGAGTTCCTTTCTTGGGATGGCATCCTATTACCGTCTATTCATTGATGGTTTTTCTCGCATAGCTGGCCCTTTGCACCAAGTCGCTGCAAAAGGGAAAGGAAGCAAGACTGAGTTTGCGTGGGGAACGACACAAGAAGAGGCCATCAAGATTTTGAAGTCAAAGCTTAACAGTGCACCAATCTTAGCGTATCCGAAGTTTGATGAGGAGTTTGTTCTGGATGTGGATGCTTCCAAGAAGGGAATCGGTGCTTGCTTGATGCAGAAAGGAGATGATGGTAGGATACACCCTATTGCTTATGCCAGTAGAAGTCTGCGAGGTTCAGAGAAGAACTACCCCGATTTCAGTAGCATAGTGTTGACGGATCATAAACCGCTGAAGTATCTGTCTACAGCAAAGTTGGGAGCTACAGAGTTCCGATGGGTTGCCCATCTGGCACATCAATTCCAAGATGTGGATGAAAATATCCGTTCAAGTCATCGAAAAGTGCAGGTCGTCCAAAATCTGTGCTGAGTTATTGGAAAAGGGGCACAGTCTGACTCTTGATCAGTTTCTAAACAATTGCATCCACGACCGAAACAACAAGGAGCCAGATGAGGCAGATGAATGCAGCAGGTGGACGAGAGCGTGATCCAGGAGGCATCCATGCTGTGACAGCGAGGCAGGAACCAACAACCTACTCAAGGCGAGATGGTCAACTACAAGAGCGCAGTGCTACGTGGGTAAGCAGTGAGGTGCTGCAGGAGGAAGCATCACAAAGGAAGGGGAGATGATCGAGTCTAACAAGGAAGAACTCACAAGGGTTAAGTGATTTGAACTTTTGAACAGTAAACATTCAACAAAGAGCCACTTGAACTGTCAAAAAAAGACTTGGTTATATGGACTCCAGTAAGCAGTTGACGAGGCGGCCAACGATATGTCGGGTGGCGGTCCTGTCAACCATGAGGCAGCCCAAGACCCTCACGAGGACCACCGAACGATACATCACAAAGGAAGGGGAGATGATAGAGTCTATCAAGGAAGAATTCACAAGGGTTAAGAGATTTAAACTTTTGAACAGTGAACATTCAACAAAGAGCCACTTGAACTGTCAAAAAAGGACTTGGTTATATGGACTCCAGTTTTGACTCGCTTTGACAAAATGCCTTGATTTTGTTATTGTTGCACAGTGTATATAAGTTTAGTATTAGTTCGTTGTAACCTAAACAAGCTGTCACAAAAGTTATGACAAATTTAGATATTTCTGTGAGTGTTTGTTCATGTATAGTTTGGTTTTGAAAAGTGTTCTGTGGAGACAGTGAAAGTTATCGGGAAGTTATCGAAATATTTTACAAAAGAAACTGCATGCTGTTTTGGTTCTGAAGTTCCGTAGAACTCTCCAGAAAGTGAGTGGCCTGAAGATCAGAGAGCAGGCCTGGAGAGTAAATCCGTGATGGAAGTGGAGAAAAGGAAAGTTCATCTTCTCTCCATGGCAACTAATCAAGAAGTCATTAAGACAGAACTTCTCAAGCTGGAGGAGGCATTCCGAGTAGCAGCCTATGTATTGCGATTCGTGCACAAGCTCAGAAAGGTGCTAACAGATGAAGAGAGATGACATCAGCCATTCTCTGACACCGGAGGAGTTAAGAGAGTCAGAAAGAATGCTGATCACAGGAGCTCAAACTTCCCTTAGAGCTCGTCTTGAAAAGGGTGAATTCAAGATGCTAAGTCCCTACACAGATGCAGAGGGAATAATTCGAGTTGGTGGTAGGACAGACAAAGCTTTGATCTCGTTTGATATGAGATACCCTGTACTCTTGCCACGTGATGACTACATATCGTGTCTCATAACAAGTGAGATGCATCAGGATGGACACGGCGGAGTTGAAACTATAGTTCCTGCAAATGCGACTGTTGATATAGTTACACGAGTTCGAGCTGGACCTATCAGTGAAGCCACAAATGTCTTGTTTGAACCCAACTACGATGATGCATTGCCTGAGGGACTAGAGATAGAGCACTACCTTCTTCATCTGTCTCTAGGAAACTCTAGCCGGATCAAGATTTTGGTCTATAATCATTCCGACAAGCTAATCGTCATACCAAGCCGCACAGTTCTAGGCCAAGTAGTCCACATCGGGTCAGTACTGCCTGGTTATCCGGCACCCACACATGCCATACTTTCGGCAAACACCAGCTCCATATCAGCAGTGTCTGCTGACAATGCGAACAACAATCAGACTTTTGAACTCCACCATTTGTCAGAGGAACAGAGGTCGGCTGTACACGATTTACTCAGACAGGAAAAAGCCAGTTTCTCCAAGGGAGACCAGCATATGGGTTTGATTCCCGAACTGCAGATGAAATTGTGACTCACTGATGATACCCCTGTGCAATGAACTTATCAATCGATACCACGTCAATGGTATCAGGAAGTTAAGCTGCACCTACAAGATCTCCTTGACAGAGGGTGGATCACGAAGTCAGAGCCTCTCTACGCATCTCTGGTAGTCTGCGTGAGAAAGAAGGATGGAGGGTTACGACTTTGCATTGAATATCGTGAGCTCAACCGGAAGACTATACCTGATAAGACAACCAATTCCACGCATGCAGGATGTCCTTGACAGCCTCGGAGGGTTTACAACACTGGACCAAGGTAAAGCATACCACCAAGGCTACATGTCAAAGGAGAGTCAACCAATGACGACATTTGTAACTTCTTGGGGACTACATGAATGGAAATGGATTCCATTTGGATTACGAAATGCACCAGCATCCTACCAGAGAGGCATGGAAACAATTCTTGATGGCTTAAACCACAACATCTGTGAAACATATCTGGATGACATCATCATGTATAGCAAGAGTTTTGACGAACACCTAACCCATTTTGGAATGTTCTGCGAAGTCCGAGGACTTGGAGAGTATGTACAGAATTTCAAGCAATTTTCTGTTGAATTTGCGATGGTAGGAAGCTATCCTCTTACACAAAATTCATGGAGTAGACATGTGATCATACACAACCTTTGGCATTTAGATCGCGGACTGAATTTTTTCCCTCAGTTTTATCTATAATTTGTATGTAATTTTGTAGGCCTAATATGTAATTTGTATGAATGTAATAATGTAAAGCGCATAGAGAATTGACATCAATGTTAGTTGATGCACATACACATTGACTGACCATTGCTCTCTCTCTCTCTCTCTCTTTCATCTCATTTTACAGTTGTAACGCCCTCCCATCGAGGGAGCGTTAACACCATAATGCTGATTCAATGCACGATCATTTTACGGGAGAGGGTGGGAGGACTTATACGTGTAATCAGACGAGTCAGCATATATCCTTATTTTCTTTCTTAAATCTCAAAAAATTTAGCCTAACCCTTAGCTAACCTTTACCAAATAATTGAATTCTTTTCCAGGGGTGGGGGGTTAGCTGCAAAATCTAGTTTACTCATATTGTAATATTATAGATAAAATAGAAAAAATGCTGGAAGAAGAAACACATGTATTTGTAACAAATATCAATATTGCAACTTTAGAATGATCTTCCCAAGTCATTTAGAAAATATTTTATAAAATAATGCCTCCCGCACCACCTTTGGTGGCGGAGGGATGAAAAAGAAAGCAATTCTGAATAGTGTAGCACACATCCTTAACTAATATTTCTTTGGTATTCTTGTACATGTACATGACACCTTCACGTTATACCTTTTAAGATTAAGCACATCTCGATCTGCTTGTCAGCCTCAATTCATCATAAAGTAAAAACTGTTTAACCAGGCCACCACCACAAATGACACAAATATCTCCATCATACAGGCTTAAAGACTGATTGAATACAAATTCAGGAGTCCACACAGGAATAATCACACATTTTTGTTGCACATGCTCCAATCATGTTCCGAGCCCCAAGGAGTCAAACCAGGACTGTGTCTTCACGGTTATACTGCCCTCTTCAGACCTGGCTATGATCTTTGCATCAACACCGCCACCGTTCAGCTCACCTGTAATAACAAAAGCAATACAAAAAAAAGATTTCCCATTGGCATTCTGAAGATATAAACCTTTCCTGCCTTGCTAGACATTAAATCTCTAGTCTATTAATAGACAGGTTCAAGAAAAAAAAATCTTGTTCTAATCTTATATTGTTTTCTAATACATGGTCATCAATAACAGTTGCCTTTCCACAATAAAATAAAAACCATAGTTACTGTACCACATTGTTTGATTATCTAAATGCCTTTCAGCCCTTGTATCAATAAATAAAGCATGATTTAAACACACATTTTTATCTTGCTTCTGATGCTCTTACATTAAACTAATGTAAAACAAAGAAAAAATCATAAAATTGCTGATGGTGGCAATTTTTGTACAAAGAAAGCTCAGCAAAATGCAAAGATTCAGTGTTGTGATTCAGAGATCATTTTCTAACCTCAACTAATAGGAAAATTTGCAAAAGTTCCATGCATGCAAAACATTTATAGTTTTCAAGAGTAAATCCAGTTTGGTATAAAAAAAAAGATTGAGTACTAGCATTTTTTAACACATGATCCAACTCTCTCTCCTTGCATGCCCTCCAAGTAAATTACTCTGTCATCCCCTAGAAAAAGTAACCCGAGGACTTATGGTACAGAAGTACCTTCTCTTTGGTATAAAGTACAAATTTGCTGAAATGTCTTTGTTTTACATTGAAGAAAGCGCGATGGCTCAGTGGTAGAGCAGTGGTCTCGTTACCAGGAGATCCTGGCTTCGATACCAAGTCGATGCCCTAGAGCCCTTTTGGTTAGGCATTAACCTTCATAACCAAGTCCCTCGGAGAGGACTTAAAGCCTTCGGTCCCCTGGTTGCTTACTTTAATACAAGCACACACATGCTTTCTTAGCACTCAGGTAAAACAACCAACCAACCAAACAAACAAAACTCACCTATCATCTTTTGATGATCAGATGGTTGGGTAGTGAGGAAGACAAGAGCACTATCCATGTCGACCTGCTTTCCAGTCAGATCAACGTGTGAGACACATTCTTCAGGTAATTTGATCTCTATGTCTCCTAGAGGAGGAAATATAACGAGAGGGACATTTACGTTTAAATAGATGACAATCAAAGGAAATTACAATTTATTATGTGTTTACAGATCATTCTTTGTGAAACACACTCCTCAGCTTATTTGTGATCTCTATGTCTCCTAAAAAAAGAAATATGAGAGGGACATTTACGTTTGAATAGATGACAGTCAAAGGAAATTAAAATTGATTATGTGTGGACAGATCGTTCTGTAACTTTTCTTATTATGTCCTGAAAGAAAGTTATTGAACTGCTACAAAGACAGCTGCTGTACTATGCTAAAGGCTTGGAAGATGCACATAGGCCAAGCTGAAATCGTGGGAACATATCAACCACTAACCAAACATCCTCAAGATGGTAGTTCACCATGGGGTTTCTAGCATTGAAACAGAAATACATGGATTAACCAAGCAAAAATAAAGCAAAAATAACCAGAATTAGCGATCAAAAAGCTTCTGTTGTAGAACCATACAACATCCTATGCAAATGCAGTAGGCCTGGCTTCCTACTCACAAAGGAATATGCAGGTTCAATAATATTGGTCTTCAATTGACACAGCATGACTTTTACCATCCTTGCTACTAAATGCTTGAAGGAATTTACCTTTTTCAGTCTGGATATTGATATCATCATGACAGGACAGATAACCCTTGAATGAAGCTTGACCTGGTAGACTAACTGACATGGAACCTTGTACACAGCCTGGAAGATAGGGAAAAAAACACAGGAGTATTAGAAAACACAACAACCAAATGCAATACAACAAGGACCACCCTGAAGTACAGACTCAGCGTTGTTGGATTGTTCAGGTTATCGTTCCACTTTCTATTTATCATTTCTACAAGCTCTTTTAGAAATGTTCAGAGGTTAAATTCTCTCAGTATTGTTATTAAAAAATGCATACATACCAGCAAGAACATCTCCCCCTGTGGTTATACTGCAATCAGTGTGCATGTTACTGATGTGAACTGATCCTGTCTGACTGGAGACTTGAGATTTTCTGGCATAGATATCCTTGATGTGAATGGCACCTGACTCAGTGGAGAACTCAAAGTCTAGGCCCTGGATCCTGTCAGCCGTCACTGTCTACAAAGTTAGGAGATTTACAAACAAAAAATGTATGTAATTTTACCATACAGTACTTCAACAAAAGCTTGTTTCTAATCCAGTGAAATCAAACAGAATAATGATTTTAAAACAAGTGTTAATTTCCTGGCTAGTCAAAAGAATACAACTTGTATGTTTCAAGATATATCTCTCTGATACAGTGATCATGGAAACAATAATTCTGTGCAAAAAGTGGAACAGCTGATTTCCTAAAACAAATTTCTTCTTCTTCTCATATCCATTAATTATACAGATCTTTTAAATTAATCTTGTCGCTATTATGCCTTTGCTTTACAAGTTTATCTTATACACATTTTACAGACTTCAATTTACAAAGCTTTTCTTGCTTGATACTATTAGTATATAATATTCATACTATATACTGATACTATAATAACTGATATATTCAAAGCAGTTGTGAAGTATTAACCTGAAGCCAAAGTCTTCATTTATATCCGAATGCAAAACAATATATAACGAGAGATTAGAAAAAGTTACTACAAATGGCTTTGATTATTATCACCACTATTTGTTGTTGTTCATTGTGAAGACTTACCCCATTATTGTTAGTATTAATCTTTCCACTTCCCTGTAAGGCTTTGAGGCAGATGATATTTCCACTGGTTGACTCAACGTGGACATTGGCAGACTGGCAAGAAAATCAATAGATTTAAAATGATTGAGAGAAAAAAAAAAAACAATGAAATACGAGGATTTCTTTTAATGTTTCTCCCTTAAAAAACAAATTTGTGCATGTTTTTTTAATGCTACCAAACCATGCAATGATGTAAACGAACCAAGATACTGTTACATAAATGCATCAATCTATTTAGTTTTTTAAGCAAAATTGAATACTGACAGAATTTTCTGTTAATTACCTTCATGCTCTGAAGTGTGATGTTGCCCCTATCAGTACTTATATAGCAAATTTCATTCTCCAGGTTTTCCACAGAAATATGGCCTTCATCTATACTTGACACATCGATATCTATAGAAAGATGGTGGATAAAAAAACATAATTTACATGAAGTGGAGTTTTGCAAGTGTATGTAAATATACACCAGGAAATAAACCAAAATCATTGCACCTACAAGTTTAAAAAAGAAAGAATAATATAATAAAGTAAACAAGGTGCAATCACTCCATATCAGGCTACTCTTTTTCTCTAACCTTTTCTTTTTTAAATGCAATCTCTTCACAACAGGAATATCTTTGTACTATGTTATTAAGAAAATGTTAACATAAATAAAATAAATATATATATAAATATAGTGATTGGAAATTTGGTTCATCAATCATTCCTATATTTTTTCACCTTACAGTTTTCCAATGACGGAAAATTTGATCCAAATCCTGATATAATCAATGACAATATTATTTTTGAAGATCAAAATGTGCATTAGAAATTAAGAAGTTATCAAAGTTCAAACACTTCACATCACAATTTAATTAAGAACTGGAATGGAAGGATATAAGTTTTACTTGTAAATTTACCATAACACGTTGGTACTTCAATAAGCAAAGCTAATGATGATTGCACATCTGAGCTACCATCATGTGAGATTTGGATGCCTTCTTTATCTGATAAGCAAGTGATATTCGAAACTGTTTCTGCGAATGATGATGGATCCAGTTTGGCATCCGTGTCCATGGCAACAGAAGCTAATAAATGAACAAATACTCTGTCTCCTGCTGGATAGTCATGAGGATTCGTAGGCACAATGCGAACAGGAAATGGAGTCCCTTTCATCATCAGCTTCCCGAAAGGTGTATCGAGTTGGAATGGCCAGGACTTTACTTTGACTACATGGCATCCTGGCTGGTCATGGTTCGACTCATTTTCACTACTGGCAAGCCACGCACTGCAGTGAACTTTGCGGAAATTGGTCCACGTTGCCCGCGAAGCTACCGGGGTAGAAGTCCTTACTCGCTTCGTCTCGGACGCGAGAATCGAATGATCTCGCACACCACGATATGTACCTGCGATTTTTATGATATTCTGTCTTTGGTTGTTGAAATTTCTGGTAGAAAAGTCGACATTTCTCATGAAGGAATATCGAATTCGTTTTATCCCCGAAAGAAATGCCATTTTACGTTCATTCAAGACAAAAATCGACCAGTTACATCACTTCTTCGTTTTCTTGAAGTTCAAGTGTTCAGCGCTGAATGAATTGAAGCATGTTTACACTTAGTCTATTTCCAGGCTGTGCAATAAGATTGATTTGTTTTCCAATAAAAATATTTAAAAATAATATTTTTTTTGAGGATGGTCGGGCCCTGTATAAACCGGGAATCAAACCTTTGAATACAGAATAAGAGTTTGATATGTGTACAGAGCGACCCAGGTTTTTCTTTCTATTTCATGTTTGATTTAGAGAAAAAATAATAACAAGTATTTGAAGGAGATTGAATGAGGCTTGTGCCATTCCCAGCTCAACAAAAGCGTTGTGTCCAGCCCCTTTTGCTATGCAAGCATCCAGTCGGTGTATAAATACAACCCTGGTATGTCAAATACCGTATTTAACCCTAAACTTATTTAAACTAAAACTTTATTTGCAACGCTAAATTTAACCATAATATCCTTTTCAGTTAAAGCCAGGAGCAAATTAAATGTTGGGTGTGCGTTGTTGTTTCACTCTCGTATACCGGTATAATAGGCTAGGAATATTGTGTCTTTTTTTAGGTTAACGTCAAACAAATTGCAATAAAATATTTTTTACTGCAATGCATTTCAGTAAGGTCCCCAAAATGACATACTAAAAGTCCAAACAAATCCAAGTAGTGGAAGTGTCCCTAATTTGCATAAATCCAATATGGCCGCTATTTCGAGGATTTTCACATATATTTTATCATATTTTACAACTTGTATAAGCTGTTGTGGCACTAAAGTGAGGAGGAAAAGTGATCTGCTGTACATTTTGTATCAACTAAAATACCCATATACTACAGGTACATCACACACCTGAAACGAATTCCCCGCACACCCACACTCACACAATCCAACATGTAATTTATGCTCAATTTATCACCTCAGCAGATGATGTTATTTCATTATGCACTAGACAAATATCATGTCCTTTTAATTATATTGAAAAACTGAAATAAAAATATTCAGAAAAATTGGCCCTTATGAGTATCCGTACAAACACAAGAGCTGTTGGTAGGGCTATTAGGGCATTTAGGGGTACAGCCTGGGCTTTCATCGAAAGGGTGCGGTGCGGTGCGGCGCGGTGTGGTGTGCTCAACGCACCCATTCGATAAAAGAGGGGGGGGGGGGGCTTTTCTCGAAAGGGTGCGTTGAGAGCGGAGTACCGTTTTAACACACCCTTTCGATAAAAGCGGGGGGGGGGGGCTTTTCTCGAAAGGGTGCGTCGACAAGTCTTTCGCGTCAGTCGTTTAAAATGAGGATCTGGGACAGAAGGTAATAGTTGCCAATTTAAGTATATCGAAAATGTATTAAATAAAATGGAATGGTTGTTGTTGTTGTTTTAGTTTTAAGGGCGTGTGTCATTCAATTATGAATATTTACGCCGTCTTGATTACAGAGTGGTCTCTTTCGTTATTACTATGTTGATGGGGGAGACAGAGAGAAGGAAAAGAGGGAAAGAGAAAGGGAAGATAAAAGGAAAGAAAGAAGAATAAGAAGAAAAGAGGGAAACGGGGGGGGGGCGAAGGGCTCTTACCTCCTCCTCATCCCCCCCGCCAAAAAAATAAATAAGAGAGAGAGAGAAGGGAAAGGGAAAGGGAAAGAAAATATAAAAGGAAAGAAAGAAGAGGAAGAAGGAAAGAGGGAAACGGGGGAAGGGCGAAAGGCTCTTACCCCCCCCCCCCCCTCCCGCCAAAAAATAAATAAGAGAGGGAGAGGGAAGGGAGAGGGAAAGAAAATATAACAGGAAAGAAAGAAGAGGAAAAAGAATAAGAAAAGAGGGAAACGGGGGAAGGGCAAAAGGCTCTTACCTCCCCCCCCCCCTCCCGCCAAAAAAATAAATAAGAGAGGGAGAGGGAAGGGAGAGGGAAAGAAAATATAAAAGGAAAGGAAGAAGAGGAAAAAGAATAAGAAAAGAGGGAAACGGGGGCAAAGGGCTCTTGCCTCCTTTTTTTATATTTTTCTTTCTTTCCTATTCTCCCTCTTTTTCGTTTTTCTCTTTCTTTCTTTTTCTTTTTCCTTTCCCTCTCTTTTTTCCCCTCCCCCTTTTCTTTTTTTTTTGGGGGGGGGGGGGTGTCGCACCCCACACGAATTGGCGTGGGGTCAAGGGGGTGGAGCCCCCGGAAGCTCAGGGGTTTTGGGCAATAAATAACGGTCAGATGAGCATATTTTTATATCTATTTGTGACACTGGCAGGACACAAATTGGTGTTGGATCCAAGGGGCGGAGCCCCAAGAAGGTGAGGGGTTTTATACATCAAATTATCGTCAGATGAGCATATTTTTATATCTATTTGTGACACTGGCAGGACACAAATTCTTCTTCCTCTTCTTTCTTTCCTTTTATCTTCTCTTTCCCTTTCCTTCTCTCTCTCTCTCTCCCTCTCTCTTATTTATTTCATTAAAATTGTTTTAAATGTAATTGTATTACAATCAGTTTGCATACTGTAGAAATGCATTAATACTTGTGAGGCCAGTTATCATCATCATCATCATTAAAACTCATTGTCATCATCATCACCATCATCATCATCATCATCATCATCACGATCATCATCACCATCACCATCATCATCATCATCTCCATTATCTTCATCTTCATCTTCATCATCATCATCATCATCATCATCATCATCATCTTCATCATCATCATCATCATCATCATCATCATCATCTCATCATCATCATCATCATCATCATCCTCATCCTCATCCTCATCCTCTTCATCATCATCATCATTACACCATCATCATCACCTGTGTATAATGCCCACAGACATCAGAGCAATTGTTTGTGTCATAATCGTAGTAATGTCCCTCATCATACCAGGACTGTGTTGTTCCTACTCCATCTGGCTGGGACCCACTCGAGATCAAAAAGACGCCAAAGTTGCCAAAATTGAGAAATTGGAGAAAAGTTTGGAAAAGCAGAGAGAATCAAGTACCATTCTCCAAAACAAATCAAATGAGGCTGAGCCGGATTCGGGGGGGGGGGGAGCACAGTGCCGCTCATTTTTTCAAGTGCCTCCAAAGGGCCCCTCTATACATAAGAAAAGTGCCCCTTCTACGTTAACAAGTGCCCCTATTAATTTTTTCCCCACCATTTGATAATTGAATAATACTGACATAAAAAAGACATAATTATATTTATTAAAAAGAAAATCACATAAACTATACTTATATCACAAAGTGCCCCTTCTACGTTAACAAGTGCCCCTATTAATTTTTTTCCCACCATTTGATAATTGAATAATACTGACATAAACAAGACATAATTATATTTATTGAAAAGAAAATCACATAAACTATACTTATATCACAAAGTGCCCCTTCTACGTTAACAAGTGCCCCTATTAATTTTTTTCCCACCATTTGATAATTGAATAATACTGACATAAAAAAAGACATAATTATATTTATTAAAAAGAAAATCACATGAACTATACTTATATCACAAAATAATTATACTTGTTTAAACATAATTAACATTTTTTTCCATAGGTAATACTTTTCAACATTTGTCCTCCATAATATTACCTTTAGATAAATGCCGTATATGTTTGTAAAAATACATTTTCTTTTTTGTGTATAAAAAACATAAGAATCTAAATTAATTGAAATTTTTTTAAAAACTACATATTTTGAATTTATGTAATCACATTGCTTACCTACAATTATATCACTGTAAGCATTTTTGTCATTATCAAACAATACTTCTGTTTTTCTGAGAGAAATTAAGACCTTGTTCCAAAATATTTTTGAGTAAACACTATCATAACATAAAAGAGAATAATTTTCTGTGCATTTGCACTTCAAACAATAATCATGATCAGAATTTTTGAAACTATTTAGATATTCTTCACATGCTAATAACTTGTAGAGAAGTTTGAAATTTAACTGATTTAATCGTATTTCTTTGGCGTATGTCAAATTCATTTTCCAAATATTTGCCCAGGATAACTTTTGTCCATAAAAATATTCCCAATAAATTTGAACATTTTGATTTATAAAAGTTCTATCAACTAATACCTTATATGTAATTTGTGACATCTTTATATTTGTAACTGATATATTATGACATACTTTTGGTGTCATTTCAAAGTAATGAAGACATGTATTTTCATATAAACAAAAACCAGTTTCATATTTTAATTTTCTTTTCCAGTCACGTGGTATACAACTCCAAAGTAATTTAACCTCACATAAATAATTATTTTTAATACAAAGTAATTTTTTGCCCGATTTATATCCACATCCCCTTTGGCGTCTATGATGTCCCCAATAAATAATATTCCAGATTTTAGCCAATTTTTCCACCATTAACATAATTTCTAACAGTGCCCCTTCCCCTTTTCACCTCTGGTAAGTGCCCCTTTTGTTTTGATACTTGACCCTTTTCCTTCGACAAGTTCCCATTTTCCTTTGCAATAAGTATACATTTTCACTTTTGATCAATGCCTCCTTCACATCTGGTAATTTCCCCATTCAAATCTGACAGATGCCCCTTTAACTTTGGCAAATGCCCCTTTTCCTTTGTAACAAATTTACTTATTTTCTTATCATTTGAAATGTGCTTTATATCTATGTTTTTAAAACTTGACGTAGGCCTATACATAACAAACTCCAATAGTACTATTGGAGTCACCGAGGCCCATGGTTTTAACAGATTAAAATATGGGTTTGAGAAAAATCAGAAAAATTTATAAGAAATTTAGGACGATCCTTATCTCATTGGTATAAATTGGCAATTCGGTCATGAGTTTATGACGTAATTTCGTCGTTAGTTGTCAATTGGGTTGTATAACTCGATATCAGTTTGATGAAATATTAAGAATTTTGAACGAAAGCACTGTACGACTATTTTCGATTCAATTATCATACTGTAAATGGTTGCATTATGAGAAGAAAACTATTTGTTATAATGTCATCTATAGAAATATCACTTATCAAGTAAGTATAAAGACATGTTTTTTTAAATTGTTTAATTCAAGTGCAATTGTCAGCAAAAAAAGAAAAAAAGGATTTGTACAGCCTTTTCAGCACTCACACATTTCAGCCACTTAAAAACTAAACACACATGACAAAGATTGCATTATAATTAATACTTATCAATCAATAAGTTACGGCATATAAAACCATAGAACACTTTACTCTTTGTTTAAGGGGAAGACGGGTAACATTGAATCATATTCTGATTACGGCTGTACCATGTGTCATTTATTCAAACTAAATACAATAATTTTTTCCTCGTCTTATGTACATAATCAAACACAGTCATGCATCAAAGTAGGAGAAAGAAGACACAAAGGACACCATATGTTAATACATTTGTATATTTTATTTTCATCGAAGATGGTATTATATGGTATTTACAAGAGTCATGTATATATATAAGCTGGTCATATATTATTCCACAGATGATTTTGTGTGTGAATGGATATATAATTTTTTAAAAAAAATATATAACAAAAATATCAATTTATAAGTACCTTGTATAAAAGCAATGGGGGACAACCAACAATGCCCTACACCTTATACAGAGGAACACAGAAATGACTTGAAGTATATCGTTCTGACTTTTAGTATTTCAGCAATTTGTCATCGTTACTTAGATTTATAAGCGGAAATAAATTATTTATTGATTAATAACATCGAACTGATGCGTAACAGAACCTCATCGTCTTAAAATGCAAATTGTCTATTTATAAGAATATAAAAATGCGATATTTCATATAAAAATCGATTAAAATTCCTCGATGCAAAGAGAGAGAGAGAAAGAGAGAAAGAGAGAGAAAGAGAGAGAGAGAGAAAGAGAGAGAGAGAGAAAGGGAGAGAGAGAAAGAGAGAGAGAGAGAGAGGGAGGGGGAGGAAGAAAGAGAGATAGGAGAAAGAAGGGATAGCACAGATTATGGAGATCGCTAGAGACACAGAGGGAGAGAGAGGGGAAGCGGATCAACTTTTTTATTTCTTTTTGCCTCTCTTTGTTGGTTGCGCCTGTGATCGTTTAACCGGGGGCAGTGTATTATTTTTCTTGAGTTTGGGCACCTTTTCGCTAGATTTCGCCTTGATTGGACTCAGTTTAAGAGGTTTCCCTCCTGCCGGGTAAACCTTGGTTTGGGCTCTGCTCATCGGTGGAGGATCGTTATCTCTGTCGGACCCTTTCTGCTCGGTGTGCTCTGGGTCTTCAGGGTCATTTGGTTTGCTTCCTCCAGTTTCTGTCGAAGTGAAGCGGGGAAATGAATATTATAGACTTTATCATATTATAACAATTTGACCATCGTCAGTTATCCATTACGATTTAAATGAGGAATATAAATAATTAGAATCACGCGCGTACGCAGGGGGGGGGGGGGGGGGTTGCCCCTTCAGTTTTTTATGTGTGTATTTTGGAGCGAACCCCCCCCCCCGCCCCTTGTGATTTTTTTTTTTTTAGATTTTTGTTGATGTTTAAATTAATTATAAAAATAATTTTTTTTTAAATGTCAAATTTTTCAAATTTCGAGACCAAAAAAAAAAGAGTGTCCTCTTACCCCCCTTTCTACGCCACTGAATTCAACTATCAAACGTAAGGTGATATTGTCGTATTAGATACACTTCTTACGAGTTCTCATGAGTTAATTGTGTATATAGAGGATTAATGAATTGTATGTAGAAGATGTTTGTAAAAGTAATGAATAGCAATTACAAATGATCTTTAAAAGATGAAGCCATAAAGGTGCAAAACAGCTTTACAACATTGCATATTAAGTTACAATTTGTTGGTATTGTCATAGCATTCCATTATAAAGAACGACTCACTGAATGGATCTGTATGATCATCACATTTCAATACAGTATATCATATTAATATTTCCTTGTCAGCATAATGAAAACCGTATGATGCAAATGTTAATTTGGTGGATATTTAATGGGTTAGTAGCAGAACCAGGGGTAAGTCTACGTCTAAGATCATTTTTAAACAAACTAGTGGGCACTTTTTTGATGTTTTCGTGTCAGAACCCCCCCCCCCCTGGATTCTCCAATATGATTGGAATAATGAAAGGCCTCGAAAGTAATGATTCATTTATTACGGTAATGAGTATAGAGCCACGTCAATGAAACTAACTGCAACAAATCAAATCTGCATCAGAGTGAGAAGAGCCCTTTGCCAGATGAAATAAACATTTAGTTAACCGATGGCCATCAATGTTATGAAGGTGAAAATATGTTCATTCAAGATTTTCCAACAAATGGGAAAATATTGTGCGATATATTCTTCTCAAGAACGACACTCTCGAAAGTAAAGAAACACAATCATACAAAAAATATCCCCTGGCTACACTAATTGCGCCGGGTCTGGCAGGAAGGGGCAAATTGCGGTGAGGGGTTTTCGTGGACCAGTAGATCTGAGATTCTATTATCAAAAACTATGATTTATGAAGAGTACGAATTTACAAATAGTTTTTTTTTTTAAATGAAAGGCGTAAATATTCTCAAAAAGAACGAACCGCCGATAATACCAAAACAGCGTTTAATTTTCTAAATAGAGTCCGTAAACTTTAAGTCTAGCCCGTGCTTTAAACTTCAGGGTCATCTGGTACATGACTTTGTATACGAATCGTGCAGACGCACTCATGGTCACTATGAACATGACTGACAAAGAAAGCGTACAAAATATACAGTTCCTCGGGTAGACAAAGGAACATCCCCTTCACTGCTATTATGTAAAAATGTGTAGAACAGGTGTCACATGCACATTCACCTTTTTACATAATATCAGTGAAGGGATGTTCCTTTGTATACCTGAGGAACTGTATATTTTGTCCGCTTTCTTTGTCAGTCATATTCATAGTGGTTTTTCGGAAAGTGTAAACGATCGTATGGTTAACGCGATAACTATACTAGCAGCGGAGTTCTTCACTTTAAGTTGTGCCGTGCAGAAGAAACTTTTGCCTGCTTGTACTTAAAACAACTGCTTGCCCTACTTGTAGTTTTAAAGTTCGAACAGTTAAAGGTCGTGGTTTTAGTGACTTATACCGTCCTTGTTAGTGGGTCATTGTTTAAAACTTCGAGGAATCTTAAAACTATGATGCTCCCCTGCGGACAAAGGTAATGTGCGTAGTGTTGGGCAGTAAGGTACCTTATGAAAATCATGTCACAGATGCTTTTTCCTTAACGTAATTCGTTGTTTAGTCGTTATTTACAGTCAATATCCCATCCATTGAAATACAATTTTAAGAAAATGATATTGAGTTTAGATTAATGAGGTTTTTTTTTTTAATGAGATGATATCTGCTGGTTACTAATACAGTGTGAGTGATATTAAAATTCCGATATTGATAACTGAACAACCGTATGAAATGGATGACGCGAGTTCATGCAATGACAGAGGAAAAGCTCTTTGAGTTCACAACGATTTATAAGAAAAGAAATTAAAAAAGAAATGCTGATGTTAAATGAATGAAAGCTATGAAAAACATGCTCTTCTTTAAGGTTAAAAGTGAAATATATACAAAAAACATCCCGTTGCATG
Source organism: Strongylocentrotus purpuratus (assembly GCF_000002235.5). NCBI lineage: Eukaryota > Metazoa > Echinodermata > Echinoidea > Camarodonta > Strongylocentrotidae > Strongylocentrotus > Strongylocentrotus purpuratus. The sequence continues at coordinate 41,980,683 of NW_022145612.1, read as the reverse complement.
CTTCAAAATAATATCAAAAATAGAACAGTATTCTACATACTAAGTATCTCTGTTATTGTGCCGATGACGTGGGCTTTCCTGTGAAAATAAAAGGCATTCACATTTCATAAATTTATAAGAATTAAGAAATGGTCAATGAAATCTATCGAGGGGTATCCCTTAATCATACCATTTGCAGACCTGAACAATTAACTTACTGATTCTAAAACTTTAAAACTTTTCCAATTTTCTTAATTTCTTGATCTGTTACAAATTACAAGGTCTAATGGTTATAACGTTAACATTTCATGTACACAGTTTAATTGCTTGTGTACATTTAGTACTTATTATTAACTATTTACTAGCAAACGCTATCAACAATTATACAAACCTTCATCTCTCTCAGATTTGACGTTTGGGGACATGGTTCGGACACGTTTCCTGAAAAAAATATATACAAAGAAAGTGAAAAATATTCTACTGCATCTCGTAAAACAACAAACATTTTTATCCGATTTGAATTTATAGGTTCAGTTTAGCATAACAATAAAAATAAAGATGAAGAAGGGTCAACATCCAGGAAATGTGCATTTATTTTTTCGATGATCATGAAATTCGTTAATAATTGTTTCTTATAATCATACAAATTTTGCAATTGTTTTTAACCCCTAATGCTTGTCGCCATTTCGCCGGTTATTCCCATGAATGAAGATAGCGAATGTCCCACTAACTCATCGCAGTGTTTGCACAGATCATTAATCATGTTCCATACTCTATGTTCAAGGTCAAATTCACCTGGAGCAGCAAAGCATAGATCCATGGTAAAAAAAACCCCAACATATACGTCGGTGAATGGCGCCTCATAAGCAATGAGTATTACAACTTCGACACCACTCACTCTTTCATAGTGATGAACACAACTATTCCGAGAACGATCACCACAACCAAAAGAACAACGACAACGATGAGTGCTATTGCCCATGCGGCTAGTCCTCCGCCGCTGCCTGAGTCAGGTTCGATCTCACCTTTGACTACCTCTCCTAATGTGACGTTGAGTTCGTCTTCCAGGGTGTCAATGTTCTCGCTCACCGCCTCGTACAGCGCGTCCTGATCCAGGTAGTTTTCTGCGGTGACGAAAGAGGATACAAAATTTAGTAATCACTGGAGTATCCAAACATTAGCTTCGGTGGGGGGGGGGGGGGGGGGGGGGGGGGGGGGGGGGAGGGCAACCACCATAATTATACTCAACACGCAGGGATGCCCTGAAAATAAATACCAGGCATCACTGTTTTGCGACCGAGAATTATTTTTAAAACATTTCACGCGTTCCAGTGGCAATATTACCATTATCATTTTACAAATCATTCTATAACCTAATAACTCCTGCGGCTGAATTTTCTTTTATTGGTCGAAAATGTATTCAGGGGCAAATTGTTCCCTTACCACTCCTTTGAATATGCTATTAGTAGCCTTTAGTGAACAAGTTTATTTTTCCTTAATTTCAAAGGGATTTTCGTTATCTTTTGCCCAAGTAGTATCGTGCAACTTTAATTTTATCTTATAGCAACGCAGTTATACACAAGGCCCCCCCCCCCTTTTTTCCCCTTTTTTAAGTTTGTTCAAACATTTAGCAGAAAGGATGACAACGCTTGACGGTGATGTGACTTTTGCTCCGGCTATATTTATCTCACTTTCTGTCATAGAAGATAGGGGTTAAGGATTCGGTTTAAGTCAGGGTTAGCGTTTGGATTACGTACAGTTTGGGTTCAGGGTTGAAGTTAGAAATTCGCCTCGTGAAAGGAAATGATTGTGGAGCAGTTATCGCCAACGCACAATGTCATCCAATTGCCTAAAACAAATTTAAGAAAGAATTAAACCTGAATCGTTATGGAAATTAAAAGATCCCAGTGTGATTATGCAAATTACCCGATGCATCTCTCTTAGAAATCATGTTGCTATGGAGATATTCAGTCCATCTTCTCCTTCTGGTCGCAGAGTTGGAGTCAGATCCGGCTGAGCAGAGCTCGGTTGTCTCCGGCGGGGTCACCAAGAGCATGACACGGAAGGCATCAAATGAAAGCCCCGTTTCCTCTCTGGGAAACCCGTCAGCAACTGTAACATGGGTCTCGTCGACGTAACCAAGGGTTGACGATCTGCATAAACAAGATTTTGATAGTTACTGTTGGAGACAAAAGGGTTTCTAGGTTTTGATCTATCCCTATCGTAAAGAATTTTCGAGAAGTAATGAAGATGTCTCTGCCGACATTGACTGTAGTATGATCTTTTTTTTTTTCGTAGGTAAGATAATAAATGATACTTATGAACACGATGATATTGCCTGGAATCATCCACAGTGTTTGAATGCATTTAATTTCACGCAAATCGAACCTAACGATGAACTTAAATTTCTTTTATCCCACAGTAATATAGATAGTTATTACGTTTAGCTGCACCTCTTATCTGCACATCTCTCTTAGCTTTTACTGATAATTTTGTTATCCTGTATAAATATTTTCCAATAAATAGATAAATAAATGTTCGTTCATTTCAATATAAGTAATGGACAGGGCTATTGAAATTGCTTTAGAGGTTGATTCTTCGAAGGTCTTTGCGATCGTATTCCCTCGAAAATATAGCTAAAGGTTTATGCTAAAATATATTGTCAAATATTTCATTCTCATATATAGGCAGATTTGGTTGGGAAGGACGTAATAGGAAAACATTAGCTCACCCTTCAAACACAATATTATTTATCATGAAACATATCATTAATTAATCTGTAAAAATATACGATCAACATTAATGAACAGCTTCATATTCGTATCGCAGAAGTTTGTACTGCTAGCTCTTTCTCCAGTTTGATATGCAATTTCTATGACGGTCACAAGTGATAGTAAACATCTTCATTATCAATCAGGAGTTGTCGCATCAGTTTCATATCGAGTGACATTCTCCAAAACTCTGCAATCCACAATATAAAGTATGAAATACACAGGCATCTGTTTCTTTCAGGTTCGGTACTTGGAGCGAATACTCACGATGATGACAATGTTCCCTGATTTGGGCAGCAAATCTCAAAGTTATCATTGCACCATGACGTCACAATTTCTCCAATTATACGCAGCAGAATATCCTCGAGATCGGGCCACTAATTACACAAACAAATGAAGAAAAAAATGAAAGAAGCTCCTTAATCCTTAATTTTAGGGTGGGATGAGGATGGGTGTGGCTATTTATATTAGCATATAGTTCCTTCAATTTAATATCAATGTAAGTTGTTAATGAATTAAGTGAATTAATCAGGATGAACTTTAAAATCTAAAAAGGAACTTAAACAAATCTTGAAACGAGATTAACTTCAGTCTAAAAGGAATATTTTTTGGTTCGATCATTCTCAAATTGAATCTTCATCATCTTTTAAACAATAGCCGGACTGAAAATAGTTATGTTTAAGTAAGAAAAACTGGTAATATAAAAGTAAAAACTTATGCGTTTTCATAAACTTCATGTCCAATATGAAGAAATGATACATGTAAGCATCCAAAGGGGGGGGGGGGGGGGGAGGGTGGTGCAGTGGCGGATATAGGAGGCACATCCGATCGCCCCCCCCCCTCCGTTTCAAACCAAAATGAGAAACCTTGGTGTACACAACTCCACAATGTTGTTGATTGTGCCCCGCCCCCCCCCCTGATTTTTAGGTGATGACCTATTTACTTTTCTAAAATTATTTGTTAAAATTAGTTCCTAATATCGAGTCCTCTCTTTTACAAACCCCTGCATCCGCCCCTGAGGGATGGATAACATTGCGACAGTTAGGGATACTTACTCGGCTGATACTTGTATAAACCACTACGCCATACCGCACTTGAGACTTTGTTTCTGTCAAATACAAGATGAGAAGGAGAATAAAAGAGAAAAAAAATCATCCACTTAGTCCTGTATGAACATGATATTTTACATCGCGCTCATGTCTTTCATAGCTGACGCTCCGTATGAACCCGACTGTAGAATGGCTGCTAATGCGTCGCTGTATCATTTTAATTATTTTTAATTAACTCCTGTCAGGCACACATTTACTTCATCACCTTTGTCGAAGGGCGTTTAATATCTTTCATTTCAGGATGACGTTATAATGATTTACATTTACCGATATAAGAAAGTTGAGAGAACTTTTGCTGATTTTATCAATTTTCACTCTGTTCATTTATTTTGTGTGTGTTTTTGTGAGGATTTTCAGGAAATCCCTCCCCCCGGCCGTCTCAAAAAATTCTTGATCCACCAAAGAATGTGCTTTAAAAAACCTTTATTCTTATGATTATCTGCACACACATTTGTTATATTCTTACGTTCACATTCTGCGCCCTGGTAGTCACTAGGGCAATCGCATTCGCATGTCGTCTCGTCGACGATCCCGTCATTCTGACAAGTGGTGTCACAGGACGGTTGAGCTGTGGTCGTCTCGACGGTGGTAGTCATGGTCGTGACATCACTGCTACCGCTCGATGTGGTCGTGACATCGCCGCTACCGCTGGATGACGTCGTAGCTGCGGAAGGTGCCGAGGTGCTTTCTGATAGGTTCGTATGAAAGTGTGTTAGAATGGGAAAATGAATTAAAAATCATTTTTAAATCTACAGAGGAGTATCGTGTAAAGCGAAACCCCTCATCTAAAACACGTTTTATAGGCAGATTTAGTCTCTGTCTATTTTTAGTAAACGACATGAAGTAGGATGTATAATAACTATGAAGCATGCTTTTAAAAATATCGGTTATCGAAACATCGAGAGTTGCACATCTCTTTTCATCATGCGTCATGATAATGTAAATACGTTATCGTCATTAAATAAAAGAGTGCCTTGTCTCTATTATCTTAAAATAATCTTACCACACGTCTGACTTGGATCGGCTGCATCTGCAATAAAACAATGGAAAGGAATATGATTACAAATCAAACAAAATGGCAACATTATGACATGTTCGAGTTAATATTTTTACTAATTATATGTTGTTTAGGAACGACTCAGTAGTGTAAAGCTCGTTTTGACGCGCGTTCATTGCGATTTATATACGCCTACGTTTTGCTTTCACCGTTCAAAATATTTGTTTTATCTGGCTGATCATAGACGTAGTGACCGTTTATTCGCATCTTGATCAAATATTAAGAATGTATCTTAAACTATTCTATCAAATTGAAAGGTCTTAGCAAATATTCGCCTTTTTAAGAATCACTGTCCAAGTACAAGTTGTAAAAATCCAATGAGTTTCCGGAACATTCCACGTTTAAAACGTTCTACTTACTGCATAATCCACAGAACAGGGGGCAGTTTGTGAGTACGTAAGACCTGTCCTCAGTGCACCAGGAGAGTGGCCAGCCAGGATTGCCGCCGCAGTACTCATGTGTGTCCTCACAAACAGCTGAGAAAGAGAGAGAGAGAGAGAGAGAGAGAGAGGGGGGGGGGGGGGAGAGAGAGAGAGAAAGAGGGAGAGAGAGAGAGAGAGAAAGAGAGAGGAGAGGAGAGAGAAAGGATGGGTAGAGAAAGAGAGAAAAGAGAGAGAGAGAGAGAGAGAGAGAGAGTGTGTGTGTTTTTGTGTAAGTGAGGGACAGAGATGGGGAAAGAAAAATCGGAAAGAGATGAGAGAGAAAGAAGGAATTGCAAGAAACAAAAGTGAGAAACGCATAAAAGGGTGGAAAGTGAGGGAAGGACATGTGCCGATAACAAAAAGATTAATCGATAGAATTTTATTTAGCATGGCAGTAAAAATTTATGTCATCTCGATTCAATACACGCCTTATACAATAACATATCAGTTTTATTGCCGTACAGGTCTTTACAGGACTATTCAAAACGAATCATAACTTGATGCTTTTTACAAGTTTTTTTCAACTAGTGCGTCATTATTATATATTTCGGTATTTTAGAAGACCTATTGGAAAGTAAGTATTTGATACACGAATTCATGCCAGTTTGTCATTCTCTATTTATGAACTAAAATGTAAACAATGATCGTCTTCGGATATACATACTGGAACAGTCGCTGCCGTAATACCCGTCTCGACATGTACATGTACAATCATTATTCAGTGTTCCACAGTTCTGGCACACGGCTTGGCAATCTATAAAACAAAATATTTTAGCATACAAAATTTGAAACTTCCAATGTATCGTTGGATATGCTCTTGATACCTGGCCTAAGATAACATAATATTTATTTTACAAATTAATTTCCTTTACAGACTTTGTTTTGCTATATATTTTCATAGGCGTACAACACGTTTTCGCCAGTGGGCTTACGCCTCATAACTTCCACTTTCTTTTTATAAAAGGAAAAAAAAAGAAAAAAAAAGAATATGAGGTGTTGGATAAGTCGAATATAAGCACTTTCATATTCGTCTCGAACGCATAGGCCTATGTTTTTTTTTTAACAATGACGTATGTCATTTGAATCATTTTAAGTTGATGTGCAATTTGTGCGTCATCTCATTTTTTTTCTATGATTAAAATTACAGTTAGCAGTTCTATCCAATGTATTTGATCTACACAATGATTCTTATTCAGTCTAGTGTTTCATTTTTCAGTTATTGATATTACATAAATGTACACTAGCGACAGGTAACTATCTCTATGAAAGCATGAACTATTCACGATTAAACTGTTATTATATATATGTTGGATCATAACTTTATCATTTACACGTGATAGCATGGTAAAATATCTATCTTTCAGAAAATGTTAAAAGTATAACTAAGAATCAAGAAGAAAATCAAATGAAGAAAAAAAATTAGGTTTGAAAAAACTAACTTACCACAGGTTTCACTGTGCTCAGAACATAATCCTGAAATTTAAAAAAAAGAGAGGTTTTTAAAATGTATTTGTTTGTTTTTATTACATTTTGTTTTCTACGGCCATAAAACTGAAAATAGCTTGCTAGAGTTGGGTTCAGGAGCGGTTCTAGATTGTTTTCTTCTTCAAGCTAATAAATACTATGTAACATGATCTACCATTCCCTCCTCTTCCCCATCATCTCTCTCTCTCTCTCTCTCTCTCCGTCTGTCTGTTTGTCTGTCTTACTCACTCTCACCCTTTCTCTTCTCTCTAGCTCTCTCTTTCATTTGTGCATTTATTTATCTGATTATGTTTCTTTGTCTCTCCCTCTCCCTCTCCCTCTCCCTCTCTCTCTCCCTCTCTCTCTCGCCATCCTTTCCATTTCCTACCAGTCGTTACTTTTAGTGCACGTGCAAATCTCATCTATCTGAAGAGCTAAAATTATATTTCAATTGATAAACTTCGTGGCCTATACTAGAAATAACTTTTGTTACAGTTCATGCACTTACTACATTGATTATCATAACATTGTCCGATGCCTGATGCACACTGTGTGCAGCTGCTACCAGTCGTATACGGGCGTACACCGTTGTAGTTCCCTCTGATATTACAAAATAGCGATACAAAAATGTTCACATAAATCAGACAAAAAGGCCTTGTGAATTCCTAGTTTGGGTAATCACTATAAAATGTAATCTAAAAACTTTAATGACAACCAAATCAAATCATTCATTTTTCAGGAGTGTGTATCCTTTACAGGAGGAAATAGGCCTACATGTATCATCTATTAAAAACAAAGAGACTTTGTTCTGTATAGTAATCTAGGTTTAATATTATAAACGATTCAAATTAATGTCTCTTTGAAGTATTGTGTCAAGATTTTCTTTGAAAATTACCGACAACATGTGGCTGATAGAAATGTGTGAATATAAAAGTCATATTTCAAGTATCGTCAAGTTTACATTTCAAATTTGTTGATGTGTTGGCCTCAGACATGAACAAAACAAACGATATTAACTATTTAAAAAATAAATTTCCTTCAGATATGTTTGCATACCTCAAACAAAACTATGATAACATTTCAGGTATAACATGGCTGAGTACAATAAACAGTTGGTGGAAAATGAAATCTCTTTGAAAACCGATAGAATCAAACTTGTTTTATAGATTCTTATTTTACGATAAGTACATGAATGACGTCATACTTACGCGGGTCCATAATTACAGGTTACGATATAGGCGTTCGTCCAGCCGTTAGAAACTGAGGAGCAAAAGGTTCGGCCACATCCCACAGCATATGTGTCATCCCATACAACCTAGTGAGTCGACATTTGAAAAAGGAAGTATTATTTATATGTATTTAAAGAAAACATCATTCCTTTCTTCGTACGTGCTTTTTTTTAAACTGAACTCTATCTTGAGAAGTTGTCATTATGTATTTTATAACCCGATTTATATAGACCGAACACAAATGAAGTAGTTATGAAGGGTGAGACTTCTGTTGGTCTCCAGAAATGTATTTGAAAGGTGTGGCTACCTTTGGTATTTCATCTTCTGAAGGATGAATGTCATCTTTATTCTAAAATATTAAACATACATGTACATGTATAGAGTACCGAAGCTGTGACATCATAAAAATCTATTTTTAGATTTTTTTTCAATTTTTACTTCATTTTCCGAAAGAGCATCAAATATAATGACCAAATGTCGAAAACCAATTGAATATGTTAAGTATTGGCTGAGATATGACCATCTGAAAAAATAGATTTCCTATAGGAACTCTGTGTCATTTTGCTCTGGCTCGTAATGTTATGAACCAGAGCAAAACAACACTGAGTTCCTATATAGGAAATCTATTTATTCAGATGGTCATATCCCAGCCAATATACTCAACATATTCAATAGGCCATTTTCGTAATGTAACCAAACTTAATGCATAAGTCTTTGTACCTCAATACAAATTATTTCATTCACCTGATAAGAATAATAGTATTTCAATAGACAGAATCTGAACTGCAGACATTAGTTGTTGCCAGGTAGGACAAACATTATGGCTTGACCTACCTAGCAACACTTAATATATGCAGTTGCATTCTGACTATAGAAATACTATTATTCCTAACAGGTGAACGAAATTATCTGTATTGAGGCACTCACAAACATTTATGCATTACATTTGGTTACATTACGAAAATGGCCTATCGATTTTCGACTTTTAGACATTATTTTTGATGCTCTTTCGGAAAATGTAGTAAATTGAGAAAATCTAAGAATAGTTTTTTTGATGACGTTATACTTCACCACATACTGTTACTTAAATGAGAGAAACTGTAAAACGTTAACTTCTTCTTTTTCTTCTTCATCATCATCATCATCATCATCATCATCATCATCATCACTACATCCTCATCATCATCATTACATCATCACCATCATCATCCTCACCTGTGTATAATGCCCACAGACATCAGAACAACTGTGTGTGTCATAGTCGTAGTACTGGTCTTCATTATACCATGACTGTGTTGGTCCTACTCCATCCGGCTGGGACCCAGTCCCAAGCCATAGGTTCTGGCCTACCGATGAGAACGGCGAGATGTTTGTAGGATTACCATGTTCCCAGAGGCACTCGTCGGACCAGTCCTGGGCCATTGAGGCTAAGTCGTCATCCCAGCTCTAGAGAAAAAAATATGGAAGAAAAGAAAAAGAATGTTGTAGTAGATGTCCAGAATTGTCCATGTCCTAAATGAATCCAAATATGTCTCTATTGTGATCTAATGACTGGACAAAGTGCATACAAAAAAATTACATAGAAAATCAAATCATACAAAACAAAGGATGAAATATCATTTTAAAAACATTATCGTGATTCCCATGAGCATTTACAAGTTGCCGGAAATGATTATGAGAACTGATCCCCATATGAAATAATAATATATCACTAAAATAATTCACCCTCATGTTTTTTTAAACATAGGCATATACTCTTGATGATGTGTTGAAAGCTCATTTTTATCAAAGTCCCGTTTTTAACGAGATGAAATTAGTGCTTTCGTTTTAATTTTTCAAATTACAGCTAGATCTATATAGTAGAGACGAACCTTGTCAAGCAGACCAAATAGACCTAAAGTAAAGGAAACCAAAGCTATAGGTTGTCACCTGCAATATTGTACTAGTGTCACTAAGGGCTTTATAGATCGCTACAATCGGACCTCTGAGTCAGGCCTGCTCTGAGTAGTCCACAACAAAGTGAACAAACCTGCAAAGAGTCTGCTGGGGGGGGGGGGGGGTTAAGGTTTTTTTTTGATGTTGTCAGTGATTTTTTTCCTTCTAAATGTTTCAATTTATATAACCTTGTAATCAGTTATTGTTAATACATGCTTTTTTCCTTGTAAATATGTTTTTGAAGTTACACAACCTTGCCATTTCCTTGTAATCATTTTTGTACATTACCATGTTTTTTGTTGTTGTAAATGAACTTCTTGATCTCGGTTGGCGGACTCTAGATCTGGGACCTGCTTGTTTTGGGGGCCCTGCGCGCGTGAGACTGTATCGTATCCATGATCGTATCCTACCATCTTTCATGATTTGAATTGCGCAGATCCTTGAGACACGTTGGTCTCGTTGACAATCCGCTGGGATTGAGAGGTCCATCCTCCACAGGGGCCCCACTCACAAGCATTGCTTTTTGATGTCTCAATTTGGATCATGTTTGTTCTTCATGATTACTATGCCATGTGTTTTTTAATCAAACTGAACTGAACTGTAAATAAATATTTGCAACGTCGTCTGCTATCATGTTTGTTCGTCATGATATGCCATGTGTTTTTTAATAAAACTGAACTGAACTGTAAATAAATATTTGCAACGTCGTCTGCTATCATGTTTGTTCGTCATGATATGCCATGTGTTTTTTAATAAAACTGAACTGAACTGTAAATAAACATTTGCAACGACATCGTCTGCTATCATGTTTGTTCGTCATGATTACTATGCCATGTGTGTTTTCGAGAGTGGTCTTTGACCAAGTCGCTTTGCGGAATAAAATTGGCCGATGTGACGCGTTAGTGGTACGGAAAAAATAATCGCGGCCCGGGACACCAAACGTTTTTAATTTGAACAAGAACCTTATTTCACTTCTTCCTTACAATCTTAGCATTGATGATAATCATATTAAAACAATTTCTTATCTGCAAACACGAGGATAAGACCTCCAAACCCCCGTAAGTTTAACCAACAGTGGTTAAAACTAACCAAAAACCCACTAAAGTTTAACTAACATCGTGTGAATCAAAACAGAATATTAACCAACAATGGTTACAATTTTAACCAACGGCCCATGTAAGTTTAACCAACGTCATGTGAATCAGCCCCGAACAAAGCATAAATAACCAACAAAAGGTTAAAGTTTTAATCAGCAAAAGGTTAAAGTTTTAATCAGCAAAAGGTTAAAGTTTAATCAACACCATTTTAACCAACATTGAGCAATTTTTTAAAACCAATAAACGATTAAATATGTAATCAACCACAGGTTAAATTTTAATCAACAGGCCGTTGGTTAAAGTTTAACCAACAGTTGTGTGATTCATATGGTAATCCATGGTTGATTAAAATGTTAACCAAGTTGATTAAAAATTGTAATACTTGTTCTAACAGTGTGGTTAGAATGCTTCCCAAGGGAGTGGAGAATGTGTACGCATTGTGCGGGCAAGCCTGAATCCGATGACTGGGGTAAGATAAGACCTACGTCAATTCCATCTCTGCGCGCTCTCTCTCTCTCTCTCTCTCCCTCTCTCTCTCCCTCTCAATTATAAAAAAAAAACGTTATTGTACTATTCCTTTGTTAGCATTAGCATCACAATCATTAATACGTGTTTGGGGTATACAGTGTGAGTCAATAAAAAGTTTACACTTAGAAAATTGCTAATTATTTTAAAAATCATCTATGAACAGTAAATTATTATACATCTTATGAAAGAGTGTTTTATCCCTAATCATTTAGTATCATTTTGTGTGGTATGTGTTCACGCTAGAAAAAACAGGGGGTATTATTTGCGAAAGTGCAAAAATCGTATCGTAATTTAATGTTCATAGATGATTTTTAAAATAATGAGAAATTGTCTAGGTGTAAACTTTTTTTTCTAACTCACACGGTATGCGATCCGACTACGATTCGATTCTGGAAGAATTTACAATTGCATTTTAAATGTATATTCTTAATAAGAATATAAGTCTATAACTCATAACATTTCAATGAAGGATGATTTGAATAGTCATAATGATTAATAAGATAAGATTTTAATAGACTTTAAGCTTTCTTGGAGGAGGAATAGATAAATCCACTCAAAATCGTAAAGTGACGTTAAAAGACGGGAGTTGCTGCTACCTTGTTTGGCGTTCAATAATAAGGGATATAGCAACGTCGATCTGGCGCTGCTTAGTGGCTGCCGGGCTCACGATCAATTGGGCAAAAAGAATTTCCATTTTTGGTTTAACTTAATAAAATTTTGAGTGGACTTTAAAAGATTATTATTATTATTATTCGTGCGATTGTCTACGACTTGAAGCCGAGTTGGCTTTTATTCTGACTAGATGGCTTAAATTCACTATAATTCCGGATATATCTATTCGTTTCATTATTTAGAACCTACTTCAGGAAAATGATGTTTGTTACGATTTCCGTATATAAGATAATTGTAATTTCTTCGAAAATCGGATCGGAAGAAGATCGTATATGAGCGGTGGGCTATAGTTGTTACGCTCATTCATTGAAATTTGTTCTTTCAAAAGAATTCAAGGGATCTAAAACCATGCATGTCAATCCATATTTTGTACGAGACATCATTCTAAATTACAAAACGTGGGAGAAATACCGTATACAAAATAAAACAAGGTATATTTAGTTATCCCCGAAATCTCAAAGGATAAAAGTTTCACCGTGAAAGTCACACACAACATGCATCATTTCAAAAGTTTTGATAAGCCTTTGACTGTTTGAAAAACAACATCACTTTTGTTCCAGAAATTGATAATCGCCCATTACAATCTATATATATAATTACATTCTTTATGTTAATTTGGACGTCATAATACTTATACCATATAGTTTCAATTTATGGATGTTTCTCTCCAGATCTCCTGTCTATTGACTATTTAATAAACATGCTATTCATAATGGATCTCAGATGGAATCCACTTTACATTTAAAAATATTCCGCTTATTTATAGCGCTTAATACATCGATGCAGGCGCGGATCCAGGGGGGGGGGGGCCGAGCGTGCCTTGCCCCCCCCCCCCCCCCCCAAAAAAAAAAAAAAAAAAAAAAAAAAAAGAAGAGAGAGAGAAGGAAAAGAAGGGAAAGAGGAGAGAAAGGGAAAAAAAGAAGAGGAAGAAGAAAAGAAAAGAGGGAAGAAGGAGATCGGGGGGAAGGACTTGCCTCCCCCTCCCCCCCCCCCCCAATACAAAACTAAAAGAGAAGGAAGGAAAGGGAAAGAAAAAAGATAAAGAGGAGATAAAGGGAAGGACAAAATAGGAAGAAGAAAAGAAAAGAAGGGGGATAACAGTTGCAATTTTCCCGCCAACAAGTTGTGGATCGAGGGGGGGGGGGCAAAAGACCCTAGCCTCCCCCCCCCCCCGCCCTCCCGTCCCCGCTAAAAAAGAGAGAAGGAAGGAAAAGGAAAAGAGGAGAGCTTAAAGGGAACAAAAAGAGGAAGAAAAAAAGAAAAGGGAGAAAAGAAGCGGAGATCAGTTGCGGTTAATCCCGCCAACAATGTATGGAGCGGGTTGGGGACCAAAATGACCGTGCCCCTCCCCCCCCCCCCCAGCAAACCTAAAAGAGAGATAAGGAAGGGAAGGGAAAGTGAAAAAGGAGAGAAAGGGAAAGGAAAAAAAGAGAATGAAGAAAGGTAAGGGATATCAGTTGCAATTTTCCCGCCAACAAGGTGTAGATTGGAAGGGGGGGGGGCACTGGCATACTGATAGGGGAGGGGGGGGGGGTTGGAGAAATAGAATTCAAACGTGGTTTATTTATAATTCCATAACGGTGGTTAACAAATAATGCTGAAATGAGATAATTTTTCTCACTTCATCCGTTTGTTGGAAAATGACAAATTCCTAAATTTACAGCCAGGCAAGAAAATGCTTCTTGAGATGCCTACATATCAGGGCCCGCGGAACGGCGGGGATCGGGATCCTCGAGCCCCTCCCCCACACTTTCTTTGAAAAAGTATATTAAAGAGAAATAGAAAGAAGAGAGCGAGAAAGAAAAAATAGTTAACTACCAGTGTCACATTATAATGGGGTATAAAAATATGCTCATCTGACCATGATTAAAATTAATGCCTAAAATCCTAAGGGCTCTGCCCCCTGGATTCCACCTAGGGCCCTAAGGCGGGCCCTTAGATGCTCATATGACGGTCATTTAATGCCTAAAACCCCTGAGCTTCTGGGGGCTCTGCCCCCTGAACCCAACCAAGAGCCCTTAGGCGGGCCCCTCGATACTCATTTGACCGTAATTGAGTGCCTAAAACCCTTGAGATTCCGGGGCTCCGCCTCCTGAACCCCAAGCCAATTAGTGACCTGCCATTGTAAAAATTAGGTATCAAAATAATGCTCATCTGACCGTAATTAAATGCCTAAACTCCTGAACTTCCGGGGCTCTGCCCCTGGACCCCGTCTAGGGCGCTAAGGCGGACCCCTGAATGCTAATCTGACCGTAAATTAAAACCTAAACCCCTGAGCTTCCGGGGCGGACAAGGTATCAACATATGTTCATCTGACAGCAGGCGCGTAGCCAGGGGGGCGGTGGGGTGGTCCCCCAATAAACGCCGGCCAAAAAAGAGAGGAGTGTAAAGGAAGAGGACGTAGGAAGAAAAGGGAATAGACAAAGAACATATTTGAAATTCAAACAAGGATTAAGAGTCGAGAACGGTACAACGAATCGTCTTCTTTCTCTAATGAATTAATGAAACGTCAAAGTTTCCGCGCTACGTGCGGGGGAGGGCAGGTGAGGGCAGGGGGAACTTAATTCAGACGAGGATAATTTTCGGGAACGGTACAACGAATCGTCTTCTTTCTATAATAATTTAATGAAAAGTAAAAGCTAAAAGGGTGAGGGAAACTAAATTATTTTCGAGAGCGGAACAACGAATCGTCTTCATTCTCTAAAAATTTAATGAAACGTCGAAGCGGGGGGAAAACTGAATTTAGACAAGGATTAAGAGTCGAGAACGGTACGACGAATCTTCCTCTTTCTCTAATGATTTAATGAAAAGTAAAAGCTAAAAGGGTGAGGGAAACTAAATTATTTTCGAGAGCGGAACAACGAATCGTCTTCATTCTCTAAAAATTTAATGAAACGTCGAAGCGGGGGGAAAACTGAATTTAGACAAGGATTAAGAGTCGAGAACAGTACAACGAATGGTCTTCTTTCTTTAATGATTTAATGAAACGTAAAAGCTTCCGCGCTTCGCGTGGAAAGGGGGAAACTGAATTAAGACAAGGATTAACAGTCATAACGGTACAACGAATCGTCTTATTTCGCTAATGATTTAATGAAACGTAAAAGCTGTATTCAGACGAGGATTATTTTCGAGAACGGTACAACGAATCGTCTTCTTTCTCTAATGATTTAATGAAACGTACAAGCTTCCGCGCTTCACGCGGGAGGGAGGAGGGGAAAACTGAATTCAGATGAGGATTAAGAGTCGAGAACGGTACAACGAATCGTCTTCTTTCTCTTATGATTTAATGAAACGTAAAAGCTTCCGAGCTTTGCGCGGGAGAGGGGGATGAATTAAGACGAGGATTAAGAGTAAAAAACTGTACAACGAATCGTCTTCTTTTTCTAATGATTTAATGAAACGTAAAAGCTTCCGCGCTTTGCGCGGGAGGGGAAAAACTTTTTTCAGACGAGTAGGCACGTACGGAAGGGGGGGGGAGGGGGTTAGGGGTTGACCCTCCCCCCTTCGGTTTTTATGTGTGTATTTTGGAGCACCCCCCCCCCCTTTCTGTGATTTTTTTTTTTTTTTTTTAAATTTAAAAAAAAAAAAAAAAAAATATGCCAACGGCTGACCTAAAAAAGGTGACCTAACCCCCCCCCCCCAACGGAACAAAATGTCAAATTTTCAAATTTCGAGACCAAAACAAAAAATGTGTCCTCTCCCCCCCCCCCCCCCCCCCCCCCCCCCCCCCTCGCTTATTTAGCGGCTGGCTGAGTCGTTACGATTTTTTTTCGGACCAAAAAAAAAAGTGGGCCCCCCCCCCTAAGAAATCCTGGATCCGCGCCTGCATCGATGATATCTCTATTAGTTGTTGTTATGTCTGACAGGCTTCTGACAAGCTTTTAAGTTACTAAGACAAACTTTTATTTCAACCGTAAGCATGAAATGAGTAAACAGCTATTCAAAAGAAAGAAGAAAAAAACCTTTGTCATTTGCATTACCAACGGATAGCATCACATTGCTGATAGATGCCTCACCTCCCCCAAGTTTATATGATAAATACAACGTATCAGCTAATTCATAACATAGGATCATGGATCTGATAGGAATGCTTTATTTCTACATATTTTTTTTTAACTGTAATACACGCAAGTTTGAATACATGACATTACATAAATAAGATGAAAAAAGTACATGATTAATGTTTGAGATACGAATAGTGAGACTCGTGTTCATTGTTTAAAGAATTCTATATAGGCCTATTTGTAATTGATCATAACGTGTTTCGTCTTAGCAGTTTCAGCAATCAATATATTTCACCTAAACATTGCTCGTCTCATCAACGATCTTCTACTATCTTCTTCTTTTTTTGCAGGATATATTATAGCTTAAAACCGCAAGGTTTCGAATTCAAGCTTAAAGTGGATGACAAGTCTTGCTTTTATTGTCTAATGAACAGACTCATGAGACTCATGCCCTTATGTGTCCATTGGTTTGTCTTTAAACATATTGTACAATACCATTGTAAAGTGTACCGAATGTTAGTTCCTCTGTATCCGTTCTCATATCCATTTTGTGTACAATTGTGTTAGACCTATGTGTGAGAACACAGACAAACTTCAAAGTCATGTGGAAATGATTAAATCTGGAGGGAAAGAAAAGAACAACACATTTTTTTTACACTGATGTCATTAGGCAGTGTACAATTTGTTTATATAAATAATGAGTTTCGCTTTTTTGTTGTATTAAATTTCATATTACTTTATGGTTACAGAATCAATCTCATTCTGTAATGCTTCAAAATCATACTGAATTAGAATTAATATACTTTTTGAAGTTGCTATAGTTACCAAAGATTATTATCTCGACTTACCATGAATTCCATATTGGCGGCTTCGGGTGAAACCTGTCCTCTCAGAAGATTATGTCTGTCTAGAATTCCCTGGATCTCCTCTGCCGAAAACGACGTCGATCTCTTTTTACGACGTCGACGCTCGTCTTCCTCATCATCGCTTGCACTTCCACTTGATGTTCCTGAATGCTCATCTTTTCTGTCGAAAACGCGCGAACTAAATCCGTCATAAATTTCATAATTTGCATTCATGGCGAAAATAAGTGGTGTACCAACGATGTGCTTTCCAATATACTGATCATTCCTACCCCTGGTGAGTTTGCCATCCACTGAACTAAAAACAAAAACTGCTAACAAGAAGTAAACCCCCTTCATCGTTCCCATGTTTGATGACAAGGAGAAATGAGGAAATTGGAGATCCGTGATTGATTCCGAGTTGGATGTTGTCAAGTACTTTCAGTTGTCAAGTACTTTTCTCCCAGGAGAGTTGTACGCTAGCAGAGAGAAACTCTCGGATGATATCCGAAACGATTGTTCTAAATTGCAAGATTCCCACATAAAGAACAATCTGATGTTTTTTTTTTTGATCCTCAAAAAAATTTCTATTTGCACCCCCCCCTTGAGCGCCAGGGGGGGGGGGGGGGCCCAACCCACAAAAAAGGTAAAAATCACGTGATTTTACATGATTTTTTTTCTCAAGGGGGGGGGGGGCGGGCCCCCGGCCCCCCCCCCCCTGGATCCGCCACTGAGCTTGGTATATCCTTTTTCCTCTTCTTTATTTCCTTTTATATTATCTTTCCCTTTCCCTTTCCCTTCTCTCTCTCTCTTATTTATTTTTTGGCGGGGGGGGGGGGGGGGAGGGGGGTGAGGAGAAGCCAAGAGCCCTTCGCCCCCCCCGTTCCCCTCTTTTCTTCTTTTTCTTCTTTCTTTCCTTTTATCTTCCCTTTCCCTTTCCCTTTTTTCCTTCTCTCTGTCTCCCCATCAACATAGTAATAACGAAAGAGAACACTCTGTAATCAAGACCATTCCATTTTATTTAATACATTTTCGATATACTTAAATTGGCAACTATTACCTTCTGTCCCAGATCCTCATTTTAAACGACTGATGCGAAAGACTAGTCGACGCACCCTTTCGAGAAAAGCCCCCCCCCCGCTTTTATCGAAAGGGTGTGTTAAAACGGTACTCCGCTCTCAACGCACCCTTTCGAGAAAAGCCCCCCTCTTTTATCGAATGGGTGCGTTGAGCACACCACACCGCGCCGCGCCGCACCGCACCCTTTCGATGAAAGCCTACAGCCTGTACCTTACATTATCCTCATGGTCATTGGAATTAGAAATTGTTCTCAGTGCAACAGTTTACTTAATTTTAGAGAGGTGACAAACAGAAGCATAAATTGCATGCTAATGGCTCATCACAGTATACAAGTATCCATGTTACTGCGGTAGTGTGCTCTCTAGTCACTATTTTTGTCAAATACTCAACTAAGTTAGACCCGTAAGCTTTTATTATGTGATATCCATGATGCCTAATTCATAGTCATTCATTGCACAACTTTAAAGTAGAACACCCAATAATAGTTTAAGTATAATATCGATGGAAAACTTATAATGTGCAGAATACAATACATTTTTTCAATTAAGATATCAGAATCCACTAAGACACAATAACTAATCGAAGTTTGTCACTACACCCCCACTTCATCTAAGGTCATTCAGAGTTCAAATTAAGCCTGTAATTCATGACGCCACAGAATGTACACCTTTCTTGATCGCCGATCTATGCAGTGCTACAAAAGGCAAGCCTACATATGAGCTTATAGCTACATCAATAGGAAGGGGGCTTTAGTTGTTGATGTGGTACTGGTTGTGCTATTAATGTAGTTGTAGTAGAGATATGCATAAAAAGAAATGATACTTGGTTTCAAAATGTGTCTGGAAGGCTTGCATCTGTCAATAATCTTCCCGCAGTTGATGCAGTATACCATAAACTATATATGCATGGTGAATTAAAATAAAAAACAAATACCAATGGTATACTCTGTAAGCACAAGCACTTACAAAAAGGCTAAAACTGGCCGACCTAAACATTAGGTGAAATTGACTGCATTCTTAAAAGTAGTTAAGTCCCTTGAGGAAAATGATGAGGAACAAACAGCAGTAGTTGATTTTGTTACTAAGATATGCAAGAGTATTTTCTGGATACAGATCATGATGCCGACAGCTAGTGGGGTATACATGAACAAGAAAATACAGGGGTACTTCGGTGAGAGGATTATATAACTGAACTGAAAGGACAGAATGATGTAGTTACATTTCGTACTATTCTGTATGAATTTCACAAGCAGCCAAAGAACAACACACCAAAGCAGGAGAAAATGAAGATTATCAAGACTGCTGCCTCACTGTATAAAGAATGATGTCAAGTTATTAAAAGAAAAATTACATGCAGTGACGCGTTTACCTGCATTTCTTTGTTTGTTGGTGAAAAGGTAGATTGTGATGCTGGCATCTATTGGGCAAGCCATAATGCACGCAAAACGTCCAGGGGTTCTCCTTGCTCATCTTCAGCTTGGACTACAAATGCATTATCAATTCTCATCTCGATTTCTGATCGACACACATGCATGCGCAATGCTTCTAATGCTCTTATCCGGTGGTTAAGAAATATGAAAGAAGTGCGGCAATGAAGCAGATCGTTCTGCAAGGCATTTGATGACGGGCTCAGGACCCCAGGAACTTCTTGAAGTAGTGTATGCCATATATGCTGGTTGGAAATGCGATGATTTCTAGAGCTGCATGTGCGGGGCCATTTACTCGTTGATGCTGCTCTAAATACCATGCTGATACCAGACTTGTATAATGTACATCTGCCAACGAGTACAAACAACCTCCGGAAGCTCCTATGGTGTTCACTATAGGAATGTCCAGAGGTTAATTGTTCAGCACCCATGTGTTCCATGTGGAGTAGCTAATTTCGGAGAGCAGCCCACTTAAGTTCTCTCTCAAACAACTACTAACGGACACCATCTTCCTAATCTTCACTGTGACGTAGCAATTGACGAAGAGCAGATTCCTGGAATTAATTGTGATATGCATCAGAAGTTTAAAGCCACAGTTCTTGTCGGTGATGTCACAAACCTTCTCATCTTGCTAATCTTCTACGCTGATCTGAATGCAAAGGACTTCTTCTTTTGCACCTGAGCCCAAGGCAACTCCAAGAAGAACCGAACATGGAATATCAAACAGCTGAAGGAAACTCTAGGAAGTAGTGTGTGTGACTACTTTCTCCTTGCCATGTGCTTCCGGGCTGCGACACAACGTCTCGCATATTTGGACTAGGGGAAGGCGTAGCACTGAAGAAAATCACTGAAGAATGCACTGAAGAATGACGACTTCTGTGAGCTTGCCATGGTATTTAGTCCGAGCCGGCATCAGACCTGAAGAAGGCCATTATTCCAGCTGGAGAGAAGGCACTGTTATGCCTGTATGGTGGTGACTCAATAGAAGATTTGCGTAAAGGTATCACCAACCTTGTCTGCCTTAGAACTTCAGCAGCAGGAAAGTTCCACAGTCTGCGTGTGTACTATCAGATATTCGAATGAAAAGGAATGGCAGACAGCCTGACATTGGGAAACTGAGTTGGCAGGTCATGGATGGGAAGTATCTTCCAATAAAAACTGATAAAACAGCCAGCATCCACATAACACGTTAAGGTCATCAGATGTGGATGCATCCTGTAATAACAACTGCACTGGGATTGTAAACCAACATAGACATAGCTGCTTTGAAATGCATTGTAAGGTGAGAATCAACACTAACTTTATGCAAATTAACCTACTTAAAAAAATGTATGTGTATATGCAAATTAAAAAAACCTAATAATGAAACATTTGAAATATAAAAATATTTGTACAACATACATGTATATACAGTGTAAGTGTTGTTGCAATAAGTCTGAATGTAACATATAGGACAAAAAATATAATTATAATAAATTCTTTACAAAAATGTTTAATTTAGCAGCCATTTTGAATTTAAGCAAATTAAAACACTCAACCGGGCATATGAAACCTTATGCAAACAGAAAATTTCTTGGAAAAAACATTTTAGACTTTCAAAGTACACTAAAAGTACGCTAAAAAGTATGTATGGTGAATATTGTGACCAAATCTAGGAGAAACCCTAAAATTGACGGCCATTTTGGATTTATGGAAATTACACGGATAATGTAAGGTATACATGCTATACCCCTAATATCTCTACCAACAGCTCTTGTGTTTGTACAGATACTCATAAGGGCCAGTTTTTCTGAATATTTTTATTTTAGTTTTTTTCAATATAATTAAAATGATATTATTATTATTATTATTATTATTTTAAATTAAATAAATGTAATGCTTCCTGGAAGAAATTTCAATAGTTTGAACATATTTGTGGCTTACACCCAGTACGACCAATTACAGATCGATCAATCGATCTTATTTACTGGGTGTAAGCCACAAATATGTTCAAACTAAGACATGATATTTGTCTAGTACATAAAGAAATAACATCGCTGCTGAGGTGATAAATTGAGCATAAATTACATGTTGGATTGTGTGAGTGTGGGTGTGCGGGGGATTTGTTTCAGGTGTGTGATGTATCTGTAGTATATGGGTATTTTAGTTGATACAAATTGTACAGCAGATCACTTTTCCTACTCCTTTAGTACCACAACAGCCTATACAAGTTGAAAAATATGACAAAATCTATGTGAAAAACCGGCGAAAAAGCGGCCATATTGGATTTATGTAAATTAGGGACACTTCCACTACTTGGATTTTTTTGGACTTTTAGTATGTCATTTTGGGGACCTTACTGAAATGCATTGCAGTGAAAAATATTTTATTGCAATTTGTTTGACCTCAAAACACAATATTCCTAGCCTATAATATCTCTAGCTGTTCTCTCCCAGTTCTCATGCTCAATCTTTCTCTCCCATCCTCTTTTTTTTCTTCTCCAATATGCACAAATATATCACAAATTGATTATTTCTACTAGTGTAAGGAATGTTTATTTCCCTAGTTTCCCTTTTCTTTTTCTTTTTTTCTCCAAATAATTTTTCAAAAGGCCTAGCCATATAGTCACATGCCTTTTCATATACTACTTGACTACCAGAAGAAAAAAAAAACTCCTCCTTTTTCTTCCTCATCTGCTAGATATTGACAATTAAGCATCATCACAAGTTAGTCTTGGTTTGCAAAACAGTTTATGGCAATCTCCACTTTAACTGACTTCAACTTGATAACATTTCTCCACACGTAACTTAATTGTATATCCATTGTCTGTTAGTGTTTTCATGCACTAAAACTTACTATTTGCTAAACCATCATAGTCAGAGGATTAATACAAAAAACAATATATGACACTTAAAATGTAAGAGAAAGTTTCTTTTGTTTTTATTATAGGTCAAACAACATCACAACATCATAAGAATTTCATAAGCATTGGAATATATATCTCTTTTCATATATAAATGGTTGTGAAGAACAAAGATATCACAAAAGCAGCTAATTTACAAATTATACAAAAATATATGTACATTTACAATTCTCAATTCAAACTGTCTTTAGAACACTTACTTTCATTCAAGGTTCTGTCCAATTATTACATTCACAAGGTGATCAAAGTAGGCACAAAATATCTGAAAGAATCTGAAAGGTTAATCCTTCTCTCTAGTCCCTCACAGACAAGTACTTGTATATATTTTCACAATATTAAAACTCACAACTTTTCTGATCCATTCTTCCTAGAAAAAAGTGCTATACATTCACAATTTAAGTGAATATTCCATTGCCAATATAAGCATATATATATATATATATATATATATATATATATCAGTTAACATTAACATGTATTGGTTTAAAAAGACATTCCTTTTTACATCAGTTGCATACATAAGAGCACTGAAAGTGCTAAAGGCATGGAAATATTTCTGACAGAGGAAGATAGAAAACACTTAATTTGGTCACACATTATAAACCACCCTAATCAAAGAAAAATCAAACATTCATTTACATGCCATAAAGTTTCATACAATAAATCAAAATAGAATTGCTTGTGTGGTATACAATACTCTAATCCACATTCTTATATCACAATTATTCCTTCATAGAAAGAAAAAGGAAAATAAAAGTCACTTCGGTGAGAATGGACGGGAATACCTTGACATCGGACAGAATACATATGCTTACCAGGTGCATGGACGGAGGTACATTTGGGAAATGTTTACATCCTGACATACAATTATTTACAATAATGCATATTACACAAATATATATATAGCGCACCATCTCATTGCAGGAAATTCTGAGAACAAAGTGCATGTAACTCTCAAACCTTTACAGAACTGCATACATACAAGATCAATTTTCAAAATAAATATATCATGACATATCTGTAAGTGTAGAGTTAATCATTGATTCAATCTAAATATAATTCAAAGAATGCTAAATAACTTTTTATGATTATGGTACTATGTTTTATAGTCTCACAAATTCTTCTCAACTTACTGCATCAAATTAAAAATCAATCACAGCAATGATCTGAAAAGAAAACAGTCAAACATTCTCTTCTCTTCTCTCTCTCTCTCTCTTTCTCTGTCTCTCTCACATACATGAATTGTCAACTGAAGTCATTTCTTCCCATTAATGAAGTCAATCTAGTCTCATTGCCATTCTACATGTTTATCAGGCAATAATTCCATTCACTACATCAT
Organism: Strongylocentrotus purpuratus; assembly: GCF_000002235.5. Lineage (NCBI taxonomy): Eukaryota > Metazoa > Echinodermata > Echinoidea > Camarodonta > Strongylocentrotidae > Strongylocentrotus > Strongylocentrotus purpuratus. The sequence continues at coordinate 41,956,827 of NW_022145612.1, read as the reverse complement.
AAAAAGTATGAAAACCCTCATAAACTTCAAGAGGGTATTCACAGCACACACTTATTTCAATTTACAAAGTCTTGAATGTCTTGCATGTAGTTATATATTTACAAGGCCTTAAAAAAAAAGTGTACAATCATCACAATAAAGCCTTTTCTATATACATATCACCTTTCATATTTACATGTATGGCTCTCTTCACATGTATTTACAATGTCATTTAATCCTCATCATGAATTTCAAAAAGAAATATCTTTTGAAATTAGGTATAATACAAATATCTTCTACAAAATATTGAAGAAAAAAGGCATAAAGGCATAACAGTTTTTTCTATATCACTCTTCATTTTTAGGAATGCCCTGTGGATAAAGACCTCAACATTTGTTTTCAGATGTTAGTGTTTACAATAAAATATACCTCTACTGGGCTGTATTTGATTTGAGTAGATTTTTCTTCCAACTGCAAATTTGACAGTATCATAAATCTCACAGCAGTATAAGTATCAACAATATTAGCAAGTGTCTTTTTTACTTGTAGACTGCTTTTCCAGTTCCAAGTAAATGGTCAAAAAGCTCAACAGTGTACTTACAATGTATCTCACAACTGATAACTATTGCAAAGATCAAATATCTTGGATGTATGATACATAAGTATTTTGTACATATATATTTACAGGAATGCCATAAGAATATTATATCCAAGATATATGAGTGAAACATTAGTAATCAGTTGTCATTAAATATACACATTCGTCCAGCAATGTTATTTCAAGTAATTGATCTTGCCAATACATGTACAACCATAGTCCATTACATCTCCAATATCTTACAATATAATTTACATAACTTATATGTATGTATGTATAGACACTGGTTTTGGTCTGAACTCCGCATTAGATATGATGTGGAGCAAGTGGATGCACACATAAATATCTTACGTAAAGTAGTGATACCTCTCAAAAGGTGCATCCCTTTGAATCTTCTCCATACAACGAACCTGCATGAAGGAAATCACAGAGGCAAGCATCCCCTTAACAAAATTAAGTACCGGTATAAAAACCTAGGATGTGCTCAGTCGTCCAAGCCACAGAGGAGGGCGACGCCCCTCTTGATCCAGTGATCTACCGGCCGGTCAGTGGGCAGATGAATGGCAAGGACAAAGTTGGTAGAGTGACCGGTGGTGGACAGGGTACCTCTCCTCTCGCTGGTCTTGTACAGAGGGCTGATGTAGTCCCCTTTAGCCTTGAACTCGGCTTTTATGCCTGCAGAAAGAAAAGAAGGGAATTAGAAATTACCATAATTACCAAAGCGATACCTAGTCACACACCCAATAATAATAACAATATTGGGTTCTTGTATAGTGCTCATATCTGTCAGACTTGACACTCCTAGCGCTCCCGATTATTACCCTGGCTTTAGCATGGCTGCCATTACAGTGCTCTAGCATTTCAAGGAATTAATTCCTGCCAGGTACCCATTTTCATCTCCTGGGTTGAGTGGGGCAAATGTAGATCAAGCATGCAGGGTCTTGCAAAAGGACATTAGTGCCGGGGCGGGACTCGAACCGTATGAGAACAAATATCCAAAGTCTTTTGAATGATTACCAGAACATATTCAAATCTACTATCTTATTAGAGGTGTATTCTCTCACCCTTGGAAAATTATTCTGACTCCCATATACTTATTTAACAGAGAAAATAAAAGATTCTTACCTGGTTTGATCCAGATGATTGGTACAGAGTCAAACAGAACCTTGGGTAGTGACTCTCCAAGCATTCCCCTGGAAAACAACAAGAAAACACGATATAATCAGAATTATTCTTTATAATTTGCATTAAATCAAATTATTATGATTCATAAATATTCTCTTCCTATACAATTTGAAAACAATTTTGTGATTATTCACAAGTATACAAACTCTATGAGGAGATATTATTCACAATTACTTTTAGAAGGGTTATAAGATAGTGCAGTAAATCAAATGGGACTGTTTAATAATAAAACTATATCTTACATATCCAACAAAAAGTCAATGATCCAAAGCAATATGAGTTTTGAACAAACAAGATACAATTTACCAGATTTAATAAACAATTTCCGGTAGTACATTTAAGAATGACAATTTTGGTTTAAACATGTTATATCCCTTTCATTATTTACCAAGGACCCAAGGAAAACACTATTTTTCCAAATCAATATTTACCGTTTCCTGTCCCATCTAGCTCCATCCAAGTAGAGTCCATTCACATAAACACCATCGTCAGGAGCCTTATCAGCCGTCTCTGAAGGCAGCACCTACATATGTGAAGAGAAATATAAGACAATATTATCACACTGAAGATGCTCTTCATTTCCCATTTAACCTGCATTTTGATTGGCACTGATTCCAAGTTTATTCTAGCTCAGTATATTCAATCCATACAAAATAGAGAATGCAGGAGGCGTGATGGCTCAGTGGTAGAGCAGTGGTCTCGTAACGGGTATGTCCCGGGTTTGAAAACCAAGTAGAAACACTAGTGCCCTTTGGTAATGCGTTAATCCTCATTAGCAAGTCCCTCGGAGAGGAATTAAAGCTGTCAGTCCCCTGGTTGCATACTAACAAGCATTCACATGCTTTCTTAGCAGTCAGGTAAAACAAACAAACAAATGTACAGAAATGGTATTTAAAAGTAGTGGTATAGGTAGTGGCTTGAAATGTACCCTCTGTTAACCTATTATTTCTGTAATCATATATTGTCTTCATGGCACAGCTAGGGGTGCGTTCGAGTGACACTTTTTCAGCCTAGAAACACGGTTTTCAAAGACGTTTAGTTTAAAACACGGTTGCGTTCAAGCGATTTTTCGTCGGTCTTAAAAATAAACGTGTTTCAAAGCACAAACACGAAACGCTGACAAAGATGCTTTTTGTATCATGGTCGCTAAAAATCACTTGAACGAACGGAGATCTCAATTGTGATTCTATAACATCATTATCGTGGCCTGCTTCTGATTTGGCCGACAGTCGACCGTAAACAAATTCAGAAACGATGCAGCGAAGTTGACCTATACTTCCTGGGTCAAACTGCGCAGTGGCTGGGCTTAAAATGAGCGAGAATCAGCATTGATGAAAAATTGCTTGAACGCTCTCCCGCAGTAACCATGTTTTTTAACGGCGTTTTGATTTGTGATTCATGTTTGTGATTCTAGCTTCATTTTTTGAACGCACCCTAAAAACACAGAGCACTCACCTCAAACTGGAAGCCGCACTTGTCAATGGGTATGGTGTACTTCCTTGCGTAGTTCTGCATGGCTCCTGTAAGGAAAGCCTGAGTGAAGTAGAACCCAGACAGCCAGAAGATCATAGGTTTGCCATCATCGTACCAATCCTGCAGGAACTTCAGCCTGGCCAGGAAATCATTGATGTAGCTACCCAGGGGCTTCAGACTCGGGTAGGAACGCTTGGCCCACACATCTGGCACCTGAAGAACAGGAAACAGGATAGAATACCACTTACATACAATGCTTGGTATCCTTTAACGTAACACAGCGGACAAATTTTTACTTCTAGTGTCACCTTCACAGACCGAGACTTGAGGGTACATGTACAAAGTAATTGGTTGATTAATCACTGATCAATAGCATCATTATTATACTGTAAGTCCCGCGTCCTCCACTTGACTTTTCATTCTCTGATTCTGCTAAGATATCATTATAGTAATTATGACTGCTATGAGAGACATAGATGTTTTTACATGCTCAAGGGGAGGTTACATCGTGCTATCGCCCGAGGCGTGCCGAGGGGTGATAGCACGATGTTACCTCCCCGAGAGTCTATAAAAACAACTATGCCTCGAATGTTAAAGCAGTCATTATAACTTTTATAAACAGAAAAGGGTCATGGAATACATGTGCGACTTACCAATCATGGTATAATTAAACTTTTTTACGCTATCAAGACCTACTCTTTAATAATAGGGTGTCTGATCGCGCGCCACTCGAGTTTGTAAAAAAGTATGGTAGTCGAGCTCCACACAAACTAAGTTAATTAACACGTAAACCAAGGGGATCGCAGTACTCTTACCCGCCTACCAGTCAATAGTCTTTTGAAAAGTGCCCTAGGGTGCCTTTCAAATGACTATTGACTGGTAGGCGGGGCATGGCTAGAAATTACGACTCCAATTTCAACCAATCAGATGGCTAGATTTCTAAAGTGAGGTATATAAAAACTCATAATCACTGTTCCTTTCTTGATATAAGTTATCACCCCTTTGAGGGGACTTCACTTTCACCAAGAGGAATCAATCTTCATCTTCAAGGGAGAATTGCAAGAGGTTTATACAAGCGGCAAATGTTCATAATTTTACTTACTCTTCCGATTAGCAGATTATGAGCCACACCCTCTAGATCAGAGGACATAACAACCAGACCCTTGATAGCCTTCTGAAGATTGAGCAAACTGCTTCGAATCGTAATCAACAGTCTAGGAGATCAAAATAAAGATATAGGTTGATTATAACAATAGGAATGTTTCAGTGATGCTTTCAACATGCTGAACAATAAAAACTTTTAACATAAGGATGATCAGTTGCACAAAGTTATTCCAAAAACAGATTTAAATAATTAAAAAAAAACGATTCACAGGACGAGACATAATTAATGGACATAACAAGCAAATTAAATATTGTTAAAGGCATTGTTTAAAAATGTTAAATCTGAGATGCATCGCCCTACGGGTTATCAGTGTCTGTTATATGGTGTAATATTGAAGCCCTAAAAAAAAATTGCACATCAAAATGATCACGAAGTGCCTCAAATCTTTGAGTGACCGGCTTTACCAATACCATACTCATTTTCCCCAAAAGACTGTAGTTTTATAAAAACCGTTAGGAAAACAAAAAATATAATTTTGATTTCTAATCATAAGTATCTTGATAATCAGAGTCATGGGATTCCTGAATGATCTAAAGGTTTATAGATATGATTGCAGCATGAGCTATATCCAGGATTTTGTTTCAGAATCTGAGGCAATGTCACAGAGTCACTTTAATGTAATATCTGCATTAACACATAAATTCATACATATTTGTGAATCAGATACATACTAATGTGGATAAAACAAGACTCCAATGAAAAAAATTCTTAATTGAAAAATTAAAAGATGTGTTTAGCTTCATCAAAACTCTTTGCTTACGTGTTAAATCTTTCCATCTCCTGTACTAAGACTGTGTTCATACTCTCCCCGTATGTGACTGGATACTTCTTAAGACTTAACTCCAGATCAAAGTTTGGTGGAAGCTGTAGGAATAATGATGATCAGTCAATGAAAAATGTTGATAAATGTCTCATTCACATGTATTAACCATAACAAATAAACTCAGGCTTATAACTCTGTCTACAACACAACAATACGGACAAATGGGGTATACAAAATAACAGAATAAAGTCAACTATAAACATACAATATATATATATATATTAAAAAGAAATAAAATCTCTATTGCATCACAATATATACACACTCACAATGCATACAAATAAATCATTGTGTCAAATTCCAATGAAACATTACATGAAATGTGTTAAACTTATCCTTCACTATATATTTTATATTATTAATAAATGGTTGCATGACATTTTATGCCTCTCTAAGAACTGTTTGTCTTGTACTATTTGAACTTTGAAATGAAAAGGAAAACAAACCGAGGGTTCAGTGACACAAAGACGTAACTCCATATTTTGCCAAAATGAGTATTTGATATCAAAATGTTCAGAAAAATGTGGGCTTTCTAGAAAACACAAAGACTTAACTCCACCCAACACCCCATTGAAGTCAATGGCTAGTGAAACATAGATTTAACTCCTTAAGGCCCAAGTGCTCAGTGACACATAAACCACTTTTTCTCAAAATGGCCAAAATGGAGTTACATCTTTGTGTCACTGACCCCTCGAAATGAAGGTACGGTACTGGAAGAACACTGACCTTGGAGACGATGTCTTTGGCGATGTCTGATAGGACGTTATCTGTAGAGCCACTGCTTCCTCCCATACCCTTGCCTCCTATGGTGAGGAGGATGTTATCAAAGAGGAGTCTGGTTTCCTGCAGAGACTTGGAGATGTCGACATTGTCGTGCATACCAAAGATCTCAGGTACCTGGGTGACTGGTAAGGCCTGTCATATATCCAGGGAGAAGAAGGAGGAATGGTGTCACGTTGAGATGCTTAACTGCTAAACAACATTTTAGGGCTTGTCATATCTAAAATTATATTCCTTTCATCATAACTGATATTATGTGTAGCAATAGACTTTAATCACCACTATATGACTTAAACATTGCAGAAACATAACATTGCAGCTCAATTAATTCTTCAGTAGACATTTTCAGGGTAAAAAATGAGAAAGTGAATGCATCTTTTGAATTTGCATTAGTTTGGAAATATGTTTTCATCAACATGACGTTTATTCTGATTACAATGGTATACAGTTTATCTCTTTATTAAATGGAAATGAAATTGTTAAAAATGTTATATAATCAATCAAAAAATGTTTGACCATTTAACAGGGGAAAAACGGGTCCACTCCTCTTCTCTCTTCTAATACATAATTCTAACTTTGGACATCTGTGTCACATAATTGGAAATAACAAATTTCTCAATAATTATACTGACCTTGATGAACTCAAGGTAGCTCTCGTAGGATCCCTTGGGAGGTGAGTGGTATTCTCCGCTCGGTGAGAACTTGTACTTGGGATCACTGATGATATCCGGAGTGTAGAAGTCTGCAAGGATGGTCAGAAGGCAACGTCGATCCCACTCCTGAGTGACCCTACCACCGTAGTTGCACTCTCCGGTCAGGTATGCAATGGCCGCATACTGGACTTCTTCATAGTCGTTGACAAACATCTGCAGGGTGACAATTAAAAGCCATTTGTATATACAGTCAAACCTGTCTGTAGCGACCACCCAAGGGAAACAGAAAAAGTGGTCTTTGTAGTCAGGTTCCTTTAATACATGTTTCAATGAGAAACCATTTTCAAGGGAAACAAAAAATGCTGTCTTTGTAGACAGGTGGTCACTAAAACAGTTTTGACTGTATCAAGAAAGGTACTAATGATCCTGTAATAGTCCCCAGAGAGTCCCTGAGGCATGCCTCTTCAGTTGCCAGTCATATTCCATGTCTATCTCTTTCTAGATAACGCATTTATTCATAGGGTTCATTAGTACTCTCGTATCTCAAAGGTCATTTTGTGAAATGCATCCCATACCCAGAGCTGCCAACCTTGTGCGACCAAAAAAAGGGAACCATGTTGGCAAAAAAAAGGAATTCATTAAATCAAAACTTACAACCACGCGCGACACACTTCCAATGCTGGTTGCTTACTAACAAGCATTTATGCTTTCTAACCAGTCAGGTAAAATAACCACCACTTAACACCACTAATATATTTCTTTCTAGCATCACTTCATAATGGCCAAATTAGAACAAGTTTTCATCAATTGTACACCAGAGTTAAGGCTAAAAAAGAAAAGAAATGAAGGTTGTCCTCATGTCCTGTATGACACACACTGAATCAACATTGGGCTGTAGATCGACTCATTCTTTGTCTCATCCATTCACCAGTTATTACCTGTAGCTGCCTGATGCTGATACGAAGGTCAGACTCGTTGAAACCGTAGGCAATGTTCCAGCCTAATGGACCAAACTTTCTTCTCTCCTGGACCAGGGCATGGAAGAAACACAGGCCAAACAGAAGTTTCTCCCAGATCTATAAAAAAAAAAGAACATACCGGTACAACAAAACAATTTTGAAGTAGTCAACAAACATACAACACACTTTCAGATCGATAAACATTTCAGGTGTATGAAGAGCAATTTAATGCTAAATTCTTAGCGCTACTGATAGCAATTCATGCTCTCATATTTGTTTCCATTATCTCTTCACTTTTATTGATAATCAGCACGACTTCAATTACAAATATACGTCTTAAATTCATAACTTCATTGTAAAACTGATCCTGAACTTTTTTTTCTTCAATGAGAGCAGCAACAATAAAGACTAACAATCCATGTAACTGTTTCAACAACACCAATCAATTTGATCAACTTACCAGTTCTTTTCCTGGGCATGAGGCAAAGAAGTCTGGATCACTGATAGGATCACTGATGTACGACTGTAGGACGTTCATCCTGAGACCGGTGGGAGGCTCATTTGTCATCTTCACACCATTCTGCAGAACAGTCACTGGGAACTACACAAACCAAGAGCAACACAAAGGCAGAGAGGTTTTTAAAAATGTCTACAGTAGTAATGAATCTGGAGAACAGTCACTGGGAACTACACGAACCAAAAGCTAGGTAGAGATATTTTTTTAATTGTCTACAGTAATAATAAATCACATGGATATTCCGCAGCGACATGGGTATTTGAAGTGAATACATATGCTTTATATGCTTCATGAACGAAGAGCAACACAAAGGTAGAGAGGTTTTTTAAACATGTCTACAGTAATTATAAATCACATAGGTATTCCGCAGCAACATGGATAATTGAAGTGAATATATGCTTTGATAATAATTGCATTCATAATCTATATTCAAAACCAGGAGATGTCATAAAATCCAAAAATAACAAGAAAAATATAGTATTAGCTATATAATCTTACTTCATATAAGGTTCTCCATGTCCATGTTTGAATTTAAATGTTGAATTTATGAATTCAGTACATACTATGACATTTGAAAAAAATACAATGTTTCTAGAGAAGTCTTGCTTTCCCTCTCTGTTCAAATGAGGAAAACCATGTGGAACAAACATTTTTATCAAAATCTAGCTTGAACAATATGCATTTAATGTACACCCTACTACAGATGATTTACATTTCGAAAAATTTCTTTCAGGGATTTAAGAGACCAAGGCAGGCATACCTTGTTTGATGGATAGCTAGTGAGCCAGAGCCTGAATTCCGGGTTGACGTTATCTGGACTGAATTCCTCGCAGAGCTTCTCTAGGGCTGACATCCACGAGACAGCAAGATGGCAGTTCTGAAGTACGACCCATGTACCTTCCTTGATAGCAGTGGCAATCAGTGCTGCAGCCACAGGACCCTGCAAGCATCCCAAGAAAAAGATTAGTGAATCACATGTTTTCATGGTAACAATGACGGGTACGGGTCTCCTAAGATGCCACACATCAGAACTTTTCAGTTTTTCACTATGTTTATAACTGACTCTAAAAGTGCATGATTAATTACACAGCGAATACATTGCTAATTGAACAAATAAGTTGTCAAATACATTTGTATTGTTGCTTTTTTGTAGTTTCCACTTTCTCAGTGACATTTTAATAGTCCTTTCAGGACAATTTCATGCAGTCAACAAAATCTTCCTCCTTTTGTGGCATAACCAGAACATGTCGCGTCTATATTTTGTTACTCACTCAAATACCTTTTCTTATACTAAACTTTCATAAATAATAACACAACCACAACAAAAATGTTCTCACCTGTCCCTGTCCAAGTGAGATGGCATCAAACTTCTCTCCGCTGAATCCCTTGTCTCCAGCAAACTTGAGCAGGGCAGCCATAGGATCAGCTCCAGGGGAGAGCACAAAGATGAGCGGTGCACAAGCGTGGGAGTCGGTGAAACTCTTGGCCAGGTCAAAGGGGGGTGGCTGGACAAACTTCTGACCAAGCTTGCCGATGACGAAATCGGTAACTAGTGGTAGGACCTATATTGAATGAGAAAATATGCAAATAATAAATGAACATTATTCTACGTTTTTTTTTTTTTTACGTTTTTAAGTACTAAGGCAATTCTCATGTTGATTACAAAGCTTAAATTGCATAATAATTTTCTTTATTTAAATAAATAGTTGCAAAAACTGAAAAGCATAGTTCAGGACTACAAGCAATATGAATGGAAATGTATATTATATAATAATCTATAGTCCTGCTCTTTTAATATCCAATCAATTAAATTAAAAACAAAAATGTGGACCATACTTGTACTTATTTTCAGTAATATTCTTCTCAATACAAGTCTTCTATGCTAGACATATCTCTATTACAGTGTGCTTACCTTGTCTGGCCTGAGGCACCTAACCACAATAGCTCTCTGGAAGTCTGTGAGTTTGTCGTGCCAGGGGGCTGGAAGTGTCTCACGGTGGGGCTCCTTGCTCTCATAGAATGTCTTCCATTCTGCCACAGTGTCCTGGAAGTTATCCCTACGGTCAAAATACAAAATTATAGGAAAATAAATTCCAATTGAGAAGGGACTAAGATGGGGAAATATATTTCCATGTACAGATCTTCATATATCCACAATGCTGGACTAATGGAAAATTTAATTTACAACAGAATGAAAAGTTACACTCTGTTCCTTGAAAATTATCAAAAAACAATTTCATGGCTTTCAGGGCATGTTGGAAGTGAATGCTATCAATGTCACAACATGCAAGTACATGTATAACAGCATAAAGAGAAAATCACCCTACAATTTGAGTCTTTATCTGTTCCATTTTAGAATTTTAGATTAACAAGGTTTCGTGAGATGGGGTAACAGTGAAAAAATTGCCAGCATTGTAAATTGAAAGAAGAAAGACTCTCAACCTTTAGTAAGATATTTTCTTGATGGGTAGAGATACTGACCTGAATCCCTTGTAGGCTGGCATGTCACACATTCTGCACAGCTCATCCCAGCTCTTATCTGAGAGCCAGGATGGGTCGGGGTTCTCAAGCTTGTTCTCTAGACCTACTCCTCCAGTCAGGAAGAACATGGACTCAGTTTGATCCATCTCCTTCTTATCTCTAGAATACATTAGATAACAACAAATGATTAATGGATATACTGAAAAAACACTCTTTGCCTACATTCAATCTCAAGGATACAAACTGAAGTTACATGCATATTATCCAGTAAGGATGTGATAACTTGAAGAAGCCCCAAGGGTGAAAAATGTTACACTAACTCCTTGTCTAACCAAATTTATTATTTCATCATGTGTCCATTCAAGTAATAAGGAGACACTTTCATTATTGAACAGAAATGGCTGGGCATCCTCATTAAAGGGAAAGTCCACCCTGAAATTAAGTTAGTTTTAATAGGAGTAGAAAAATGAGAGAAACAAGTCAGTGAAAGTTTGAGCAAATTCCGATTAAAAAATAAGGAAGTTAGGATTTTTGAAGTTGTGATCAATCAAACACAAATTGGCAACTCTATGACGTATCATGCGAGCTCAACTTCCATTTGCTCAGTACTAAAAAAATCTAAAATTTTCATTTTCCCTCAAGAAAAATTTCAACCATACATGCACCCTAAATATAATAATTGCAAATATGTTTCTATACTCCCCCTGCAAGGAACAAATATATATTCCGTCATCAATAAGGAAGAAAACATGATTTTATGGAATATTATGCACAAAGCAAATGAAGGAGAGCTCGTATAATAAGTCACAGAGTTGCCAATTTGTATTTGATTGATCACAACTTCAATAATTCATAACTTTCTTATTTTCATTCAGAATTTGCTCAAACTTTCACTCACCTGATTTTCTTATTATTCTGCCTCTATCGAAACAAACTTATTTTGGGGGTGGACTTTCCCTTTAAATCTACCACATATTTTGTTCTTCATTAAAAAAATGAACATGTCTAAAGCAACACTGTATTATTAGGGTAAAGAAGTACACATATTTGGGTATTTCCTTGTGCTTAAGAATGTAATTAAATGTTTGTCATGCCTCTCTATTATCTCTGAACTATGAATTTATAGTTCCTTACATCTAACCATCATCTAAACATTTCAAATTATGCTTTACATTCAATTTCTATTTTAGAAATAGCAGATGAGATAATGATTTAATGTGCAAATACACAATACATTTAAGTATGATTGAGTCTGTTTTGCCCATACAGCTTAGCTTTAATCTTTTAAATTTATATTAAAGTTAAAAAAAACCAGACTAACATGATTTTGATTCTTGAAATGTCTTTCTTTCTATGAACTCTTACCAAAACAATAGTTTCAAACCCTAATTCTCTGACGTCCTGTTTAATTAAAATACATAATATATATTATAATTAATGTTTTATTAAATTAAATAAACATTCTAAGAATTAGTATACCTCCACCACGATCACAGCCAAAGATGTTTAAAAAAGATAACGCCCAAAGAGTATTTAAAAATAGATTGCCCGTCATATAATGCAGTAAATGATAGTGAGTGATCTGCTGTGCTTAAAATGTAGCTTTCAACACTTGTGTGTACAAACATCTTCAGATATGTCGCAATATAATAGTAATAATAATAACAATAAAAATAATATATAAGAGTGCTCTCACTAATGCTGCTTCTACTATTTACCAAAAGTGCCCATTTACCATTGTATTAAACCACTATTATTACTAATACACATTCCTTGAAAACACCATCATAAACAAGAAAAAAAGAGAAAAAGTCCATAAAATTAAGTCAGTCAAACAAATTTGTGCAAAACCATTCCATGTTAGTGTTCTGTTAACAAATTTCAACACAGGGAATAAAAACAGGGGATTAAACTGGTGAAGGTTAGGGATCAAACAAAAACCAAATATTTAGAGGCAATGCAAAGCTTTGAGAGAAAAATTGTTTGTTCCCAATACATTGAGTTTTAGAAGAATGTATGGTACACATCCAGAACTACATTTCTCCCACAAAAATTAGACAAAAAACAAAACAGTTCATTGAATGTTCTGCTTTAGGACAAATACTTGTTGTATTTCCTATTTTCAAAACTTTGCATTGCCTTCAAACACACGCAGTTTGGTTTGGAGAAAACAACTTACGTATCAGGAGCGGCCCTGTATAATTGATGAAAATAACATTTATATGATGATATACATGTAGCATACTAAATAAATGGCAAGCCATGGATCATATAAATAAACGTTGGTACGATATTGCAATTAAATAAATGATGTAGCTCAGAGTAATGAGACGGAAAGAGTTAGAAAAGCTTTTTTTCATGAATATAATGTTTGAAAAGAAAGATTCATCACTTCAAGCTTGATACTATGTAAGCTATAAGAAACAGAAACAGCATGAAATACATATGATTTTCTGTTTTTCAGTGAAATATCTTCTAAATGTTATGACAAATCTAAACATGAAGTTTGTCTTCCTATCAATGATGAAGGAATGTAGTTTGTGAGCTTTATATTGTATTAACTATCTACAGTTTATGAGTATAATGAATAAAATAAAAAACATAGGACATATCTATTCTAACAGAACTGAAGTGATGTAATGATATACATGTACTAAACGGCCACAATAAACAAAAACAGATGTCTTTGGGTGTGGAATTGACTGAAACGATGAAAGGATAAATGATCGAAATGTGATACTTTAAAAAAAGGACAGTTATAAGAATATGTATTGACCTAAATGAATGTCATTTCTATGGTATCAAATATATGTTTCTACTTACAGGTGATACTTTCTAAAAGGACAGTTATATATGTATTGACCTAAATGAATGTCATTTCTATGGTATCAAATATATGTTACTACTTACAGGAGGATGTTGATACACAGGAGATATGAGAAGAGTAGCTTATCCTTCTCAAACAACGAACGGCAAACATTGCAGTAGAGATTGTAGGTGAAGTGATCCGACAGGTAACGAAGACGGCGATCCAAGATCTTGGACTTGTTACTGTGGTATGAAAAGAAAAAGGAATACAGTAATGTTATTGACGCTAGCTCCAAACTGAAGTTACAAAATCAAAACCAACCTCAAAATTCAAAATCAATAGGATTCTAGCTATGCAGGTTGCATTGACCTAAATTATTCTAGAAAACATGAAAATTATTCTACACATATCATGAAATAAATTTCTCTCAAATGAAAATAGACTGTTTCAGACTGCAGGTGTCCTCTTTGCATTAAAAAAAAATAATGAATGATGCTAAATCTCTGAGAAATGATCAAAATCTCAAGCCTTAATCACAACATTGGAGAAAATTCCTCATTAAATTGGCAGTCATAAGTTCTCTAGTTACCCCTGGACTGCAATCTTCATACTTCCTTGTAGACAAAGAAAATACAAAATAAATAATAAATAAATAAACAGATGTATTTACCTGTCTTGGATGGAATTGATGTAGAGATTGACAAACCAGGTGAGCGAGTATTGATACATGGGATCGATGTTGGGCAGGTCAGCGATGGAGAAGAAGAGAACACTAGAATGTTTGGCAATAGGACGGTAGCCCGCGCGTGACTCGTTCAATTTCTTCTCCGTCTCTTCAGCGACCTTCTGTTTCTTTGAAATCTCATCGGACAAGACCTAACAAGAACAAACATTTAGTTACGTAGAATTATAGAGCTCAGTGTTTCTCGTGAGAGGATACATCGTATCTGGATATTCTTGCTGATGCTTAAATTCAGCATGCCATTGAAGCAGTTCTTTAACTTGAGCTTGAAATTTTATGTAAGTATAAGTCATGGCAATGTTTTCCATGCAGTGTTTGAATTAAATGATAAATGATCATTAAGAGAATTAAATCTTTTGATCAAACTACTTTATTTAACTTTAATGTGGGTATGAAATCTCATCCATGGGAATAAAATGATGAAAACTACCTATGAAGCCAATTATTTTTCTTTGATGAAGATCATATTGGGCTGAAAAGGAGTTTAGAAAGAGACTCACCTTAGATGAGTCTAAGACGAGGATGGCACTTTCATCTTCTAGGATGTTGCCTTCTGAAGATGACAAGGTCTCCAGGATTTTGTCTTCAATCTCCTTGAGCTGCTTCTTGTTTGCTGCGCTCTGCAGGATCAAGGCCTGTCGCTCCTCTTCCAGCTCAGGTCTGGTGGTGGAGAAAAAGATACGTTCATAAAGAAATTAGAATAATTGCTCAATTATTCATGATTTGATTCTACTTATCAAATTCTTTGTGGCAGATCTTCTTCTGCGGCACAGTGGACAAGCTCAAAGTAGATTTGAAAGTTACATTTGCATCACAATCTCCATCCCAATATATCACATTAACATGAAGGCCACAAGAACATATTTTAACATCAATGCAAGACTTTATTTTGTTGTAAAGAAAAATGATTCTAGAGATTAAAGAATGGGAGATTGTATTCCTCAAAGTCCCTGTACCATGTTTAGGGGAGAAAAAAAGTATAAACAGGCAGTGAAATCCTTAATACTTGGTCCCTATCAAGGTACAGTCAAACGTGCTCTTGCACTCGCCTGTATATAAAGACAAGTTGTTAAAGTCCTTGAAAGGTGTGGACATTATGAAGTGTTTCACAAAGCCTTTTTCAAGGACAAATAATTAAAATCAGTGACAAATCTGCTGATAACCAATCAGAAGCAAGGATTTCAGTAGCTTATAACAAAATCTGTCATTTGTCACTGATGACAAGTTTTGTGAAACGCCCCTCAGTGTGACTGCTCACTTACCTTTCTTTAGCAACCACGATACCAAGGAGCTGGTCTTCCAGACCGTCTTGAGTGATCATGAAGTTGAGTAGAGAGACCTTGACGGAGAGCTCGGGCAGGTAGTGAGGGTTGCGTAGCTTGGTTGTGATGTAGAATCGGAAGTCTGGGGAGTACTCTATCGTACTCTCTCCAAGTTTGATGCAATCCACACCACCTAGATCAATCATGGGAGGGTAGTAAAAGAAGTCAACCATGGTGTTTAGGTAGCTGATGTCTTCTTGTATTTGTTCATTTCTTGATTTCCCTATCTTTCTTCTTTGCTTTTATCATAAATTTGTCATGAATTTACATAACTGTCAAATACCTGTAGAAAATTACAACTTCCAAAGCAGTACATTCAATGAAAACAATTAAGAATTCTTCCCCTTAAGATACCATCAAAATAAATAATTCATATCATTATAAAATATGCAGGGAAAAAATACAAAACGTCTAACTACACTCTGAACATCACCAGTCTCAATCAAGAAAAAAAAAAAGAATGTATTCACATAAAGTGAAACCAAACATTGAGAATCCTAATAACACAACATACCCTGTTTGAAGGTTTGCTTGAGGAGCAAGGGCTCCAGTGAAGGATCCAGCTCCTCTTGAACATTCTCAAGGAGCAGAGGGGTGCCAAACTGGATACAGTTCTCCAGGGTCCTCATGTAGTCTCCATCGGTCAGCTTGATGACAGACAGTTTGTTTTCCTTCTCAGAGTTCTTGACCCACTTATTGGCCTGACCTTGAGGGTCAATCATTAGAGGCCTGGTAAGGAGAAAGACAAGTCTTAGTTTCAATAATAGCATACAGTGAAATCAAACATCATGAATAAAATTTATCAAGAATGGTACTATTCAAATTTCATTTCAAGTACATTAAAGCCCAGTAGCACCAATCACCACTATGGGGAACTCATCACCTCAAGGTAACTGCTCGTATGTGGCTTTAAATCAATGTAAGAAGGAGAAATTTCAAAGTAAGTCTGCTTTAATGTTTAGAATTGAGAACCTCATTATATTACTTGCTTTCAAATAACCTTCTATCTTTGCCAGTTGACACAGACACATACTGTGAGTGTGGAACATCCGTGCAATCTATGTCACACTTATTAAGATGCCCACTTCTAGATAACCAATGCTGTCTGGAAGACCTAGTGGCAGCAAATGAGAAGGCTTATGAGTGTGCAAGAGCCTGGCAGAAACATTTGAGATCAGATGATGGACACGAAAGAAGAAGGGCATTTTACGTTGGGGACATTACTCACCATCTCCTGGCATTGTCGACGATGACACCGTTGTCGACGGAGAAGTTGTCCGTGGGGAGACCGGCAATGTTCCAGGCTCTGATCTTGATGGGTTCTCCTAATGTGTTACTCAGAGAGAACTCATCAGAACACGGAATATTCACATTCTGTGGTAAAGATATAGCCAAAAAAAATTTGCAAATTTAAAGGCATTGCTTAACAATGTTTCCAGTTTTACAAATCTGAGATGCATGGCCCTACGTGCTATCAGTGTCTGTGATATGGTGTCGTATTGAAGCCCTTAAAAAAATGATCATGAAGTGCTTCAAAAAAGTAAAAATCTTTGAGTGACCGGTTTTAACCATACTCATTTTTCCCGATAGACGGGAAAATGGTTTTTATTAAATTTCTAATTCCAATCATAAATATCTTGATAATCAGACAGGATATCGGCTTGTAAAAGTCATGGGATTCCTGAGTGACCTAAAGGTTTATAATTATGATTGCAGCATGAGCTAAATCCAGGATTTTTTTAAAGAATCTGAGGCAAAGATACCCAATCCTTTCAAACACTTTACACGAGTAGAGGCTAGGTATGCTACAGTACATTGATTAGATGCTTCACAGGTCAGTGCATAGAGTACTACTCCTCGATCTTGAGATATCCCAGGTTAGAAAACCTTTTAAAAATGCAAATGCTGACAAGGACTGGAACTGAATAATCAGTTAGCCCCTCTGATAGGACTTAAGCTGTAGGTCTCCTTAGTCAAATAAGAATAAAGGAATATTGATGATGAAGATGATGCTGATGATGATACAAATATACCATGCACTGAGAGGCTTTAGTTGAGATTATGGATCCAGGTGGCGTAATAGCACTATTTCTGTTGCCGAGGAAGCCATAATTTCACTAGTGGCTTGAATACCAATAGCACATTGATCTTGATCGATCGTATATCTATGACGTCGTCCATGGTATAGTGCACTATGCCATGGATGACGTCACGGTATAGTACTATTTTTCTTTTCGGTAACATCATAGCAAGGTTATTTTGACCATTCACTGAACAGGAATTCATTCATCAAAAATATAATAGTTGCTATCTGTAAGCTAGATACATATAGAAGATACTATATAGTTCTATACAAAGCACAAGTAGAATAAACCCACATACCGTGCATAGCTTTGTCCAGTCTGTCGTACAGGAATTTCTATAGGAGGAGGTGAACGCCCCTAGGTAGGCTATGACACCAGACGATATCAAGACGTCACCAATCAGGTTGTCATAGATGCTCTGCAAATTGGCAGCTGCTATTGTCCACCTGTATTTGGAGAGGATTTAATCACATTAATTTTCATAACGCAGCAGGTCATATCACCAAGTTGCTGCCGAAACAGAATTATCTGTTTGGCATACCTTGTCTCAGAAGTCGATGTTTGTACACATAGGTAACCATTTACACATCACCATCTATTTTGTTGATAATTTTTTTCTTTGCTACAACAAATTTCATTACTTAAAAGGTTTCGGTAAATGTAAAAATTTCCTGACACCTCTCCTTTTCCATCTGGATTACATCAATGCACTAAATTTCATTTCATCTATCTATTCCATTGTAAATTATGAGCAAAAGGAGTGAACAGGGGTAGTAAAAATAAGAAAAACTCAAGAATTTAAACGGATGGATGGTAAAAGATTGTGATGAACTAAATATTCTCCTACCTCTCTTTCTCTCCACCAAGTCCACCAATGAGTTTCTCTGCCCTTTCCAGCTTCTTGGCGCAGAGGTCCACTTGTTTCTCCAGCCGGTCCTTCTCGTCTGTCATTTCCTGGAACTGATCTTTGAGAGCCTGCAGACGATCCTCAACAGCCTTTAGCTCAGCTCGTTTGGCTGAAAATGATAAGATGCAAAGGAAGCATGAAGTTTATCCTAAAATATCTAGTTTAAAGCCCCACTGTACTACTTGTAGCTACTTGCTCCCTCTATATAGAAAGCAATGCCTAATTGGTGACCATTTGTCCCCCATGATCCTCTTTTTCTTATGTTAATTGAGAGCTGAGTTGATGAGATAGCCACCTGTCAGTGACCACCCTGGGTGGTCTAATCCCTCCTAGCCAAACTAGTACAGACGGCCTTTAAATGCTCCTCTCTTTATATCAGAAGTCTACTGTTTTTGTTATATACATGTTTTTTGTTAGAGATTTGGTGAAGAATAGAAAGGAAAGAAATAAATCACAGAGAAAAAAAGAAAAAAGAATTGGTGCTGTAAGCCTAAGCCATGTACAGCTTCTGTCACATAGTTTCACTATAAGGTAAGGTAAGGTTTTGCAGATGAACGCCAACAGGGGGTGTTTCACAAAGCCTTTTTTCAATGAAAAATGACACAAAAACAGTGACAAATCTGCTGATAACCAATCAGAAGCAAGGACTTCAGTAGCTTATAACAAAGACTGTCATTTGTCAGGGCCCTGATCTCTCTTACCATTCAGGATTGACATGGTGGTTGCTAAGGACTCCTCTGCCTCCTTCAGCTTCTCTTTCTTTGGAGCAACAACCTTGGCCACTCTGTCATAGACCTCCATGGCAGTCACCCACTTACAAAGACCTTCTGCAGCTGAGGAAGCTTTGGCGACCTTGGCAGGATCAAATTCTGGGTTGGTCATGAATTCACTGCGGATCTTCTTCATCGTAGCCACCTAATTACCAAATACAAGGAAGAGGTTAATGAATTAGAGATTCAAGGATTCTTCTCAATACCTAAAACAGATGGCTAAAAAACTAACAACTCCCAGATTCATAGCTGCATGTATGTAGTAGTAGTAGTAGTAGTTGTAGTTATTTTACCTGACTGCTAAGAAAGCATAAATGCTTGTTAGTAAGCAACCAGAGGACCGACGGCCTAAGATCCTCTCTGAGAGACCGGGTAATGAGGATTAATGCCTTATGTCAGTGAAATATTATTATAAGGCAAGGTACTGAACTGTCAGTTACTCAATCCCTCTGATCTGACCTAAAGCTGTTGTCACATGGTTACTGTTCCATCAAAACAACATCTGTGTCATATACTAATACAAATATTGAGTTCTTGTATAGTGCATAATACATTATGAAATAACATCTCTATGCGCTTCCAAAGAGCTTTAGAAATTGTTACCCTAGCTTTTAGCTCCCGCCTCATTTAAGCTTTACCATAAAATAGCTATCACTATCACATTTCCATTCTTTACTCACCGGGATGTTGTCCTTGTCGTAGGTCTTGAGCATGTTCAGGAAGTTCATGTCTCCTACGAGTTTCTTGGAGGGTCCCCAGTAGTCTAGGATCTTTCCTCCAGTACCAGCAGGATCTGCGATCTTCTCTGGGCTGATGCCCCTCATGACACACACAGCTGACATCACAAGCTTGACACCGGCAGGTGGGTTCTTCATTGTCTTCACCACAGCAATATCAGAAGGCTAGCAGGAAACAAAATAAAAATGATGTTTAGGAATAAAGTTTACATCTAAACAAAAATAGTGAATGCAGAGTCCGCAGAGATAATAGCGGTTTTATCAGAACTATGAAAAGTTCTATACATGCATATTAAAGTGACTTGGTAACATTGCCTTAGTTTCTGAAACGAAATCCTGCATTTAGCTCATGCTGCAATCATATTTATAAGCCTTAAGGTCAGTTAGGAATCCCATGAATTTTACAAGCCAATCGCCTGTTTGATTATCAAGATATTTATGATTGGAAATCAAATTTCATTTTTTGTTTTTCTAATCAATTAAAATCAATTCATTCTTTGGCCTTTGATTATCTAGGTTCATCGAGGAATACATATTTGTACCATAGCCATTACCTAACACTGCTTGTGTTTTACTTTTGAACTTGTTTTAGGTGCTGGCTGCTACATCCCTGACAGGAATCCTAGAGAAGCTCGTGGATAGTAACAACCTACTGGATCGTATCCTCAAGGGTCTCAATGCCTACCTGGAGAAAAAGAGGCTCTTCTCCCCCAGGTAATATCATACTCTTAAATAGATTGGGTATCTTTGCCTCAGATTCTAAACAAAATCCTGGATGCAGCTCATGCTGCAATCATAATTATAAACCTGTAGGTCAGTCAGGAATCCCATGACTTTTACAAGCTAATTGCCTGTCTGATTATCAAGATATTTATGATTGGAATTCGAAATTTCAAAAAACGTTTTCAAAAAGGTTTTTATAACACTACAGTCTATTGGGGAAAATGAATATGGTAAAACCGGTCACTCAAAAATTGTTACTTTTTTGAGGCACTTCATGATCATTTTGTAGCGCATTTTTTTTATAGGGCTTTAATATTACACCATATCACAGACACTGATAACACGTAGGGCCTTGCATCTCAGATTTAACATTGTTAAACGATGCCTTTAAAGAGTATTTATCTTGGTATTCTTATTGATCATTATCTAATTCCATACCTTGAGTGTGTTGAGAGCAGCTAGAGCAGCCTCTAGAGCTGGGATAGCTTCAGCTAGATCACTCTCACATTCATTCTTAAGGCCTTGGGCTTCTGCAGCTTGCTCATTGGCTGATGCTTCATCACGTTTCACCACCTCACTAGTAGCCAGCACTTCCACCGATTCCTTCTCTATCACCTGTAGATTAAAGAATATATATTGCCATTTAGAATGGAGTCTGCATGGGTGCATCTCATGAAAGCAAATACTATGTTATGTAACTACTGATCTTTATTTAAATAAAGAGTAGAATCTTAAATGATGCATAACACTTCTTTGGAAATAAATTTGTCATGATAAAGCAAGCAAGTATCGCTATCTAATGCTTTTAATCAATGGATTCCTCTATGTTACAGAAATGACAGTAGAATATGTTTCAAACAAACTGCCCTCTGAAAAATTTCACAATGTAGTATGTGATGTCTTATTACTTTAGGTGGTCAATGTTTAGGTCTATTTTAATATACAAACTTGCCTTAGCGACCATTTGATTTTTCAACATAACAAATAAACTTGCGTTATTAGATTTATACATCGGCCCTCTGCCTCGTTTTCGCTCGACTGAGCCCTTACATTAAAAGCCACAGAGAATTGTTTGCGCACTGGCGGGTCTACGAGAGGCCATGCGAGTAGGCGGCGTGCTGTCAATCAATTATTCAAACTCAAATGGCCGCCAACGCCAACCTGTCTACAACGGCCACCTGTCTACAAAGGCTTGTGTCTTCCTTGGGTGGACCCTATACACTGGTTTGACTATATATATAACTATCAAGCTCCATAGACAAGAGTTAGCAAATTTCATCTCAAGCCCGGTTCCACGAGTGATACCCAAGGGAAATAGTTTTACAGACTTCCTATCAAAAAGCAATGAGACGACTCACCTTCAACATCTTTTCATTCTTTTCAGAAGCCACCACCAACTGGGGTTGTAACTCCACCAGTTCCACCTGCATCTCACCGACCTGCTTCTCGGCAAACTTGAGCTTCTCAAGACCCACCACGTAACGCCGTTTGGCCTTGGCTGTCTCGTCGCGCTTCTTACCCAGTAGGGTCTTGAAGGCCGAGATCAGCTCCAGGTAGGAGGTTGGTGTCACATAGTTGTGCCTCCCCAACTCGGAAAAGAACCTGTTTGATTCATCAAAATGGGATAAAGAGGCTCGATTTCTTTCTGAATAGAATATTTCTAGATACGATAGGAGTTAAACCAAAAGAAGGTAGTAACAATTTAAAATATTTTAGATGGCATAAATGATAAAAATACTTTCATAAATTTCTTTCATAGTAAAACTTTTGCTTTATTGAACACTGGTATTTCCAGCAAGTGTTTAAGTTAATACAAAGAAATTTGTTCATAAAATAAAAGTTCTCTCAGGAATTTCATTAGAATTACTAGGTTAGTATAATCACTATCCTCTACTGCTTAACAAACTCCAAACGAGCAGTCATTAAATGCAATAGTATTCAAATTTCTAGTCCAAATTTCCCATAAAATAAGCCACGATGATAACTTACCTTTCTGAAAGGTTTCGAGCACTTGTGTGGAAATGCTTGCAAATATTGACAACGTTGCCCCTTTCATCATCCTCCATCTCTACGTTTTCCAAGAATTTGTTGGCTACCCTTTCCAAGGCATCCTCAGGCCATGCCTAAAGCAGAGGTGGGAGCAAGATGGGAAGAGGTTGATATGTCGTTTGATAATGAAAGTTTCTACTAAACGACAAATTAAATATAATTTTAGAGTGAAAAAAACCCTGGATATAAAGAATTCTAAATGAACTGAAGTGTACATTATCAAATACATCTCTATAGACAATTTTTTCAGTGTTACGATGATGAGGAGGCGAGTTGGCTCAGTCGGTAAAAGTGTTTGCCTGTCGAACCAAAGATCCCGGGTTCGAATCCCACACAGGCGGATGACTGAAGCCTGCATTGTGTGTCAAAGTGCCCCTCCACTTGTTCATAGACGCAGGCTATGTAAATTCGAAAACACTCTGTCCCTCGGATAGGACATTAAATGGAGGCCCCGTGTAGAGAAGAGTCACTACCTTCGCAAGTTAAGAACCCACTGCAATATTCGTATCAGTGTGGGGGGAAACCCCGGTGTAGTGGTCCACCTGCACACACCCCAGTATAGTACGATAATACTCTATAAAGAGGGATGTACTAAAAAAGGAAGAAGACTCTTTACCTGGAACCAATCGATGGTACAGCAGTTGATGAGAGACGGGAACTGCCTCAGACGATTCCTGAAGGTATCTCCGATGGGCGAGAAGGCGATGATGATATGAAGGTTCTCTCTACAACGATTGACAAAGAAGGCAAAGAGGGCCAGGGGACTGAAGTCTGCATTCTTATCACCAGCTTGAGCTGCTGGTCTCACAGCCTAATCAAATCGTAAAACAAGAGAAGAAAATATTGGCATAACTTGAATTAGATAGTTCTGCAATTGGTACACTGCACCTGAATCATTTAAAATAACTTCAACTTTTCCAGATATAAATCACAAATCTTTTACAGATTGCATAATATTTCAGCAGATAAAACAGCTTTTGCTCTCTTTGTCTTGTACACAAAACATCTATAGTATGCTATTGACAGGTTTCTTTTTCTAACACATTAATGGATCATTCTGGGAAGACTAAATTTTCAGCTAGCTATTCGTCAAAGGAAACTAAGTTCTAAGCATTTATATCTCTCTCCCAAGCCACACTACATGTACACAGTCATGTCACATGCAAAGCAAGAAGGTATGTTGAGCTGAAATGGGCACATTACCTCCAAGAGTTCTGCCTTTTCATCTGGAGGGTAAAGGTTTGGCACTTCACCAGCATTCAGGAGGTTGTCAATGTCTTCTAAGAAGGATTCTTCCTTGATCTGAGTATCTGTGATCAGGAAGGCTGTCGGCTTGCCATAAGCTCCAGCATTCTTTAGCAGGTTCTAAAAGGGGAAAAATAATATTGGAAGTAATTAGTTATACGATTAACAAAGTATGTGATATCAACTTTACTACTTGTAGATTACTGATGTTTATACTGCACAGTTTTTGTCTTTCCATAAGCATCAAATCTTTTTAACATAAATCCAGTATTTCAAAAGAAGTATAGAAATGCTTGGAAGAGGTTTACGACTACAAAAGTTTAGTACACTCATAATCCATTATATCCCTACCTGGTGATACTCTCAAGAATAAAAACGACACATGAAACTCGGGTAAAAATCCTTTTTCCTCAAGTGACAAAACAATTTCCAACATTGGACGTAGTAACCTGTCTGATTAAAGTCTCCGTTATGTTTCATTTTTCACCACTACACTGCATATCAATACCCAAGACTTACAATAAATTTTAAAGAAAGGACTACAACATTACATTTTTTTCAGTGAGTGCATGACCTCTCGATTTTCTTACCTTGAGATCTTCTCTCCACTCGTTCATGCCGTAGCTCTTGGAGATTTCAGGTTGGAAGAGACTGAAGCCGGCCATGTGAGCGGCAAGGCGGGTCAGGGACTGACGGCCGCTACCACCTACTCCTACCAGCATGGCATTGCCTCCGGGCTGCTTCAGGATACGACTGATGCGCGACAAGTGCTCAAGGACGTACCTGGGTTTCCAAGAGAGGAAGGGACAGGAATGGCATAGAGAGTGAGAGAAACCGAGAGAAAATCTGGTGAGCTTTGGGCTTTGATGTGGACAATTTTAAACAAAGATGTTTTGATGTTATACTTTCTTAAAGGGATTCAGTAACTTTGTCTAAGATCCTTTAAAAAAATCCTTGATTTAGCTCATGCTGCAATGATAATTATAAACCTTCAAGTCAGTCAGGAACTCCATGAGTTTTACAAGCCGATCGCCTGTCTGATTATCAAGATATTTATGATTGAAAATCTAAATCAAATTTTGCGTTTGCCAAACGGTTTTCATAAAAGGACAGTCTATTGGGGAAAAACAAGTATGGTAAAACCGGTCACTCAGGGTTGTTACTTTTTTGAGGCACTTCTTGATATTTAGAAGCGCAATTTTTTTAGGGCTTCAATATAACACCATATCACAGACACTGATAACATGTAGGGCCGTGCATCTCAGATTTAGCATTGTTAAATGATCCCTTAATCTAAGACCACACATGAATTGTATTTTAAAGGGAAAATTGAGATATTTTCAAGTCTAGTCCTCAAGGACCAGCAAGATTCTAAGACAAGAACTAATTTGTGCTTGGTACATAGTGACTGAAGTGATCTTGTAGGATCCCAAAGAGAATAGCTTAGAATGGCCATTGCACATTTGAAGGGTGAAAGTATAGAAAATATATATACTAACTAAACATACAATCAAGATATTTAACACAAACACTTAGAGAGCCAAGTCTTATCATAAACCTACCTGAAGATGACAAGATTCATGCCATTCTTGTGCATCTGGTTGTATTCACCTAGCTGGAAGTCTACCACCTTGTTGAACTCGTCCAGCGACATCACCTCCTCATACACCTTATCCTCGTCATCAGCCTCAGGGTTCATATAATTACCAAACATAAGAGAGCGCATGTTGTCTTGCTTAATGCCTACATTATCAGGGTCTAGATGCTCAAAGACAGTCTCAAAGGTGTCCTTGAAGATGTCTTTGACAAGGGTTCGGCACAACCTATGAATGAATGAATGAATGAATGAAGAAAGAGGTGAAAGAAATTAGCTAGGTCAAAAACCAAGAAGAGTGTTTTCGTTTTGTATATGCCAGGGGTGAAAGTGAGCACTAAAAAAGAAAAGAAAATGGCATCTTACAAAATCCCCCCCCCCTTTTGAGTAAGAAAATTAGAACAAAATTGGGGAAAATCAGGGGAAAATCGGGGCAAAAAAAAAGAAATTAGGAAAAATCAGGAAAAAAAAAAAAGGGAAACCGATTTAAGTTGGGTAATTATCAGGCCTGTTATGCATAGAAAACAATTTTATATTGAGAAAAAAACTCTTGGAATTTTTTTGCAAGACAAAAGGAGTACTCACTTGAAGAGCCATTCTCGGTCTTCATCATCAATGAGACGATCGTAGAAGACACGGAAGACTTCATGAACCCAGAGTCTGGTGATCGTCCTCTTGCTCTCTACGGCCTTCTTCTTGATCAGGAGGACACCATTGATGACACGAGCAAAGTCACGAAGGTTGAAGGTGTAATGGGACTTGGCTGGTGTAGGGAGGAGGTTATCCATGGCTTGCTTGTAGACCTCCATGGTGCCCTGGACGACCATGGTGCCACTGGTGAACAGCTCCGGTGGAAACTCATTAGCCTTTAAGAAAAAGAAATGGTTTAATTGTCATGATAAAAACTACCAACATTTATAATACACACATCTCAGGTAATTGTCAGGATGTCTACAAAAGTATTTTACTTTAACCTTGCTTTAGCCAAATTTCAATTGGCTTTCTGCAAATTTGTCATAAATTGTGGCAATTGTTACGCATAAAAAGTCCTAAGCAGCAAGCAGACTCCAGATTGTGCTTACCTTCATATAGTAGCTGACAATGGTGGAGAATATCCTCTGCATTGTTTCATCGTTGAAAGGCACGATGCCGATGACATTGAAGTGACGGAGGAATCGAGGTGTGATGGGGTTACGACCTCCACCCGGTGGACCCATGGCAGTCAGGAACTGAATGTCAATCAAACTGATCTTAGTGGTGTCCTTCTTGTCATACCTGGGTAATAAAGAAAGAAGATGACAGTAATCTCATTTACAGCATAAAACAATATACAGTCAAACCTGTCTATAAAGACCACCCAAGGGAAACAGAAAAAGTGGCCACTCTAGACAGGTTCGACAATACATAATTCTCTCTCAAGGGAGACAAAATGCATGGCCACTAAAGACAGGTGGTCACTAAAGCAGGTTTGACTGTATGATCTAATTCTTCCTATTTACCATTGGTCATGAAGGTTGTGATGCTTAATGAACAATGGGAAATACAGTCTCTTTTCGACAGTTAATTTACAATTTTAAAATAATGTTGAACCTGGTGAACTTAGGCTTCATTACACACTGAATTATCTTTATATCAGCAAGAAAAATCTCAACTGAAATTAATTTCTTTATTTTCCAATTCTTTTGTGTGTCTATAAATAGCTCTTAATCACACAACTCTTGTCATCAATCACAACATGATATTCAAAATCATATACAGTCAAACCTGTCTATAAAGACCACCCAAGGGAGACAGAAAAAATGGACACTGTAGACGGGTGGCCTTTCTAGACAGGTTCTACAATACATGATTCTATTTCAAGGGAGACAAAATGCATGGCCACTATAGACAGGTGGTCTTTATAGAGAGGTGGTCACTAGAGCCGGTTTGCATGACTGTATGATTTATGCGTGAAAGCAGAAAAAAAGGGAATCACATGAACTCACCAGTTCTTGTGGTCAAAGTACTGTCTCAGCAGCTCAACAGGAGGTTGGGCACCATATACCTCTCTGGCAGGCATGTTCAGATCATCCACAAAGATGACCGATTTCTTGCCCATCGGTGGTCCAAACACACCCTTCCGTCTCTTGTCCAGCTTGGACATGATGATGTCCTGCACAACAAGGAGTTTCATGATTAGATTTATTATTATTATTATCATTATTTATTTGGCAAAAACAAACAAAATCATTGAATACAAAACAAGAGTACATCTCCTGCCTATCTAAAATTCAACTGAATGAACAAGTGTCTCATTGTGTAATTTGTGTAGAAAATGCACGTCCCAATATGACATACTGTACGATACAAGGGGGAGAGCCATTCAGAATTTTGGATTACGATACCAAATTAAAAATGTCCAATATATTATAATGTATAGGACTATGATAATGAGAAATTAATTCATTTCTATAAGATCCCACAGTACAACTGTCTATGAATTAATTTCAGGGTTTATTTCATCTTTCTATGTCACAAATTCATACATTTTTCAGTCAGAACTTGACTAAATTATTGTATAGATACCGAAACAAACACAAGTTGGGTAGTGAGTCTGCAAAAAGACATTCATTGTTTTGAGTCTACGGGATTGCGCTACACTATAGCCTGCATTAATTACCTGAGTTTGATTTGCACTTGTCTGAGCTGAGAAGTTGATAAACATTGGAACGTATTCATCCTTGGACATGTTGTTCATCAGTTTGTCCTTGACGTACACACTCTTACCGGTACCCGTAGGTCCCACAAACATGATGGCCCTGGAATGGAAGAGCAGACAGACAAACACAGAGACTTCTATTAAAGAAACCGTACACTCACACAAAAAAGTCGTCAATTCCATGCAAAGGATTGCTGATGTGAAGATGGGTCGATCAGTCCAGAAAGTTGGGGCTATTTTTGTGACATACCAGAAGTGAGAAACTATGTCTCCTGTCAACTGTAACAATGTGTGCTCAAATTGAGTTTTGCATAAAAAGTATAGCCAACTATCTTCATAAGTACTAAAGCTTTATGGTGAATCAATATAATGGACCCCAAGTTTATGTAATGTTATATGAATATGGTGTCCATGTAATGCTGATAAAAAGAGATATATGTGTTAAGCAAGGATTTTGAAGAAAAGCAACTGAATCAGGAACGATTCTGGCAGGGAACTATTATATATATTCATTGCCTACAAATCTTCAACAGATAATTTCATCTCCCATGTGTAGTAGAAGATCTCATACCTACGTTACATGGACACTGTCCTATTTTTTACACCAACTTTATGGAATGACCCAGATATACTTGATACCTGATGGTGTAATCCCTTTAGCAGCTCACTCAGGAAGCTATTCTGAGACTAGTCATGTTGGTAGTTGTTCTATATACAAGACAACAACTTTTACAATAATAGAATAAAGGAAAATCTTAAGGACAAGAATATCTTACTCACCTCTGATGCCTGACTGCAATATCCATGAGATAGGTATAGCGTGCAGTGTCCATGGTTGGGACAATGATCTCTTGGACCTTCTTACCCTGACCGACCTCTGCGTTGCGTATGGTGTCATTCCAATGAGTCCACTTCCCTCTTGCCTTGTACTGTGGCAATAGAGAACAAAATTAGGAATGTTTGGTAAATTTATGATTTTATTCCTTACAACAGATCACATTCTAAATTCAATTTACGATCCTATTACTGTACTACAGTACATGTTCTGCATGGCTTTGTCGTGAAAACTATGCCCGATATCATGTTCACAATAATGGAAACAGATGAATCATACACTATTAGAAAATAATTAAAAACATAATGCAACAGGGATTCATATGGAATCAAGCAACCATTTTTTACTTTGCAGTTATTCAAATCTCTTCAAAAATTTCTGAGTCATTAATGAGTTCTAGTGCAGTGTTCTAGATTATTGATAAACTTCATTATTATATGCACATTCTCATCATTGACATATACTTGAAATCATCTGCAATATTCAATGAAACATAACCCCCCCCCCTACCCTCCCCCACCAAGATTCCGTTCACTTACCTCAAAGAGATAATCATAGATCAAGCCTTCAGGAGGGAGGGGTACATCCAGCTTGCCAACCTCCCCTGGGATGGGGTGGTCTTCTGATTTGCCCGTAAGGATTTCTCTTAGGTATGCGTCAAACTTTGCACGTCCATCGTTGTCCGTCGTACATCCCACTGACCAGATGATCGAGAAGAGAAATGTGTTCTGTGGAAATAAATCAAACAAATTAGTTTAATAGCTCTACTGATTTAGATTATAAGGCTAATCAAGTCAGTTATACGTGACGTATATTTCTAAAAGCTTTGTTCCTGAACATACAGATCAAATATAAATGGTTGAAATCACATAAATCAAAATACTCATCTATATTTCTCTACTTTCGCCTTAAGTGCGAGTTATTCAAAATCTAAATTGAAGACAAATGGCCTTGTTTGTTCCTTCTGCTGTATTCTCAGACTTTCAGTCTCAAAGAACAAAATAAAAGACATGCACAGAGCATGAGAAAAACAGAGAGAGAAAGGCAAAAGAGACTAAATAATTGTAATAAAAATGAATTGCACATAAATATTTTGCTTACGGTGAGCCATGATTTGAGGTTCTTTGGATCACAGTTTGGTAAGTTATCGTCCATGAACATTTTGACGAAGTACATCAGGGAACGTGCCATGTTGTTGATGCTCGTTGCAACATATTCCTAAAGAGAGAAAAACATTAAAAAATCACTGTTAACATAGAATTATGTTGATTATATTGATTATATTTTAGTTAATTCCATTCAACTGAATTTTATTGTATGTACTAGTAATCTTTTATTTTATTTTGTTGCTTTTAAGCTATTGAACAAGTTGAATAATTATACTAAGTTAGACAGTACCACCTGTGCGCTTAGAGAAACCCCTGTATAATGCGCCCTTTAAATGTAATTAGTATTATTATTATTATGAAACACAACACTCAAAACTGTATTCATTAACTTCTTTTATATCCATAATGGCTGTGTTTTCTACTATGCTCATTAAATACCCCCTCTCTAGAAAAAAAAGGACATTCATCATGATAACCATCAAGGAGGGCCATAAAACATACAAACGTTTAAAATCATCAAATGCATGTGATTTATTGAGACTTAATAAAAGGTGAAAACTAAAGATAAAACACTGAATTTGCAATTTCATCACATTTTGGGATAGGTCCACTATGAAACTTAATTGATCACTCGGCCAAACAAAGCTTACTTTGCAGTTCCTTCTGACATAGTCAATGCAAGGCTCTACAAGCCAGTTGAAGAGAGCCTGTACAAGAGGAAGTTCCTTGAGGAGTTCTTCTGGGAGTACATTACACCAAGACTTGAAGACAGGTCGCCAGCCCAAGTTCTGAGGCTCCAGGTATATCATACCACAGCGGCTAACAGTGGCAGGCTGTCAGTGAAGAAGGAAAAAAAGGAATATTAACAAATTTGTAATGCAATTTCTGTTTTCCTATACTATACTATACTATACTATATAAGGCAATTTGTAATTTGCGGTATACAAATATCTTATTATTATTTATCATTATTAAAATATAAGTGAGAAATCTTAACTTTATATGTATGTGTACATAGAATTATAAACAATTCTTTGTTGCATAAGATGATCAAAAGAATCTATACATTATGCCATTCTACTTTTGGCCAGGTTGGCTAGGTAAATAAATGTAAGAGAGTGCAGTTCCTTATAATGAACCTCACAAGCTAACAGAGCTAAACCCAGGGTGATAAAATCTGTATATGGGGGGGGGGGGGGGGTGCTATCTCTAGGGGTCTGGGGACAACCCTGATGAATGATCACACTAATTCTACATTACATGAACAGATTATGATTTAGAGAAGCCCTCACCTTTTCCCATTTAAGAGAAAAGCTCCCACATGTAAAAGATATTGGTGGCTGTCCAGACAAACCCTTAGGGTTTTAATACAGCAACCGAGTTCCTATTTTTTATTACTGTCAATATATGTTACTGTTTTTATGGAATTGAATAAATGCTGAATTGAATTGAATATTGAAGATCCCTGTATCAAGTTATTACTTTTTTTCCATAAAAAAAACTTACAGAAGCTTGTGAGAGGTCCATGGCTTCAAAGATGAGGCTCATAGGGTTTGACATCTGGATGATCTCTCCGCTCATCAGACATAGCTTCTTGTTGTCATCCAGCACAGTGTTCATACTCTCAATCCACAGGGTATCAATGGGACCATCAAATATGACCCACTTGCGATCGGGCGTGTCCGTTGATGCAAACTCACGGAAGGTGTTGGCAACAATTCCATCCGTCCACTGCGTAAAGATCAAGGTGGTGACATTCACAAGGTATTAAACTTCAGAAGTCTTTAATGGTGAACATAAATGCATGAACTTAGTGATGGCATTTCTTTGAAGTTACCAGAAAAATAAAAAGTCATTCATAAGTGAGATATTTATCATACAGCAATATTCTACAATGTCAAAAATCAGTGATTAAACTATAATTAACAAATGAAAATCTCCATACTCTAAACAATGATAAATAATTTGGAATAAAAAGAAATGTACAGTGTGCTGATCTTGAGCTGGTGAAAGCATTATAAAAACATTTAGATATAAAATTTCCTTCAAGATGTTTCATTTTCTATGCTGAAATATTGAAACGTTTCTATCCTGAATATCAAAATATCTTTGTTCTGATTCTCCTTCCTCCTTGATAGTCATAGTCTGACAATCTTGTACTGACCTCATGAGATACTGGGTCAAACTGTCCAAAGAGTTGACCCATGGTGACGGCCTTAGGGTTGACCGTTCTGTAAATGACCTTCTCCTCCTCATTCAGTCCTCTCTCGTTCAAGAGAGTCAGAACCTCAGCCATGACATGGAGAACCTCAGTCTTGCCTGCGAAAGACTCTCCCACAAGCATGAAACTATAAAAAGGATAGAAAAATAGTCAATGAGAGTACTTAGTATTTGATTTTAGATTTTCTTTGTGTGAAAAAATTTCATGAAATTGCTAGTCTCTATTGTACCCCAAAACAGGACATTTCATCAAAGTATTCAGAATATGATAGAACTAGATGGAATTTTGACTGCGCGCAGTCGAAAATGATGCCTCCGCCATAGAGCAATTTAAACAAGTTTGGAGTTTAAATCTCCAGTGGTTCTTGAGATATCATGATAACAATCTCAATGTATGGAATTTCATAAGTTGACCTCTGTGACCCTTGACCTTTGACCTACGTGCTCCAAAATCTAATTAGATTGTCTTCCTATGGTGATACACACTATCATTAAGTTTGAAGTTTAAATCTCCAGTGGTTCTTGAGATATTATGATATGGTGATACATACTATCATTAAGTTTGAAGTGAAAATTCTCCAGTGGTTCTTGAGATATCGCGATAACGATCTCAATGTATGGAATTTCATAAGTTGACCTCTGTGACCCTTGACCTTTGACCTACGTGCTCCAAAATCTAATCAGATTGTCTTCCTATGGTGATACACACTATCATTAAGTTTGAAGTTTAAATCTCCAGTGGTTCTTGAGATATTATGATAACAATCTCAATGTATGGAATTTCATAAGTTGACCTCTGTGACCCTTGACCTTTGACCTACGTGCTCCAAAATCTAATCAGATCGTCTTCCTATGGTGATACATACTATCCTTAAGTTTGAAGTTTTTACATCTCCAGTGGTTCTTGAGATATCATGATAACAATCTCAATGTATGGAATTTCATAAGTTGACCTCTGTGACCCTTGACCTTTGACATACGTGCTCCAAAATCTAATCAGATTGTTTTCCTATAGTGATACACACTATCACTAAGTTTGAAGTTTAAATCTCCAGTGGTTCTTGAGATATCATGATAACAATCTCAATGTATGGAATTTCATAAGTTGACCTCTGTGACCCTTGACCTTTGACATACGTGCTCCAAAATCTAATCAGATCGTCTTCCTATGG
This sequence comes from Strongylocentrotus purpuratus, assembly GCF_000002235.5. NCBI lineage: Eukaryota > Metazoa > Echinodermata > Echinoidea > Camarodonta > Strongylocentrotidae > Strongylocentrotus > Strongylocentrotus purpuratus. Next base: position 41,923,198 of record NW_022145612.1, on the reverse strand, counting down.
TGATACATACTATCCTTAAGTTTGAAGTTTAAATCTCAAATGGTTCTTGAGATATTGCGCTAACAAACTCAATACAAGGAATTTCATAAGTTGACCTCTGTGACCTGTGACCTTTGACCTACGTACTCCAAAATCTAATCAGATCGTCTTCCTATGGTGATACATACTATCCTTAAGTTTGAAGTTTAAATCTCAAATGGTTCTTGAGATATCGCGCTAACAAACTCAATACAAGGAATTTCATAAGTTGACCTCTGTGACCTGTGACCTTTGACCTACGTACTCCAAAATCTAATCAGATCGTCTTCCTATGGTGATAAATACTATTCCCGAGTCTTAAGTTTAAATCTTAAATGGTTCTTGAGATATTGTGATAACGGTCAAACGGGACGGACGGACGGACGGACGGACGGACGTACGGACGGACGGACGTACGGACGGACGGACGTACGGACGGACAACCCGAAAACATGATGCCTCCGGCACCACCTTCGGTGGCGGAGGCATAAAAATATTCAATGAGAGTATTTGATTTTAGATTTTTGGGGGTGAAAAGTTTATGTGAAATAATGAAATTGCTAGTCTCTATTGTACCCCAAAACAGGACATTTTATCGAAGTCTTATCCAGAACATGAAATAACAGATTTAATCAATTTCTTACCTTTCAGAGATATAAATGAAAATAAAGAGTCACACTTTCCAAGGGACTCTCTCTCTCTGATTTCTACTTATTTCAAACCATGGGACTAAGATTGAAGTCTTATAGCATCAAGGTTACTTTATTTATACCTGCATTATATAAGGTCAATAGTACTGTGGTAAAGCAGGGGTTTTATCATCAAGGACAACTTTTCAATCCGTCTGACTTACCCGTGCCTGACTATCATCATCTCATATGTCTGGATGAGCTTCTCCAGGAAGTTTTCCACCGGTTGGAGGTTGTGTTTCTCACAGATCTCAAGCACGGCTTCCATGAAGAGCTTGTAATCGGCCTTGGGTAGGGTGATACCGGGGAAGAGATCCGATATGATGCCTTCAAACAACGGGATGTCATGTGACAAGAACTTGGGCAGGTTCACATCCATGATGGATCTCAGGAGCTGTTCAGAGGAGGAAGTAAAATTTTAAAAATAGCTCAACGGACAAAAGAAACGATAGGACTTGGTTTGTCACAAAGACCAAATAAACCCTGGGTCCCCTTCCTACAAAGTATTGCAACTGATCAAAGCTATTCGCAACTCAACCTGAGTTTTCTTATCATTTAAACTCCTTATGTGAGAAGTTGGCAAATGCAACTTTGTAATTGATTAGACTTGCACTCGACTGCAAACAATCTCAACCCTTTATTAAATAGGGTCCAGATGCTAATATTGAAAAATCATCACATGTTAAAGGTAGTACCTTCACTTGTTTGAAAAACAGGTAAAGAGGTAAAATTTGTTGAAACAAGATTGGCAAAATGAACACAGTTTTACTGAAGATTTTCTTTTAGATCCATGTCACAATGTAATAACTTTTGAAGCTAGCATTACAACATACTTCATAAAAGATACAATGTATAGAATGGTCAAAATTGTAAATAAGAAATAATTATCAGATGTACTAAAAACCAGTTCCACTCTTTAAGCCCATCTGCACTAGTTTGGCCAGGAGAGATTAGACCTTCCTCTATGGTCACTGACCGGTGGTTATCTCATCAAATCACCTCTCAATTAACGTAAGAAAAAGGGAATCATGGGGGACCAACGGATACCAACGGGTACCGCTTAGGCATTGTTTGCTATATAGAGGGCGCTAGTCGCTACAAGTAGTGCAGTCCTGCTTTAATACCTACCAAAATATCCTCATTCTCATCCGGGAATTTGAGTTTGAGATTGCCAGCAGCGGCCAGCACAGCCTTGACGGCTCTCATGCCGTAATCGTAGTGAAACTGGGAAGAGAGCTGTTCTGAGCAGAGACGGTAGGTTGTGACGATCTTAACCGAGAGGTTCCTGGCGTCCACAAAACCATACGAATAGAGCATGATCTCTCCAATCATGGCATAATCGGGAACCATCATGGCTACAGTACGGAATAGAACCTGGGGAGGGGGGAGGGGAGGGGCAATGCAATGTTCAAGAGATGAGTACGAGACCTTATTTCTGGGAACAAAAGTGATTCTATAAACTTTGAATTATAAATAAATAAAAACAAATCAAGGGGCACAAAGTACAAATATATCTCATAATCATGGCTGGCATGTGCTGTATTTCGGTATCAATTTTGATGGTTGATTTCTAACTGATTCCTAATTGTATATTTGAGATACACAAATTAAAGTTACATTTGTTCTACATTTGAACATGTTATTTGCTTTCTAATATGAATGATATAAACATATAATTCAGTTCAGTTCTATTGAAAGTTAAACTTCTTTTCCAATTGTGTCAATGCAATCATACAGAAAATAGTAGTTAAGGTATAAAGCAAAAGAAAAACTACAAAGATCTTGACATGTTTGCAAGCACACCTTCAGATTGTCAGGTAGCTCAGATCGACCAGCGTAACCGGGATTCATGGTAATAGCCACAAAACAGGACGGTTTGAGGACCAGTTCTGTCCCTTCAAAGAGGAACGTCTCCTGATGTGTCGCTACAGCTCTCTGGATGCACAGGATCTGCTGGGCCACAACAGACAGCACCTCTAGCTCGATACGGTTGAACTCATCAAAGCAGGCCCAGGCACCGGAGCTTGCAAGCCCCTTGAAGAACTTGCTCATGGCCAGGTAGTCCAGACCATCGGAACAGTTGAAAACCACACACTGGACAGCCAGGGCCTTGGCTAAATCCTTGGTGGTCTCAGTCTTGCCGGTACCAGCTGGACCTTCCGGGGCACCGCCAAGGTTGAGATGTAAAGCACCGACCAAGGTACGGTAGCATCGATCAGTCAGAGGAGTGATCACCAACCTAAGTTGAGAGAACAGTTTAGAGATCGATCAGTTGTTTAGTAGCAACATCATGTGTATAAACAGCACATGTTTTTTTCTTTCTTGGCGTGGGGAAGGGGGGGGGGGGCTCTAACCTCACAATTTTCACATTGTAGAGATATAACAAAAAGTTTATAATACTCATCGTTTGTAAAATATATCAATTCTAACTACCTACATTTACATCAACCTTAATTATATAATGTAGCTATCATTGTTCATTTAAAGTGCTACACTTGTTTCCTAAAATAACCCTTGTTTTCAAAAGGAGTACTTGTCATACAAGCCATGAAATCCAACAATTGATACGTTACAAGTAGATTTAAAAGAGAGAGGGGGAGGGAGGGGGAGGGGGAAGGGGGAGGGAGAGACACTCACCTTCCAGAGTTACCAAGGTACTCATTGGCATACTTGACAGTAGCATTGGTGATACGAACAAGAGTGTTACTGTCCTCCCAGTAGTATCTCAGCTGTGCTAACCAGTTAAAGTCACTCTCTTCCTTTACGCCTAGAAACAGAGAAGAGTTAGGTCATTATTGTAGTCTATAATAATAACGTACCATTTCACACTTTTTAAGCGAAAATAGAAGTAATTGCAATGAGCATAAGAAAGTGGGGGGAGCGAATCTTCGCTCATGCTAGACCTTCATTATGGAATACTCTCCCTCAATGGATTAAAAATAGCAGTTATGCTGAAGTGTTAAAACGAAATCTTGAGAAATATCTGTTTAATTTAGCTTTGATTGATTACCATTACCTTTCATGTCTGTACCTTTCCTATTGCACTTTTGTGTATATTTATCATGTATTTCATCTTTTGCGCAAGCTGTGCCTTGAGCATTTGAATGACAAGTGGATTTGGCGCCTTATAAATCTTATGTATTATTATTATTATTATTAATAAAGTTTATCCCAAAACACAAAGCAAATTTTGATATGCATTATTCTGAATCAAACGATACATACTCCTTTCGTTTCTTTTTGTGGTATTGGTACTTGAACACAGCATACATCGAAAATTAGCCATATATACCCACCTACAATTTTCATCTATCAGAGAAAAATTGCAATCAGTTTCTTTTCTGTTGTTGTTACCTTGGCCTTTATAATACTTTGGATTAATTTGCTGTTACAACTCAAATCTCTTGGTCGTACCTTGATTTGCCATGTCTTCCACTACGTCCCTGGCATGCACCTCAATGGTAGTCAGAGCTCCCAAGGTAGTACGTGTCTGCTTCGACAGCTTGCCACGCACCAGAGCGACAATGTCTTGCAGTTGTGACTCCAGCTTGTCGTAGTATTTCCTCAAGCCCTGAGGGCCACCACGTATGGCTTCGTGCACCTCCTCCGTCCAGTAGATCTGGGAGACACAGATGACCACTTGACCTGGCCACTCTTGAACCCAATTGGACCTGGGCTCCACAGCATATGCCTATAATGCACAGAGAATAAGACCGATTATTATCCTAATACTGTTTTACAAAGAGAAAATAATGAAATTAGCTCCAGCAGTCATCTCTGCACTACAATGAATATTCCTACATGGTGTCTCTTTATTAAGACTGGCTTGAAAGACTCAACAGATAAAGTGCAATCATATCTTTTGTAAAAGTGTTGTGGTCTAGTGGATAAGTCACCTGACTGCAGATTGCAAGGTACGGGGTTCGAGTCCCGCCGCGGCACTAATGACCTTTGGCAAGACGTTAATCTACATTTGTAACTCTCCATCCAGGTGTTAAATGAGTACCCGGTAGGCTGCGAAAGTTAATGTGGTTGGATGAGCAAGTGGCGCTAGTTAAATGGCGACTGGCCAAAATGCTCCCCAGGGAGTGGAGAATGTGCATACATTGTGTGCGAGAAAGCCTGAATCCGATGACTGGGTAATAATATGTTCTGCGCCTAGAAACAAAGTATTAGGCGCATTATAAATACGAGCTATTATTACTATTATTATTATTATTTTCAAAGCAAAATGAACTAGAATCTTACCCCATGAGCATTCTCAACGACATCCCTGACACTCCTCAGCATGACATCTTGAACCTGCAGTAGCCATTTTTCAACAGCACCTCTGGCTTCAGAAGTTGAAATCACATCACTAAGCTTGACCTAGGAATACAACCAGATAATAGAGATCAGGGTAACTAATGAGACATTTCCCCACAATTCATTGTCTAAATGTACCACTTTAAAGAACCGAGGCATAATCTTAAGGATCGAGGCAAGTTGGCCAAGTCTGCAGAGCGTCTCCCTGTCAAACAAAAAGGCTTTGTTGTGTCTGAACATGCCCTTAATATTTCATAGGGACATGCTAAGTTACAGTGAAAAACACTTTGTACCTCGGATAGGCGTAGACCATGTGGAGATCGAGTCACCACTTTCGAACATAATAAACTGACTGCACCCTGAACAGTAGATTATTTGAAGGAACAGTCTCATCTTCGTACTCTACTCTCCTATGTTAACCTTCACATAGGATCTGTTAATACATGAATAAGTCATTTAAAGCAGCGACATACCTTTTCCCCTTCACTACTGAACATAGCATGAATGTCCAGTGCACCATCAAAGTCTAACTTAGAAACGCCCTCGAAGCACTTCTTGAGATGGGGTTGGACACGCAGTGGGTCCTTGGTCTCGGAGAGAATCTCCAACATCTCGTCATTGGACAGGAAGAAGAATCTGAAATGATGGAAGGAAGAAACAAATAAGCTAAACTAAAATTCAAATCTGGTAGAAGAAATATGGAGAGCACTTGATCTCTGTACCGCAAGCATATTCTGATTTGAAGGTTAGTTAAAGGCATTGTTCAACATGTTCCCAGTTGAGATGCATGGCCCTACATATTGTCAGTGTCTGTAATATGGTTCAATATTGAAGCCCTAAATAAAATGGCTTCAAAATGATCATGAAGTGCCTCAAAAAAGAACAATCTTTGAGTGACCGGTTTTACCATACTCATTTTCCCCAATAAGACTGTAGTGTTATAAAAATCTTTGGGAAAACGTTTTTTGAAATTACGAATTCCAATCATAAATATCTTGCTAATCAGACAGGCGATTAGCTTGTAAAAGTCATGGGATTCCTGACTGACCTACAGGTTTATAATTATGATTGCAGCATGAGCTACATCCAGGATTTTGTTTAGAATCTGAGGGAGAGATACCCAATCTCTTTAAGAGTATGATATTACCTGGGGAAGAAGAGCCTCTTTTTCTCCAGGTAGGCGTTGAGACCCTTGAGGATCCGATCCAGTAGGCCATTACTATCCACGAGCTTCTCTAGGATTCCTGTCAGGGATGTAGCAGCCAGCACCTAAAACAAGTTCAAAAGTAAAACACAAGCAGTGTTAGGTAATGGCTATGGTACAAATATGTATTCCTCGATTAACCTAGATAATCAAAGGCCAAAGAATGAATTGATTTTCTTAAACTGAGACTGTAGTTTTTCAATTATGATGGTAGTTGTAGAAGAAGCAGGTCATTTTATGTCTCTGGTCAGACAAATCTTATCTTCCGGCTAGATCGTTATAGAGTTCTCTTGGAACTTGTTTCACAATTTGAGTTACATTAAAGCCTGCACTAGTTTGGCCAGGGGGTATAAGACCTCCCTGCAAGGTCACTGACAGGTGGTTATCTCATCAAATCAGCTCTAAATTAACATAAGAAAAAGGGATCACGGGGGACCAACAGGCATCGATTAGGCATCGTTTACTATATAAAGGGCGCAAGTAGCTGTAAGTAGTGCAGTGGGGCTTAAAACAATCTTTTGAGTGAAATGGAAAAACTAAAGCGACAAGCTTAGTTTGTTTGTGTGTAACATTTGTATCTCGATCTTACCTTTGGATCTTTGGAGGTGTGTTTCATGATGTCCTTCCAATTACGATCCACCGTCTGGAAGAGTCTACCTTCCTCGGGCATCTGCTGCATGATGTCTTCTGAACTGAAGATGGGTTCTAGGTAGAGCCACTGAGCCTGTACCTTCAACCATTCATCAATGGTTTCCTGGATGTGTAACAGTCTCTCCTCCCAGACCTAACAGACGTAAAGACAAAACAACAGACGTTTTAAACACATTTTTTCACCTTCTTGAAGGCCCTTTCTTATTAAAGAGGACCTAATAATGTAATGTGAATGGTATTTGGTATGGAAATGAAGAATCTGTTCATTTACAAAGCTAAGCATTAGTTCTGTTGAGGCAACTCTGTTTCAAGAGGACCTTGCCCAAAGTTATTCCGGACTCAAAGTCTGGAAGTTGACCAATACTGTAGTTTTGACCACAAAATGTAAATACTTAATGAAACTTGGTGGAAGTTTTATTCACTAAAACTGTGTCTTGCTTGGTACAAGGTCAGGAAGACTAGTGTGGTTTCCTTATCTGTCTTTGCTCTTTCCTCGACTATCATACACTTTCTACTAAATTTATTTAGAAGATTGTAGTTGTAACTTTAGTATGGAATCTTATCTTCTGTCATCATCAGAACTCAAGGTTACACTTGAGGAGGAACTAACTCCAGGCAATAACAGGATTGGGTAAATCCATACACCGGTTAGCCTTTAAACAAGGCCACATGCCTGATAGACGCCGAGCGACTAAAAAGAGACTAATCGCGAAAACCTGAATGAACACCAGTGCGAATTGTCCAGACCTGTGGCCTTTATCAATCTGGTTTGGATTTCTTATGTTAACCCTTGTTTCCGACTGGAACTCGCTTCAGAAAACGTAGTGTCCAATCAGCGAACGTATCCTAGCACGACGTCAGCATATAGTATCCATCACACACACACACACACACAGTAAACTCTACGTAGTGCGAACATGGACCTACTATACGTACGTGCTAAGACCGCTGACCACTGACCTCTACATGGAACGAATCACGAACGAAGCCAACTAGGAGATCGCCGTTCTGATTGGTCAATGAATCCAAAGTAGGCGTATTGGCCTACTAATATGTATCTATGAATAATTCATGCGGAGCAGTGAAACCCACTTTCCAAAAGGCCTCATGACATTCGTCATTCGGTCGCGCGTTCACTCCGGGTATCTAGACTCATCTCAGCCGCTTAGCCAGAGTCAACGAGGCCTTGTCAAAAGGCTATACACCGGTAAACCTTTATTGTCATGTATTACCTTGATCTCCTTTTCAAATGGCTTGATGAAGGGGGAGCCTCTCATCGTCTGGGTTTTTACAATCTGGTCATCCAGCATGGTCTGGATTTCATCCACGGATGCCAGGATCTTGACCCCTGTGTCCCTGTAAGCGGTCAGTCCGAAGAACACCGCCTCCCAGTCCTCAAGCATGCGACCCATGGCTTTCTCCAACGAGTATTCCTGTAGCAGAGCAAATGAGAATGAGAGTGAATTCCGGAAGGAATATGCATAGTAAGACATAAACTGGCTTTACGGTAGGGGATTATAATAATAATAATAACGGTGGGTTCTTGTATAGCGCTCATGTCTGTCAGGCTTGACCCTCTTGGCGCTCCCGATTATTACCCTGGCTTTAGCAAGGCTGCCATTATGGCGCTCTAGCATTTCAAGGAATTAATTCCTGCCAGGTACCCATTTACATCACTTGTTTACATCACGGTTGCAATAGTAACTTCTTTAACTAAATAAATGTAACTGTTCTATAGAGAGGATATAAAGCAGATGAGAAGTATCCTATTGCTCTTTGACTGATAGCATACCAAAACAGATACACGATTGCTTGTTATGATAATTTAGTATAATACAACATTATAATAAATGTTGCTAAAGGGGGTGTAGCGTGGCAAATAATGGTTAATGCCATCTGCCACTTCTTTTGGACAACTGCAAGTAAACCAATGGACTTGATTAACTGTCAGTGCATGCTAGCATTCGCAAAACAGACCGAAATTCTCCTCACGCTTTGGTTATACGTATGTTGCATGCACGTGGATACTGCGGTCGCGTCGTCCATAGTCATTTTATACCTGATTGGCCCCCAGGTCAGGCCACAGGAAAGGCAAGTAGTCTCGTCATGCTACACCCCCTTTCACTACATACGCAATCAAGTGATCAATTTATATTTTTTAAGCACCATACCTTTGTAGCTGCTGCACTAATGGATTCAAACTGTTCCATGTAGGTCCCGAGGTTGAGCTTGAGCACTTTACGCAGGGTACTTCCTGAATCAGGTGTCAAGTCAAAACCAGCAATGTCAGACATCTTGGACCAGTGACGGGTCCTGACGCCAGGGTTGCACAGGACAGCACAGGTGGGAATGAATTCCTAAAATACAAAAAATAACGTTATCACATTCAATTACTAGGTAAAAAACAATATCTATAGATATTTTTCTTTGCCCATAGGCAAAAGGTCCTCAATACGTGTAGCTATGTGCCTCTTGTTCCATCAAAACTGTCATCATTAATCAAGACTTCAAAGACATATTTTCGTTTTCATTATTGACCATGGGAATATCATAGAAAGACATTAATTTATTAACTTAAAACTGGAGTAAATGGAAAACAAAATAGCACACAAACACTAAATACAATTTGGCCGTCCAGCTATTCTGATATTACACATGCGTGAACAAGTACAGACTAAAGACAATCCTGACATTGACTAAACCCACCTTGAACTCTGTGATTTGTTCCTGTACTGTATTGCAGACCTTGATGGCCGCCCAGCCCGTCTCCTCTTCTGCTGGTTTAGCCTCTTCCTCCACTGCATCATCCCTTTTCTTTCTCTTTGGTGGCGCAGCCTTGTTGTTCTCTGCCTCCTCTTTCTTCTTGGCGTTGACGAAGCCCTTGGTGATCTTGTAGATGTCTCTCCAGTACTCATCGGCCTCTCCTTCGATGGACTCGGAGTTGAGCTCCAGGAAAGCACCATCCATCCATCTGAAGAAAGATGAGGGCAAAGTTTGGAGTTAGAGATCAAATTTATTTTGAGGAAGGATCAAGATAAGAGGGAGAATTTAATGCATCTATTTGCTACATTTTCAATTGATTATCACTAATTGCACATTAATTTAAATTTGAGTCAATTAATGTACAAAAACTGAAATCCTATATTATACGTGTATATAAAAAACCAAGAATTACATTCCTATACTATTTGAAATGAGTCTTTTCCATTTTTGTTACATTGCTTAAAAATCATGAAGATAATTTTATATAGTCACTGTTATTGACCAATTTTAAATCTATGTAGTCAATTAAATTGTAACTTTGATGCTTGGTGTACAGTACATGTACATTATTACATTGTGCTCTGTTTAGGTTCTAAGGCTACACTTCCGATATAATTTCCAATACTAGGATGCAAAATAAAAATGTTCGTTCCTGGTGAGAGTTCATGAAGTAACTCACTTTTTTTCTGCTCTCTGCCATTTGACAACCAGACCGAAGAGCCTCTGGTAGGGTTCGATGGCAGTGGTTATCTGATCAACTTCTGGATACTCAGTCCCATCCCATTTGAACAGTTTCTCCTCCTGAAAACATAAAACAAAATAAATACATATGAAGCCGGTATGCAACAAGTTTGATGAGGATATTTTTTTCCTTCTCAACCCCCTATTAACTTTAAAAAAAAAAAAAAAAAAAAAATTTGGAAAAAAATGACTTCTACAACATTCCCCCCCCCTCCCCCCCCCCCCCCCCTTTTGAGTAATAATATTAGTGAGAAATAGGGAAAAATAGGGAAAAATCAGGAAAATAGAGAAAATAGGGGTAAAATCGGGTAATTATCAGGCCTGGCACAAAGTAAAAACAATTGAACATTAAAATAGGACTCAACAGTTGTCATTGATAAATGTGTGTACTATTACTTCCCTGTAATAGTTACCAAACAATATAGCTTATCATAACTGGATGATGTAACTTTCCAGCTCTATAAAGGTAAACCCTAATCACATACACATGATTTGCTAGAGATGTACAACAGAGCCAACAATATCTTGGAAGCAAAGAATGCCTTTCCCAAGAACGACATTGGTACACATGGAGGGTTAAGAAAGCTATCAATATTCGTCTCAATCCCAATAATTTCAACATAGACAACGTGATCGATTTCCCCAAATTTTGGATGTGTTTGATACACCGCCATGACACTCCCCATCCAGCCGGCCCGCACCCGTGTGCTTCAGCCAATAGGCCTTCTCTATTATTGTTCTAATTATTGATCTAATTATTTGACCGCCGGTCCATCCGTAGAGTATAAAAGACGCTTGCTTACAATATACTTTATCAGTGTTGCAGCGGCGCACGAAATGTCGTGATCTCCTAGATCCCTTGTTGACCATACATTGCGAGACAAACAAATATCACTAGCGATATTATTTTTGATACTATATCCACAATAAGTATTATATTTAGCTTGAAAGAATACCTTGTTGATGAAGTTGATGGTTTCTGATGCTTCTACCAGCCTCTTCTGAACAGCTCTGACGTCATTGACATACTGAACCATCATGTCTAGTTCTCCATACTCCGCAAACTCTGCTACTCTCTTGCGAATCTTCTCCAATTCGATCATGAGCTTCTCTCGTTTCTCCAAGAGCTCACTTTCTCCCTTCTTCTTGGATTTCTCAACCAACTAAAACAACAAAATGGAAGAAAGGAAAGCAAAAAGTGATTATGAAGTCCTAAAACAACAGAGGACTGATATTTTGCTCAGAGTTCCGGCTCTTCATGAAATATAGGAATTTGGTGCTTTGACAAATGATATACATATAGCATTTGTTTAAATGTTCCTCTTTATATAATTCATCCCTAAATTCACCCTCCACCCCTCTCTCATCTCCAAACCCATATTGCCAGTATTCTTATAGTTTGGTATTTTTCAGTGTGTACGACCAATAGTTTAATAATCATTCTAACCTCCTCATTGTCATCAAAGATGGGCTGAATATTGCTGGGCCACATGAGCACCGTCTTGTTCAGTTCAATGTGTTCTGGCTGGAACAGGTAGATGTCCAAGAGGAAATTCATCTTGCGTTTGCTGCCGTCGATGCGCTCCTTCAGACCCTTGATCCCTTCGACGCGAGCCTTCTCAATGTAAGAAACCATCTCCATCATATCTTCTGAGCTCTCGGGAAGCTTCAGAGCACGATCCTTGATTGTCTCAAATTCTGTGCAAATGCTATATAATTAGGTGGAAAAAGGAAAAAGTTTGGTTGGTTCAGTTGCAATTTTTAAAAAGTGAGTGCATGATTTCGCAGTATTTTAGAGAGAAAATTCAATTTTCCATAATTTCTCACTGTATCATCTGCATCATCTGCATGACCGTATAGATATTACTTATTTTTTATATTATAATCCTTTATCACAATGTAAGGTGTAAAAAAAGAAAAGATGTTGAATTGCCCTTTGCGACTAACACAAAAATCTTGAAATCTACGGTCGGATTTTTTTAAAACCGTTTTTTATAAGAAAAAAATGTATTTAAAACTAAGAAATATCAGCCCAAGTATCAGAATCACAGAAACGTAGAGCAGCAGAAGTGAGAGCAAGACGCTCTTACACACAGCCTGCCGGAAATCATCGGAATCGATGGATAGCGCCGATAACAACAACAACCAAAAAGGGGATTAAAAAAAAAAGTTTTTAAACAAAATTTAAAAAATCTTAACTGACCCATATTTTGGCACCTAAAGGGCAAAACAACATTTTTTTTCTAGGCCTAACTCACCTTTCATTCTCCTGCCTGTGATCTGATGCTACTCTCTCTAGCAGTGTGTTGGCATAACCCCTAGACTTCTCAGCCAGACCTCTCTTAAGATCCTCACAATCTAGACGAACCATGTCAAAGTGAACGATGCTATCAAGACTCATGATGTCTTTAGCCAAGTTGCGGAACTCCTCAATATACTGCAAGTGTAAAAAAAAAATTGATTGTGATGTAAAAGTATATGCAATTTGATTAATGCAACAATAATTAAAAAGCCAGCAGATTTATTACTGATATCTTAAAAAAAATAGTATTCCAATTTACAAATCATTGGTGTCTTCTCACATTTTCATTGGATTTGCTTTGTGTACTCACACCAAGTGTATCAAATTCTTTCATGTGCATTTCTGAGAGATGTATCAAAGTTTACAGAAAGTACTTATTCAAACCCCCAAAGCATGAAGAAACCATCACACTCCTCTGATTCTCTGTCAAGGTTGATTAAGTGTTCTTATCGGGACTCATCTTTTAAAGCCCCACTGCACTACTTATAGCTACTTGTGCCCTCTATATAGCAAACAATGCCTAATCGGTGCCTGTTGGTCCCCCATGATCCTCTTTTTCTTAAGTTAATTGAGAACTGATTTAATGCCATAACCACCCGTCAGTGACCTTGCAGGCAGGTCTAATCCCCCCTGGCCAAACTAGTATGGACAGGCTTTAAGTGTAAATGTGGTTCATCTCATGGTAGGCTTACCTGGCAGTATTCTTCAAATGTGTGTTCATCTTCAAGGAATTTATCGACCTTGGACTGAGCTTCTCCGCTGCACAGATGTTCATATTTTTCCACTGGAAGATGGCAGGAAAAAAAAGATTAAACTTCACAATCATCAGAAACAATCACGGGAAAGGGTATTATTTTGAGATGTAGTTGCTTGAGCATATCAATCCTCACAAGGTGTAAAGAAATTTGGCTTGGAGTGAAGTTCATTAAGGTTCAAGATGCTACATATAATCTAGCTGCTTAGGTAATAGGTCAAACAAGGAATTTGCATAATGGAACACCAATATCAAATCATCAGATTTTCTACAACTACCAGTGATAACGATTAAATTTTGTGAAAATGTGCTTTAGATATTCAGCCTATAATGCACTCCAAGTGGGCAAGGAAGCGAATGCCACTTCCAACAATCTTGATTAATCATTAACAGATTTGGAGAGATTATATCGGTAATCTTTAATCATGAATCAGCAATGTTAATTTTGTATGAGTACCGTAAGTATTATTTACATATAGATGCATATTTAAACAGAGATGCTTACTGTAAGAATCCAGGTGGGCACTGGGCTTTTCGAAGTTCACCTTGCAGGCTTCCTTCAGTGTGCTCCTGGCTGCCGTGACAACATGCTCGGCCACCATGGCATCGATGCTATTGAGCTCGTTGGTCCCGGAGAGCCAGGACTGGACAGTGGGAACACTCTGCATGGTCTTGGTCAGCTGGAGGACCACGAAGAGGAGGCATTCCTCCAGGTCCGAGTAGTACGGGTAGAACTCCATCTTGTCGTTGTCGTAGGTCAGCTCCATCTTGAAGATGGGCAGGTTCTGCTTGTCTTCCATGTCGAACAGCTCCACCCATGCTTCGATGGATCGTGCAATCAGCTTTTTCAGCTGTGTGAAGTGCAAAATCAAGGACTCAATTATACCCAACAGTTACAACATAATCACACAGCGATGTAGAATAAGAGTAAATGAGACAAATGAACATTGCTTCTTAATATTCAAGGGGAAGTCCACCCTGAAATTAAGTTAGTTTTAATAGGAGTAGAAAAATGAGAGAAACAAGTCAGTGAAAGTTTGAGCAAATTCCGATTAAAAATAAGGAAGTTAGGATTTTTGAAGTTGTGATCAATCAAACACAAATTGGCAACTCTATGACGTATCATGCGAGCTCAACTTCCATTTGCTCAGTACTAAAAAAATCTAAAATTTTCATTTTCCCTCAAGAAAAATTTCAACCATACATGCACCCTAAATATAATAATTGCAAATATGTTTCTATACTCCCCCTGCAAGAAACAAATATATATTCCGTCATCAATAACGAAGAAAACATGATTTTATGGAATATTATGCACAAAGCAAATGAAGAAGAGCTCGTATAATAAGTCACAGAGTTGCCAATTTGTATTTGATTGATCACAACTTCAATAATTCATAACTTTCTTATTTTCATTCAGAATTTGCTCAAACTTTCACTCACCTGATTTTCTTATTATTCTGCCTCTATCGAAATAAACTTATTTTGGGGGTGGACTTTCCCTTTAATTTATTTATTTGTAGCAACCAAAGGGTTGATTTGATATAATACATACATTTTCAACATGATTATAAACATCTTTCAATTGAGTACAATGAAATTGGTAAATTATGAATATAAATACATGAAGATCATTAATACAAAGAACATTCTTAGTGAGGTATACAGGTGCATCGTAACAATTAGCAAATGACACAGCTAAAACTATAAGTAATTACCTGATTCGATATTAGAGTTGAGACACTGCAGTAGAAAGATTCTAGTTGCTCGGTAGGGACATCTGACAACCGTTTTCTATCCATGAACACGTTGAGTACTTCAGGCCACCAGCTATGCATCAGTCTGCAGAGAGAACAAAATCAGGAATTGAAATGTGCCGTTTCCCAAATCACAATTAAGCTTGTAATCCATACACAGAGATATTTTTCTGAAGACTTTATGTTATTGATTGCAAATCACTGCCTATAAAATACTTTTAAATACTGGCAGCATGGCTACTGATAGAGCATGTTCATGGACCACCTAGATAAATATCCCTCTATCATTCCAAATAATAATATATGATTTATTTCACAATAATTCTTATATTTCAGTGTATTCACCTGAAACTTAAATTACAGCATGTTTCCTGCTATTAAGACTCCTTCAGATATGAGACGCTGCATTTTTTTTTTATTTACTATGATGTAAAGGGTAAAAAGCTTCAAATTTCTGTATCTTGTATCACACAGCAAAGTGACTATGAGCAAGTCCTTTAATGTGGGAAATTGCCATTCACTTTACACATTTAAAAAATAACTTTTTTTGGGCAGCGGTTCATTGCGTCATTTGCGAACAAGCCTGTAAAGGTCACTCACCTCTCTTCCATCTTCTCACATTCGAGAATGACATTATTTTTCAGGTGCTCGCACTCTACTGGCCCCTGTGCCCTTTGACCTTTCAGGTCAACCAGCAGGAGCTGTCCGAGGCTCGTCTGACACATGCCCAGTACAATCTGCATGGAAGGATGGGTGACGTGGAGGTTGCACTGCATCGCTTCCACCGCATCCAGGAAGTCGTTGTGCCAAGGGCTGGAGTAGTCGAGACCACTGTAGAGTACAGATAATCCATATTGTTTAATCCATATATTACCACTTCGTTATAAGGTGTTATCATGAATACAATATCAAAGGTAGGTGTATTTCTTTAATGCACAAAAGACATCTTACATTTTAATTTTGTTTAAACATTTTCCAAACATGAAGAAACTTGGAAATTATTCAAAAAATAGAAATATCCATTCTTGGACAGATCAAGTCAATAAAACAATAGAACTTATTTTCAAATTTAAATACAACAAAAAAAGGCTTGGAGCTAGCTAGAAAACATGACCCCCCCCCCCCCAAAAAAAAAGAAAAGATCATATTGAATGACTGATTGCCCCCCAGTTTAATTTTCACACATGCTTGATAAGTAAATACTTACACTGGTTCTGCTGGTGGCTCTCCTGTTGTGTCTTTCTCAAGCCCTTTTATATTTGGTTTGACCAATACATGTTGTGCTGTATCAAGATGAAAATCCAAAATTAAATTGTCTTACGTATCAAAAAAATAACACATCATTAACAATGGCTACTTCATTACATTACATTATATTTTTGGAATTCTGAATTGACTTGACGTATTTGGTAACTATGATCTCTACAGATCCAATTCGGAGGAAAAAGGTAATATATATTAAAATTTAATTAAAACTAAAATTTGAATGCTCCGAGTACAATAGTTTTGTAAAAATGACTGGTAATATAAAAAGGTTGAATAAAAAGAGGGAAAATGGTGCTCAATGTGAAATATCTCAGTATGGCAAGGACCTGAACCTTAAAGGGATTTGGTATCTTTGCCTCAGATTCTCAACAAAATCCTGGGTTTAGCTCATATGCTGCGATAATCATTATAATAATAACAACCAGTCAGTCAGTCAGGAATCCCATGACTTTTGTCTGATTATCAAGATATTATTATGATTTGAATTGTCAAAAAATATCAAAATTGTCAAAAACTGTTTGCCAAACAGTTTTGAACAGATTTGTTTTAACACTACAGTTTATCTGGGAAAATGAGTATTGCCAAACCAGTCACTCAAAGATTTTTACTTTTTTGTAGCCCTTCATGATCATTTTGAAGCACAATTTTTTTGGGGGGCTTCAATTTTATATACACCACATCACTGATAACACGTAGGGCCATGCATCTCAGATTTCTAAAACTGGAAACATTGTGAAACAATGGCCTTTAATGCGAGAAGCTTTTCTGATAAACTCACTCATGGATTTCATCATGCTGCTGTGGAAGTCACCCTGTACCTCTGTGAACAGTTCCTGTATGGTTTCTTGCATGTACTTAGACTCTTGGAGGTGGGAGGGTACCAAACTTAGGATGTTGGTATACCGTTGTTCTTCCATAACAGGGATAGGACCACTCTCCACACATTGCTTCATGTATTGGTAGTTTTGCTATTGTTATGATGGAGAGGATGAAAGATCATTAGATAAAAACATGATAATCCGTCTCTTTTTACATCTCTATTATTTCACTATTTTCATTTCATCTATTCTTTTTAATACCAGTATATCATTAAGAATCAATAGCTCGATCTGAAGCTTTGAATATAACTACATGTACTATATACACTTTAGCTACATCTTTAAAAGGCCCTTTGGAAAATTTGCAGGTCAAGTAGTCATCAAACAGTTTTTATTTACACTATCAACATCAAGCAGAAGAATAGCCAATTTTTATATCCGAGTCAATTTAGAAAAAACATACATTTTATGTATTTATTTTTTTGCATATTTTCGTTTAATTTTACTGTACACTAACCACATGTACTTTCCTATCGTACACAATTCTTTTGAATCTATCAAATAAAAGTAAAGAAACACACAAACAATTATACACACTCTATTTTAATCTATTAGTTTATTTGCTCTTTGTGCTTTTTTAAAAACCTTAACACTCAAAAAGAGCATGGGTGGTGAATCGGCTCCTCCCAGCTGAGAGAGCACACAAATAACCTTGCATTTCTTAAGGTTAACTAAAGGTAGGTAGGTAGGAAGGAAAGGGGGGGGGGGGTGATGGGGTGATACATAAACATATGTGTACATCCATGCAACCATACAAAGTATGATGTGAGATGGATTAGGAATTTTACGATGAAATCATATTACACACACACAGACACAGCAGATAATTGCTTTTTGAATCATTAAATGAAGTGTTTGAGGTTAGCTTTTACACATGATGATAGACAATTAAGGTAACTAAAGTCAACTATAAAGTTAAGATGATATATGAGACTGATCTCAGGATTTGTGAGTACCCATGGACTATAGATGAATACAGACAACATAAATGCTTTGGGTTCCTACAACTGGACTTTGAATAAGTATTGCATGATTACTTGCACAATACATGTAGATTCCTTACCTTTCTTATTTTCCTTTTGTTTTTTGTATTGATCAAACAAACACATCACACACACACATACACATCACACACACACAGAGAATTAAAAATAGCTAATTTTAATAAGTTACAACCCTGGAATCAATGTATATTTACGCCTATGTGTAATTTCGAGAGTTTGAGTGCATGATGAATGTAAATAGTGTTAGCATGCTGCAAATCAATGTGCATGTTGACACCACAGACTCATTCCAAATAGGGAGCAGTCACATTTTTTTCTTACAGTTTCATGCATATACAGTGCATAAATGTGTATACAATTACTAAGTGACTACAGAAGAGTATAGGTGGTGCTACAATTAGACAAGTGTCACAACACAATTCAAGCACAGATGATCAACACAGATGATACACACGTCTTACCCTTGTCTGACGATCTTTACTCATCATCTGTGAAAACATGAACATAATATAAATCATATGATATTCTGATGACAAAAAAAACCCTGTGCTGAACAAATCAGAGTATTTTTTTTTCTTTTATGACATGATAGTCATTTTCTAGAATTCATTTCAACATCAGTAAGTTACATTGTACTTTAATTTCCTTGTTTAAAGGTTTGTGTATTTAAATAGAGTCCTTATTTGATAATAGCAAGCAAGTTGTGAGGAACATTTTTGTTGTTGTTGCTTTTTTTAATCAATACAAAGTCTGAGACAAAACAAAAATCATTGAAAAATACTTTAGGAACTGTTCAATTTAATAAAGAAAATTCCCCTTCGCTTATACAGTTATTAAAGACTGAATTTACTGAAAACAGTAAGAAAGAAAAAAAAAAGTAGCCTGTACTGTACGAACCGTTAATGGGTAATCTGGATCATTTGCAGAAGGGGGTCTTTTCTTGGCCTTTTCCTGCACATCCTCCCTGATCTGTTCTGCTTTCTGGTAGATCTTCTCCATCAACAGTCCCTGCATCTCGTTGGCTCTCCTGTGAGTCATTAGCTTGCTCTTGCTATAGTCCCTGGAGTTTCTGCTGGACAAGATACTTGCCGGAGTGTTGATGGGCGGCAGACGAGGCTTGCCATTGACCAGGTGTGAGCCCCCATTCTCTGTATGTGCACCATTATGGGTAGGACTCTTGGGACCAGGTCCTGGGCTTCTTTGGTTGGTCCTGGTTCCATTGTGAGTTGGGCTGTGACCATTTACTCGAGACATCTACATAAGTTATAAGTACAAAAAAATATAAAAAGATGAAAAACATCAGTAACAATCAGCAGTGGAATAGGTGCATCTTTAACAATAATTGCACAGTTTTCTGAAAAAATTGTAACATTCAGATCTACATGTAACTTACAATTATGTACAATACATCCCCTTTAGACACGTAGAACTTTACGCATCGAGCGCTGTACATTTAGATAGCGCGCTCCCATTGGCCGATCTGCTCGAGTGAATATTTTAAGTGAGAGAGGGCCTACTTAACTTAAACACAACTTACATGTAAGTGCAATGGAAATGCCAATACGTAATATTACATAACAGTACACTGACATGTCATGCTTTAAACAGGTGACGCGCTTCACACATAACTGACGCACACTCAGCATAGGTACACATATAAAATAGAAAAGTCAATGAACATGTCAGTACAACTTGCAAATTTGTACCTTAAGTATGACGAAAATTATAATTTTTCAAACATAAAAAAGTTACGTAAGACTTAAACTTGAGCAATGCAAAGCATGCATCCCTATGCAGTCTATGTGCATTGCGCGATATGCAAAATTTGTCAGTTTATATTACCAAATCAAGATTCAAATAACCTTTATTTCTTGTGATCTTGAAGATGATACTCAATAACATGAGGTGTCATATGAAAGAGCAAATTATCTCCATATTCCAAAGGGGCGTCATTTTGGAATTCTAAAAATATCTTGGTCAAACAGCGATTTAAATTAATGTTGTTTCCATCGAGCTCCAAAATTTGCCACTTTTTGGAAATGACGCCCCAACCGATAAGTAGTAAGGAATATATCCATGCGCTTATTTTTTCGCTAGCCCCAAGGGATCACAAGTCATTACAGTTTGAAAATACCCTTCCCCTCATTTTTCGGATCAGATAAGAAGCAAGGCGTGAGCTCTGCTCAGCAAAAACCTGTGTGTGTGTATTGTGTTTTACAGACATGTGTCAATCATATATGATTATTTGCGTCTGGGGACCGACCTAATTAAACGTCACCATCCGAAAGACCCATGGTGACATCCTTAGATAGGCAAATTCATGCAAAAAAATATATTCAAAAAATTGACTTGAAAACACATCACACAATTAGTCTGAACCGAGTCAGGAGCAAATTTGAAGAAATTATATTTTTAAATGTTGTAAAACCAAAGATATAAGAAGAAAACTGACCGAGTATCTGTACTAAAAATCGTACATGTAAAATTGGTCGTAGACATTCGACAGCTGAATATGACGCGCACGGTTGCATTACGTGCGTTCTCGAATCCAAAATCGTACCTCACACACACAATCTCGCCATACCGCGAATGGTCTGTCTTGGGGAGCTAGCCGGCTGAGAGTTTGCAGCGATACCAACGCAGCTTCGGAGCTCCGCAGCGCGCCATTTTAGCGGGACTCGGAAAGGTTTGCGATGGGAAGGCAGCGGCCTAGCTTTTTGCCCAAACAACGCTACATCGGCTGCTGGCAAAATGAAAATAACTACGATCGAGAACATCGTCAGTTTCTTAACTTTTCAGAGAGATGATTCTGAATTCTAATTGAGACTATATAATAAATTAAATCGACAAAGAAACCTCGGTAGAACTCTTATAACTATACAAAAGCTTGTTTATTTCTTCATTTGACATTTTGTTTTCGACCATTTTTTCGTGCGCGAGTCAATGTAAACTATGTATTACCAAACTTTCAACACGCAAGGAACGGGGAACACTCGCGGACCTCGTAACAAATTCGTTGCAAAAAAAAAATTTCAAGGGTGATTTTGAAGCAGTGAAGAACATTGGCGCTGCGATGCGCAGAAATATACTTGAAAGAAACTTAAAAAATAATACCTGAATTTTCAGAAAATCGTATTTGTATTAGTGTACCTACATGTAGATGTGACTTGTTTATAAATCAGATTTTATGAAGATTTGTCAGGAAAAAATGTCAATTTTTTCCGTTTGGTGGTCATTTCTAGGCTAATATTTTAAAATTTGCATCAGTAATGGGCCTGATGTTTCTCTTATCGTACTCGCATGTTATTTCTACATAGATTCAGGTGCAACACCAAACTCAGGCAAGACTCATTTAGCCACAGGGTCCTCAACGACTGGAACTCCCTCCCTGAGTTGGTAGTATCTGCAACCTCGGTAAACAGCTTTAAAGCCAGACTTGACAAACACTGGAAGAAGGAGCAATATCATTCACCCTTCTCCCAGTTGACACTCCAGTTATGACAATCCTGATATGACCCAGCAAGCAAGATACAGATGTAAAATGACTATGGTGCAAGACCCGGAAGCTGGGACATCCCCCCCCCCCCCCTTGAAGTTAGACCTGGAAGCTTGGCAGCTGGAGACGGCTTTGGTATTCAAGGTATATTCAAGGTATTAAACATAGGATGGTTAAGGGTAAGACCAGATAACATTATAAAAAAGATATATCCTTCCATATCCAAGTTTTGGGCTGATTATTGCCGACCCACCGCAGCAAGGCCATTCAGATTTTCGTACGCGCGCAAAGCGCCCTCTAGTGCCCCATGAATGTGCCTACCTTAGAAATCTGCAAATATTCATTCGGACACAATTTGCAGTTTGCAATAGCCAGCTCACCTCTGCAGAGCTCTGTCACTACTGGACTAGACCTACAACAACTTCAACCTCACTCTGCCACTTCCAGCCCGTTGACTCTCCAGTAATAAACCTGGACATCCATTGTGTTCAGCTCAGACACCCCCCCCCCCCCTCCATCATCACTCATCACATCATTCATACTCAACTCAAGTCAATATAGAGTCTAGATTATAGATCTAGGCCTAGCCCAAATTTTCTGTCTCTTTCATTCATTACATGTACATTAGCCTCCGATTTGGGTAGGGTCAGCTCCTCTCTAAAGAGAGGTGAGGAGCCGACCCTACCCAAATCAGAGGCTAATGAAAGAGACAGAAAATTTGGGAGCCCAAGACCTTCGAAATCCTAGACCTAGTATCATCATAGATCTACATTCAAATCAATTTCAATTAGAATTCTAGATCTAGACCATCTAATACTCTCTAAAATTTAGTGGGTAGTCTATGGACAGTGCAACTTGATTGATGCATGTCTACTTTTCGTCAAATTCGAAGGTAAAAGAGAAGTGTTCATCTTAGTTAAGTGTCCGCACACTCAACCATGCCCATGCTACACAAGTTAAGCAAGTACAAGTTTAGACCCATCGCAGCCCCGCGGGTCTCTTGGCCGGGTGCCTCGGCAGAGGTCTGGCCCGATCGACCTAGGGCTAGGTAGTGTCTAACGCCGTGGCTACCCCCTTGCCGCAGCGCAGACGCAGACTCGCAGTGCAGCGTCGCGTCGAGATGGTGTCGCTAATAAATTGACATTTAATTCAATGGTAATTCTACTCACTTTTATCACAGTATTCGATGTAGGTCAGATTACATCTTACACTGACACACAGGTGATATACTTAACAATATTATCAGATGTTTGTCATCTTTTAATGAATTTTCTATTGATTGATCTTGCAAAACAACAAATCCGAGGTTCGGCAGAGGCTTCCTCGGTTGTTAGGGTGAATTTCCGGAAATTCACGAAAAATACCGAATCGTATCTACAACGATTTTCATCTTGAATAATCGAATTTTCATAATTAATCAATTCGAATATAATCTGATATATTTTTCATAAATAAAAATATTATTGATAGATTGTAATTATTATCTAAAACTCTTTTTAGGAGAGTATTTCCTCATTATATTGACTCACAAAGTGGCGTCGCACAGCAACGTGACGTCATCAAAAACAACTGCACGTTTTTGTATGTGTGTGTTCGTGTGCGTGTACAGTGTGTGTTATGTGTATATTGTGTACGCTTTGCTACGATAGCGAATTCGTCGGGTGCAACTAGCTGCAATACACCGAATTAGTGTGCAGCGCAGGCCTAGAGTCTCGGCTAGGATCTTGTGTATAGTTTGTGTCTATCATTAGATCGAGGCTGGCCAGTGAAATTCAATGATCATGTTAACAACGGATATGGATGTCTTTCTTATTTCTAAACTTGAATGACACCTCTTCATACGTCTATCTGTGATTCATTCATTTAATTTGCCATTGGTAAGTAGATCTAGGCCTAGATAGTCTAATAACCTTTTATTTATTCTAACAAAATAAGATCAGATTCAGAATCAGAGCTCGATCGAGAGTCGTGAAGACGTGAGAGAAGTCGTTGATCAGTTGATGGGGAATGCTTAGCCTTTATAGACAGAAATAACCGTCTGATTTGGGTCATTTCTTTAATAAAACTGACATTTATAATCGGAGGTCTAGTGGAGCCAGATGTAGTCTCAGTGGAACAACCGACGATTAGAGAGACTGAAGTTTTCGGTCTAGACAGGGAATGCTCAGCTCGGCCTCGGCTGAACTTCAGCCTGAAGAACTGTTAGTGTTACTGTTAGGAGTCGATCCCGCAGGGCCAGGTCCGTCCTCGGCCTGGTCCTTTTGGCATTGTAGACTAGATCTATATTATATCAATATAAACATCTCGTTGAGTATGAAAAATCATAAGTCGTAAGTCAACCATCGAACCAAACCTCCCCGCTCTCATTTAAAAATGCAGTTACTAGACTATTATACTAAAGAACTTTTTTCCAAAATGTAATCGTCCACGTGCCCTCCACCACCTCCAGTCAAACTCTTCTTCGGAGTATTTAGGAGGAAAAGAATCCAAGATCCAAGTCTACACTGTATCTACACTGAGAACATTTAACTTTGGGAACTGCGATGCAGATGCTGAAAGCGTCGGAGCTCAGTCAAGTCTAAACCAAATTTTTATGTCTCTTTCGTTCGTTAGCCTCTGATTTGGGTAAGGTCGGCTCTGACCTTATCCAAATCAGAGGGAGGAGCCGACCTTACCCAAATTAGAGGCTAACAAACGAAAGCGACAGAAAAATTTGGTCTAAGTCAAGTCCAGCGAGCTCGTTCAGGAAAACGATTCAAAATCAAACAGCGGGTGTGGTCACATTTTTTTTAAATGTGAAGAGGTACACTGTACATGTATATTCTAGTAATTACAATTTTGACTTAGATCTAGGTCTAGGTCTACATTATGTTTTTCGACTCCTCTGGCAGTCTGCATGGGCATAGACTAGACTAGATCTAATTCCAAGTTTTCCAACCACTTGCAATTATAATTTGAAGAAGTCTTTGATGGAAAAAGGTGATTCTTCATTCTAGCCCGACAATTCATCCATGTTACAGTATGTATCCATTCATGTGATAGAGCACCATTCACTCAAAATTGCTGAATATGCATGAATCAAAGAGACAGAGCCCTTCTCAACCTCTTGCATATTCAGCAATTTTGAGCGAAGGGCCCTTTTGTCATGATTATTCATATTTGCTCCACCGCTACCACAAATGCGTACTTTCTCTTCGCCATGTTGACGATACAACATGGAAGAATCGTCGGGTTAGGACAAAAAATCACCCTTTCCATCAAAGACTTTTTCAAATTATAATTCCAAGTGGTTAGAATTATGCCGAGAGGTGTTGAAAAACATAATGTAAGTCAAAATTGTAATTACTAGACTCTACCTCTTCACATTTAAAAAAAATGTGACCCAACCCGCTGTTTGAATTGTTTTCCTGTACAAGCTCTGGACTTCTGGAGCTCCCTGGAGTTAAAGAATATTAAGCAAAGCAATCTTTTTCTTGATCTTGATCTGGTTTTCTATTTAGTAAAGAATGACAGAAAGGAAATATATGATATCTTTCTAATGTTAACAAGTTGTTACGATGTTAGGTCTAAATGTTAGATCTAATTTTCACATAATACTAAATGTATAAAAATGAAATTGAAAAATGAAAAAAAATAGTAGAATTTTAAAATATAATGATTACCTTCATTTAATCTGTCCAGTTTTTGTGAAGCTACTACACGCAATGAGACCAGCAAAATACTATGGCTGTACAGTATATAGGACATAACCTCCCCGTCATATGTCGTATGACGTGCTTCAGTCTCTGTCAGTGGAGCAAGACAAAATCTCCATGGAACAACTCTCACTTTTAGATACTGAAGCTGTTGGTCTAGTATGGGGTCTGTTTTTAGTGTTTACATTGTGTGTGTGGATGCATAACAACAAAATCAAGCCTTCACTTTTGCCTTTGCTTTGGAATTTTATTTTTAAATATGCGGGGAAGAAAAAAAAAACTTTTTTAATGATGCAGATTTTTTTTTCTCTTGATATATTGACTACAGAAAAAAAAAGTTCCAATATGTCTGAAGAACAAGCAAATGAACCTGCTCCAACAGAAGAAGTTGATGAATCCCAGCAAACAGAAGGACAAGAACAGGAAACCGGTCAAGAAGTATCAGAGCAATTGCCCACAACTACAACTCAAGAAGATGGCAAAGACACTCAAGAAAATGCTGTCGAATCTGAACAAGTCAGGGACGATCCAGGAGAGAAGCCAGAGGAGGTTCCTAGTGGTGATAATAAAGGAGAAAAGGTTCAGGGTGATGCTGGAGAGGCAGTTGGTACAGAAGAAGAGAAAACTGAAGAATTAGGAGATGATGCCCCAAATGTGGATACTCCAACTGAAGATGCTGATTCATCTGCTGCTGAAGGATATACAGCCGAGCAAGGAGGTCACGGAGGTCAAAATGGTCAGCAGGAAGGTCAAGAAGGTGCTCCAGATGAAGCAGAGCAAGATCAGCCTACTGACAGCGCAGAAGCAGTCGAAGATGATGAACAACCTGCCGAAGGCACTCAAGAAGAAGCAGGATCTGGCCAGCAGCAGACAGAGGAAGAGGTTGCTCGAGTCACGGGGGATATGGGCATGGCCACAGAGGAGACTGGAGACACCCATGAGACGGATCCACATGCTTCTTCGCCTCAACCAGATGCAGATATGATGGTCAATGCTACAGCAACAGGTAATAACAGTGTGTTCTCTTAAGGTTTAATATCTTTGATTTAATAGTGATCTTCTACTTTATTTGAATGAAACTTGAAAGAGAACTTGTTTCTACAAGTATGTTGTATAGTTGTATCAATTCATATTTTAGCTCTCCTCTCTGAAATCAGATTGGACATACACCACACCATTTTTATATGGAAATTTCATTTTATTGCGTATAAAATCTTTGGTACAGACTAATCTGTATATACCTGTAGAAGGTTTACTTATCATTTACTTCATGCTTTGTCTTGTTGTTTAGATAGAGGCACTGTGTAATATACTTGGGGGCTGCAGTGTTATGAAGTGTGTAAAATCCACCTCAAACAACTTTTTACCATAGATTTTAACCATTCTCTCTCTTTCTCTCTCTCTCTCTCTCTCTCTCTTTCTCAGTTTCTCTCGCTCACTTTCTCTCTCCTTTATAAATCGTATGACTTCTAGATGGAGATAATGGCAACAAAAATATTGACAATGTTTTCATTTCATTTTACAGTGAAATTTGTGCTGATGCCCAGTGGACAGGTTACAACCATGGCATGTGCTTTGGGACAAACCATGCACGAGTTGAAAGAGCATCTGGCTAGTGAATTGAGAATGCCAGCAGACAAGCTTGTCTTCATGTTTGATGGTGAGAATAATATCAATTTCAGTCTGATGAGAAAGTTCTCAGATCCATTTCTAAAGTTATAAGTGCCTATCTGTTATGTACTGTAAAGAGTTGTGATTGCTATCAACTCAGGGGGGTGTTTCACAAAGATCCTAAGTTAAACTTATCTCTAAGTTGGACTTAAAAATTATGGAAAGCCTTTAGCATCTATGAAAAAAGGCATAAAATGTTGATTCAAGTCAATCATATTTTCTATTATCAAGGAGATTTAAAGTTCTTGATGTGGAATTTATAAAAAATCTAAAATACTTGAATTTTCGCTTTTTAATATATTTTATTTTAAGGCTACAAATGGCTCTACATAATTTTTAAGTCCAACTTAGAGCTAAGTTTGACTTAGGATCTTTGTGAAATACCCCCCTGGTTTCTTGCTATTGTCTCGGATAAGCCACAACTCTTTTATGCAGATGGTGCCCTTGCCCATGTCTGATAAGGTCAGAGTTAAAGCTGTATGCTTACAAATTACAAAGCTAAACTTTTTCATGTGATTGCTTGTCAATTCCTTAACACCCAACCCCTATGCAAATCTGATTTATTCTCCCCAGGTGCTGATGTAGGTGCAGACATGACCTTGGCTTCCATCGGTGTAGGACCCAACGGAGCTGTGCAGCTAGAGATCTCTTCGTCAGATCCTGTCAATGTCCCGTTGAGGGCGCCCAAACCTAAGCCTGAATATAACATGCCTGACATCATCACCACAAGAATAGAAAGAGGTTCGTAAATGTTTATTTTGAAATAGTTCCTACCATTTCTTCACAAGTAATCTTCATTTTGATGATTAATGTTCCATTGGCTGATAATTAATGGGTAGATATCTTGTTTGCTTCAAATAATTGACCATCATTATCATCAATCTTCTTTTTTTAAAAGGAGCTGTGATATTTTGCAATGATATATGGTTACTTCACTTAAGTGTTACTTAATTAATCTAATGGAAGCGACAAAGAACTTAAGTCATATTTTTATCTTAATCTTTCCATATTCATTTCTCACAGAGGATGGGACTGTTGATGACGTAGTAGTAGAGATCGAGCGCACCACCAGGCGCAAACCCTTCATGGGTGGGTTCCGTCACCGGCTTACAGGAGTGGAGTTTCACAACGCATCGGCACAAACCAAAGGAAGAGTGCGTACAGACGATGGAATAACGAGGTTCTGTCGAGACACCCAGACCGTATCGGCGAAGAACAGAATCCAGCAGACCACACTGGATACCTCTACACAGATGACAACCATCGGATGCTACATGTCCAACATGACTGACAAACTTGTAGTACCGGGCAGATATGAGACTGCAGATGAATACCACAGTAAACGACTGGAAAAGGTACAGTTTTGTTTTAGTGTACATATGTGAAGTGACTTATTGGGGTCTAATGGAATGGCTTTTCTTGAGGAAATATGAAAATCATGAAATCATGTATCTAGAGTCAATATACGGTATGTTAAAAGATTTAAAGAGCTGTCATGTTCAGGCTTCAATATGGTATTGACATTTTTATTTTTTCTAGACTTTTATTAGTGTATGTGTATAATTAAGTTATACATTTTCTGTACATAAATAATCTCTAGACATGCTTATTGGAAGTCTCTTTCTTATATTGCTAAGCTAATCTGGTTTGTTGGTTCTTTCATTCAGGTCATCATCTTGCAGTCGTACTTCCGTCGATGGCAGGCCAACAATACCGTGGTGCAGCTCAAGGAGGACATGGTCAAGAGGCGCGAGTGGGAGCGCCGGGAGGAGATGCGTAAGATCAAGGAGAAAGAAGAGCGCATCAGGCAAGAGTTTGAGCGACGCATGAATCCACGTACAAAGGAGGACTTTGATCTCCTTTACCATGCTTTAGAAAGTGAGTGCGGGTGATTGTTTCTTCAAACATTGAAATTCGATCATGATAATTTGAAATGCTTATTTCCTTGACAATTTTGTTGTCATCCCATCATGATAAACGGTTGACTTTTCTATATTCATGGAAAGATATTACATATCTTTTCAGTAATGATTTTAGATCAGATTTTGGTGACTACATGATGCATCCTACTTGTATATTGCATTTTTGTAGGAATGTGCCTGCAGTGACATGCTTATTTTATATTCATTGCATAACCAGCCTTAAAACTGCTTTGTAGTTCCCTTCATGTGGTTCCCCACACATTTTTGAAAAAGACCAAGATAAAAAAATATAAAATATGAACATGTCATGAACTTATAATCATTTCACATGAAGATTGATTACTGACAATACAAAGAATTAATTGATCCCTCGCCATTTGATCTCAAATCACAAGAGCCAAATAGCGTTGGATAGCCCATGAACAGCAATTCTCTAACACCAACCTTGCTACCCTTCTTCTTTATCTAATTAGAATGGAGGCAGGAAGAACTGTCACAAATTGACGAAACAACGGGGGGTGCACAACGGAAAGCTGCCCTCTGTCACTTGTTGGATCAAGAGACCCAGCTGATTGCAGCTATAGGTAGACACAAGCTGGAAGCAGACACTGAGAACAAGCAGAGGTCTATCCAGAACTTTCTTGATAAGGTACGATTGCAACAGTCAACTCGCATAAATTGTGAAATGTACAGATCATGGAAGAAGTTATCCGTAGTAAAAGCGCTCTGCAATACGAGCTCTTCAAAAGTTGTCAGTCCCTTAATGGTTAAAATGAATCTCAAATCTGTACAGCTCTGGAAGCTTGAAGATGTTTTACATATATGATTAGGACTATAGTGCTCTGGTTATACATATAGAACCATAGGATCCTTGGTTTCAGACCAAGTCAGTTGGCAAGACATCAAACCCTTGGAAATTACTTACAACCTGAGGTATAAATCGCAACTTATATCAACGCATATACCTGCTTTATCACTATCCCTGGTCAATACTAAAAATAACAAATTAATGAACTGAAGTCTGATACTGAATGGCATTTGATTTGATTTCTGCATTTTCCCAAATATGATATAACTAAATAACAAAGAACATATAAATGTAAGGTAACATACAACATATACAAACAATAATCACTTCATGTCAAAATTATTTTGTTGTTTACATATGTACATATAATAATGAAACTTAATATTTCCATAACATCGAGCATTTGGCGCTGTCACGGAGTACCCATCACCAATGTCCTTTCTCATTGACAGGCTGCTGCTCCAAGGCGATGGAAGGCATTCGATGGGAAGTACACCGAGATGGATACAGCCTATACAATCCGAGCCAGGGAACTCAAAGATATCTACAACAGTCTCAATATGAAGTACCTGACCCAGGACGAGAGGCTAGATGTCTTACTCACCCTCAAACACACAGTCAAGGTAAGAACCTTAAAGCCCCACTGTACCACTGTACTACTGTACAGCTACTTGCGCCCTCTCTATAGCAAACAATGCCTTAGCGGTGACTGTTTGTCCCCCATGATCCCCTTTTTCTTATGTTAATTGAGAGCTGATTTGATGAGATAACCACCTGTCAGTGACCTTGCAGGGAGGCCTAAACCCTCCTGGCCAAACTATTGCAGATGGGCTTTAAAGAGAAGTATTGTTGTTATCATCATCATAATTATTATCATCTCGGACGTGAGTATCTTTGATTGTACCCAGGCATAATGGGTTGTAGGAAGAATACATTTCTGAAGATATAGATAAAGGTTTAAAAAGGCAGTAGAAAATTCACAATTTATGAATTTCTCTGAATTTATTTCTCTTACTGTATTGCTGCCACTCCATATTGACTTTGTACGAAGGTTTATTTCTCTGTTAACGTTAAAATATCACCCCAGTTTCAATCCACACACACTGTTCAGCTTCTATCTTCATGAAAAACTGTTTTTCTGTCCATATTTGTTAGGAGCATGACTGTAAGCTGACGCAGGAGATCATCCAGCTGATTGATCGCGAGGCTGATCTCTTGATGAGAGGCGTGAGGGAGTCCAACCTCGAAGGACTGCGTAAGAGAATTGCCACTCTCTTCCTGCAGTACGTCAAGACACCCACCTTCAATGCAGAGGCAGCTAGATTACTCAAGGTAGGCATGGTGCAAAGTATTTTTAATTTTGATAAAAATATGATAAAAAAAGAAGTCATTTGCATTGATCCATTCAGAATCAAACTCCACATTTATTGTTGGACTGATTAACTAGAGCCCCAAATCATAGCATGAGCAGAAAGTGCTTAAATCTCTGCGCACTCTGCGCTATTGCATGCTGTTTTTTCACCAGGGGAGTGTTTCAAAAAGCTGTTCGTAAAGTTACGCATGACTTTACGAACGACTTGAATATGAAGTGCCAGATAGGATGCCCAAAGTTTTTCTTGATGTTTTCACACAGTGTGACTATATTTCCAATAACCTCAATTAAATTATGGCAAAAAATATACTTTGTATTAAAAATGTTTGTTATAAAAAGAATGTTAATCTACATCTGCACAGTTCAACTTTAGTTGATGCAGTTAAAAAATGATTGAGCATCCCATTTGGCTTTTCATATATAAGTCATGCGTAACTTTACGAACAGCTTTATGAAACACCCCCAAGGCCTGTGTCTTATAAGGACTTGCGATCGATCCAAATCAATTGCAAGTTTGCAGTCTCCTATCTCTCATTTAAATAATTGTGATTGATATCAATTGTAAATAAGTTGCAATTATATCAACTCTAAATATAAGACTTGGCCCTGGACTTTTTTAAAGGAAAGACTTGAAATCTCTACATTGGCATCATTTTGAACAGTTTTTACTTGTTCTCTCCTCCTCCTTCAGGTACCACAGGACCCATCCACGCTGCGCAAGAACATCTACTTCTGCCCGAGCTGCAGCAGCTACCTGCCGTCCACTGAGTTCCAGCTGGCCTCCAACTCCTCCGGCGTTGGGCGGTGCAGACGCTGTACCAAGCTGGACAACGATGCCAGGACCAGGCAGGACTACAGTCACTTCCGCTTCATGCTCAAGGGACTGCGCAAGTCAGAGGAGGCCATGGGAGACGGCTCAAGGATTGCTTTCCTATTGCAGGTGGGTTAGAAATCCATGTTACTCCTACAAGGATCAGGGGGGGGGGGGTGTTTCACAAAACTTGTCATCAGTGACAAATGACAGTTTTTGTTATAAGCTACTGAAATCCTTGCTTCTGATTGGTTATCAGCAGATTTGTCACTGATTTTTGTCATTTGTCATTGAAAAAAGGTCTTGTGAAACGGGCCTCAGATTATCATTCAGTTGCAATTGCTGGTTCGATGGCTTCTCTAAAAGAGCTGTTCTAAGATTTGCTACTGATTCTTAAAGAGATTCAAAAGAGGTGGTTATATGTTTATGTATTACAAAAGGAGAAGTTGAGTAGAGGTTCCTCTTTGTAATTTGTTGTTGGGAAAGTTTTTCTTTGGTCCTTCAAAAAAAAAAAATGATTACTACATAATTCCTTTACGGCGGCTTAAA
Organism: Strongylocentrotus purpuratus; assembly: GCF_000002235.5. Taxonomy (NCBI): domain Eukaryota; kingdom Metazoa; phylum Echinodermata; class Echinoidea; order Camarodonta; family Strongylocentrotidae; genus Strongylocentrotus; species Strongylocentrotus purpuratus. The sequence goes on along the minus strand of NW_022145612.1, from coordinate 41,890,542 downwards.
CATGAATCAGAATGATTACTGCGATTCATAATGTCGTCTTAAAATTTATATTATCTATCCACATTTACATTAATTGATTTTTACAAGTAAGAGATTTATAACATTACAAATATTCAAAGAAATTTGGGAATGCATGAAAACATAAGCAGAATCTGTTTTAATTTACCTAGCGCTTTGTAAAAAAAAGGCATAGGATTAGTTGAAAGGTCATCATTTTGATTTTATTCACCGAAAGTCAGAAATCATGCACAATTTCGAAGTCAAGACATCAGTTTTTAAAATGCCTTTGCAATTTAATTATTAGTTTGTAGCCTAATGAATATGGTCTTTCGTTGTTTCTTCCCCTGTGTAGGAGGCTGACCTGCGCTATTTGGTGGTTGATATCTGGAACACCCAGAGTGCCCTCAGCTCCTGGGAGGATCTCTATGATCTGGTATTGGTCCGTTGGGATAAGGATGAGGAATGGTCTCCGTGGAATTGCATCCTCCTCACCAAGGATGAGGCCAAAGCTCATTCACAGATTGATGACCTGGATAAGGTAAGTGCCAGTCTTCATGAATTATATACAGAGCTGGTTGGTTGGTTGGTTGGTTTTATTTTCCGTATAAAAATTCAAATACATACAAGAATACAATTTACAAAAATAATACAAATCAAGAATTAAAAATGGCTGGAATGCTCTATACAGAGCCCTTATCAAAATGGCTCTGTTCTTCCTAGACGTCCAAAGCTAATATATAACTTATGGTATAATGGTACAGTCAAACCTGTCTATAGCGACCGCCCAAGGGAAACACAAAAAGTGGTCTTTGTAGACAGGTTCCTTTAGTACATGTTCAATGAGAACCATTTTCAAGGGAAACAAAAAATGTGCTTGTTGTAGACAGGTGGTCTTTGTAGACAGGTGGTCACTAAAGCAGGTTTGACTGTATTCCACTGTGTAGGTTTTGTGAATATTTTTTTTTTTTTTTTTACATACATTTTCTATAATAGTAGGCCAAAATGATCAGTATTCTCTTTAAAATATTGCTCAATTATCAGTAAATTATAGCATTGATATAGGATGTGTTGGTAAAGATAGCGAGTGTAGCTTTGGGTTTAGGCAATTTTATTATGCATTATGACTATTGGAGTAATTACTTTATGCAATGAGGCTTCAGAAAAATAGCCACAGGGGGACTTATAGGTTTTGACCTTACATTATAATTTTTGAGATATACACGTACATAATCATGATTATAGCAGTAGAATATAATAACTTATTCTTTGTTTCTCCATTCATGTTTGATTCAGGCCTATGGACGTGTCTTCTGCCACAAGATCAAGACCAAGCACACTCGGGCTCGTAACTACTTCTCCCGTTTGCCCGGCATGGCTGAGGTAATGCATGAAACAGCAGCCAAGAAGAGCCACCAGGAGAAGAGCATATCGAATAGACCTGCGCTTACGCTCCAAGCATAGTCTCAACTTGATTGCTTGGGTGCATCTAAGGCCTAAAAAAGAAGATGTTGTATTGCCTTTTGCGACCGACCCCAAAATATTGAAATCTAGGGTCGGCTTTTTTAATTTTTAATTTTTTTTTTTTACTGTTTTTTAGAGAAAAAAATGTGGAATGAATTTTAAAATATATGCACAAAAATGAGAAATATCAGCCAAAAGAGGGAGAAAAAAAAGCAAGAAAAAAGATTTCTGAATGACCAACCCATGTTTTGGCACCTAAAGGGCAATACAAGATTATTCTTTTTTAGGCCTAATAGAACACCATGCCTAATCTCCGAAATAGAATATGAATACACCTACCATTACACTCAAAGCTTAGTCCCATCTTTAATGGTTTAGCTCATTGAAGAGAATGTTGTACTAAATCTTTGCTATGGAATGAACAGTCCTGCACTTACTCTCAAGGCCTCGTCACACCTAATGTCTTGTCTTGTGTAATAATCAAAACAGGGAATGAAAAGGCCTGCATTTACACTCAAAATTAAGTCACTGGGCTCATTTCAAAAAGCCCATATTCAATCTTTGTCTTAGAATAACTATGCTTTCACAAATTAAACTCCATCCCCTGTCGATGCCTTGGTTCATTTAAAGAATGCCACACTATATTTCCATTTTAGAACTTTAGTGGATTCGAGCCACTGAAACCATTCTACTAAACAAGCAAGCCACAATAGGGCACTTATGAAAGCGTGATGAGTTTAAGTTTGCAGAGAAGAAAAAGTTTCTAGGGATACATCATTAGGGAAAGGAGTCTCTTCAAACCATCTGTATTTATAAAGTAGAATTATATGTATTTATAAAGAAGCACCACTGTATAAACGCAATCAGTGTTTTTATTTACCTGTGAGTCATATACATGAAGTCTAGTATCCTTGCTTCCAAGGGTCAAGATATTCATGTGTTTTGTTGAGAACAAGAATAAATTATGCAAACTGGGGACGGTTAATGCATGTGATCATAACTTTTCAAAGGAAATCATATTTTTATAATTATGATGAATTGATTATTTTCATGACAACACAACCGCTAGGGCTCTGGGATCCTGTTTTTCACGGCGTTATCGCATTTGGTAAGGCTCTGTAAGTCACAATTTTGTAGCACGAGGGCTTGTTGATGACTTGCTACTACGGTAAATGCATGTTGCACTTACCTTCTGACAACCTCCTAGAGCGTACCTTTCGCTATGACCCAGTTGGCCAACAGCCCCAAAACCTGAAAGCCCTAGAGAGCAATAGCCCATGTGACCATTCGCCTGCAAGGCCGACGCATCGGTCTCATGGACCTTTCAACAAATTTGTTTAGGGTTTATGAGACCAGAATTTCAGTCTTACCGTCCCGTAGGTTGTTGGTCTCTTGAGCAATCTCTCAGTGAGATGTCACTGATAGTTTTCTTGTACTTGTCTTTTGCTCTCCAAATATCTAGGAATAAAAATTCCATGTTTTTCAATTATATTTCATGCTATTTCTAAATGTCAACACATCTTATCTTTCACTGAAACCAAAAGTGGAAAACAAACTACAGGGTTGAAAAGGAGTAAATATATTTTGGGTGGTTATTTTCTTATCAATGCATTAATTTTATGGTCTTGTTCCACCAGTCCAAAGATTGTTCAGCCATATCCGTCCACAAACGAGCACACTGTACTACATGTATATAACATTTATCTAGTTTGTTTACATATATATATATATTATTCAAATTGTACAATATTAGATGTATATACACTTTTTGTTTTATAAGGTAGATAACTTAATGAATTTGAATGAGTGATTGCTTCAACGCTAACTTCACTGTGCATAAAATGGATAAGCTCACAACACTGTATAATCCGACGACAGCCTCATGAAGAACATGCACTTACAGTTAGATTACAGATTACAGAGTGCAAAATGCATCTGAGGTTTTGAATAGTCGTAAGAAAACAGAATCAGGGGAAATTGTAAGATCAAATAAGCTGTAAGTTTGTGACACTGTGAACAATTTTGGGGGAAGAAGATTGCCAATTTCATAACATTGGCATTTTTCTTTAAATCTTAGTTGGATTATACAGTGTGTGATGGGCATCAACAATTGGAACGACTGCCTGTACATATCGAGATATAATGTATGTTTGTCATGTATATTTGATTATTAAATGATAGCTGAAGTCCTGAATATATTTGACTTGTGTTGATTGTTTTCTTGTCCTCTGGAAAATTGTATTCAAATTATTACCTGAATAATAATAATAATGGTGGGTTTTTGTATAGCGCTCATGTGTGTCAAACTTGACACTCCTGGCGCTCCACAACTCATGAAGATTCATGATTTTTATTATATAATGGTCTCTTTTTTTTGGGGGGGGGGGGGGAGGGGTGTAATGTAGAAATGTTTGTTTGGAAACTTCTTGCATGATAAAAGCAATAGAGTACAAACATTTTTTTTTAGAGAAAGAGAAAGAGAGGGGGTGGTGTTTATTTTATATAACGGTTGTTGTGAGCCAGAAGGGCGTTGACTTATATTGAAACACAGATTTATTAAGAAGAAGAAAACAAAAAAGGAGAACGAATGAAAAGAAGAAAAAGAGGGGAGGAGGAGAAAAGGTTAGGAAGATGAAGAACGTTTTAGACCAGCTTGAGCAGTGCTGTTTTAATCACCTTAGAATACCTTATAATCTCTCACTGAGGTGTCTTTCACTTAAGCTTCCATGAATTTAAAATTGCTATTCTGTCCTCCAACAGACTTTATCAATCTCGAGATCAATATAGGAATTACTAGTAACAAATTCGTTAGAATATATCGAGATTCAGTTTATTTGTTTTGTTTTTAATGATAAAAGTATTATATAAGTTTATTTCCAATGAAGTTTTCTGCCAGAGAGATAGTTAGTACTCTCTTTACAGAATCCTCCAAACATACTTTATATATATCATAGCCACATCGCCCTCCCTGATGAAAAAAAAACAATAGTACAAAAATAAATACTAAGGTCACAATATGCCACGAATAGAGTCTCGGAGTTCCTGTTTTCACTATTGGGTGCAAAGTCCACTAAATGTTTTGTGCTTATTCTCATGGTTGCCAATAAATGTACAAAAATGAATTGCGAAACTTGTGAATCATAGAAGTATCATAAATGTTAACGTTTTTCGCTCTACTAGTATTGTTCAATAGACCAGGCGAATAAAAGATCATGTACTTTGAACATTCGTTTAATTGCCATAATGTCAGTGGCATATATAGTGTCGTATATAGTGGCGTACACCCAGGGCGCAGTGGCGTAATGAGCAAAAACTGTTTTGAGGGGCAGAAAAGAAAAAAAAGTACAATTTACAAAAAAGTGAGAAAACTCCCCAAAATGAATCATGTCATTTCAGCAACATTTGTAAATCACTGGTATTAAATTAAAAATAAACCACGTTTTAATTGTATTAGGGGGCTACTGCCCCCCCCCCCCCCAGCGCCCCTCCAGTATGTCAGTACTGGTGTCGTATAAAAGAAGTGGAGGGGACGGCACTCCCCCGGACGGACAAGGGGAAGGGTAGCAGCGGAAAATACCTTGGATGACCCTGGTCCAGCTTTTTTCTTTCACCTTGGGCATTCGAACGGGGGAGGGGGGGGGGGGGTGACTTCACATTAGCGCTGGATATATATACCACTACTTAAAAAAAAAAAAACGCTACTAACTACATGTAGTCTTTTCTTTATCGATCTGACCTTTTTTAGTAATCTATATATTTTTTTTTCAAGTCAATATATTTACATGTTACAAAAATTATGTTTGTCATTATTTTGAGGGATCCACATTTTACAAGCTCTGCTTTTCGATGGATCCCTCCATTTCCACAGGTTTATCTTAAAGGTACTATGTCCCTTTTGCAGCCAACCTCAAATTCTGTAGAACTTTGCAGGAATTATGAATATGTCATGTATGTCCTATCTGTGAAATTTAAACGTTAGCAGTGTCCTCATATTCAAATTATGCAAGGAAACCCGTTTACTTGCTAGACTTCACTGTCAGACACTATTGAGTGACTGACTGGCTTTTTCCCTTCTTTGGTAATAACATACATGAAAAGAGTTTTAAAGGGTACAGGAGCATTTGTCTACGTCAATAACCCACTTCTTGTGATGGCCAAGATTAAACTGATTGAATCTTTGCGCAGCATAAAACGTATGACCATTCGGTACAATTGTCTGAAAATCAAGACTATTACTTTTGGGCTCTATAGCCCTAAAGTCGATTTGACAACTAATAGTCGTTATTTTCCCACTTGAAGACATTTTCAAGCCCCACCTTTTTTAGGGAAGTTCTAAATTAGTATTATCTTTCAAATGCAGTTGAAATTGAACTTTTTCATTTTTTTGGCCTGCAAATGGGACATAGTACCTTTATTCCTTTAACAAACTTTAAAAAACTATTATCCTAGATATTTATGTGTATTTTCTATCTCATAACTTTAAACCATGTAAAATGTACTATATTATTGAATGTTGAATTGTATATCTGATTTCTTGTCAAAATTACTGATCTGTTGGAAATGAAGAATAAAACGGAAACTGAAACTGAATGTTGGACATAAACCAAAGTGAAAATAGAGTTCACAACTCTGTATTTTTAAACAAATATTGGTGTCATTCATAACAAGATTGTTTTAACCCATTGCCCACTGGAACCGGATGGTCTCCGTATTAATCATATGGGATTTAGAGAATTCAGTAGTTAACGGGTGAATAGAATGTTTGTTGTTGTTGTTTTAGTCTTAAAGGTAAAGACCAGTTATGGTCATGCGATTGCATTGTGAAAGAAACGTTGTGGAATCGATCAGAAAAGGTTGATCATCTAGCATCTAGCATCTGCAAGGTTCTGGAATCATCAAAATGATAAGAAATTTGGCACATTCTTCGTAAAGTTACAAGCACTATACACAGAAACATGTATATGGGACTACCCTATATCTCTCACAGACCATGAGAGAAACAAATTTACCAAATATATAAATTAGTAGGCGGTTTCCCGGCAAATTTTTTATCATCATGTATTAGTCAAAACATATTCTTTCATATGATTGGTAATGAGAGCTTCCATTTCATTTTTTGAAATTGGGGCATTTCCAATACTGGCCTTTACCTTTAAAGGCGTGTGTCATTCAATTGTGAATATAATCAGTCTGGGTAGTCTTGTGACAGGATATGCCGTTGTGTGGCAACTGGCTTCTGTATCCTTTCATTGCAATAAACAATGTACACATAACCATGTGATTGTTGGTTTGCTGGTATATAATTATGAACACTTGAACATTTCGTTATGATGGATATACCATGTTGAAGCAGATTTCTTGAGTACGGAGCTGCACTACCCTCTAAGGAATATTGATTATGGAAATGGCAAAGTTACGAAAAGATTATCAGCATATCGTGGAAGCACCTGTAAGTTCACGAGTCTGTTTCTAAAGTTGTATCAGTTTTGCATTTCATGGGACCATAAGATACTACATAGCATATTAGTTCACAACGTATTGCTTATATATTATCATTATACTCGTGAGACCATAATAGTGGAGAGAGCAGCAGTGGCGGATCCGGGGTGGGGGGCACGGGAGGCCCGGCCCCCACCCCTGGCAAAAAAAGGCTTAAAACAAGATGGTAACAACAATTTTACCTTTTTATTTTTTGCTCAAGGAGGGGGGGGGGGATGTTGAGTAAACAAAATAGTGCTCACTACCCCCCCCCCCCCCCCGTTGAGCGAAAATAAATATGTAGATAAAGTTAGTGCTCATTACCTCCCCCCCCCCCCCCCTTGTCGCTAAATATTTTCTCACCCCTGGAGGATAGATAGATTGCCCATATAATTCTTTTTTTCTTATCCCTATTTTCTTACTTTTTATCTATTCATTTTTTCTCTAGTAGACGGTGGGGAGAGGGGCACAAAATATGCTCCGTAGCTAGGTAACTGCATGCGTGTGTATGTTTAAAACGTTTTCATGTTTATAAACACATTTGTCATTATCTAAGGTTTACCGCCGTGTAGCCGTCACAGTGTGTACCTCGGCTCCAGAATCTAACGTCCGCGGTTTCATAGAAGAGCTGTCACGTGAGCTAGATGAACTTGTGAAGGAGGTCAGATATCAACAGCTTTCTTACAACGAAGTCGAGAAATTCATCTTCAGAGACAAAGACATCGACGTCATGCTACTCTGCCATTCCATTAAAAACAGAAGGTTTGCTATCACGGACGTCATGGATGCACTCTACACCGGGTTTCTTCCTAGAGCTACAAGGGAGATAGGTGGGACTTCAATAATTATTCTTCGAACATCCGGGGGGGGGGGGGGGTGCGTAGATAGGCCCATGAAATCACGCGCCCCGGCCACTAATTTTAAAAACTTTTAATGTAAAATGTTTTAATGTAAAATGTTTTAGAACTATATAGTCACAATATTTTATTTAAACATATTTGTGGCTTACACCAGGCGCGTACGTAGGATTTTTTTCAAGGGGGGGGGGGGGTTAACATTTATAAATCGGGCCGAAAATTTCGCAACGACTCAGCCAGCCGCTGAATAAGCGGGGGGGGGGGGGTAAGAGGACACTTTTTGGGGGGGAGGGGGTCCCAAAAAATTTCGCAACGACTCAGCCGACCGCTGAATAAGCGGGGGGGGGGGGTAAGAGGACATAAAAATACCAAAGGGGGGGTTAACCCCCCCCCCCCCCTGTGTACGCGCCTGGCTTACACCCAGTAAATAAGATCGATTGGTTCTCTCAGGAAGCATTACAGTTATAAAAAGAATATATATTTTATTTGTTCTGAAAAGAAAATTGGCCTATGATGGTAACTTTTGGGGGCTTGATGTATACCCCCTCCCCCTTCTCTCCGGGAGTTTACATTTTCCTTGAACCGTCACCGACCATAAGAAGCACTATTCATGAACACTACCTGTATTCTGTTGCCAAATATGCAAGAATCCGGTAACCCACTGGAACAACACCTTTAATTATTTGTTGTTTAAGATCAAATCAAATCTGAGTGTTTTGTTTAAGGGTCCACTAACGCCCCCTCTCCTTTTCCCTCTTTCTCTGTCTCTCTCTCTTTCTCTGTCTCTCTTCTCCTCCCTCTCTGTCTTACTGTCCCTCTTGCCAATTCTTCTGTAATATTCCAGGGAAAGCAAAAGTCGGGGTGATTGTACATGACATGTCGATGGAGAACATCCTCGATGATAGAAAATACGAAGAAAAGATGGAATCTTTCCGTCGTCAACAGCCAACCACTTTCAAGAATGCCGCTATGGTTTTCATCAGCGGACAGCTAGCCGATTCTCCTCCCCAACTTGGGCCAGGCAACTGGACTGAGCTTAGAACTTTTATCGCAAAGGCATCAAGATTATCCGAAGCACCTCCACACAAAGCTCTTCGGGAGGTGCTTTTACCAGCGTTTCTCATTTTTGCGATTATAGTTGCATTAATTGTCGGGTTGAGCGTTGGACTAACCTGAATGCAATGTTGAAAGCTGATGAGAGATTTAAGTATTGCATAAATATAAATATCTATTTTGTTCTGATCGATGAAACCTCTTGAAATTCATGCTTTTACCTAGCAATTCATTTCATGACCCGGACTCTAAGAGGACGAATGTTTAAATTTAATTGGCACTGATGATACGTAAGACTTTGTGAGTTTGGAGGGGGATGGCATCAAATAATTTGTATAGTTTGATTGTATATTGACCTTGTTCTTCTTTTGCCCCTCCCCCTCCTCTCCTCCTCTCTCCTTCTCCCCCCCCCCCCTCTCTCTCTCTCTCGTTCTCTCTCTCTCTCTCTCTCTCTCTCTCTCTCTCTCGCTTTCTTTAACCTACATGCCTATGTATTTATTTCTTGTTATTTTTGTTTCGCATTTCTCAAGCATCGCTATTGTACTACTCGAGGTCCAGTGTACACTGAGTTTCATACTGTGCAAGTTCGCTTGGTGACCGATTTGAAATCTGACAAGGTTACTGAATAGATATGCTGATCAATCATACCACAAGCATTCTGGATTTATCCATGCTCATATTCAGGGAAACTCCTTCTGCCAAACATAAGTAATGTCATTAACAACGAAAGTGATACAGCATAATTGTATGGTTTCATAATTTCCTTATTTGACATAAAAATGACAGTGATTCACTGGTGGAAGTCGAAAGTATATGACAGTTCTGAAAATTAATAGCACATGGCCAACAAGACTAGAAAACCTTATCTTTCCTTTTCTAAACCAAGAGTTACTGATGTATACACCGACATCCCAAACCTATTCTTTACCATTTGAACAAGTTTGTAATAGATAAAAACAAAACAATCCAATTCAAGAAGAATTCTATGAATGAAAGTCAATGTAGAGGTCCGTTTTTGTGTTAGCATATCTTCATGGTGCTCCAGTAAAAGAGGGCTAGGCCTACTCCTATTTTGGACCATGGCTTATCTATCATGAATGATTGGGGGAGATGGGGGGGGGGGGAGGGGTAATGAAACTTTGCACAAAGTTTAATAATTGAAGGAAGGTATGGGTGTGGTGGCAGCTGCCATCATCGCTCCGGGAAAATACGCCCCTGAATTGCAGTCCAATATACACATAATATATTCATTTTTTGTGCAAACTTCCTGACTAAGGAACGAGTTGCGTTTCGAAAATTCGGACATTGAAGATTTATTTATCAATAAAGTGTCAATAATGCAATACAAAATCGTCTGTCATCTGTTTCACAATATTGTATTTGATGTGGCGCATTTTCCTACTTGTAATCCAAAGGTACACATAATGAGTCTATATAAAACATAATAATTCTTATTCTCTATATATACAATACATGGACTGAGTCTCTCAAAAAGTTTGGTGAAACTGATCCGTAGGATCACTACTGCCATATAGAGGCATAATGATGGTGTTCTGAACAATAGCACAATAACAGTCTGTAATTAAGAATATAATGTATCATCTCCTAAATCAGAATGTAGCAGTAAGTCTTATGACTGAAAGTCGACCCATCTCCTCTATCTTGTTTCATGATTCTGTATAGGTTTGTTTTCTTTTCATTTATTTGTACTTCTTTTCCTTCTGTATTGTCGGTTTTCTCATGATTTTAAATTCTTTTGATGATGATGATAATAATAATGATCGATGATTGTTTTACCTGATGGCTAAGACACTAAGACAGCATATATATGCCTCTAAGTAAACAACCAGGAGACCGACGGCTTTAAGTCCTCCCCGAGGATAACGGTAACGACACCACTGCTCCACCACTGAGCCACCGCGCCTCCTCTATTGATTATTCCGTAGAAGTTTCCATCGATTCCATAATGTAAATATGCATTACTGAATGGCTTGTGCAATTTTATCCTTTACTTTATCACCATGCCGCAAGTGGAAACAATATAATTATAATGTACAGAGTAACTGTATGCCTACTTATTATTATGTTTAGCATATGTTATTGTAAAACTATAGTATTTGACAGAAATATATAAATAAATCAATGATCAATGACGATTTGCGTTTTGTGTTTAGTTATTGTATATTTCATATCAATTTGGAATTGAAAGCATATCGACCCGAGTTCAATGTAATTCTTAAATATTATCATAACATTTTAGACAGATAAACATACCCATTCTTTTTAAAATGTGAATGTAAAAGCACACACCTTTAGTCGACACACAATGCCATGTACTCCCCTGTCAGACTACTTGAATCGATACTTAAAACAACACATTATTGTATTAAACATGTAGGTTACTATTTGTAGTTCCACCCCTCAATGTTTCTCTTCATCCCACCCCACATTCATTAGACATATTGAGCACCTCCTCTCTCACTTTCTACCCTCACAGACCACGTCTTTTTCTCACATTTAAAAAATGTGCCTGAGACAGCTACCATCATAGTCTGTTGTTCCATTCAATTCAATTTGCTTTTACTTGGTAAGACTCTCCCCGCCGCCTTCTTTTCCCCTCTCCCCTCCCCTCTCTCTCTTTCTCTCCCTGTCTCTCTCTCTCTCTCTATCTCCCTCTTTCTCCATCCCTCTCTCTCTCTCTCTCTTTATCTCCCTCTTTCTCCATCCCCCTCTCTCTCTCTCTCTCCTTTTTCCCCTCCCCTCCCCCTCTATCCCCATTTCCTCTCTCTTTCTCTCCCTCTCCCCCCTCTTCCCCTCTCTGTCTGTCTGTCTGTCTCTGTATCTCTCTTTCTATCTCTCTCTCTCTCTGTCTCTCATTCTGTCTCTCATTCTGTCTTTCTCTCTCTCTCTCTGTGTCTCTGTGTGTGTGTGTGTCTCTCTCTCTCTCTCTCTCTCTCTCTCTCTCTCTCGGTTTTAAACAAACATATATATAGGTGTCGCTTGGATTGCGAGCCTTGACGGATTCATGATCGAGATTACGGGGATTCCCCGTTCCGATATCATGCGTCTTGCGTGGTCTCGTGACTCTTACTCAATGTTCAGTGTGTTAACCCGTGTAGCTTACGAATATTGTTTTGTGGTGCTCAATCATTGTCAGAGGGAACGATGATCTCTTCAACATTAATATCGTAGCTCATATACGAACATTAAATGGGTTCTTCGGGGGTAAGTTACAAAGAAAACAATAATGACTCTCTATCATTACCTGTATATTACTATCTATTCTTAGTATATTTTGAATGGTGGTTTCATGACTCTTTAATACTGAATGTTGTGTTAACCCGGATGTATTACTCTTGAAGCCTATACTGCAGGGATTCACAAACAACAGTGTAGTCACTATGAACATGACAGACAATGAAAGCGGACAAAATATACAGTTCCTCAGGTAGACAAAGGGACATCCCTTCACTGCTATTATGTAAAAAGGTGTAGAACAGGTGAATATGCATGTGACACCTGTTCTACACATTTTTTTACATAATAGCAGTGAAGGGATGTCCCTTTGTCTACCTGAGGAACTGTATATTTTGTCCGCTTTCATTGTCTGTCATGTTCATAGTGAGTGTCATTGATTGTTTTTGTCTCGCTGGTGTGGTGCTCAGTCATTGTCAGAGGCTAGGGCGATCTCTTCCAAATTTAATGTAGCTTACGAACATGAAATGGGTTCTACGGGGGTAAGTTTTTAAGGGAAACAATGAGGACTCTTAATTGTATTCCATTGTTTCATCACCTGTATATTAGTATAATTATCATATTACATTATCATGTTCGTAAAGTGACTGGATTGAGTATATGCGGCAACTACATGCAGTAGTATACTTTCAATAATAGACTATTATTTGAACACAACGGCATTGGTTAAATCAGAATGATCGGTTGAACCGTACCTGTATACCGTCAAGTCCGATTCCTTCGACCTTTCTTCAGTGGGCCATTTAATATAAAGCTTGATAAGGGATAGTGCATATTCTATTTTGCACCGGTAGTTGTGACTTTAATACTCTGAACATTATGACCGTATCTCAGATCATATTATTCTTGGGAGCCTGTCAAGGGGGGGGGGGGGGGTGGTTGTCAAAGGCAGTTTTGGTTTATGTTCATGCAACATTAAGATTACGTGATTCATGTTGCTGGGAAAAATTATTTCCTACCACTACCAGCGACCAAGAAAAGAGTCTTCGTGAAATTTTCAAAATGGACGCAAAAACATTTTTGTAATTCTAAGAAGACAACACGATAGTCATTAAAGTAGGGACTTAAAGCACACAACACAATGTCATTCATATCTGTTGAAAATACACTTCCTTGTTTCGACCAAGGAGTTACTACACTCAGGACTTTATACGCATTATAAATAGCACATATATTTTTGTATTATTTTAAATTTGTTTTAATATACAAGTCAAAAGTGTTTATTTACAGTGGGGGAAAAAAAGACGTATATTATTGGATATACTAATAGAGTATACTTCTCATAATGGCTAATGAAATTCCATATCCTCTGATTTTTTTTTTAAACGAGGATGAATCCACTCCGCTAATCCCCATATGTGAAGCAACACGAAAGGGAGTGAATGTCGTGGTATGTAGCTGTAGTCGCCCTGATAACGTGGAGGGGATCATGCTGCTCATCAATGCAAACATGGCGGATGTCGTCAAAACTGTGAGGTTTCAGGCTCTCCCTTACAACATCAGAGACATGGATGCGTTTAATTTCAGTGGGATAGATGTTCTACTTCTATGTCATTCTATAGAGAACAGGCGATTCTCACTTACCAACGTTACTGATGCTCTCTATGATGGTTTCTTACCAAAGGCCAGAATGTATTTAGGTATGTGCTATCTTTCATTATATACCTCACTTAAGAAATCCAGCCATCTGATTGGTCGAAATTGCATTCATAAACTTCAACTATTCCTGTAAAATTCCCGGTAAAATTCCAAACCCGTGTAATAGTTCAAAAAAATAGTTCTAAAATCACAGTTACCATGGTTACTGGGAAAATAGTTCAGTCTTGGTGAAATACCCATAGGTTTACATGTTAAAAAATGGTCTGAGCAATCGAGGATACCGTACGTGTGCGATGAATTGGTCGGTAATTTCAATACAATTGAATCTCGATGGATGAATTTTATCTTGCATTGTTGACATGAAGACGAAAATAAACTTCCAAAAACAACATTTGCCGATAGATCTTGATCTAAGTTCGTGCCAATGCATTGCAAAAGTAAAAGTAGGGCCCGTTTAATGGAGCTGCCGCGAAGCATCCAGCACGCGAAGCCGTTTTCAATCCATTTTAATGTATACATCAGAGAAAACTGCTGAGTATGGTATTAGTGCGCGATGGCCGAGCGGTCTACGGCTGTGATTTTAGTCACATCATCGTTGATACGCAAGAGATCGAATCCAATCTTCAAAAAAAAAAAAAAAAATATATTTTTTAGTCTACTCTCAAAGATACAGTCATAAAAAACAACCGTGCAGACAAACTAGATGAAGGCCAAGATGGTGTCATAAGTTGACTCTTTTTTGGCATATAAAAGTATTAATGACTGCTTTAATATTCGAGAAATAGTTGTTTTTATACGCTCTCGGGAAGGTTACAATTGGGCTATTGTCCAATTAAGAGGACACTTTTTTTTTTTTTTTTTGGTCTGGAAATTTAATAAATTTGAAATTTTTCTTTGTTGGGGGGGGGGGGGGGGGGGGGGGGGGGGGTAAGGTCACCTTTTTTAGGTCAACCATGGGCATAATTTTTTTTTTTTTTTTTTATAATTAAAAAAAAAAAATCCAAAGGGTGGGGGGGGGGGTTTAGGGGGGTTTTAGGGGGGTTTACACACATAAAAATATCAAAGGGGGGTGTTCACACCCCCCCCCCCCCCTGCGTACGCGCCTGCCTCTCAGCGCCGCCCACCCAGGCGCGCCTCAGGGTAATGGCAGGATCTGCGCGCGTTCCCTTGAGCATATCAAACAGCCAGGCCTCTCAAAGCTGTCGATATCTCTATACTAATAGTTTTATTGTGGGAGCCATTTAAAACAAATTGAATAGAGAAAAATGATTAAAGTGGTACAATCGCTTATATTAGAATCATTGTTAAATTGCTGTAAACAACGTTAAAAAGGTTTACGAGAAGACAATTTTAAAGCAAGGAGAAAGGAAAGGGAAAAGAAACATATTTTGAAATGTTTCTGATTATGTCTTAATCCGAACAGGGAAGAGCAAAGTAGGAGTGATAGCACACGACTTCCCCGATGATGCACTCTTATCGGATGAAATGGCTTCCAAGATGGAAATATTTCGCGGTACCCAGGAGAGGACATTCGCCAATTCATCTCTGGTGTTGATCGGGGGTCAGCTCACGCGAACCCCGGTGGGACTAACAAATGATCAAATCAATAAAATCAAATGGTTCTTTCATGAAGCCTCATCGCCGACGATAGGAGAATGCTTGCGAGTTTGTCTCCATTCGTGCTTTACTTGTTGCTGTTAGATGTCATTTGGTGGGAGAAAGAGAAGAATCCTTTGGGAATGTTGAATAATGATCACATCCACCGAGATTATTTAATTATTTCTTTTCTGCATGGCTCCATCATTTTACACCATATTTCATGTTTGTTTCAAAAATCATTATTTTGCAATAACGGAAACTCATTGTGTTCAATTGAATTCAATTGAATTCATTTCATTTGTTGTCAAATTCCAACATCAATTAAAACAATGTGTAAAAACAGTCAATGGGCAATAAAATCATTTTAAAAACTATGAAATTTCAATCAAACGACTAAGAAGATAAAGAACACAACAAGTATAGCATTCAATGAGAAACAAGGCAAAGAAAGGGGAAAAGTAGACCATTTAATACGCAATTCAGTATTGACAGACAACATAACAAAACATATTAAGTGGATAAGTGGAAAATGGTGGACACAAGTTTGTGGCTTGTTAGAGTGTGTAAACCTATTTTAGTATTTGTTTTTACATTATTATTATAAAATTTAGAGATCGGTATATATTTGGTATACATAAAACAAAATACATGAGAACATGAGAACATAAACATAAAAAAAGATATAAGAGCATCGAACCGTATGGTATGGTTCCACAGGATAGTTTAAGAAGACATATTTAACAAATTAAAAGTAATCAATAGGAACAAATTAAACGTTTCTTATATTGCCTCCTGAATGTGCTATTAAATGAAATATCGATTTGGTTACAATTTACATTTTTCCGAAGAACTGGACCCAAATATCTCGGAGAGTATTTTGAATAATCAGTGTTGGCTAACGTGTGATATAATCAACTTCAATAATCATGCAGCTTCAATAATCAATAAGGATTACATAAACTTCTGAAGTGGTTCTTGAACCCGGGTAAAATTCCTTTTCTGACTATATGCGTTTTGAGAAGAAAAAAGTATATATGATTATAATATGATTAGAATTTATTATGAATGTGATTAGAGGTAGGGATATATACGGTATATTCAGGGATGCAAGATCCGGATCCTGTTCATGAATCTATGAGGGCAATACCGCATGATTTTGTTAACGATGTACTTCCTCAAGACTATGAATCTATGATAATATCGTTGTTAATAGTATTCGCAATTGTAACAATTCTATATCTATAATTTATTTCAAGTGCAGAAGTCTAAAGAAAAACTTTGACAATTTTATATGTACTCTATCATTTATTTCCCTCATCCCGTTTCTATCTTTGAATTATGTGAAACTTGACTCACTGAATAGAAAGCATATTTTTAAACCTTGGTTTACCTTTGAACTAAAGAAACTATGTAGAAAGAAAACTTATGTATCGGAAATACATCAAAAATCCAAGCACCTACCGGAAATCCGTCAATACTGCAATCGGAGATCAGGTGATTTGTGCTACATGGGATTATTTATGTCGATGACACAAACTTGTTTCTATAAGAAAAAAATATTACATATTTATAAAACACCTTGAATTCGGAATTATTAAAGATTCTGATTGGTTTGTATCTAACAAATTGAAATAAATCTTATCAAGAAATTCATGACATGTTGCATGTTGTACAGCTCTATTATCACACACTATTCCCTTTGTAAGTCGGTTAAAAGTTCAGGATATACACAAATTGCAAAAATCAAATTTATGTTTTCGTACTTTCACAATTTGTTGTCTAAGTTTTTAGATGTTTATTCATGAAAGTCGTCCGTTTGTCCATACTCTACCAGACAGTCCTGTCAGATTCGCATTCCTACATTTAAGTGTGAATTTTCTCGTACCACACTCACATTTAGTGGTCCCAAAATATGGAACTGTCTGGAGTCTGAAATAAACAGTTGCCCTTCTTCTTCGAGTTCCAAAATTTTTTTTTAAATGAATTGATTAAGTATTACATCCACTGATATTTGCTTTTTGTGTGTGTGTGTGCGCGCGCGTGGATATGTGTGCGTGTGTCTAAACTATTCTTAATTCATTGTCTATCATTATGTATTAAATATTTCGGGGGACACGCCTGTGATAGACCTTTAGCCTTTGTTAGTCCCTCCACATTGTGTTTTGTTGTTATTTCTATCTGTTATGATTTTGTACTAAACCTTTTATTGTTGTTGGATTTGTATATATAAACATGTACCTTGCAATGTTAATATGTTGTTTTGTATGTTCTCATTGTCACTTATATCGATTTGTGGAAAGAATAATTTGAATTGAATTCGTTAACATAATTATATCTGATATTGTATTGTATTGATTTTGTATCTAGGACTGTGTGTATATACAGTTGTATAAGTTATATCAAGAACATTAAATTTAAATGCTAACATTGTATTCATTTTGGATAAGGATATGCAAAATTTAAATATTATGGTGCTGGAATTTTTTTAAAAGCAGTATAGCTAAAGTAATATATAATTATTTCCTGATGCAGATTGTCGCTATCCAGATTTTACTGTCATGATTATTTATCGATTTTTATATCATGTGACTGTGACTTTTAAGAAACAATGCAAATATTTGAGCTTTAACTTTTAACTTTCAAGTTTTACGATCTGTAAACTTTTAACCTCCAACTTTTAGCTTAGCTTTAGCTCTGCGGTATTTTATTTAGATTAATAAAAGTATATTTTTAGCTAAATCATTCATCATTATCAAAAGTCTTAATACCTGTTTCCATTATCAATCTATATTTTTGCTCTTGCTCTTTAAAAAAATTATGTATTGTGCTTTTATTTATGCTATTTATCATGTTTCATATTGTTTCACATCATATGTTAATTGTATTCAATAACGCAGGGCTATCTTGCAAAGCAGGTTTTTTTTTGTACTGATGATACTACCCTGTATAAAGAAGACGGAATAAATAAATAAGTAATTAAAATATATTAAAATTATTGTTAGTATCGTTATTGTTATTATTAGTAGTAGTAGTATAAGGTCATTATAAGAGCAATCCATTTCATGTTACTTTGCTGCAATGAAACACTTCCACACTGGAATAAGTTAGAATGAGAAAGCTCAGAAATTAATTTCACTTTTACTAGAACCTACTTTCTCTAATCAATGCGCCCTATTCACAGGGAAAAGCCTGATTAAATCTGATTTAATTTAGTTATTTTTTTCATCAAAATCAAATACCGAAACATGACAGGGAGTTTACATTTCCTAAAGTTCTATTTCATTATTCTATTTTATGGCAAGAAATTTCATTATAAAATACAGCTTATGGGATCACTTTCTTCATCTGATATTCATTTTGTACCCCTAAATCTATTGTTAATGTTGTATAACACCTTAATTTTACCATATTTGAATTATTGACTCGTAGTTTGAGGATCTTCTAATAAATGTTTATTGAACAGAGTCCTTATCTTACAGAAAAGACTAACTAGAATGATGGCTCATTCTGATTTTAGAGCACATACCCCCCCCCCCTTTTTTTCTTCAAAATTTCATTATTTTGCTAGTATATGAACTGTCAGATTATAATCTTGATGGTTTTATGTATTTATATTATAAGATATTATTATCATTTAACTTTCACTCTTTATTTAGTGGAAATTCTGACATTCACATTCATAATACCTGGGGAAAATGTGATCATCGTATTGTATGCGGAATATATTCCTTACCTCGAAAATCCCTATCTCACAATGGACCTGTTTCTAGAAAAATTAATGAAAATATCAACAATTCTCAATCGGATTCCCTGAATATATTCAAATCCAATA
Source organism: Strongylocentrotus purpuratus (assembly GCF_000002235.5). Classification (NCBI taxonomy): domain Eukaryota; kingdom Metazoa; phylum Echinodermata; class Echinoidea; order Camarodonta; family Strongylocentrotidae; genus Strongylocentrotus; species Strongylocentrotus purpuratus. Next base: position 41,871,408 of record NW_022145612.1, on the reverse strand, counting down.
TTCAAAATGACCTTCTACACAATTTTTAATACTTCCGATCATTCATTTACCACAACTGAATTGTTATTTTTTATTTATTAATTAGTTTTTTTCTTCTTCTTTTCCAATTATAAATTATACATTTATTAATACATACATGGGGTTATCATGTTCTTAGTTCATAAATTGTTGTAATCCCCCACATTAATTTGTATTATTCTGTATTTCTGCTTTTAATTAGTGTTAATTTTATTCCTAATGTTTATTATGTCATTAATGTGCTAAACAGGTGCTCCTACCCCCCCCCCCCGCTTATTCAGCGGCTGGCTGAGTCGTTGCAAAAATATTTGGGACCCCCCCCCCCAAACAAAAAGCTCGGCCCGATTTAAAAATGTTAAACCCCCCCCCCTTGAAAAAAATCCTGCGTACGCCACTGGTGCTAAACATTAACTATGTTCATGTATATATCGTATATTGTTTTGTTATTTTTTATGGAAATGTGGAAATAAATCAATTCAATTCTTGTTAATTCCCCACTCTGACACCCCCCTCTCTCTCTCTCTATCTCTCTCTCTCTCTCTCCCCCTCTCTCTCTATCTCTCTTTCTCTCCCCTCTCTATCTCTCTCTCACACAAACACACACACACATGCACACACACACACGCACACACACGTACACTGACAAACGTACTCTACAAGCTCCATTTACATTACAGAAGGTGACTACTTACCGCTGTCAGCTATTTCACACGGAAAATGGGCATGTTATTTGATGACTTATTTTATGATCATCTCTGGAGTCTAAAGTCCACCAGTCTATCCGGTGAGCCGGAGACGAAAGGAAAATACATACACATTTTTAGGGCTATATTGTTACTATATTCAGGGGATAAAACTTTTACATTGAATTCCTATACATTTATTTTATTCATAATTCCAGGAAATGATGTTCGTATATAAATATATATATATATACAGGGGCGGTGATCCGGGGGGACGGGGGACACTCCCCCCCCCCCCCCATTTTTTTTAGGGTGGGATCGCCCCCCCCCCCTGGAAAATTTGAAAAAGTGCACACAAATAATGGATAGCAAATACTGACTAAAAACTGCTACACAAGAGGACAGAGTTTAGACTAATAAAATACAACTATCTTCTCGCTTGGTCGCTACGCTCTCTCGCTAAATATCATTCCCTCACCTTCGCCTCTTTCATTCACTATGCTCTCTTATCCCTCGCATTTCGTTACCCCCCCCCCCCCCCGGTCTTAAAAAGAAATCGCCTCCCCTGTATATATATTTGTTTTGTCAGTGGCGGATCCAGGGAGGCACAGGGGCACGTGAATTGTTAAAATCAGCCCCAAATTCGCCAAAAATGTACTGGCAAACAGGGACGTGCCCCCCCCCCCGGCCCCCCAAAAAAGAAAAAAAGTGCGCACTGCTCCCCCCCCCCCCCCCCCCGCTTATTCAGCGGCTGGCTGAGTCGTTGCGATTTTTTGGGGACCAAACAAAATATATATATATATATGTCCTCTTACCCCCCCCCCCCCCCGTGTGCCCCCCGGGAAGAAATTCCTGGATCCGCCCCTGTTAGTATTAGTATTAAGTTTTCCTTCTAACTCAACATCTTCGCCTGGGGAAGTCGGTTGGACTTTTTTTCTACAGTATTCCGTATGACAAAATAGCTTACGGGAAGCATTTGCCGCTCCCCCCCCCCCCCCCCCCCATATACACAGTTCTGATTATCCTGGATCTCCTCCTTACATGCATTATGAGAGTGAAATAAAGTGACGGAAGTGATCCATTGATTTGACAAGAAAAACAAAGCAACCGGGTTGTGCATGCCTAGTACTCTAGTAGTTTGCTGTTTGTCTGATTTGATCAACTGATAGGTGAAAATCGATTCATCAAAATGGCCGAGAGATCAACAGAGAGGAGCAAAATAGTAAGCAATAAATCATGTGTTTATAATTTATATTAAACTGCGGGTAATTTTAAATCTTAGTCTTTTATTTGGCTGAAATTGATTCATCAGTATATGGTGCACGATTATGTGTGATAAACTCTGCAAAACAGTTGAGAAACTCAAGATTGATCGAAAATATATCCCATGAACTATCATTCTCTTACGCCAGTCCTAATGGCAATTCCCTTATTAGGTTTATTGATTGGACTTCACTAACAAAATCATTAAAAATTAATTTTAGTCTAATTGTTGATAAACAATTTCCAATGATTCTAATGAAAGGAACTAGGCCAGTGATGTGATGAATATTATCAATCAAATTCGAGTTTTTATTCTTTGTGAGCAGGTGTATTATTGCAAACATAACCCTTTGTAATAGTTTGATCTGCATTATCCGTTTTGTTTTAGCCATCAGATTGTAATACATGCAGGGGCGTCGCCAAAGGGGGGGGGGTGCGACAACCCCCCCCCCACCTGTCAGGATATTGTCGGTAAAATTGCGCTGCCGTCGGGAAAAAGGAGAAAAGGGTGAGGGAAAAAAAGAGAGGGAAAGGGAAAGAAAAGTGAGAAAGGAAAAGAAAGGAAAGAAAAGAAAAGAAAGGAAAGAAAAGAGAAGAAAGAAAGAAAGGAAAAAGAAAAAGAGGGAGGAGAGGAAAGAAAGGAAAGAAAGAAAAGGGGGGAAAAAAGAGAAAAAAGAGTAAAAGGGAAACAAAATAAACGGGGGTGAAAGAGAGGAGAGAGAGGAGAGGTAAGAGCCTGAGAGAGGAGGAGTGGAGGTAAAAGAGAGAAGGGGGTTGTTGGATGGAGTCGTCTCGTCGAGGGAGCAAGAAAGACACGGGTAAATATGTTGCTATGTCGGGTCAGCTGTGTCGGTATTCTTGCTCGATCCTCGTGTACATATCAATGCAGAAGTTTGAAGTCGGTGAGATGTATATTGTCGGTCGGCCGACAAGTTTTTTTCCCTTACGAACTGTGACTTTTTATCCGCTGTGACGACTTCAAGAGTGACTACAACTACAATACTTGTATTTTCTCGAAGTTTCACTTTCCTATAATATCAGCTAAAGAAATCAGAGGTTTAACATTTTCGGGGAAACTAAATTCAAACAAGGTTTAAGAGTCAACAACGGTACGACGAATCGCCTTCCTTTCTCTATATTGTGATGAAACGCCGTAAAAAAAATCCACGCTTCGCGCGGAAGGGGAAAACTGAATTCAGACAATTAGGGCTTATTAAGAGTCGAAAACGGTACAACGAATCATCTTCTTTCTCTAATAATTTAATGAAACGTCAAAATTTCCGCGCTTCGCGCGAAAGGGGGACAACTGAATTCAGATAAGGATTAAGAGTCGAAAACAGTACACCAATTAGGGCTTATTAAGAGTCGAAAACGGTACAACGAATCGTCTTCTTTCTCTAATAATTTAATGAAACGTCAAAACTTCCGCGCTTTGCGCGAGAGGAGGAGAAACTGAATTCAGACAAGATTTAACAGTCGAGAACGGTACAGCAAATCGTCTTCTTTTCATAATAGTTAAATGAAACGTCAAAGCTTTCGCGCTTCGCTCGGAAGGGGGAGAAACTGATTTTAGACAAGGATTAACAGTAGAGAACGGAACAGCAAATCGTCTTCTTTTCATAAAAATGTAATGAAACATCAAAGCTTTCGCGCTTTGCGCGGGAGGGGGGGGAACTTCATTTAGACAAAGATTTACAGTCGAGAAAGGTACACTAAATCGTCTTCTTTTCCTAATAATTTAGAGGCCTATTACCCACACCCCCTATGAGTGCTCTTTAAGTGATTCGCTTGCTCACTACCGCCCTCCCTAAAATAAGATCCTAGCTCCGCGCCTGCATTAAAATATATCAGCTATGATGCTGACTAAGTTGACGAAATAATTCGTATATTTATGTCGTCGAGGAAAATGACCATTTGCGCATATGCAAGTACTATATATAGTCCACATGAAAAACAATTTAGCCCTCGGCCCCGGGTTTATAGGGTTAAATTTGTAAATATTGGACATTTAATTTTGTCGGTAATTGGTCGCTAGTTTTTTCGGTAATCGTTGGCCTCTACACCCCCCCCCCCCCCCCCCTCCACTGAAAAAGGTCTAGCGACGCCCCTGAATACATGACTCTCACGGAGCGTGCAAATAATCGCATGGGCCGTGTTATGAGTAGTTTGGAGTGCATAATCCTTTAAATTTGAACTTATCTGTTTTCATTTTTAGTCTTTATAATCATTTTTGTATCTACAGTGAACTTAAAAGAGGGGGAGCAATAACAATAATAATTGTAAAGCTAGTTGAACGTAGACCCATGAATCAAATGCTGTATTTTCAATGTGATACATTTTGTTCACGATCTGAATAAAGCACATGGAAATTACAATGTTTTCCTCTTGATGTTTCTGTCATTTTGTAATCATGGGACGTATATGGTGGCCCTGAAGGGACATCGCGAATAGACTAAATCGTGAAAAATATGCGATAAAATTCACGATATCGTCAATTTTATCGCATATTTTTCACGAAGAAATTCACGAAATTGACGATATCGTGAACTTTATCGTGAACTTTTCGCGATGAAATTGACGATATCGTGAATTTTATCGTGAAAAGTTCACGATATAAAGTTCACGATATCGTCAATTTTATCGTGTACTCTATCGTGTACTCTCCTGACGGGCGCTTCGTAAACAAAACCAGCCCTAGCTGGGGGAGACAGAGAGAAGGAAAAAAGGGAAAGGGAAAGAGAAGATAAAAGGAAAGAAAGAATAATAAGAAGAAAAGAGGGAAACGGGGGAAGGGCGAAAGGCTCTTACCTCCCCCTCCCCCCTCCCGCCATAAAGGGAAAGAGAAGGGAGAGGGAAAGAAAATATAAAAGGAAAGAAAGAAGAGGAAAAAGAATAAGAAAAGAGGGAAACAGGGGCGAATGGCTCTTGCCTCCTTTCTTTTCTTTCTTTTCCTTTCTTTCCTATTCTCCCTCTTTTTCGTTTTTCTCTTTCTTTCTTCTCTTTCCCTTTCCTTCTCTCTCTCTCTCTTATTTATTTTTGGCGGGGGGCGGGGGGACGAGGCAAAAGCCCTTTGCCCCCGTTTCCCTCTTTTCTTCTTCTTCCTCTTCTTTCTTTCCTTTTATCTTCTCTTTCCCTTTCCCTTTCCCTTCTCTCTCTCTCTCTGATTTATTTTTTGGCGGGGGGGGGGGAGGGGGGGGGGGGAGGGGGGGGGGAAAGAGTCCTTCGCCCCCCCCCCCCGTTTCCCTCTTTTCTTCTTATTATTCTTTCTTTCCTTTTATCTTCTCTTTCCCTTTCCCTTTTTTCCTTCTCCCTGTCTCCCCCAGCTAGGGCTGGTTTTGTTTACGAAGCGCCCGTCAGGAGAGTACACGATAGAGTACACGATAGAGTACACGATAAAATTGACGATATCGTGAACTTTATATCGTGAACTTTTCACGATAAAATTCACGATATCGTCAATTTCATCGTGAAAAGTTCACGATAAAGTTCACGATATCGTCAATTTCGTGAATTTCTTCGTGAAAAATATGCGATAAAATTGACGATATCGTGAATTTTATCGCATATTTTTCACGATTTAGTCTATTCGCGATGTCCCTTCAGGGCCACCATAGACGTATGAAATAAATTATCAGAAGCTTGATTTTGGCATCTTCCATTATTTTCCTTGTACAGCTAAAGCACGTAGGAGAAGGGAAGACGGTAGATGTGTGCGTGTGTAGCTGTAGTCAAATGAACACCGTGCAGGGATTAATCCAACAGATCAAAGAAGAAATGACGGACGTCGTCGGAAGCATGACGTTTCAGACTCTCCCTTACAACATCAGAGACATTAATGCGTTTGATTTCAGTGGGATAGATGTTCTACTTCTCTGCCATTCTATAGAGAACAGGCTATTCTCACTTACCAACGTTACTAGTGCTCTCTATGATGTTTTCTTACCAAGGGCAAAGAAATTCTTAGGTATGATAAGTGTATTCCTTGACATAATTATTTTGTTCATGCATTGTTCATGGCCTCAAGAAAGAATTCTACCAAGGGCGTGGGGATGGTACATGTACCTAACAGGTTAATTATGTGTCTTATTATGACGGGAAAGATTATGATAAACAGTCAAGCCCGTCTGTTGAGGCCACCTTAAGGCCACAGAGAAGTGGACACCATAGACAGGTGGCTTTTCTATCCAGGTTCTCCATTGACGTACACCTCTTACTGGAAAGAGAAAAAGTGTATGGCCACTAATTAGACAGGCTTGATTGTAATCGCCGCCTTGAACTCAAGTTTGAAGGAATTAATATGCACAGAAGAAATGAGGTTTATATTCATTATCTTTTCAGTATAACATCAACTTCAGTAAACAGGGATCCTCAACACCATTCAAAATACAGCAAGCGTTTACATGTCATTTTTTTTTTAAATTAAAAAAAACATGTATATATTTCTTTTTAGTTTTGCCTAAGTTCCCTGCCCAAGTAGTGTTTTATAAGAATTGGAAATAAAACTTTAATGGGACTGAATATTAGTTACTGAGTTCTATTATTAAGAGTTGGCTGCTAATTCAGAATCGGTTTTCAATGCTTAAAGGGACTTGGTAACATTGTTCAGATGAGAGAAAGTGATGCTAAGGTAGTGACTTCAATGCCAAATGTACAATTAAAGATAATCTGAAAATTTGAGAGAAAACGGACCATTATTGATGATACAAATTGGGGAAAAACTGATCTGATCGATTCCTCAATTCTCCCAACTATATTATTAAAATTTAATTACATTTTAGGTGAATGTAAATCATCACAAAGCAATAAATTGACTCTACATACCATTCCGGACATTTAAGTGTTGAAATATATTTAATAGCCTGTTTTATGTCTTTTTTCATGGAAAAACGTTTGGGAAAATTCAAAAATGGTTGGGAGAATTCATTGTTAATCACTGTTAGAAAGCACTAGATATCTTCGTGGTTTGAGATTTTTTTCAGGATTTTTTGCATGTCAGAGGTTAGTACAGTAGAAGGAATATAATAAGTAACATTTTATACAAAAATTAAGCAATTTTTTCATCAACCTTCAACAATGTTACCGAGTCACTTTAAATAACACATAAAACAGTATCATTTCCATTGGACGTTTAATTTGTTTTCTTTTGTCATTTCGGTAAAGGTAAGAGCAAGGTTGGAGTAATCGCATATGATTTATCCGAGGATTCTCTGGAGCAAGATTGTGTAGCTATAACTATGAATTGGTTACGTGACAAACAAGAGACTACATTCGCCTGCTCTTCTCTAGTTCTGATCGGCGGTCAGCTGAGTCAAGTTCCAGTGAGGCTAACCCACCAACAGTTTAGTGACCTCAAGCATTTCTTTCTTACTGCTTCAACCCCACCTACACGCACCTTTTGTCTTCCCTTTGCCCTCTGCTTTTGTCGCAGTGAATGTCACAATTCTTGACCGTCTTCAGAATGTTTTGTTTTCCTAGGTTTCCAACGGATTTGAAATGATTTCCAGGAGCAAGTGGCGGATCCAAGGGGGGGGGGGAGACTTTGGGGGGGGGGGGGGGGGGGGTGGGGGCTCAAGGGGGATGGGCGCTCAAGGGGGGGGGGGGGGTGCAAATTTTTAATTTTCATGGGGCAAAAAAAAAAATAGTGCTCACTAACCCCCCCCCCCCCCCCCAAAGATGCCCCATGTAAGTTTTAGATCCGTTATTTTTCGGCTAAAACCGATGAAATTGTTGCAAATGTATATAATCTACCTTATTATATACATTTTCTGTTAATGTGGATTTTACAAAAGGGAGACATCGGTAAAGAGCGGTCATAAAAGAAACATGATAGATCCCCAATCTAAATTCTTTATCATGGATTTCAAAATTCATGTATATGTTTTTCTTGAATATACACCACATATAAACTGTACTTGTTATTATATGTTATAATTATTTGTTATTGTTATACATTAAAAACAGTAAGCCTACATTTCTCTGAGGAGAAATGAGTCTACATTAATTTTGTAAAATTTAGATATTGATTTTCGAGCAATAAGAAGGGCGCTTATAAGTTATCTGAATGTGCTTTGGCAATGCATTAATCTACATTTGCCAATCCATACCCAGGAGAGAAATGGGGACCTATTAGGATCACGAATGTCTTTGTGTAAGTAATTACCATATGCCCTCATGGTGACCATATGGGGTCATAATACTTGTAAAACGCTAAAGCGCTATATAAATCCGGATTATTAATATTATTATTACAATTAAAGGTTTATGGTATACATACGCTCCAAACCGCCATTTTTATGTATAAGTACACTTCCAAAACTCTTCCGGCATCTTTCTTAAACTTTTATTTGTTAAATGTAAACGTTCACTCATATTTAACTGGACATGCTCATGATTATCATCTTAATAATCCCAAACTTAGTTTAGCCCTACGATCAATCAGACACCATGGACCAGATATTTGGAATAACTTACCAAACCATATTAAAACTGGAACCTCCCTTTATTCTTTTAAAGCTTATATGAAAACATATTTGTTAACTCAGTATAGTTTACTAGATCTTAGTACATAGAAATTTAAAATTATCTAATTTGCTATGTCTAGAATTGTTCTGTCTCTGTTTGTCAACAGGAATGGACCCTGCATACATGTAATATTATCACCCGTAACCGAAACCAACACACAATTAATATCACGGTATTAGTCTCTGTTTGTTCCACCAAGCTAAATTTTTGCACCTTGCACAAATGCACTTCTCAACACGAAATATTTCACTAAATATGTTTTGTTATTTTCACTCAAAATTATTTCAGCCATGCTCACTTTTAATCACTTCACTTATATCTTATTTAACATCGAATACAATGCAGTTGCAAGGGTTGTTTTTTTTTGTTTTTTGTTTTAACTCGGCAGAGGCCACCGTCATCTTCAAGCATTTACGCTTACGACATGTGGCCTCATGCTTTTTCCTTTTGTATGAAACTGTTATTTTAGCTAAAAACAAATTTTGTCAAACTTACATGTTATTCATTATATTTATTTGTATGTTTCTTTGTATTGATAAACATAACAAACAAACAACAATGTATATACGTGAACATCATTATGTGTGCATGCGTTCAGTTGTGATTCGACTGTAATTTCATTTATTTTTGCATATTGATAAACCTCTTGTAAACATAGTAAGCTAAATGATTTTTAAAACGCTATTTTGATAACCATTATTGCCCTACAGAGGTGTCAAAGACTGTTTCAAAGGTAGCTGTAAAAGCAAAATTTATTATAATCCAGTTACCTGAACAATAGTGAGCCTCCTGATTACCATACTCTTTCAAGATCATTTTTATTCTCTCGTGATACATAATTAATACCATGAGCTAGAAGACTACATACAGAATTGCATACCGTGGACAGTAACTGATGCATCACAATAAGATTTGTTATTTTAATTAAAAACTTCCATGATACTTTATATAAAGTCAACAGAACTCGTCTCCTCTCATTGAAGGCATTTGCATGCAAGACTGGTCTTGGATGTGTTTTTTTTCTCCCTCTGTCTGTGTGGTTGTTTCTTTTTCTTTTTTCTTCTTTATTTTGTTGTAATTGCGTTTTTCGTATTTCCGTTCTTGTTTTGCTCATAGTACTTGACGAATGGTTCATGAGTGGTCCAATGAATGTCGGATTACTTTTTAAAAAACATGCAAATTTTTGTATAATGATTAAAACCGATGACAATCCTTAAAGAGCAATCTAGCACTTGTAATAAGTTTGAATGAAAGCAGAGAAGTAACATGCATGAAAAGAATGGCGAAAGTTTGAAATATATCCGGCCTATTATGAGAAAAATATGAATGTTTGAAACATGAGATCACCAAGTCGATGCCAATGTCAAGTTGGCAGGTTAGTTAGTGGATGGTGATGTAGTCGCGAATAGCTCTCTTGGCTTTCATCATCGTACAAAACATCGTTAATTTTAGTTTTTCACCTAAGCGCTTTCTCCCTCGGACTCTACTCAAGGTATATTATGGATAGCATATCATTTTAGGTCCTCTGAAGTGAAAAGTTCCTCCTGACTCATACATTTTTTAAAATTTGAAATTTTAGTCTTTTTGTGTGTTGGAACTTGGAACAAATGGGAAAGTGGTACGCCAACTACATCACATAGACATTACAGATTCAGCCGAATTGAAGAATTCATAACTATAGTGATTACAACTTTTAAACAAATCACAACTTTTCTTATTTGTACAGATATACAGGCCTATGGTAATCCACACACACAAAAAAAAATCGCTGTTCCTGGCCTTAACTTGCATGGGTACACACTAAGAAATAAGGGTGTAATTACACCTACGCGTATTTGGCAGAGGGTGCTGATCTGCTCCTCTAAGGGTGCAGTATCTGACAACCACCCTTAAGGGTGCACGTATATGCTCCCTCTAGGGTGCCAGTTTGCACCCAAAGCGGCTTAAATGTGCAACCTTATGGGTACGAGAAGTTGGAGGATGCACAACGGTGCACGCGGCGTAGTCTGTATTAAGGCATAATAGTAAATAAGTACTAATTTAAAGTTGAATATGTCTTCAAGTTTGTGTCGATATTCGAAGAACGAGATTAAACATGTTCAAATACAAAATTTATTTCACTTTTTCATGATATAATTATTATACAAAAAGCAAATATCTCAATATAATTTGAAACAAATTCAAGTCAGTAGGCCTTCATCTTCTGCACAGACTATCAATCCCTCTCAGAGTTAGGGCTAAAAATAATATTGCAACTGATTTTGATCAATCCATCGTTGGCTCAATCGGTCAGGTAAGCATACGATAATCCTAGATAAGTGGGTTTGAAACCCAGAAATTATTCCTTCTTATAAATTATTTGCCTTTATTAAAGGTACTAGTCCCTTTTGCAGCCAACCTCAAATTATGTAGAAATTTGCAGGAACTATGAATATGTCATGTATGTCCTATCTGTGAAATTTAAACGTAAGCAGTGTCCTAATATTCAAATTATGCAAGGGAACCCGTTTACTTGCTAGACTTCACTGTCGGACACTATTGAGTGACTGACTGGCTTTTTTTCTTCTTTGGTAATAACATACATAACATGAGCTGTAAAGGGTACATGAGCATTTGGCTACATCAATAACCCACTTCGTGTGATGGCCAAAATTAAACTGATTGAATCTTTGCGCAGCATAAAACGTATGACCATTCGGTACAATGGTCTGAAAATCACAACTATTTCTTATTGGCTCTATAGCTCCTAAGTCAATTTGACAACTAATAGTCGTTATTTTCCCACTTGAAGACATTTTCAAGTTCTAAATTAGTATTATCTTTTCAAATGCCATTGGAATTTAACCTTTTCATTTTGTTTGGCCTGCAAATGGGACATAGTACCTTTAATAGCATGGAGTTAGGGTGAGGCAAAGCAAAAAAAGAATCAATGTCAAAGTCTGATTGCTTGTGACCTCTTTCCAAGCCGCTTTGATTAATTAATAGGATGGCTTGCCTAGGTTTAACAAAAGACGCAAATGGACTCGACGTGTACACATAAGGGTGCACATCTGCTCCATCTAGGGGGCAAGTTTGCAACCCCATAGCAAGGTACAGAATTGCACCCTATAGGGTGCTTCTATTGAAGCAGAGGCCTGCACCCTTAACGGTGCAAATTGGTACCTTTATTTCTTAGTGTGTATGGGTTGGGTGACTGATGTCACTTTGTCAATCAACAATTAACAAAAATATGTATCTATTAGTTCTTATGTTTTCATCAATATACATGTAGTTTGCTCAACATCATGATTATCTATAGGAAGTAACTGTTTGTTATTCTTGTCGAAATGTATAAGGGAGAGAAAGATACCCCCTTGCCTCAATCAGACATGCCGGAAATGATTTCGGAAAAATAATAAGGATATTGGCATTTGGCAATCATGTTTTCCTGCGTGCCTGAGTTTATGCATGCCAAGTCTGGGAATTCCCGTTTAGTCATGAGACGTCAAGTGGTATTTGTACATTAAGGCTGCATAGTTAGAGACTTACGTGCACCATATATGTGAACAATAGGTCATTACATTTGCTGTTTCGAAGATTGCGAAAAGGTAGGACTGACAGAATATATTCGATTATTGATACCCGATCGCACTACATTGACACTAATTCCTAACGTTTGTAATGTTTTCGTAGCGTACTCATTACTATGTACATTCATATGTATACGAGTGTTTTGCCGGGTTTTGAATAACGTAATGATAATCACAAGAGAGCCGCTGTTAAAATGATAGGAATGGGGGCGCAATCTGTTTTTCTCTGGTGAGTTACCACTGAACTCTACAGTATAGCTCATTGCGAATTACTAACCGATAACATTTTTCCAACCGACTCAAGTGGGATTCTGATATCGACTTTGAAGAAAAAAAATCTTTCACCTATTCCTCGATTTTGTTAACAATAGGTCATTACATCTGCTGTTTCGAAGCTTGATAAAAAGTATGACTGAATTTATTCGATAGTTGATATCCAATTGTACTAGTATTCACACTTATTTCCTAACATAATGTTTTCGTAGCGTAATCATTACTGTCTGTGCACATTCAGTATTTTGTATACGAGCGGATATTGTAATGGTTTGAATAACAAGATGATGTTTACAATTACAAGCGAGCCGTTGTCAAAATGACGGGGATGGGGGCGCAATTGTTTTTCTCTTTGGCAATTACCACTGAGCTCTACAGTATTTCATTGCGAATTACTAACAGATAACAACTTTCCGACCAACTCAAGAGAGATTCTAATATCGATTTTTGAAGAAGAAAAAAAAATCCTTCACCTATTCTTCGACCTATTCTGAAAAACCAGCTTCTGTCACCGTTGTCCATGTTGGACCTAATGCTCGTGTACTAATGTTAAAATACAATTAAGCCAAGCAGTGATTCACTATGACAATTATGTACATGTATTATCTTTGGTTCTTTCTCCTTATTTGGTGATTGTTTTAGGAAGACGTACAATATCCATATTTGAAAAAGATTTTAAACGGGAAATCATGAAAGAAACCGAAAAAGCGGTTTTGTGAAGATCAGTCAACAAGCTGGTATAATCAAATGTGTAACTTTCCCCTTTGTTTTATGCATGACATTAAATAGATGACATCCAGTAAGAAAGTAAAGGTAGCTGTTTACAGTGGCAGCAACGAGGAAAATGTAGCAGGTCTTATCAAGGAAATAATGGGGAGGATGTCGGATTGTGTTGCAGAAGTCAAATTCGTTCCACTTCCGTACAACGTGAGTGACATGTTAAAGATGAAGCTGGACAAGAAATACTACATGTTGCTCTGTCATTCCATAGAGAACAGACGATTTTCAATCACAAATGTCACAGATGCTCTTTATGATGACTTCTTACGGAAAGCCAAGAAGAAACTGGGTAAGCGAAGATAATCAATGTTAGTTTTTATAATTAAAAACTATGACACACACACGCACACACTCACGCACGCACTACCCCCAAAATGTATACATAATATGTACAATATAAACTTATACATTTTGATTAAAAATAAATAAATAAAATAAAATTGTAATTTTTGTGAGGGTGTGTGCGTAAACAAGTAGTCGTGAGCATGAATTACATAATCATGTGCGTGCGTGTATGTGTGTGTCCGTCTGCCCAAATAGAGGTGCTGTAGTGTAGATAAGTCTTCGGACTTTTGAACCACGGGTTCGAATGCCTGTTGCAGCACTAACCTCCTTTGGCAAGACATACTCTTCGTTTGCCACTCGACCCAGGTGTATATATGGGCGCCTTGAATGCACTACGAAAGAGCTACGGTTGCCGGAGATAAAGCAAGGATATATTAGGCCCCTTGGAAGAGTAGAGAGACTTGAAATTGTAATGTGATATGTAGTATACAAGAATAGCATGTCATCATCATTATAATTATTTATATTGTTGTTATCATTATTGTTATTATTATAATTATTACTAATACTGTTATTATCATAATGCGTATCATATTCATCATCATTATCATTATTACAAATATTATATGAATGCTATTAATATTCTCATTATTGTTTATGTGTAATTAATGCTGATAATATCGATTAAGCAATGAATGATTCGCAATGCATGTGTTATGTGCCTTTTCCTCGTAGGCCGCCGTAATGTGGGTGTGATCGCTCATGACTTTGAATCTGCTGAACTCTCGCCTGAAAGACTGGAGAGCAGGATGGAATCTTTCCGAAACACTCAAGAGAGAACATTCAGAAAATCCATTCTGCAACTCATCGGTGGAAAACTCTCGGAGTCACCTGTAGAACTGAACAGTGATCAATGGGAGGAGCTTGGCAACTATTTTAGAAACAAACTGAAAAAGCCTAAACCCAAACCGAGACCTGCCGAACCTAAAATGCAGATGGCTTTACCTTGTCTCTGTGCTCGTGGTACACGGACAGAGCAATGAATTTTGGAAATTTTTGCATAAAAACATTTCGTTTGGCGTAATCTAATATAATAACTATATAGAGATGAACTTATGAATATATATGGAAGTATTATTCCAGACTTTTGGTATTAAGGATATCCATTTTTATAATCCTGTAATAATACAAACACATTTTTGAAATAATCTATTGGTACCAACTTTGTTGAATAATGTTATTTTTATAGTGCTGATGCTTTGTCCATTACTTTATCGTATGGGAGTTTTCTTTAACCAAACAGGGTGGTTATTTTCAACCAATATAATCGAATGAGCTCTACTAACCGGTTCTAGGACACCTACCTCCTGGACACCCCCCCCCCCCCGGGATAACCACCCCTAGGATAACCACCCTCTAGTAGGACAACTACCCATAGGGCATCCACCCTTTAGGACGACTACCCCTGGGACAATCATCCGCTAGGACAACTCCCCCGGGACAACTATCCTAGGGGGTAGTTGTCCGGGGGTAATTGTCCGGGGGTAGTTTTCCGGGAGTAGTTGTCGAGGGTAGTTGTCCCGGGGGTAATCGTCCTAGGGGGTGGGTGCCCTAGGGGGTATTTGTCCTATAGGGGGTAGTTGTCCTAGAGGGTGGTTATCCGGAGGGTGGATGTCCAGGGGGTAGGTGTCCGGATACGCTACTAAACAGCAATGCGTGAAGTTATATTTAGATTGGAACTAGATATAGATGCCTACGAGAAAAGTGTAGATTTATGCAAAGAATATCATACTTTTTAATGAATACAACTCTAGCTTCAGAATACAGCTAGGATATACTTGAGCACATTAGCGACATGTTTACATTTATATATGTCAGTAGAACCATCTTAGAAAATATTACCTGAATATTATTATTACTTTGCATGAGCCTATAAAGGTTTTAAATTTGGTTCTATTAGATAAGCTTCTGAAGAAAAAGTGTCGTAATAAACTTCGATCACTTTATCTGGTTTTTATAACTTTACACAATATATTACTAGTATATAGATTTCATTAGGGTCACACTGTCGGAAGTCTTTGGATGCCGATCGAGTTCAAAGTACATGTTATATACTTTTTGTTTCTGTTTTGAACGCGGGACAGAGAATCCCAAACAATCAATGTTTACATGTTTTACCAGCAGCATAATATCACGTGTAGTAAAAGGAAATCTCGCTTACCTTGTGAGAAGGAAATGGTTCCGACCATGTGACGAATAAGTTGGGAACGACATTGGTCTTGTTTCTGTTTCGAATGGAATATAAGCTTATTATTTTACACTTTATTAGCTCAAGATGGCGGACAGTTAAACGGTAAACAGCTTAATAAGTTTCTTTCTCTATGAAAAACCTGTCATAAAATTCATAAGCATAAGATGAATAGCATTAATCTTTATAATCTATGGTGTTGTTGTGGTTGTTGTGGTTTCGAGTTTGTGAAATGTAAAATGGGCCAACAAGATCCCGTTCACACACAGCAACATAACCCAAATCTTCATTCGTCTTAGTTTCTTGAAATATTTCTCCACAAGGATAGGCTATAAAGAAAGTGCTTTTCAGCATGCAAAGCTTGAATCCTGGATTGATCTCCTAGATTATATAAAATAAAACATGTAGATCAATTTAGAATTCTGAAAATCTTAGATTAATGACTAATTCTCGAAAGTGTGTAATCATTTACATTTGTATTATTATTATATCGTGTATGTGACGTTCCAAAAAATTGTTTATGTTGTATATGCTGTATCGTTAAAATGTAATGTGAATTTTATGTTTTGCAGAAGAAAATAAATTAAATTCCATTCAATTAGTATGCTTATTATTAATTGTCCTACCATTCTCATGTTTCGGATGGCCTCAGATAATGTTAAAGTGATATGTGTTATTATAAGAATTGCACAAATAAGGAATTATTTTACCATAATTTTCATGAGGAGTAGGTGCATTATAGATACTATATTATTTTGTATCATTATTGTTATTATGATGATGATGTTGATAATAATAATATAATAATAATAATAATAATGATAATAATAGTATCATTTACTATAAAATCCCGTTTTTTCTTACATGTTTTCATGAAGTGATTGTGGGAATATGGGTTCTTTTTGATAAATAATGTTTAAATCTTTTTAGAAATGTATTTATTAATCTAAAGAGTAACACAGATTGAGCCATATAAGGTTCTGAGAAGATATACACCTAATCACGAATGAACCAAAGTCACAATCACTTCATGAATAAAGAAAAGAAAAAATAATACCAAATTCATGGGCAACTATGATACAATGATAATAATGAGAATAATGATAGTAATAGTAAAACTAATAATAACAATAATGTTTGTAATTATTAGCCAGAAGTTGCTTCACCTAACAAGTAACGACAGGTAGAAACATGCCTGGGCCTTAGTCAATTTGATATACCTAATTTAAAAAGTCAGTCCTTATGATTAATTTCTTTTATCAGCAACAATACTTAGTTGTGAAGAAGGTAGATGTGTGCGTGTGTAGTGGCAGCCATTCAGACAACGTACAGGGCCTCATCCAGCAGATCGAAAAAGACATGACGGACGTCGTAGGAAGCGTGAGGTTTCAAACTCTCCCTTTCAACATGAGAAACATGGATGCGTTTGATTTCAGTGGGATGGATGTTCTACTTCTCTGTCATTCTATTGATAACAGGGGATTCTCACTTACAGACGTTATTGGTGCTCTGTATGATAACTTCTTACCAATGGCCAAGAAGTTTGTGGGTGCACTTCACAGTCCAGTTCAAGCACACTTTTGTCCATAGAAGTGTTTCCTTCCAAACCCCTTTAAAAGCGTTTGGAGCAGTAGTTGGTACAATACTTAGTTGTGAAGAGGGTAGATTCAACATCTAACATTCTTTCAGGCACGAAAATTGTACATGAAACGATTCAATCATGCTTAAATAGAAGGTTGAGTTCTGGAGAGAGGTAAACAATATTTTGGGAGCGTTGTCATTGTTAGTATGCAAGTGTGGAAGAACATCACAGACAAAATGTTCCCTGAAAAGCATGGCTCTTTAAATGCCTCTATATTCAGAATATGACAAGTAACAGCTTAAAAATGAGGCCCGATTTTTGTGCAACGTGTACGGTAGTCCCATATGCATCTGTCTGTGTACAGTGCTTGTTATTTAACCCAAACCGTGCCATTTAAAAAATCATATTGATGACTCCACATCCCTTGCAGTACACACTAATAATTATAATATGCTACCTGATAAACTTTTTCTGATCCATTCCATACCGTTTCTTTCACAATGCAATCGCCTGACCAGAACTCGACTTTATCTTTTAAGCAATGTTTACATTGTTGCACCCAACAATGTAAAAGAGTAAACATTATTAAGCATTGTCATTACTCGGCCTTTCCGAGTAGTGATTCAACAGTTTTCCATTTTCGAGTGAAGGAGTTTACTCTTACGAGTTACAATTATTGTGCAAAAAGAAAGTATAACATGTGCTTTATGATCGGAAAGTAGTTTTCTAATGTTGAACATAGCATGCACCCTCGAGTGCTTGTAGCTGCAAATGTTCAATACATATTTATCCATTCAAAACAAGTAAAAATATTCAGGCATTCCCCGACCCACAATTCAGATTAACAGTAATCTCTTGAAATACAGTTCCATCATCATAAGTCTATACGCCAGTAGGTACTGGCCCCACACGGCATTTCGGGAACGTTATAAGGCGGTATGTTTTTTTTTCTCTCTCAATTTATTGTCTCGTTGCAACCTTCACTTCATCAAGGGCTGGTTTCTCATTCTACCTTATCTGTATAGGAAAGAGCAAAGTTGGGGTGATCGCCCATGATTTTCCTGAGCAGGTACGCACAGCAGCAAACCTGACTTCTCGGATGGAATCATTCGTACTCAACAGGAGACAACATTTACGAGTTCTTCCGTAGTTCTAATCGGTGGTCGTCTCAATCAGTATCCCGTAGAGATTAATCAAGAACAAATTAACGAACTAAAACAATTCTTTCTTCTTGCTTCATCACCCCCACCTGAAGAGGCTGCAGAAGTTTGCCTAAGGAGACGAGGATACAATTTGTGCCTTCCATGTGTCTGCATGAAGATGTGTCCATGTTGTATGCCTCGGGAAGATGTGGGACGGACTGCTCATACTCCTCGTGATTATGGTTCCTCTTCACAACCTACGATACATTATAGTATAAATCGAAATCAGCGAAATCTACAAATTTACTTTTAAAGTAAATTCATACCGCAGTTGCTGTTGAATAGGAAGACAGTTTAGAAGAAACTGATCACATTTTCTGAAACACAATCAACACTGTATATTATATACACACAGAGAAATAAAAGGTGTTCTTGGGGAGTAAAACAAAATTGGAAAAATAGGGCGCTCCTATTACACCTTTTAGGGAGTAAAACACGGAAAAAGGTATATTTGAGGGATGTAATTTTACACCCTATTTTAGTCAGACGAGCTCTGATTGGTCAGTGCATATGCGCATGCGCTACAGCAATGGCGCATTGTGTCAATATAGGTACTGCCAATTTTTTTTTTTTTAAAGCATAATTCACATATTTTAGTCAAGTTAGGGGAATTATCATGTTTCATTTGGGCATATTATTTTTGTGAAAGCTATCCGATCAAGAAGAAGGGGTTGTACCGGAGGTTATATTTGATAATATAATGAAATTAGCAGAAGTGTTGTTTTACTAACTAGTACATAATTGCCTTCTTATACGTGTTTGTAAAGGGAAGATATTCGGTAAGGCATGACTGTATATTTAGGAAATTCCATTACATTTGAATCGATACGTCCAGCCATAGGTTAGTTCTTACAGTCTGCACTTGTGTTGAGTTCACACTAATTGTTGTTTAGGTAAGCATTTAAGCCTTTCAACATATAACTCGACATTCTGGTCTGATTTCTTTAGAGCAGTGAAACGTAGACAATCAGTGACTGTTAGGTGATCATACGTCAACGGCACATGCAGTGGCGTACGCAGGATTTTTTTCAAGGGGGGGGGGGTTAAAATCAAAAGGGGGGGGGTTTCCCAAAAAACATACATAAAACATACACATAAAAAAAACTCGAGGGGGGGGGGGGGTTTAACCCCAAAACCACCCCCTGCGTACGCGCCTAGGCACATGATAATATGTGCAGCATACACCGGGGCGGGCCTCTCGTCACTCGAAAATCATTCTTAAAAGACAGTTTGTCCTGGGTAAGTTTTAAGTTTTAGCAGTTTGAATGGGGGTGACTTTACTTTCTCAAGGTTATTCAGGACATAAAGAAATCAGGTGGCGTTTCACAAAGCCCTTTTTCAATGACAAATGACAAAAATCAGTGACAAATCTACTGATAACCAATCAGAAGCAAGGATTTCACTAGCTTATAGCAAAAACTGTCATTTGGTGACTGATGACAAATGTTGTGAAACACCACCAGGATATTTTATTTGTCTGTACCTACTCCTGAGAGAAAGTTTGTATATTGTTGTTCTTCTTTTTCTTCGTCTTCTTTTTGTATTATAGTTATCTAATGGTATTTGTAGACGAAACCATAGACATCCTGAAACTGAGCCCCAATGAGAAATTTATTCCAAGAACTAAAGAGTGCTGGTGGCGTAAACTGAAATTATACGTTGATTTTTGAAACTCTCACTGCGAAATTAATTTTTTAATATTATGGAAATACTTTTTTTGAAGCCACATTTTTATAACATGTATTAATACTGTTATATATCGATTGACATTCATTATATCATGATATCAACAAAATGCAATAACAATCATGAATAAAAACTCGTTACGGTAACAAAGCAAAACACAGAACAAAATAGTGTATACATGTATACATATATTATTTACACAAACATTTTCAGAGCTGAAAAACACATTAATGAATTTAGCGTTAGCCCTCGTATATCTCATTGACGTTCATTATGTATTCGGTTTATTTGTAATTTTCTGATTAATGTATACATATATAATTTTGTAGATGTCTATTCAAGGGAAAATGTAGCAGATCTATACTTACATGTTGAATGAAAGGTTGTGTTAAAACAAATGATTCAGAAATCATTAGAGCATGACAAACCAAATTAAATGAAAGTCATTTTGTTTCACTAGAAAAGATACTATGTTAAATTATAATAAATCTAGTTCACCCGAATTAATTATTCTGTAAGTAAAGGTCTGTTCTAAATTAAAACTCATCTGGTATCGAGTAGTATTTACTTCAACGTGTAGTGTAAAATATTGAAACTTACGGCTTACGTTGAATTTAATAACATTTGTGTGCCAAAGTGGATACGGCCTAAGTTGGATGCAAATTCACTATTTGATAATTCTCATCTGTAAGTTGAATCTATAAGCTATGTAGGCCTATATCAAATGTCTGTTATATTTCATCAGGATAGGATTCGCATATTTCGACGCATAACAATTTTCAGGGTCCAATAAAATCATTCCTTAAAAAGCCCTTTGAGCGAAAATTTGTAAAATAATTTCTTCTAGTATGGAGGATCATTATTTCTTGTAGTTTGTAGTATTTTCTCGAAGTCCGAGCAGAACTCAATGATTTATTTTGAAATCGCTTCTACAGAGAGTTCATTCAGTGTTTGAAACAGATATTAAGGTTTCATCGTGTTCATAAGGTAGGCCTATAAACAAAACAATATACTGGTGATTAAATCATCATCCCGTTATTTTATATTATGTCGTGGGAAATGTGAAATGTGTTTCAGTCAGAGGTTTACATACCTTATGCATATTGCATAAATCTAAGTACTTCAATGAACTTGCTGATATAAAACAAAACTAATGACCTAATTAACTAACCACGCTGCGGAAATTCATTACAACCATGTACCCATATCCTCTCTAAACATCAATCGTGAACCTTGATGAGGTAATCCCTGAAACAGCTATACTTGGATGGGGTGTGTTGTGACAGCAGGTGATCATGCAGACAACAACGGAAATCGCTTCATACAATAAAATAGTGACGTGCAAGTAAAAATCATGCTCCTATAGTTTAGTTCGAGTCTGAGTTTGAATTTATTGGTTTCACATTTCACACACAGATTCAATAAAGATAACAAAAAATACATCAAAGACAAATAAATCAGACCACACAATTCTATATCACAAAATATGTTTCACAACTATTATCATGTTAAAGGAAACCCAGACAAGAAAAGAAGAAACCGTGAAACGTGCAGACGGTGCAGGAGTTAACAGAGTAGCAGAGCTTCTACAAGAAACTCAACATTTCAAAGGAAATTCTGTGACATGTTATTCATCGATAACAACCTTTGATAAAGAAACCTTCTTATTCCAACAATTAATATAGAAATTACTATCAAAACAACAAATTAAATTGCTATGGCGTTAAGACATCAAACACCTAAGATAATTAAAAATAATCAGGCCGATCATCTAAAAATTCCGATCACCTGTCTATAAATCAAATAAGTCATTCCTATTATCTTAAAAGAATGTCTGTATTCTGACAATTTCCCCGCTTGAAAATCGTTCGACTCGAATGATTCTTTCATATAAATCATAATATTTCATCAATACACACTGTACGTTCTTTGTTTTTATATATTTAAACACAATCAGATCCTCTTGTCTAGATACTCTATACTCTTCTGTATTTACATGTACGATTCATCAATACCGCTATAGCTTTGTGAATTTAGCTCTATTACTAAAACACACTGACGAATTGGGAATCAAACTCAGCACAATTCGCTCTGTGCACTTCATAAATATTTTCAACACGATTAATGATTATTTGCAGTTTTACTATCCTTTTGTTTTCTTTTTACACAAAAATCCTTGCAACACGTCAGTTTTTGCCTGTCATCGCATTACCTACAGAAAAGTCACAAAGATTTCACCTTTATAATACATGTAATTCATAGATAATTATAACCATCTTCTCTCTAAACCTTCAGCTACAGGGGTTACTTTTTTTCAAAATCAAATGACGTAATCGCATTCTGTCTCAGAAGTAGATATAAAGTGTATATATTCACAACATTTTAACTCGAAACTACAAAACGTAGATATATTGATATCAATATTGGCAATGCACATTTATATCAAAATTGCTCTTTTCTAACATAAGATAATTTCCTATTCTCAAACCTTACTTTCACATTCTGTACCATACAGCGATGAATAAAAACCACAATAGAATTACAATACAAACCATGTAAAATTCTTAAATTACTTCTTCTGACATAATATATATATTCATATAAATATCATTAGTATAACCAAATGTTTTAGAATTTCGGGAAACTTTGAAAACTAAAACCTCGATGAAGTCATTTGTTCATCCCCTTTTACGTTTTCAAAATAGTATTTGCATCATCGCCTCTTTTTCTTTCATTATACGATTTTGCAAATTCTAGAAAATGAAATTTAAAGTCATAATGAACTGAATTGTTCGCGCCATTTTATAATTTCTATCTAAATAGGATCAATGTTTAGAAAATAATGTTATTCTTCTTGTTTTCTTCTTGTCTTTCATCACATTTTTACAAATTCTAGGAAATTAGAGCTAAAACCCTTAACTCAATTTGTTTTCCTTTCTTTATACCATTGTTAATAATCGTTGTCTCATTGCCTCCTTTCATTTCATTAGTCGAACAAGTTAAAGTTCAAATCGCAATGAACTCAATTTTTCAAACTACTTGTCCTCTTTATATTTCAACTATTAGAGCTGTTAACCAATATATATGTATTAGACTTGTTTTTTACTTATTTTAATCAGATCTTTACATATTCTAGAAAGCGAAAGCTAAAAACCGTCATGGACACAAATGTTCGTCTCCTTTTAATCAGCAGGAGCAAGACCCGCTTCAACGACGAGTGTAGTCAGGATTATCAATAGACAACAAAGAAGATCCTCTATCAAGGGAAGTGACAGAGCGACTCCTTGGCATGGGCGGAAATTGGAGGGGGCGGTGTGAAGCGCCCCAAGATTTTCAATAGTTTCTAAGTGGAACACAATTTCAAATCACTCCCCACGATTTATGTTTGCTTTATCAAGTTTATAGCGGTAGAAAGAAGTAACCAATTACATATCATATTGCAGTTCCAAATGGTTTTTTACCCTTTTTTGGCAAGAGAATTTTGGAACAAAAGAACTCCCAAAGTTATGGAGACATTTTCTAATATATATTCTAATTTCCATCCTGCAAAATAAAACGAGTTATCGAGAAAATAGTGTATCTCCTGAACTCTCATGTTTTAATTGCAAAAAAGCTGTGGAATTTATATAAGTTGAAATCTCTTACTCTTCGATAATCTACAGTCGGTGTACTGGTTATGTAACTGTGATGTTATTCCGGTCAAGAGTCCTTTGTATTTTTAAATACTAAAATATCATCAATATCCTAAATGTTGTGCTTTAATTCCTCTCAGAGAAAAGTTGCGCGGAAGATGTTAATCATGTTGTTCCTTCAGAGAAGACATTAAAATGAAACCGAGTAAAAGTAGTCTGTACAAAATGGAATTGAGAAAAATATAAATTCTACCATAATGTATAAGTATATGGGAGTTGCTTTACAGTACCTGACGGTGATTCAACAAATACACCCATGAGAGATTCACATGATTAATTCCAAAAACTAGTTGGATCAAAAAGTGTAAAAACGCATGTCTATTGTGTAAAGCTCCACTGCTACCAAATAGATAGTTAGACAAGTTTAGCCGAATGCGCTTTTTTCCATGGAAAATGTCAATACAACAACGACAACATTATTTTGACCAAAGTTGGTAATTCCGAATCTTCATAATTAAACGTAGGTTTCTTTTTCCGTAGGCTCATTGTATCTTGATTGTAAATCATTGCGAATGGTCTTATATGCTTCATATGCAATCATGGCTGAATGAATGCCATACTTCGAAGTTAGGGGCTCTAGAAGAATACCAATGACCTTGCACTGGGTATGTCCATAAAATGTTGTCAGCTCTATCCACGAAGCAACTTCCAAACTATCAATCGCCCACTGAGTCGCGTTCAAGATACCGGTGTAGATCAGGCAAATAAACGTCCATCTCGCTTGATCCGTACCAACAATCTTCTGCCGCTGTACGACGACTAAAAAGGATGTCATGACCCAGGCCGAGTAGGCACTGGCGTACCTATGGGGGGGGGCAGGGGGGGGCAGAGTGCCCCCCCTGACGGGCTCCAGGGGAAAAAATAAAAAAGGGGAAAGAAAAGAAAAGAAAGGAAAGGAAAGAAAAAGAAAAAAAGAAAAGGGAAGAAAAAAAGGAAAAAAAGAGAAAAAAGAAAAGGGAAAGAAAAAAGGAAGAAGAAGAGAAAAGGAAGAAAAAGGGAAAAGAAAAGGAAAGGAAAAAAATGGGGAAATTAAAAAAAAAAAGACCATGGCCGTACGCACCAGGGGGGGGGGCAGTTGACCCCAGATATTTTGAAAACGTACAGTTTTTTTCCTGAAAATGTAGTGTAGGCCTATACCAAATCCTTCAATTCTACTTTTGAAAATGCAAAAGTACCCTCATGACCAGTTCGGTCGCTCGAACTCCCTTCACTCCTTTTGCTTTTGAGATTCTTCGAAAACTTTTAACGCATCTTTCCCCCTCCCCCACCAGAAAAATATTCCGCATACGGCCCTGAAAAATTAAGACAAATGAAAATAGGAAAATATAAGTGATATAACAAATTCGAAACTCTTCGCTGGCGCGAACTGCTTGCTAGCCTATTTTGTATTAAATGTTTTCACTGGCTCGTCCCCCTGAAAAAAGAAAAGGATTAGCATTGCCTAGAATACAATTGTGCCTGCCCCGACGGGCCCCGACCTGCAACCATGGCAACAATAACACACAGTGTATGTACCAAATGTTACTAAAAGAGAGTAATTCATTTTTCTCGCTCGCTACACTTGCTCGCGAATAAAATGAATAGATATTGCTTTGGAACAATTGTGCCCACCCTTGACCTGCAACAATATCATTAAAAATGGAAGAGTTTTTTCGCCCTCTCTCCAAAAAGGAATTGAATCGCGTTAAACGCGATTGCGTCCATCCTGACCTGCACCAATAAAAACAAGTTTATTTATTAATTTCTATTAAAAGAGATTTTTTTTTTGCTTGCTCGCTATGCTCGCTCGCCAAAATGGAATTGACACCGCTAACGTGCCCGCCCCAACCTGCAACAACCAGTTAATAATTATGTACCAAACGTTATTCAAAGAAGTTTTGGTGTGCTCGTGCTCGCCAAAACGGAATTAACATCACCTTAGACATGATTGTGTAAGCCCTGCCCTGCAACAAGAAAATATGAAATTTATGAACCAATTATCATTACAAAAATTTTGCTCGCTCGCTACGCTCGCTCGCCAAAATAGAAATAACACCGCTTTTAATAATCACGTCCCTGACATGGAACAATGAACCCAAGTTTATGTACCATATTTTCCCTATAAAAGAGAAGTGATTTTTTTCGCTCACTCGCTACGCTCGCTCGCCAAATTAGAAATAACACCGCTTTTAATAATCACGTCCCTGACATGGAACAATGAACCCAAGTTTTATGTACCATATTTTCCCTATAAAAGAGAAGTGATTTTTTTCGGTCGCTCGCTACGCTCGCTAGCTCGTGGAATTATGTGCCCACCACTAACCTGCTACAATATCATTAAAAAGAGAAATGTAGAGGGTTGCCTGCCCGCCAAAATGGGATTGACATTGTCTTAAACACGATTGTGCCCGACCCCGACCTGCAACAATGAAACGAATTTTATATAGCAATTCATTGAGAGAAAGATGTATTTTGGCTCGCTAGCTAAAATAGGTATAAAATCACCCTAAACACAATATTGTTCCCGCGCCCTGCATGGGACAATTGAACCAAGTTTAAGTGGCAATTATTAAAAAAGAAGTGATTTTTTTTCTTGCTCGCTACGCTCCTTTGCAAAAAAATGAAATTAACGTCGCTAACAAGTGAATGTTCCCACCCCCAACTTGCAACAATACCAGTTTATATACCAAACGTTACTTAAAGATTTTTTTTTGCTCGCTCGCTCGCCAGAAGTGAAAATTAGCATCGCCTTTTTTGTTTGTTTCGGTCGCTTGCCCCCCCTGACGGAGTACCCCAGGTACGCCACTGCGAGTAGGTATCCTACTCAGTCAGTTTACCCTTGACCTAGGTCTATAATCACTTTTACCAGAAGAAAAGTTAGACCCCAGACCTATGTAAAACCCGACTTTAACACAACCTTGAACAAAGCGTTGGTTTTTAATTTAGGTACAATATGAGCCAATGAGCTTTTCCCCTTTACTACCAGGGTAATTTCAGGTTACAGCAAGTTTTGCCTTGCATAAACGAGTACACAGTTGTTTTTTGTTCTCTCTCTCTCTCTAAAGGTGTTTGTAAGGTTGGATAAATTTTGTTTGATGGGGAGGTACTCTTAGTACCCCTTCTGATATTAAAAAAACAGCGTTTAAAATTAAGTAGTAGATTATAAAAAAAATATCAAATTCTAATCCACCTCTATCTTATTTCCTACTTATTCGTGAAATCCAATGAGAAAGGGGGATAAACGAGCCCCCGGTTAAAATAGCCCCCTACTCACACACAAATAAAAACACACGCACACACACAAGAATACAATCCTGTTTTAACAATATACCAAAAGGTGTACAGAATTACTATTCTTAGTGCGGACAAGGATCCCAGAATGTTATACTTTGAAGTGAAAAGTATTTACTTGAAGAAGAAAAAAAAAGGATCAACATTGTAGCTATAAGGAGCTGAATTACATGGAATAATTATAATATATGAATCATGCAAAACAGTATAGCGTAGAATACAAAAGGAAAGAAACGTATCATCAAGAATCATATCGAATATGCGGCAAAATAAGCAGATACACAATTTAAAAAGAGAGAGAGAACAGAGAGAGAGAGAGAGAGAGAGCGAGCGGGGGGGGGGGGGTGGAAAGAGAGTTATATGGAGATAGAGGGAGGAAGAGGAAGAAGGACATATTCAAAACAAGGTTTGACTCTTGAGAGTAAATTCAGCCTCATAACATCTATTTATACTTTATTAAAGTGAAGAGGTGGAGATAAAGTTAGAAAATGAATGTCAAATGGCGAGGTGAAGAGAGAAAAAAGGAGGGAGAAAAAGAGGAGGGAGGGAGGGAGGGAAGGAAATGATATTCCACTTCTCGCTGCCGAAATATGAAGTGCTGGTTACCCATTTCATGTTTAGCCCCAGGCTACCCCGACTTGTACGCCTGTGACATTTGTACTGATATCATACATAAAATTATTAATGTTGTAGGGTGTAAAATTGGAACAAACTGATGTTTGATACTCTTAATCTCAGGGAATTTACGGCAAAACAAAAAATAGGCGTTTAACATTAATGATTTATTAATCCAAGTTTGTTTGGACAAAATAATACTACATGTATCAGATTTCATTGAGGTCGCACTGTCGAAAGTCTTCGGATACCGATCGAGTTCAAAGTACATACTTGATTATATTGTATGCGGAGCGGAGAATACCAAACATTCGGTGTTTACATGAATAACATGTATTACATGCAGCATGATATCACGTGTAGTACATGGGGAATTTTCGCTGACCTAGTTGGAGGAAGTACTTCCTATCTGACACGACATATAAGCTTGTG
This sequence comes from Strongylocentrotus purpuratus, assembly GCF_000002235.5. Taxonomy (NCBI): domain Eukaryota; kingdom Metazoa; phylum Echinodermata; class Echinoidea; order Camarodonta; family Strongylocentrotidae; genus Strongylocentrotus; species Strongylocentrotus purpuratus. Next base: position 41,843,288 of record NW_022145612.1, on the reverse strand, counting down.
AATTATATCAATTCAGCTCATGATGGCGGAGAGTTCAACGGAGAGCGGGGGAATGGTAAGCAGATTAACAATTTCCTTCCTCCATGAAACGCCTGTCATAAATAAAGATGCATATAGCATTAATCCTTATAGTCTATGCGTTGTATGCGGCATAATCTATTGCGTGGTTCAGAGTATGCGAAGTTTACATAGGGCCAATAAGAGCCCCTTTACACACAGCAACATAATACAAATCTTCTTTCGTTTCAGTTTCCTGAAATATTACTCCGAAAGGATAAGCTTATATAATGAAAATGACTTTCAGCATGCAGTGCTTGAAAACATACATCGGAACAATTTGAGGGCATTTTGAAGGGGGAAAAATCTTTAAATCTTAAATCAGTATGCTTATTATCAGCCGTCGTACCATTGTTCTGGTTTCTGATGGCCTCAGATCATTATGTACTATTACAAGAATTGCACAAAATCAAGAATTATGTTATTACATTGTTCATGTGCAGTTGGCACATTACAGATACTCTATATGATGATGATGATGGTGGTAATGATGAATAATGATGATAATGAAGATTATAATAATTGTAACAATAATAATAAAACACCATTGCCCATAAAGTTGTAATATTTAACCTTCACGAAGTGATTGTAAGAATGTGGTTTATTATTGATAGTTAAAGACCCTCAAAGTGTTGGAAGCCCCAAATATTTGATGTCAAAATTTCACTTAAATTGTATCATAATATGAAAGCGGATGTCATTTAAGACACATTCCTGCAAGGATTTTCAAAACAGAAAATCCAAGTTATGTATTTTTAAAAATCAATATTTGTCTTCAAACACTTTTTTTTTTTTTGGGGGGGGGAGGGGCATCTTTCCAGAAAGATGTCTTCAATGACATCCTCTTTCAAATTATGATACAATGTAAGCTAAGTTTTCAAAAAAATATTGAATTTGGGGCTCCCAACACTTTAAAGGGGCTTTAAGATTATATCTTCTCCGAACTTCATTGATTAATCTAAAGAGTAACAGAGATTGATTCATATAGTTTTTGAGAAGATACACGTTATCGAGATATCAAGACATATTGTGTAGTCCCTGTGGTGGTTCATGCATTAGGCATGATCACAAGCTATCTTCCTAAACATCTGAAGGAGATTGAGGTTACCAGAAATATAAAACTCCTGCAGCAGTTTGTAGCATGCCCTTAGTATGCTTATTAGATAAAACCAGCATAGATCAAGCTTAAGATATTGATGGTATTATAATTATGATTATGATAATAATAATAATGTTGATGATGATTATGGTTATAATAATGATAACGATAATAATAATAACAACAACAATGATAATAACAATAATCATAAACCAGTAGTTGTTTCACCTAACATGATGCCTGTCTTTATAATTAATTTCTTTATCAGCTTCAATACTTAGTTGTGAAGAAGGTAGATGTGTGCGTATGTAGTGGCAGCCATTCAGACAACGTGCAGGGCCTCATCCAGCAGATCGAGGAAGACATGCCAGACGTCGTAGGAAGCGTGAGGTTTCAGACTCTCCCTTACAACATCAGCGACATGAATAGGTTTGATTTCAGTGGGATAGATGTTCTACTTCTATGTCATTCTATAGAGAACAGGCGATTCTCACTTACCAATGTTACCGATGCTCTGTATGATGGTTTCTTACCGAAGGCAAAGAAGTTTGTGGGTGAGTTCATTTGACGGTCAAATTCAAGCACATTTTGGTCCATAGAAGTGTTCCCTTCCAACCCCCTTTAACAGGGTGGGGATCCAGCAGTAGCATTTTCAGTCGCGAAAATGGTTAATAAAACCATTTAATCACACTGATAGAAAGGTGTACACTGCATGTTGCATTCAAAAAATATAAATAGTAATTAATCTTAAAGCATTTTCATTCCTCGACTCTTCCAAGTATTGTGCTTCTGTCAACACTTTTCTGATTTTGAGTGAAGCGATACTCTTATGATTTGAAATTGTGCAGGAAAAAAGGATTGACGAAAATGTTGTAACATTAAGCGTGCGCCCAAGAGTGCCAGTGGTTGCAAATGTTTTTAAATATAATAGTTATCAATTTAACCCATTCATCCCGAAATTCAGATTAACAGTATCTCTTGAAGTACAGTTCCGTCATCAAAATTCAAAACGCCCTTAACACTATACAGTGCGTCCCAAAAAAAACTATACACTTTTGAAATGGCTGCCAAATAAAAAATATATGATTCTTGGGGAAAATTTGTATATGTATGGAAGGCTCATAAACCCAACGTTCATATGACACCAAAAGGTTCGAAAATAATTCATGCTTGGGTGAGCACTGCTCACTTTTGTACAGGGTATGGAAATTAGGTTGCGCAGGAATTAGCCTTCCAATTTGTGAGAGGTAAATCTTTTGGAGCTTACAAAATTGAGGGTAATATGATACATTCATGATTTGCTGAGTGAATTTCATGGTCTATTAAACCAAACTTTTATGCATGAGTGAACAGGAATTGCATTTTTTATTGTAGCATTGTAAATTTCCCTGGTAGACTCAATGGTGTGTTCATGGGAGTCAGGATGGAGTGATGGTACATGTTGTAATTTCCGTGTTACAAACTGTTATTTCTTTTTTTACATCTGTGACTGTGAATAAAAACCTTCACCAAGATTGTGCATCGAAAGAGGAGGTGGACATATGGGCCATTGTTTCCATTTTCAGATATTTTCTCCCCTTTTTTCTCTTACAAGATGGACGAAACAGTTGTAAAATTGAAAACTGACATGTTCATTTTACAAACTTGTGAATTTGTGTTTAACTGTACCGTATTTCTTGTGCGAAACTCAAGTGCTAAAATGACTGGTTGGTTGGTTGATAGATTGAGTGATTGACTGACTTATTGATTAATTGTGATCGATTTATTGAATGATTAAATTGATTGAAATACTGAATGGTGATTGAATGCTTGATTGATTAATTGATTGACCGATTGACTGATACATTGTTGATTAAGTGATTGATAGCTGAATGTTGATTGTCTAATGAATTGTCAAGATATGCACAAGCATACCCGGGCAGAGAGAGAGAGAGAGAGAGAGAAAGAGAGAAGGGGGAGGGGCATACATGTCCTCTTGACCCTTATCCAATCTACCCAACAAAGTCCTACCCTACATTTCACCTCCCCTGTACCATGTACCATCACCCCGTCCTGACTCCCATGAACACACCACTGAGTCTACCATGGAAAGTTACATTGCTATACGGTAATAACAAATGCAATTCCTGTTCACTCATGCATACAACTTTAATCCCATGAACCACAAATTTCACTTAGCAAACCCAAACTCATCACAATTGATCATAAATTGGTCATATTATTCTCAATTTCATAAGCTCCAAAGGATTTACCTCTTACAAATTGGAAGGCTAATTCCTGCGCAAACTAATTTTCATACCCTATACAAAAGTGAGCAGTGCTCACCCAAGCATGAATATTATTTTCGAACTTTTTGGTGTCATATGAAATTTGGGTTTATGAGCTTTCCATACATATACAACTTTTCCCCAAAGAATATTATATTTTTTATACGGCAGCCATTTCAAAAGTGTATAGTTTTTTTTGGGACGCACTGTACTGAGTGATGTTCATGCATGGGCCCCTAGGCGCAATTTTGGAACATTAGGCGGTGTGGTTTTTCTTTCTCATTTTATTGTCCCGTCGTAATCTTCATCACGGGCTATTTTCTCATTTTAACTCTTTTGCATAGGGAAGAGCAAAGTTGGGGTGATCGCCCATGATTTTCCTGAGGAGGCACGCACAGGAGAAAACCTGACTTCTCGGATGGAATCATTCCGTAACAATCAGGAGACAACATTTACGAGTTCTTCCGTAGTTCTAATCGGTGGTCGTCTCCATCAGGTTCCCGTAGAGATTAATCAAGAACAGCTTAACGAACTCAAACAATTCTTTCGTTTTGCTTCATCACCCCCGCCTGAAGAGGCTGCAGAAGTTTGCTTAAGGAGACGATCATGCATTTTATGCCTTCCATTTGTCCAATGCTGCATGAAGATGTTTCCTTGTTGTAGGCCTCGGCAGAACGTGGGATGCCTTGCTTACTCTGTTCAACATGATGGTTCCCCTTACGCTATCAGCAGAGATGACAATATGGCATGAGTGGCTAATCTACCGAAGCCGCGAAATCCACAAAAGTAATCTCATACCGCAGTTGCTTTTGAAGAGAAAGACAGTACAGAAAAAACAGATCACATTTCCTGAGACACACAGTCACTAATGCTTAGCTTAAAGGTAATACAAAGTTTTGGTATGGGGTCATGAATTTGGTTCAAATGAACATATTGGAAGCATATGCGATCCTACAATATTCAGTGATCGTTGTCGCAGTTGAAATCGAGTCTAAAGTTGTGAAATTTTAGATAATAAACTCTTTAGGTTGTATAGCTCCCTCTCAAGGCCAAGATATTTATTAAGCTATAAAACAATGTTTCTTGACTAAAATCGACCAATTAGCTATTCCCGTTTGGAAATTATTTATCACAGCTACATATTATGAGATTTTCATAGTCGCAACTACCATTGTACGGCCGTAGTCGCTATTCGAAATTTTATCAATATTTACCGGGAGCACCGGTAAATTTTTATATTCAATTTTTCACGAAAGCAGAAGTGTTTTAGGGGCTAAATTTTCTAGTGCTTCTAATACATCCACAGGGGCATCCAAATATATCAAAATTGTAAAGAATCACTATCCACCCATTTTTCAAAATTCCCAAAACTTTGTATTACCTTTAATGCCGGTCACAGCGTGCAGTTCTCAAACGTGGACATGTGCCGCAAAAACGGGGCGAGCCTAGCTCCATCTCTTCACTCGAAAATCAATCTTAAAAATAGCTTGTTTAGGGTAAATTTCAGGAGTGTAATTTAGGGAAAGGGGTGTAAATTTATCTTTTTAAGGTTATTCAGGTCATGAAGTAATCAGGATATTTCTTTTTCTGTACTAACTCCTGAAAGAAAGTGTGTATATTGTTGTTGTTGTTCTTGTTTTTTCTTCTTCGTCTTATTTTTGTATTCTATTTATCTAGTGGCATTCGTTGTTGAAAGTTATAAACATCCTAAAACTTAGCCGCACTAAGAAATATATTCAAAGGACCATATAATACTGCTTGTTTAATCTGAAATTGTACATGGCACTTTTACATTTTCACCACGAAAATAAATATAGAAATAAATGCAATGTATGTATTTCATAACATAATATATCGATTATCTCATGAATTATTCTTATTTCATTCCGGTAAAGTGCATTTATATGTTTAATATTTTAAAAGTAATTATTATCATTATAATATTATAAGGCATTATTCTTGAGTTCCAAAATGGGTTGTGGGCCGGTAGTTTTAATAGAAGCAGAGAAAATGAGATAAAAAGGTCAGTAAACGATTGAGCAAAATCTGATAGAAATAAGAAAGTTATACATTTTTGAAGAGGTCCTCTCCAATTTACTCTGTACAGAATATTTCATAAGCTTTCATGTTCTTAGATTGTTGAGAGAATATATTGTTATACTTACAGAGCACATGGGAGAGGACCTCGCAAGATACGTTACATAGCTGCCAATTAGCGTTTGATTGTACATTCAAAAATTCATAGTTTTTCTATTTTCAATCGTTTTCTGCTCAATTTTTCACTGACATGTTCCTCTAATTTGTCTGCTTCTATTGAAACCACATTAATATCAGGGTGGACTTTCCCTTCTAATCTGCCACTGTAGATATAAATGGCAGATATGGTGTAGCATGTCGTATTATATCATGAGAAAGTAGTTATATAATGGTTTAACTTTTGGATGATAACAGAAAACTTTTCAGTTGGAAAATATTTTGATTTTTTTTTTTTTTAAATGAAGTTCAATTAATGCAATACATTATGTTGCTGTATCATGTCATTTCTCTTTGTATCATGTAGCATTCTCTTCGAATTGCAGAATACCCTTACCATCATAGTGACATTACCAGTAATCTCTATAACGTGTTGTGATCTCAAAATAATATTGACGAGGCTCAATTGTTTCTGATTTTTTTTTTGCTTCACTCATTTAGAGCAACTTGTTATTAAGTTTGCATCTCCATTCTTATGTTACTCTCTTTAATGTTGAACAAATCACTGCCTTTTTGTATATTAGTGTGATGTTTATAAAATTGAAGAGAAAAAAATAATGACAGCCGCTGTTGCAATACGTACTCGTTTACATTTTATTTTGTTTGTCTATTTTTCTTTGCGGGAAAAAAGGGTTAGTATTGGAGTGCTTGTTATTTTGTGAAAATAGCGCATAGCACGGTTAAACTGTTACAGAAGGTCACATGTTTTGGTCATGAAAGGTATAAACTCGGAAGGCACATCAGATGAAGAAGGGGCTTTACATAGGCATTGACTAGAATCCAGGAGGGGTATTCATGACTTCGACGAGTCAAAAAAATGTTCTTCTTCTCAATTTGAAAACAGGAACTTAAAGATGACGTTGAGTTCTGGTCATGCGATTGCATTGTGAAAGAAACGGTGTGGAATCGACAAGAAAAGGTTGATCATCTAGCATAAAATAATGTGTGTGTATTGCAAGGTTCTGGAATTATCAAAATGATAAGAAATTTGGCCAAGTCTTGGTAAAGTTACAAACACTGTACACAGAAAGATGTATATAGGACTACACGAACACGTGGCGTAAAAATCCTACCTCCGAGTTTTACGATTTTACATGACATATTTAGAATATGAAGGCATTTGAAGAGCCATATGCTTTTCAGGGAACATGTCTCATCTGATGTTCTTCCACATTTGCATAATAAAAATGATAACGCTCACAAATTATTTTTCACCTCTTCCCAGAACTGAACCTTCTCTTTAACCCTCATTTGACGAAAAAGGATCAAGCTTAGCCTATGCTTTTTTACCCTTACCCTGGATTTAGCTCATGCTGCAATGATAATTATAAACCTTTAGGTCAGTCAGGAACCCCATGAATTTAACAAGCCGATCGCCTGTCTGATTATCAATATATTAATGATTGGAAATCGAAACCAAATTTTGCGTTTGAAAAAAAAAAGGATTTCATAACACGACAGTCTATTGGGGGAAACGAGTATGGTAAAATCGGTCACTCAAAGATTTTAATTTTTTTGAGGTACTTCTTGTTCAAAACGCGATTTTTGCGGCTTTAATTAATATTACACCATATCACAAACACAAACACAAAGGGCCGTGCATCTCAGATTTTAAATTGTTAAACGATGCAATCATGAGATGCAATGTTCTCTGTCCACTCAGAACAAAAATTGTTTTTTCAAACGCCTTTTAAAATTAATTGTTTAAAAGGGCGTTTGAAAAACAATCTACCGCTTCTGCATGGCTGTTGCACACGAGATTTCACGTTGATGATGTTGTTACCTGTGCTATAACTCCTGATATGTCATCAATTGAACATATAATATTTGCAGTGATGAATATTTGGTGATCATTTTTGTACGGCGTCACCCTCGTCTCTTGCACCAAAGACCACATAAATTAACGTTCCCGCGTCAGGCCGGCAAAATGGGGCCTCGTGTGCAACATTAAGAATTATGCGCTCACTGACAGATTACATTCATATAAAACAAGCCTGCAGGTTATGATATCATGATGTTAAATATAATATAATTTTTAAAGTCTTGAATGAAGAATAGATTATAATGGTTTGATCAAACGAACATTAACATTTTGGCATTGTTTTAACGTAATTTTAGCCCACCGATATAATATCCAGCTTGACTCCGCCCGTAGCACTCTTTTAGACAAGGATTAAAACAAAAGATATGTATGTGTTGAGACAGGAATGATATTGGATAATCAGTGTTGTAGGGTACGTGAGGCAATGGTAATGACCTTTGACCCTGAACATTCATGTGCATGGAACACACACATTACACACGCGAAAGTAATGCTGAACGAGCTACTGGGAATTCCCCGTTTTCATGTTTGTCTCGCGCGCTCATGTTAACTGCACTATGCATCCATCTGTAATGTACGTCAAGACGCACGCAAAATATGACGATAACAATGGAGTAACGTATTATTGCTCCTGGAATGAACATATTTGCTAAGCTTGTCGTTTAATTGACTTCGCACCTTGTCTTGTGTTTTCCTCACACCGCTCTGGTCTCATTGAAGCGTGAAAAAATAAATCAAGTGAGTATACAAGAAACAGTAGTAATATTGCATGATTGTGTGTCTTGTACAGTTGTATTCGTGTTTGGTCTTATATCATACACACTGTCTAGTTTATCTCTTGCTTAATATAAAGAAATGCAGTGGAAACCGATGTTCAAATGTTGAATTGTATTAGAATATTACGAAGTCGGGACTATCATTTCCGAAGATCGTTATTGTTGTTGTCAGGTCTATTAGTATTATTATTAGGAGCAGTAGTATTACTACTACCACTATTGTGGATTATTATCATCATCAAGCAATAATTGTTATGTATTCAAAATCACTATCACCAAAAAAGAGAAGAACGAGGAACTATATGCCGTCGATGTCCCATCTCCATGGAAAGGAAATGCAATCCCGTGTTGAAATACAACATCGAATCGTAATATGTACCATTGGTTTTATTGTGAATAATGACTATAAAGCAGAATACGAAATTATTTACTAAAATGTTCCTATAACCTGTCCCTCTGCCCATACGTTGATTTTTCTGAGGAAAATTGGTCATGTGATTTTAACGTTTAGCAACATTGCAAAGAGTGCGAAGTAGTGGCATATGAAACGGACCTCGCAATAGTTTGGTGAAGATTAACATAACTAATCCTTTTAAATGGATTAATATCCTTTATACGTATATAATATTGTATTAATTGTATACTATTATCTCGTTAATATAATTACGCACACAGGAAATGTCTTCGGGTCGGAAAGTGAAAGTGGCTGTGTACAGCGGGAGTCGGGAAGACAACGTGGCAGGTCTTATCCAGGAAATAAGGGACAGGATGACAGATTATGTTGAAGAAGTTATATTTGTTCAACTCCCTTACAACCTTAGTGACATGTTAAAGATGAAGCTGGACAAGAATTACTACATGGTGCTATGTCATTCCATCAACAACAGACGGTTTTCAATCACCAATGTCACAGATGCTCTGTATGATGACTTCTTAAAGAAAGCCAAGAAAAGACTAGGTAAGATGAAATACTTTTTAAAATATTTCTGCCCCTATTCTTCAATACAAATACAATCAATACAATATCAATACAAGATTTGTGACGGCAAGAAGGAAATATACAGAATGTTTTTTTAAAAGGGAAACCGAAACTCTCCATCAACCTCTCGTCAAATAAACATAACTTCATTTATTGTTATACATCACAATAACACAAATGTTATCCCCTCTCTATTATGATACCGCATTTGTGATGATATGCTCATTGAAATGAAAACCATTTAAAACCAACAATTAAAAAAAAAAATGATTTGCGCGCAAGAGTGGGATCTATGCAATTGGTGGGGGCGGTGGAACCCCACTCATATAATTATAAAATGGATGAAAGCGGCTATGCATTAAAAGACAATGCGGTTGGGCACTTAGGTCCATGCTTCTACGCATTGTTATAATTACTTCGGTATTTGAATGTGATCTGTCCCTAGTTTTTATTACAATTTAGATCTTACAGCAATTCACAGTCATGTGGTTTGAGGGCTAAATTATGTACCCTCGATTACTGTTTTTTGTTCTATTTTAACTGGCATTTTCTCCTGCAATGTTATTGTTATTTTGTTTTGTAACAATGTTTATCAATGGCTATGATCATGTTTAATTTAGAAGGAAAAAAGACTCTATGAAGGGGAAAAAAAACACATTAAAGCAGAAGTAAAAATAGGTTAACTAACATATTCAAATTTTGTGCATACTTTTTAAACAAAAGCTGTTCTTGACATATATCAAGAAGTTATAGACTGGGTTCCAAGTAATAGTATTGTAGTTCATTCGTTAATAAAATGTTAATGGGATAACTCGTCATTATACAGGTCACCAGGAAAGAAACATCCGTATCTCTCTATAAAAAAAATCGAGTGATCACTGACGTGACTCCTCTGGAGAGTGAAAATGTAGTGAAAATGTAGTGAACATTTACTGTTTTCTTATTAAAGTCAAGCGATATTCACTCCTAAACAAGTGATCACTAACGTGACTCCCGGGGGAGTGAAAATAGAGTGAACATTCACTCTTTTCTTCTTATAGAGAGAGATATAGATTTGAATATGTTAGTAAAACCGGTCTATTAGTAATTCACAACTTAAACTTTCCATCCTTAGCCGTGCATGGGTACAATGTGACAAGGGACACCTCAACGTCTGAAGAGGTGGTTTCCCTAATATTAATTTCATTATTCCTAGCTCTCTCCCATCCCCCAACCCCCCCCCCCCCCCAACCCCCATGCACCTCATACGTCTTTGTTCCCATATACCACGGTAAACAGCCGTTATAATGTTCCTATCAATGAGAGATTAATGCAGGCATATACTGCGTGAATTTCTTTAACTATTTTAAACCCCCTCAAAATATAAAGTAGGCCTGTACTTGTTTGGTATATCGGCTTCGTTCAGTTGCAAAATGACAGAAAAGCTTATTTACCGAAATCATTTTTATCCATATTTTTTTTTAGATCGCCGTAAGGTGGGTGTGATCGCTCATGACTTTGGGTCTGATGAACTTTTGCCTGAAAAACTAGAGAGCAGGATGGAATCTTTCCGAAACAGTCAAGAAAGAACATTCAGAAAATCAATGCTGCAACTCATCGGTGGACAGCTGTCGAAATCACCTGTTGAGCTAAGCGATGGTCAATGGGAAGAACTAAGAAAATATTTCAGAAATGAATTGAAAACCCCAAAGCCAAAAAAGCCTGGTCGGAGAAATTCCTGCTTGTAATTTCAGTCACAAAAATCGTAAACAGACATTATTGTGTAATGCAATGTCGCAATGAAAAAATGTGATGTAAAGCTATCAAGAGAAGTAGTGATATAAGATCATTTGTATAGCATAACAATTGATTTAGCTTTCATCGTTTTTATATTTCTGACAAAATTAATTTCATGTCAAATAAAATTGTATTGTTTAATGAAAAAAGATAATAGTTTAATGAATTGATAAGGGTAGTTTTGGAGTTGCTTATAGTTTCAATAAAGGACAGTGTAAAGCGTATAAATATGAACGAAAAGGTAGAATTTCGTCGTTTCCTGTAGGCCTCCTTTTTTATAAAAAGTTGTTAGCCTATTATACTGAACATATTTCGGAATATTTGCATGTAAGATATGAGTCATTCTTTATTCATTGTGAAGCTGGGAATGTTATGTTCAATAATGACGGAAACACGATGCCATGTTCCCGTTTTTTTTATTTACTTAACTTCCCTTTTGATTATTCATATTCCTGGACCGTGGCCCGCAAAAACACATGTTACACCGAAAGTGGGGTGGACTTTGCCTGATGCCATATCTTACCTGCATTCATTCGTTTAATTACAATTCAATCGATGATAAATATACATCATATGTCCGTGAATGTATAGTCACAGGACGTGTAATATTGAACGGAATTGAGGAAAATAGCTCCTGATAGATGTGGTCCGCCAATTTATTGAACGGTATATAGATAATACTCGTTAGCGAACCAGGACATGCAGTGGCGGACCAGAAAAGGAATCTAGAAAATCGGTACAGGTTTTCTTCATGAAATATCAGATCGTTGAGAGACCACTTAAATTTCTGCCTAAGGAGACGAGACCATAGGCGCCGGAAGTGGGGGGGCAGGGGGGCAGTTGCCCCCCCAGTCAAAAAGTGGGGGGCAAAACGCATTTTTGCCCCCCCCCCCAAAACGCCCCCCCCCCCCCCACCCCCTCCAAAAAAACCAAAAAAACAGTAAAGGAGTAAACATGGTTCGTATTTTTAGTCCAAAAGAATGTAACAATAAACTAGAATTTAAATCGTCACGAGGACGATTAAGGTGGTCTGTCTTCAAGTCTTATGATAGATTATAATACTTACTATATTGAGAAAGGGAGAAGTTATATAGACATGTAAACAATGATGATCATCATGATGATCATGATGATGATGATCTTGATAGTAATGTAGATGACGATGTTGATGATGATGATGATGATCATGATGATGTTGATGATGATCATCAACAGACCATGATGACATCTGATTGAAAAAAATGAGGGAACATTTAGATAGCATATAGTCTCAGCTACAACATACTCCAAAATCAACAAAAACCAAACGGAAATAACGGCGATATTGCTCGCAAAAGACAGGAATGTAGAATCCAGATTTGAGAAAAAGTCATCTCCCATAGGGACTACACTCAAAAAGTAATGGATCAAGTGATAATAGGGGAATAATAAAGTAAACATGGTTGTTTATAACATTATTTGTGATTCTACGTGTTTTAATAAGCAAAGGAAAAGGTACAGTGAAAGGTCAAAAGAAAAAAAAAGTGAAGAAAAAAATTGTTGGAGACGCCCGGACTCGAACCAGGGACCTCGAGGTCGGAAGTCAAGTGCGTTACCGATGTACCAAAATATTTCCCATAGAGATTACACGTAAACGGAAAATGGAATTATCAAATCCCACTTTGTAAGTGAAATATGAGCATGATCCCGGCATCTGATCGAAAATTAAAGGGCACACTTACGATAGCATATTGACTCAGCTACAACATACTCAAAGCTCAGCGTAAACGAAGATAAAACGACGGAGATATTGCTCGCGAAAGACAAGAATGTAGAAACCAGTTTTGAGAAAAAGTCATGTCCCATAGAGAATACACGCAAAATGTGAAAAATTGACATGCCTCCTTTAATCGCAAAAATACGCCATGATGCCATTGTTCAAATGAAATATCGTGGCAAATACATTCGTAGAGAATATTCTCAGCTAAAACATATCAAAATTTGAAAGAAAATTGATCAATATTTACAGAGATACAATCAATTTTCCAAAAATCTGCTAACGTCATAATATGCAAATTGAAATTTTAAGTTCGGAGGCCATTATGATGACGTCATGAGTTAATTGAGGGTCAAATGAGACATGAAATCATATCTCCGACTCATGATCTATCTAATATGAAAAAAATTGGGGGTATCTATCCATTCTGAAGAGTTAAAATGAATTTTGTATAGGCTTGTTTTTGCACATGTAATGTGGATAGGGATAATGCAGATCCGCGTGTGCTGTAAACTTTGACGGACGCTCATTGCGTTATCACTGGTCAGAAAAAGGTGAACAAGGTATCAAAATGCTTGGAAAAATGTGGTTGATATGATAGAGAAAATTTGGCGTTTCCATGTTGTAAAATGTCAGTACGCGCACTTACGCGCGGAAACGCGCGCAAAAAAGTGCTCTCGCGCAAAATCTTGAAAATGCTTACAATGGCCTGAAACGTGTGCAAAAAAATTTGGGACGAATTTGAGCATTTTAAAATTTTAATGCGCGCGTACGTGCGCGTCGAGGTGCGTGCGCAAATTTTGTTGACATTTTTAGTTGAACTTTGACCTGAAGTTGATGTATACCAAATATGGTTTATTTTTGAAGACTCGTTATCGAGATATGATAATGACTTGATTTTTACAAAATGGCGCCTGGATGACGTCACGATGACCCCATGAACTTGAAAAAGGTTTCGGGAACTTCATATCATAGGGCCTGATGACTAGCAGAAATTTGAAGGAAATTGACCAGGTCGAGTTCGAGTAAACGTATACACAAAAAAAGTGTACGGAATAAATAAAAATAAATAAAGAATAAAGAATAAAGAATAAAGAAAGAAAATTCTAACGAAATCAATAGGTGATCTGTCATCGACAGACCACCTAAAAAAACCCTGAGTTAAATCACATATACAATTCCATTCAAAGAAAAAGGAAAGTTCACAGGTATTAAATTTCATAAACATTGCGCATGCCACCAATACGGTATTTTAAATGGAGGTCTCTATAATAGCGATACGCGCATATCGTGGACATATTGTGCGAGAATGGGAAAGCGTGTCCGGTTTTTTTTGTTATAGGGGTGAGAAGACATGAGCCCCTGAACGCTGGCGTACTGATGGGGGGGGGGGGTGATGTATTTCTTATTCGAAACAAGTGATTTACACATGTTGATGTTGTGACATGATTTTCCGGCATTTTTTCTCCATTTTTTTGTAAGTCATACCTTTTTATGCGTTTGTTGGAAAAAAAGAAATTCCCAAATTACAGTCAGGTGAAATACGATTATTTAGAAGCCTTTATGTCATGGTCTGCAAAGTGGCTGGGCACGAGCCCCCCCCCCCCCCCATCCTTTTTTTAAAAGTATGTTAAAGAGAAAAAGAAAGAAAGACGGAGACAAAAATAAGTGACCTGCCAATGTCACAAATAAGGTATAAAAAATGCTCATCTGACCTTAATTAAATACCTAAAACCCCTGAGCTTACGGGGGCTCTGCCCCCTGGACCCCACCAAGGGCCCTAAGGCGGGCCCTAGGATGCTCATCTGACCGTTATTAAATACCTCAAATCCCTGAGCTTCCGGGGCTTTGCCCCCTGGACCCCACCAAGGGCCCTAAGGCGGCCCCCTGGATGCTTATCTGACCTTAATTAAATACCTAAAACCCCTGAGCTTCCGGGGCTCTGCCCCCTGGACCCCACCAAGGGCCCTAAGGCGGGCCCTAGGATGCTCATCTGACCGTTATTAAATACCTCAAACCCCTGAGCTTCCGGGTCTTTGCCCCCTGGACCCCACCAAGGGCCCTAAGGCGGCCCCCTGGATGCTCATCGGACCTTAATTAAATACCTAAAACCCCTGAGCTTCCGGGGGCTCTGCCCCCTGGACCCCACCAAGAGCCCTAAGGCGGGCCGCTGGATGCTCATCTGACCGTTATTAAATACCTCAAACCCCTGAGCTTCCGGGCTTTGCCCCCTGGATGCTCATCTGACCTTAAGTAAATACCTAACACCCCTGAGCTTCCGGGGGCTCTGCCCTCTGGACCCCACCAAGGGCCCTAAGGCGGCCCCCTGGATGCTCATCTAACCTGAATTAAATACCTAAAACCCCTGAGCTTCTGGGGGCTCTCCCCCCCCCCCCCCTTTGAACACGTCAATTGCCTTACAGAGGGCCCCTGGACGCTCATCTAACCGTAATTAAATACCCAAAACCCCTTAGCTTCCGGGGGCTCAGCCCCTTGACCCCCTGCTGAGGCTCATGCCCTGGACCCCACGCCAATTTACGCTCTACCTGATCGATAATACTCCACTTTGAAAAACATTCCGCGGGACCTGCATGTAACGTGTAAGACTGGTGGTAATGCAGATTTTTCGTCTGCCCCCCCCCCCTTCCGAACTTTTTTTTCTCATTACGTCACTGCCCCTGGAATGTGAGCCCCCTGGAATGTTTGCCCCCCAATCCCAAACTGCTTCCGGCGCGCCTGGACGAGACAGTATAGTATAGTTATGGTTGGCTGAAGAAAATTGCTCACATTATGACTAGGGCTTACTTGCATCCTAAACCAGTCCTTATCATTCCTAAAATGTTCCTAAGTTTTATTCATTTTGAAATGGACCTACTGCATGTTTTCTTGTTTAAGAATCATTTTCTAATAAGCGTATTATATATAGAGATGCCTATATATTGACGGGGGTTAATTTTGATCTTCTAAATAAGGATTTGACAAATGAATTACAATTTCGTATAAAAATCTGTTTTACTTTTCCACTTAATTTTCTAAATCACATGTGAATGCGTTGTTAATTGTGCCTTACTCTTAGTCTTAATTACTCAGTACCATCCAGTATAATGTTGGTTTTATGCGAATTCAAACGTATATGTTGTATTTTCTAAGTCACACCGCTAAACGATTGTGATGCTGCACCCATTCTACTTTCATTTCACATTTATATTCATACCTGAATTTATTCATGATGTGATTCAGAATTGTATTTAAAATTCTTGCTATGTATAAGTCATATAACTGTCTTGTCATATTTTGTGCTGGAAGCCGGAGGACCGTACCTGCTCATAGACTTTTTCTTATAGAGTCTTGACGCCCTTCTGGCTTTCAGCACACGACACCATGTTTTTGTCTTATGTTTTATGTATTACATGTTACACCAATGGAAAACAAATTTCTGTATTATATTATGGACAATAAAATCTTGAATCTTGAATCATAATCATACTAAACATTAAACCTACTTTACACCGACCATTTGTTTTAAACATTTGGGGGTAATGTAATTTGTTTTTCGGTCTGGGGTCGGACTCGTTAGTGTGACTGAAACAGGGACGGAATCAAAGTTGCAATAATTTTGAGTGAAACCATGTATATAGTTGATTTTCACTTTAAAACAGTCTTTTAGTGATAATAATGATTATACATAACTCACTCCGTCGAATTTATTCTGTCGTTGATTCAATAAACCTGCGAATTTTTTATTATCACGTTTCTATTTTATTCAATACAAATGGCAATTTTATATTATGAATGAAACTAAAGTGTATTTAAGTATACACAATATTTGTTAAGTTTTCCATATCGCTTACTGTGTTATCAATGTAGTTTTATACCATGTGCCTTTTACTCTGTAAATTGAACAATTTCAGCTATCAACTGTTCGATGATTTTTATCTTAATAAACCGGTACATAACAATAAAATATTTTAAAGAGTAGGGGGGGGGGAATCGAGCACTGTCCCCTCAAAATATCTACAATAGACCCCGGTTCAAAATTCTTTCAAGTGTGTAATTTACCGTTACATCGCATTTTAAAGCAATATCTAGTCAGAATTTATGTACATAGATTATTCTTGCCTTCTCCTTTTCTTTTGTGTATGAAGAAAAATATCATTAGTGGCGGATACAGGAATTTGAAATGGGAATGTTCACAACTCTGACAAGCAAGCAAGCAAGTAACAAAAACAACGACAATAGCCGACTTTTTTTTGGATGAAAATTTGGCAGGAGCACACACGTTTATATATTTGCATATTTTGTTATCTTAGGTAACTATGTCCCCTCCCCTAGATGAATCACCGCCTTGATTCTATGATTATCTTGATTATTTGCTTCTTTATTATTAATCGTTATAAAAACACTTGTATTCGGATTATTACTGTGTAATGTCGATGCCATTATTGCCCACTATGCATATTATTCAGAATAAAATTGAATAGAAATCCACAAGTTTTTCTTTTTCGTCGAACGACCATTTTTCAGAGTGAAATTCATCACGTAGATCATTTATGCATTGACCAATACATCGTTTGGAATACATTTCCCCCTCAATTCTCTGTTCAATTGTACATAGCCAATTAAGTACATAACTAAAGTAATTAATCCTCCATTTGCTACGGCGAAACTACTCCGGCTTTAATGATTTCGCCAAATATAATACATTTAGGATTTACGGCTACGATTGTTTAACGTTAGGTTAAAATTGGAGTTAGTAGGGATAGGCTATCTACATTAAGTGATAATCCGGGATTTTGGATTCGTATCACTATAATTAAAGATGCAAGCTGGATAGTCTAGGCCCTACAAATAATAAAAGTTAACTTGTGTTATATGGCTCCTAATATATGTACATGTATATGTACATGTACAATAACTAATAAACCACGCTACGAAATCTTGATATTTCATTTTAGAAGATCAAAATATCAACCACCTTAGATCTCCCTTGTTTTTTTCTTTCTCGCCTCATTTCGTACGCTTGTCTAAAAATAACTAGCAGAGCTAATAGGGGGATTCCCCGATGACCGTATGAAAACGCGCATGCGTAAATCACCACCACTGGTCAAATTTCCCGGACTATCTGCGAAGTTTTAGACACAAATATGTTAATGTGTGGGACTTGTAAAAAAGCATTATGCAACTTGCATTCACACACGTAAGACGCAGACGTTTTGCTGAATGAAGCTGGAACTGCGTTGCATGGACCAAAGGCAAGAATCCAGATTTACTGATGATGACTGCTCAGCCTTAGGTAATTACTGGTAGAATCTTCAGTGGTACTGGTAGTATAGGGGTAGTGGTACGTGGTAGAGTCTAGTCACTAGTGGTACAAGAAAACCATGGTGTGATCAAACTTCAAGTTCAAAGTAATGTACGTACACCGCATTGACTTGAGAAAAGGCCTCATTCATTGTACTTAAAAACTGTTGCCTTTAAAAAGTGAGCAATATTGTGAAATGTGAAACTGGGGCTGTCAACTTTGGGAAACTGCATCGAAATGCAAGCATTTTTTTTGCTCATTGGGGTGTTAATTGAGTTTAAAAAAAATTATGTTTAAACGATTTCATTTTTAGTGCTCACTACCTACCCCCTCCCTTGAGCAAAGAGAAAAGGTAAAATTGTGGTCACTATGTTTGGCGGGAGGTTTTTTCATAAACCGGGAAATTCTACATCAAAGCGGGAGGAAGGGCGTGGTGTCAACTGTTGGGTCACGGTGTCTCCCGCTACGAGCTGGTGGGACGGCGGGTACGGTTTGAGTGTGCATGGTGACGTAAGACTCCCTCCAAATGCGGGAGGGTTGACAGCCCTGGTGAAACAACCTTGAGCTCAGTTTCACAGACAATGCATGCTAAGTCCAGAATGGTGGAGGGGGGGGGGGGGGGGGGGGGGGACACCAATGATTTTGACTCCCCCCCCCCCCCCCCCCCCCCCCCCCCCGTAATTAAAAAAATAACAATAATACCGGTATTAATAAAAATTTAAAAAATCACTGTCCATGTAGAGGCTGGTGTATAAATGATTGCCTATTTCACAATAGAATTGATGATATTGCCCAAAGTTCTGGTGAGATGATTAACGTCTTGATGACACAATTTATCTATTCGTTTTGTCATGTCAAATACCCCTGCAGAAGACCGACTAATTTTTTTTAACTGTGAATGACAATCAAAGAGCGCAACCTGCAGAGGATCCTCTGACTGAGAGTAAGAATGAATTCATCAGACGGCAAACAAGACAATGATGCACAGCTGTCTGGATGTCCAGCAGAAACTGTAAGTATATAAAGACTGAAACTTGATATTGCAGTTTTAGAAAAGATTTAAACCAATGGTCTGGAGTCACGGCTTGGTAACCTGGTGGGGGTGGAGGGTTAGGGCGGAAAGTTAACAAGTCGCTAAAAAAATGACTGATGCACACAGCAAACACCTGAATGAATGGCTTTAGTCCATACCCTGATAGCTGTTTCACTTAAAAGATGTAACCAATTGCCGTGCATACTTATTTTTGTATGATGGAGAAGGGGGGGGGGGCTATGTCTTCGCACCTAACATATCACTTGAAATGGTCAATTTTCTTTTCTTTTTTTTACCCTAATGTTTGAGCACATCTTATTCCTCATATTATAGAGAGTAAGTGTGCCGAAAAATCTCATCAAATTTTGAGTAAGAACATGGTCATTTCATAAGTAAAGGCAGTGGTGTCAATTTGATATTGCAAAAACAAAAGGTGTCCTTGTCCGCGCACTTGTTCACTTTACATACAGTTTGGGATCTTTTACGTGAAAGATGGCATTTTGAGGCTAATTAAAATAGATATAAAGATTTCATGTTTGTTTCATGTTTGGTTTTGTTCAAATCCCACAGTTAACAGATGTGGGCACTCTACCCATAACAGTTTTCACTTCAGTCCATTTAGCTCACACATAGCATAGTATGAGACACTGTTTTAGAAAATTTGCTACAAGTGACATACAGACATATTGTTAATTTCCCCTATCTATCTACTTATTGCTAGTCGCCCCTTCCTTATATAACCATGTACTATTTTGTTTCATGAGGGAAAATATTCCCAGCTTGAAAATTAAAAAAATGATCAGGAGAATGATGTCCAACACAATAGTTACATGTACCACTCTTTTTGTATTTGTGTTCTGGGTTTAAAGGAACTAGCTGGGAGAGCTTCAATGTGTGAAGGATGTCCTGGACAGGCATTGTGTCAACAGCAAGGTGGGTACCGTAGTTTAAAAGAAGAAAAAAAAAATGTAAGAAGGCTCTTTTCAATTCAATTCCAGTTCAGGATTGAAGGTAAAGGGTTCATTTATTACTTTTTTGTTTTTTTGTTATTGTTCTTTTTTTCGGGGATCAACAATTTATATGCGATGATCTCTATATCATTAACTTGATTTGGTTATAATAAAGCAGAGACGCCAAGGTAAAAGATCGGCAATGCGTGACATTTTCATTTTTCGGCGCGCAAGCGCGCGTGCAAGGGTATAACACACGTATAGGTATGGCGTTTTTTTTAAATCTAGCGCGCGCGCCGTGCGTGAAACCGTTTTCAGACCCTCCAAATGCGTGACGTCACGCCTAATGCGTGACACTTGGTAGCTCTGATAAAGTGTGGCAAGAGGTATGTTCACACCTGCTTTGATTCTGTTGTACAGAAAGTCTTTGATGTAAACTTGGAGAGGTTGATAAAAATGAAGGATAAAGAATATAAAATAAATGTATACGTATAGAGAAACAAAGTGATGTTATTAGTGACCCGAAAATATTGTTTTACCTCCTAAAAACATTTTGAAGTTTGAACCGCCCTTCCTCCTTTATCTTTATTCTTATTTTTGTTTGCTGGTGTAATAACCCGTTTTCATCTCTCATACATATACAAAATCGTGCACTGTGAATTGCCTCTCCCTTTCTCTCATCAAAACCAACAATCAATTAGGAGTTAGGCCTAAGAGGGATTTGTCCCTTACACTGTTCTAATTGCCCTGTTGTCCACCAAATACAACCTGAATTTTCTTCTTTGAAGCCCTTTTTCCGTTATTGAAAGTAATTGAAGTATTAAAGGATTAATGCCATTCGACATAACATACTTATTGTCACAGAATTGAACATATTTTGATAATTGCTTCTCCACCTTTTGTTTTCCTACAGGTGGTGTAGACCCGGACCAAGAGTTCATCGATGTGAGGATGAATGCCATTCAACATAAAATACTTATTGTGTCAGGGAAAGGAGGTGAGGCAGTTAATTATACTTTCTTGGCTTTGATCCTTCAATTCAATTCAATTCAAGATTTATTGAATATATCTTTGCAGCCGAAGATGGCTGAATTGCAATATAGTTCAAAGATAAAAATATGCAAAATTACAAATAAACATATCTATTACAATGAACATAGATTGGCATGAATTTAAAACAAAATAGAAATAAGACTACAGAATTACAGTTGAAGTTCTAGTTAAAATAATTCCCTAAATAATCCAAAACGATACAATTTGATTTTGATATTTCAATCATTTTCATTTGTTATCCTGGGCGTATTATTCAACAGGCTAATATAAAAAAAGGAGATTAAAGATGCTCAAGCTTATGCTGTCTTCCAGTAATGAAATGAACTATTTTTGTTGTGTGAAATATGTTGTCTTACTAACACTGCATCGGACAGTATTACAGTATCAATTGATTTGATCTCTGGTATAGACTTAAGCAGCATTTGATTCATTGTAAGCCTATAATTCTGTTGAATGTGAAAGCCTTCTCAACCCGAAAGTTGTATTTGTGTTAACTCCCTTTGTCTTTATCTTGTGTTAGGTGTTGGAAAATCTACAGTGGCAGCATCACTTGCTCTTGCATTAGCTCAGCAGAATAAGAAGGTAAGAACTGCCAACGTTTATATATCATTTCTCTTTTTTCTGGTACGTATTAAGTATTTGTGCTTTAAAACAACACTATTCAGTTCAACGTCTATTGTATTGGTTTTTGATAATGATAATAATAATAATAATACCAGTGTTCATAGCTGTCAAGGTGTGAAGTTCATGGAACATACTTTGATATTATTTAGCCTGCTTATAGCCGGGCTGTTATGAATACTAGCACTCATGCTTAGCAGGTATCCATTTTCACCTAGATGGTGAGTAGCAAATGCAGATTAATCTTGTGCCAGAGGACGTTGGTGCCAGGCTGAGATTTGAACCCTCAACCTTAGGATTAAGAGTCAAGTGGATGAACCCCTAGACCAATGCAATGATCTTTCTATCCTGCTCGTGTCTGTTTTTCCATACCTCAGGTGGGGATTCTAGATGTTGACATCTGCGGTCCAAGCATTTCACAGCTCATGTCTGTCCAAGGTCAAAAGGTCATCAACACACAATGGGGATGGAAACCTTTACAGTAAGTTTGACATGTCACCATAAGATAAAAAAAACTATTATAGTCAAACCTGCTTTATTGACCACTTGTATAGAAAGACTACCTGCCTACAAAGACCACATTTGTTATTTCCCTTGAAAATGGTTTCTCATTGAAAAATGTACTAAAGGAACCTGTACATAAACACCACCTGCCAATAAAGACCACTTTTCTTGTTTCCCTTGTGTGGTCTTTATAGACAGGTTTCACTGTATTACTGTTATTCAGTGGTCCATTACCCGTGACTGGATCAAAATGTGCTTTATTATTTCATGTCAAGCATACATATTTGTAGATTCTTTTTATGTTTCAAATACCGGTAGGTCAAATTCATCATATCCGTGCTCTTTAAATCGTTTATCAGCCAATCAATATTGTATAATTGGATGTATGGATGATTCAGATTACATGACTTGCTGCCTCATGCTTTGAGCAATTATTATGGAGGAAAACTTTGCTGTAATTGCTCTCTACTTTGTTTTTTGTCTGTTTTTTTTTTGAAGGTCTAAACATGGCGGCATTAAAGTGATGTCTGTAGCATCTCTATTGGACCAAGCAGATAGTGCTGTGGTGTGGAGAGGGCCTAGGAAGACTCACATGATCAAACAATTCCTCAAGAACACCTTCTGGGGCAAACTTGACTACCTCATCATAGGTAAATGAAATTTTCTCAGGAAACTTATTTAAGGTATAGAGAAGTTGAAAATCCACATCTTGCTTGCTCCCATTGGCTAGGTTGAGAATCACTTGTAAGATTGAGTATTTGATATCATCAACGCAATGTACCTTTTATTTATTTAAGCCGAGTCAGTACAATAGCTTTGACCGCAATGGGATGTCAGGCTTCCTTTATGTGTCCAACACCCTGCCTATCATTTATATGGTCTGAAGATGTACTTTAATACAGCAGACAAAAGCGTACAAACCATTTCACGAGTTGTACATGACAATTAATCTCTTCTTGGCTTAGGGATGTAAAAAACTAATTTAAAATATTTTAAAAATCACAACGTATGGTTTTGATCCATGCCAAAGATAAGGGTCAACAAAAGGGAGGATAACTGTCAGGATTTATGTTGTATTGAAATGCATAATTTTGCAAAAATAGCAGGTTATTGCTTTCTGATATTTAATACTTTTCTTTTTGCTTTTAAACATATTGGGGTTTCGTTGCTTTCAAGGAATCTGATACAGGAAAATAAGTATCATTTATAAATAGAAGTTATCCTCACAATATTTTTGTTTTGTTAACATTGGTTTCCTGTACGACAGATACCCCACCAGGCACCAGCGATGAGCATCTGACCATCTTGAAGGTGCTAAGGAACACAAGGCCTGATGGAGCAGTCATCGTCACCACTCCACAGACGGTCGCCATGGATACCATATACAAGGAGATTGATTTCTGCAAGAAGATGAAGCTTCCTATCTTAGGACTGGTGGAAAACATGAGTGGTTTTGTGTGCCCCTGCTGTCAGGTGAGGAACGAAAATCTGTTCATCATAACAACCCCCTTGAAGGAGACACGATGGCTCAGTGGTGGAGCAGTGGTCTTGTAACTGGGAGGTCCCGGCTTGAAACCAAGTCGATGCGCTTGTGCCCTTTGGTGATCGAGGCATTAATCTTTATTACCAAGTCCCTCAGAGAGGACTAAAAGCTGTCAGTCCCCTGGCTGCTTACTTACAAGCATTCACATTCCCTCTTAGCAGTCAGGTAAAACAAACATCAAACCAAACCAAACCATATAACTGAGCTGAGATCATCTAATTATACCAAGAAAACACATTTTACCCCAATCCATGACCTTCACAAATGCTGTCTATGACCTTTAACTTGCTATACCCATACCATAACCTTACATGGACAGGGGCACACCGTTACCTGTGGTAATCCCTAGTTTCTAGTACATCCCCAATTGCCTTGTTTGTATACTTTTATATCCAAAATTGACATTTCCAATAAGTCTATGTAGTAGATACACGCACCACCACAATAAAAATTACCCTGTAACAATGACTCTGCAAATGTATTTACCAGTATTGGTACTTCATTTTTTCCATTACAGGAGGTTACCCGTGTGTTTTCTGGTGATGGAGTAGAAACGTTGGCCAAGGAATCAAATCTCAAAATTCTAGAGAGATTACCACTTGATCAGGTGAGCAGGTTGGAGAATAGAAATTGCTTCTGAAATGTTAACCATCATGAATCAGTCATTATTTACCTAATTTATGATATTGAATGACTCTATGTTCTAGAAAAACATTTGTTTTCCTCCCAATCTCATGTGTAATGATTTCAAATTTATAAAAGATAACTATGTGTCTGCCATTTGTTGAAAAATTCATAGAATGATCAAAAAATATTCTGCAGTTTAATAACCAATGCGCTGCTTTATCTGCATGCACAAGCATTTTAAGAGAATGTAGTACCAATAAAAAGCCCCAAAGCTGTATGTATAAGTTGATGCCCTTGAGCTCAATAATATTTATTTATAGCCTATCTGCACTAGTTTGGCCAGGAGGAATTAGACCTCCCTGCATGGTCACTGAAAAGTTGTTATCTCATCAAATCAGCTCTCAATTAACATAAGAAAAAGGGGACCATGGGGGACCAATGGTCACCGATTAGCCATTGTTTGCTATATAGAGGGCGCAAGTAACTATAAGTAGTGCAGTGGGGCTTTATCTTGAATTTGTAAAACCTTTTAAAACTTTTGATATTAATTGCAAAGTTAAAGGTACGTTTTTTGTAATGTGTTGATGTAAGAAAATATACAGAATGTCTTCTTTCGAGCCTTAAAATCTTTAATTAAAACAAGAGGTGAATACAACATCTTTGTTCTTGAAAAATGTTTAGAATTCATTTACGTATAATGTGTGATTCTTTAGCTGCACAATTTTAAAAAGAATCCTTGTATTGCCAATTTTGTTCAGAGAGGTTTCTGAGGGCCCTCAGCTTTATGCATTTTTCCATGTACCCTTTTGTATATCTGGATTACAACCATTCAATCTTTGTGTCTATTAGGCCCTGGTACGATGCTGTGAAAATGGAGAGAGTATCTTTGAGTGCCACCCTGATTCCAGCATAGTGAAGTCTTTGGAAAGTTTAGCACAACGGTTCCTGGAACTCCCTTACAGATAACATCCAACGAAGGGATTTTGTAAAGAAATAATGTGATGCTGCATTAAGAGAAGCAGATTCTTGATTGGGATCACTCTGTTATACACAATATATATATATATATATATATGATAAAAAGAGTGCATTTGTAATTTCTGTTGTATGACACATGCTCTGGCAACAATATC
The DNA here is from genome assembly GCF_000002235.5 of Strongylocentrotus purpuratus. Classification (NCBI taxonomy): domain Eukaryota; kingdom Metazoa; phylum Echinodermata; class Echinoidea; order Camarodonta; family Strongylocentrotidae; genus Strongylocentrotus; species Strongylocentrotus purpuratus. The sequence continues at coordinate 41,817,737 of NW_022145612.1, read as the reverse complement.
TAGCTTTACCCTTTAATGGATACACCAATACAGGATGCTATACTGCATATAGGCCTATTCCATAATCTTTTGTGGTATTCATGGAGGTTTTATCTTATGTGTTTTATCAATAAATCTGTATCTAAATTTGATGTCATGGAATGTTTATAAAATCAATGATCATATGGTATTACAAATAAATTGTTATTTTGAATTAAACCACAAGGATATAGTGTGATTTTTCTGTGTTACTCAGTATACCACACTATATCAAAGACAGTGAACCACACTGTAGTACACACTATGCCACACAATGTATCGCACTATAGTGTAGCAAACTGTGCCACGTAGTGTACCACACTTTAGCACACACTGTAGCACACAGTGTATCACACTTTAGCGAACACTATGCCACACAATGTACCACAGTATAGGGTAGCACACTGTGTCACACACTGTACCACACTATAGCACACAGTATGACACATGGTGTACCACACTTTAGCACACATTATATACCTCACTTATGAAATCCAGCCATCTGATTGGTCGAAATTGCAGTCATAAACTTTAACTGTAAAATTCCCGGTAAAATTCCAAACCCATGTAATAGTTCTAAAATAATAGTTCTAAAGTCCCGGCAAAATTCCAGTTACCATGGTTACCAGGGAAATAGTTCAGTCTTGGTGAAATACCCATAGGTTTACATGTTAAAAACTGGTTTGAGCGATCGAGGATACCGTACATGTGCGAAGAATTGGTCGGTAATTTCAATCGTAATAAATTCAAAACCGAAGGCAAAAATGGCTAAAGAAACTCTCACAGGATTTCAACTTCTTGATGATGATCAAATGCAAGACTTGCTGACAGTAAGAGCACCAAAAAGGGTACGTTAAATTCTCCATAATTTTTTTTCAAAATAGATCTAGTAGGCCTAGATTCTAGTAAGTAGGTCTAGTAGTGCCAAAATCCTTCCCGTAGAGATTGTACACATCCCTAGATCTATGCATTGGCCATTGCGCATCGCACTCATGCTAAATTGGTCGATGTTTTAATTGCCAGAGATTCAAACTAATATTGCTCGTGATCCTGAAGGTGATACTCAATAAGTGAGGTGCCATATGGAAGCGCAGGTTTTTCTCCATATTCCCCACAGGGCCGGTGTGACGGCAGATCTTGTTACCTTGGCGGATCGTGTTCTCGGAACAAAATCTGCCTAGCAGATATCGTGATCAGCAGCGGATATCGTACCCGCTATAACCAAATCTGCCGTTAGTGAACACGGCGGATAATGTGCATTGGCGGATTTTGTTCCTATATAGCTACAGGCAGTGGCGAACCTGGCATACCGCGTCAGGGGGGGGGGGGGGGGGGGTTTGGGGGGGGGGGGGTTTTGGGGGGGAGGGTTTTCCCCCCTCCCACGGTATTTTGATGTTTGCGATCGCGCGATTTCATGCATACCCGTACCTTACTTATGTTTTGTTGATTTGAAAAGTCTTCATAATTCGAAAAAGATTGTTTTATTGGGAGGGGGGGGGGGGGTAGGGTTAGGGGTGTGACACCCAAATTTGCTGCCAACTTTTAAGGGTGCGACGTCATCCAAATTTGCCGATTAACAAATGCATAGCATCTACCACCCTCCTTCCCTATCCTAAATGTTAATTATTCCATGGTTTAATTAGGCTCTTATCAAATTAAAAAACCTTTTGAAGTAATCATTACCCCCTATAATATTGAAACATGCAACTAATTTGTTTCTACATCGTGATCGACCTGAAAACAAATACAAAAAAGTAATTAGCCCCCTTTTTGTATCTGAATCCACATATCAGTGATAAAAAATAATCATGCGAGCGCGAGGCATTACGAACTGATTTTTCCCTCAACAGTGACAGGAACTGGGCTTATGAAGCCCTTCAAAATTTCTGTCGGCAAATGCGTCACTCTTTTCCTCTTTCCTTCCCTACTTCTTTCATTTTTCTCTCTCTCTCTCTCTCTCTCTCTCCTTTTTTCTTTCTCCTTTTCTTTCCTTTCTTTCCCTGTTTTCTTCTTTTCTTTCTTTTTCTTTCAGTTTCTTTCCTTTCGTTTCCCTTTTCTCTTTTCTTCTTTTCTTTCTTTTTCTTTTTCTTTCCTTTCGTTTCCCTTTTCTCTTTTCTTCTTTTCTTTCTTTTTCTTTTTCCTTCCTTTCTTTTCCCTTTTCTCTTTTCTTCTTTTCTTTCTCTTTCTTTTTCGTCGGGGGGGGGGGGGGGGGGCAATCCGGCCCCTTCCCCCCCCCCCCCATAGGTACGCTAGTGGCTACAGGACATGGTCTGATAATTATATCGTGAATAACATGGCGGATTGCTAGACTATTATTGTCTGATTTGTTCGTATTGGACATCGAATCTGTAGGCTATTCCGAAAAGCATCCCCCTTTATTGCATTGACGCCCACAGGCGACAAAGCCTGGTTGTCTCTCTTTCTTCTTGTCCATTCTTCTTGTCCATCGTTCTAATTTTATGTTAAAACCAGCATAATTGACATTTTGGCATTTTTGTTTTATTTATGCCCGAGTGGGTCTAATGGCCTCTAGAGGCCTATACATAAGACCTCCTCCCCAACTGCTGTTTTAACAGAAATAAATCATAATTTAATTACGTATTTATTTCATTTCATTAAACATTTTTCCTGTGATCCAGTCTCTGTGCTTTTTCATTTTCTTTCTTTTCATTTATAACTAAAATGAAGGCAGATATGGGAAGGGTCATGATTGGTCAGAGCAAATTGACGTGTTTGTTTGGAATCTTTCAAACTTTTGTATTACTGCATTTGTTAGCCAATAAAACCTTTTAGAATAAAACAACCTGACTCCCATAGTAGCGTTTTAAACATTGGTAAGCCCCCCCCCCCCCCCCCAAAAAAAAAAAAAAAAAAAAAAAAAAACAGATTCCTTTGATTTTATATGATAAATTGCAAGAAATAGAAATTATCAACGGCTTCAATCATTTCTTTGAAAATAGATTTATAAGCTAATAAAACAATATAGACCTAATAAACTTAAATTTGTTTTACCCCTATTTTCAAACTATTCTCGAATCCTTACAGAGTATAATTCAGGTTATTCTGCCACCTTTAGAAGTTGTCCGCATCCAATAGACGAAAAGGATTATATTGTATTTCTTTATCAATTTAAAATTTGCCATTACTGTGCATCCCTTACAGATTTATAACATTTTTTTTTATTCGGTTGTACTGATTACGAAACTTGAATTGTGGGGCCGGGGGGGGGGGGGGGGTGATCGAGGCTCTTTGCATCATCCCATATCCTCCCTTCATTTTTTTTTTTTGGGGGGGGGAGTGAACTTTAAGGTCACTCTACATGATAGAAAAAACAGATTTTAAATATCATAAACTATTTTCTTAATTGTAATGGGTTTCATCAGTATAGTTATTGTTCAATACTGTAAAGACAGTGTAGGACACGGGCGAGCTGATGTGGATAGCGAATTTTTGGAATCATTGGAATTTTTATTTCAAAATAATTATAGCGCAAATTCCCTCACAGTCATCGTCCTTTCATTAAAACTAACGGTGTAGCGTTTTGGGAAAATAAACCTTGAATTTTTGGTACACCTGCCCTCGCTTTCTATCAGCACAAACAGTGAAGATATAGCAATTCTGATACAGAAAGAGAAAAAGATTTGCGAGCGAGCGAGCAAGCCAAAATAATGAAGTTTTTTTTCACAGAAATGTTTTTTCTTCTTTTTCATCCAGCATAATTCTATTGTCAAGGAGGGGTGTACAAATTGGCGATTATGGAGGAGGATTATTGTTTACTTTCCTTCATAAGACACAAAGTGTAATATACATGTTGGTCGCCTTTCTATCACAATGGATTACCATCTTTATCAGAAAGGAACTTGGATTATGATAGTGATCGAGAACATACTTTGTGAGCAAGCGAGTGATCTGGAATTTTTTTTAAAACTTCGTCATAGAACGCTTGTTTTTATATCCAGAGATATTTTTTATTCATATATAAATTGACTTTTTGAAATAGTGATAAAAAATATCATCATTGTCTGGAATATACTGTTACAATGAAGATCCTGGTGATAAATACAATGAAAATAAATAGTGCTTGAATGAAATAAGTATAACTAGAGATGATATATTCCTTTCCCTTAACTAAGATATTACCTTTAAATAAACTGATTTGAAGTACGGTGTTAAGAGAAAACTCTTAATAAGAGCGGCCTCGATCTTGCTCGAACTCGTACTCGCACTCAGCATCCATGGTGGTATACAGTATAGTACTACGGTACACATGCAATTGCAATCGCACGCAGCCTAGCCAGCATGCATGCATGCAGCAAGCGGAGACCGTATACCACTCATAAAAACGATACCTTCAGAATGGAACGATAGCTGCAAAACGGAACACTATCTGCCAGCCACTCTGCGTGGTGGGTTACAATATCTGCCGGCAGATTTTGTGACGGGAACAATATCTGCCGGCGGATTTTGTTCCGCGAACACGATCCGCCAGTCACACTAAACGCCGTCACACCGGCCCACCCCCAAAATTGTAAAAATAGCTTGCTTAGACTAGAATCTAGATCTAGTCTACCCTCAAAGATACACTCATAAAAAACAACCGTGCAGATAAACTAGATAAAGGACACACTATATGCCACACGATGTATCACACTATAGAGTAGCAAACTGTGTCACACACTGTGCCACATGGTGTACCACACTTTAGCACACACTATGCCACACACTTTACCACACTATAGAGTAGCACACTGTGCAACACGGTGTACCGCACTATAGCACACACTATGCCACACGATGTACCACAGTATAGAGTAGCAAACTGTCACACACTGTACCACACTAAAGAGTAGCACACTGTGCCACACAATGTACCACAGTATAGTGTAGCACACTGTGTCACACACACTGTTCCACGCTGTTCCTCACTGTAGGACACACTATGCCACACAGTGTACCACATTAGGATACACAATGTACCATACTAAAGTGCCACACAGTGTACCAAACTATATTAAAGTACACTGTATCACACACTGCATCACACTTTAGCACACACTTTGCCACACAGAATACCACACTATAGTATAGCACACTGTGTCATACGGTGTACCACACTATAGCACAATCTGTGCCCACAGTGTACCACATTAGGCCACACAATGTATCATACTATAGTGTCACACATTGTTCCAAACTATAACACACACTGTAGTACAAACTATGCCACACAGTGTACCACACTTTAGTATTTTTTTCTCTCTTTACCTCTTCAGAGGGACTTTATTGTTCCATTTCAAAAGACATATATACTATTTCCAAAACAAGTAAAATGAAACATGAATTATATACAAGATCAAAATAATTTCTTAAAATGATCATTTTAACATTTCTAATACTTTCTTTAACTTCTTCATTATTGAAGTATCTTATATTTTCTTTGTATTTCAAATAACATTTTAATGATGAAATAAAATTATTTATGAACCTCTTTCGATTGGTTGGTACTTCCCCAAAGTTCCGCTTTACGTAGTCTTTGTATATTACTAGTTGAGCATAATTTATCAAAAAAATTAAGTAAATTAAATTTTCTGTTATCTATTTTATATCCAATCAATAACATTTTCATATCAATTTCAATTTCTATTTTAAAGATGAAATATATAATTCTAGAGATAATTTTCCAGAAAACGAAATATAAAATGTTCAATAGTTTTTTTTCACGACAAATTTCACATACGTTAAACTGTACAATTTTCCATTTAAAGAGATCGCCCCCCAACAGGAAAAATTCCTGTTGGGGGCCCGGGGGAAAATGAAATGAATTTTTGACAATTTATTGCATTTTCTTCGTTTTGGGGGATTTGTGGAAGGGGCCTCGTACCCTAGCAAACACTGCGTACAGTCATGATTCAGGGGCTAAGCAATGGCCTCGTTACTGTGAGTCCCCAGGATAAAAATGCCCTTTTGTGAGGCATTAATCCTCATTACTGTCAATTATGATTTAAGGACGTAGGTCCCTTAGCTGATTAGCATAGTAGCACACATGATTTAGCAGCCACGCAAAAGAAACACTCGCAAATCAATATTCAATAAAATCTGAGAATGTATGCCATTATCTAGATCTATTAGAAATAAATAAGTTTTTAAAATCCTTCCCTAATCTGGGGTAGAAATAAATATTCCACCATTATGACCAACAGTGTATATCCACTGTAACAATGACTAATGGTCGTACCTCAACGAAGCAATTTTTCCTTTCCTTTAAAGGTAAAGACCAGTTATGGTCATGCGATTGCATTGTGAAAGAAACGTTGTGGAATCGATCAGAAAAGGTTGATCATCTAGCATCTAGCATCTGCAAGCCGTTCTGGAATCATCAAAATGATAAGAAATTTGGCCCATTCTTCGTAAAGTTACAAGCACTATACACAGAAAGATGTATATGGGACTACCCTATATCTCTCACAGACTATATGAGAGAAACAAATTTACCAAATATATGAATTAGTAGGCGGTTTCCCGGCAAATTTTGTATCATCATGTATTAGTCAAAACATATTCTTTCACATGATTGGTAATGAGAGCTTCCATTTCATTTTTTGAAATTGGGGCGTTTCCAATACTGGTCTTTACCTTTAATTTAATTTTGTTATTATTACTCAAATTGTTGTTTTAGTGTATATCATTTTGACCATTATTAATATTTGATTTTGATTATTATCATCATTTTAGTTATTCTTAAAATATGTATTTTTGTTTGGTTGGTCAATAATGATTGATCAATTGATAATTGTTTCATTTGGTTGATTGATAGATTGATTTAATAAGTTTGATTGATAAATTGATTAGTTGTGGGATTGATTGATTGGTTGATTGATAGTTGGTCGCTTGAAAGATTTGTTGAATGTATGAATTGACTCACTAATGATCACTGCATTGATCAACTAGTTACTTTTTATAGGTCAAAGGGGCAGTCCCCCCCCCCCCCCCCCCAATGCCCATCCCCAGACAGTTTTCTACCAAGAACCGACTTTTCAACTACAAGATAAAAATATTGAAGGATAAAAATTGTCATATTGCTGTGAACACCTCATTCATTATGGAGAATCGGTCGAATCTCAACCGCATGCAAGCATGCGACCCTGTGAAAGTATATAGACTATAGTTTATTCCTGGCTCATATTGCCAGATTGAGGTGTCATATGAAAGGGCAGAAAATGAACTTTCGGGAAGTGCATGTGATTTTCTCTTTGAAATTCAGATACCGTTCGTAAAATACCTTTTTGGTACCCTTTCTTCAAATTGTTTTAATCACTCATGCGTGAAATATGAGAGAGGAGGATCTAAGCTTTACTAATGTAATTTTATCGATAATTCACGGTTTCGTTTTTTTTCTGGGACGCATGTATCACAGCCAAATATATTGCGCAATAGACCCGCAAGCGCCACACGCACGCACGACCTTATACACACGTGTAGAAGCTATCTCCGTCCTTCTTGTTGCTCACGGTTTGAATGTAAGTAAAAACTTTGTACCGGATATTATGTAATATGTATGTTTTTATTTTGTTTTGTCTAAAGCGAGATAAATCCATACTGTATAGTGCGCAGTATTCTTCGCTCCATTTTCAACAATTTAGACCTAAAAGTTATAGACTAAAATACAGCTAGCCATTTCATAAGCGAGTGGTCACCGCACTAGTTAACGGAAACTGAAGCTGTTGCGCGCCGGACCGCTGGCTACGACTCTGGTTGCCGCACCGCTTGTTCTAGACAGCAATAACCATCTGATTTGGGTCATTTCTTTAATAAAACTGACATTTGTATCGGAGGTCTAGTGGAGCCAGACGTAGTCTCAGTGGAACAACCGACGATTAGAGAGACTGAAGCTTTCGGTCTACGCTTGTTCTAGACCGAATTTTCCGTCTCTTTCGTTCGTTAGCCTCTTATTGGGTCTCTCTTTAGAGACGGAAGCCGTTTATACACATGTCCTTGCTAACGCCACGGCCAGTTCTGGTCGTAGCGTTTTGCCCCCAAAATCCCCCAAAATGTCATTTTACCTCGAGCATGTTATATTGTAAATTAGGCCTAGGCTATAATAAATCAGTTCCACTTACCAACTTGACTGAAATAATCAGTTTAATAGTCCCTTTTTAGGAAATTATGGGTCAAAATCGGAATCCATGTTGAAAAAGATTTTCAAAATGGATTTCGATTTTGACCCATAATTTCCTAAAAAGGGACTATTAAACTGATTATTTCAGTCAAGTTGGTAAGTGGAACTGATTTATTATAGCCTAGGCCTAATTTACAATATAACATGCTCGAGGTAAAATGACATTTTGGGGGATTTTGGGGGCAAAATGCTACGACCAGGACTGGCCGTGGCGTTAGCAAGGACATGTGTATAAACGGCTTCCGTCTCTAAAGAGATAGCCGACCCTACCCCAATAAGAGGCTAATGAACGAAAGAGACGGAAAATTCGGTCTACGCTTGTTCCTGCTCATGCTTGTTCATTTATTGTAGGAAGTGGTTCAAGATGCAGTCATGATATAGCCTAGGTGCCTTAAACATTCGTACTTCTTCGAGGAACGTTTTTTTTTTAAACCATAGATTTTGTCTCTTTTTCTGAAAACTTGTGCTAGTTCTAGTCTAGATCTAGATCTATACCTAGTTAGGCTATAGTCTAGATCTAGATTCTAGATCTAATATTTCAAAACAAGTAAAACTGAAACTTATAGTTAGAGTCTATTATAAAGAAGAATTATAAGTAACCACAATAATAAGTTATAGTTGCTAATATACTATTAAGTTAAACTATTGTGGTGCAGTTACCTCTAAGTCTGGCTCTGTAACTGAGAGATTGAACTTGTGACACGTCAGCCTTGCACACAAATGGTTCTACAGACTACAGATTTGAGCGATCATGATCAAGGAGCATTTAATGAATTTTTATTGTTTCTTGTGACATACTTGAAATACCAGACTACAGAGTTGCATGCAAGATGTCTGCTAAACCACTGTCACCAAGGGAATCGGGAAGATTCATTGCAGAACACTGTCAAGATGTAACAATTAATCAGGATGCAGCTAAGAAAGTTGCTCAAATGGTAAGAACCATTCACCATTCTCTATAATTTGACAAGAATTTCTAAAGAAGTCTTATATGTTCCAGATGTTTCTGAGATGCCCTACCCCTCCCCCCACCCCCTTCTCCCCCACCCCTCCCAATTTCTAAATAACAAAAGTTCAATAGCATTGCATAAAAAATATAGAAAGACTGGTTTTTATTTTTCTCAACAAAATTGGAATACCTACGTGCAATTATTGAAGTTCAGTGAATACAAATCTGAAAAGGGCAATTTTTCTTCCTTACAAAAATATATTTACTTGAGTATTTTTGTGATCTATGTTAGAGATATTTATATTATTTATGTTAGATATGGGAGAGCTTAGACAAGCAGCAATACAGCATCAAATCGTGGAAAGAAAATGCTCTTCATCCCAAGACAATGACAGATGCTACAGTCGACTGGTAGGTTGCTAGTTTCTTTTTTTTATTATTATTCAATGATGCTTTCCCCATTACTGATTAAAATTGAAGTGCTTCTCAGGTATTCTAGAAATCTGGGAAAACCTGGCAAAATTAAGTCCCTTTTTTTCTCCAGTCAGGGAAAGTTTTGGGGAATTTAAGAGAAAACACTCAACTAAAGATAGACTCAAGTAATTGCTTGACCCAAAAGAAGTACCAGTAGATGTTTTGTTTTTCGTACAAATGGCATGTCCATTGGAAGATTAGTATTTGTAGACTTTTTAAACAAGAACAAAATAAAAGGTTGCCGGAACCTGGAAATATGATCCTGAAATTTCGACACTCCAACAAGGAATTTATTTTATTTTATTGAATGGTTAAGAATACTGAAAGTAGCAGCCCAAGAGCTTTTGAATTACAAAAAAAGCACATGAAATACATAGCAATAGTAAAACATTTATTACATAATGCTTACGATCATACACACAAAGATAAAATTAATGTTATGAAATATTCTTCAAAAAACTAAGTATAATCAACACTATTTAAACAAATAACACATTTGTATGTTTTATAGATTTCGAAAATGGTTGTAAGAGAATTCTTTTTAAAGAAAATAAAGAATTAATAATTTGTGTTTGTGTTCAAACTGCAATTTTGAAGGTTGATTAATTTAGTATTGTCAAGACGAACACATTTTTTCAGTACTTAAATTACCATATTGTACTTTTATTTTTTAAAATTATTTTTCAGGATATTTGTCTTGGACACACTGAATTTCTCTTTCTGGAGTGAGACAAACGACAAACGTTATTTGGTGCGATATAACAATGAGAATCACAGCGGGTACTGGGCATTGTGTGCTGCACTGATGAGAGCATGTGATGTAAGATAGAGTACCAGCATCATAATGTACTTCTTTTTTCCATATGGAATCCATAAGGGTATAAGAATATTCAATCTGAATGGAAATGAATGGAAATGTAGTCAACAACTCAGTAATAATGTACCAGTACATTTTCCTCAGAAATAAAAAAAAATTAAACAAAATATGCTGTAAGCAATAATCTTTTGTGTGGAATCGTTCATTAGACCATGAAGTCCCTTAGATGTTATATTTGCTATTGTATCAAATTAATAATTGTTTTCCACAGAGCAAATTACATTTTACTAGCATCAATTTCCTTTTCAATGACAGACGCTTTTAATCATTAATTATTTTTAATTGGGACCTCAAAATATTTGGACAAAAGAGTATGCCTTTCTTCATGATAATCAAAATGAACAATGAAAAAGGAATCAATTACCAAAATGCTCTGAAAATCACATTTGTGATAGGATAAATGTTTGTATACCTGTTCACACTTCAAGGTTTGTTTAGCGATGGTCCAGTAAAAAAAAAAAATTCTCCCTTTTTCCATTTTTCCCCCATTTTTTAAAACGAATTAGGAAGGCATTCCAATTACAAGTCCATCCTACTACTCCAAGGTGACTCTGGATGAGCTGAGACATGTCTTCCGCTCAGAGACAGATACAGGTATCCATCTCCTGGACAAGAGGATAGAGAACCTACATCAAACAGGCAAAGTTCTAATGGAGGTGAGTGATGCCTAGTGACGAGTGGAAGGGGGAGGGAAGGGGGTGTCGTCCGCTCAGAGACAGATACCGGTATCGATCTACTGGACAAGAGGATAGAGAACCTACATCAAACAGGCAAAGTGCTAATGGAGGTGAGTGATGCGTAGTCTTGAGTGGGAGGGGGGAGGGGCAGAATCTACATTGAGGGGAAGGGGTGCAGAGACAGATAGCAGTATCCACCTACTGGACAAGAGGATAGAGAACCTACATCAAACGGGCAAAGTGCTGATGGAGGTGAGTGATGCATAGTCTTGAGTGGGAGGGGGGGGGGGGGGGGGGGGGTGTCTACATTGAGGGAGAGAGGGGGTGTTGTCTGTAGTGAGGGGGTGAGGGGAGGGATGAGTCTGGGTGAGCTGAGACATGTCTTCCGCTCAGAGACGGATACCGGTATACATCTACTGGACAAGAGGATAGAGAACCTACATCAAACAGGCAAAGTGCTGATGGAGGTGAGTGGTGTGTGGTCTTGAGGGGGAGGGGGGTGGGGGGTATTTTTAGTGCTCACTATCACCCCTGGTATTCAGTTTAAGGATTCTAGGTGGGGGGGGGGGGTACATGTATAGTCTTTGAGTGAGGAAATTTCTTTGGTTTACCCACATATTGCTCAAATTATTCATGTTCCAGCACAGTTGTTGGTTTGCCCACAATTTTTTTCTTGAATGACAACAAAAGTACAGTGTGCAACAAAACGCATACTGATTATTCTTTTGGGCATTTTAATACAGCATATGATTCTTGTCATTCTTACAGAAATTTGATGGATCCTTTGTGAATTGCATCAAGTGTTGTGAGAACAGTGCAGTCAAGCTGATTGAACTTGTCACCTCACACTTCTCTTCTTTTAGGGATGTGGCCACTTTCAACGGCACAGCGGGTAAGAATCAAGCTTGTTATGACTTAATGAATTCATATCACATATCCATATAATACAATAAAAATTAATTGTAGAATCGTGTTGAAAAGAGCCATACGTAAGCTTTTCGTCTTCCACTCATCAGAGTAAAACACAAGAAGGAAACAGAAAGTCGAAACCAAACAATATAAACTAACAATAAAATATACACTATCATGCAAAAAGATGAATGTTAAAGCATGTTTGACCAGAAATTTGTTTCTCTTGCATTTTTGAGCACCTTTGATTAATAAAAAATGTTCAAGAAATGCCCAAATAACGTACAAATCAAAGACAAAATTCGATTGAATTTGTGGAATCTTTATCTTCATGCCACAACACTGTACATGGAAATTAAATGGTACCTTTAGATTGAAATATGAAAATGGAATTGTCTCAAACAGGTTTTTGTATGTTACTTCTGAGTGAAATTGTTACAGATTTCAAGAAATGGTGGATGGTGGGCAGATGTTACCATATGCTGGTTGTTTGATGATATGTGGATAAAACAAAATAATAGAGTTTGAAAGACACATGCTTCAGTGACACTTTCACTTCTTTTGTATGAGGTGTTGCAGATAACAGTTGAAAGGGCAAGGCAATGGCATCATCAGGATATGATAGGGCTACATGAAAATTGAATGTAAGATTTCCATGCCTTCTCTTCATTGCCTCTCTTGTGGTTATAGGATTTAAAGTAGTACAAGCTTATCTTTGATATTTAATAGAGGTTAATGGTGAAAATCATTAAAATGACATTGACAGTAATAAATGCAGCAAGAAGTATTAAGTGAAGGGCTACATTTCACGCCAGATCTGGCCCCACCAATATAAAAATAGGCCTACTCACCAGAGCACTCCGGATCGAATTCCTTGGCCTTCTCCTCTATCAACCTAGTCTTCATTACTGTGTTGTTGTATGACTTGATCCTGCGATTGTACAGACACTCTTGGTCCCGGTACCATTCCGCAAGTTCTATTTCCTGATAAAAATAGGCCTACTCACCAGAGCACTCCGGATCGAGCTCCTCGGCCTTCTCCTCTATCAACCTAGTCTTCATTACTGTGTTCTTGTATGACTTGATCCTTCGATTGTACAGTCACTCTTGGTCCTGGTACTATTCCGCAAGTTCTATTTCCTGATGTTCGGTAATGTGTAGGGGACTAATTGTCTCTCCTGCCTATTCAAGGTGTTCTTCCTGCCGGCTTTTCTCTTCCTCCGGGGGGGGGTGCTGGAAGGGATTAAAGATTGAGAGTCGAGGCAGAGGAATTCGTTGTTGTTCTCCTCTTGGACGAGCCGTTCGATTAAGCTCTGTTGTTCTGCTAATTGGACCTCGACATGGTCTTCTTTCTCTTCTGTGACCTGGTCATCATCGATCTTCCCTTCTATTCCCAGTGCCTCTTCCTGCACTTCTACTTCTCCTTCGTTTTCTGTTTTTTCTTTGTGCAATGTTGATTTGATTTGATTTGATCTGATAAGGTTTTATTCGAATATTCAACAATACAGCTGCAGGCTGATGCAAGTGAATTTACAAGGTAAAAATAATTCCATAGACATATAAATACAATTATATGCTTTAACACTTGTAAATGAATCCAGATATAAACAATACATAATACATAAATCATAAATAATGAAAACAATAATAATATTGACCCCTCTTGGTCTTCCTGAGACGAGGCATGTTTCGGAACCTTGTTTGTATGAGTTGTGGAAATACAATGACGATGACCTATATGTTCACGTTCCTTTTATCTGGGAAATGGACAATCAATGCCTTCTTTCAGGCCAACTGACATATCATTGTGCGCTCGTCATGCTTGCCCTGCACTCTGGTCATGCTCATACAAAACTCGCCGTAAATCCCCGTACTCGATCTAAACTCGCATTAATTCTTGGGCAACTCGGCATGACTCGCCGCATGATCATCGTGCTCGTGCTCGTACTCCACTCTGGGAAACTTGAATAGCACTCGCGTATACTTGAAGGTGGCGAGTTGCTACGAGTTATGAAGAGTGCAGTTCACCTCGAGTTTCGAGTCAGTGAATTTTGAACATGTTCAAAATTTTGGAACTGCTCGCGACTTGAGTTATAAAAAGAGGTTTTCGCGAGTTATTGCCAGTGCCTCTTTGAGGCAACCCACCACAACTCGTCATAACTCGCCAATACAACTCAGCTAAGTGGGAGCCCTGCTTTAGAAATAAAACAAAGTACCGGTACCCGGCAATTGGGTTAGAAAGACTCATGCTTTAGTGACAGTTTCTGAACTTTAACTTCTTTTGTATGAGATGTTGCAGATAACAGTTGAAGGGGCAAGGCAAGGGCATCATCCGACACAAGATGGTGTACTTTACTTTAATGCTTCCTGGAAACGGTCTGGACAAAGTAATTGATAATGTGCATTATGATCTGGTCTGGATGACCGTAATGTCATGCTGTCTCCAAACCCTATCCCTATTGTTTACACTTGCCAAATTTGTAATCATGAAAACAATTCAATTCAATTAAGTTTATTCATTTCCATGAAAGTCACATTACAAGAACACATACATTTGCAAAAGGTACTGTAAATAACATGCAAAATATTTCAATAGAATATACATAAGTACATTAATATATTCAACAATAATGGGAAAAGGGAAGTTATAGAAACCAAAATAAATGAGTTTGTCGAGATATCTCCCCCGAAATAATTAAACAAAATTTGAAGATCGTATTAAAGATTTGAAATTACATAAACTTATTTTGCCCCAGAGAAAACTAGTATAGCAACAGAAACAACAAAAAAAAAACATACAAGCCCTAAAAATACACACATACACACACATGTATAAAAAGTGGAAAAGTATTCTACTCAATATTAGATGCTGCTTTACACTTCTTTTAATTCCATTGTAATTCATTATAGATGTTATGTTATTTGTACATAACCTTAAGAATGGCAACCCTCTACCCAACCCTGTATTTTCTTACCAAAAAAAACTAAAGCTCAGAACAAATATCAGATTACAATCGGTGCTGACATGTTTTATTTTAGAAAGCCCTCCTCAGCTTAACTTTTTTCCATTGATTTTACAGTGTCTCTTTATAAAAGGGCACAGATTCTTGTGGCGGACATCTGGGCGTGCTTTGAAGGACAGGGTCATGGATGCTTTACGGATATAGACACCTTGACAATGTTTGCCGATTACAGGTAAGGAGGATGATATTCATTACTTCTTTAGGTGCAGCAAAATTGCAAATGTGTACAGAAAATTGGCAGGTAAATTATATTGAACCTGACATAACTTGTACTGAATGTTTAAAGCTACAACTTAATAATATCTGTCAAATGATAGCTAAATAATTATATAGATTAGAAACAAAAAACAGGTGTTCAGCTGATCAATAGCACATGGACCTACAGTATGTGTATATGTTTAATTTTGCTGGTCCATTTACTGCATGATGAATTATTCAGAATGATGTAGCAAGGTTTAAAACATTTGAATGGATTCAACATTTGAACCGGTACGTGCATTTAGTTATTTCAAAGGCTTGATCAGTCTTTACGTAACTGATTTCATTATTTTGGAGCTGTGAGATGTCTGGTTTGCAGATATGTCAGTGTTTTAGTGCCCTTCAGGTTTTATACATATTTCTTGTCTATTCCCTGTTATAGGCCTTGAAAAAGTAGCAGGTTACATTTGTATTCATACAAACATATGCTTCTTTGTTAAGTATCCCATGTGAAATAATTGGCACAAGAGGAAAACCTTCAATTATTTGAAGTACGTCATCAGATTTTTGGAAAGTAGATAATTATGCATGTACTAATGGTCAAAATTGGTGTGAGGATTTGTTTTCTTTCTTTCTAATGAGAATGATCAAAATCTATTTCCTTTGCCTTCTTCTAGGGTGCCCCAAGGTTTGAACTACTTTGGTGTCCTGAGTTATTCTGATGCCTTAAAGAAGAGACTGGAAGATGAGACTAAGCTGTTCACTCCAGGAGAGAGGTTAGAGGTCGAGATCAGAGGGTGCTCAATCTGGGCTGTGGAGGTATGTCTACTGTCAAACCAATTAACCTTTTTAGTATGGAGAACATTGAATGAGTTGAATTCTCTAAAGTGTTTGGAGCCCCAAAAATGAATAAAACAGAAAACCCTAATTATGAAGTCCTTAAGCAATATTTTGTCTTCAAAAACATTTTTGGGGGGAAATCTTTGCAGAAGTGTATCTTGAATGACATCGTCTTTCACATTATGATACAATTTAATTGAAATTTGTCCATCAAATTTGGGGCTCCCAACACTTAGGAGGTGCTTTAACCCATTGTATAAAGGTGTTGTGGTCCAGTGTATAAGTCTCTCCGGACCACTAGGTAAGCGTTTTGAATCCCTGTCAGGACAAGACACAAAAATCTACATTTGCCACTCTCCACCCAGGTGATGTAAATGGGTACCTGGCAGGAATTAGTTACTTGTCATTTTATAGTCATAATTTTTTTTTTAATTAAAAAAACAAACAAAGCCAACCTGTTGCCTGATGTGTAATTGGCCAGATAAGATTGAAGGCATTGATTTCATTACTAGATTGGCCAGTCAGATGAAATACGCATAGACTATAACAAAACCTGCTAAAAGTATGTGAGTGTGTGTGTGGGTTAGGGGTAGGTCATTGACTCCCCAAGTTCTATTGCTAGTGATTTAAGAACATCCCATAGTGAAATAAGCATTCTCAGATACATGATGATATGCTATATGATCATCCACTTTTCACCATGTTTTGGACATTCCCAGTTTCCCACCCCCCCCCCCCCAAATGCATTATATATATCACTGCAAATTCTCATCATAACTTTCCTTGTCTCACGTTTAATTGGCAGCTGATCTTACAAGAGATGAGGAGGATACGTGGGGAAGACCTGAAGAAAGGCGACGTTATAGTGAACAGTATCATCATTGACTTCTACCTGTGGACCTACTGCAAGGATCACAGAGATGTCATGGCACACATACCAATACACAAGATTAGATCCATCTATTATTAAAGGGATAGGGTAACTTTGTCTCAGATTCTAAAACAAAATCCTGGATTTAGCTCATGCTGCAATGATTAATTATAAACCTTTAGGTCAGTCAGGAACCCCATGACTTTTACAAGTCGATAGCCTGTCTGATTATCAAGATATTTATGATTGGAAATCAAAATCAAATTTTGCATTTTCCTAACGGTTTTCATAACACTACAGCCTATTGGGAAAAACAAGTATGTTGAAACAGGTCACTCAAAGATTTTTACTTTTTAGAGGCACTTCTTGATCGTTTTAAAGCGCAACATTTTAGGGCTTCGATATTACACCATATCACTGACACTGATAACACGTAGGGCCGTGCATCTTAGATTCAACATTGTTCAACGAAGCCTTTAAAGATAATCGTAGTTCCGCGTTCCGGTGATGTAAAATATTTATTAAAACAATGAAATCCAGCATATCTTTTGTGTGATATGTCGAGAGATAATGATATTCGCCTCATTTATTTTGATGGAAAATGCGTAATTGTGTAGTAATTATTAACCAAAAATCCATGGAATTTGGTCAGTTTTTTAAGCTTTGATGAAAGCTTCATCATTCTGACTGGATTTTCATAATGCATGGTCCCATACCTGCATGTCTGTGTTGGTGCTTTGAAGAGCATGCAGTTTTCAGCATTCTGCATCATGAGGTTAGTATTTTGCTGGCCCAGGCAATGATATGTGAGGATTCTTTATTTCACAATCACAGACTTTTTTTTCTTTCCAAAATGCATTTTCATTACCAGAAGACAAGATTGCCTTTTTTTATCATAATGTAACGATAAAAGATGGTTTCATACAACTGGAATATTTCATGTTATATCTTATGGAGGGCTGACATTCCTTTTTTAGATGGAAGTTTAGTGTTAGAGTGTATTCAAATATGTTGAATATTTTGCACCTTGAATTATTTAATAAACAGGGATTGTTTTAAGTTAATGTAACCTGTTCATTGCTGTTGGTGCTGTAGAAAGAGAATAGCTTTCCTTCTTTTTGAACTCAAACTAAGATATATATATACAACTTGAAGTTATGTAAAAATGCACAGTTTAAATATGATTCTGAACTTGTCTTGTATTGTTTGTTGCATTTCAGTAACCATGTGTAATTAGTAGGTTTGTTTAAGCTTTAAAAACCTGAGCAATCACAGACAAAATTAAGCCGATGTGTTACATGTACAAAAAGTTTGAAATGTTTTTAAATGACCAATATATTGGCCAATCGGTGAGAGTTCCTAACCCTTTTACAATCATTCCACATTTTGTGATTTGGCTCAACAAATCTTGATTGGGAGCCCTAAAAAGTATGCCTGATTCATTAGTAGAAAAGGCAAAAGATTTCTACACATGCTGCACCCATTTTTGTTGCATGACTATACATGTATTATGTTTGATGCCAGGAATTTAAAAAAAAAAAAGGGATATGTTTCAAAATCCTAAAATTGGCAACATGTTGAGAGATCCAAAATCAGTGTTTTTCTATCAAAATCTGTAATTTTTTAAAACTTTACAATACATTCTTGCCCATGTACGTGTATATCGTTTTCAGAGACATTACACTTTATTTTAACGATGTAGCAAGAAAAGAAAATTATTATTGTTGCCAATTTGAAGAACAATGTGTGATCAATTTAAGTTATTTAACCGTAAAATCAATCCTGTCCTGAAAGGGATAATTCAGTGTCTTTCATGTATGTCTGGAATCAGTCTATAAGCATATTCAGGTATTATTTAATAAACCACCATATGGTGGGTAATAAGTTGCTCACTATGTAGCTCTTGTGCCCTCATGATGTTGGTTGCATGTTCATTCAAGTAATATACACCCAATCATATTCACATTTTAATGCATATATAAATATTCCTCTTAAAAATTATACCAGCTTATAATCCATAATCGTGTTTCAACCTTTTTTTCTCGCCTTGAGCACACTAGTCATATGGAGTTTACTCATTATATATACTCCATCATTTAATTAATTAGTATTATGAACTGTTGCTTCTCAAATTTGTACTGTACAAAAATTATGAGAATTATATTAGTCCAAAAGTATTCTTACGATGTTCTTGCATAGTGACTATCCCATTATGATGTAGTGTCCTTATGTGTTTCCAAAGAGCTTTTAGGAATGTTTTCCCTGTCTTTTGCTTAAGCATTATATTTAGTTTGTTAAATTGACTTTTTGTCATGATTTTGTTGGATCCTATTTATGGCAGTTAAATTGCTTGGGCTGTTTGCCTGAATTCTCAATTGTACAATTTTTATGCTGCATATATGTTAAAATAATATTGTTTGAGATATGTTGTACTGATTATGCCATTCTTTAGTTAATGGAGTAAGCTTCTTCTATGGTGTTTCCAAATGGTGGCCTTTAGTAAGATACAAGGGTATATTGCTCATGACCATATTGCACGAGTCGTTATGATATTGATAAGTGATTTTTTTTTTTTATGTGGAATATTTAAAAGATATTGCACTACCATCTGGTGAATTTCAATCCTTGAGATAATGTTTAAAATTTGCAGTCATGCAGGTATATATTCATACAAAGCATAGGATTTATGGAGGTTTCGGATTGGCTCCTAACCCGTGTGTGTGTTTATGTAACATAGTTTGTGTAATGTCATGTAGGATTTTTGGTTGTTTCTCTTGAATGCATACCAATCAATTGTTTTCTATTACAGAGGTTGGTCATTGTGCCAGGGGTACAGGCTTGTTGTTGTTGGGTTTGTTGGTGCTATCCATCAATTTCGATGATTTCCGCCAGACTTGGTGTGAGAGGGCGTCTTGCTCTCTCTTCTGCAGCTCTACTTACGTTTCTGTGATCCTGATACTTGCCCAGTGTGTGAGATAAAAACTTATTGACATTTGTTGTCGGCGTAGTGCAAGATTATGGAGGGTTAATCTCTGCCTGTTACTCATTATTTGTTAGTTATTTAATATTATAACTGGTTGGCAATGATATATTGATGTATTCATTATTTATACCAGGGTATCATTGAGATGTGTATTCTTCTGGGTAGAGGATTATTTATAACAATATTCTTATGCGCACAAGCTCCCACTATTTGTGGACTACTGGTATGAACTATTATAATTTTCATTATTTATATCTGACTTTTCATTCTTCCTGATATATAGGTAGTGCATTTTTGTTGTTACATAGTTGTGAGCAGGTAAAAAAAAAGTAGGTGGAAAAGGGATATAGAAAAGGAAGGAATTAAATGTGATACCTTATTTCATGGGACAGATTTCTAATTTCCTCAAAAATTACTTTTTACTCATCGACTATGTCATGCTGGCTTTCGTATCATAGAACTCATCTATCTCAAAATAAGCATTTTTCTTTCCTTGCGATTCATCTTGAGCTTATTAGCATTCGAAGTCCTATTTCGACATATGTTTCTTATGTGATACATGTATAGTATGTACATGTACTATATCTTGTTTTATCCTTTATTTTGTTCATAATGTGATGTAGTTGGTTCTGATTATTTTAAACTTTTTCTTTTAATAAATGCAAACTTACCAAATGACTCTTGATCAACAATGTGTAACTAATTTCTGTCTGTGTATATCGTAGCAATGATAGATCCTGTTTTTCTCTTGTGTAGCATAAATTATAATCATATTGTAAAAACTTCTGAGGATTCCTTTTTACTATGAGGTGTTTTTTTTATGAATACAATGTTATTATGTGACATCCTAGCTTCTACTTTCTAGCATTACTCTATAATATTTTACTAGTTTGTTTGATATCATCAAACTGATATTTTGACACTGAAGGTATAAAGTTTTTTCTTCTTTCTTTTTCTGCTTTCTTTGTTCTTCTTCTGGGGACGAATGCTCCAGATCTAACTGGTACCTAGCTCCAAAAAGACTTTGTTACAGTTACAAACAAACTTTAAAACAAACAGACTGAGACGATGTTCTGTTGTAAACAACATTTTGTTAAAATGGACTATGTTAGCTGCATATTTTAATCAAATGCTGAACAAGGTTAATTGCCTGGTCTTTTAAAGTAAAATACATAAAACTGTCATGTGATACTCTAGTCACAACAGCAAGAGCGACTTGAGAGTTCAGACTGAAACAATTTAGCACTAATTTAACATAGGTTGGAATGGGGTTGGTTTCAGCCTGGACAATCAACCGTGCAAACTCAGAGATCAAGGTCCATTCCCATTTGAAGGCTGTGTTTTATTCATTTACTTTGTTGATATTGCACGTGACCTCATAACGTATATTACAATATGTACCTAGAACGAAATTATTTTCCAACCCTCAGACTGGGAAGTCGTTCACTGTTCAATGAGACACTGTTACATTTATTCAACTTGAGTTAGTTTAAATTTTCCGATGAGTAATACAGTACGTGTTGCCCTGTGGTGTTGCCAGCGGTCGTTGTCGACACTCTTTGAGCGATGTATTGCAGCCGGGGGCGACATCGAGATCTTTCACGAAGTCTATCTCGCCGCGTATCGTTTCGGACCTCAACACCGACAAGAGAACGCCACGTTCGAAACAGACGACAACTACACCTACGAAAATGTTCACAAAATGCTCAGTCAAAAGTTCCCGCTAGGACGTGCTGCCTTCATCAAGGACATGGCGTTTGCGGTAGAAGGACGCTTCCCTGAGCTTTCTTCAGAGTTTTGCCACACTTTCTTGATTCGTTCTCCGCAAAAAGTCATAAGGTCCTACGTGAAACTCCTACAAGGCTGCAATTTTGATGAAAACTACGTGTCAGAATTGAGACAGAAATTACCCAACAGTTTCAAACAACAATGTTTGCTTTACGATTACTTCATAGAACACGGGTATCAGTCTAACATGATCGTGATAGATGCAGACGACTTTGCAGCCATGCCTGAAATCGTGCTTCGTCGATATTGCCAAGAAACGGGGCTGACGTTCGGGGGATGCATGCTGAGATGTGAAAGTCTAGATTCGATACCCGAAGACTGGCATTGCTCGGAAGTTCTAAAAAAAGCAACAAAGGCTAGCGGGAGCCACGAGAGAGCCCTTCGTAGTACGGGAATCGAACCTTCCACATCAACAGGAAAGGGACCGGATTTGCCGATAGTCTGGCAGAAATGTGTCGATGAGTGTGAACAGTTCTACAGAATCATGTTTGAAAGGAGAACTATCTTTAAGGAGTAGTCATAATCTACCGTTCATCCAGATATCTTTGTAACGAAATAAATTAAGTTTGAATAAAGCCACTAAAATCACACATAGCTATAAGTCAAAAGTCGAAATATCTTGTACTTTCTAGTATTAATTTGTTCTCCGGTACTTCGCGTCCTTCAGTATTTACCTTACTCCATTCGTATTTATAGATAGCTCATATCCTGCAAAATAAATATAGTGTCCTTGTATTGAATATAATAGTTGATGTTGTATTATTAAACCTCAATGTCATTATTTTTATGTATTTTATACAAACCATGCAGATTTAATGAAATAATTCAAAGATGCTGCCAGTTTAATCACAATTGGCCAAGTCCTAGGTATTTTGTTCCATTGCTGCCAAAGATATCAAAGATTTCAGCATTGACGTTCTGACGATTTGAATTAAATTGAGATCTTTGCTCGAGCGTGGCGTTAACCAAAAGTGACTTAAACAAACACACATGATGCGTTATTTATTTACTCAGTCTTCTTTAAAATACAAGGTACAAATTGTAGTCCCTTCAGAGCCGCAAGGCCTGCTTTTCAAGGGAGCCCTGTTGGCAAGTGACAAAGTACATGGTAAAAATTACAACAACACAGAATAAAAACATATACACTATACATAACACATAGTTATTCGTTTCAGTTTGAAAAGACGACCTACATCACATATTTGTTTCACAACTCACTTAGACATGATCTAATTCTTCTTATGCTAGACAGTATACGCAACTACTTATTGAGGTATTCATGCATGATTCCTTAGAATAATCTTAGTGACGTATCAGCTAGGTAGCTAGAGCATTCTTATATCCCAAATATTTAATGCCCAAATCTCTCTACCATTCGTTAATTCTGATATACACTGTCACACTTCTCCTAGTCTCTTTATATCTATTTCTCGTTACACTATATCTCGCTGCTTCGTGTTTTGTTCTTCTTCGTGTGTTCTTGTTCTTTCCCAAATCCACCCAGCATCCTCACCCACACTCTTTGTTCTCATTGCGGTTTACTACCTTTATCTTCTCTCCACTCTTCAAAATGAAGATTTGTTACATAAATTAGACAGACTCGGCGGACCATAGTGTTCATGTGCGTAGTATTGTCTTAAAGACAATTTTTAATCGAAAATGAAAACAAAGTGAACATATTTTGTAAAACGTGTATTATTGCAAATTATTCCTGCGGTGTATATATTCTTCACCAAAAGTTAATACCAGAAAATATCTTTTACACATCAAAATATTTTTCTGCTAATTAGACACAAAGGCCAAACTGACCCATCTCATATAGGCCCTAACTTCGCTGCACATTGGGTTACAAATTACAACCCATTATTGACAAAGTTAATTCTTAAATCAACATTGTATAAATGGTGCTTCACTTTATACACTGTTACCAATCGCTCCGAACCACATTGAAAGACATCCAAAATGATATAAATATTTCAAAAGGGAAACTTGCTGTATTATACTCATGCTATACACCCCGCCAAAAAAAAATCAACCGAACGAACACATGCAAAAATGCCTTAACTCAACACCTTTCAATTCATTATCCAATAAAAATGAAAAATTTAGCTACAAACTTAGATACTGATAAAACCGAAGGATTTTGTTGTTGCTTATTTTGATGACTTTTTGTAAGAATATGCTTTTATGGACAAGACAAAAAACTGCATCATGTCATGGGAGTCGGTGAACAGAATTATCCAATGAATCACCTTTTCTCATCACAATTATGTCGATGAAATTGTCTCTACTTGTGTTCCCTTTGAGCTTCATGATATTTTGTTTAAGTTGCAGGTTTCCACGTTATTTCATGATTTGTACCATTATTTACATATTACTCTTAAACCTTCTCAACCATATTGCAAATCATGCTACCTTTAAATACTTAAAATATAGTATTCTAAAAGTGTTAAGAATACAATGTCCTTAGTAGTGGATAATACTGATAAAAACTATATGGTCTTCATATTGCACCAAATGAAATATTCATGTAATACAAATTACTGGGCGTGTTAATAAGTTTCCAGTTATAGAAAGAAAAAAAAATACATATCGGGGAACAGCCGTAGAACTACAGATGTCCTAATTTAGACATGGCTCCGACTGGAATTAAGTGTTTCACAATTTCTACTTTTAATGACTATGTTGCAGTTTAGAACCTCAGAATTTACATTAAATTCATTCACTTTTTGTTAATAATTTCGGATCGCTGTATAATTTAATCGCCCGGCTGCTTGCGGAATAAAAAAAAGGATAAAAAATAAACATAAAATATTGCACATCAATCAGGTGTGTATCTTCTCTTGTTATTAAGAGACTGCTCTCTTGATTTGATAGAAAGTTCACCCTGTTTTGCTTTTATTTGTGATACATTTTCAATGAAATGTGGAAAATATACTTGAAATCGAATCGATTTCATTTTGATGAAAGCAAACAATATGAGAAGGTTGAAAGTGTGAAACGTGTCGGTGATTTTTTTGTTTTCTTCATCCGATAAATAATATGATTTTGACTATTTGTAGATCTTTAACTGAGAAATCTATGATCCTTAGCGAGCTGTAGTTAATCAAACATGATCCAACAATATCCAATCCTTATTATGAGAAAAGATTACACCCATTCTTTAAGATTCAGACATTTGAATACTTGGAATATTTTTCTCGAGAATTTCACAAAGAAAAGTTGCCATCGGTGATTAGTTGATCTTCAAAATTTGAAAAAAAATACAATTTTATCAAACTTTCACCGGCTCGTTTCCATGACCTTTTGCTATACTTTCCACTTGATAATGTCAAAATGAGGGTGAACTACTCTGTGAAATATATACACTTCGTAACGTGAAAGATTTTTTTTTATAAATAATTTTAAAAAATAGAGATAGTAACTGATTCAGAATCGTGTAAAAATCTGTCAATTCTTTTTTGAACATACATATTGGAATATTTCAAGCAAAGCTAATGATTTAGTGAATACTGACTTTTAGTGTCTACATAGACTGTTTAACAAATGTCCATATTCAGGTGTATTTTCTTTGCGAGAACATTTCTTAGGGAAATCATCATAGCATCATGCTATCATAGCATCATGCTATTAAAGTTACTCTTTTAATGAAAAATATAGTCCTAACATGTCAGATCCAGAGTACATCTCAGTCAATCTGTGAAAATATCAATCAGTTACACATACACTGTACAAATATATTGCTAATATCGGAAAATATAATTTACACTTTCTTTTTTATGATATTTCAGTGAATCATATACTATTCTTAAGCATGTTATTAAGTGATATGGAATGGCATGAACATGTACGTACAGTTTGAAGAGGGACAAATTAGACATTATTTGACCTCTTTATACTCTACGTCACGGTGAAAGAATTACATCAATACCATATTTTATTTTCTAATAATTATTAAAGATAAGTTTTGAAATAATACCTTAATTCAATTTCCATAGTGTGAAGAGTGGCGACTTATGTACAATTTTATGTCTCATTTTAAGAGGGTCGAGTATTTTCCAGTTCGGCGTTGGTGTCCCATAGTTGGTGTTGAAGTCTGGTGGCACGCTAGCTGCCATTTTCTGTCTCATGACTTTGAAAGTATTTTTGATATTATCCTCTTTGTCCTTCAGCATTCGATCTCGATTGGAACCCTTTGTTGGTCGACGGACAGAGAGCATGACTTCAAGATCAGTGTAGTCTGGCTTATCCTCGACGACTTCCTTCTCCGTCACGACATCGGCAAGAATTTCAGATGGTGTAGGACTTGGTGCCGAAACTGGTAATCTTCGTGTTTGACTCCAAGACCCATCATCGGCTGTCCGGAAGGCAGGCGATATCGATGGTTGGTGGGTGGCTCGCGATCTCGTCGCACTCGCTACACGGTAATATTCATCGATCGTAGCGGCATCGTCGTGAATCGTAGACGATTGTCTACGGAGATGGAGTGCCCGATGAAATATACACTCAGTCACCTGGCAAGATTTTCCCGTACACGCCTCGACAGTGGACGCGCGCTGGAGTTCGTCATCGGAAAATTCCGCAGTCGTCGCTAAGTCCGATGGCTCTTCACCGGGTTTCGATTCGTGAGCCTGAGGTTGGGGTCGTCGCTTCAATTTGAGTTTTGACCGCTTGAAAGTTAGTGGAATGTCTTCTTCGTCGCTGTGACTTGTTACCTTGACGAGCGGAGTTTTTGATGTCACATCGGATGCTTCGCTCATCTCGGATTTATTGCTAGTTTGCCTCAAGAACTTCTTCAATTTTTCCTGTTTATCAACTTTCTTTGTCTTCCCTGGTTTCTGTGATTTAGAGCTGGGTGATGATGATTGGTCTACTACCCCTTGGGGAATTTTTGAGTCCAAAGGCTTGTATCCTTTCGGTATGGATCGTTGTTGGAGATGAGATTTAGTTGATTTTCGTGCACCCTGCGATGAAGATTTACCCGATGTCATAAAAATAGCCCGTCCGGGTGTTATCGTATCTGCCCTTGACTCGTCACCAACATCGTCACCAACAGAAGAAATCAAACTTTTAGTCGTGGCACTATCGATTCGACTTTCTGTCCCTGTTACTACCGTGTAGTTGGACAGAGAAATATCATCTAGGAGCAAACCAGCATCCCATGCAACACGATCCTGTGGTTTAGGTGTCTTAGACGGACTGGATATCAAAGGTGAAAATACCCTGCGGTTACCTTCGGAATCAAATCTGTAATAAGAATTGAGCACCTTGTCCGCCTTGTCCTTGTCAAGTTTGTCAACACTACTTTTCTTCTTACGAGCTCTAAACGCGTACTCGTCAAATTCCTTCGACATCTTATGCGTCGAATGCTTCTTATGCGAACGTTTGTGGCGTCCAGTGGCGGCGCCGGCGCTTCTCGTTACCAGGTTATCAGTGTCATCGTCATTCTGCTCTATTTCCTCACCAGAGCCCTCTCGTTGTCGAATTGCGTCTTCCTGCTCTGAATTCAAACGTTTTAAGAGCTTCTCTATTTCCGCAACTTCTTTGTCGATTTGAAAGAGTCTTTTACTTTTGCTAGTATCCAGAGATTTCAGAAACTTGAAAAGCTGTCTCTCGTCGAGTTTCTTGGCTCTTACAGTATGCTGGAGAGCTTGTTTCTGACTCGTCACTCGTATATCACCCAAGTTTTTCGAGTGTTTGGTAGAACCTCTTGGTCTGCTGCCTCCCTCGCTACGACTCACACGAGATACTGGTTTGTCCAAACCCATTGTCCCTTTTCTTTCTATATCATCACTCACCCAATACCAGGCACAGAGGGATGGGCAGTAAGCCTTAGATCACTTTATTGTCCTAAATCGCCTTCTTGAGAAAATCACCGGCGGAATAGTTTTTTCCTAATGGTAAATGCTGAAAATAATCCCTTGTTTACGCCTCAGTTCCACCCTTATTCAATAGAAAAGTTACTGAGGTGGAGAGAAAGGTACCCGAGTGACCCCTAGTGAAAATCTTCAGCAATCTTTTCTGTCCACATTATTTGAAAAGAGTCTGCATGTAACCCGTCGGGTAAAAATCCTCAAGAGGTATTTTCCAAGACGCTAATTAGCTTCCGTTGTGAACTATTTGTTTCATTTGGACATAAAATCGAGCTGGAACATTTTGCGTTTTGATGATATTTCTTTCACCCGTTGCATGGTTTTCCTCCAAAGATGCTCCGTTTCAAAATAATCTGATTCTAATCCGATTTAAAGTTGCGAAGAATAGAAGAAAGCGGATTTGTAAAGATTAGTCAGTTTCGTCATCGTATCGTTGAGAATGTTCTGTTCTTCTAAATGTTTGATGTTTCGGTTCGGCTCATTGAAGGGGTAGGGCGGAGGCAGCCGCGGCATCTGCAAAACACAAAACAAAACAAAAGAACAGTGTGATCAATCATTGCTGCGCCCTAGAATAATCTTATGGTTATTTTTTGTAAGCCCCAAGCACACTTCTTTGATTCCAGTAGTCAAAATAACTATAATCGAATTCTTACACTCAACGAGCTGTTGAAAAGTACTTTTGTTTGTTTGTTATTATTATTTTTTTTTTTTTTTACTCTCACTTAATATTTGGAATATTAAACTATTGAAACGTGAAAAATAGTTTCCAATTCACAGCGTTATTTCCCTTTGTTTCTGCGGTGTAACTCTTGTTATATATTATATTTGTTTTTAAATTTTAAAGCAAAAAAATATTTTGATAGGATTTGTTTCTATATCCAAACGAAATACAGAGTCACAAATTTTAGTGATCCAATTATGTTAGCTGTCATGAAAACATGTAACAGATCCTTGTCACACAAAGAAAGTTAAGCTGGGAGTGAAAGAAGGAATATCACCACAAAAAACTTTTTACCGATCCTCAACCTGCAAGCGTGTACATTGACTATTATTGTTCATAACCCAACACACTAACTGCATACATCCTTGCAAGTTTTTTTTTTAGGCTTCCCAAGTCGTATAGGTAGGCGAATTCAGCTTACTTTGTAGATATTAGTGGCGTATCCATGGAAGTACGGAGAGCGCTTGCACCCCTCCGCACCCCCCCCCCCCCCCCAATCGAATGGCGATTTTGAAATGACGAAAAAGAAATTTAAAAGAAAGAGAGAAAAATGAAAATGAAAAGGCAACGTGAAATGAAGAGAGTTGATACGAACCCCTCCTAGTTTTCTCTCATTTCATTATTGTTCATCATTCTATCTTCCTCCCCCCCCCCCCCCCCCCCCTTCCCTTCCCTCTCTACCAATGGCGCTAGAGTCCAACATAATTATGTCTGGATTCACGCTAGCTCACTGCCTATTTAAATAATGTTCCTTCATTTTTATTTTAGCAATTCGTATTATCTCGTCACAAAGCGCCATGAATAATGAATAATTCATTCCATTCACTTCCTATACTCGTAACATTCTCTGTAAATGCTGCGCAGACGACTTAAATGTCTGAAAATTATTTCATTGACAAAGCAATAATTATTTCATTGACAAAGCAATAATCTACTAATGCATTTATGATTGATAATAATAATTACCTCCGTACACGGATTCAACGCTGCTATTTTGATGGAATCTGAATGAACAGCGACTAATTTACTGCAATACTTTATTACACCCGGTATCTTGATAATGAGAATTAAATCGATTGCTTTCAGATATTTATATTTGCTTCAATCTTGGTATATCAGGTCAATATATTTATCTTTCCCAATTACAAGTGATAATCATCGGTCGGTGCCGAAGTTCGATTCGGTGAAGAGATAGTGGTAATTGGTTTTATCAGGATTCTTGTCTGGGTAAACAAGAAGTTATAAAAAAAATAATGTATCTATGGTTCCTTGTACTGCAAAGTCCAATTTATGATTAGTTCATTGATCCCTGTTTAGACAATGTCGTTGAAGAAGACATAATCAGTCACGAGTCAATAATATTCTCCACAATATTCATGATGTATTTTGATCAAAGTCTAGAATATTTTTCGAGTAACTGATTCTGATAGGGTGATAGTGGTACATAGGGCGCTGCATGAATATACCCCCCCCCCCTGCGTCTGAAAAGGTTCCCCTAGAAATTACAAACAGAATATATGGTACACAACCACCCCCCCCCCCCCCCCTGCCAGGGTAGTATAATTCCATCCTGCTTTTTGAAATATAAATCTGGATACATTTTTCTGGTGATGTTTAATTTGATTTATTCTGTGATGATATAAAAACTAAATTGACATGATAAGCACGCAGCATAAAAGATACAAGTATAGGCCCACATATTCTGTACGACCATTTAAGAAAAAGTATATCTGTTTTTGGCTCATTATTATTTGACCACTTTTTACTAATCAAATTTAGGCATCAAAACGATGATTTTAGGAATTTGGCCCTACTAGTTGTATTGTAAATCATACATTTTATTATTTTGGAACTTCAAAACACCGATTCATTTCCCTTTATATCGCTCATAACATAATGACTATTGTTTCAAAGCCGTTGTGATCGACAAACTCAAATAACTGAAAACTGAAGTTCAATACTCACGAACACAGGTATAAGAATTTGTATTAATCCAAACATGGTGGGGTTTCATGTTGCTTTTCCCTTATGAGGGTTAGTTACAATCTTCAAAACACTCGGTATAGCACATGAACCTGGGGTCACAAGCCTCTTGTACATACTGTACATTGCTCCGAGCGACTACAAAACTCAAACAGCATGCACTGCCAACAATAGTGCTTGGTGCGAAAGACAAATACTCACAAGTCTTTAATCTTACCCGAGAGTTTTAAAGAATGTGATCTCAAGTTTGCCACTGTTCCAACCCCCAGCGATTCAGGTATGGAGAAGAAAAATGTAGATGCTCTCCTCCAGGTGATAAGTTTCTCAATCTTCTGATCGAGTATTGGGATTCAGGAAGAAAGCTTTCATAATTATAACGGTCCAAAGTAATTGTACTCGATAATGTTACCCGAGATCTTCTCCTCTGAACAGACCCGGTGTGCGTTGTCATGCCAACATCGATTTCCCACCCCTCTGAAGACCTTTACCTCGCAAAGGAACACAGACCGAAGCGCACAGGTCAATAATCAGACAAAGCGTGTGATGGGTGTCAGAATCTGTTTACCTATTCACAAGTTGGCTGCAACTTTCTCACTCATTCACTTTTTTATTTGCCTCTCTCCCCTCAAGACAAATAGTATTTTGTGGAAACATTGTGCGTTACAAAAGGAGATTAGGAGGAGCGAAGAAAGGAGTTTGATTAGTTTCGACCAAAGATTCATGTGAGGTATATGATAACACAGAGTCTGAAGGGCAGGCGCGGTTCTAGAAGAAGAAATATAATTTTTTTTTTTTTTTTTTTTTTTTTTGGGGGGGGGGGCGGGAGGTTGTGGGCTAGGGGCTTGGGGTTCTTCATTTTCTACATGTGCCTCACTGAAATTAATTATTGATTTAAGGCTGAAATTGGGGGGGGGGGGTTGAGCATCCAAGGTCCCTCTTGTGCTACGTTTTTATTCGGGCAAGCAACGTCAGCTCGTGGCAAAATAATCATGCTGGTATGCCAATAATGCCCATGCCTGTTTAGAAGACCCTTCATGGACTAAATTGTGTATCAGGCCAGAACGTACATGTAATTACAGTCAGACAAAGGTCACAGTCGGGTAATGAGTCAATTCTGATTTAAAATTAATTAATATCAGTAATATTCGCACACAAAATCATGCAAACTGTGGCACAATGAATGAAGCGAGGTAATTATTTTGTTTCCACATCTCAGGTTCATTAAAATGGGGGTCCGTGTTATACAAGACAGTGGCGGCATATATTGGGTCTATTCGCCATCCAGACAAAATCAATCCCTCTTATAAAAACTAACAAGGCGCTTTGGTAAACGAACGTTATTCTTCACTTTGACTGAGAAACTGTTATCTTATCATATAGGGTCTATGTTATAATATTTTGCATTTGTGCCAGAGTACATTATCACCAAAATTACAAAGTGTAAAAGTTTGCCCGACTTTCAAACTGAGTTTTCTCTTTACATCATAATCATTCTCATACAAAATGTAAGAAGCTCGTACATTATACATGTAGACCTATAGGCCTATCCCCCCCCCCCCCCCCCATTAAAAAAAAGTTGTGAAGCGAGCTAAGATTTATATATACCTCAAGAATTCAAAGGCCTACCTCATATTTGAAAACCGTTCTGCTCGTCCCCCTTATGTACATCTTGTTTGTTTGTTCGGTAAAAGTATTGTCAGACGAGAGTTCTTGATTTTATTTGTTTGGTTTGTTTCTGTATTATAGTTTTTAGCTTGTTATAATTATTGTGACAAAATCGAAATCACCGGCAACTTATGCGCGCAACAGTTGTATGACGTAATAATCTAAATAAGTTACGTATTATTGAGTATGAGAAATGGTATAGACTAGACGTACGAAACAAAATTTGATCACAAGCATAAACAATTTTGAATGTCTTTCGAACCCGGCTATCGAAACGAGCCCAATTTATGGGAATTATACATTAAGTTGTGTCAATCCATACTACGTTAAATTAAGTATAATGAATATTTGTTGATCATAAATAAATCTCTCTTCTTACCTGTCAACGTCTAAGATCCTCCCGCCCCCCCCCCCCCTCTCTCCTCTCTCTCTCTCTCTCTCTCTCTCTCTCTCTCTCTCTCTCTCTTCTCTCTCTCTCTCTCTCTCTCTCTCTCTCTCTCTCACTCCCTTTCTCTCTTACTCTCATATTCAGAGTCTCTCACTCTTTAGTGTATAATAAAAAATCACCAAAAAATTCTCACATTTTTTATTTTTTATCTTAATTTTTATTGTTGTCCATTCTATTGAAGTTAGGAGTGATGAAACCAAATTGTCAAACGTTTGACTTCTTTACACATAGTTCTTACTAAATTCGAAACTACTATCTTTTAAAGGGCATAGTTTTGTTTATCATGACGAAGTGGTGAATAATACAATTACACTTGCATGGTTATAGTATTAGGCAAATGTGTTATACTTTTGGTATGGAGATTTTGTCATATTTACCTAGGATAGCCACACAAATTCACAAATGGAGAGAAAAAGGAAACACTGATAATTTTTATCAGTAAAAAAAAAAAAAAAAAAAAACTTGTATGGATTCTGCTCTTCCTGCAGGCCCTGCAAGTATCATAACATCAGCATTGCCAGGTAACCATTTATACACCTGGGTCAAGAGGAACAAACATTGGATGTAAGTACTGAGAAAGGATTGAACCCAGGAAATGTTGTATGAGAGTATTGCTTTTACCAATGCATGTATAAGGCCTCCTCCCACTTTTGTTACAATGTCAGAAAAGACAAAATACAAGAAACATTAAATATTTTTTGTGAAATAAACGAATTTCGATTTTCAATTTAAACCACTAAATTTTAGAAATTTCATTGATATCTCTAACTTTTAAGGGGATGGGTAACTTTCAGTTGTTTCCATGGCAATATTACTGTCAATGCATGAGTAGGCAAGCAATATTGACGATGAAAATTGTGTTTTTGTCGCCCTCAACTTGGAAACTGCGTGTAACGAGCTGAAATTTCCAAAAGAGCGAAACTTCGAAAGCAGTGTTGTTTAGTATTTTTGTAAGTAAATCATATTAATTGAAATTGAATTCATTGTCATTATAATTTATATGAGATGATGTTGCTCATTATGTTTTCAATTATTTATTTTTGAGTGTGTGAGAATATGGGAAAGCGGCAAAGCGCGAGATAATTGCACACTGAGTTTGAGAGTTGAAACAGCACACAAAGTAGAACAGGTGGGACTGTCTTTCTAAAATTTTGACAATGTTGCTTGTTTCTTTCTGGATCCTATTCCTGCCTGTTGATTTTTGTATCTATTCTGCACAATATGGTCATAAGTGTGATCAAACTCATTGGTCTTCTACACACATGAATGAGTGAAGTGAGTACAGTTGAGTGAGATATTCAAGGAAATTGCTTGCTTGCTTAGAGTCTATAAAAAAAAGTACGACTTTTGTTTTCATGTTTGTTGTTTCCATTCCAAAAATAATTTGCATTTACTAGATACAGAAAAACAAGAGAATCAGAGCAAAACAAAATTGAGTAGATCTATGTAACATAGATTTATCAGTGTATTTAATGGCATGCACTGCACTGCACCCAGAAGTTCACAAATGAACTCTGTATTTTTCCTATTTCTCTTTTTTATCAGAGTGTGCAACACCGCTGAATATGATCTGATTCCAATCCATTCCTTAAGGGTAGAATAATTCTGTTAAGACTTCAGTATGGCAACAGCCGATGCCACAGCTGGTGCCATAGGGCCGGACAGTTTCAAGTGGGAAGCCCTACCTCCCATGCCGACCAAGCGTGTCTACTCCTCGGCGGTGGAGTGCAATGGGAAACTCTACGTGATAGGCGGAGTGAGCATGCACGGTAATCCTCTGGATGCCTTTGAGATGTACGACCCTGAAAAGAAGAAATGGAACAACAGGTTACCTAATTTGCCCAATAAGAGGGGACAGCCGGCAGTGGCCGTTGTCGGGGGTAAGATAGTGGTGCTCGGTGGAGTAGCAGGAAGCAAGGAGGCCTCGGATGCAGTGGATGTGTTCGACACAACGTCTAAGAAATGGACTATGGGGATGAAGACGTTGGGGGAGAAGATACAGAACATCTCAACAGTTGTTCATAGTAAGTAGGAATGAGAAAGGGAAAAGATAAAGAACATTTCAAGAGTATTTTGTAATAAGTTTGATTCTTTGAGTAAGTATGCAATGGCTCAATCTCTAATGACATAGACAATGAAACTTATAATATCTTTGTCTTAAGTGTGCTCTCACAACCACTATTCTGTAAGAAGACAACCTCTTAATGAAGAGATTGTGTTATATTGCCTTCCATCAAACTCACAAACTCTCTCACCACCGTTTTAAACACATTGAATACTAAGCCTAAAATAATTAGGGCAGGAGTCAAATGGAAACTATATATACAGGTATATCATACCAAAATCAAATCATATCCTAGGGGCTAATAATGAGCTTTCTGTAAACTATCAATATTAAATCCTGCGTTTTTGTTTCCTTACTAACCTTTCATCTCATCCCCTTCCCCCTGACAGATGGGAAAGTTATCACAATCGGAGGCATGAAAGCAAACACATCCGCCCTGCAGCTCTGCAGAGTCTTGAACATAGAAGAGAATGTATGGCTTGAGCTGCCCGATATGCCGACCGCCAGGTACGGAGCAGCTGCACACATCAAGGGAGATGTCATCTATGTTCTAGGTAAGAAGCTCTTGAATCCATCCAGTAACAGGGGTGATGCTACTCTAAGCACTCTTGTTGATTACTTATACCTGGTTACAATAGGTGCTGTATAAAACAACAATTATTATTGTGAGTAGTATTTCAAATAACATACTCCAATGAGAATGGAAATGTTCTTTGTGATTGAAGAATGTAATTTACTACCTTATTTACTTACTGATAATGGTTTAGTTTAGTTTGATATTAATTGATCCACATGTTATGCCATATACTTTGGGATCTTTGGCAAGATATTTACCACTCCCCACCCAAGTGTAGTAAATGGGTATCCGGTAGGAAGAAATTCCGTGAATGCTTCAAGAGTGCCTTCTCATGGTAGCTCTGCTCTAGCCAGGGTAACAATATATGATTGCAGGTCCCTAAGGAAGACCGGTATAAAAACTGATGAGGCTATCCTGGGTAAAGAAGACATATTATCGTAATTATTATTACTATTATTATTGAGCAAGGATTCAGATATTTGTATAATTCTTTCATGTCGTTTGCAATGGGCATTCAAATTGTCTGTTGAGCTTCGTTAACGCCTTTCTGTGTCAATGATATAGGTGGGATGTTAGAATAAGCACAGAACTCTAAACATTAGTTATGGTGTGTGACAACCAATTGATAGTTATGAGCTGGCATGTAAGTATTAGCACTTCTTTGGGAAGTGGAAATGGTGCTAATGATTAGACATCTATACAAATCAAGTAAGCAATGGCTACTATGACCAACACTGATGTTTACCTCTTATTAAACGTGTGTATTCTTTGTAATGTCAGGAGGGAGAAATGGGAAGTACCCGGTCATGTGTCTTGAGGTCCTGGACCTGAAGCAATCTAGATGGACCAAACTCAAACCTTTAACCAAGCCCAGAGTCTTCTGCTCCTACATCATGACTGATGAGAAGTTCTACTGTATAGGGGGTCTTCAGGCTGATGGGAAGGACTTCCATGATGAGACGGAGGAATACGATGTGGAAAATGGTAGTTATTCCTGTTTTTCTGTTTTACCCCCCCCCCCCCTTTTTTTAAATAATTTTGTTTAATAATAAATTCCTGTAGAGTAGTTTCATTGATGATGTAATTGCACTACATCACCACTCAACTATCTATTAACTTTGTTAGAATATGGTTGGATTACATATCACCAACCTTTATTTTCATCCTCATTTTAATAACTGATTTTACAATTTTGTTGCAAAGAAGTGAAGCAAAGTGGTATAATCATATCCGTAGTTTTGATATGATTTAGTGGTCGTTATTTTACCTGACTGATAAGAAAGCATAAATGCTTGTCAGTAAGCAACCAGCTGGCCGACAGCTTTAGGTCGACTCCGAGGGACCTGGTAACGAGGATTAATACCTTACCAAAGGGCACCGGATTACGAGACCACTGCTCTACCAACTGAGCTATTGCGCCTTTCATTGAGCTATTTGTCATATTTGTCATAATAGTGCTTTCAATACATTTTTATTTCATTGTCTAAGTGTCACGTAACAGTATTTTACATTCCCTAATTTGTTGCGCTTCCATATTTGTTCTAGATGAGTGGACAGATTTAGATTCCATGCCACACGTAAGAGGGGACTTCTGCGCTGGGATGGTAGCAGGCAAGATTGTCGTCGTAGGCGGAATGAGTGAGTTTTAGCCTTTCTCTTTCATCCCTCATACTTTTCAAGGAAATGATTGGAGTTCAAAGTTACTTTTAAAGATACACACACTGGTGATATTTTCACATAAGCAGCATTGTGGTTAGGGTTGCACATTGTAGCTTATTGTGCAACCAGAGACTTTTGCGAGTCGTTCAAATTCAGGGGAGTAATTTTATCTTTGAGCTGCATAGAAGTTCCACAAGTTTTGACCATTCATGTAATTCGTGAAAGTTTAATGCGTTGGAACGTTTTTGCCAGGTGTTTCTCTCTCGTTTCAGGGGGGGGGGGGGGGTCATTGTTTTGTTTCAGTATGGGCTGAAGTTGAAATGAAACCAAAGTGTTGAGTAGTTTGTATTATTACCAACGGTTTAGGTGTAGTTTGAATTTGGCAATGTCATATATATGTGTACTTTGAGCACAAGCATTTGAATGATGTGAAAAATCCTGAACACTAAACAGAAAGAACGCTGGCAAATAATTCTTAGCTATGGCTACTATGCGTTTTAAATTGTGCTACCAGAAATCGCTAACATAATTCCTGTGAATTGATGTCACAAAATTAAAAAAGTAATGTGCCTAAT
This sequence comes from Strongylocentrotus purpuratus, assembly GCF_000002235.5. NCBI lineage: Eukaryota > Metazoa > Echinodermata > Echinoidea > Camarodonta > Strongylocentrotidae > Strongylocentrotus > Strongylocentrotus purpuratus. Next base: position 41,780,388 of record NW_022145612.1, on the reverse strand, counting down.
TGTCCAAAATGTAAAATCAGGGATGAGAAATTGTAATGCTTAAACAGCCTATGTCACGAAAAAAACAAAAATATTACTATATGCAACAAGAGCAGCTGTAGGATTATTTGCTAATATCCCGGCAAAAAAATGGGGGGGGGGGGAGGGTCTGGAGCCCCTTCCCTCCCTGACCCAGCCCTTTTGATTCAGAAACTCCAATAAGTGATTTCACTTGTCTTACTTCATTGTTCTCCCTACCAGGTCGCAAAGCCCTCCCTCTGACGGAAGCAGAGTTTCTAGACGATGATAAGACATGGAAACCCATAGCTGACTGTCCGGTCTCCAGAGGATCAGGTACAAGCACGGTGTTCCAGGACAAGCTAGTCATCATTGGAGGTTTCACACCTGAGGGTGTCTCCAGTGCGGTGGAGCTGCTGAGCGTAGGGTCGACGTCAGAGACTGCTGAAGCCTCGGAGGCCTCTAGAGGGCAGGCTAGGAGGGGCAAGGGCAAGAGGAGGTGAAGCACACCATTACTAAATATTTAAAATGTTATCATGAATTGTTAGAGCAATTAGGGCTTTGTGAATTACAAAAATACTTGGCTGAATGAGGCTTTATGAATTACAAAAATACTTGGCTAAATGGGTCTTGATGAATTTAATATATTGCTTACCGTTATTTGATCAAGGCTTATGAATTACAAAAATACCTCTCTGAATGAGGCTTAATGAATTACAAAAATACTTGTCTGAATGAGGCTTTATGAATTACAAAAATACCTTTCTGATAAGGGCTTTATGAATAACAAAAATACCTTTCTGAATGAGGCTTTATGAATTACAAAAATACTTGGCTGAATGGGTCTTGATGAATTCCAAAATACTTGTCTGATCAGGGCTTTTGGAATTATATATATTACTTATTTGATCAAGGCTTTATGAATTACAAAAATAGCTCTCTGAATAAGGCTTTATGAATTACAAAAATACCTGTCTGAATGAGGCTTTATGAATTACAAAAATACCTGTCTGAATGAGGCTTTATGAATTACAAAATACTTGGCTGAATAGGTCTTGATGAATTACAAATATTATTTTATATCTGATCAGGGCTTTATGAATTACATAAATATTTGTCTGAATGAGGCTTTATGAATAACACAACTACTTGTCTGAAGAGGCTTTATGAATTACAAAAATACTTGGCTAAATAGGTCTTGATGAATTACAAATATTACATAACTGATCAGGGCTTTATGAATTACAAAAATAATTGTCTGAATGAGGCTTTATGAATTACAGATACTACTTATCTGATTAGGGCTTTATGAATTACAAAAATACTTGTCTGAATGGGGCTATGTGAATTATGAAAATACTTGTCAAAATAGAGCTTTATGATTTTTGATAATATTTGTCTGCTCAGAGTCTGATAAATTTTGAAAATACTTGGGGAAGTGGAAATCGTGTTACATTAAAATTGTTAGAAATTCTAGCAATTTTGATTTGTCGATGAAAATACATGCAAACTTATTTATGCAACTGTCAATGCTGTAGTAAGCAACTTTCCAGTACTCATAGATAATAGTACTATGAAGCAAGTGAAGTAGTATAATATAGTATCAGTATGTTTATATTATGCTTGTGATAAAGTAAGCTACGCATTTAGTCAAATAATACTTACAGTATGTTACAGTTGTTCCTTTTGTTCTTAAATTGGTCTCATGGATTTTTTAGATTTATAAATGTAAAGCATTTTTTTGTGTATTTCTTATTCTTTTTTGAGGGTTGCAGTAAGAAAATTATAAGTGCCATTATTCTTCATTAGCCTTGCCAGACATACTTGGATTTGTGAGGCCGTAATCATGCCTTGTCAAAGCTCAAAATTACCTGAAATAGGGAAGTTGAGCTAGCATTCCAACTCTATACCCTTTCAGCTTTGTCAATTATTTTTCTTTTTAAAAATCAGACTATTTTCTCTCAATCTTCTCCCTGGCACTGGGGAAAAGAAAGAGAGAGAATTGTTTTTAGATTGAATATGTATGAGTAATTACATAGAACCCAACTTGGGCATGATTTCCTCTTTGTATATTGTACAGTACTTCTTTTATTTTATTTATAAGTTTGATATCATGTATTTATAGGCATGTGTTGTGGTGTTTATCACAATTTTGATGGCACAATAGTCTTTAAAAAAAAATCTTTTGTAATGAATGATTATGGAAGAAAACTAGTGTGTATTGTGGTATTATCATAAGAGGCTGCATTTATTTTCTAATGCGTCATTGCAATAATAAAAGTGGGATCTCTCTTCCATATAAACTGTCTAATAAACCAGGACCTGTCTAATAAGGAGTTGCAATTGATCCCAATATTTGTGTATGTTGCATGCATGTGAATACTGCGGTAGCATCGTCCGTAGTTGTAATATTCCCAATTGACCCCGAGTCAGGCCACAGGAAAGACACAAAGTCTCATCATGCTATACCCCCTTTAAAGGTAAAGACCAGTATTGGAAATGCCCCAATTTCAAAAAATGAAATGGAAGCTCTCATTACCAATCATGTGAAAGAATATGTTTTGACTAATACATGATGATAAAAAAATTTGCCGGGAATCCGCCTACTAATTCATATATTTGGTAAATTTGTTTCTCTCATGGTCTGTGAGAGATATAGGGTAGTCCTATATACATCTTTCTGTGTATAGTACTTGTAACTTTACAAAAAATGGGCCAAATTTCTTATCATTTTGAAGATTCCAGAACCTTGCAGATGCTAGATGCTAGATGATCAACCTTTTCTGATCGATTCCACAACGTTTCTTTCACAATGCAATCGCATGACCATAACTGGTCTTTACCTTTAAGCTTAGTCTTAGTAGAATTTATTTATTTTGAAAAATAATAACAATTTAAAACTTGGTCAAAGTTGCTTCCTTTGACTTGGCTCATGACTGAGCTCAGATCCACCATTATTTTTAAATTAATGAGAAGGTGAGAATTAAGAAACTATCTACATTTCAATACAGATGCATTTTTATTTGCTTGTGTGCAATATTTAGATACAATGCTATGTTGACTGAATGTCAAAATTGAGTTCATTGTGTTATTAATACTTTCAACCTTAATATTAAGGATTTTCTTGTGAAATACCTCTATGTCATTTGACATTTTGGCAAAGCTCTAATTCTTAGCATCTCCTGAATTGCAGTGTTACTGTAAACAAGTTGTAACCACTAAGGTGATTTGTGATCAAAATGTTGTTGTCCTGGTGCCTGCTGAAACAACTGCAAAGGTTCTATTCCTCTTGACATGTCAGCATTCAAAAGGTATTCCTAATAAGTGAAGTCTCTGTGTAACAGCAAGCCCCTGATTAAAGATAATACAAATTTAGTTATTTTATTTCTCTCTCCCCCTCCCCTCTCCCTCCTCTCCCTCTCCTCTTCCCCTTCCCCTCTTCCCCCTCCCCTCTTCCCCTCTTCCCCCTCACCTCTTCCCCCTCCCTCTTCCCCCTCCCATCTTCCCCCTCCCCTCTCCCCTCCTCCCCTCTCCCCTCCTCCCCTCTCCCCTCCTCCCCCTCCCCTCTCCCTCCTCCCTCCCCCCAAAAATATCATGAGTCAGCGTGTGTTATCTTGTAATGTAGGTGTATCCCCTCTTCCCCCTCCCCTCTTCCCCCTCCCCTCTCCCCTCTTCCCCCTCCCCTCTCCCCTCCTCCCCCTCCCCTCTCCCTCCTCCCTCCCCCCCAAAAAAAATATCATGAGTCAGCGTGTGTTATCTTGTAATGTAGGTGTATCTAAAATTGTAATTGGACAATGTATCACTTTAACACTCTCCTACAGACATTAAGTATGTATTGGTATGAATGATGAAGATGGAAGTTGTGTGTGACAATAATAATCATTCTCATTGGTTCAGGTTGGTTAGTGACATCTTTGTTTTACATGCACAGAATTGGACTTGATCTACAAGAAATGAAAGTCCCGTTTCATACTTTGTGGGAATTCATATTTATTATTGAAATTATGCATATTTGTTTTTAATTAGGTTTAACGATTGAATGTTTGCAGTGTGAAAGAGAATTCCATCATTTTCTACAAAATTGGCAACTTTGTAATAAAGTACATATTCAACTCATTTTATACCTTCAATACGATTGATTCATGTTGTCATTTGTATATTTATTGATTTTAGTTTTATTTACTAACTACAAGATATCAGCTGGGTCACAATGCTTATGCAGATAACTTGGGTCTCTTATATCAACTGACACCAAATAATCAAGATAATTTACATTTGAATGACCACTTTTCCATAAATCACTTTTTTTTAAACATGCAAAATTCAGGCGTGACACAAATTGATATCTATTCTGACTGAAATCAGCCAAGTTTAAAGTGATGTAGGGGCTTAGAAATTGTACCCTTTTTTGGGGGGGGGGGGGGTTCACACAACAACAAAAACAAATTTTTAGTCATTTCTATGGTTTTATGATAATTTGTGAAAGAAAATGCTTTGTTGTGTGTTTGTTCTGATATATACCATCAACATTTCTTGCTTGATTAAGCAATTTATTACTCTATTGACTTTTTATAGTTATGAATTTTTGGTGTGTTTTCAAAATTATGCTGAGATAATTTTTATGTCAGACTATGGATGACAAAAAAATATTATCAAAGTAAACAAGAATTACCATGATCTCAAAACTTACAATTAACATATTATGCTTGCAGTTATTTCCATGTGGCATCTTAACTGTGCTTTTGATTAATCGATGGATCAAGAACTTTCTGTATGGACCGTCTTTAGTGATATACTTGTTAGACATGCAACATCTGAAGTATGCTGGCTTGTATTTAAAAAATGTCAAAAAAATAAATAATCTTAATCACTCTATAAAGTAGTTAATTTCTCAGTCAAGCATAAAACGTTGGTGGGATATGTCGGGACATACAAAGCCTGTTTTTTCATATTTTGTCCTTTAATGATAAGAATATGATTGACGATTCCAAACTAAAGCATGCTCTGCAGTCGGGTACGTCAGGACATATGAACCAACAAATCCAAAGTAATGTTATATTTTGCTACAATTAGTATAACAAGTCAAATTGGTTGAAATTTGTAGGATCAGTTCAGAAATATTATGGACACATCTTTAGGTGGCAAAACAATCCAAGAAATACATGTACATGTAATTGTACAGTTTTTCACTCACATCTCAAATTGCCTCCACATCAAGCTTAAAATTATTACAAATTTCAATTTATTTACATAACATGAATAACATTTGCATAACAAGTTTTGCAGTCCTTTGACACCAGGGGCCCGTTTCATAAAAGCCCCTTTTCAATGACAAATGACAAAAATCAGTGAAAAATCTGCTGATAACTATTAAATCTGATTAAATCAGAAGCAAGGATTTCATTTGTTACTGATGACAAGTTTTGTGAAACGCCCCCTGGTTTGTTTTGGTTTCTTGATGGTTTGAAAATCGCAATTATAGTTTCATTAAAAACTCACATGCATAGAAATCAATAAATGATACAATAAGACAAAATAACACGTAAACTCATCAAGTATATCTGTATATTTATTTTGCTCAAAGAATATATAAGCCAAGAATTCATAGAGAACATGCGATGTATCAAGTGTAAAATATATACAAACATAATTTGGCAAGTTCTTGATTCTTCTGATTAGGAGATAATAGTAATATATATATAAATGAATTTGTATATACAAATATATATCACATGCAATCTTACTAAATAATTAACCATTTGCATAATTGAATACAGTCCCACATTGAAGAGATGGCCCAGTATACATATGGGGGGGGGGGGGGGGGGGGGGGGGGGGTTGTGAGGAATTAAAACATTTACCAGGTTATACCAATATCTCACTATACTGACCCATATTGGAGGCTTGTAAGGAATTAAAACATTTATCAGATTATACTGAAATCTCGCTATAGCGGCCCATATATTCTTTCTATATATAGCGGCTTGTGAGGAACTAAAACATTTACCAGGTTAAACCAATATATTGCTATATCGGACCGTATCGGGAGCTTATGAGGAACTAAAACATTTACCCGGTTATACCAATATATTGCTATATTGGACCGTATCGGGAGCTTATGAGGAACTAAAACATTTACCAGGTTATACCAATATCTTGCTATATCAGCCCATTATCAGGGCCTACAAACAATATGCAAAGAATATAGACTGGCTTAACCTTCTTTCGTTTTTCGATATTTTTTTAGACAAGCGCTAACACAAAGACCTTAAAAAAATCCAGTCAAACAAATTGTCCATACCACATGGTATAGCCTTCTAAAAATCATTGTTGTTTTAAAATGCCACAGCCATGTGATAGAAATGCCTTTAGGCCGATTTTCGAAAGTCTTTGCAATCGTGATCATGAACATATGGAATGCCAAATTAAATAAAATTGAGTGTGTTTGGCCCAATATGATGTCAATGGAACTGACAGGAATAAGTGCCATTTAATTTTTCTTGACTTACTCAATAATACTTACATAAAAATTGCAATATCATTTTCAAAATCAATGTTCATGAAGTTTCATCCCAAAATAGCAATTCCTACCATAAAAGAGAAACATAGGAGAATATCTTTAGCAGAGAATTGGATATTCAGATCAATGAGTTTGGTAATAATATATATTCTACAAACAGACACCCAGATCAAATGTGTTACAATGACACAGCTGTGCACGATTATCTGACTACATACACATATATGTTTGCTTAGATGTTATCTATTACTGTCATATGTTGGTCTGCACTGAAACTCTTTCTTTTAATTAAAAAAAAATGGAATGTGTAATTTGTTTCACTATACAGCATTAAAACCTTAGAAAATATTTAATCAGCTTTTAATTTCAACTGCTTTTTACAGACTAGAAACGCATTGTGGAACAGGGATTACAGAGTACACAAAGTCTAGACGCTGATCGTATATTCTTGTTTGATTCGTTCATTTCATCATTTCTATAAAATTCTTTGTGAAAATTGCTGTCTTTTTCCAATTCTACCTCTCTTCCATATGCAAATTTGTAAATTTGTCTACATCCGATGGGGAAACGATTGGGCAATATGTTACCACATTAAGGCACACAAATATGGATGATACAAATGGTTCATTCCTGAGAAAAAGCAGAACAATCAGTGATTTCATTGAGAGTAAGCTATTTAACTCACCCTACGCATGTGATACTTCCTTGATTATTGATGATTACAATAGAACAACTTCGGTACCAACTCAAAAATCCACTTTTTTTTTTACATTTTTGTCATATAAGTTCTCGACTTACTTGTTATTTCTTATTTTGTAATACATGCACTTGATTTCAAATATTCAGAAAAGAAAAGCATTGCAATATTTTTGTGACCAGAAATTATGAACTATACAACATCATTTATACAGCTGTCTGTAGGTATTTTCGCTTGTATAAAATCTTTAAAATAATGCATGAAATGGCATATTTGCTTCCACAGCAACTAAGCAGACAAAATGTTCAAAGTATAAAGTCAACAAGCACATGAATGACATGAAGTTACAACGATGCATTGAATTGTTGCCATCAAGGACAGTAATATACTTCAGAGAGTTTGGGCTATTAGAAGAGGCCTTTCATGTTAAACCAATCAATAAACAGTAGTTATTGAACACCAGTCGTAAAGTGGGATGGGCTAAAGAGGACTAACTCCGGTGGACTGTCAATATCGGGTAAACCTTTATGTGAACTCTCCTTTGCATTAGGCCTAAAAAAAGAAGATGTTGTATTGACCTTTAGGTGCCAAAACATGGGTCAGTCGGTCGGAAATCTTTTTTTTTTTTACTCCCTCTTTTGGCTGATATTTCTCAGTTTTGAATGCTTTAATTCTTTTTTTTTCTTCTAAAAAAATGGTTAAAAAAACAAAAAGCTGACAGAGATTTCAAGATTTTTGGGTCGGTCGCAAAGGGCAATACAACATCTTTTTTTTTAGGCCTTAGACAACGTCACCGACATAACGGGTGGGCTGAAAGTGGATGGAGTACAAGCAGTCTAGTCCCAATCATCATCGTCGTCCCCTAGACCACCTCCTCCCATCGGTCGGGGAGGCGGGGGTATCATAGCTGCTAGCTTGTTTATTGCTTTGCCTTGTGGTGGGGCAGGCTGGTTTATGTTAGGAAGAGAATCGTCTGTTCTTCCCCCTCCTCCCCCTCCTCCTCCACCTGTTTGATAAGAGTAAAAAGTTGGTGGAATGTTGATTATTAACATGTTTGTAATTTATTTAATGACATCCTCCCCTGAAAGGCAGAAATGTGTTGACTCTACATAAAATCATCAAGAATGAACATCCTGGCACTTGGCAGATGACATAAATTTAAACTTGCACAAAAGAGCCATTCAAGCCATTCATACTTCGGATCTAAAAGCAATTTTTGACAGATAGATACACTTTATTTTACAGGATCAATTTAAGCAAATGTCTGTATGCTACAGGCACCTATTCAACAATGGTTGCTCTTGATGATTAGAAAGCTTGCCTAAGGCTTACTGACTTATCTACCATTGTGATACGTCACTAATGCACCCAGCATGCTACAGACAAATCAAATATCATACATTTTGATTGGAATACTTCCTAAAGATTCAGTTCTTGATTTTTTGAAAGGCGTAAGCCACATTCCGATCCACCTTGTTTTTGTTTAAAACGCCTGCCGAAATTTCACCTTTTTTTTGCAGTGTTAGTGCAAACTTCGGTAAGATACTGATTTGCACTTCCGTGATGACGCATGCAAGGCACCGACGAGTGGCACATGCGCACTACTCACCAAAGAATCAATATGAGCAAACAGTAGTCCAAAATTGATGATTTTTCTAAATGGTGTTTTGGATGTGTACATTAAATGGGCCTACTGAGATTGGATTGTCCCATTGGATATTACCCAGTTCAATTTTAAAGATAAGTTGAGTTCTGGTCATGCAATGGCATTGTGAAAGAAACGGTGTGGAATCAATCAGAAAAGGTTGATCATCTAGCACATAAGTATTGGTGTGCACTGCAAGGTTCTGGAATCATCAAAATGATAACAATCTGGTCCATTCTCAAAAATATGTCCCGATTTTTATGTTGTTACATGCCATATTTAGAATATGAAAGCATTTGAAGAGCCATGCTTTTCAGGGAAAATTTTTTCTCTGATGTTCTTCCACGCTTGCATAATAACAATGAAAACGCTCACAAATTATTTTTCACCTCTTCCCAGAACTCAACCTTCTCTTTAAATGCAGTGATGATTCTATCGTCTACATATCAGAGTTCATACCTCCTCCTCCTCCTCCTCCGGCTTGCTTAGTTCCTGAGATTCCTTTCCGCCTGAGTGAAAGCTTGTTGAAGAGATCGGACATCAGATCTCCACCTCCAGAGGGCGGTGCCTGCTCCTTCTCACGCTTCTTCTCTATCTTCTTCTCTCGCACACTCTGCTTCAGATTCTTCAATCCGCCTGAAAGGAGTTCAAACCAGTCACTCATTCATTTAATAACATGCCAGGGCCCCATTTCACAAAAGCTTGTCATCAGTGACTAATGACAGTTTTTGTTATAAGCTAGTGAAATCCTTGCTTCTGATTGGTTATTAGCAGATTTGTCACTGATTTTTGTCATTTGTCTTTGAAAAAAGGCTTTGTGAATCGGGTCCCAGGTGCAATGTTTTGCAATAGTGTATGTGACCAATTATGCACTTCAACTGATTAAAGTGCCTCCCTCCTCCTCCTCCCTCCTCCTCATTAGGCATGTTTTTTGGCCAAGAGTATAAACTTGCTGTGTTAAATAGACAGTGCACATTTTGACTAAGACACAATAAAAAAAGTAATATAATCTTTATAAATCCATGTTTAATTTTTACACAATATAAAATACATGACATACAGTTATATAATTATCTAGCTTATATTTTTTGCAATAAGGATCAGTATAGCACTTGGTATAATATAAAATATGCATGATTATGCACTTATATTTAACAGATATATTTCATGACATATGATGATACTTTTTATTTGTTTAAACTAAAGAGAGAATGGTGGAAGCTGAATTGCTATAAATACCACGATCTTCAACATACAGGTCTGCTCGTCATTTCGAAAGAACCTACCTGCATTCCTGATCGACTCCAAGAGACTTGATCTTCCGGTTTCAGCCGCTGCTACCGGAGGTGGAGCTGCAGCAGCAGGTGCAGTTCTGGTATTCACTGCCGTAGGGGGTGGTGGAGGGGGCGGAGGGGGTGCTGCTGCCTGTGGTGGGGGTGGTGGAGGGGGTGGTGGCGGTGCCCCTGGAGCTGCTCCAGGGGGCATGATGGCAGGAACGTTACTGGATCCTTCAGGAGCAGGTAAGGCAGGGAGGTTGCTCGGCTGGGAGGATGTCAGGCTGGGTAGCTCAGGGATGTGAGCACCGGGAAGAGAAGGAGCTATCGAATCCTCCAGGTCAGAGCTGAAGATGATGTCATCAGCAATACCTACAAATTATAAAAGCACATTTATGTTTCTGGAGAATGTGACATACCAAAGCTTAGATATAAAAATATTGAACAAAGGCTCTAATTAAACTAGTTCACCTTCCATTCTTGAGTTACCAAAATCAATTTACAAGGGGTATGAATAATTTAGTTATTACACTATAAACATGACGGACAAAGAGAGCGGTAATCTACATGAACAAAAAAATTATAATTTATTATTAGAGTATATGATTGTATGAACCATAGGCCTAAGCAAAGCTGTAGGTAAGCCACTGGGTAATGAGATTAAGTCCATGAGAAAAGCATGTGGTTAGATTATCTAAGCATTAAGACGTACATGTAGGGTCAAGACCAAGACCAAGTCATTAAAATACCCTGTCTCAAGAAGTGCATCTATTTATCACTTGTTCTCAGAATACACCAACCCATTACATGGTGGGGTAATAATATGATTGCAGGGCCCTCAGTGAGAACAGTATGAATACTGATGAGGCTGCCCTGGGTAAACAAGACATATTATATTATTATTATAAGCACAGAGGCATATCCAGTTCTATATATCAGAGAGCATCAAGAAAGCATCAAGACTTTTGTTTTGCCAACCTGGTAGATCAGGGAGGAAGCTAGGCACATCAATGTCTGGTACCTCCCCAAGATGAGGAACATAGAAGAAGTTATCACTGGTGATGCGATCCAGCTGCTCTCTCTGGAGGATGGATGTTGGAGCCTGACCCATCTCCTGCTGTTCCTCCTCGATCGCTTTTCTGGTCTTTGTGACCGCTCCCAGTGGATCGATCATCACATATTTCTTGTATCTGGCATGGTTGAGTGAAAAAGAGAAGACAAAATGATATTTATTTTATTCAATTAGAATATTTCAAGCTTTTGTTTCAACTTGTTCTCAGAGGTGAAAATGTAAAACCTGTGCCAAGCAAGCTAATGAAAGAGAGATGAGAACAACTTTCTTGGACACCATTATCAATCTATAATAAAATAACTTTCTTTAATAATAGATTTAGCTTGAAATGTTACATGCCAATTCCCACAAATTATTTTGAGAACAATGAGGCAATACAAAATTAGACTGTTTATAAGACTTTGGAATGATAACATTCTACAAAAGTTAAATGAAGACGCGATACTGTCAACTTCCATGAAAGGTGACTTTCCTGGTTCAAGAATGAATATCATTAGTTCAAATTCTGAAGAACAATCACAGTGGAACATTAATTAAAGTAAACCTGCTAATGTCTACTCTCCTAGAAGAGAAATCTGTCTCCTTTTTTTTACATTTTGTTTGTTTTTTAGATGCAGAACACCATGGATGACAATTAAACTGCATTTTCACCTAACACATCTTGTAATCCAGGACTGTTTCTGTGATTATCTTGCAGCTCAAAACACTTAAGATATGTTTACATCATTGAATACTACCTTCACAGCTTAAATCCCGTCTGTTATAGTTTGGCCAGGGGGATTAGACCTCCCTGCAAGTTCACTGACAGGTGATTATCTCATCAAATCAGCTCTCAATTAAAATAGGAAAAAGGGGATCATGGGGGACCAACAGACACTGATTAGGCATTGTTTGCTATACAGAGGGCGCAAGTAGCTGTAAGTAGTGCAGTGGGGCTTTAAGGCCTAGGATATCTATGGGAGCAGAACAAGAAACTTACGGATTTTCACTTGTGTTGAAAAGAAGCAATGATGTTATTGATCCAACGTTCCTTGGAAGACCTCCCAGACCTTCCCACGTATTCTCTCCATCTTTGTCTTTCTTCCTCACATTCAATTGCACATTATAAAACTGCAGCTTCTCCTTCAAGGCTCTACTGTCCAATGTCTGATGCTTGCTAGCCAGCTTACGAGATGGCCTGGGAATACTTGACAAGTCTGTGTTGTCCGCAAACACCGACTGGTATACATCGTTCTTTTCCGGAGCCGGATACTTTGAACTTGAGAATACCTTGATGGCCTTACGGCTGTTCTTGATCTTATCGACCTTGGCCTGAGCAACGTCCAGTCGTTTATTGATGGTTGTTAACCGTGTGTGATTGTCGGTCACCCTCTTTTCGATGCGGTCAAAGACATCGTTGGCGATTTTCTCCAGATATTCGAGGGTGTCAGCGATCTGATGGATGGTTTCTTCCCGCCTGAGATCAGGCTGGATGATGGGAATGTCATAGACCTGACTCGGCATGCTGCTGTATCCCTTCAACCACAGAGCTTGTCTATAGCAATGGACAGCACACCTGGCTTCACTCTAGAGACTACCTGCAGCAAAATGACAATTTACATGGTTAATACCATGTAATTGATTTCCATGTTATTGTTCATATACCTTGTAGCACCATACTGTCCTGACTATGTTGACAGCATGCATGCAATTTTAATTTATCTCTTTCATATAACTTGACAGTCAAGATTGCATACGTTGGTTATCATACAGATATCGATTGCTGGTATAATCATCAATCAAACATACTAGATCTACAGTATGGCGGTGTGACCAAAGTTCGCACGTGACCAAAGTTCGCTTTCTCAAAAAATCGGTAAGATTTCGAAAATCTGATATCACCAATGGAAAGAGGGTCATAAAATTACCCAGAAACGAAATTTTCTTTAGAATTGGGTGCGAAATTGTGAAAATATTGACAAAAGATCGGCAAATTTTGCAGTTATTTGCGTCCGTTCCGAAAAATTATCAACTTACCGATAAGGGTCTGGAAATCTTCATTTTGAGATCAGAAATCCTCAAAATTGTAAGTAAAGAGTGGTACTAATTAACTGATTGTACGATATCTTGCCTTGCAAATTATGATATTACCTTATTTTTGATGGATCGCATTTTTTGATAAATCAACTGTAAACCACCGTGCGTGAAGTTAGGTCTCATTGTTTTTATGACTTTTTTAGATGCAGCGCGCACGCACGATCGGACATCAAATTTTTAGATCGCGATATCTCCGAAATCCTTCGACGGTAAATTTTTCTAGTTGAACCAATCTGTAGTAAAAAACTTTGCTGTCCATTTGGTAATAATTGAAATAAATAAAGTTGTGTAGAATGTGAGAAATCATAGATCGAATATCACATTTTGTAATATGTTCTAAAATGTCCGCGAACTTTGGTCACCCCTTCATACATAAGCTTGATCATCGATCATAGACGGATACAGATGTGAAGACAATACAATACATGAATAGACTCTATTCGTCAATTTTTGGCTTTCAGAGCGATAAAGAAATTGTGTTCCTGCTATACAGTACACTCAATTAAATAAATTGGAACATACTCCCTCCCCCCCCCCCCCCCCCCCCCCCCCTTCCTTCACCCCCCTTCCTTCCCTGTCCCAATAATGACAACATGCAACAGTAACACTCAACAGTTTGAAAGAGAATCAAAACATTGATTAATATAACTTATAAGACAGAACACATTGAAATATTCTTTTACAAAATTAAGTAGTTTATTGCTTTTCGTGCAGTGCAGGGTAAACCTGATTACTGAAGCCCGGTAAGGGGCGTAAACTACACGTATACACTATACACAACACTGAAGTCCAGAAAAGCGGTGCAGCGTAAACGCCGACCCCCGATACTTCGGGCTTCACGCTTCCCACAGAACCTGATAAAACATCGCAGCATTTCAATCATGTATTCTAAAAACTATTTTTTTATGGTTAATATCTCATATCAGAGTAATATAAACAGATGAAATGCATGCAATATATATTTAATTAACATATCAGCATCCTTCTGAAATCAAAATACTACTTACAATGGACAAAAATTGATGAAATAAAGACGCATTTAGTTCCAACGGGTGGTTGTCGTCGGTCACAAGACTGCCCCATTGACTCATTACTTCCGGGGTACGGCCTATACGGTACGGTATTGTGGAAATCATCCATTAATTCACAAATGAATAAATAGGGGGAAAGACTTTCGAGACATATATCTTCCAAATCATTTTTCTTCTCCCTTTAAATAATAAGCCTTCGTGTGGAAAGTTCTTTCTTTGTCATCATTATTGTTATCATTATCAATATTGATAGTGAACAATTTATTCCTTTGATTCATAAATTTCCACAAAGTAAATGATGACGATGAATATTATATAACCGCCGGGTTACATTTTTATACACTTATTTTCTAAAACAAATTACGAACATTCAACCGTACAAAGGTACAATAGCCTACTGTCCAATCAATTCCAACTCACTAGTTCAACATTGCATATTAGGCATATAGTTGAAAATATATATATCATGTTATATTTTCTACACATACCATCCTGTCTTTATTATACAAAAATAACTTTGTGAAACACCATCGGAGAGACTTTATAAAAAAAATCAACCTACATTATAAGACAAATCTCAGATAGATAGCCATGTGCGTCACTTATTGACATGTGCTAACTTGACAGTGACATAATAATCCGAGGAGTCTACAGGCAATAAAAAAAAATTGGTCGAAAACCTTTTTGAATTGTAAACTTTATCCATATACATGAACATTTTGTTTCACAATACACAAATAAAACGATTATAAAAACAAGAAAATCAACAAGTGGTGAGTTTCGCGAGTAATCACAAATTAACCATTAATAAAGGGGGGCAGGAGTGGGGGCCCCTCTGCCCCCCCCCCCCCCTCACCTGGATCCGCCACTGGCTGACATCGTATAGTATCAATTTGTGAGGTGGCACTGTGAGTCAAGTCTATCAAATCTGAGTGACAAGAGAAGTTTTTTTTGTGTGTGTGTTTTTTTCAAGTGGAAGGAAAATGTGGGACTGGCTCGTGTGTTTTTCTAAAGTGTTGTAATTCTCCAAAATTTCTGCATGTAAAAAAAAAAATACCAACCACAAAGAACATCAGAGACAAAAAAAAAACGCCGCCCTGATCGATGTATAGTCTCACACTGCATGACGTTCTTGATCACTCGATATTGCTCTATTGCGATCATTTTCAATGCAGGTCTACCTGTACATCACAATCTTTATAAGCATAATTATAACAAATCTTTTGATGTCTTTTTTTTTCTGCCTTAAAACTGTTCAAGTTATTTTGTCCCTGTAATCCATGTATAGTTTGATTCAGAAGAGAAGTATTATATCCGAAGTTATAATCGTCTGCAAAGTTGGTTGGCGGGAAGCTTTCTCAACTAAAATTAAATCAAATTTCTAGAGTATATTACATTCTCAACTTCGAACATGATTTAATTTGATGAAAAGCAATTATGCAACGTTTAACAATTGGTCATACCTATACAATTTCGTGCCATGTGTGTTCAAAATATTTTTTGAAAGTACACGTAGGCCTATTTCCGCTTTGAATTATTAATGATATTTGGATAGGAGAGAGAGGAAGGGAGGGAGAGAGAGAGAGAGAGAGAGAGAGAGAGAGAGAAGAGAAAATGAGTGAGTGAGATTCGGAAAGAGAAAATGAGCAAGAGAAGTCAGGCGCGGACCCAGGATTTCTTAGGGGGGGGGCAACTTTTTTTCTTTTGCTCCCGAAAATTTGAAAATCGCGCCGGCCGAAAATTCGCTCAGTGGGGGGGGGGGGGGGGGATCCCCCCAAAAAGGTAAAAAGGTTTTCCCAAGGGGGAGGTCCGGCCCCCCCCCCCCCCTGAATCCGCCACTGAGAGAAGTACATGGAAAAATCAACACGATAAACAGGACGGTGCGAATGACCCAGGTGTGCAGCTCTAATATTTATTTTTCATAGCTCTCTATGTCAATTGTCCAGCGTGTTCCCCAAGGCAAATACAGAAGGCTAATATTTACATATTCTCAGAGGGCTATCCGGCCAGGCCATGCATCTGTATTTGGCCAATAAAACCATAACTGACATCGATGACTTTTTTCAGGGGCGGGGGAGCAAGAGATGCAATGCCCCCGAATACCCAGATATTTCCCTTAATTTTTTTTTAATGCCCCCTTTATTTTAAGGGGCCGAGTGATGGTCCCTAGCAATGCCATGCATGGAATTGGAGAGTTTAGCCAACCCGGTTCAAGTAAAGGGCACAATATGACGACTATAAAGTTCGTAAATTTCCAAATGACATTGTAGGCCTATATAATGGCCAATTTTGAAATAGCCACAGGTTGATTTTTTTTCTCTCGAAAGTGTTGGCGATCCTGTTGATCATTCACTTTTCTTAATGAACAATACCTGTAATAATGGGCAGTAATCTCAATGACCTGCAGGGCATGCCCTTTAATCGGCAAAAGCTGCTTCGAGGGAAATTTCCTATATACGTTAATCAAAATTCTAAGTTTTACCTTGGATTAAATAACATGACTTAACCCTATAACTCTCCCCCTATACATCTATCTGAAAATCAAATTACGACCGTGTAAATAACCTTATTTAATACACGATCATGCCGAGAGCAAATAAAGGATGTCACCTGTGGCCACCCCACATTTCGCAAGGCATTACGCTGAGGATTAATGCCCCACAAAAGGGCACTAATATAGCACATCGACACGGTTTTGATCCTGGGGCCTCACAGTTACGAGGCCATTGCTTGGCCACTGAACCATGACTGTACGCAGCGGGGGCTAGGGTGCAGTTCCCACAAATAAAAAACAACCAAGAAAATGCAATAATTTTTCAATAATAATATTCATTGCATTTTACCCCGATCCCCAAAAGAAACGAAATCTTCTGTGTGCCCATGCCTTGAGCCATAATGCATGGTCGTACCGAGGAGTTTTTTTATGTTGGCTACCTAGTAAGGAGTGTATAATAATAGTCGAGTGGTTCAAGAACCTGACCTGAAATTCGAAGGTCGTGGTTCGATCCCCGACACGGCACTAAATGTACATTTGCCAAACTCGACCCAGGTGAGGTAAATGGGTACCTGGCAGGAATTAATTCCTTGAAATGCTAGAGCGCTGTAATGGCAGCTAGGCAAATTTGTGCGCCTCGGAATAGAATTGTCTAGAAAGACGGCACTATATAATTATTACTGTTATTATTAAGCAGCTTACTGGAAAGCAGTGCAACTTTTCCCATTAATATACCCCACATGCATAAACATACCAGAAGTTCCACTGTTGATTGACCGGGCATGGCGGCTCAGTGGTAAGTGCGCCCGCCTCAAGAACGGGAGGTCGTGGGTTCGAACCCCGGCCGAGTCATACCAAATACTTATAACAATGGGACCTGCTACCTTAATAGCTAGGCGCTCAGCATATTAGATTGGAGAAGGGTAGTAATAACATATTATGTTATGCAGGGCCCGCTGTTAGAGCAGTTTCATAACTGAAGTGGTTACCCTGGGTAAATAAAACGTTATTATTGTTATTATTATTATTATTATATAATAACTCTTGAAATTAAGGTACGTGTCAAAAACTTATATGTATTGAGTAAGTATATGCCCATGCATTGTTTCCAACCTTTTAGCTTTCATTGAAATTACTTCTGGACCGTCCAGGCAAAACTTTGAGAACACCTGCTATTTGGTATTGAAACTGTCTTTGAGTTGGTTCTTGTAAGTCTTTGCGGTCGTTTTGATGGTTAAAAGTAATAGATAAGATTTGAAACAGGCAAATATTACGAAAAAGGAGCATTATAACATGTGCGTGTGTGTTAATTGGGTAATGCAGTTCATGAATAATATTCATTGAATAAGAATGGTCATTTTGTCCTATTTCTCAAAGGGGTTTTAAGGGTATTCAAACCAGTATTTAATGAAATTTGCTATCTGTTTACACAGCTGTGAATAAACATGCACGATTTGCAATTTTGTCCATTAAACGCGAGTAAATTAATATTTAGTTAAATAATTTGAATTAGAAGATCAATGAACGAAATGCTGCAGATTTTTTTTAATAATTCGATTTTCGGTTTAATTTAATACAATTTGGAGTGCACTTTAAAAGATTATTATATAATTATTATAAATAAATCAATCGTAAAAATTTTCCAGAGACGCTCTAAAATGTATATAAACCGAACAATTATCATCAGTTCATCATTATTCATATACAGTCATACTTTACTTTGAATCGAGCTTCCAGTCTAGTATTGTAAGTATAATTTGATTTTTTAAAATTCTCCAGAGCTTTTTCTGGCGACATTCTAGGAAACGGATTTTAATTTTAAAACATGTTCTGACAGTGGTGTATCTAGACATCGGGGAAGGTGGACGTTCCCCTTTAAAATATTTTTTTCTTGTAATTTGTAATTTTTTAATGATTTTGATAACGTTGGTGCATTGTCATGTTCAATTAATTTATAGGTAGGCCTATTTGCGAGTAGGCGAAGCGAGTGAACACAATTTTGGGCCTCGTTTCTTAATGAATTACAGGTTTAGGCAGGTTCTTTTGGTATCTATTTTGATTTGTATCTTGGAGATATTTCAGATTTATTTCTATTCATACGATGTATTTATATAAAGAATACTCAGTGTTTCTGTATATACATACCTGAACACAGATTGTAAATTTCTTCATGTTTGAAGTTCAGAAAACATTGGTATATAGGCATGATCGTATTCTGATCGTGCAGAAATAGTTCAAATTTGGGAGGGGGGATACTAAGGTGTGCCGCTCCAGTTGGTCACCTTTTCACACAAAATTCCCTAAACATGGATCCCATTTTTAACAAATATATCCCTAAACATCGGTCCGTTTTTTCAAACTTTCCCAAATAGGCCTTTATTTCGAGAAAAATCCTCCAAAATGACCCTTAAAAATGGGTAGGGGGTTTGAAGCTTCAGCGGCACACCCCCGTCCTAACTAAATGTGAGACCCCCCCCCCCCCCCCCCCCCCGGGGGGGGGGGGGTTTCCATACTGACTTTGCAAAATTCTCTCACTTATATAAACTCAAAATCCATTTAGTATTAATTATTTTTGGCAATGGGCTGAAAATTAAAAAAAAATACAAATATTGACATGCCTTACAAGATTTTAGTTACGAGTTCCGCGAAAGTATTATATGCACACTGCTCATTCTATATGAATTCGCAAGTTTTATACAATACTATATAATGAAGAAGAACAAAAACAACAACTCTTGTTTTTTTTCTCAAACAGAAACAATCATGAAGACAGCCGTACTCGTCCTCTTGGTGTTGGGCATTACATGCCTGGCAATCAAGACAGTGGTAGCTCAAAGCGACTCGGATCAAAGTGTGGAGGTCAGCGTCGACGCCAGCGATTCCGATGAGGAGGCTCATGCTCGGGAACGCCGAATGATCTTTCCGTCTTGCGAAATTACCAGAGATTCCGACTCAAGTTCTGAAGAGGACACCGGCGACAGTGATTCCGAGGAGGAGGCTCATGCTCGGGAACGCCGAATGATCTCTTGCGAAATTCCCAGCAATTCCGACTCAAGTTCTGAAGAGGCTTCAGTGAGAGAAGAAGTGATAGACATCGCCGCACCCTAGATTCAACATGTGCGCCGTTTTCTTCCAATCTATTTCTCGACTGAATGGACAATTTAATGTGCCATATAGACCTATATACTCTTTGGAACCCAGATTTCGGTTAAAAATAAACACGATGATTTGATTTAACGGCCAATCACGAACATGAACAAGAACACAGACCAGTGGTTCACAATTTTCAAATGTTACGATGAAAATTACGACTGGCAACGAAAATAATATAATTCTGATTTTACTTATAGTGTAGCTTTGGTTTTGTACTAACTGAATTATACTGTCGAGATAAGAAAAAGAGCACAATAGCACAGAAGAGAAAGAAAACAATGCATAACTGAAAACGAGAGTAGGAAGTCTAGTAGAAACTGAAAGCACTTTATGTGAAAAGATGAATGTTGGACAACAGCAAATGATGGTTGATGGAGAGGAAGAATTGAGTTGAGAAGAAAGAGTAAACGATGCGAAGAAAAATAAGACAGCAACATTTTCTTATTTCAAGAGAAAAGTATTGACATGAAGGAGCGACAGAAGAGGGATAATGAATATGGGTGTATGTGTTGGAGAGATACAAGGAGAGAGAGAGAGAGAGAGAGAGAGAGAGAGAGAGAGAGAGAGAGAGAGAGAGAGGGTGGTGGAGGTGGAGAAGGGAGAGATTGAAGGGGGTGAGAAGAGAGAGAGAGAGAGGGGGGGATGGGATGAGAAGAGAGAGAGAAAAAAAGGAAGGGCGAGCGAGAGAGACAGAGAGAGAGAGAGAGAGGAGGGAGGGGGTTTCAAAGGAATTTTGTTTGTCTAATATTATTTCTACATTTTTCAACATAATACAAAATTCATATACCAACTAGGTACATGATTATTACCAACAAAATTCATAATATAATCATACATCATAATATAAATCAATTAAATAATTATACCTTTAAAAATACATACATAACATATCAAAATTGAAAAATGCAGGAGATAATCGTATTCCTTTAATTGTAAATAATCATTATTTTGTCCTTTTGTATCTTCACAAAGAAAGGAAAGGGGATTTTTTTTTTTTAAAGACAAAGAAAGAAGAAATGGAGATAGAAAGAAGGATGTGTAAAGTGTTGTACACGAATTATGATCTACAATAAGAGTCTTCATGAGGCTGGATTTTATAGAAATGATGGGTATTATGATATAGGTCATTTATTGAACAGTCATGTAGATATAAATGATATCATATCACAATCCCTCTTCTCAATGAGAACTTAATTTCATATAAGGATCCATACTTGTTTAAATATCTTTTTAAAATTGTTTGCTTATTTATTAAGGACATTAAACTTGTGCTAATATGAACTTACAAATTCTTCCTTTTCTTTGTTTGTTTAGTTTTTACTTTTATAGTTTAATAACCTTTCTTGAAAATTCTATAACACTTGTATTCCATTTGAATGCGAATTGTTTTGCTTATTTATCTAAATTATTTTAATCAGACTTCAGTCATCATCGTTTTATTATGCAATAAACAAACATTAAAAAAGAGACATATTCTGTAAATGTCTCTTTAAAATCTAACTACTCAAAACATTGTTAGAGGAAACAAAAGAAAAGCATTTGAATTAACTCCAACCATATCTATGTTTTACATATCATATCTCTCTGGTTTCTTAATAGTACGACCTGATCTGGTGGTGTATGGTAGGTGGTGATTCGATGGTGTGTTTGGTTTGCTTTGTGTTGTTCTGTTTGTGCATTCTGGTGGTCGTGCTCATCATTGTGTCTATCAATATATGCATGTTGATGGTTTTGTTCCATGCTGTCCCTCTCTTGGGTTGGTTTGATGTGCCTACGTTTTCGTCGTAGAGTGTGACCTGATGACGTCTGTACTTCATTATGACCTTGGTTCTGGTCTCCTGTTTGTGATGTTTCCTCTGTCCCATCTACCGGTCTCTTGGTTCTGGACTCTGACTTCTTGTCCTTTGTGTAGTGGGGGAAGGTTGGTAGCGTGCTTGTCATCAAAGTATTTTTTCCGGTCATCCTGCCTGGTCTGCAGTCTCTGGTAGATGTCATCTTTTTGGGTTGACTGGTTTCGAATTCTTGTGGGTATGTTGGTTTTGATTTTTCTTCCCACTAACAGCTCCGCTGGAGATGGTAGATGGCTGGCTATCCCTTAGTGGCTCTCAGGCATTGCAATGCCTTGTTGACGCCTATGTTATCTCTCTTGGCTTTCTTCATGGTGTTCTTGACAGTTTGTACTTGTCTCTCTATGAATCCATTGGATTGTGTATATCACAGGCTGGAGGTTACATGTTGGAAATTCCAGTCTCTGGCAAACTCCACGAATATGGCACTATTGTATTGAGGTCCATTGTCGCTCAATAGTCTTCGGGGCTTCCTTGTTCAGAGACGATTTCCTTAAGCAGTCTGATGACAGCACTACTTGTTGCTTGCTGTGGTAACTGCTTTACAAGTGGATGCTTTGAGTATACGCAACAAGAACGTACTCTCTTCCATCAAGTGTGAAGAGATCAGTCGAGTGACAAATTGCCATGGTCTGATAGAAATTTCATGAGGTTGCAGACTCTCTGATGGTAGGGAGTTCCCATAATTGACAATGCAGAACATTTCTGTATCATCATCTCGATCTTCTGATCTATGCCATTCCAGAAGATACAGCTCTTTGCTCTCAGTTGGCATTTGATGATGCCTTGATGTCCCTCATGTAGCTTGTTCAGGTATTTCTTTGTCATGCATTTCGGGATGATTTAAGGATAATCCCGCCTTCAATTGACATCTCGTCCCTGAATGGCCAATATTTGATCAGGCCTTTGTCAAGTTTCCGCCTTTCTTCTGGCCATCCCTCTAGGATTACATCTCTCAGGATGCAAAGTTGCGGTGCGGATCTCCTGTAGCTTCTTGTCTGAGAACATTACAATGTAAACATTCATGTGCATTTCAGGAGAGTCAGGAGGCAGAGGATCGAGTCTTGACATGGCATATCAGACAGAAGCATCTCCTTTCCAGGTTTATATTTCACTGTCATGTCATACCCTTGGAGTTTGAGTAGTAGTCTTTGTAGTCTTGGGGTGCAGCTCCAATGTTCTTGAGAGTGATCATCTCTAGTGGTTTGTTGATCTGAGAGGATAGTGAAACTTCTGCCGAAGACGAACGTGTGAAACTTTACACATGCGTATACAATGTTGGCGTATCGCTGCTCGGTGTCCGTGAGGGACTTTGGGGCAAACGATATTGGTCTTCCTTCCTGTGTGAGGGCTGCGCCAACGCCTTTCATCGATGCGTCTACTTATAGGAAAACAGGTTTCTTTGGATCAAAGTAAGCAAGTGTGGTCTCCTTGCAGATCATGTCTTTGATGGTTTCAAACACCTTCTGACGTGATTCAGTCCAGCTATATATCACATCTTTCTTCACAAGTTCCCGAAGTGGTGCAGTCAGTGAGGCAAGTCTTAGGATGAATGGTGACATGTAGGTCACAATGCCGAGGAACTCGCGGAGTTCTGTCACGTTCTGTGGTGCATTCAGTGCTGATATGGCTGCTGTCTTCTGTGGGTCTGGTTGTACTCAATCTCTGCTGAAGACAAGGCCATAGAATTTCACTCGGTCTTGCTTGATGTGGCATTTGTTCCAGTTCAGGACGAGTCCATGCTCCTTTGCGACGCGCATCAGATTGTATAAGTTTGCGTCATGTTCCACTGCCGCCTTTCCTACGACTGCTGTGTCATCGGCCATTCCTAAAACTCCAGGACATTTCTCTAGTATTTGGTTTATTCGTTGCTGGAACACGTCCTGAGAAACACACAAGCCAAAGGGTAATCTTTTGAAACGGTAACGACCAAAGGGACTATTGAAGGTCGTCAAATGGCTTGATTCTTCATCTAGCTGTAAAGCCCAATATCCATGTCTGACATGCAGGGTACAGAACACTTTGCTCCTTCAAACTGGTGCCGGACTTCTTCAATGGTTGGCATCGGCATATGGCTTCTCTTGATCGCCTTATTCAAGTCTTTTGGGTCAAGGCAAATTCTCCATCTTCCATTGGGCTTCTGGGTGTATGCCAAGCTTGATACCCAGTCTGTTGACTTAGTGACACTTTCTATCACTTCAAGACTCTCCATCTCATCAAGTTCTTTCTTGATGTCATCCTCTATGCCTATCGGGCATCGTCGAGCTGCATGTATCACAGGAGCCACATCTTTGTCGATCTATGGTATTTCCCATCAAATCTTCCGATTCCATCCCATCTGTCTCCCCGTCTTTGATGGGACTATCATGGCTCTCAATCAGGCTGCAATTCAAGACTACTAATCCATGATCCAGGCACAACTCAAGTCCAAGGATGGTCGGTCTTGGAGTCTTCACCGCAAAGAATTCTGCATTTGCTTGTCTGTCCTGGTGGTTACAGCTCCGTCTATGTACGCCTACTTGTGGAAAACAATATTTTCACCATAGCCCATTATTGTTATCGGTGTCTTTCTCAGCTTACCTGTGAGAGGTTCCCCGTTAGGGTCCACGCGAGCAGGGTATATTTTCTGATAATGCGTAATGGAAGAATGTTCCCTTCAGATCCTGTGTCTTCTTTGGCTTTTAGAGTCGCTGGTCCTCTTTCGATCTCAACTCCGATCACAGCAAAGGCTTCGTTCTTTCTGATCTGGTCTACACAGATGGTCTCAAACCGCATGTCGTCCGTTTCTTCTGTTTCTTCCTCTTCTTTCATCTCATGGAGTCTCTTTGACCTCTGTGCTTGCGACCTTTTCGGATACTTCTTTGTAGCTTCTTGTTTCCTTTGCCACTGCTGTTTAGATTCCTTTCCCTGTTTCTTCAGTCGGCAGCAATTCTCCCAGGGGTTCATTTTTATCACAGTTTCTGTATTTGGCGCCATAAGCAGGGCACTTCCTCGGTGGATGGTTCAATCCACAGAATGAGCACTGTTGCTTTGTCATATCAACATTGACTGCTTGACCATGAAGTAGTCTCATATCCGCTTCAGTTGCCTCCTGAGTTCTAGCGATGTCCAAAGCTGAGTGAGTTTTTCATCCTCGGTCAACAATGTTTGTTGCACCTTCTTGCTGGAAGTGCCAATGATGATCTGCTCGATGAGGCGACCTTCAAGTTCAATTTTCGCAAACTTGCATTAAATGCATAAATTTTATGTGTTTGTATTTTGCACCTAGCCACGAAGTCATCTATAGCTTTGGTTGGTTCCTTTGCGAACTTCTGCAGCTGAAATCTTGCCAGACTGAAATTGGTCTTGAGTTCGAAATGTTTTATGAAAGCTTCGGAGAGCTCAGCTGGTTGGGCACTTTCTGCCACGTCCAATGGCAATTTTATATTCTTACGTATGGTTTGCCACGTAGTGAAACACTCTCTTTCGATGGAAAAGATCCTGTCAGATGTCATTGATGTACATAACTCACTTCATCCAGGATTATTCAGTCTTTAGACTGTTCCTATCATGGTTTCCTTTGGTAGGAGGTTGCATCATATTAAGGGGCGGCGATTTCTATTCCTGACCGGGGGGGGGGGGATGAAATGCGATATTTACTAGTACATTTTGAAGGATATTATTATGCGAGGGAGCGTATAGCGATCGAGCAAGAAGATTTTTTGCATTTGTATTAGTCTAAACGCTGCACTATTGGGCCCTCGAGAGCCTAAAAGTGATTTCAGTCTTTAATCAGTACTTGCTATACATTTTTTGTTCGCACTTTTTCTAAATTTCCGGGGGGGGGGGGGACGGACGATCCCCCCTAAAAAAAATTGGGGGGGGGGGGGGGGGGACGTGTCCCCCGTCCCCCCGCCGATCGCCGCCCCTGATCATTATATCTGGGTCATCTCAAGTTCCACCAGTTCTCATGCATGCGTATAGGACAAATCTTCAAAATTGAATGCGCAAATGGCACTTGTCATTTTTATAAATGAAAAATCATGCAACATTTTTCAATAGCGAGAAGGACAATTTTGTTGATATTTTGAGGTGGGGGTATCTGCCCCTCTTAATACTTACATCCGTTTATGAATAATTCATTGAATAAGGGTGGACATTATAAAAGTCCTATTTCTCAAAGGGGTTCTAAGGGTATACAAACAAGTATTTAATGAAATTTGCTATCTGTTTACACAGCTGTGAATAAACATGCACGATTTGCAATTTTGTCTATTTTAAACGGGAGTAAATATTTAGTTAAATAATTTGAATTAGAAGATCAATGAATGAAATGACGCAGATTTTTTCAATAATTCTAATTAAACGATTCAATCGTGAGAATCTTCCAGAGACGCTCTAAAATAATATGTCTATAAAACGAAAAATTATCATCATTTCATCATTATCCATAAACAGCCACTTTACACTTTGAATCGAGCTTCCCGTCTAATATTGTAAGTATAATTTGATTTTGATAATTCTCCAGTGCTTTTTCTGGCGACATTCATTTAGGAAACGGATTTTAATTGTAAAACATGTTCTGACAGTATATCTGGACATCGGGAAAGGTGGACGTTCCCTTTTAAACTATTTTCTTTTTGTAATTTGTAATTTTTTGATGATTTAGATTTAGAAAATAACGCTGGTGCACGTTCAATTAATTTATAGGTAGGCCTATTTGCGAGTAAGCGAAGCGAGTGAACACAATTTTGGGCCTCGTTTCTTAATGATTTACAGGTTTAGACAGGTGCATTTGGTAGCTCGTGTCTTGAAGATGTTTCAGATTTATTTCTATTCGTACGATGTATTTATACAAAGAACACTCAATGTTTCTGTATACCTGAACACAGATTGTAATTTTCTTCATGTTTGAAGTTCGGAAACATCGGTATAGGCATGATCGCATTCTGATCGAGCAGAAATAGTTCAAGTAATTGTTCCCCCCCCCCCCCGGAGGGAGGGGGGGGGGAGGGGTACTCACACATTAAAATTTACGAGGGTGTGCAACTTCAGTTGGTCACTTTTTCACACAAAAATCCCTAAACATGGGTCCCATTTTTAACAAATATTTCCCTAAACATACCTATAGGTCCGTTTTTGTGCATGGCAAAAACCCGAAAATTGTGAAAAAATCGAGAGAAAAAAAATCACCCCAAATGACCCTTAGAAAGGGCTAGGGGTTCGAGGCTTCAGCGGCACACCCCAAAACCATATCTGAGAACCCCCTTCCCTCCCCGTCCCGGGAAATGTCCATACT
The DNA here is from genome assembly GCF_000002235.5 of Strongylocentrotus purpuratus. NCBI lineage: Eukaryota > Metazoa > Echinodermata > Echinoidea > Camarodonta > Strongylocentrotidae > Strongylocentrotus > Strongylocentrotus purpuratus. The sequence continues at coordinate 41,753,304 of NW_022145612.1, read as the reverse complement.
GATTTTGCAAAATTCTCTCACTTATAACCTAAAATCCATGTAATACATTTTTGGCAATGGGTGGAAATTTAAAAAGAAATACAAAATATTGACATGCCTTACAATATGCAGTTATACGAGTTCCGCGATAATATACACACGGATTCGCAAGTCGTATATAATATATTTTATAATGAAGAAAAACAAAAAAAAATCTCGAGTTTGCATGTTCCTCATACAGAAACAATCATGAAGACAGCCGTACTCCTCCTCTTGGTGTTGGGCATTACATGCCTGGCAATCAAGACAGTGGTAGCTCAAAGCGACTCGGATGAAAGCGAGGACTCCAGCGATTCCGATTCCGCTGCTCGGGAACGCCGAAGCGACGAATCAAGTGGCGATTCCGCTGCTCGGGAACGCCGAAGCGACTCAAGTTCCGACGAAGACGAAGACGAAGACGAAGACGAAGACGAAGACGAGGACACCAGCGACAGCGATTCCGCTGCTCGGGAACGCCGAAGCGACTCAAGTTCCGACGAGGACTCCAGCGACAGCGACAGCGATTCCGACTCAAGTTCTGAAGAGGAAGAAGCAGAAGTGGAAGAAGAAGTGATAGACATCGTCGTAACCTAGATTCAACATGTGCGCTGTTTTCTTTCCAATCTATTTCTCGACTGAATGGACAATTTAATGTGCAATATAGACCTACTCTTTGGAACCCAGATTTCGGTTTAAACATAAACACGATCATCTTCCTTCTCTTAAATTTGATTTAACGACCAATCAAGAACAAGAACAAGAACCCAGACCAGTACTGTTGTTCACAATTTTCAAGTGCCCCCCCCCCCCGCTTATTCAGCGGCTGGCTGAGTCGTTGCGAAATTTTTGGACCGATTTATAAATGTTAACCCCCCCCCCCCCTCCCCTTTAAAAAATCCTGCGTACGCGCCTGAGAAGAGGTGAATACAAATGAATAAAGAAGAATCTAGTTCGCAACGCAAATAATATTTTAAGTCTGATTTTACTTAGTGTAGCTTTGGTTTTATAGTAACTGAATTTTACTGTCGAGATAAGAAAAAGTGCACAATAACAGAACACGAGAATAGGAACTTAGACTAATTTTTGTGAAAAGATGAATGTTGGACAAAATCCCAAAGGATGGCGGATGGATAGGAAGAATGGAGTTGAGAAGAAAAAACAATCGGTGCGAAGAGAAATGAGACAGCAACATTTTTTTTTTTAATTTCAAGAGAAATGTTGATATGAAGGAGCGACAGAAAAGGGATAATGAATGTGGTTGAATGTGTTGGAGAGAGGCAGAGAGAGGCATAGAGAGAGAGAGAGAGAGAGAGAGAGAGCGAGAGAGGAGGGGGAGGGGAAGAGAGAGAGAGAGAGAGAGAGAGAGGGGGAGGAGAAGAGAGAGGGAAAGAGGGATAGAGGGGAGGGGAGATGAGAGGAGTAGAGAGGGAGGAATGGAGGGGAGAGAGAGATAGAGAGAGAGAGAGAGAGAGAGAGAGAGAGGAGGGAGGGGATTTAAAGGAATATTTGTTTGTTTGTTTGTCTGATTTTATTTCTACATTTTTCAAAATAATACTAAATTAATATACCTACTAGGTGCATATATATCAACAAAATACAAATATAATCATAATAGTATAAACCAATAAAATGTAGTTGACAAATCATATCAAAATTCTAAAAGGAAGGAGATAGTCGTTTACCTTTTATTGTAAATCATCATTATTTCGTCCTTTTTGTATCTTCACAAAGAAAAGAAAGGAACAAAAAATAAAAGACAAAGAAAGAAGAGATGGACAAAGAAAGAAATATGGAGGAAAGAAGGAAAAAAGGAAGCCATGGTAGAAGAAAAAAAGAAGAATAAGCATTGGAAGAAGAAGAGGAAAATAATCCGCGCCTTCCTCAAAATTATGTGACAGAAAAAAAAAAGGATTCATCCCATTTTCAGATCCTAGTTGTTATCTGGTACTGGTAGAAAATATTCTCTGACATGTGCCAAAAAATAATCAGGGTCTAAGGGAATAGATTTTTTTTGGGGCACAATGCGACACATTCATACATTTAGATCGTTTGGTTAATATTAATTGATTTATTCATTGATGTCTGAAATCACTTTGGCTATATACCAAGCTACATTCCTGCCCGATTCCTGCAAAGGAGTATGTCAGAGCGTTAGAGATAAGAGAGGACGGTAAATGTGATCAGCGCCATCTGCGTTAAATATTCAACAACTTTCTATTCACATTTGTTTTTTGTCTTTACTATATTTTTATTCGCCGGCGATCAACCGTAGCCTCCTAACGGTCTCTGTAGTGGATGATTCATCCGGACCATATCATGACAAGTTTTTAAAAGGTAGATCTTCATGTTTTATCATCGGAAACACAATGGAGACATTTGGACATAAAGCTGTAACAGATGGATCGAATTCTTCTAAAGAAAAGACAGAATCAGGCAACGGTCGTGGAAGAGTAGGCGTCGTGCGATCAGTACCAACGGAGGGTGGTTCTCCATCCCGCCGCGTCCGGCCAATTCCACCTCCAAGGACCGGTAATGCGGCTCCTGCTGCTGTTGCTAATCGTGGAAACCGCTTGCCTCAACCAGCGAGAGTAAGCAATGTTGGACGGAATTTAGGAGGAGGCGATGGATCCAGTTTTAGAGTCCATGCACCTCATCCTCATGTTGTTGTTGCAGGTCATGTACCCATTGCAGGAGAGGATTATGATCGGAAAGTGGAAGATACGTTGGAAGGAGCTTGCGATGCGTTTGCAGAATTGTGAGTTTATCTATTTTTAGAGTTAGGTCTAGGGACAGACAGGGTCTTGTGATATGACCGGGCTTGCCTGTGTGTGGAAACTGAAGAGGAAAAAAAAGTCAATAGGAAAATTAAAGTGGTTGCACAAATTGTATTTGTAAAAGTACAATTTTCTACTGAGAAATTATTTAATTTAGGAATATAAAATGCCCAAATTTCAAGTTCATTTAGAATGAAAACCAAACAGCATCACGGACATCATCATCATCATCATTCATTCCTAGAACATTCATTGTTTTTATTCATATTTTTATTTAGAGATAATAAGCAAATGGTCTTCTGAGACAGTGAAATCCCAGGTAGTAAACTGTACAAGTAAAAGTGAGAATAGTCTCCTTTTTTCATAAGCGGTAAGGTCTAGACATGAAAAGAACAGTTTGCCTCTTTTAATGTTACATTTGTAGGTTGGCAAAACATAAGAGCCCTTACATGTAGTTGTGCATATGTATAACTTCAACAAATAAAATTTGCAATAAACATTCAGCAATACAGAAGAAAATCTGAGAACATGCATTGAGGCCAACCGGTACATAAGAAGTGGAAAAAATAAGTCGTACCAGTTGATGTATATTGTATACTGAACATGTCAAAAAACAAAGTCACAAAATAATGAAAGTGGAAGTAATTTTTAGTATATTTTGTAAACTATTTTTTATTAAGCAGAAGACATTTTCATAAAACACTAACAGTAACAAGCTATACAATGTAAACGTCCACCACATGATATTTTGAATCCATAAACTAATATAGCAGTTACTACTAGGGGTGTGGCTGTAATTGATGGTCACTGAGGTCTGAGGATGCTCTCAACAGACTTTAACAAAATAATGAAATGTCGGGGAAAAAACACCCCCAAAATCACACACACATACACACCCACTTGAGCTTTGAAGGAAGTCACTTTTCAAAGCATTCTTTTCACTTTTGTTATTTTGGCTTTTAAGCATATTTTTAGGAAAGTGCCAATTCAATTAAAAAATGTACTACTACTACTACCTTCTAGATGCCAAAATCATAGATTTGTGTTTAAGAGTAATTTATCAATCGAATAAAAGTATCTTGCTTTTTTCTTTCCTATACACCAAATTGCTGATGTCTGGGTACCTCTCTTTTGATGCATAACATGTACAGTGTATCAATAAATATTACAATACGTTATAGGAAAAGATTCCTTTTGCTGTTACCTTGTTTTGCAGAGGGGAGCAGGGGTTGGTAATTTATACAAATGGTAATTTAAAATCTTATGTTGTTCAATGTGTCCCTTTCAATATTTTTTTAATTATTATAATGGAGATGGAAATGTGTAGGACTGATTAAAATGACAAGATTTCATGCAGATATATTGTAGGCTGTGGTAAGAAGGTGTTATAAAACTATCTTCAACAGTAATTTATTCAGAACACTGAATCATGAAATTAATTTGAATTCTTTGTACAAGTATCAGTATGAATATAACTGACAAAGAAAGCGGAAAAAATATACAGTTCCTCAGGTAGATAAAGGAACATCCCTTCACTGCTATTATGTAAAAAGTGAATATGCATGTGACACCTGTTCTACACATTTTTACATAATAGCAGTGAAGGGATGTTCCTTTGTCTACCTGAGGAATGTATATTTTGTCCACTTTCTTTGTCAGTCATATTCATAGTGTATACAACATTGATCACTCCCAGAGTGTATTAAGCAGAACTGGTTGCAATGCCTTACAGTGACTTGTACTGAGAAATTGAGTGCCAGTGGTGCAAATAAATCCATATTGTTTAATGCAAAATATCATTAATTTAGAATCATCATATGATTACTCATTTGCAATAAAAACAAAAAGAAAACAAATGAGGGGAGGGGGTGTTGTTTCTACAGAACCATATTGCTTTCCAACGGTTTATCTGTTTTTGTTAATTGTTATCCCTCTTTCAATTCAAGTAAAACTGAGATCTTTAAATCCTAGTGAGGAAGGTGGAGGCACTACATGTATATCAAGTTTCATTAGATGCCAGCTCAGGAGTGTGCGCATGGCTTTGCATATATTCTACCATGAGAAATCAACTCCTAAATGACCCACCATCTTTACGCTACCATTTCAGGAGGAGTCTCCATCCTTGAAAAAACTCAGACTGTCTTCTTCCTTCGGAGGAGCAAGCGAAGCGGGGCCAGAGAGCATGTGCTTGGCTGGCTGTGTGTGTTAGGGTGGGTGTGTGCATGTGCGTCGAAGTTGACGTGTGTGTTTGGGGTAAAGATGGATGGGACTGATGATGTACTGGCTTTGGTGACCATCCCATTGTAATACGCACACCTTGTCCCTCAGGCTCAAGGTGTGATCTGTCCTCGCTCTCTCTCTCCATCTCTCTCTCCATCTCTCTCTCTCTCCCTCTCCCTATATCACATCACTCTCTCACTTCCCCCTTCCTCTCTTTCTCCTTCTCTAAATCCCTCATTCTTTCTTTGTATCTCTCTCTCTCTCTCTCTCTCTGCCCCTTTCTCCCCCTCTCTCTCAATCTTTCTCTCACTCTCCTACTTTCTCTATCTCTCTCTCTCCCACTTTCTCTGTCTCTCACTCTCTCACACACTCTCTCTCTCCCTCTCTCTCTCCCCCTCTCCCTATCTCACTCCCTCACTTTCCCTGTCTTCCTCTCACTCTTTCTCTCCCTCTCTCTTTCACTCCCTCACTCTCACTCTCTTCATCTCTCTCTCTCTCTTATCTCTTGTTCCCTTGGCTCTGTCAGAGACGCAAGCTATTGCTAATCACATCTCACGCTCTTTTCCTTGCTGCATATCCGGAGCTACAAATGTACGTGTACGTTATACCAGCCCACCTGGGTACGCTATGACAGAAGGCTGCAAGACCATAAAGAAGAATATTCATGAAGAGACTACAACAATTCAAACGTCTCCAGTAATGGCACTAATCGTCCCTGTTTTCACAAAGTGACGGTAGTGAAGAAAATTGTAACGCAAAGTGTATGCGATTTTCATTCACTACCGTCACTGCGTGAAAATAGGGACGTAATATAGTTTACGGTATACCTAGTAAAACTTAGAATTTTGATTACCGGTAAGAGAGAAAAAAAAAGGGGTGGGGTGAAATTATATTATGGACTGTTCACCTAACACAAGTACAGGTGTACATGTACCTTGTACATGTACATGTTGTGTGCCAGGTAATTATATTTTGTCTAGTATGTTTCTATAGGTGGGATGGAAATGCACTGATTCCAAGATGCATCATGGTTCCAGAGGAGGGGGGGGGGGGGGGGGGATAAAAGAGATAGGCATATAGGCCCTGCATGTAGGTTTAATGTTGAAAAAGCACCAGGAAATACAATTTATTCCTCACATGCATTGTAGAGGGCTAGAGGCCAACATCCAGGATTCTTCCATGGAAACAAAACTCTCTGGTCAGAGATTTCTTACTGGCAACTCCACTTTTAGTTTCCATCTTAAAGAAGTTGTTTTGAGTTGGAACGCTGAACCTCTAGAGGCTATCTCAATGATCTTTCCACATTATTTCCTTGTATTGTTTTAACCAATTCCTTATACCTGATAATTCTTTTTCTTGCACTTTATTTCTTTTCCTTTTAGTTGTATTTTAGGTAAACATAACCTAGCTTGGCCCCGGTGGGGTCACTCAATGTGACTTCCGGACCGCATGACCGTTACCAAAATCGCGGAAAAAGGGGTCAATTTCAAGCAATGTCCGCGGACAAAATATTCCTCGAAATAAAGAAAATAGGGGTGCACAGGTGTCCTCGAAATTGATAAATAGGGGTCAGGAAAAGGGAAAAGAGAAAACCGGGAAGGGAAAAGAGAAAACCAGGAAGAAAAATTCTCGGAGCCGAGTCTTGTCCTTGAAATATGGTAAAATAGGGGTAAATTTGCGAAAGTGTCCTTACAATCTTATAAATAGGGGTATTCCAAAGTACGATTTTGTCCTTGTTTTGACATAAAAAAGGGGGTTAAATTTAACAAAATGTCCTTGAAATTGACCGCAAAAGGGGGTTATATGCATTTGTGGTAACGGTCATGCGGTCCGGAAGTCACATTGAGTGACCCCACCGGGAGCTTGGCCTCTTTTCAGGTGTACGTGTCAATGACCTGGTTACTGTTTTCTCATGCGTAATGTGCATACCACAATACAGTAGTCTGTAAAGACATTTCTTTTGTCAAGTACCTGCATGCACATGTACTTGTACATGTATTATAGATGGACAGCTTGACTGGTAGTTCTCTTGATTGTGACAGATTTAAGTAGTACATCTTCTTTTTAGAAATTCAAATAAAAACCAATCTGTTAAATGGTTGTTTGGAAATTTATAACAACATCTTGTCTGTGGTGACAATTTTTATAATGGTTGGCAGTAACTTGGCACATACGGTACAGTATATTTATATAATTGGTAGTCAAATATTCTATCAACTTATTTACATAATACTTTTTTAAAACATATTGCTCTTTGGTGTTTAGCATGGGTAGGTAGCTTGATAGAAATTAACTCAACTTTTGTAGTAGGATATTACAGGTTATGAAACCCTGTAATAACATTAGAATTAGAAATTCAAATTTTGAGGATAAAGAATAAAGGTTATAAATATTAACAGCGTTGTCTTGATAAAAAGGGTATTGATGTATTATTGATAGGCCTGGCTTTCGATGTGTATCACCCAAAGGGGTATATTGTAGATTCATCCACTAGGAAAGTGTCAGAAGTGTGTTCTCGTACACGTAAGTGTTGTAGTTCAGCTATTGTAGAGTATATCCGTAAAGGGCAATGCCTATTTCATATTGCCATCTTGACTTACCTAGACTTTGAATGGACACCATTCAGGCCGTATGGCACACACACACTAGCAACATATCCACTCCCACACTCTTTGATTCTACTACAATCTGATAATACCAGTGATACATCATCGTCATTCAAACAACCTTCCAGGAGACAAAAGCACAATTGTGAACTCTGCCACAAATGTCTGGATCCAGTCACTGAATCCACTACTAATTTGAATGAATTGAGGAAGGGTCGAGGGGAGGGGTGGGGTGTGGTGGGGGATGAGGGAGGGGGGGGGGGGGGGGATGAGAGCTTGTGTGAATTCAGTGAGTGATGATAGTGTATTCACCCTCATAGGTGTACATGTAGCAGGCGACCCAACCCACCGGTAGTGAGTCCAACCCTAGTGGAACCGAACACTGTCCGTGCATAATGTGCATTATTCAAAGCAAGGCCAAGAGCAGGGAGGGCGAGTGTCCTGCTGACTCATTATCATCGGTCGGTAGCGAAAGGAGAATGGGAGAGGAAGAGAGAAAGAGAGAGGATGGGAGAGAATGGGAGAGGAAGAGAGAAAGGGAGAGGAAGAGAGAAAGGGAGAGGAAGAGAGAAAGGGAGAGGAAGAGAGAAAGGGAGAGGAAGAGAGAAAGGGAGAGGAAGAGAGAATGGGAGAGGAAGAGAAAATGGGAGACAAAGAGAAAAAGGGAGAAAGGGAGAGGGTGATATAGGTAAGGTGGGGAGAGACAGAGGAGAGACAGAGGAGGGAGAGGATAGAGTGGAGGAGGAGGAGGAGGAATAAGAGAGACAGGGAGAGGGTGCTGGGTAAGGTGGGGAGAGACAGAGGAGAGAGAGAGGACTGAGAGAGGCAGAGGAAGTGGGAGGAGGAGGAGAAGAGAGAGAGAGAGAGAGCGAAGAAGAGAGAAAGGAGGAGGAGAAAAGAGAGAGAGAGAGAGAGAGAGAGAGAGAGAGAGAGAGAGGGAGAGAGTGATAGGGTGCCAGATAAGGATGGGAGAGATGGAGAGGAGGAGGGGGAGGTGATGAGGTAAAGAATGAGAGAGAGAAAGAAAGAAAGAGAGAGATAGTTACATTTAAGGAGTGTGGGGAGGGGGGGGAAACAAAACTATAATGAATATTCAATCATAGATGAGTGCTGCATCTTTGTAGCTTCTTAGTTTTGATATTTGCTTTAGGCTATATCCATGATAGTTGGTAATTACTTACTAACTTACAGTCAGTCAAACAGCCAATTCCATTTCCAAATTACTAATAATCAGTCTGAGGAAATTGATTCTGAGTTGATAAATGTAAATATCAACTCAGGTACTCTGCACTCTCATAGGTCAAGGGAAATAGATAAAGTTTCATACACCTGGATTTTTATTTAATTTGGGCTGTTATTGAAGCTGAAGGAATTATCCCGTGCATGTATGTAAATCTCTATATTTTTGAGAAATTTAACTAAATCCTATTAGTCTTTGCTCCCCTCTTTATTGGTAATAAGTAAGGTTACTCGCAGGTCATACCAGATCTCTCCTCTGTGTCATGTAGGTTTGTTCAATGAGGATAATTATTGCCTGGAGTCAAAAGCCTCTCATCCACCTGTATATCTCTGCCATGAATGCATCAATGGTAATAACTGGTTATTCTATTATCCTCAAAATAACAAATAAATTCTATTTGAGTAGCCGTGGAAATCTCATTGAGGAAATTTGTGAATGGTGATGAGTTCACTACCTTTTCTCCCATTTTTATTCCTGAAAGAAAACACTCTAAAAAAAGGTATAACTATAAGTTTTGAAGAATAATGAAATTCTATTGGAAATTTGTGAATAGTAGTCATTTATTATTTTATTTCATTTTATCTATTCATGATTTCTTATAACAGGGTAGTTTCATTTAGTACCACTGAAAGCCAGTGGACCTGCTTTCAAGAAATCCTGATGATGAGTTCATTACCTTCCTGAATTGAAGTTAGCACAAAGCCCAGAAATAAACAAGAAATATATTAATGTATGAAAATTTGAACACCAAGGATCTTCAACAATAAAAAAAAATATATAAATGTGTTTATCACAATTGTTAAAGATTTTATTTAATTTAATTGTTTTTATTTATTTGTTTATTATTTGTTTATTTTTTAAGGGGGGCGGGGGCAGTTAAAAAGGTGAAAACATGTATCAACTCTAACTAAATATATTGCTCTATTAAATTCAACTTACATTGTCTGGGGTGAAATTATTTACTTTTTAAAATATTTTGTTGTCATGACTTGAAAATATATTGACATTCATTCATATTTCATTTTAATTTTTCTAGGAAATTCAAGGGCTTTTAAAATTTATGTTGGAAATGGGACAAAATTTGGTGCATTTGACATACATGCTGATCTACATTATACATGTACATGCATATAGAAATTAAAGTATGAGTGTTAAACATACTTCAAATTTATAACGTTGTTAATCAAATTCAAATTGTAATCAAACCAGACTGTAGTGGTTGTGAAACTACAATTAATAATGTTTGGAGAGCATTCAAATAGACCATGATGCTGTCAATGTGACACCATGAAGAGAAGAGTGCTAATTAATACAAATTATTCATGTTAAGAAGTGTCATCTCAGGGGAAACAAGGTCATTATCAAAGGAGACAGTTTGTTTCTATAACCCATTGTTTTGGTGACAGTATTGATTACAAGAAGATAAAAAAATGATAGATTGTCAAATTGTTATATACTTTTTGATCACTACAAATCCCTTGAACTCTCATTTGAATTTGAATGTGAAAACATATTGCCTGTTACAAGACATGTATGTATAATTCTACATGTGTACAATGTATATATTTATATAGTCCTATACATATACTGTACATGTACATATGTATGTGTGTATGATTAGTGACATGTATTCTTGTTTGAGCAGTGGGAAAAGAAGGGGGGGGGGGGGTAATGGCATTAAGTTATATCTGTAGCTCTCTAGGAAGCGCTAAAAGAATTCTGGGGGGGGGGAGGAAACAAAAACAGGTTAACAGGCCTTAAATTTCAATGTTTTTAGGGCAAGGCCACTTTTCTGCAGTGCACATTCCTATACTACAGCACAAATAGGAAGTATTGGAAAGGGCACACAAAATATCCAAGGCCAATGAGAGGGGCATTGAGGCCAATCAAAGGGGCATCCAAGGCCATGGCCTTGGTGGCCTTGGATTAATTTAAGCCCTGGGTTAAGACATTCTGAGTTTTTATTCAAATCACACACAAGCTGCTGTGAAAAAAAGAAAACAAATATTAAAAAAAAAAAATCATCCATACTCTCCTGCACATCATACATCTTTACCTTCTTATACCAATACTAGCAGGACCCGCGGAAATCCGCGGGATTCTAGAGGGGGGCGGGGGTGTAAATAGATATATAGAGACTGTCTAAATTAAAACCACCAAGAACTTTGCTTGCCATTCAGGCCATTAAAAAAATATACATGTTGAGCGTCCCCGCCCGATTCCTTTTTGGGGGCCGCCTCCTATTTTTTTTTTTTGAAATTTTTTTGATTTTTTTTTTTTTTTTTTTTTTTTTTTTTTTTTTTTTTTTGAAAGAAAAAAAAACAGCGTCCCCGCCTGCTTCCTTTTTGGGGACCGCCTCCTATTAATTTTTTTAATTTTTTAAATTTTTTTAAAAAAAATTTAAATTTTTTTTGTAATTGTTTAATATTTTTTTTTAATTTTTTTTTTTTTTTTTGAAAGAAAAAAAAAACAGCGTCCCCGCCTGCTTCCTTTTTGGGGGCCGCCTCCTATTTTTATTTATTTTTTTTTTTTATTTATTTTTTTTTTGAAAGAAAAAAAACATGAAAAGCACTGCTAAAATGTATTTCTGTTTTTAAAAAAGAAAAAAAAAAAATTGTCGGCCGCCATCTTGAAAAATAGCCAGAGTGTCAGGGAAAATGTACGGAGCGGCCATTTTGAAGAAAAAAAAGAAAAAAAAAATGGCCTCCTCCTTCCCATTTTTCGAAAAAACAGGACGCTAAACATGTTTTTTTTTTAATTTGGCCTTATATATAAAAAAAAAAAAAACGATCCAACTGTACCTGTAGTTATTCTTTAAGCCACTGGAACTGCGTAGAGTTCCGTAGTGTGGCGTACCGACTACGCAGAAATTAGGCTGCATATTAATGGGAAAATAGTCCCTGCGTAGGTTATGCGTAGGCTGGCGTACAGGTTTGCTTATGGTTGCTTACTGTGTAGAAAGCTTTTACTGCTTTGACGATCTGGCGTAGGGTAGCGTACTGTTGCGTAAAAAGGCGTACTTTCTGCGTCAAGTTTCTACGCCGAAAGTACGCGAAAAAAATTAAACATGTTGAATTGTTTTCGTTCATCTTGCGTACCTCTTTCCGTCCCTCAGCATATAGTAACGTAGGCCAGCGTAGTTGGTACACAACACTACGCAACTCTACGTATTGACCCCACGCCAATTAGTGACCCGCAAGTGTCACAAATAAAGTATTAAAAATATGCTCATCTGACCCTAAACGCCTGAACCCCCCAAGCTTTCGGGGGTTTATGGCCTCTTGAAACCCGTGGACCCCACGCCTATATTGTATATACACTCAACTCGCCGCGATCTGATCTCTCCCCCCCCCCCCCCGACTTTGAAGAACGTAACCCCCGAGCTTTTGGGGGTTTATGGCCCCTTGAAACCCGTGGACCCCACGCCTATATTATATATACACTCAACTCAGGACCCGCGGAAATCCGCGGGATTCTAGAGGGGGGGGGGGCGCAGGCAAAAAATTAAGTTTTTTCATTTCGGGGGCTCCATTTCAAATTTTTGGGAAATTTTCGGGGGCTACTTTTTCAACTTTCGGGGGCTCTTTTTTCTGGGGCTACTTTTTCATTAATTCATAAAAGGATAGGCCTACACTTTGTTGAGATTTGTTTAGTAGGCGAAGGTTGCAGGCTTAATACTTCATAGGTCTAATTGCCTATTTAAAAAAAAAACATTTTTCTAGTTCAATAACTCAAGTTTTCATGCATTGCTTTGATGCAAGAACTGTAACATATATTTCTGACCATGAATTTCGATAATCATTTTTCAAAGTAAAATTTTCACAAGAAAATCAGACAGTCGTTTAAAAACGTAGACATTAGTAATACTTTTACTAATTCTAAGCTCAGGTTTCGTAAATCTATTCACGAAACTATATTGAAATCGTGATGCAAACCAACAGATAACAATTTCAAAGTGTCAAATCTCTTCGACTCGAGCTCAGCTCAGCTGATCGAACTCGCACACACTCCAGCGTAACTCCATGAAGCTCGAACACCGACGCCGCAGGCCTCGGAAGCCTGCGGTGCGCGGTGCCGGTGTTAACTGCACTGTATGTGTGAGGACTGAAGGCAGCTTGCGACTGCAACTGTCAGTCCAATGGTTTTCTTGTGAAAACTTTCCTTTAGAAAGTGATAATCAAAATGTAGTATCAATAACCGTCATAATCACAAAATAAGCTTTCATTTCATACCTCCATTCACGAAAACTATATAAAAATCGCGGCAATAATGATGGAAATAGGTCTCTAAGTTTGGACGTGGACGGGAAGCTTCGTGTGTATCTCTGTTGCTTGTGCAGCGCTACTACAAAGGATATCCTATAGAAAGATGCTTTACTCGGGTAATCCCGACCCTGTCCATCGTGCATTTAATACGCAACTTAATGTGAGTAGATAGTCATCGGTCGTGTGTCTACGGATGTCATGTTGAATATCCATGAGGTATCTCTGTCGTCACGCATATCCTGCATTATGCATGTCGCGTCTGTTTTCGCCCTGGACGTCGACACGGAGGAGGACCTCGGGCGGAGTATAGCCAATTCCACAGAGTAGACTCTCCCGCGGACGATGGCACCGGGCACGGGTACCCCGAGGGCAGGGTTCAGGAGGAGATAGCCGCACCAACTTGGGTCGGCGATCTCATTAAAAAACAATAGAATACAAAGGCTCGCGGAGACGTCGCGCCCCCCGCGAAGCCTTAGCGTATTACTTATATAGATAGCTAGTTCGATAGCTAGGATACATCTCCTCCCAAAAAGGATACACACCAAGATTGTATCATTTGTATATAAGTAAGTATTTTTTGCTAAAATGTCACATATGATAAATATAGACCTGTACAGAGGAATAGTGGTGCAAGCGATTTGTGGTCCATGTATATTTTGTAAAATTAGATTCAGATTATATTTAGGTAGGTTTTGGTTTTACCGTCCCATCCTGTTCATTTATTGATCTTCTTTGTATTTTGAGTGAAGAACTTCCTCATGTGGACAGCTGTCTAAAGACTAAAGTAAAACCTTTGTTTCTACTACTAGGATATGATTACATCAGTGTACATGTCTTTGGTGAAACTTAAGTTTTCATTGAAGACCATTCTCTCTCTCTTGCTCTCTCTCTCTCTCTCTCTCTCTTTAATTTAATTTTTTAATATTGTGCTATTCATGTACGTCATGCTCTAATTGATGAGACAAGAGTTGGAGAAAAGAAACCGATTTAAAGAATGAGATGTGATGAGAAAAAGAGAAATTGATGGTCTGCAGTACAAGATATTTGCCTGGTTCAAGGTTCTAGAAATGTATATACCCCTCTCTCATTCCAAAAAAGGTTGTGTTGCCATGGTGACAGCCTGAAGCTGTATTCTCCATTCTTTTCATCAGAGTGGATGCTGGTTCTCAGGCAGGCCAGATAGATGAATGCCGCTATTATTTCCTGTGGTGAAAATGATCCCAGAACTCTCTCAACGATCAGAGCAATAATAAGCCACAGAGACAGACCATAGACGTACGTCTATGGTATAAGCTGGTCAGGATCATGAACACAGAACTAGTAGTATACATGGAGATGTGTACGGTTGAGCATCCTACTAGTCATCCATCCCATAGTGATTCCATGGTGATTGACAGTCAGAGAAAGAGAGAGAGAGAGAAAGAAAAAGAGAGAGAAAGAAAGAGAGAGAGAGAGAGAGAGTAAAGGGAGAGAGAAAGAGAGAGAGAGAGATAAAAGGGAGAGAGAGAGAGAGAGATAAAAGGGAGAGAGAGAGAGAGAGAAAGAGAGGAGAGAGAGAGGGAAGAAGGGAGAGAGGGAGAGAGAGATGGAGATGAAGAGATATACATGTAGATGTAGAGATGGAGCGGGGTAGAGCATGGTGAGGAGGTACTCAGGGGTTATTTGAGAGATAGACCAACATATAAATATTTAAAGAAGTAATTAACAAAAGGGCAAGCAAAGGTGAAAAAAGGAGAATCAGAAAGATAGTTTAAAACATCTGAGGAAAGAATATTGATTTATAGAAAGAGAATGAGGAGAGAAAGAGAGAGAGAGAGAGAGAGAGAGAGAGAGAGAGAATGAGAGAGAGAATGAGAGAGAGAATGGGGTTGGACGGCCCATTTCATTTATCTAGAATAAGGTATATTCTTATTTAACACTATGCATTGTGCATATACATGTAGATCAGAATTGGGGAAACTATTAGAATACAAAATAATTGCTCTTGGAAATTTGTAATATGAATGGTTTCTAGTACTAATTCCTAAATACATGTACAGGTCAAGGCTTGTAATTTTTGGGAATTCCTGTATTTTGATTAGTGCCACATGCAGGAAGGAAAGAAAGAATCAAGATCTGTAGTCCAACATACTTGTAGAATAGACAGCAATCAATGTCCACGAGAGAAAAAGGGAATTCCCCTAGAATCCTAGATTTAAGACTTATCCCAAGTACGTAAGTGTAACTGAGCGGATGAGAAGAAGGAACTGTTTTAATCAATTAGGCCAGAGATGTCTTCAAGGGAGTTACACAATGTATTTTATAGTGTCACTTCCCGTTATCACTACAGTACAATCCCATAATATCTAAGTGTTTGTGTTTGATGGGTCATGCATGGAGATTGACTTACATGTACATGAAGCCTTCATGTACATATTTACTTACATGTACCGGTACATTGTCAATTTGGCCTGTAGACGTGCATCATGTAGTTTGAGCTATTTGTCCAACACATAATATTGCATGGAGGACTTACAAAGACATGTACATGTAATGCATCATTACTAATGCTAATACAGTATCTTTTGGTTTTCCTGACTCTTCTATCAAGCTGAACAATTCCTACTCTCTTTCTTCCTGAATCCTATCACTATCAGTCCTGAAAACAATTGGACATGGGTATCAAACCCTTTGATAAACACAGTAGCTTTTAATCTGTATTTACTTGGCCATAAATCCACCACTTAAAACCTCCCGTTAAAACTAACAGTACACAAACTCCCTAAATATCCCAGACAGGATGACAACAAAGCCAGTGATAAGGGCTCCCAAGGGGCTACGATCAGCCAGACAGTTACACCCCTAGGCCACACCCACTCGATACCCTGTTGACAACTCATGACCTCGTAAGGTCAATGGGGTGGCTGAGGTCAATGAGCAGCACTCTCGGTGAACTCTTGACCTTGTTTCTCTGCATGATCCTACTGTTTCTTGGTGGACTTTTCCCATCAATTTATATTACACAATTCATATTAAACCTACCAGTATTGGAATGAATCTACAGCATGATGCAGCCCCTAGTCCCTGCATAAGCCTATATGTTACCTGTTTCTTGTCATTTTGCACTGCAAAATCTATGGTAAATGAAAATACATAATTCCCCCCATTTGTCACCCAAAAGTATTGACTTTGCCCTAAAATTTCCAAGGTATTTCTTGTCTAGGCAGCTTGATTTCTGCATGGTATCACTGAAGGAGCAGACTTCTTTTTCTGTAAATGTCAAATTGCATTTTCAAAAGAGATATCACCCAATACAAAGGTGTGTGAGGTGACTGATATCATGGTTGATCTGAACAATCTTTTCCCATGCATTGAGCAAGAGGTGTGTGAAAGTGCAGTGATCCAAGGGGGACTTCTCTCCCCTATAGGCCTGTTTTCATCAGCTCGAGATTGCCAAATATTCCGCTATAAACTATCCCGATCGCAAATTATTCAGTTAATTTGCGTCTTCATCAGCCTGAAGTTGCAATTAAGCGGGATATTTGGTCGAGATAATCATCCCAAGATATCTTGGGGTAGTTTGCAAAATATACCGCTATTTGGCAAAATATCTCGCTATTGGGCAAAATATCCCGCTATTTGTCCGGTGCTTCTTCACCAGCCTGAAGACTCGCACTATGCGTGAACGCTGAGCAAAATATCTCAAGCTAATTTCTTGAGCTTCAGTTTCAAGTTTTCGAGGTCAAGTCTCGAGCTGATGAGGACGCAATTCGTAACTTCAGGATTATTTCCCAAATCAGAAATAGCGGCCTATTTGGCAATCTCGAGCTGATGGATACAGGCCTGATGTAGAGTAGGGAGTCCATAGGGGTCTGGTCTTCACCATTCAAAGGGCCACGAGCACCAAATGTACCATACTCATTTGTAAACATGGCCAAGTGCCACAATGCCACAGTATCAAATATACAGGTCTATCGCTATTGTTGAATGAAATGAAACTATTTTTGGTATGTTGGGAATTCATAGAAACCGAGTGTCTTGTGGCCTGGGAAAGCGCTCATTTGGCTTCTTGGTTGCATGGAGTTTTATATAGGAATGGTTGAAAGCAAGTGACTGAACCCTTTCAGTTGTAAAGTGACTAGTAGGCATGTACAGTAGCTGCAATTTTGTGGTTGTGGATACAAGAGTTTGAGAGGGTTAAAAACAAAATGGCAATAAGTGGCTTTTGCAAATTGATCTTACAAATATTTGAAGACAATTTATTGATTTCTCTGCCTAGCTCAAATAGCCCCTTTATTATACTTTTACAGAAAATAGAAGTTTAGTGAAAATATGTGGGTAAAGACCCAGGTCTTTCATGAAATGCAAAAATATGTGGGTGTAATTCACTGCATGAAACTAGCTATTCTTGGCCATATTTATTTTTGACAGCTATCATTTCTCATAAATTTGTCAACAGCAAAATCGTACCGATAGACTGACAGACTGGTCGGCTGCACATGTATAATGAGCTGGCTACATACAGTAGAGAATGTGATATAATCGTGTAGATTTACCAATGTTCAATTCAAGAGGGGATTTTACCATCACCTGACCCGATTATCTTATTCTAGAGCTTGTACATGTGTACTGCGGAACCATAGTGTACCATGCATAGTTTGTGGATTACATACATGACTAACGTTCAGCGGAGTGTATGATTGGGCATTGTTTGCATTGCTAGTCTGCATTTATTTCCATCAGTCATGGAGAACTTGATTTAATCACAATGTGGTGAGGGGATGGAATATGATGAAACATTTCCATGCACTGTTCAGAATACTATACATGTCTACATGTATGTGTACATATCGTCAGCTTTATAATAAACAGACGAATCTGTACAGTAATATACATGTAATGTACATTGCGGATGCTTCGGTTCATAAGAAAGCAGACGATATGTACATGCAAACAACTATTATGTGGAATGTTATATTCATGTACATACATGTAGAAGAGGATGGGGGAAAGGTGAAAGATAAGATTATTTTGAGGTGTTTGTTTTATTACAATATGCACACATCTATTGAATCTGTACAGGAATATATACCGGTATAACAAATTTGTCGGTTGTTAATAACACCTACAATAGGTATAGTCAATATGGAATGGCTTTCATTTCAGATGTAGGTCAA
This sequence comes from Strongylocentrotus purpuratus, assembly GCF_000002235.5. Lineage (NCBI taxonomy): Eukaryota > Metazoa > Echinodermata > Echinoidea > Camarodonta > Strongylocentrotidae > Strongylocentrotus > Strongylocentrotus purpuratus. Next base: position 41,735,025 of record NW_022145612.1, on the reverse strand, counting down.
TATGCACACATCTACATTTCCTAATATACTGAATCTGTTCAGTAATATATACATGTATAACAGATCTGTCACTTGTCAGTTCATAATAATGCAGACGATTTGTATACAACCAATGTGGAATGGTATAGTCATGTACATGTAGAATAGGATGGGGGGAAATGTGAAATATAATATTATTTTTAGGTGTTTATTTTATTACATTTATATGAGTACATGTAAGTTAACCTTAAAGGGCTATAGTACAGGTCCCTAAAAATTAAGTCATTTCCCGTTTACTGCAAAGCTGAAAAAGAATGTTAGATAAACATGTATGTCTTGTATTGTACTTCAAAATATTGAATAAATTTATGATCTAGACCACATCTTTTTGTATTATCAAAAAAGCAACATTTTGAAATTAAAATAGCCTTGAAGCTCATGAATGGGGATATTTCTAGAAGTCTTTTTGACCATGACACCTCCTGAGAGTGAGATCAGCCTGAGCTGAGAAGCCATTTTATCCTTGACTGTGTGGGACTGTGTGGGAGTAGGCTTACTCTCATCAATTGACACCGTGTCTCCGCCCTGTCCACTTAGCCAAACAGCTGATGAGATGGATAAAGATACAAGCAGGCCTCAATTCAGACTGCATGGATGGTCTTGTAACCAGACCAGACCATAGTTTGTCTAGAGACCTTTGTACAAGACTGTGTATGGTTCATGTTTGTGAATTTGTTGAATGGAAACTTTCATGCATTATCATTCCAAGTTTGAAAGTCTTGCATTAAAACATATATGGTGACAGCATTACAAAGGTTATATAGGCCTACATGTACATGTACATATGTTGAAAATAATGATTTTGAAGAAGTACGTTACTACCAGTACTGATTCTGAGTTTAGATTTTAAATTAATATTTTTTGAAATTTGCAACGTTAAACCTAATTAAACAAATAATAATCATATTCTTCTCATTTCTTTTTTTTCACATGTGATGAATCAATGAATTTCTTACATTTCAGATATACATGTAGGTCAATATACACACATCTACATGTTCATCTACATGTACATGGCTTATTTTGTATTGAGGCATAGGGTATGGATATAGATGCAGTGCAAAGATATAAATGAAAATTTTCTTTAATCTTCTTTCACATGAAATACAAAAAAGCAAAACCCCAAAAAGACAATTACTTTTAATATTGTAGAATACATTAGTGTCTCAGCCATGGCAGTAGCACTGAGACGGAGGATGTACATGTAAGTCCACTTGTGAAAAGTGTAATATAGGGCCAGCTAATAATACATGTACATCATGGCATGTATCATTTTAATCAAGCTTGGAATCCAATATTCTTGTATTCTGCCAGGTAACCTTGTTCTTCACAGGAAACCTGTCCAATGTCGACCTGTTTGATTAACATTACACAATGATCCATACTACATGGAATGAAATTAATGAATGGACAATGTCCGCGATGGAGAGAGCTGCAAGATCAATAGAGAGTCGGTATGACACATCATGCTGGACAATATTAATGAAATTCGCTCGCTTTGTAGAACCGAGAGAAATGTTGACAAGCCACATGATGGAGATTACATGATGAATTTGCAGGGCGGGAATTGTGTTAGATGATGGTGATGGTCTCAGTCGGAAAATACCCCCCCCCCCCCCCCCCACCACACAATTTTATACATATTACTTCTAATGTTAAAGGATGATTAATGTACATTTGTATTTTGGCTTTCAATGAAGCCTGTGCATGCAGTGCCAGATAGCATGATGATTCATTTTTCACATGACACATGAAGCACGAAATCATGTACAGTGTAGAGCAGTTCTTAGATACTGTTATGATAGGATGAAGAGGATAGTGGTTAGGAAAAAAAATGTAATAAAAGAGAAGAAGAAGAACCAAGATAGATAGAAAAGGAATGACTATGAGGTACTCGACATAAATTTAGAAAGTGAGAGGTAGAAATGAAAAAAAGAGATGGGTGAAAGAAATTTACAATAAAACACCAGATTTGTTTATGATCTTTTTTTTAATGACAGCGATGCAAAGTAATGTAAAATAAAGTAGAATACATGTAAGTGGAGTTGTAAAAAGTACATTTTAAAACCACCCAAGGTTTATGACATTAAGGTAGTTCCTTGAATGAGAGAAATAAAATGAAACCACTTTCATGTTCTATATGCAACCCATTTATTTTTGATATACTTGTGAAATTGCAGTTTTGTTGTTGTATATGACATGCAATGTTCCCAGTAAAGAGCCTCCTAATAGCTCTGAGAGTAAGCGGTAAATCGTTTGAGTGAGAGATATTCAGTAATATAGTCCCCAAGTGATCTTTACAAAGACTCCATGTAATGATGTGTTCATGCTTTTAGAAACCCATTAGATTAGTCTATATGCCGCCAATTATGTACGCCAACTCTATTGCTTATGCACATGTTGACATCCCCAGTTGCCACTAATGCTTTTAACCGTGTACACAAACAAAAGCAATTATCAGTATTGCTATTCTAGTGATGTGAGGTGCCATTGTTTCTGTCTGAAGTAGGACTTTGCAGGTATTGCATACCATTTTGTTCTATATAAAGCAAATGTAGAATTTATGATGCTTTTAGTGCATTTACTCAGAAACAGAAGTACTTGACATTTATTGCAGCATAAGTCATGGGAAAACGCCTCTTTTAGCAGTGTTTGCTGCTGATGTTCTGATATACATGTCTGTGTATATGTTTTATATCATATTCTTGATGCAGGAAGATAGAAAAAGTACATAGTTTTTGCTCTTCTCAGATTGTACATTGCCAGGCTTGTTTATGCTCTTATAATAAAGAATATTTTGTGTAATTTGCCCATGAACAAGATTTTTCCAAGATATTATCAATGTGAAAAATCAATTTATTTTGGAGAGTAAGTTCATGCACCATGCTACTTTTTTATTAAATGTACAAACACATGTACATGTACATTGTATATCTACTAGCAGGACCCGTGGAAAATCCACGGGATTCTAGGGGAGGGGGCCAAATAGATAGAGGCCTATGTGCTATCCAAAAAAAATTTAGATTATCTTTATATAGAGAATTTTTATAATATATGCTGTTTGACCATGAATGGTGCATCGTAAAACAAACTATGTCAGATAGGATCTCGATAATTACGATTTATTTGCATTATTATTGTTGTGATTTCAATGTAGTTTCATGAAAAGACTACATATGCAGAGGCTTGGATTATGATTATGTTGGCATTGTTCACAAAATGTGTATAATTATTTTCAAAGTAAAGATTTTACGCGAAAAATCGGACGGTTTGTGCACGAATTGACTCGACTGTGTGTGGAACTGTGAGCGTAGAATCCAGTGAAAGATTTTTTTTTTTTCGGGGACTTGATCTATATCAAATTTTGGGAAAATATTTGGGGGCTACTTTTTTATCTTTCGGGGGCTCATTTTTCTTGGGCTAATTTTTCATTAATTCATTTAAAGATGCAGTTTGTTTAGTTTAGTAGCATAGTGTTACGTAAAAAAAGGCGTACTTTCCGCGTCAAGTTTCTACGCGGAAAATGCGCGAATTTTGTTAAACATATTAAATTGTTTGCGTCCACCTTGCGTACTTTTTTTGCGTCCCTCAGGGTATAGTAACGTAGGCCAGCGTACTCTCAGCTCAGCGTAGTTGGTACGCAACTCTACTATAGACCCCACGCCAATTAGTGATCGACCTGCCAGTGTCACAAATAAGGTATTAAAAATATGCTCATCTGACCGTAATTAAATGCCCAAAACCCCTGAGCTTTCGGGGGTTCAGCCCTTTGTACCCGTGGACACCACGCCTGCACTCAAATCGCTTTGAGTTACCTGACCCCCCCCCCCCCCCCATACTTTAAAAATTGATTTGATGCAAGAACTGTATCATACTAAAAGTATTATCATGTTTTTAAACGACCATGACGACCGTCTGATTTTCTTGTGAAAACTTTACTTTGAAAAATGATTATCGAAATTCAGTATACAACTATACATGGCAAGAATAATCACAATCTAAGCTCAGGTTTCATATCTCTATGGTCACGAAACTATATTGAAATAGCGGCAATAACAGCAATTTCAAAATGTTGTCCAGTCTACTCTATAATAGCTCAGCTCAGCTCACCTCACCTCACACACAGTCACAGTTCCGACAGTGCTCGGCAGCAGTGGCGCACTGCACTGCCCGTGCCTCACGGCAGCTAGCTTGCAACTGAACTGTCAGTTACGATGAATTTCTTGTGAAAACTTTACTTTGAAGAATGATTATCAAAATTCAGTAAACATGGACAGATAATACCAAAGTAACCCTGCATACCTCTATTCACGTAAACTATATACAAATCACGGCAATCATCATAGAATCACAGTCGAACCGACTGAGCTGTGCGTGTGACGGTGAGTGTAGAATCATCGCAAACATTATACACGTACGTTCGTACACACAGCAGGTCCGCCTGGCCTACAAAGCATATCCTATAGAAAGACGCATAACACGGGTAAGCTCAACCCGTTAAGCGTACATAATGGCTACATCCCATTACCCGGGTGAGTCGTCTGTTAATGTGTATTTCTCTTACATGCTACAAAGCGAATTCTATAGCAAGAGGCCTTACTCGGGATATGCCGCAGCCTTTACAATGAGACTTGCTACACCCGTTGACGCGAGTGGATTCTCGTCCATCGTGTGTCTCTTCGTCTCTCTTTGATAATTAGACAGAGGGCGGGTGCAAGCCTTGCCGACTCGCTCTCGCGGGTTCGTCGCCTCCTCGCAATCCGCGACGCCCGCCGTGCTCTCGTCCGCCCGTCCTCCCCGGCCGCCCCGAAACCGCGTTTAACGGCATGGACGTCGATCGCGGGGTCGACGTGGCACGCGGGTTATGGGAGACAGGCCTCGTGGAATTGTGCCGCCCTCCCCGCGCCACGGCGGAGGCGGGCGGGGTCGGGGAAAGGCGTTTTTGAGGAACCGTTTTGGCCCGTGTTGGACCCCCCGCGGCGATTTTGCGTATTAGTAATATAGATATTACAAAGCAAATTGTCATTACATACCATCACACCAAGCCAACCATGACTCTAGGTCATAAAAACTTGATTAATAATGGAGTTAGAGCTTTAGAGTAAATATTAATTATCAATTATTAGAGAGAAATCATATCAAGGAGAATAAAGTCCTCACAAATTTTACTTATCCCCTTTTTGGTAGGGAAAAGAATACAAACAATTTGAAATACCCTTTATCTTCATTGCCTTAGAGAGATGTCTGTATTTATAGATCCCCATAATCATTGCTCAATATAAATGCATTGAAAAGAAGACCTGATGGCGGTAAATCCAATTACCGAATGGTGTAAATATGCATTACATCCTGCTGTAACAGAATCTTCCTCTAAAGGCATGACGAAGCTTGCGATTGCTTCTTGCCTATATTTATTGCAATCCTGCCCACACGGCATACATAAACCATGCCAGACACATGCATCATAGAATGCAGGGATCAAAATAAATAATGAATTTATAGTAAAGGCTAAAACTGTCTTAACCCAAGCTACATTATTTTTAAAAAAAATGTGTAAATACCACATTTTTAATAACAATGTTCTTTCAATTGATTATTTTATTTTGTCGTGAGGCAAACTAAACTTTATTAGAAACAGAGTCACATTTAGATTGATTCTGCTAAAAACACGGGAATTCATTTGTCTTGCTAAGCACGAAGAGAAAGGGTTCCAGAGGCACTCCGCGAGGGAACTTATTAAAGGAAGATGGTCAGCGGTAAAAATAGAATGAATATATTAGATATGTAACTATGCCCGCTTGTGACGAGCGTTGCTGTATTACGGTGTTTAATGTATTGATTTGAGTGGGATAGAGTAGTCGGTGTAGTGTGGTACAGACCTATGTAGGGCAATTTTGTAAATTGCAAATATTTGCACTCACTCACTCTCTAGGGCGGTGGGAGTACATTGCTTTCAGTGATATTTCAGTCTGATAAAGAAGAGAGATGCAGTGGGAATCTACATGTCCCTGTCTTTGAATCTTGTCTTGAACAAATTTAGTTTTACTTCAGATATTTCTACTCTGGTACTAAGGTGTACAAGGGGCAAACATTTAAATGGATAACGTAACCTTTGCTGTAGTATATAGCCATCTGAAGAGTAAACGCTTACACAGGCATGAAATTAATCATTCTATTTAATTGGTTACCAAAATGCATGATTGTTTAATACTCTGCTAGGTATAATTTCCTTTCCTTTGTATTTGCTTTATCATACAGAGACAGTTTGGATTCTCACAAAAATCAATTGTATGTTGAGTGATGAATTAGAAACCAATATTTAAAAAAATTTATGATACTGACGGAATAGACATTAGCATTTTATGTTTTCTCAATATATCTTTAGGATGAGAATTACACAAGATACCAGTAAAGGAGAGATCGAGAGAAGGCAAGAAATGCTGCCGATATTGGCTTTACATGTAGCTTCATATATGCATTGTTAGTATACAACGATAATGATACATCAGCAGCGGCCTTGTACATGTAGGGCAATGGATATATCGGAGAAATGCGTGATTTTCTGTCCGACGGATGAGAGAGAAGGCGAGTGCTTTTAAATTTTGTGTCAAACTACAAGATGGATGAGTTGATTTCTCGGTGGTGGTTTTATTTTTGGTTATCTCTCACCCACTCGGCTTGCTCGCTTCTTCAATTAATCATGTGTTTGCTGTCCAGTCTCCCACAGGCATACCACCTGTTTGGGCTTGCTTGGACGTTGCCCTCTCGCAGCATCCCCACTAATCCTCATCTTCCTCTATGCACTACATCTTCACCAAAAGATGAGCTGAGATGGTAGTAAGAATTACATACATGTAATATTGGATTTGCTAATATGTCGTGGCGCTCAGCCCTAATTTTATGTTCTCATAGGTATGCCATCTGTTTAATATAGATATATATGTCATCTGTTAAGATATGTGGTGGACCGTTCCCTAGCAGTGCTTCCACTTGAAGTGTTGAGAACATGATCGCAAGCGATTAAAAAAAATAAAAACTCAAGGGAAATTTCAATACGCGATTGTATGTCCCATAGAGATCATAATCAGATTATGTAATACGTCATTGTCATGCTCAGACATTTAGATAGGTGATGCACAAAGCTATTGAAATTGTCTTAGGTCGATTATTTTCATCCGACAGAAAATCATGCATTTCGCCAGTCAATTTTTTTATTACCATGACTTCAAAAGTATCATTTGACAAGAAATAAGGTACAGTTGTATCGACCTCCATGTCTTTTGAATAGCATGCCTCCTGCACTACTCCCTAAAATAACACATCCATGATGTACCCCATTGCTGCATGTACCTACACATTCTTACTAAGTCCACATCTTATGCGGATGAGGCACTATCTAGAGCATTTTGAAGGCAAACCACAGTGTGAGTAAAGGTTATTGTGGTTACATACTTGCTTAATTACATACCATTGAGATGACACAAAGAGCTATCTCATGCAGGGTGTATGATATTATGATAGGGTATTTAGGTATCTGCTTGTAATATGTCTATGTCTTGTGTTGGTGAGTCTTCTGTTATGTTAATCATGGTGTTTCAGAACTGATACTGTGGATGAATTATGCAAATTTTTGAAAATTGTTTTTACTGCTTGCTTCAAAAGAATTACCCAATCGATAGGCAATACGAATATTGTTATTTGTGAATTCATTAGTTCACTCTGATTTGCATAAAAATTAAAAAAGAAAAGTTTGGCTTGATTAGGCTGGATACAAAATCACTGTACGCGTTCATGTGCAAACAATTTGTACAAGTACAATGCACTCTTGCAGAATAGAAACAGCGATTGCACATTTGGATGCACTGATATGCACCAGCGACAAACAATCACTGACAACTCTACCCGCATGTTCAATATATAAATAACACCTTGCCTCTCTGTAGCTGTGAATACAGGCCTTTTCACAGTGTAAAACAAGTGGTGCACAGAGCCGTGATGAAGAGGCCCGGCTGTAATTTGACACACGGTTGCCTTGTAGCTGTCATTGACAAATGAATGCTTTTATTACAATTATCCATCTGAAAGGACAGATATGATGATGATCTGTTCAGTTTAGATTTCTAGGCAGGAAACACAATGCCTTTTATTATTAATAGAAAAGGGAATGCACAGTAATTATTAAAAAGGAAACTTAATGAGAGGGGTTATAAGATATTAGTTACCCTCCCCCCTGAAATATAATTGCTTTTAAATCCCCATCCTTATCATCCCACCTCACCCTGAAAAAATTGAAAGTCAAACTTAGAAACAAGGAATATTTTTTTTGTTATATTAAGCCTGTTCTAATTTGTTGGTAATCAATTGAGTGAGTCCTTTGCATATCCTTGTACCCATATGCTGTTAAAAGATTGTTGGTTTACTTTTGTTCTTTTCTGCATATAAAACAATATTATTTCTTATTGGTTCAAGTCTATAAAGAATGCAATCACAAGGGTCGCGTCCCTTATGTCCTTTGGCAAGGCATTAACCTACGTTTGCCACACTCAACCCAGGTGACATAATGGGTACCCGGCAGGAATGAAGTCCTTGACATGCTAGAACGTCGTAATGGCAGCCGTGCTAAAGCAGGGGTAATAATTGTGGAGCGTCAAGTCTGTCAGATATGAGCGCTATACAAGAAGTTAAGAACCCATTATCATTATTACCGAACGAGGCCATTGAAGCCGTGACATAATTATATTAATTAGTATGCAAGCAATGGGCTTATGACATAAATATTGTTGAGTGAGCAGCCTGGTAAATTAAAATAAAACAGGCTGTTGATTTGGATTTCAAGGAAGAAAAATCATTTTTGCTAGACACAGAATATGAGATGGAAGTACTAATATGGATATCCTCTTTGCGTGCATTTGTGTGTTTGTGGGTGCCGTTTTGATATGTTGTCCAAAAATGAGAGTGAAAATTAGTCATGCAGTCCAGTTGTCACGATGGAGTGTAGTGAATTCATCAATATTGTAAGCTATTGAGACAGCTCACCCTTGAAACTTATTATTCACACATGTTAGTTCAAGCTTGTTCATTCATTCATTCAATCTTCTTTCTTATACTCTCTTTTTTCATCTCTTGTCACGTAGTGTTCATTTACCCCTTTCCTCTATATGACTGCTCTTATACTTCCCCTTTTGGTGCATTTTAGTCAGAATTTATGCAATGCTGCACACTGCCAGAAAATATTAACCCAAGTTTCTGCTCTCCTAATCTCTTGCGTGTTTTTCTTCCTCTATAATTAGCTTATTTTTACCTTCTCTTACCCTCTTCTTTCACTTTCTCTCTTTCTCTTTTCTTTCTTCTCCTTTTATCCCCCTTTCTCTTTCTCCCTCCTCTCCCTTTATCCCCTCTCTCTCTCTCTCTCTCTCTCTCTCTCTCTCACTTCTCGCCTCTCTCCCTCTAAGATCGCCTCTCTTTCTCACCTTCTGTCCCCCTTTCTCTCTCTCTCTCTCTCTCTCTCTGTCCTCTTCTGTTCTTCTTCTCTTTCCCTCTAACTCCCTCTATCCCCCTCTATACATTGGTCCACGATTCTTTATATCAACTCTTTCTCTCTCACTCTCTGTATCCTACACCCCCTATGTCCTATATCGAAGGATCAATTTGATCTTGTGTCTTATCTCTAATCTTATTCTATTCCCTTGTGACCATACACTTCTGCATGTGATTGTACGAGGCACTTGCCCCCGGCCTGGAAAAATTCTAGGTGCTTTAATTTTTGCATCCTATAGCAACTGTTTTATTTACATTAAACTCCAGTGTACAAATGTGAATTAGATTCTGGTTCATTCTTACAAACAGCCAGGTGAAATTGTAAGAAATTGTTGAATTATGAAGTAGCAGCCTTTTATAGCATGCAATAAGTACTTCTTCACAAATGTACCGGCTAATCAATAGAATTGATTTGCCAATTCCAGCAGCTGTATATCACCATTGCCAGGTGATATTCTTTGTAATCTTGTTGTTTGGTTGCCATTTGAACTTGTACACAGTATATTAGAAGTCACCATATTTAGCTCCAATAATTATAAGAAAATATTTTCTCCTCTTAAAGTAATGATTTGAAGAACAACAAAATGTAAGATATTTGTATATTTGCCAGAAAAGATAAAGAAATATGAAAACTGAAAGTGTAGGTAATATTATTATTCCCTTTTCTCTTGTGTGAAAACGGATTCAGAAAACCAAGAATCTTTTAAATATAATTTGAAGAAATTGGTTAGGTATACTGATTGAAGAATCAGTACATTTAATGAGAAATAATGTATGTACATGTACATGTACGCTGTAGCTAGGTTCTACTCAGCATATTAGCCTAATTAATGATGAGAAGTTTTTTTCTCTAATGGTGTATATAAGCTGCTTTTAGAATGTTAACTGCTAAGCAGTACGTCAATGCATTATAGATGTGATTACAGCAGAATGCACAAATCATCCATTGGTATTCACAGCACAACAACCTGCGGAATAAAAGCCTTTTGCTGTGATGACTTTCTCGACTGTTCCATCCATTTGAGGAAGAAGAAAAATGCCTGAAAGCCAGTTGTTGATGGGTGTGAAATCAAGTTACCTGTAGTGGACACACTTTCTACACTCCTAAATCATATTAATGGACGCCTTTAGATGTGTGTTTGCATGCATACAGGTGCTGCTGTAGTCTCATACTATCAGACCCTTTAAAAATTCTTACTTGATCTGCCGTATACTTCAATACGGCAGACAGGGCTGTTAAAAATTACATGACATAGATTCTACCTGTAACGGGAAAAATTACACGGGGCTCGGGGCAAATTAGCCCCCAAAATGCCCAAAAGAGCCCCCGAAAGTCACAAAAGAGTACCCCCAAAATTTGCATAGAGTTCAATGCAAAACATATTAGAGAGTGTTTTTTTCATGCAAGCAAGCTTGAAAAATAGCCCCCAAAATGTTTAAATATTTTTTCCTTGGCTTCTTGCTCTTAACGTTTGCATTGGCCCATTCTTCTATTTGAAGAAAGTGGAATTCATTAAATCTGTTGCTCCTTTTAATCCGTATATATATGGATGTCCATTTCTTGATATGGGTTTGAATCGCCAGACAAATAAGCATTATGTAGATGTAGGCCTATTATACTGGCCAGAGTATTGTATGTGCCGCCAGACCATCTCGGTCATAGCCCCTAAGGCAAGAGATAGATGGCATGTATTGGTGTAATTTCAAATTGAACCCAGCAAATCTGGCACTTGAAGGTTATCTATGGCTTCCAATGGCAGGGAAAAATTCAATTTGAGTGAATATTATATTTGGAGGAGATTGGTATTACAACCTGTTACTTTTAATTAAAAGCATACTGTAGAACAAGGAAGAACTGACAGATATTGTTTGAAGATAGGAGCAGAAAGAGAAAGAAATGCATGTAGATAAATGCATAATTATGTTTCAAGAAAAAAATGAAAATAAAATAAAACAGATGGAGGATTTTAGATGTATGTAAGATGCATATCTATATGTTTGACGATATTGGTGGAATTAATAGCAAGATGAAAGTGGAAATATAATGGGTGCCACAGGCTAAAACCCCCCACAATGATTAAACAGTAAACACTAAATCGCGCTATTGAAAAAAACAAAATAATAATAATAGGCATTTCTAAATTACGTCTATCAAGAAATTCTATTCCGAGGCGCAATAATTATTACTCCGGCTTTAGCCTAGCTGCCATTACAGCGCTCCAGCATTTCAAGGAATTAAATCCCTTCAGGTACCCATTTACCTTACCTGGATCAAGTGTGGCAAATGAAGATTAATGCCTTGCCAAAGGACATTTTATAGTGTTGTGTCCGTGATTGAACCATGATTTTATTATCTTTATTGGTCATGTTTCTAATTAAAGTTATTTGAGAAAATCAAATGTATATATAGTTTTTCTATACAGACATGCCTTTTATTTGAAGAAAGAAGACATTTTCATTTTTGTATTATTTGGTCTGTAATCCAAAGGAGTTTAACTATATATATCCTCCCCATGGGGATGCATTCCTTCACTGTGGAGATATGCATGTATGCACAGAGTTGAATAATAGATGATTATTCTGATGAGTCAGCACCACTAAATTACATTAGGAGATATTAATTCCACTAGAAGAAACTCGACTGTCCAGAACGGTGCATCAATCTTTCACTATCATAAATCAACGACAATCATGTCAGCATTTCACCCCCCTCGGGCAGTCCCATGGTGGGCTTGGGAGGATGCTCAAGACCCACCCATAGATATTGATGTTTGTTTCTTCACATTTACCGTACTTCCAGTTCAGTTCAGTACAATACAATAGAAAATACAAACATGTACCTGCAAAGCTAAGAATACGAATGGCAAACTTGGGAGAATATACTTCTATGTCTTTTATTGTGTAGCATGCCTACACTGTATACTAAATTTCTCCTCTCTTTTTCTTTTTCTGCTTTCTGTTTTCGTTACGTCTTCTTCAGAATATCAAGTCAAATGTGCATTTATATATACACTCAAATTTCAACATATGTCTCATGTAGGGTAAGTTTTTCTTTAGCTTTAACAAAATTGTAATATTACATTTTAAGTTGACATTACATCTGCTCATAAATAAAAGTAATATCTGCTGTTATATTCTACATATACCAGTATCCATAGGGCTATGCAAAATATATGACAATTAATTTTTTTTTTGAATATTTTTGTTTACTCTTCTATGAAGTATATATCAGGAGTATTCATGTCAGCAGGTGTAACGCATACATTGTCAAAAAATATGATAATACTGATATAAAACATGCAGACTTGCAGAGCGAAGAATAAATGTAGACTGCTCCATCGTGCCAACACTCCAGTGTGCACAGTATGTGACCGAAGTGCATGTACAGAGACCGGGGTTATGAGAAAAGCTGCCACATAATGATTGATGTGTTAATGAAATGTTGACTCTGCATAGCTCATTTGATCCATCCGTCCAACCAACCAAAAGCTACTTTCCACCCTCTATGAGTATGAGACATGCACTGACGGCATTCCATGCTACTCTACAGTCTGCACACTGTTTATTGAACGAAACCTTCAGGCTCTGACGTTCCACTTCACACGGTTAGGTTTTCTGCATGCATAATGATAGGGTACTAGTACTACAAGAGTGGAAGGCTTATAGATTAAAGAAATTATATGCACTAAAAAGAAGACTGTAATTTAAACTCAATTCACTAGTGACATGCACTTTTAATCCTGAGATTTAAGAAATGAACACAATCTTAACACTTTACTTCAGTATAAAAGAATATTCCGGAAGATTTCCTAACGTTTACACAATACAAATCACTTGTTTCGTTAAATGTCATACTTGCTTTGCTTAAAACGTATGCTAATGTGCAGAGTGCACTGGCTAGCAGAACAAGCAATATGTATGTACATGTATATGAGCAAAATGTTAAAGGTTTGTTTATTTAGCTGATGAAAGTGTTGCACAGCTTGGTTATAAATGATCTTACGTCCGTAGAATACACAATTTGATATATTTAAAAAAGAATGAATTCTGCGGATTGAGAGTCAGAGCCAGCCAAAAGGTCATTTGACCTTTGACCTTGACGCTTTTGTTTATGTGTGTCTAGCACTATGAACACCTACATGGATGTACTAAATGACCATGTTCACATCTTATACAGATGACTATCTATGCATTGAGAGCTTTGTCCAAAAGGTCATTTGACCTTTGACCTTGGTGTTTTTGTGTGTTTTTGTTTATGTGTGTATAGCACAATGAACACCTACGTACTAAATGACCACGTTCACATCTTATACAGATGACTATCTATGCATTTATTGAGATCCTTGTCAATCTGTGCTTTGAATAACACAGGATACAATCAGATTAAGGCAGTATATACATGTACATGCAGTGCACCTCCGTTGTATACACATATCATAAACATTTGTAATCATGGTATATTAATGAGAGTGCATGTAGGGGGGGGGGGCATCTTATTTAAGAACATGATGTAGCAGTACTTTTTTGAACTCATGTGGCACCAAAGAGAATTGTGTTTCTCATCCTCTCATTCTACTTTACCAAGAAGCTTGTGCTGCATATCTACTTAACCATTCTATTTAAAGAATATAGAAGATTACAGTACCACATAGAATTCACTGCAAATCTGCTGTACAGATTTTTCTCTTGAAAATAGGATATTGGAGATAAAAAATTCACAGTAAGTGGGTTAATGCTGACCTTTCCCCCCCCCCCCCCTTTTTCAAATCGGTTTCTTGAAAAATGGCATATTTGAGATAAAATTTGCTGTAAGAGGGTTAATGTTAACATTTCCCCCTGATAAATAACAGATATCTAGATGCTTATTCAGTCATTTGAACATATCAGTGCTATGTAATATAAATGATGCATGTACTTGTAATATCAGTCATGTTGTTTTTCAGTGATCTATTATTATCAGGACATGGAAAATAGCTACATTAATCCTGATTTTATGATAGGCTAAGAGCAGGTTATCTGTCTGTGTTGAATGGGAAAATAGTCTCAATGCTCCATACAATCTTCTTGTACCAACGAGCTCTTGTTGAAAAATAATGTATTTGTGTTTGAATACCTGTTTTTGTCTGGTAAAAACGCATCTAGGACAAAATGAATTGCACATTGACTACTAGTACTGTAATCATACCCACTTTGAGGCATGCATTACAAGTCTTATAATATTAGACAAGTTCCATCTGTATTTCCTTTCTTACTTAAGCGTAATGCAGCTTCCAGCTCTAGTAGTGGAATGAATTATCTTATTTGACAACTCCAGAAGACTTTTAGTCCCAAATCCATTTCCATGATTACCTTGTGAGTTAATTCCAACTAAGAGCAGTGTATATAATGTACGTTATTATGGATCATGTTTGATTAGCAGCTGAAGGCATCGAGATGATCAACCCCTTTAAAAATTGACAAGCGAGAAGCATAAAATTGATGAGTGGGTATGCATGGATCATTTTCACTTAAAACCAAGAAGATATCCCTTCCAGCCAAGTTGCTAACCTCCACGGCTACCCTCCTCTTGGCCTTTCTTTACCAAGCTAGCTCATATCCATCCACTGTTCTGGAACACTGATTCGCTTAAAGGCATGATTCAGAGATAGAATTAGAGGAGAGGATTTTATTATTACAAACTGATGATGACATTAATTTGTGCTAGTTTTGTTTTGCCTAACCTGTATGTAGGTTATACTTCACAAAATTCAGCTGATGGCATTTCAGTTTGTGTAGACTATGCATTGTTAGTATGGGGGTTAATAATGAAGTGTAGATTTAGTACTTTGGTTTGTGATCATGTACTTATTTATCATTTGTTCGTGAGTCTTAATTGCATTTGAATATAACACTGATTACAGTAAAATTGGTAAATGTATCCTAAAAAACACTAACGAACAAGTCCTGTCAATCTACCCCAATGGCACATTGGCATGTAAAGGAATTACTAGATAAGAAGTACCAGTATACTCTTTTGTGAAATTGAATTTTTTTAAATAGTTGAGTATCCCTTGTTTGATATCAAATGAAAGTTACAGTGGTGCTGCTACCCCTACTCCCTTCACATTTAGCAGTGAGTCACATAAAGCCAAGGCTGCAATGGAACAGGACACCGACTTGTTTGGATCCTATAAGACTCATTTGAAGGCATTAGGGTGTGTTTTACTTGTATGTATCGTCTGCAGAGGGGCAAAAGTGCACTTATTCATAAGCTTTTACATCTAGAGTTAACACCCTTCTGACCCCCAGCAGATTGTCCATTGGCCAAGAATATTTTCTTCACTCTATTAAAGGAAAGATTTAATATTTACAGAGACATTGCATTATCAGAGAGAAAAAATATTTTGAAATGATTGTGCACAGTAAAGGGGATTCCTTATATCTTTTGAATTATTTTCACGCAAAAAAAAAAAAAATTATTGAAAGGTGATACTGAGCATGCTCATACACATGTAGGCACACATGGGACTAGTGAATGAATCACAACATCCATGTAATACATTAGTTAAGATGCTAAGTAAATGGGACAGGGTATACCATGTTAATGTAGCTTCCAAATGAAAGATGTACCTGTAACCCCATGGAATCTTACCAGAGCACAATCTTCCCTTTAAAGCACCCATCCCTTGACACCCAATGGCTAATCTACACAGACAGAGAGGCGCAAGATGACCGGTTTCTTGCCTCCGCTGTATGTAACCGGAGACGTTTCTGAAGATGATGACTGCATGTATCGCTGAAGGATATGTTCCGAGGCTGGGTGATGGACGACACCCATGTTTCATTGTGATTTACAACCTCATACCCAACACCTAATAAGATCTCAAAGAGAACTTGAACGCATTATAATTCAATTGGAACCCCTCTCTCTGAGGAGGGGCGGAATTGAAGAGCACTTTTTTTTAGGGTTTAAGGTAGGCTTCACTCAGCGGAAGTGTCTTCTTCTGTTCTCATAGGTCATCTTGAAGTGTTTTTGTCTACAGATGGGGAAATATGTGGTTTCTGTGTATTATTAGGCTGTATATTTTTTTGTTGTTATGAGAGAAAGAGAGAGAGAGAGAGAGAGAGAGAGAGAGAGAGAGGGGGGGGGGGGGGGAGGGGGGGGGGGGAAGGGGGGGGGGGGGGGGGGGGGAGAAGAGGAATTCAACATGTTTAGAAAAAAAAGATATCTTGTAATTCGATTATAGTAATGATACCTTTCTTTAATGTGCTCCTTTTATTGTTAGTTACAATCTGCCAAGAATAGGTGTGATAAATAGATTGAAATAACTTGGATTGCAAAAACAATCTAAATTTGTCTAAATCAATTGTTTGCAGTATTTATTGTTGGTACCTGTTTCTTATGGTGACATGACAGGTATTTGTTGAAAATTATCATGAGAAGGAAAAAAGGACGTACAAATTCCTGGAATAATGACATACCCCTCTACATTTTTACCAACCTCTTATTTTTTTAAGCTGATGTAACCTAAGATTGTCTTGTAAATGAAATGCTCCTGCCAGTCTTTCTAGCTGGAAGATAGTGTAGCAAGATTATAAAGATAACGTCACAAGAGGGCAGTATACATTTTTACAGACCTGCATTTTGCTTGTCTTTGATGAACAATAGTATTTGATTACCAATGAGAGCAAGAGCACCAACTTTACATCTGCAGTAGATCAATCGGTCAGAACATTTCCAATGCAATCATTCTAAGAAGTAATCCATGAATATAATCAATGGGTTTAATCCTTGAGAATTTTTCAACAGAATGGTCTTTTTGAAACACAAATGTAACTTTATAAAATAAATTGACTCATACTTCAGGTGGGATTTATCAGTACTGAAATGCATAATGTATCAGCCACATCGATAAAAAGCGCTACATTTCACACAATCGATTGTGAAGACTAATATTAGTCGGTTGAGGAAAAATAGTTTTAATTCATTTCATTTCATATATTTATTTAAGCACGGAGGCCTACCTCAGCCCATGGACTGTTCTTCCGTAGGGCTGCGCATAAATAAAAACATACAACATCAAAATAGAATATATACAACATAATACAACAACATAATAATGATAAAATACATATGAAATATTTGAAGGGGATGGGAATTAATCATTTACGTGTCTATTTTTGTTAGACATGAACTAATGATTTACATACATGTAATATTTACCATAAGTTGAGATATGTATTTATACAATCATATCTCAACTCATGGTAAATATTACCATACATAATCTTTTAGAAAAATCCATAAAAGACAGTTAGTCCATGCAATTATTATCTCCCCATGTTGCTTTTTCTCAGCTACAAACTTTTATGAAGTACATATGAAATAAATTATAGTATGTGGTGTTACATTCACTAATGCATGTCTTTCCCCTTTTCTTCTTTTTTATTTACATGCTCTCTCTTTCTGGCTCTTCAATGACATTCAATAGGTAAGTGAATTCTCCAATTATCTAGAAAAATTATGTAGTTGATGATTATATGTGATGTTCATTAAATGATGCATTAATTAGCTCTAGACACTACATGATGTTGCACTGAAGGAGCATGAAGATAAATGACTCCCACATCCTCCAATTTCGTGACAGACTTATGCGAATGTCTCCTGTTCATACATTTATCTGTCCCTTAATCATATTCATCTAGGATAAGTATTGCTAAATCTAGCTATCATTCAAACAGGGTAATATAAGTAAAGCACCGTGAGCGTCAGAGCCCGGAGGATACCGGCGCTATATAACTATCCATATTTTTTATTATTATTCATTCAGGCACTTGTTTTTGTTCCTCTTACAGTTATAATTTTGCACTTTGGATAGTGAAATTTTGATGAATGTTGGTATCGTATTAAACATTTTTGTGTTTTAAAATGTGCATGTACTTCCTGTCATTAATAATTTAGTATCAGAATATCGAACCAATATTATACTTTCAATATCTATTCTTTTTTTCTTTCCTTCCTCCTATCATATTTGTTGGACAATATAACCTATTGTGTGTACTTGTGCTCATATCTGTAACTTCCGTGTTCAAAGATTTTCTAGCCTCATACTCTCGATTTACATCCTGATAACCTTGTTCTAAGAGGAACTGCACTTTCATACTTTCATATTTTCATAGCCACAAAATATCCCTTTACACTTTTATTCAGGAGATATGCCAAGTTGATTTGATTTCCTGCTTGCCAAAGTAGCAGAAGTGGTGGAAAATGTTTAGTTCGTTGACTCTTTCTCGAGACAAGTGTACTAGATATAAATAAAAAGATTAATTCATCTTGAATATAACTTCAGTACGGGTGTGCTTCAATTCAGTTTACTTACTCGGTGCAAGGTTGAGGGTTAATTTTTTGTTGGTGGGGGTGGGGGGGGGGGTATTAGAGTTTAAATCATCTTTTTAGTGCTGGTATTCAAATGAATTACTCATGAAGAAAAAATCTATGCAAAGGGGTGTAAAAAACTTTCAAGCGACCTCTTGAGAAATATCCTGTGTTTAAAAATCCTTCCTCAGTTTAGATATTGTCTAAATAAACCTTGATCATTGATTTCAATTTCCTATGAATCAGTCAGATTTGGACATCTCTTTTTAAGAATTCATACCAGTACACCTTAAAGATGTTGCACCCTTGGGCATTATGCACAATTCCTTCCTAAATTTATGTTCTGCATCCAAATCTGTAATGTACATAGAGGTGCATTACGCATCTTTGATTATCATTGAGGATGAGGAGAGTAATTAGACTCTCAGAAATGTAATCTAAGGAGCTTGCCCTAGTAGATACCTGCAGTGCAATACACTTAACCCTGTTGAGTGAGATAGATATGGTCTACAGGACATGTTATTACAAGGGGCTGTATCAGGTGATGATAGCTGCTCAGACAATGGCCACATCCACACTACAGCTAACTTTGAGGAAATTACGTTCAAGAATATAATATTTCTGAAGTTATTTCTTGAGGCAACATTTAGATTTCATGGTGATATTCCTGTTTAAATATGGCAATAATATTCCTGTTCGGGAGGTTGAATCATCCAACTTTCGTAAGTGTTTTGGGTTTCTTACATAAAGAGATGATTTGAAACACAACTGAATTTCATGGTGATATTGCAGGTTAAATATGGCAATAATATTCCTGTATTAGAAGTTGAATCATCTAACTTCAAGTGTTTAGGGTTTCTTGCATAAAGAGTTGTTTTGAAATGCAACTGAAGACCTTGTGCGACTGAATTTTCAACGAATGAGGATCGTGACTTCGGGATTTGCATTTAAACTCAGCTTTTATTGCAAGAATGTTCTTTTCCTTTGAGAGGAAAGTTCATTAACCAGCAGACCACAATTTCCCAGGTGCTCCTGGCATATGGCTGTCACATATTTAGACATCAGGGGGTGTTTCACAAAACTTGTCATCAGTGACAAACAACAGTTTTTGTTATAAGCTACTGAAATCCTTGCTTCTGATTGGTTATCAACAGATTTTGTCACTGTTTTTTTGTCATTTGTCATTGAAAAAAGGCTTTGTGAACCCCCCCCCCCCCAGAAGTGAGTAGCATGTCCAATATACCTCAGCAGTGATCTATGTACAGAGAAATTCTAAAGCTTGGACCTTTGATACATACAGGTACATAGATGAGAAAGGAACTCACAGAAGTCCAGCTTTCAGAAAAAAAGATACAGAATTTGTAGTGTGGATGCGGCCTTATTATGATAAGGGGAGGGGGCAGCCTCCCTAGCCAACAGTAGATGATAAGTGATAGATATGGATGACCAGAATGGTCAATAGAGGATATAAGAGATGAAAGATGAGATTAGGGGAGGGGTCGTCGATGTGATGACAGAGACCTTGTTAGAAGAGATTAAAGGTACAGACGAGCATGGACAAAAGAATGGTTGATTCTCAGTACCTTTGATACTAGAGGCCTCGGGCGGTATTCTGAGCACTATTTTATCATTATAAAATAATTGGTTTTGGGAGACGACTTTTTATCTCAGATTTTATCTTTCATTTGATCTCAATCTTTTACTTCTTGAGTACAAGTTACATTATGTGTAATATACACAGCTCTAACACGAACACCCATCTTTTTTGCATGAAAGATATAATAAAATAAATGTTACAAAAGGGTAGGGGCTATTTTTATCTCTCAGGCATATGATAAGTGTGACATTTGTTGATAAGTATGCTGCTGGTAGTGTGGTTAAAAAAAAAGTAGTATTGACTAAATTTCCAAAGGAACATGCTCATAGGATTATCAAGTTGGAATTTAAGATTTCCGTGGACTAATATCCTACTTGCAATGATGCTTGTAATGGGGTTTTAAAGCCCACTTCCTCCGTCATTTTCCAAGAAGTTCCCAGCAAAAACACATTGTGCTTTGAGGCATGCATGCGTCATGAAAATTGTCCAAAAAAAAAACACAGTCATGCTCTTTTGCCCACATGATGGGATTGAAATCTAACGACATTACTTATTGGTTATTGCATCACAAATGGGCATGTCTTAGATAAATTCTTGCTAAAATGATGCTCAAAATGCCAATTAAAAAGATTTAAAGGCCCACTGCACTACTTGTAGCTACTTGCGCCCTCTATATAACAAACAATGCCTAATCGGTGACCATTGGTCCCCCATGATCCTCTTTTTCTTATGTTAACTGAGAGCTGAGTTGATGAGATAACCATCTGTCCAGTGACCTTGCAGGCTGGTGTAATCCCTCCTGTAAACTATGGCAGATAAGCTTTAAAGGGTATTTATCTCACTGATATAATATCTAAAATGTTATCTGATATACAATGAATATCAGAATACTACCCCAAATCCTCACTTCATTGTGGGCAAATGATACTTGATCATTTGCAGCAACGCTGTAGGCTGCATTATTCATTAATCATAAGTTATTATCAATAGGCACGTCATATAATTGAGATGCAGTTTAGACTAAAAGACAAAAAAGAAAATAAGAGAAGGCCCATTAAATACCATCTCAAAACTATTTGAGCATGTTCATTCTTTCATTTGAATTGCATTGCCATTGTACATCTGCATTATTTATATTGATTATAAGTAGTGATATTAATTAGGTTTCTATATCCAGGGGATTGAATGTCAGATATTATTTGTCTTGTTCGAATTGTCACATGAATTTCAATATGACATTTCAATATGACAATCAAACAAAACAAAATATGACAAATCATATGGATATAAATCACAGTAATTGAAAGTGGCATAAAAGGTTTTACATTCTTATAGTTGTTTGTTAATTATTGAACCCGGAAGTGTTTTATTGGTTTTAACATGGTTATGTTTCAATCAAGATATTCTCTGTCTGTAGTCTCGCTCTTTCTATCAAGTCTATTTTACTTGTGAAATATAGGCCTGCTGTAGAAACGGATTGTTGATTTAAAATTTGTTGTTTACATCTCTTTTTCACTTGTAATGTAATGTACACATCAACACTTATCCAGGTCTATCTTACCTGTAATCACTATCTGATGTCCTTCAAGGTATATTAGGAGCAGACAACCGGGTAAACCAAAGTCTCAACTCTCTCTCTCTCTCAAAAAAAAATCTGTCTTAAAGGTTAAAATCATGAGTTCTGGTTTGACCAAAATATGAATCCTTTCAGAAGCCAAGATATATGAGGAATATGACATTGAAAAATATTTTGTCCCGTGATCATTTTTTGTACATTTTCATTTTCAGCAAGCTTTTTGAATTTCACAATTTGAATCGTTGTTTATCTGAACAACCTCACAGAATTATCATAACTTGACCCATAAACCAGTTCTGTTAGCTTTCTTTGTGTTTTCAGCAATTTTTCTCAAATTTGACTTGTTTCTTAGACAACCTCTCTGGCCTAATATATCAGGACTCACACTGTCTGCATATATATAGTCAATGATTCAGAATGACTCTTGGGCTCTTTTTTTTCTTCTTCTTCTTCAAATAACTTTCACTACAAGATCGCCGGACCCCTTTCCAAGATGGCCTTTAAAGATATAGACCAGTTCTGGTCATGCGATTGCATTGTGGAAGAAACGTTGTGGAATCGATCAGAAAAGGTTGATTATCTGGCATATAAGTATTAGTGTGTACTGCAAGGTTCTGGAACCATCAAAATGATAGGAAATTTGGCCCAGTCTTGGTAAAGTTACAAGCACTGTACCCAGAAAGATGTATATGGGACTACCCTAAATCTATCCAGTCCGGATAGGTATAATAATTTACCAAATATATTAATTCGTAGGCGGTTTCCTGGCAAAATTTGTATCATCACGTATTAGTCAAAACATTCTTTCACATGATTGGTAATAAGAGCTTCCATTTCATTTTTTGAGAGGGGGTGGGGGGGCATTTCCAAAACTGGTCTTTACCTTTAATGAAGAAGAAATTCTAAGAATCTTTCATGCAGGGGTCCTTTAAAAGATCACTTCCTTGAGTTAGACCATGGTTAGACATACTTCCTTTCAGTCCTTGAACTTCAGACCAACCATAAAGTGATGAGATTGTCATTTCTATGACAGGTGTGGCTAGAACTTCATCAAACTTCCCCAGACATCATCTCAAAGAAACTAAGAATGCAGGTATAGGAGGAGGAGGAGGAGAGGGGGAGGGGGGACGTATGGGCTCCTCCTTATTGACACCTGAGCCGAAATATATTGGATATAATTTCATCAAACTTCCCCAGACATCATCTCTAAGAAACCAAAATTGCAGGTATATGGGGAGGGGGTGGTGGTTGTAAGGACCCCTCTCTATTGACACCTGAGCTGAAATACAAACTTTGTTCTTCCAACTTGATTATAGGTGCAGAATATACTTTTGTCTTTCCATAATTAAAAGTAAAAGTGCTATGTTTTGATAACGATGTTTAAACAAGGGTCAAGCCTTCCTTATTCATATACAGTCAAACCTGTCTATAGCAACCGTCCAAGGGAAACACACAAAGTGGTCTTTGTAGACAGGTTCCTTTAGTACATGTTTCATTGAGAAACCATATATTAAAGGGTGACAAAAAATGTGGTCTTTGTAGACAGGTGATCACTAAAGTAGGTTTGACTCTATTATGAACTTGCAAATTGAACAAGATAGGTGTAATAATAATATTGAAAATAAGAATAGCTAAATTTATATTTTGTTCATCCCAGGGGATGTTCTAGGTGCGGGCAAAGTACTGTTAATACCCTGGCTTTTGCCTAGCTAGCTGCCTGAAGGTGATGGGAGCATTAAAGGAATTACTTCCTCCTCATAGTGCAATACCTTAAAGTTTGCTCCTGAAAAGGTCTTATGCTTCATGGGAGTGTTTCACAAAGACTAAGATCGACTTAAAGATGGACTTAACTATGTCAGGCTGTTCATGCCATTGTTTGCTCTCACCATTGACTGGCATTGGTCTCTCAAAGGACGGACAAATCATGGTCACAAATCTACAGAATTTATATTTTTTGATAATTCATTATTGAAGGAGAAAATATTATCTAAAGATCATAATGGTGAGAGCAAACAGTGGCAATAACGGCCTGCCATAGTTTAGTCCAACCTAAAGTCGATCTTAGTCTTTGTGAAGCACCTCCCTGATATTAAATAGAAATAGATCATACTCAGCTATCAGACTATCACATGCCACCAATCGTGCTTGTTTCTGCTTTTCCAGTTTTTCATAAATGATTAATTGTTATATTTCACTCTGTTAACTGTCATGCATTTTTATGAAACCTCTTGAAATCTGAAAATCAGGCTGTAAAATATCTTTGTAATCATTAATCATTTAGAACAAACAACATGATAGCAACTGCTTTTGAAAAAAATTTGAAAAAAGCCTTGTGCATCTCTTATCAAAATGTGCGAACATGACAATGACATGTTACGTAATTCAAACACAATTTCTATGGGACAGAGGGTATTGAAATCGACCATGAGTTGACCTTTCAAAATATTTGCGATTGTGTTCAACATGTAATTCACACTTTCTAGTCAAGAGCAGCCTTGTGTATGAATGATCGATCAATTTTGATATTGAAAGTGAGATGCTGATAGGTTGAAGTATATGAAACCATATTTGTTTGATGGTCATGAGAGTTGGGAGTACAGAGGCAGGCCACTTAATAATGCTTGACAAATACGGAGCACTCCTCGGAACATGATGGACGTTTCCTAAGAAGAGCAACAACATCCAAGAAAACCACAAGTACGCTCCGTTTTTCCAAAGCTCTTCACTCTGGATGCCGTCTCACTCTCTCTCCCTCTTTCTCTCTCTCGCTCTCTCTGTCGCTCTCTCTGTCGCTCTCTCTCTCTCTCTCTCTCGCTCTCTCTCTCGCTCTCTCTCTCTTGCGCTCTCTGTCGCTCTCTCTGTCGCTCTCTCTGTCGCTCTCTTTCTCTCTCGCTCCGTCTTCCTCCTCTCCATCCACATCTTTTCTCAGCGCTCGAGATCTTTCTGTATTTTCATAACCTCCCTCATTCCCTATTCGTTGCCTTCATTTCCCGTTCTTGTTATGTAAAAGTCAAATGCTTGCTCCCTGTCCATTTGTAAACTCTCACTATTGCCCTTTTTTCATGGTATTTTTCCCCTCTCTTGTGACAATACTCTCTCCCTCTTTTTCTTTGATTTTTTT
The DNA here is from genome assembly GCF_000002235.5 of Strongylocentrotus purpuratus. Taxonomy (NCBI): domain Eukaryota; kingdom Metazoa; phylum Echinodermata; class Echinoidea; order Camarodonta; family Strongylocentrotidae; genus Strongylocentrotus; species Strongylocentrotus purpuratus. Next base: position 41,709,800 of record NW_022145612.1, on the reverse strand, counting down.
CTTCTGTAAAAACTGCTTTCTGCTTGTCCTTTTTCAACTTAATGTATATGAAATCTACTGCATGTAGTACCACTTGACCTCTTTAAATATTTAAAAAAAAAATCTCTCCTACTTTTTTCCCTACTTATTTCACCTACTTTTGTCCCCATTTGCTTTCCTTGTAATACTTTGTCATTATCTGATGCACTGTGCAAACAATAAAACATGAACTTGTTAGTATTAATTTTGTGATTCTTTCCATCACAAATGTTTTTCTCTTTCACTCTATTACCTTGTTTCTCTTATTTTATTTCTCTTTCTTTCTGTCTCCATCTTTTCTCTTTTTGGTGTGTTAATACTGCCTTTTATTACTCTTTCTCTCCTCTCTACAGCAGTTTTCCTATTCAATTCTTCCCCTTTTATTCCTCTATTTCTCTTTTTCTCTCTCCCTATATCTTTCATTCTCTTTTTGATTTCATTTCACATCTCACTGTATCTCTTTTATTCCTCCTACTGTCCATTACTCCTGTCATATTTTCTTCCATTTCCTTTCCTATTGCCTTTTCTTCATCTCCCTTATTAGTTTTTCTTTATCATGTTTTCATCTTATTTTCTTTTGTCTGTCTCCATCTCTCTTTCTGCTTTCTCTTGTTTTCACTTTGTTGTCTCTCTGACAATGGCACTTCCATACAAATGAAGAGAAGTAGGATATTGAACGGAAGTACCTGTATGTGGTAGGGTCTGCTGTGGTTATCCCTAGGGCATGAGTCATGGGTAGTTGGACTGGTCGATGGATGGTCTCAAGAGGGATTATAAGCCGACCAAGACCATAGCCAATTAGTATTCAGTAGGCCTATCCAGTCATAATAAATCAATATTCTATGTTCTTTCTCATAAAACTGCGGCCTATCTTAACCATTTTAAGATGTATTATGAAGTATTGGTGATTAACGTTCATGACTTTCAAGTTCCGTTTGAAACTAGGGTTTACTAAAGAATTGAAAAACCAGCGAGAAATTGAAGCTACCACACACTATTTAATGCATAGTGTCATGAATATAAATGAGGTGCTTCAGCATGCAAGTCAAATCTTGAATATGATTGACACTTAGACAATTTAAAATCAAGAATAATGTATTATTTAAAGCCTCCTTTCAATATTAGTTCGATTATAGTACTTTTTACCTATAAATTTCAATCCAAACTTGTATTACATGAACCACAGCAGCAGGATGTTTACCGGTATGCTAACAAAAATTGTGTTTCTGAAGAAAGAACACGCAGAAAAACTAGAAAAAAAACAAACATACTTGAGGAATTGAGCCAAGGTCAATCTATAAATATCCTTCCAAGTGCAGAATATGGGGGTAAAAATAGATGGTAAAATTGACTAAAGATTCTCTTGCATTAGATGAGCATCTATTCTAACTGATGATTTGCAATATACCTCTATTTCTATTTTCCCTGCTTTCAAAAAGTAATTAGTATTCTCCACCGGTATCCAAATCTATCATAATAGATCCCCGGCTTATAGATTCATACTGCCGCATTAACTAGAGATTTATCCTATTGAGACATGCTCAGTTATACCAATTTATCATTTTAAATGAGAATACCACTTATTGCTTCGTGAGGCATCTAGAAGCAGTTAATGATATAGCCTCATCATATGAACTCTTTGATGGAAACAAAATATGAGTTGTAACAACTTATATTTTAATTATTTAAACATATTTGTGGCTTACACACAATAAAAAAGAAGACTTGTTTTTCAATTACAGATCGATCAATCAATCTTATTTACTGGGTGTAAGCCACAAATCTGTTTGAATAATTGAAATTTCTCCCAGGAAGCATTACATTTATAATATAACAATAGTGTGTTATAACAGTGAACTTTACAAAGTAAATTGAAAAGACTGAAAGACATCACAATGATATGGCATAAAAAGCTTGTTAATGCTCAGGCAAAATGTGAACATCCAAGAACACTTGAAGCTTGTTGAGAAAGAAAGGAGTGAATCCCACTTATGTTTTGTCAAAGATTTTTCTTTTTTGTAGTCCAGTAGATATTGACAGATTAACATTTGATGTATAGGAAGCAGAAACCATGCAAAAAGCTTTTCACTTTCACAAGGAAATAATGCAGTTTTAAATGTTTATATTCTTTCATTGAACCATCTATTTCTCTGTATAATGCATGTTTATCGTGCAATTGATGCAAATGATTAATATTATACAATTTCTGTGAGATTCATGAATTAACAAAATTTAATTACAAATTACATGTAATTTCTGAGAAGTATACCACTTAGGAAGGGTGGCAGATTGATTAAAGATTTGATAAATGACATTGTGCAATGTGCATATTAACAAAGTTTGTTGGCATGGGAAGAAAGTGGAAGGTAATTGAGAGATGGGCATAGATGTTTTTTTGGAAATTATATGGAATACAAGAGAAATCAACAATGATATTCAGAATAATTCATTCCGGTAGGCTTTGATACTCATTTTGCTTTCCAGTTTTTGAGCAAGTCAACTTTATTTCCACTTTCCTTAGTATAAAACTGAGAATCTTGCTGGATATTTCCTGACATCCTTTCTGTGTGTGTGTTAGCAATCAGGATCATTTGTTAGATGAGCAGTAGCCTATTTACACGAGATAGATTTAAGGTATAGGCAGATTAGCTTGTTGATGAGTAGCATTGATAATGCATTAAGATGTTTGCTAACGCATTTAGAGGTCAACTTAAAGCTCTGTATTAAACATCGAGCATCGAGTAGCGCAGCAGCGTATTGGGTCACCAGAAGAGCCGATCTGATTATGCCAGAGCATGTAGTAGCTCTCCCTAAAGGCTACCTTTCTTTTGTATATGTTTCAGAATGGATGATTTGGTTGATGATGGCTGGGTTTTTTAAAAGATAATTTGAATGAAATAATGAAGAGAAATAGGAAGGTTGCATAGAAGTGCATTAAGTAGAGAGAAAGAACATGAGAAGAGGGAGAGAAAGAAAGACAACACACATACACACACACACACCAAGAGAGTAAAAAAGGGAAAGAGAGAGAGAGAGAGAAGAGGGGAAGTGAAAGATGGAGTGATCAAAATTACAGTTGTCGCACATCACCACCACCCCCCCCCCCCCCCACACACACATAAAAAGTTATAAATCTTCAGTAGGAAGTATTATTATCTTAAACAACAATCATCCAACTGATCCCCCCCCCCTAAACCGGAAGGACACAACCTGTGTATAGATTTTACCTCTTCAGGTCAAATTGTTGCTTGGAAATCAAAAAATATTGATTGGCCGGCAGGTAGAAATGAAACATTTCTGTGAACACACTGAATGTATGTCCTACTGATCCGTCAGTCACTGTACAATGTCAAACAGTTATTCCAGTATTTCTACTTTGTCTCAGAATGAGTCATGATATAACATGTATATCACTATTGCTCATATAAAATAATGACTTGACATCTACTGTAGAAGTACAGTGAATGACAGCAATGTAATTCTCTTCAATCTGTTGACAGAGATTTTTGAATGATATGTCAAATACCAACTACTGAAGAAATATGCTAGCTTTTAAAATAAGAAATATGTTTAGGACGTTTGAGAGAGGATTGTGTCATAAATGTATATATAAATGAAAAAGTCATTTTGTATTTTCTCTTGCCTAATGCATACATGTTTAGAAGTGCTGAATAAGTTTTAATGAGAAATTTTGCCCTCCTTTTCACTTTTTGACACCTATATTTTCAATTTTATGTCATACCATGGGGAATATAACATAAATACTGTTACTAATCTTGATAGATGGCTTCTACAAAGTGATATGTTTTCCTAGATGGCACATCTGTTCTTCATGAAATAAAGAAGGAGACATTTTTAAAATGCAATTTTTTTTATCGTGGTGTCTTCAGAACTTGCGCTTTATTCAGGACTTGCGCTTTATTCAGAGCTGGCGCTGTTATTTTGATGCCATTTAATTTGACAGCATTGCGTAGGATTGGCTCTGCATAATGCAAGCATTTGAACGGAAGAACTGAACTGGAGTGACCTGCATTTGAGCCAAAGCATTTACACTGTAAGCTTTTTGCACGATGCATCAAGTTTTGTCACCCTTGTTCGTGGAAACCAGACCTCGTTCCGTCACTCCCTCATGTTTCCCAAAAGCTTTCTCAATTCAACGAGACTTTAATTATTAAACGGGTTATGTTTTCGAGGATAAATCACTGGCATTTCAATCAGGTGGCATGCACACTTTAGATTGATTTCCTGTATTAATCACCTTCAAAATTTTCTACTAAACAGGTACTTGTGGGGGCTTCTAAAAAGAATTGGTATGGGACTTGCGACTACCGTGCGAGAAAATAAGATGTCAAGTTTCCTTTATAGTGCCTCCAACCCGTGAATTATTCTGTGGGCTATTTCATAATGCATTATACGACAGTGCTGTGCCCTCAAGCTATTTTTTGTTTAAATATCATGGGTCCGTAAGATTGATTTGTGGCATTTACAAGCATGAACTGCTGACAAAGTCTCCAGAGAAAGTGGTCCATAATGGTCACTTCTCTTTGCGTTAAGCTATCCACTCTGTGATGGTTTGCAAGGGCAATATACATGTAGGTCTTATAGAGCCAGGTCATTTCTGTATTTATAAGACATATGTACGATGTGAATGGAAAAGTTCTTACTGGCAAGGAATTAACACTCAATTGAACACTGCGTGTAATTGTGTTGTTAGCGTTATATAAAGATCAAAATTACATTTCTTCAGGTATTTTCTATCTTGAAAACAGAATGGATGATATTCAATCAAATCTTTCAATTAATTCCATGACAATATCTTTAGGAATATCTTTCAGAAAGTATTACTCATTGAAAGTGTATGTCTGGTTCATGAAGGAAAGAAGTCATCACGTCTCAGCCGGAGCACTGCTCATTAGGGACACATTAATGTCGGCTGATTGACAATAATTGACTCATTATAATGTCATCCTAGGCTATATACGTGTGTCTCTTACCCCCCCCCCCCTCCCTTGCACTATCTTCCAGTACAAATCTTAATGTATTGCATTTTTTTCTTTTCGAAAGACTCTTTTTTTTTTTTTAAAGAAATATCTACCAAAAGAAATATATTTGGGAGCTACAGTGTAGTGAGCCATTAGAAATCAAACATTACATTCTAATTTGCAATATGTTTATGTTTTATGAAATGAAATTGTCTGTTTGTAGCCAACAGGGTATTATCTCAGTGTTAAATAAACAAGTCAATGTCCTTCTACAATGTAGCTCTCAGGTGATATGTCTAAAAGAAGAGTATTGACAAGAGGTAATGGAAGAAATATTCAAACTTGATACATTTTTTCAAAAGTGCACATGTACACCTAAAAGTATGATTCATCAGAATTATTCTATCACATTTATTTAGCGGGGGAAGAAACATTATCCAATGCATAATTGATGGAATGCAGTGGAACCCATGAATTTCAAAGAAATGATTCCTCCCAATTAAATCTATAATTTGTATTCTTCCATTCATGCTGAAGCAGACATTGTCCATAGAATGTCACCGATAGTGACATAATGCGACAGGCATGCATTCGTCCATACAAGATCACCCGTGCGGAACAACATGCCGTGAATTTTCACAGGAATCTCTTTGAATGCGGATTACATGTAGATTTCGGTCTGAGACAAAAAGATGACTTATCATTTGAATTCATCTAGAAGGAAAGTACAATGACATTAGATTCAATGGGTGTCATGCATGTTGATTTAGATATAAGTGAGAAGTTCGTAAGAGAAATATGTCGATACGAAATGGAGGCGATTGTTTGATTATGAGAATCTATTATTTAGTCTCAATTATATGAATGGGTACGGTCGCACTTGAGTAATTACATCATCGGGGTTTTTAGAGGGAGAGAATTGAAAGGGGGTGCCGGGTAAGGCTTTGAATGAGTACCCTATTGATTTTACATGCCGCCATAATCACCAGACCTGTCTCCCCTTTCACCCTATGTGCATCCACCTTTATAGTGGTGTCGCTGCCAGGAATTTCATCAATATATTTTGCTAATGCATGGCACCGGTGTGTGCAATGCTATAGCCACCTTTGATAGTTCTTTACCCGACTATCTGAACGTAAACAGAAATCTTCTGCATCACGGTTGTATCTTGGAGTGTGTGTGTGTGTGACGTGGGACGCTGGAATCATCCCCTCGTTTGTGTTTCTCTTCCCTGACATTTATAGGAGGATCAGCTATTTAATGAGGAGGGAGTAAGATATGCCCGTCCCTAGGTGAAATTATGTTGAGTAGGACAGTGCTGCAATTGGATGGGTCCGTATTGTAAAGCGTGGCCGTCTTGGCCAACATGGTCAGTCTCTTTTGCAGTTCAATATCACACCGTTATTAAAGATTTATGAGATGCAGTTTATTCAGTAGCGCTATCGGTTGCAAAGGACACAAGGATCTTCTGAATTCCCTGGAGAGGGTTAACAACATAAGGATAGCTCTCCATGGCCGATGCACCCTAACCGAATACATTGACTCGATTCAAAGCAGTCCTCCGATCCATTAGAAGTCTTACCAGTTTCCCACTTGCCGAGGAATAAACGACGTTGAGAGTTCGCCTGCCATGAAATTCGGTTGACCTGAGAGTGTTGGCATTTAGCAGGGCACAAAATTTGTCAGTTCTGACATTTTGGATGAGAAAGCTGGCAGGAGTTATCCAGTGATGCAAGCATTGGATCGCATCACATCAGGAAATTATCACCATTATCTTACCCTGGATGTTTAATATATCATAGCATTGGATCTCTATCGGTGGCAAGGTTAATATTTAAACGGCATCTAATTAACGCTGATGTGGGATGGTCTCGGATATCAACATCTACGGAACCCTTAATGCGAGAAAATATTCGCATGATTACCCCGACGTCGCCATGAATATGGATGAAATGGAATAATGGGCTCATGTTATCACAAGCAGAAGGTTTGGTGCTCAGACTGATTGTCAAATAATCCGGTTTACAGTCTCCCCCCTGACATTTGCACGGTAACTAAACGGGGGAAGGTAAAAAGGAATCAATAAGTTAACCCTGGGTTTGGAAGCTAGCCTGTGAGAGATAGATGCGTACGTGGGCCTAAATTGAGTGGCATGTAGCAATCTTATGCTGCCTGTATGCAGTACTAATGTTCCAATGTGGATCAGGTTTATATGCATCACTGGATGTTGTGTGTTCAGTGTGAGTTGATCATGTAACATGGATGCACCGCTAATGGGACAGTGAGACAAAAACAACTTCACACCTATCTAAAGATGGATAGTAATTTTCAGGATTTAGCCTTTCAAGCAATACTTCGGTGAGTATTTCTTTTAAAACAGCCTTGATATATGCTTATTCAATCTTAGTTTTTGTAACACTATAACAATTGTTTGAATTAAATATTGTGTATTGTCAAGGTTTTACTATGGCTTACCTGGCTACTCTGTGGTGTTCTCAAAGTGTACTAGGGTGCTTGATTACTCAGTGGTGTTGAGCAGTAGTCCTTTGAAACAATAGGTTCTTAGATCGAAACCAAGTTTAACGTGCCAATGCCCTTAGATAGGATTTAAAGTTATAGATCTTTTATGGCTCCTAGTATTTGTTTGTGTTATGATCAGTCAGGTTAAATGAAGACGGCATTCCCTCATTAGCTCCACCTGGATTGAGAGAGATAAATGTAGTAAAAGTACCTTGTATCTTTTTGTCTGTTTGGAGCCAGAAGGGCATTAATTCATATACTTTAAGAAAAAGTCAATGCTAGTTTTCTGGTTCAGAACAACTGTTTGCAAGCTCTGTGTCCGCAATGTTACTGCAAAGATCTCTGGGGGAAATAGGTCTTTATAACATTGTATGTTTCGTTTGTTTTAAGAACATACATTGTAAATTTACATTCAATAAATTAGTCTGAATGTTATCAATTTTTTTCTTTCTACTAACTACATGTATAAATCAAAATACAATGAGTGTGAATGAGCTCTTGTAATTAACTTTCACAGCAGAAACATGTTTACAGATTGTTATTACCCTACCCTACCCCCTCCCATGAACATATATAAACAATCTGAGTGAGTTGAAAAATGTGGTCAGCCACATCTATCGAGCTTCATGAGCTTAAGCTTCAATAAATCATTTTTAATTAAATTTTGTCTCCCGCATGGAAGGAAACGGTCCGATATTTGTTCTACCTGGTTAGAAGTAGGTCACTTTATGAAGCAAAGCCATCGACCAGCATTTTAAGTTCTTGCAATGTTGATGTTTAATTTTGTTCATGCCTCACTACAGAGTCGAGTACAAGATTTGGTAGGTTAAGGGATTTTACTTGCAGTTGACTGAGCATTGATGTACTAGTTATTAGCATTTTCATGACCAGTCAGTAATAATTTAGTTTGACAAATCCATAACAACAACTGCTACTGTTGCTAATGCTACTGGTACTGTTTCTATTGCTACCACTACTTCCGTTGAATACCTTTGCTCTTGTTCTTGTAGTGTAATATTGTTACTTCAACTGATGATACTACAGCTACTCCTTGCATAAATTATAAAAAAATGAAGATCAAGCGAAATGACAGCAACAGCTTCTACTACTCAATACACCCTGTTTTGTTTTTTGTTTTTAGGGGAGGGGGGTGGTATTCTTTGATGTAGCCCCTACTACTACTACAACTACTATGTACTACATACTACTACTTCTACTACTAATACTTCCGCTACTGCTTCTGTTACTACTACTGCAACTATCACTACGCCTACCACTACCACTACCACCAGCAGTACCACCTCTACATGTACTTCTTACACTACCACTTATTACCACACTCGTTTATTCACAACACTACAGGTATCCCTTCACATTCAATGTTAAGAGTGTGGGTTCATTCAATTTACAATATGTATTAGTTTTCACTTATGTTGTAATGACTGGCAATACTGATTAAATTATAATTTGCAATAAACCAGCATTGTTCTGCGTTCTCAGTTACAGTCTATAGACACCATTGTTCACACACAACCTGTGGCTGTCTGTGTAATCTCACCCGGGCACACTTGAGAGACCCCAAAGCTCATTTCATAATGGACCCACGGTTGGTTTAAAAACCCCTCCAGAAATAGGCCGGAAATCAATACCACGTTGTGTTCTAGGTTGTAGCAAATTACTCTCAAGTGTAGAGCTGTTTATTATTCACTATTGATTCAAACAAACACAGTCCAGTTGACTGACCCGGCCTGTCAGTGTAGTAGCCAAAAAAATTAAATTACTTCAAGGGTAGATTTGCATGTCAGCCTAGGTTTACCTTATGAAATTCAGTAGGAAAGAGAATAATGAGATACAATGATATTGATACTCGCACTTTGACATTGATTGACAGGAGCTTAGTCAGTATTTTCCATGGGAGGGGGGGGGGGTAGATTTACATTTAAATATTAAGTTTTTTAGTTTTTCATGTACAAAAGGTAGATTTGGAGAGAGTCTGACAAAGCTTTTGCGGAAGAAATTCCAAAGACAATATTATTAAGCACACTTTTCTGGTCTTCTGGTTAATAAATGATGACGATGTGTGTATGGCATGTGTATAGAAAGAAACATGTTTTCTTGGCAGTTGGAAGCAGTCGAAGAACACCATTGGCACTTTTCAGGTTCACAGCTAGTTTGAAGAATGCACAGAATCTTAGACATATCAATCTTTGTGTTGTCCAATAATGATAATCTATTTACAATTCATATTTTTTTTCATGCTACTTCCTTGAAAATATTCTTGAATGTTACTGAATACTAGGGCAAGTAAATATTTTGTTTGTTTTATCATATCGTTTTACATTTCTCTAGGCAGTGGTTTGAAGAGGGTGACCAGACATCTCGTATTTATAGGATTGTCATATGATATCCTTTACTTGTTCTGAAATTCTGCATTGCATATCAAACTTTCTTAGTATGCTAACAGACAAATTTATGAATCTTCTTGGCTGAACTAGATGGAATGAATGGAGGCCTTGAATGCTCACAATTTCAAACACACCCCTCCCCCTGTCATTCATCAAATTAAATGGGGCATGTTGATGTAAGATGTAACATGATACGTCTCGGTAGACCAACTTACTAATATAATCAAATTTATGGACGTTTCTTACTTATATTAGGACCTAGTGACAAATTATTCCATTAACCTGTTATTAATCAATGAAATACAATACTCGGAATCCAGTCTGCATATTTTACTTGTTGCTACGTCAGACAAGCCTCGGGCAATATCTCTGTTTTCAGAACCTTTGTTTTAAAAATATGCATAAAATATAAATTAGTAAAAAGGTCTACCAACGAATAACAGTTGGTCATAATATGATCACATAATCTTGTTATGTGTTTAATCTTGTTTGTGTTTAATCATATTAAGCAACATTAGATTAGGCCCACGCTAGAATAAAACATAATTGCGTTTGTTGAAATGAAGTGGTACGTGAAGGCATTGTACATGACAGGTATATTGTATAGGGTTGTATCCTGTGAGAGTGCCCCCCAGCTACAGCTGTATGCACCATGGTAGAGAGGGTGTGTGTGTGTGTGGGAGAGATGAAGAGAGGGAGGTGTGAAGATGTGATGCTCTCAAGATGAGCCAATCTCCGCGTCCTCTTCACGGTGATGCAAGATGTAATTATCAACACAGTCACACGTGATGTGAGGGTTTGCAGGGGTAGATGTAGAGTGAGAGAAGTAGGATGTGGGACAGAGAGGGGGAGAGAGAGAGAGAGAGAGAGAGAGAGAGAGAGAGAGAGAGATTGAGAGAGAGAGGAGAGATAATATGACCGAGAGTTAGAGGAGGGGGAGGGAGGGGAAGGGAGAGAGAAGGAGAAAGGGAGAAGGGTGAGGGGAGAGATAGAGATAGTCATGAAGATAAAGATGAAGAGCGGTGTGAGGCAATGATAGAAATGACAGAGCCAAGAAAAAAATCTAGAAAGCAGAGTGAAATAAATAAATAAATGAGTAGAAGATTTGTACGAGATATCATCCTTTTGGCTCTTAAGCTTATCAGATGGTGAAGAGCCTGGACATGAATGAAATAAAAGCTTGTTGAAAGCAATCGGATGAACAAGGTTCAGATGACAGTTTAAGAGGGTTGGAATAGGAAAGAAAAAGAACATACGAGCGGTATAGAGATACATGTAGATAGAGACACAGGCAGGCATGGGGGAAGCCGAGGGATAGAGAGGATATTAATTCTACAAAGGATGGATGAAGCCCAATGATGCATGCACCATCATCATCCCTGCATTCAGTTGAGAGATTAATCTTCCATGCAAATGCTAGTACTTTTGCCCCTTCCAGCAATTTCCATGGAAATAATCAAGTTTATTGACTTATTATTTCTTGCAAGGATTTTTTGACCTGTGTTACCATTTTTATCTACTGTTCTCTCACAGGAGAGGCGAAGATTCTGTTATCAAAATCAGTTGAAAATTCATAAGTTAAAGAAAAGGTTGAGGTTTTGGAAGAGATGACAAATAATTTGTGAGTGTTATCATTGTATTATGCAAGTGTGGAAGAACATCAGAAAAAAAATGTTCCCTGAAAAGCAAGGCTCTTCAAATGCCTTCATATTCTAATATGGCATGTAACATCATAAAAATCAGGACAGATTTTATGCCACATGTTCGTGTAGTCCTATATACATCTTTCTGTGTACAGTGCTTGTAACTTTACCAAGACTGGGCCAAATTTCTTATTATTTTGATGATTCAAGAACCGTGCAGTACACACCATTACTTATATACCAGGTGATCAACCTTTTCTGATCTATTCCACAACGTTTCTTTCACAATGCAATCCCTTGACCAGAACTCAACTTTATCTTTAAGTATTTCCTAGATCCAGTTCAAAGACCTGTACTTGTATGCAGAATTCATTTGTAATATGAATTCCAGCGATGTCAAAGCATATTTGACGATCATGAAGCTACTGTTGACAGAGCATGCAAATGTTACGTGCTCCATTTATTATATAGAGCCATAGTCCCTGGATAAATACTTTACACAAGATGGAGTTTTACCATTTTGTTTGGTTTTAGTTTGCATGTTTCTTGTTCATATCAAGGGACAAGGAAGCACTTCATATCAGCATAAGTTGGTGGTAGGTCTATGATATTATCAACAGGGACAAGTAGTCATATGATTCCTCTTATCAGCACATTGCAATTGTCCCCACTGAGGATAAATGACAGGGATAGTCTTAGGATAAGACTCATTCCTGCAGATTAAATACTGAGAAGATGCTTCAAGAAATGGCAGTGCCTGTTTCTGTGTGAACAAATTTTGAAATACTTATCCAGGATAGATATTATATCTATACTTTGAGATTAATGAATTCTCAACCTCCGCTTTTATCTAGGTCTTTTTGCATGGAGATGAAATTGAAATATGATTCAAACAAGATGTGATGATGGTATATCTAAATAGAATGTTCTGCCTTAACATTATTGCTGATGTCATAAAATGTACTTTAATACTGAAATTCATTGTGTGATACAATACAACGTTATATTCCCATCTTCTTTGTTAAGTATGATATTGTTTACATCCTTTCAGGAGCACTTGTGATGTTGATAAACTATATAGTCATTGTGTTTGACATCATGTGTCATTTTGTGATAATTCTATCTTGGGGGAATATGTGTTCTTTACTATCTATCAAATTAATTACATTATGATTCTTGTTTCTGTTATATTACTCTTTCCTTGTATAGTGCATACCGCAATATAAGCCTTCACATGCTTTTAAACGTCTTTGGAAACTTTTACTCTGGCCATATAGATAATTAGATACGATGATGAAAATAAATTGATTGAGTCTGTAATTAATGTTTATATGGTTTGCATGACTATGTGGGGAACAGAGTACTTTCATGAGAGACTATTGCCGTATTTGTCTCCGTGAGGTATGAGAGCAGTGATGGTGTTTGGTAGAGTTCAGGGTTCAAGTGTGATGTTACAGTCAACAAACTTGTTCAACTACTCACACATGCAAAGGCTGATGCAATTCTCTGCAAGCTGCCAGTGGTATTCCTACAGCACATGTCTCGCTATGTGACCATGAAGTTATGAATGAAATACAAGACCGGTCCCATATATAAATCTGTGTCATGAAGCATTTTGAAATGTTGCTACCTCTATATATTTTGGGATGTGTTGGTATGATGGTTTATTCAATTGATTGTCTATGTAATTATGTGTCTCCAGACAATTAGGCACTTAATGCTAAGTGTCTCTCTTAATCAAGGTGTAGTGAATAGGTATCTGGTGGGTTATATTTCCATGAAATGCATTGTGTGCTGATATTGGTCGCTGGAGATATATGTTTGAAGATGAGTACTATTGCAATTATAAATATTCTATTTAAACACTGCTCAAATGAAATACAATATTGAATTGTAGAAATATGGCCTGTATTATAACATTTAAACCGGACGATGGGCTTATGCCCTTGTTCAAAATTGTGTTTAACAAAGGAAGAGTTAGTCTAAGATCAAAGTTTCCCTTTGTTTAACACAAGCTTAGACCCAAGGTTGGAGTTATAGACAGCAAGAATATTGCCATATTTCTGTTGGTGCCATGACATCACAGCATATCGCATATGAAGGAAAAAAAAACAATTAAACCAACCAAAAAACAACCCAAACATATTATTAAAACAGCAATGTTTTCTTTTGAGCCTTACCAAAATGTTTTCTTTCCAAATATTTTAATATAGATATATTATACTCAACTTCAACCACTTCCCTCTCCATTTGACACTATGAAACATTATATCTCAAAGTCACTTGTTATAAGGAAGTTTAAGGAATAGTAACATGTTTTTCAAAGGAAATTCAGAAATAAAATTGGCATAAGCAGTATATATCTCAGATCAAAGCCAACTTACAAATTTCCTAAAAATTAAGGTATCAAGATTTATACCCTCTTTTTTAATTTATCTGGAGATTTAAAGGGCTACTTTATCTCTGCTGAAATTATACCAATTTTAAATCAGACAAAATCATTCAAATGATGGTGTGATCATAATTTTGATGATGACTTGGTGAATACATAATTCATATCTTCATTTTGCCAAAGTATACATGCATGAATGTCTAGAGATTGCACACACTGTGAAGTAATAAATAAGATGCTTGGGGGCCTTGCAATATTCTCAGAAAGTCTGAGCCATATTCAAATTACCTATCTGGAAAATATGAACATCTGAGGAGATACAGGAAATTAGCTTAAAGGTATGCCTAAACTCTTAATGAGTATGGATGACAGAGTGATCTGCTAATCAGCATCTTTGAGAGCCTGTGGCCAGATTTTGGTTGGTTTGGTATATCCTGTATTTTAAAGATTAATATCTCATGTCTGCTAACGGGGTAGGATCTATTTTCGTAGAATTGCCAGGGAAAGTGTGAATATATATGTAGCATGATCCATACAGTGCTATCATTTCAAACATACACCATATTTATTTATTTATTCATTTCTGCGTGGTTCAACAGTTTACATAATATGATCATGACCATCACGGTAGTGATCACTAGATTATGATCATTATATATTTGACATTGTAAATAATACAGAGGTATGGCAATATAAGCTTAATGCTTGAGAGATTGCCACACCTTATCATCTAACAATATATTTGTTAAAGTGGTAGAAGAAGAAGAAAAAAAGCAAGCTTTGGCCAGAAAATGTCTACCATGTCTTTAAAAAGTGAAAGATTCTGTTAATTAAGTGTCTATTAATGATTTTACCTTAGTGATTCTATGCATTTTGTAAGTTAGAATAATTCAAAGACATAAACCAATATGTTCAGTATGGTGCAAGGCATAGAGGAAACAGAGCTATATATGAGCCTATAATAGCATGGCAACTAAATCTTCCTGTATCTTTTGTAGATACATCATAAAGGATGCTGTGCAGAATTATCTTTATGTGGGCCAGTATATATTGACCTGTCAAAGTGAACCATATCGTGTCTATGTAGTTTTCTTGATACATAGTGCATGAATGTATTGAGATATAAGAGGGTATTTCCTGATTGCACAGGAAATTGGGTATTCATGCTAAGAATACGGAAATACCAAATATAAGTACATAAACACATGCAGGACAGAGTTCATGTTGATCCAATAATTTGTATTGGAAATCTGTACTCAAGTCTATAATCTAGATCTATATATACCATTCGTGTACCTGTATATGTTGGTTATGGTTATGGGGAGGGTCTAATTTGATTAGGTTATTAATTTTCTTCTCAATGTCTTAAACTTTGCTGGGGGGGGGGGGGGGCTGGTAGATCATTTTTGAGGGGGGTCATGAGACCCGTCTAAAATCTTGTAATTAACCAGTTTTCCTAGGTTTGTGAAGATGACAGGTCAGTGAACACATGTAAGCTGGCATTATTAAACTCTAATTCGCCTTAGATGATATTCAATAAATAAATTAGAGGGAATGTTCAATAAACATGAAACCCCCTCCAATAGGTTAAATATTAATAAGAGGTATACATGTATAAGTAATGTATCACTGCTGTATTGAACATGTTCAGATCTCATAATCCACTTAAAATCAACAATTGAATTGTGAAATATGATCAGGTGCATTTACTGGTAGAATGTGTTTTCACTATCATAGACTCTTAGATATTTGGGACATGATTTCTTCAGAAATACATTGAGTGATATTGACATTGCTCTGTTTGGAGAATTAAGGGAATTGCTTGTGTTTTCTTGTTGTTATTGTTTTATTATGCTCACTGAAGCTAAAATAGAAGCAAAGTGGTTTACTGGTAGAAATATGTGATTATTATCATAGACTCTAAGATATTTAGGACATGATTTCTTCAGAAATACATCCAGTTATATTGAAATTGCTATGGTAGAGAATTAGGAAAATTGTTTTTTTTTCTTGTTTTTTTAAATTGTTTATAAATTACGCGCACTGAAGCTGAAATTGAAGTAAATTGAATGAATTGAGAATAAGGACTGGAGTTTAGCTGGGAAAGGGCCATGAATATGGTCAAAGTTAACCTCTCGATAAACCCCATGCTCTTGCCCAAACTGTCGCTAGGCGTTCAGCCGTAGGTATGGACAGACTGCATGTACAGTGAATCGTACCTACCTCGGCTTTTGTTACCTGAGGGCTCGGGAATATTCACATGTTGGATTTATTTGTAAGGCGATCGCTCCACGCATACAAATCAAATTTATCCCTGCAAATTCTCCCCTTAACCCTTTAACCCCCAGACCCAAACCCCAAGCAAAGTCAACCATCTGCAAACACCCCCCCCCCCCTTTTCTCTCTCTCTCTCTCTCTCTCTCTCTCTCTCTCTCTCTCTCTCTCTCTCTCTCTCTCTCTCTATGTAGTATCATTCACAATCACATTATGCTTTTGATTATGCTCGTTTGGCGGAGGAATTTGGAAGTCACATCTGGGCTTGTTACACGATACGCACAAAAGGGGTAGTGTTTCTTTCGGGAAGGCAGGTACGATCGATCGGTGGGAAAAAAGTAAGGAACGTGATTTTCATGTTAGTGGAACTACCATAACAACATTGTTATAGCATGGTGTTGTGCAAGTCAGTAGAATTGCATATTAGAAATCTTCCCTGCATGAATAAAACCCCATGAAGATTTGAAATAGGGAGTGAAGAAGGAATTTTTTTTGTGAAGAAGGAAAGTTATTAGGGGTGTCTCATTATTAGCTTTGGGAAAGTTAATGTGATTTTTACCCTTAATTTGCATCAACAAATTTAGAATATGGTAGGTAGTGCATAAAAAGAGATTGATGCTTAAAAATTGATTATTTATATCGTCCTTATTTTCACGAAGTGACGGTAGTGAGGAAAATCGTAACGCAAATTGAATGCAATTTTTTTTCACTACCGTCACTTCGTGAAAACAGCGATGAATGTAGTATGTATTAGAGTTATACCGTGACGTAATCTTGTATAGAAAAAAATTTAACTCATTTTTAGCCATTTTTTGGTTTTACTAAATAAGGTACAAAAACTTCAATTTTATCTAAAGGAGTCCAAAAGTCAATGTTCATGAAGGAACTTGGTGAAAGTTCAAGCGAGGTATAAAAGTGTTTTATTTTGCAAACAAGTCGGCCATATTTTAGAAAAAATTGTCAACAGAATGAACCCTGTAAAATCCAAGTACCATGTACACATCGTGTTAATGTATAGTTTTATGTAGTTTTATGGATGTATCCTCCTTGTTTCTTTTGAGCAAGCGAAACTACTGCAGTGTCAGTGTAAATCACTCTCATCGTCTAATGGCCAGGCCTTACAAGACAATTCTGAACTCTCATGGGTATTTGTTTCTCATCTTTCAATAAAATTGTCTGTGGTTTGGCACTTGTTTGAATGTGTTCATCTATCTTCCATGGTCCATTGGAGCTTAGGTTGTAAATATTTACAAGGATTTAGCATGTAGGCATAAGGTAAGGTGTTTTTTGCAGACTTTTTTTAATGTATTACGGTAGTCTGTTATTTGAGATCTGTGTATGGTGTAATATAGGTAAAGAGAATGCGCTTGGTGAAAAATGATTTAATACTCTTGGGTGACATTGTGGTGTGTTGTTTGAAAGGATTAAAAGAGTAATTCCACCTTTGTAATAAGCTGCGGGCTAGTTCTAAGGTTGCTGTAAGCAAGAACTACGACCATCTACGATCTTTAATTAGATTGGTGTATGCAACTGCAAGCTTTGATTTCTATAAGGGAAGTTCATTTGTGTGAAAATAAGAGAAACAGGGTGGCAATAATTTGAAAGAAATCAGATGAATGATCAGATATTTATGAATGTTTGAAAGGTGAGATTACTAAATCCATTTGATCTCAAATATTGGACAATTAGGTCATTAGATTATGACATTTCATCCAAATTGTTCCTGTAGACTTGTGTTTATAAAAACAAATATTTATTATACATTTTTCAATGATCTTAAACATGAATGGTTCAAATTAGAAGCTATGGTTTATAGGAAAAGAATTTTCATTCTATAATTTTTTTTAAAATAACGTTTCTGTTTGTATAAAGGGCCCTATGAACTTGCCTGAGTTTCTCATACATTCTTTAGTTTAGTTTAGCGTCCCTGCCCGCTTCCTTTTTGGGGGCCGCCTCCTATTTTTTTTTTTTTTTTAATTTTTTGAAAGAAAAAAACATGAAAAACACTGCTAAAATGGCTCTATTTCTGACTTTAAAAAAAAAAAAATTGTCGGCGGCCATCTTGAAAAAAAATAGCCTCGACTGTCAGGGAAAATGTACCGAGCGGCCATTTTGAGCGGCCATTTTGAAATAAAAAATAAAAAGGGCCTCCTCCTTCCTATTTTTCGAAAAAACAGGACACTAAACATGTCTTTTTTTTATTTGGCCTTATTTAGGTAAATACAAGCATAAGGATACCAGCTTAACGATCGATACCCATAAGACCTCACAAATATTATCTCTCTAGCTTCATTTACTCAATGGCACCAGAAGTCTGAAGCTTAGACACTGGTATATTGCAAAACGCTGTGCAGCTATTTTCATTTGCTGTGTTCATATTTTTATAAAGTTAGATGAGAGTAATATCATATTCCGGTTCGTCTTTCACGTTTGTCTGACTGCAGATCGTCATATCGTCAGATCATGTAATAGAAGAGAACGAGAGATCCCCCAAATTGATGAGGCTGGAATTGCTTTTTCTTCCATGCTTGCATGGCGGCTAGAGGTGAAAGTCTCCAACATAAATCCTTTGCGATAATAAACACGGCCAGGCCCTCTATAGTGAGCTGACGATGTCTCTCATTACAGCAGAGTGTGGACTTTGTCCCCGCCCCTTCCTCATGTTCCCTCAACCCCCCTCTTGCCTCCTCCACTCTCAATCGCTGTCTAGACATCCGGACACTTGGAGTTGGTTAAAGGCCTTGTTAGGGTGTGAAGTAGTGAAGCCATGTGGGCCTTATATTTTTCATATTCATGTATAGGGCAACATTAAAAACACATGGCTGTTTTTCCCCGAAACTGTCTTAAGTGCAATTTCGCAGGCATCCTTTAATTAACGTTTTTCAAAAGTATGTCGGTGAACTGCAACTGTGATATCATATTTTTGTATCTACCTTTCAGTTAATGCTCTCTTCTCCTATACTCCTTTTTTTCCAACACTGAGTTAATTAGTAACTTGTGCCTCTGAATGTGTGTACGGATATATGGCGCCATAACATGTTATGAATCATCATAAGGAACCATAAAAGCTCATGTCACAAACATTTGTGATGCATTTATGTGCTGCTTACAATCAAAATGCAGTTAAGTTTTATATTAGAATTGCCACCTAGCTTTGTACAATGCACACTGTAGTCATTCTTGCATGACGGTGATCCCCTATGACTAAGCTCAACCTGTTTACGTGCAAATGACAGACCATAAATATTTTATCTATTCAACCTGAAACGCGAGTCGGTGTTTACAATAATCTTTGACTTTCGGTCATATTTTGTTCCACTCTTTCAATGCATATTGGATGTATACATTACATTTGTGTCTTTTTTTAAGGTTAAGGTGGTGCTCTGTGGTGATGTTCCATCGCTTGTCATGTTCGATAGAAAGTCTAGTTTGGGAAAATATGTTTTTGTTTTTTTTAAATAAAGAGGAATGGGTAGGACAGATAGATAAAAACAAAGGGAGAGGGATGGGAGGGAGGGGTGCGGGAGGGAGGGAGGGAGGGAGGAAAGGAAGGGGGGAGAGGGGAGGGGGTGCGGGAGGGGGTGCGGGAGGGGTGCGGGAGGAAGGGAGGAAAGGTTGCACTTCTGAATTTTGTTAGGAGGTAACTTATTCCAAATATTGTTACAGTATATTTTACTCCTTATGTTTCACTTAAGTTTATATGCTTTTGATTGCAAATCACTAATATTTTTGTCTCTCTCTTTCATTTTTATCTTTGCATATTTTCCTCCTGCAATTCATCCCGCTTTGTGACTGTTCATTATTCAGGTAAGTCAAGATCTTGTTATTTTATCAGATTGAGATGGGGAAAATATTTTGAGGAAAAAAGAGGAATTAGGAAGAAGTAAAGTATACTGATAGAGAAGAGAGAAAAGGAGAAAGACATACAGATAGATAGAAATAAGGAGAGAGAGAGAGAGAGAGAGAGAGAGATAAATAGAGAGAAATAGAGAGAAATAGAGAGAAGGAGAGAGAGAGAGAGAGAGAGAGAGAGAGAGAGAGAGAGTTGGGTGAGCGTGATGAATCACATCTTGTAACAAAAATACTTATTGGGCACTTCAACCGAACAAAAGATTCACTAAAGATGGATTTTAAGATGAAGACAAAGCCACAACGAAGAAGACGAGGAATGAAAAAGGGCGAGAACATGATGATGATGATGATGATGATGATGATGAGGCAAGCAGCTAGCATCCAGACACAAAGACAGACATCATCGGTGTTTGGTTGTGTCATCTATTTACTCTGTATTCGCTTACCTTGTCCCCATCGACTGGGTTAGTTTGCTCAGTGGTGGCGGCGAACTGTAGGCAGCTAGGCAGACAGCCACGTAATGGCAGCACTTAACCTTGTCTATATACACGCATGCAAATGGGAGAACCATTTTGAATGTATGTGAAGATGCTGTTTGATGGTGATGTGATGTAGGAGGATGGCATCACTTTGCCCATCTTCCAGGTCCGTGTGGTATAGTGATGGCTTCCTTGTAGGAGTGTGCAATACCGGTAGGCCATTTTCGTAATGTAACCAAATTTAATATGTAAGCCTTTGTGGAGTGCCTCGATACAGAAATGACTTCCCCTCCTAGCAACACTTAATATATGCAGTTTGCATTCTGACAATTGAAATACTAATCAGGTGAACAAAATAATTTGTATTTCAAGAGGCACTTCACAAAGACTCATGTATTAAATCTGGTTTCATTACGAAAATGGCCTATTGGACTGAATGTGTGTTGACTATAGAAAATTAATAATCTGGCAAAAATTGAAAAATTATCCTATTCATGTGTTTCTCGATCTTTACAAAAACAGACACCTTTAATATCAAAAGATAAAACACTTCAGTTAGAGATTTTTAATTTTCATATTAAACTATTCTAAATTGATTTACAATTATTTAGTCTACAAACTTGACGATAATATAATTGGCTTATAGATAATTGGCTCAAAAGAAAGTAATACATTCTTAAAATATAGCATGCTCTGTAAATTCATAGTATGCCTAATCCCTAGCCATTCAAATTTAATAGATGTTTCACGGTTCTCACCATGAATGTATTTATTTATAATATGCAAGGTTTAATTCAAATTGCACATTTTGTCCCCATGATTGGCGTTAATTGGCCTTTGTAACAGTCACAGTTAATAAATAATTTGTCAAAATGAGTTTACCTCGCAGTGCCAGATTTTATAATTTATGAAAGTCACCTCGCTTGGCTGTGGACCTATACCTATGACATCATCAAGTCAGAGAAAAGGGGATTGTGAATGAATAGAGCCCGTTTTAGAGGGAAGCGGTTTCCATGGAAACTTACATCACGATTCGCTTTCATCAATGGATGAATGAATGAGCTAGTGCCAGAATTATTTGACTCATTCTGTGCATAGGCTTTTTTTGCAGACTGTATTTTTACTGTGAAGTAGTATGATGTATTTTATTTCAAAATGTATTTAATGTATTCAAGCGATAGGTGTATAGTATGTTTACCCCTTTGCTGTTAAGTATGAACAAGTGTAAAAGCTCTTTACACCAAGCAGTTATTCAATAGTATTTTTATATTGTGAATGAAACATTGAAGATAACAGGCTGCTTTCATTTGAACTAGTTTTAATTAAGGTAAATCTGATGGGTTTTCATGAATATAGGCACCGTATTCAGTGGTTAAAAGCCCCACATGGTCAATTTTGTGGAAGGTTTTAAGGCAGACTATGTTTGGTCATGTAAGACTACTTTTCTTTGGCTTTGGTCCATGATGTTTTCATTCATTCATTCCAATTTGTGTTGAGTCATTCAGCATCACCGTAATTGTACATCTCTCTTGCTCCCCTCCCTCCCCCCCCCCCCACCCCTCATAAATTGACATTTCAAGGATGGGTGAGCGAAAAAACGAGGCGGCACGACAGCGCTGTCCAAGACTAATTTGGAGGTGTTCTCGTCCCGATGGTGTCCAGTTATAGTTCTGTGTGTATCATCTGGCCTTAGCAGATCAAATCTAATTATTACAACGTTGACGTCAACTCATCCGCGGGATTGAACACAACACATCCTTATTAATTTAGATTGTCTCATTGTCTCATATTCAAGGCTGTTGTTTCAGTCGATGGTTTCAGTATACATCCATCCTCTTGTTTCTTGGAATGAGATGTCAGAAGATTGATGACTATTTTCATAGTTGGCTGATGTTTGATTATCCAGTTTCTGATTAATCAACTGCGAAAAACTGCTCAGATTATTCTGGCTGCATTTCATTTTGTGGTTAATAATGATTGGCATTTGTATTTTGGGGCAATTGTCCTAATTTTTGGCATTTTTAAATTTAACCAATGAATAACTCAATTTGTGTTATGAATTAATGTGGACATGCTAAAAACATTTAAGTCAATATGTGAAAATATTGATCAAACCAAAATAATTCAGATACAAATGTAAATTAAAGTCACACTTACTTGAGCAACAAATAATATGATAGAAAATGAAGTTCATTTAAGTATGCAATATGTCTGAAAAAGTGCAAGGGTTATCAAGTTAATACTCAAAACAATATGACTGCTAACATCAAAAGTCAATCTGCCAAATTTATATTGAAAACAAATTCCTATTGCATTACTGATTACAATACATTTAAAGCACTTAAAGATTTATCATAACCAGGATAAAAATAAATTTGATTAATGATTGTAGTGATTATCTGTATAAATGTGTTTGCTTGTGAAAATACAATAATACATTACAAGATGCAAGGAAATCAGGGGAAAAGTAAGGAAATATATTATATATCTATAATGTATGCCAAAAATGCATGTATGCATATCACAAAAATGCCATACTGTATCTGAGACAGATTCATGCTAAATCTTGGGGGGAAATCAGTCATTTTTATCACTTTTTAGGGAATGAGATCTTAGATGAGTCATCACATGTCTTCCAACCATCTCTCTGTTATCTCTTGAATCAAACATCCTGAGGGGGGAATTAGGCAAAGCAACATTTGGAAGTGACGTCCAAGCCTGTGACAAGATGGGTTAGAAGATGCTGGATGCGGAGTACTGCATGGCGAGGAGATAGCATCAGTGGTATAACTTGAAGAAATGAAGACGGATCTGGGTTGCCTTCAGGTGGAGGCTAATTATTCAAAATCTTGAATGCGAGATGCATCGAGGCAATGTCTGCCTTGCTTGAAATATGATTTAATTTGGGGGTCGTTTGTGTAAAGAGTGAAGACTATGTGCAAAATGCTTTACTGGTGGACAGGCAGAATTGGATGATTTGTAGGATTTTTTAGATTTTTTAGAGGAATGGATTATGGATCAGATGTTCTGTCAGAAAGGTCATTGGTGCCAACATTTCTGTACTTAAGAATGAATATGAACTCAAAGAACCTAAAGTCAAATGTGAATCTTATTCTGGTGGTTATCGAAAGTGGGAAAAGATACATGAGTTCTTGAATAGAGAAACAAGAACTATACTAGGTTTGAATTAAATTATGCAAGTGTGGTTTATTTTGTCTACAAAAGTATTAGGGGATTTAGAATTGAGTTGTAACAAAGAAACAAACTAAAGATGTTAACAATGGTTATATTGGAACTTTATGCTATGAGCCGGAAATAGGTTTAATCATATTGTTACTGGCCTTATGGCTTTCAGCAGGTAATATGTGTACTAAAAGAAAATGGATAGGATATTATGGTTAATAAATTGTACAAAGAGTTATTGAAATTATGGTTTTAGTTATAATCATAAGATTTGTTGAATACTTCCTGATGAGAACATGAGCCATGTAAATTTGTGCAATGAAAAAAAAAATTAAAAAATTCTATGTCTAAAATGTTGATCGCTCAAGCAGCGGTATTAAGAGAGTCTGAAGGACAGACTAATGATTATATTGACTTCTGTATGTACAGTACAATTCATGTCATTACCCTTATAGATTTACTCATAGACTCTAAGTCTACTGTACTAATGATGGTCATGTAGGCTAAGCCAGACAATTAATCTTGTACAATAATGCCACCAGTATGTCATCCTTCCCGTTAATGAAAAACTAGTCTTCTTACCCATTGAACCATTTTGGTTGCTTATCATTCCATGTAACAATGACATTGATTTCAAAATTTTGACTCGGCCCTAATTAAAATGCACCCAACCTTTGGTCATGTGTACATATATTGTCCAATCATCCCCCCTAAACAGTTACAAAATGCACTCATTAAAAAAATTAAAATATTAAAATGGAAACAAGTTTGTTTATACAGGAGACAATATTCTTTAACCCAAAGCTTTCCAATATACATTTTCAAGCATTCCTACATATATTACCCAGCTATTTCCATTACTTTACTCATGAATGTCAAGTAATTTAACCCCTTGCATATGGGAAACGAGTGGCCCATGTATAAAGCCTATGGTAATAAGAGAATGCAGTACCCAATGGGTTATAGTAATAAAAGGATGCCACTTCAGTGCTGTATGATTGCTTCTAAAACCATACACATGATTTTTAATATCAAATATTTGCATGAACAAACTTGACCTTTCCCCCATTCGTTCTCCCACAGCGTCTGAATGTACTGGCGATATTGTTATACAAACATTAATGGTTTTCATTGGGTATATAAGCGCTGCACCCAGGCCCAATCAATTCTTTGGTGTTGTAATATTATTAAGTTTTGGGGGAAAAATCAATATCTAGATGTGGCAGGACTTGCTTGCATGGTGCTTGAAGATTACCCTGATTGCTTGTATAGCTGAAAGGCTGTTTTCTTAAAAGGGGAATGGAGAAATGTCAGGGTGGAAACTGGAAAATAATAAAGCGCACAAGTGTTTTAGGATTTTGATGATGTAGGAGAGAGAAAGGGGTTGGATAAACGGAAATGGGGCTGCAAAGGGGAAATTAAAGCAATTGATTGATGGTTCAAGAAAGTGTTAGATGTTTACATTCATCCCTTAAAAAATCCCTTGAAAAATCCTTTTAAGGGAGAATTTTCTTGCTTCGTTAGAGGATTTTTAATGGGATAATTGGTGACAGACAGCAATTAAGAGGATAACTAAAATCCAGATTTTTGGCCTCTGTGGGACAGCACCTTAGGTTTATTTTTTTTCTCCACTTTACAGGGTGCTACAAGAATTTTTTTCACCACTTGCCCTGTTGGGCAAGTGGGTTTTCAATTTACTTGCCCAAACAATATTTCCACTTGCCCAAAACTTTAAAGCGAAAAAGGACTCGAGGTTAAAGCATTTATTATCTCGTAATGATAAGTTAGTGTTTTAGATAGCAAATTAATGCACATACATGTACAGTGTAACTGTACTGAATAATAACCTAATATGTCAAAGAAAATGGTCAACAAAGGATGGTTGAAGGTTTAAAAAACGCATTTTATTGATTCTCCATAAATAATCAGATTCACATGAATCTCGGCAAGGTAGAATGGTTCAAGCAGGTTTAAGTTTTTAATATTCAGTCATGTAAAAAAGCATAATGACCCTGTTGTAAAAAATATGATACAAAAAAGGCATTTCGGAACGAACCCTCGTTGTCTGTTGTGTTCGTAGTTCGCTTTCTTGGCTGGCGGTGCCTCCATGTTTACTAGCACAATCGAGAAAAAACAGCTGATCAACGCACGTGTGTGTCTGTGCAAGCCGCTGTCATTTGGAAACGTAGGCTAATTTTCAGCTGTTAATAATTTGGGTCAACTCTTCCATCAAGAAACGTCATGTAAATAATGGGTAATCAACTATTTTAAATAAAGTACGGACATTTTTATTTCATCATTCACTGCTATAAATATCATGCCAAAATTTGTAAATTCTTACTAAATAATAATATTGAAGATATTTTACGATAAATCTCGGATAAGTATGCGAAAACTAGACTAAACAACGTCGCTAAAACCATGAAAACAAAACAACAACGGCTTATATTCTGGGGGTCTCGATACTATTATCAAAATGACTCGCTCGGTCGGATCTTGAGACCGCAGTAATAAATTGAAAACGAGACAAAAACATTCATCTGATTTATATGAGCAGCGAGTTTTAAATAATATGTTCACAATCATTAACAGTCATTATGAATAAATATCAAACATTTGACTTTTTGTACTTACTAGAAAATCCCTGTTGTTTATTCCATTCCGATTCGCACGTGTTCATTTCCCTAGAATAATGACGTCATATTTGGCGTGATTCAACCAATCGGCAATCAGAGAATAGCAAAGGCCTGTCGGTGCGGCCTGCAGAGCTAGAGAGAGAGAGCGCGAATAAGCTCGCAGCTGGTACGATCGCGCTAGCTGTCTCTAGCTAGCTCACGGCCGGCCGTGCGTGGAGGCGGAGCGGCATTCATGGCTTGAAGTGTCACTGTTGCATGCGCGCTGAGCTAGCTGAGCTGGCTAGCTGTCTGTGAAGTTTTTTCGAAATCGGAACGATCGCTTTTTTGCTTCTGGATTTTGACGACGGGTAAGAAGTTGACGGGTGAATGGTAGAGTTCTTGGACACTAGGAAATTACTGTAAAAGTATCACTTGCCCGAATCGGGCAAGTGATAATTTGATTTACTTGCCCGACGGCTCAATTTGGTTGCCCCGGGACGTCGGGCAAGCGGGTTTGTCGCGCCCTGCTTTATTAAACTGCTATGCAGTAATCCATTATTTTTAATGAAAATAATCTGTTAAATAAATACACTGTTTAAATAATCAGTTGTATTGAAACATCTTCCTTAATCCAAGAAGATTATTTGGTTTTGATATAAAATGTATGAAAATAAATGATATATTGCATATTTAGTCAGAACTATGTACAATTCTTTCCCTGGCCTGGAAATTAAGATTTTATGAAAAATATATATTTCACTTAAGCTCATCAATGAGTAGTGCCCGTCTTTGTTAGATTTCAATCTGAATGATTGTAGCTGTCAGTGTCAGTAGTGTTTAAATACCTCGAATACAGCAAATCACTGAATCTTGCAAGGAATTCATATGTGATATGGCGCCCTCTGTAGGATATTTATAGCACATGTCTGTGGTCATCAATCCTGTCTATGAAAACCGGCATTCAGCAATGGATTATAACACCACAGTATTGAGTAGTGTAGTGGTGAGAGAATTTGAAATTATATGAGGAAATTATTTGAGGAAATGAAAGAAAAAAGAAAAGATTTGTGAGAAAAATATTTTATAAAATGTAATGAGTCAGTGGTTTGTGACACCACAGTATCGAGCAGTTTACAAGTACAGTGTGTAGTGAGGGAATTTGCAATTTTATGAGGAAATGGAACAAGGTTTGTGAGAGATGCGTTTGACAATATGTAACTTTTAGTCTTTTAATACAAAGCCATACATTTTGTAGATAACTGAGGTTAGGATCTATGGAAAAGTACGTGTATTCAACAGCTAAAAAGTTATGTTATTAATGAGCTCATGATATAGTATTTGTCCTGCTATCTCTAGGCTCTTTAGATGAAAATCTCAATTACCAAATGTTTATGTCAATAGATACTGGTTTCAATGACTATTGCACAATAGATTCCCTACTTTGGTGTCCAGATTTAAATACATAAAAACTACAATGTTAATATATTCAGGAAGTAACATTTCCTTTATGAAAACGAGAGAAAAGTAAACACTGTCAGAAAGATAAAGAGGGACTAGGAGGGGGAAAGGAGTGTGCATGGAGTGAGAGAGAGAGAGAGAGAGCGAGAGGAAGGGAGAGAGAAAGAGAAAGAGAGAGAGAGAGAGAGGGGTGGGGAGAGCTAGAGAGAGACAGAGCACTAGAGAGAGACACACACACAGATAGAGAGAGAGAGAGAGAGAGAGAGAGATAGATAGGGAGAGAGAAAGATAAATGAGGGAGAGGGGGGGGGAGAGCAAGCGAGAGAGAGAAAGAGAGAGAATAAAGGAAGAGTTCTACATTTAGAACATAGAAAATTCTGAAGTCAAATACCCAGACATGAATAAGAGGATGGTAGCATAAAAACAGATGCCCTCTAAGTTCAAGGTCAATCAGTCAGATGGATACAGCTAGCCCATGATCGTAAGATGGGAAATTGATTTACCAATCACTTGGATGAGCTTAGTAAGATCAGTGGCAAAGGCTTTCAAATTTGTGATGAATTCAACGAGAGAGATCTCCTAGTGACACCATTGTGCATACATTTGGTAAGTTTTTGTTTGAGACATATTTCAGATGTCTCATGTTGGTTTATCTTACTGTCGCAGATGTACCACTTTTTTTCTTCTTCATTCGTCATTTGACGTAAGTAATTAATTGCTAGTGATTGATTCAGTGTTGCATATGCATTTGAATTCTGAAACCTACCTAGAAAGTTATTCTGCTGTGTGCATACCATATACCAGTGCAATCCATAAATTATCCGATCAGGAACCCCTATTACATGTACCTTGCAGTTGCAAAATCAAAGTGAATTTTGTTATTTTGTGTTACTTTACTTTCAGCCCTGGAATGTGAATAATGTGATAACAAATTTCTAAAATTATTATCTGTATCATATCATCACCTATTCTGTCAGACATGATTTTCTTTAACATCCTCATTTTAGAAGATGTGGAAAAGAGAAAGAAAATTGTCAACAAGAATGTATACTCAGTAATGATCTTAGTCAACTTTGACATTATAAATCCAACCTGAACAGAAACACATCAAGCAACCATTATCACTAACTCAATGAAATTCAATAATCTCTGTACTTTATAGATTCTTGATAATCTGAAAACTGATGATTGCATTATGTGTACTTATGATTTAATAACAAACCTCTATTTCTTGAAGAACCTCATCCCTTGTACAGGAAATTTGAGGAGCGGCAAGTTCAAAATTGCATGTTATATGATGATAATTGGATATTACTCGGAGCAATTTTATTAAGGGATTCCAATATTCGGAAATTATGGGAAGTAGGCCAAATATGCTACAGGGTATTGGAGAGTTCAACGCATGTCCTTTTCCAAGTGTATTCACTTTTGTTGAATAAAAACTGAAGATGTGCTTGTATTCAGAGTAGTATACATGGAAGAATGGTAAAAGTATGAAATGTTTTGGGATGGAGATGGTGGTGAGGGGGGGGGGGGGGGGGGGGCTACACTTGGGCTTAAAAAGTACAAACTTTTATTTTTAAAAGTTTACTTTACTTTTGAAGCAGACTGGTACCTCCAAAGCTCATGGGGTAATATTGAACCAAAAAGTATTTGTCATGTTTTTAAAATCCTTGTCATGATTAATTTGATATTTTTTATGTACACAATGAGAAGACTTGTTCTATAATAAACACTGCACACTTGCCTGCTGTACAAAGCTGTGACAAAACTCTGCTCGATCTGACATGAATTTTGTTTCAATATTATTATCCACAGACTTGTGTCATTGTGACATTCAACATTACAAGTACTGAAGGGGAATAAGGAGCAATATATCATACTTCACTGTGTCTAGCTGATATATACTCCCCTGTATTCTTTCTGTTCTAATTTTATGGACAATGACTCCATGGTCTTTGAAAGTATATATCTAGGTTATGTCAAAGTTAGATTATTTTACTATGTACTTTGGAACTAGATGGCAAACAACAATGTCAATATTCCTGATGTTCCTACAAGATAAATAGTTCCCAATATAGACTTTTCTACAATAAATACTGGTTAGTATCAAAGGTTAACACCCCCGAAAATCAGTTTTTTTTTTCACCTTCTATTGTCAACTACCCGGTATTAATCATCCATATATTTTCTGCTGAATATGATTTTGCAGACAAATAGTTTTTTTTGATAGCTTGAAAATGTAAAATCATGCACTTGTAGATCTACATGTACATATTTGTTGCTGTGGGTTAAGAAAACACAGAAAAACATATTGTCGCCTGGCTGGCAGAAGGGCGCTAGCTCGAAGTTCAGGTCAAAAATCAAATGCTAAAAAGCAGAAGGACATTAGCCTTAAATTGCCTCAAACTTTTATAAAACTGACTTATTTCTGAGAAAAAAATTGTGGCCGTGTTGTACTATAATATTTCTATTAGTCTTTTAAGTTTTAAACCATTTTTTGGGAGGGAAAGCAGTTTAAATATAAACAAATCTTTAAATGCGAATAATTCGGAAAGTAGTGTTCGAGTCGCTAACGCCCTTCTGCCAGCTGGGCGACGATATCACAATGATGATCATTGATCTTGATCTTGATTTGATACAATTGCAATTGGAAGAAATGGTCTTTAGTAATTTGTAATAGAGATAAAAATTATGTTTGGGTGATAAAGAGGTCAAAATGTTACCAAAGGTATTACACTGGCCTGTTGTACCTAATCATAATTGCCAAATTATTAAATGCTTGCCATTATGCTTTTTAAAAATTCATAAAGATAAGAGTGGTCTTGTGGCTTAGAGACACCGTTTTTATTATTACTATCGTTATCATGGAATCATGGGTTTTTTCTCTTTCATTGAAATGGTAAGTGTAGGTGGATAGTATTATCATAAGTCGTGGGCTGCGCCATTCTTTACATGTTATTCTTTCTATTCAATTCTAATTATGTTTGAAGAGACAACCCCCATATATAAACACTAAAACCACTGTGAATACCTGCTATTATATTACTCTCAAAAGAAACAACTGTGAAAGCAATTATTCACAAAATTTGTTATTATTTGTTCTGAATTAGCCCAACCATATAGTGAATATGTCACAAAGATGAGATGAATTCTTTAATCATTGAAATTTGATACACTCAATGATGTAGGTAAACAGAACCGATAGTGTTGGGTCGAATATTGAAACCACTCAGTCATGCAAGTTTGTATTTAACTTGAGGTTTTTATAAATTCTATATTCATGAGAGAGAAAGAAATAAGTAAATAGACATATTCCATTTACTTCCTCTATGAAATTCCTCATGCACACAGTATATACCGGTACTTCAGTTTCTGTACAATATGAGCTTGTATAAAAAGAGGAGAATAATTCAGGAGTTTGAAGTCACAAAGAACACCATTAATCATGCATCTAACTACAGTTCAAGAATATCATCCAGCCTGTGGCGTTGCTTATTTTCTTAGCGAATCATGATAAAAATATTATGAATTGAGTTCTTTGATGCTTGTTGGCTCTCTGCTGTGTATTGCCTCTGGTTTGCCATTGGGGTAGGTGGTAGTTTAGACCCTGTCTGTCGAAGTGCTTGGGATTGTGACAACATATTGATACTGTATGTGGGACCATTGTGGATTATTCACCTAAAAGGAGATACCGGTAGCCAAACTGCTTTGAGTCGAGAATATTTTTCTTTCACATTGCGTAAGTATGATCATTTTGTAGAATAGACTTATGCATAGTTCTGAATTACTTGGCTCATTAACATTAACATTTTGAAACCCTTTTTTTACATGGCATTATGGACTATGCTGGATTTCTAAAATGTCTAGAGCCTTTGAAGTATTTTGTTGATTGAAAATGCTAAGTGTTTTTAAGCATGGAGTGACAGGAAATAAATCCAAGATATTTATTGTTTGTGAGTATATACCACCCTCAAACAAAATGCCAAGTGATTATTTATTTATTTATTTATTTATTTTATTTTTTTATTCTTTACGCATTATCACATTTAATTCCTTTTTGCATTTCCCCCGAAATTGATTGAAATAGAAGGTTTACCTGTGAAAAGAATGCAAATTCACATTTTGCTCAAAAGTTTTCCATTAAAGCTGTTAAAACAAACAACAACAAACTAATGTTCTTCATCCTAATACTGAAACAGGTAAAAAAAAATCATATTGAGTGTTCCATGCAAAATATTAAACGCAAGATTTAACAACATAAACAATACATAAACCCCCAATGTGATTCTAGGAAGTTATTTTTTTAAAACAAATTTTAGTAACCTAGTAGCACGGACAGGGCTTAATATGGAGAGTAAAAACTCCAGCCCTAATTAATGGATTATACACATGTGATATTAATCTAGATACAGCCAGTCACCTGTCCTTCTTCATATATATACCCTTGCTTAGACTGCCATATATTTACCAGCCTGAACGTCAATTATATTGACCCTTTAAACAAAAATACAATCAATAAATGAATAGGTGTGAGACCTCAGAACTTGTGAGTGTAAATAAGGTTGATATATATGCCACTGGCAATTTATCTCCCCTCAAAATAGAGTTATTTGGGTAAGAAATGGAGAGTGAAAGTATTGAGATACGTGCTGTAATCAAATGACTTTTTCTAAGGTGGTCTCACACGGCTCTTTCTTTCCATATCTGTGATCTTCCTCCAAGTTTTTAATGTATTTCTTTTATTATTTTCTACTTTCTTTTTTCTTTTACAGTACAGTGCTTTCAATCAAGTTACTGACTTTAAAACCCCCTTCCCTCTCTAATTCCCCATTTTTTCTCTTTCTCACGTTCCCTTTTTTTTCACTCTCTCACGCTGCCCTTTATTCCTGACTGCTCTATCTTTCCCTCTGACTGTTTTCTTTCTGAAAATTGTCAAATTGTGAATAACAATCAACCGTCAAAACCCCCAGTGCAATGTGTGTGCAAAATAACTGCCTCAAATATCTTCAGAATGCTTTTTTTTTTGTTTTTACAGTGACAAACAATGACTGATTGCAATTTTCCAAGAATTACTGAAATGCTTGAGAGACCTTGTCCTGTCCATCCTGTTTGACAGACTAGAGTCAGATAAAATTACCATTTGTTGGAATGTGTAGGAAATGAAAGGAAAATGTGAAGATAACCAAGGCAGAATAGGGGAGGGGGGAGGGGGGGGGGGGCTGGAATTTAGGGCAGAACTCTGAGCTGGATTTAACAGCCACTGCTTACACAAGAGATGATATAACAGGGTGTAATGGTGATTTTAATTTATTTGATTTTTATGCCTCCGCCACCGAAGGTGGTGCCGGAGGCATCATGTTTTCGGGTTGTCCGTCCGTACGTCCGTCCGTCCGTACGTCCGTCCGTCCGTACGTCCCGTTTGACCGTTATCACAATATCTCAAGAACCATTTAAGATTTAAACTTAAGACTCGGGAATAGTATTTATCACCATAGGAAGACGATCTGATTAGATTTTGGAGTACGTAGGTCAAAGGTCACAGGTCACAGAGGTCAACTTATGAAATTCCTTGTATTGAGTTTGTTAGCGCGATATCTCAAGAACCATTCGAGATTTAAACTTCAAACTTAAGGATAGTATGTATCACCATAGGAAGACGATCTGATTAGATTTTGGAGCACGTTTGTCAAAGGTCAAGGGTCACAGAGGTCAACTTATGAAATTCCATACATTGAGATTGTTATCATGATATCTCAAGAACCACTGGAGATTTTAACTTCAAACTTAGTGATAGTGTGTATCACTATAGGAAAACAATCTGATTACATTTTGGGTCACGAGGTCAAAGGTCACAGGGCTCATTATGTATGCAAAAACAGCTTGTGATCGCGTTATCTGAACAACCGATTGATGGATTCCTGCCAAACTTTGGTCATGTATGTATCTTGCAGAGCTGATGAACTGATTAGATTTTGGGGCCACGAGGTCAAAGGTCACAGGGCTCATTATGTATGCAAAAACAGCTTGTGATCGCGTTATCTGAAGAACCGATTGATGGATTCCTGCCAAACTTTGGTCATGTATGTATCTTGCAAAGCCAATGAACTGATTAGATTTTGGGGTCACGAGGTCAAAGGTCACAGCGCACATTGTGTATGCAAAAACAGCTCGTGATCGCCTTATCTCAAGAACCGATTGATGGATTCCTGCCAAACTTAGGTCATGTATGTTACTTGCAGAGCTGATGAACTGATTAGATTTTGGGGTCATGAGGTAAAGGTCAAGGTCATGCGGCTCATTATGTATGCAAAAATAGCTTGTGATCGTATTATCATTAGAACAGATTGATGGATTCCTGCCAAACTTAGATCATTTATGTATCTTGCAGAGCCAATGAATGGTTCATAAGATCAAAGGTCATGGGCTCATTATGTATGCAAAAATAGCTTGTGGACGCATTCTCATTAGAACTGACAGATGGATTACTATTTAACTCAGGAAATCTTGCAGAGCCAATGAACTGAGTAGATTTTAGGGTCATGAGGTCAAAGATCAAAGGGTCATATATGTATATGAGAAATTGCTTGTAATCACGATATTCTGAGAACATGTTAATGGATTACAATTGAACTTGAATTTGAAAAATTTCTTCCGTTTCGGTTTGTAAAATTGCTCTATGACGGAGGCATCATTTTCGACTGCGAGCAGTCGAATTCCATCTAGTTGTTTACCAAGTTTGCTACTCTGAAATCATTGTCAATCTTTACTTGCAGGTGTTGTGGAGGAAAGACAAAGCATTTTTTTGGTCTGAATACTGCTTCAAAAAAATGGAACCTTTGAACTCATTCCTTGCATAGAGCAAATAGTCTGAACCCAGCACACAGATGCTCTGAACCAATAAAAGAAATAGGAGAGAAATAAAGAATCTGGCCTAATTTTTATACCCATTTTGAGTTTAAAGTCCATGATCGGATGATTAAAAGAGGCTGATTTAGAGATAATGTGCTGATTGTATAATCTCACGAAGGATACACCATGTAGAGATGGGACAGACTGCAATGTTCATAATGTGATACATACATACATACATATCGCTATTTATAGAGTGCCTAATTTACCATTGCTCAAAGTGCTTATGTGCTCATATGGGGGAAATCAGGCTTCAGTAAATTAAGGGTATCTTGCATGTCACTGGTTTGAAATTGAAATAAAAAGTACTTAAAAAAAAAAGGAAAAAAAGAATCAGTATTACTCTAATTTGTGTGAAGAAGCTTGAATTTCAGATTCTATAATTTTAAAATAATGTACACATATCAATGGCTTAAAATGGATATGATGGTTGTATGTACTCATCCAGAGTATATATTTTTGGGGCTTACTGCATGTACTTTCACTGGCCTTTTAATCCACACATAACATGCCTTCATTCAATCACCTAGCCATGTTGAATTGTGAATTGTTCCGCTGAGTCTCAATGAACGACGGTGGGTGCCAAGATTCACACCCTGAGATATGTCACATAGGTTCATGTTCAAAGCCAAACCTGGTTTGTTCTTCTCACATAATATATATATATATCCTTCACCCGTTAACCTTGATCTCTCAGGAGACATGTCTGTGTGAACACACCTCTCCGTGTGAACACAGTGTGAACACACCTCTGGCATCATTTCATACAGTGTCAAGCATGTCATGCTACGGTACTTTGACTGGGCATGAAGTATTTGAAACATTGAAAAATCCATTGAGGCTTGACGGTTGTGTATTCTGTGTGTTCAAAGATCGTTTGTGTATGTGTGTAGAGAAAGGATGAGTGCACTCTAGGCATGGTGTAAGGGGGTGGAACCGTAGATTTGGGGGTAACATCCATTACCCATGCCACTGTGGTTTGTACCTATCGTTGTTTTGTACCGGCCAGCGCCAGCTGTATGATTGTCTCGGTAGACAGCTGAGAACCGCAGATCAATGAATGAACTTCATAATACAGCAATGAATGAATGGGATAATCATCATTGGATATAGCTGACACTGGTCTCTATGCTCTCCTAACTGTCAAAGTGGAAGATAAAATTGGCAGATTCTTCTTTGCTTCGGATACTTGCGCCAGTATTAACAACTTGATATCATGATTTCAAACTTTTCTTCAGAAAATCAGTTGGTGGTTTATATATTTGGCCTTGCTCGGTGATTATTAGTGCAATACAATATCATTCTATTTACAGTTGTTTATTGCGATTGGAGGTTGTTGATGTCGGCTAGCTCCTTGAAGTATGGTTTTCATGTTGAGTTTCCTTGTTAACATTGAGTTCATTGATCTATAGTCTGGATTCAACACATCTTGTCATGAACAATTATCTATATTGGCTTTAGTTATGATGTTTGTACCTCAGTGATACCCTGCATAGATCACATTCTGTGGATTAAGAATTATTGGATTAATTAACACTTTTTGATCACTGTGATATCATGATGAAGTCACATAGACGTCGCTCTTATTCTCCAAGGTATGTATGTTTTTTTTAAGTTGATATTATATCTGATGTTAATATGGCAAGTAATAATAAAATGAAAAGGAAATGATAATTATCAATCTTGACTCTATATGGTACTCCAGTTTGATAACATTTCTTTTCTTAGAATTTTTTTAAAAAGGTATAAATGATCTGACTTGGCAATTTATCATTACATATACATATATGGAACAAAAGTTCAGAAATTATAAAAGACAAAGAAATTATGTAATTTTGAATAGATAACATTATGCAATATACATATCAACTTAATTGAAATATTTTGACATAATTACACAAGATTAGATATAATGTTGTTTTATGTGTACTACCCATTGACATGGTAATTGCTGAATGTCATATGGGATTTGTTGTATATATACCATAAAACTACACTTGTAGGGTACATATGCATTATGCAGGAATAGAGAAACATGTCAATTGCATTATGCAAATTATTGTATAGAGCTGTAGGGAATGTACTTAGTAGATATGAGGGATTAATCTCTTTACGGTAATTCCTGCTCAAGAGTTCCACAGGCAGCCATGCAGTAATCCAATCAACAAATACTTCATTTGCATACAGTAAGACAGGTTGCCCAGATAAGATCAGATCATAAAGCAATATAGTTTTACCATCCGTCATTTATTGAACGACCGATCGACCGCAGTGTCTTGTAAGAGTCCTTGGCCCGATGCCTCACACGTCCTAATCCACTTATCGTCTCCCTAGCCTACATCGAAGGCTTCAATGGCCAAACGCATGCTGCTGCACAATTAACCTTTAGTTGTATCGACGCAACATAATTAGCTTTCATTAATTAAAATATCGGGCATTGCCATGGCTGGGGTGGATTTGTGAGGGTAGCTCTAATGCCTGTGGACTGGTGTTTAATAGCAAGCTCTTTGAGTGGTCATCAGTTTACACCATACCAGCTTCAGTTGTCTAGGGGGAGTTGTCACACCATCTCAGTGGCATTGTTCTCATGAGGAATATATACTGCTAGTGCTACAAGTGACTGGCTGAATTTGCCTTGCGAGTGTGGAAAGTTAATTTCTTAAGTTGGAATAGATATTTACTTTCTTATCAGCTGGCTTTGTGACTTTCATGGAACAATATCATGGATCTTATTAGAAATGCAGATGTTATCTTGAAAGATTTTTGTGCAGGATATGAACCTGTTTTGAACTTTTGAAAGGTTCTGCTGTCCTTTCGGCTCAACAGTGGCACTGCAATTTTTTCCTTCTTTGCTGTAAGTTTATTCTCTTATGATGTGATTTTTAGTTACCTCTCTCGATGCATTCTTCCTCACATTTGTACATTAAGAAGCTTTAAACATTAGGCTTTCATACTGCTCAACTAACTTATAAATTCATTATTTACACTGTGCTGTATATCAATAAAAGTCAAGTAGGGAATGAGAGTGAATTGGTGAATTAATTATCTGACTTTGATTCATGAATGGTTGGCTCAGCTAGTGCCACCGGAATCACAGATTGATTTTTGTTTCGTTAATAGTACTTCAGAGAGTACATTAATTGATTGCAATTATGGGCTAGTCATTATACTCTAGTATTGTTTCTGAATCCCAGGGCATTTATTATGCATATGTTGACATATGACAGTGATTTGCTTTACAGATTTATTTCAAAGATGCGCTGTGATGATACTAAAAAAGTATTGAAGTTTTATCTGTGGCTCACTCAAATTTTAGTAAATACCAAATGACCTTATATTGACAACATTTTCCTGCACTCATTTCCTTACATGTAGTGTCTTAGTGTCCTGAATAAAAGTCAACTTTGTCAAATTCATTCAAGCAAAAATACCAAACAATTCCATTCTGAAGTCTGACAATCTCTGGGTTGTCACAATGGCTGTTTGCGACATTACAGCAGAATCAGGAAATAATTCCTTGAATTATCGTTTCCAGATAAGTGATTTTCCATTATACCGATTGAGTTCCAGACATTGCCAGACCATTGGGAGCTATTATTGTACAATCGTGCATGATGATGTACAACGTGGATTCTCCACATCGTGCATTCACTGTATCATGATGTGCCTCTCCATCCTTCCTTTATAAGAAGGATATGACATACTTGACTGGTTTTGGTTTCAAAAAGCTCTATTTCTTTCAAAGAAATAACATAAAAAAGAAACATCTGTGCTTGAATTGATTGTAGTTCTTATTGTCAGCAACAAGAAGTATCCTCTTATCAACTGTATCCACATTGTTCTTAAGAGGTCATATTCTTCTGTCAAAACTGGAAACCAGAGTAGAAATCTTGTCTCAGTTTTGTCCCGAGTATGCAGTCTAGTCCTCCTGTGCTGACTGAAGTTTAATCTGTTGCTATCTCACAGTACATGATTTTTCACATTATTTCTATTCAGATCTGTAATCATTAAAAAAAAGAGTTACAAACGATACCAAGAAACTGTTTAGTGTAGTCTCAGCATATTGTATCATCATGTTTGTCAAACCTCTTTTGTTTTTTATCTGTAATCAAAATTATAATTTTAATAATTCTCACCAGAAACTTTGGAGGCATCGTGTAGGCCTATATCTAAAACATTGAGATACTTACTAACTAAAATATTCCATGCTGTGTATATACTTGTATATTCAAGCTATAAGGTCATTTTTATTTCTGATTATCTGCCCAAGGCTTGTACATTTGACAACACCATACCTTAAATTAAGCCTCACTGCAGCAACATAATTACCAGGCCAAAATAACAGAAAAATAAAGGAAGTCAAGGATTTTGCGCTGAAAGTTTGACAACTTTTTTTTTACTCTGAGCTGAAAGTTGAAGACGCTTTCATTCTTTATGCATACCTCTAATGTTTTTCTGCCTGGGTGAATGGCATGCCAATAATGTCAGTCTTCATGTAATCACAAGAAATGTTTTCATGGCTGTTTGCATGTGTGCCATGTTGCTGGGAAGACGCTGTTTTATCGCTGTTTTATCGATGGGAGTAGAATATAAAGGTTAGGTTAAATATAAATAGGTTGAATATACAGGTTTAATTTATACACTGAATGGATGTGAGAGTCTTGGAGAAATACATGTATAGATCTGGAAAATATTAAACCACTGATAATATGAGTGAAAATGAAAGAAAAACTGAACTAACAGAGAGAAGGAGAGAGAGAGAGAGAGAGAGAGAGAGAGAGAGAGAGAGAGAGAGAGAGAGATGAGAGAGAGAGAGAGAGAGAGAAAGAGAGAGAGAGAGTAAGGAAAGAGAGAGAGAGAGAAAGAGAGAGAGTTAAAGGGGGGGGGGAGAAAGAAGAAAGAAAATATTTTATATATTTTCATGGCAACAATGGGTGTCTCAAAACAAACAAACCTGCAGGCAATAAATTGCCAATGCATGCAAGCAAAGCTAGTAATGCATGGAAATAAAGGGAATTATCAAAATTGATTTGTACTGCTAAAAAAGGTTGCTGACTTTTAGGGCGTAAAAAATTTGTATTCAATTCCAAAGAGGTTAATTTGCTAACAGTATATGGACCTCCTGTATTGACAGAAGATTTTTTATTACATAAGGCCGGGATCTTGCAGGGATTATATTGTATAATAGTTTCAAGTACCTGGTAGTAATTGGCCATGATAGATCCATGTAAATAGCTAGGGTAATTTAACTGGACTTTGAGAATACTGATAACATTTGCATGATGTCCTTTTATATATCGGCCAGCAGTGGGTTTGGAATGCCATAGTTTCAGCCCTCGGAAAGCCCCCGCTTGAATAAGTCCAGTATTCTGATCTTTTGTTTGTGTGAAGCCTCTTTTCTCATGTTTGTTGATAAACTGCTTTCTCGGAGTGGGCGAAACCATATTCCAGGCCAGTGAAATGGGGCCCAGTAAGAGGCATTAGAGCCAGAGACACGATTTCTTTTTCTTCTGGGGTATTCAGTGGTCAGAGAAGATATTCAAAAGAGGTATAATAAGAAAAGGGTCTTCTTCTTTCTCTCCACCCTAACCCCCCCCC
This sequence comes from Strongylocentrotus purpuratus, assembly GCF_000002235.5. NCBI lineage: Eukaryota > Metazoa > Echinodermata > Echinoidea > Camarodonta > Strongylocentrotidae > Strongylocentrotus > Strongylocentrotus purpuratus. The sequence continues at coordinate 41,669,469 of NW_022145612.1, read as the reverse complement.
CCCCCCCTCCTTGTTGCCTTATGGTGACTTGGGGCTGGGTGGGGAGGAGCACATGTCTATATGATACCGATGATGATAATCATTTGCACTTGTCATAAGGATGCACTTGTTGCATTGAAATGCCGCCTGCACGTGATTATCATAATGATGATCAAGATAGCCATGATCTATTCTTTAAATGACAAGGACAAAAAGAATGATTCACCATTGCCATTTTCGTTCCATGAATATCATATTTATGACAAAAATTTGTTGCTTTTTTCGTCTTTTTATATGAATTCTAAAGCGGTTAGACATTAAAGGGAAAATGTGAGTTCTTACTCTGTAATAGGAATTCGAGTTTGCTAATTTTGTCTATATTGATAACAATTTAAACTTTAAAGATGTCAATACTTATTTGCAAATTCTTTAACAAAATAGGTTCATTAATTATTCAAGTGAATGCTGACAGATGTCTTTAAAATGATTAAATACGTGACTGGCAATAATCCTTTACAGCGCAAGAAGAAGTATCTACAATCCTTGTTTCAATTTAATCAGCAGTAAGTAGTTTATTTCACCTAGCCTGACATTTGAATGAACCGAGTGCATTTCACAGTATCAGCAGACATCCTAGACCCATTTTGATTACCAGAGTATCTCTTTTTATACCTTCATTTTCCTTCGAGGCATGTATGAAGTCTGCAATCTTTCTTTTCACAACTCCATGCTTATTTTGACCTACATGGAGTCAGGCACAATAGCCTAGTCACACCTGACTATCTCACAACTATCAGAGAAAACTAGCTGACAAAACCAGAAATACTTGCTCAAGGCATAAACACCGACTCTCAATAGGCCTGTTTTCATCAGCTCGAGATTGCCAAACAGCCCCGCTATTTATGATTTGGGAAATAATCCCAAAGTTACAAATAGTGTCTTCATCAGCTCGAGACTTGACCTTGAAACTTAAAAACTCAAGCTCGAGGAATCAATTGGCTTGAGATATTTTGCTCAGCCTTAGCGCATATAGTGCGAGTCTTCAGACTGGTAAAGACGCACCGGACAAATAGCAGGATATTTTGAAAACTAGCCTAAGATATCTTGGGATGATTATCTCGACCAAATATCCCGCTAATTGCAACTTCGGGCTGATGAAGACGCAAATTAACTGGATAATTTATGATCAGGATAAATAGTGGGATATTTGGCAATCTCAAGCTGATGACGACAGGCCTAATAGCATACCTTACCAGCCCTCTGCTCTGTCGTCTTTACAAATTAAAAGATGGGTTGCTATTCTAGCCTGCAGTGTGTGTGTTTAAGAATAGATGTGTTGTTTACAGAAATAATTTTCTCACTATAACTTCAGGTAGATTTCAGAGTATTGTGACTTTGAACTTCAATGACTGTTTGACCTTTCTGTAGTAGGGCACGCCGAAGGCCCCTGTATGACCTCTGATTTATCATGAAACTTTTATGTAATCAAATGAGGAATCAGTTTTGTTAAGATGGGAGGTTTTGTATGAAGAATGTATGTTGGCCACCTAAATTCAGAGCTACCCCTTAAATGTATTCAAATGTTGTCTGTTGTTCATCCATCTATTATCAATAACTTGAGGTATGAACATTTATGTTAAACTTATTTTCTATCCTTTTTATAGTACATTTATATGATCATTCCTGTTTTATATGCACATTTTATGTAAACATTGCATTATTGATCCCTGGACTTCTGCATTGTACATTGTATATGTTGATATTAATAAACTGAAATTGAATTGAATTAAATCGTATCATTAGGCACAGAGCATACACCCATCTGGCCCTCAACCGATCATGATGGCTCAGATGTTGTTCTCTGAACCTATTAATTGACCTAAAATGTATGAAAGCATGTTTATGGGTACATTACACTCTGTTTACATAGACAGACAAGCCTTGTAACAACATTTCTATGGATCTATATGAGCATATCAATACACCAGTTTACAGTTGTATCAGTGCGCATGCGCAGACAGTTGATCTCGGGTCACTGGCCCCGGAAGCGGGGTCAATGGCCCCGGAAGCGGGGCCAATAACGTTTGACCAGGTATTTATGCGTAAATTAAGATTGCGCCCATGCAAATGATGATATGCGCGCACAACGCAGCGCGCAGGCAGTGATATCATCATAATTTGCATGGGCGCAATCTTAATTTACGCATAAACACATGACCTCTAGGTCATTGGCCTTGTTTAAAATGGCGCACACAACTGTAAACTGGTGTATTGCAATAGCTACAGCAAGTATCCCATGAACATTTGTTGAATAGAAGAAAACTAAGAGGCTTAACCTTAAAGAGAAGGTTGAGTTCTGGGAAGAGGTAAACAATAATTTGTGAGCGTTATCACTGTATTATGCAAATGTTGCAGAACATCAGATAAAACATGTTCCCTGAAGAGCATGGCTCTTCAAATGCCTTCAAATTTGAAATATGGCATGTAACATCATACAAATCAGGACGGATTTTTATGCCACATGTTAGTGTAGTCCCATACACATCTTTCTATGTACAGTGCTTGTAACCTCCTTACCAAGACGGGGCCAAATTTCTTTTAATTTTGATGATTCCAGAACCTTGCAGTACACACCAATACTTATATGCTAGATGATGAACCTTTTCTGATCGATTCCACAACGTTTCTTTCTCAATGCAATCGCATGACCAGAACTCAACTTTATCTTTAAGTAGCAAAATTGAGATCTGAATTCTGGGTAATTATATGACCACACCTTGGTACCCTTGATGCAATCCTAAAAGTCTAATCTCAAGGAAAAGTTTCTTCCTCACAGTTTCCCAGGATGTGATTGATGCTTAGGTTTGATGAGAGGTGAAACATTGGCCCAGTCTAGCAGGGTGAATTTAGGGTGAGATTATCATATGAAATTAAATCTCTTTTAAAGGATTGCAATATTCCAATGCAGAGGCATTTTCATGTATGATATATCTTTAAAAAGGCACTCTGATAGGTTTTTTTTAATGATTTTATTGAAAAAGAATTTGTTGCTGGCTGGCCTGGCTTTGCAAACTGATTTATTTTCATAGATTTAAGTACAGGAGATTCCTTTGGCTAATGAAACAAGCAATGAATACATGAGTTCCTTCCTTCATTAACATCTATTTACATAGCCAGAAGATCAATAAACATTACAGGTACATATAGCAACCTCAGTTGAAATGTGCAAATATTATAATTACCGGTATCTCTTATCAAAGTAACTCCCAACGTATAGAAAATTCTTTGATACAATACCGTAATAAAATGGTCACGAAAGTAGATTTCTTGAAAGCAGTTGTGACCATGTTTGATATGAAATGATGTAAAAATCGATAACCATTTTATATGTCCTATTCTTGCTTATAAGGGGCCTATATACATGTTTAACTAATTAAAGACATGTAATATCATGAAGAGTATATCCTTTTATAGTAATTGCTGACAGCATTTCATATAATTATGTGTGTATGTCATTGATTCAACCCAGCGGGTAAAAATAGATTGACTGCAGGCTTGGAAATTGATGTGACCAGCTCAATTAATTTGATATTTACCATGAGGTTGATTCTGTGTTTGGTCAAGTGCTTAGGTTCACTTGCTAGGGCATGGGAGCACTTAATTGTCTATTATGTATTATAAAAGGCTTTATTATATTTACCACTGAACACATAGTACTAAAGGATGTGAAAAATATATACAGTTCCCTACAATTAATTTGAAGGGGAAAAAAAGTATTTTCACTCTTCAGGTTACCAAAGAATTTTGTAAATACAGAAGAGCAGAATAATTTTCAGCATCCCAAACTTATATAACTCTCAATAATAGTTTGGTTTTGACAATGGTCAAATATTCACTTTTCTTATGGATTAAACAGTTTAATTTCAGGGAGATGATGTGGCAATGTTTAAATCATGGATATCATCCAATCATAAAGACTCTTATCATGTCTTGTTTTGCCTCTTGGATGGGAAGTCCAGGCTGATATTAAGTTGGTTGTAATAGAAACAGAAAAAATGAGAGGAATAGCTAGCTAGGTCAGTGAAAATTTAAGTAAAAGACTATTGACAATAAGAAAGTTATGAATTTTTGAAGTTGCAATTTATCAAACACAAATTGGCAACTCTGTGATGTATATACCTGTATATCTTGCGAGGTCCCCTCTCATTTGCTGTGTACTAAACAATTCAGAAATGTCTGCACTCTTTATACCCTTTTAAAACGCTAAATTTATTGCAAACAAGTTTTTATACAACCCCTGTTTGAAACAAGTCTCTTCTGTCATCAATAACTAAGAAAATAAACGTTTATGAAATTGTCCATACAGTTCAAAATGGAGAGGACCTTGCAAGATACATGACAGTGTTGCCAACTTGTGTCTTGCTGACTTCAACAATTCATAACTTACTTATTTTCAATCAGATTTTAATCTTACTTTCAGTTTCACTGACATGTTCCTCTCATTTTACTGGCCATATTAAAGCAACTTTAATAGCATGGTGGACTTCCGCTTTGAATTATGACAGTTTATGTTTCCAAGTGCTTTTTATCCATGTTCCCCTTCCCATGAAAATATATATTATGTTAAAATCCTGTTGTATGCACTCCTCCCAGGATGGTATTGAACTTAGCTCTAAATGTCAGCTAGAGTAAAGTACTTCTCCACGTCTGTGCATTAATTAATCCAGTAAGCGGTAAAACTCGTTAACCTTAATCCTGTAGATATTCTGGTAAGCAGTGTGACCTATGCGGCATGCTCGACAGAATGGATCATATATTCTCAGCAGAATTCAATCATTGATATGTATGCCATGAGATGACACTTGTCCAATCAATTCTCGCCTTTTTTCCACTGGTGATTTCAATTATCTGCCAGTGGAAAAAGAATTTTGGGGGAGAACATTTTCAGTAATGTTTAGTGTCTTGTGGTAGAAGAAAGATGTTTTTTTCCTGTTGATGCTGATGATAAACAAAATCATGGGTTTTCCTACCAGATAGTAGAAAAAAATTACAGTATTACAGGTTGTTCTCTGCACAATAAATACTTGTAAGGCTGTTTTGTCACTACTTGTGAATCTAGAAGTCTTACATCTTAAAATGATTCTTATATTGTTATATTATAATGAATATTTATTTCCTCTTACATTTGTAAAGTAGTTGTAACTCGATATTCCTGGGATATTATATCTGATTGATGAATACTAGTGTCTAAGTTTCCTGTTTCATCATCAAATCAATGTTCTCAAACATATTGCACTTTACACAGACATGGGAGATTGTTTCATAAAGACCAAGTAGTGCATGTTTCATGTTTTGAATTCCTTTTATTTATGTTTTAAGTTAGATGACATGATTGGGACCATGCATGCACATACCAGGGAGTTCACTTACAACAAACATTTAGCCACTAGATACTGGTGATATGATAGGCAGAGTGGGTGAAAGATTGAGGAATTATTAAATGGGTGGGGCTATGTGTGTGTGTGTGTGGGGGGGGGGGGGGTAAGGGGAGCCACAAGAACATTTAGCCATTACACAGGTGATTTGATTGGCAGAATGGATGAAAGAATGAGAAATAAAGGGGTGGGGCTATGAGTGTGTGTGTGTGTGGGGGGGGGGGGGGGTAAGAGGAGTTACAACAAACTTTTAGCCAATGGATACAGATTATAGGATATGCAGAGTGGGTGAAAAAATAACAAACAAGGGCTAGGGTGAAACATAATTTTGTTTGTCAACAGTAATGCTTTATTGACTGCTATGAGGAAATCATTACCAAAACAAAAACAAATCATTATTATTCGTTTCAAGCCATTTATTATTTAGGCTACTGAGGGTATAATAGTACTGGTCATTTGTCCATCAAGTTTGGTGACGGTTTAAAATATACTATACAGTTATCATCAAAATTCCATTCACTTAGAATTTCTGAGCAATTTATCAAAAGTCAAGTGCTGTCAAGAGTTAGACCCCGTTCTCACTCACTTTGAAAGTGGTCTTAGTTAGACCGCTCCAGAGGAACGGGTCTTGAGGAACGGTTTGCGAGCGTTCACACTCCGAGCAGTTTTTTATGGCTCAAACCGCTCCACGAGTCAAAGTGGTCTTGTTGCTATGGCAGCTCAGGTCAACAGGTCAATTTTTTGGCACGCGGAATACAAACCGTATGTACCGTACTACATGTTTCGCACGGAACGTCACTAGCTCACTTCCGGTCAAAGTATGCTTCCGTTCACATTGCACGTTAGAGCGGTCCAAACCGCTCTTAATAAGACCCGTTCCTCAAGACCACCTCCCGAGGTGGTCTTCTGGAGCGGTCCAGAAGTCCACTTCCTGGACCACTTTGACCGTTCTCACTCACCTAAGAACTGCTCCTGAGGAACGGGTCTTAGTTAGACCGCTCCAACGAAGTGAGTGAGAACGGGGTCTTAGTAGCCCACATTCTGCCAGTCCATTCACACAAGGGAAATTTACATGAAATTTTGATAAAGACCCATTCTCTATTATTAGAATCCCTGCTATAGCAAAAGGGGCATTCACACAGAATAAGAATATCCTTTCAAGGAACATGTGTGTATTTAAAGATATAGACCAGTTTTGGAAATGCCCCCCCCCCCCCCCTCCCCTCTCAAAAAATTATATAGAAGCTCTTATTACCAATCATGTGAAAGAATATGTTTTGATTAATACTTGATGATACAAATTTTGCCAGGAAACCGCCTACTAATTTGGTAAATTATTATATCTATACGGACCGGATAGATATCGCGCCCGTGTCGCGTAGTCCTGTATACATCTTTCTGTGTACAGTGCTTGTAACTTTACCAAGACTGGGCCAAATATCATTTTGATAATTCCAGAATCTTGCCGTACACACCAATACTTAACATATGCTAGATGATCAACTTTTTCTGATCAGTTCCACAACGTTTCTTTCACAATGCAATTGCATGACCAGAACTGGTCTTTATCTTTAAAGGATCACGTTTTTGGGAGGACATATTACGTGATATGGTATAGCTGAACATTCTATTGTAAATGGGGATTGAAAGTACTAATGTCAACCTTTGGTAGTGACATACCAGCTACATGTTTGGGGCTCTGCATTCTTTCTCAATCATATATGTGTGCTGCTGATCAGCAATGACATTTACAAGGGCATTAGTACATGCGCTCATAAATCTTTGTCTTGCTAAAACAGCTGAGTAACATTCAAAATATATGATTTTTAGTTGACGTTGAAATGTTTTATTAGTTTCTGCATGTTGCTACATTTCACCAAACAATTCAACGAAAAGTGAAATAAAAGACTGAATGTGTTTTCAAGAGAGAATATTTATCACTGTTAGATATAGTGGTCATTTAATAATCCCAACCTATCAGAAGAAAAAAAAACTTAATTATAAATGCATTGCTATAAGTTTGACAAACTTCACAGCATTCCTGAATTTATGACACTATTTATTGCAGAGCATAAAAGCTGTAGTTAGACCTCCTTCAAGATTAACGTGATACTTTTCCTTTTGAGCTATCTCATCAAGCACACAAACTATGTTAAAGGGGGAAGAGGAGCTTGCAAGATACATCACAGAGTCGCCACTTTGTGTTTGATTGATCGCAACTTCAAAAATGAATAACTCTCATTTTTAATCAGAATTTGCTCAAAATTTCACTGACCTGTTCCTCTCATTTTCTGCTTCATTTCAAACCCAATTGCTACCAGGGTGGACTACCCCTTTAAGGTATATTATCATGAATGAGCCTGGAGAGGAGCATATCTTTAATGAGGTCACAAGCGCGATTGTTGATTTCGGTAGCAAGAGTCCATGGCTAGCTGTCTTTGCGTCACGCTGCCCTCTTGTAGTACATACCGCAAAGATCAATATCATCAACATAATGAGATTCTGCTGATTGGGTGTGGTCAGGGCACACGTACACACAGACAGACAGACACAATGACAAACATACAGCTGCTTGCATGAGCTTGACACATCTATGCCATAATGAATCTTATCTTTCAGTGGATGCTGTATGGAGAAGGGGTCTGCTTGGTAAATTTAAATTGAGAAAGACAATAAATTGAAATGATTTTATTAAATTTCTATGCTCGTCATTAGATTTATTCTCTCCATAATGCCATACTTTTGCTAAACATATAATTTTCATAGTCTGTTTGCAGATATACTAATGGAGAATGTCAATTAGATTTGCTTTTGTAAGTATAAAATGAGTCAAGAAATATATTAATTGTCAAGAGCACAGATCAAACTGTTGATTTCATGAATAGTTTGGTGACGAAATTAATATTTAATCAACATGCTTAATTTTACAGCTAAGTCTGTAGTAGTGCTCAGCACTTTCAAAGATAATACTTTCGCTCTTTCGCTCATAAATATTGAAAATGTTTGTATGTCCAAGAGGATATTTATGATATTGGGTTCTCTTGCTCTTTAAATTATCACCTTAGTTGCCCCAGACAGATAAATATGAAAGCTGGTTCATACTATTACTAAAAACAAACCTGCTGATCATCAGTATTATAATGCCCTTATTGCTGTTAAGGTAATATCGTCTGTTCAGAACTAGAAGGATGTAATCTCGTTATTTTTGTTTACGTGTTAGTGTCCTTCTGGCCCTCATTACTGAGATGTTATATTTCTGTTTTGATCTGCATATGCAATAAAACATGTGCATGTATACACAGCATAGGAGATAATTGGTCCTCCCTGTATGCCATGCTTGTGTTGTCGTGATCCCAATTATTTTCCATTTACTGACCTCTTAACGCGGCAGACACCAAAGCAGCGATCCCGGACTTTGTTCTCACTGCTGATCGAAAGCCAGTGTCGTGCTTGAGTCTTTAGACCCGGGCCCTGTTTCACAAAAACTTGTTATCAATATGAAATGATAAATTTTCTAGACAAGTTTGCTCTCAGCCAATCAAATGCTCCAATTTCAGTAGCTTATAACAGTTATTGTAACTCGCTATTGATGACAAGTTTTTATGGAACAGGGACCTGGAGTCCTGAGTCAGGTTGAGTCAGTAAGGGGTCAAGTCCGCGTTGAGTCGAGGGATATATTAGAGTCATTCCAACAGTGTTTACATTCTATTTAGATTACACAACAAAGTGTTCAGTCACACATTTCCATATATCCATCTTCTGTCTCATACTTCATATTGAATGTTAATGAGGCTTTCATGTTGAAGAACCTTGAATACTTGCGTTACTGGTAAGGTGTAATCGATTTATCTGGATTACTTTGTAAAATATGATATGAGCATCTAAACTCATGCATATAAAACAAAACGTCTGTCTGGATGTCGCAAAATTGTCAGGAAGATTTTCAAATTTTGTTCTTACTTTGCTACATGGGTTCAACAACCATTTATTGTCCCCGTTATCCTAGAAGACCAATGCTTTGACTTTGAGATGCATCTTCACTCCGAATAGTGAGCATAGTATATGTAGAGTGTTGGGCATTATCCAGCGAGGTGTATATCCGTGGGAACGATGCAATGAGATGCTGAAGCCATGTATCATATATAGGGGGTGGATGTCTATTCTCGTCTTCTCGAGCTTTGTGTATCACAGTAGAGAGATGACTAATGAAAAGAGATCTAGCATAAGTGAGCGCTTAGGCATCAAGGCTGGGGTCCAATCCTGAATGCACTATTAGCAATTACTGGTAATCTGCCCTACAAAGAGAACAGGCATAGATGATGATGAGATCAAGTTCACCACAGAGGACAGTGATGGGTTTATCCAGAATCATCCCCAAATTGTCATTTTCTCATTTTGAGCTCCTCTCTGCAAGACGGTTGTGTTTAAACCCTTTGGAATAATGCCTTTTCTTCTGTCATTCAGGCGGTATTACCGGTTTAATTATATTTTTTCGCAATTTGTTTTCATAACACCCGGCACGATACATGTTTCCTGGAATACTTGAAGGATTGTCTCTTCTAGAAACATGCTTTTCTTTGGATGTGATAAGTTCATTGGATAATGTCATACCGGAGATAAACAATCAATGAAGCTACTTTGAAATTTATTTCACACTGTTAAATTGCCATATATATGTGATATCATTGTGATATATGTCATACCGGAGATAAACAATCAATGAGGCTACTTTAAAATTTATTTCACACTGTTAAATTGCCTTATCGCAAAATGTGTTGATACAAGCCGTCTTCCATACATGTAGCATGAGCAGTATCTGCATCACTCCTACTTGTTCAGAAACATTCTATGGTCAACAAGATTTCTCAGTTAGCTCCAGACATCGTTCATATCGTGAATGATCGATATTGAGTTCTACCTAGCTGTGAGATTGCATGGAAAACAGAATAATTGATCAAAATGTCCGCTCTTATTTATCTTTCTGCAGGGATGCAGCGTTGAGAACGATGCCTCGGCCTAGGACGCAGTGGTATGTGGACTTGTAAGTATCCATCACTTTCCTTTCTACCTCTCATATTATGTTTGCACTGTAAATTCTGCTCATTTTGGTGTTGTGCATCCGTCATCAGTACCGGTATCATTTGGAAAAATGTTCAAAATGGTTGTGACGTACAGCTGAGAGGTGGTACAAGTTTGGTTTTGTAACTGATATCAGGTATCGGTTACGGTAATCCTGCTTGAAATACCAAACCTGTCATTTATGAGATATATGGAACATTTAAAAACAGATCCCAGATATAATACTCATATACTATCATAGTTCATATCATAATTCTATCAAGTTCCTCCTTTGTGATCTTATATCAACATTGGTTTTGATGTCAGCTGACTTTTTCAAAAAATCAGGGAAAATTGCATTATTCTCTGACTCAAGACATTTCTTTGTTTATTTAACTAATTGTTTAATGTAAATAGCTATTTGATTTAGTTTTGAAGTGCTTTCAAAACTAAGGAACAAAAATTGATGCATAAAAATGAATAAAGTACAGTGTCCATTCACTTGAAAGTTTTAAACTATTTATTTTTAGTTTTTTGTTCTCAATTGAAACTATAAATGAAAGTACTTCAAAATTGTATTGATTGATATTAAATCTTTGGTTATTATTAATTGCCCAATAATGATTATTGAAACTTGAGGAATTGATAAATGTACCGGTAGTCATTGAACTTGATCTATAATACTTTGTGGTTTAAAGATCAAGAAAGAGAGAAAGAGAAATAGAGAGATAGAGATAAAGAGATGTTTTAAAAAAAAATGTTAATGTTGGAAAACAACTTGTCATTTTGATTGATTATGAGGGCAATAAGTCAACAAGTGCATGAGGTTGCCAGAACACATGTAAGCTGGATAATTATGTAATCTGTCTGAACTTTTGGCTTCCTACAAAGTGAAAACAGAGTAATTAGCAAAATCAAGGAATATGATGTCAATTTATGTGTTTTTGTGGACAATAGCATGATTCTTTGCCAGGGTTTCCAATTAGTCGAATTTTATGTGGTTTGACTTTGATATGGCAAAGAAGACAACAGACTTTGCAGAAATTCTACTTATATTAGATTGGAAGCTCCTTTGACGTACCGAATAGGAGACCGTGATTGTCTGATGATGTTGTTGTTTTATCACATTCTTGTGAACTATGCTAGTACTTTGATAGTTTAATGTGAACTTTGTGAAATTTAGTGAAACAAAGTGCAAAGGAGAGAGAGGGGGAGAGAGAGAGAGAGAGAAAGAGAAAGAGAGGGAGAGAATATATTATAGTTTCAAGTAAAAAACAAGACCAGTAGTGATATATTTTTTCCTTAGCCTATAGGCCTAATTGTGTTTGCTTACGTGCTTGATGCTAGAGTTTTATGTAATATAACAATGAATTTAAGATAAAGATAGATAATGTGCCTATGCATTAGTTTGTGTGTAGACTTTGAACTGTGATGGCCAACCCGTTTTTAATCATTAGGAGTTGTCAAATAGCATGAGTTTAAGATGCCCCCCCCCCCCCCCGAGCAAAAAAATGGTTCAGAAAATATCACTGAGTTATTGATTGATGTGTGAATTATTCATAACGTCATTTCTTTCATAACCCAACTGGCAGCTGTATTTAATTAGAACATATTGAAATAAGTTATTTTTAAAACAAAGAGTGTGTGTTAATTATTTTTCTTTCTTTTGAGCTAAATCAGTATATGATTCATAAATATTTATTTATCTTTAAAGTAAATATTTGTGAAATTAGTCTTAACTATTTATTATTGCTTTTTTATAAATTCATTTAATTTCTATTTTTGTTTTGAAATTCAGGGCCGACATTGTCATTTCAATATGCCCATATTTATGATGATATAAGATATTGTTCAAAGTTTCATATCTTACACAAACTCAAGATTGCTTAGAGGGAACATGATATACATTCATTCACATGTTTAGATTGGAGCCATTCTCTATATTGGCATACATGTAATCACTGACCTAGAACTGTGGTTATTTTGTTATTGTTTTGGCATATTTAGCATACTAGAGTTTGACCAAAATTACACGCTTGCTCAAAGCCAACTCTTTGTGGGTAAATATGGATGTTTTGCTGGAATTTCATATCCGTATCTCCATATGATATCTGATGCTAATGGATATCGGTAGGTGAGCATTGATGAGAAACACCTTATTTTATAGAAGTAGGCTTTCAACATGTATGTAACACTTTGGACTCTAATGAAAATCCAGCCAAAGTTATTCAGGGACATTATTTAAACGATAAAAGGAAACATTGAATCAAGTAGGTCTAGTTGATATTGCGATGCTGTGTAAACCCAAAAGGTGATTACTATTTAAAAGAAAAAACACAACAACAACAGAACTAAAACCTGCATCTAAATGAATATTACAATTCAATATTTAGAGCACTAGGTGTATTCATTTGAATTGTCTGTCATTAATTTGTCAGTGAGGTGGAGATAATTAATTCAATTTTCAAATTTCCTTTTTACTTTGTCAGACTGTCCAAGATTGCTAGACAGGACTTTACAGTTACCCAATATCCTAGTATTGGCTGCTCAAATGTGTCCCAAAGGTTATGCAAATTTGAATGGAGATTAAAGGTAAAGACCAGTTATGGTCATGCGATTGCATTGTGAAAGAAACGTTGTGGAATCGATCAGAAAAGGTTGATCATCTAGCATCTAGCATCTGCAAGGTTCTGGAATCATCAAAATGATGAGAAATTTGGCCCATTCTTCGTAAAGTTACAAGCACTATACACAGAAAGATGTATATGGGACTACCCTATATCTCTCACAGACCATGAGAGAAACAAATTTACCAAATATATGAATTAGTAGGCGGTTTCCCGGCAAATTTTTTATCATCATGTATTAGTCAAAACATATTCTTTCACATGATTGGTAATGAGAGCTTCCATTTCATTTTTTGAAATTGGGGCGTTTCCAATACTGGTCTTTACCTTTAAGAGCAAAGTGTAGAAGATGTGAACAAATGTAGTTCATGATAATGTGTGATAATGTTTGCCATTTTGTGATCATTTTCTTGATTTGCTACTTTTAACAAAACAAAGTTTCCCCCAAATATTTCAACATTAATTTCATTCCTGCACATGTTCCCTTCAGTATTCATGTAAACATGTAAAATCTTCTTTCTTCACTATCTTGGCTTGTTATATCTGTTTACTTTTCCATATGTATAGGCTCACACGAGTAGGAAGAAAAAAATGCAATATTCAATTCTAGTTTACCAGTAATTTCAGTTGGCAGGTAGAACATAAATAGCTTGCCTTGATGAAGATCCGTAGAGGATGGATAAACAACCCACACTTTACTAAAACAACCGTTTCCTTTAAAACTGAAACTGATGTGAATATTTTGAGCATGTTTGTGTAGGTTCCTTGTATAAACATAGCGTGATATGCCTACTTTTATTAGCCTATTTATCCAATTATATATAATTATGTCGAGAACTAGAATGAAAGGGAAATTTTCATTCAATCTTGCTGAATTTCATTTCAAGCGTGTAGCCAGGATTTCATTTTAGGGGGGGCGGTAGTCAGCACGCAAAGTGTGCGAATCACTTAAAGAGCGCGCATAGCGCGCTCCCTAGGGGGGTGGGTGCAGGGAGGGGGGAGCTTTGAAAGAAGACAATTCTTGTACCTTTCTCGAATCATAATCCTTGTCTGAATTCAGTCCGCCCCTCATGCGCATAGCGCGGAAGCTTTGACGTATTATTAGACAAAGAAGATGATTCGATGTACCTTTCTCATCCTTATCTGAATTCAGTTTCCTCCCCTCCCGCGCAAAGCGCGGAAACTTTGAAGTTTCATTGAATTATTAGAGAAAGAAGACGACTCGAAGTACCGTTCTCGACTCTTAATCCTTGTCTGAATTCAGTCCCCCCCCCCCCTCCTCCTGCGTGAAGCTTTGACGTATTATTAGACAAAGAAGACTATTCGTCAGTGTATCTTTCCCGACCCTTATAATAATCCTTATCTGCATTCAGTCCCCCTCTTTCGAAGCGTGGAAGCTTTGACGTTTCATTAAATTATTAGAGAAAGAAGACGATTTGTTGTTATGTTCTCGACTCTTAATCCTTAATTTGAACTCAATTTCCTCCTTTACGCGCGAAGCGCGGAAGCTTTGACGTTTTATCAAATTATTAGAGAAAGAAGACGATTCTTTTACCATTCTCAACTCCTTTTCCCTTTTTATGCCTCCGCCACCGAAGGTGGTGCCGGAGGCATCATGTTTTCGGGTTGTCCGTCCGTACGTCCGTCCGTCCGTACGTCCGTCCGTCCGTACGTCCGTCCGTCCGTACGTCCGTCCGTCCGTCCCGTTTGACCGTTATCACAATATCTCAAGAACCATTTAAGATTTAAACTTAAGACTCGGGAATAGTATTTATCACCATAGGAAGACGATCTGATTAGATTTTGGAGTACGTAGGTCAAAGGTCACAGGTTACAGGGGTCAACTTATGAAATTCCTTGTATTGAGTTTGTTAGCGCGATATCTCAAGAACCATTTGAGATTTAAACTTCAAACTTAAGGATAGTATGTATCACCATAGGAAGACGATCTGATTAGATTTTGGAGCACGTATGTCAAAGGTCAAGGGTCACAGAGGTCAACTTATGAAATTCCATACATTGAGATTGTTATCATGATATCTCAAGAACCACTGGAGATTTAAACTTCAAACTTAGTGATAGTGTGTATCACTATAGGAAAACAATCTGATTAGATTTTGGAGCACGTATGTCAAAGGTCAAGGGTCACAGAGGTCAACTTATGAAATTCCATACATTGAGATTGTTATCATGATATCTCAAGAACCACTTGAGATTTAAACTTCAAACTTAGTGATAGTGTGTATCACTATAGGAAAACAATCTGATTAGATTTTGGAGCACGTAGGTCAAAGGTCAAGGGTCACAGAGGTCAACTTATGAAATTCCATACATTGAGATTGTTATCATGATATCTCAAGAACCACTGGAGATTTAAACTTCAAACTTAGTGATAGTGTGTATCACTATAGGAAAACAATCTGATTAGATTTTGGAGCACGTAGGTCAAAGGTCAAGGGTCACAGAGGTCAACTTATGAATTCCATACATTGAGATTGTTATCATGATATCTCAAGAACCACTGGAGATGTAAAAACTTCAAACTTAATGATAGTGTGTATCACCATAGGAAGACAATCTGATTAGATTTTGGAGCACGTAGGTCAAAGGTCAAGGGTCACAGAGGTCAACTTATGAACGTTTCGGTTTGTAAAATTGCTCTATGACGGAGGCATCATTTTCGACTGCGCGCAGTCGAATTCCATCTAGTTCTTCCTACGTCCTCTTCCTTATTCCTTCTTTTTCTCTCTCTTTCTTTTTTTTGGCCGACGTTTTTTTTTTTGGGGGGGGCGACTGCCCCCACCGCCCCCCCCCCCCCTGGCTACGCGCCTGTTTCATTTCCGCGTTTTAATTGCGATGTTTGCTTTATACTTGAAACAAGAAAAAGCTTGTTTCAAATAAACTATTTGCTATCAACTTAGTCTCATTATTTTGAGTTCATCAAAATGGAGAGAGACTGAGCAACTTGAATATAAATAGTGTCATGTATTATGACAAAGAAAGAGATTATGAATTGGGGGAATCACATTACTCATATTTTATTTCCTTGTAGCCTTTGTGAAAGAAAAGGGCGACACTACTCACATCCCCTGTTCATGATTGATTGTGTTTGCATTGCATTTGTATGAAATATGATTTGTAGTCGGAACATTGATTTTTATCATGATTGTTTGATCGATTGTAACTTGATAGACTGTGGGAAAGTCTCATATTTACCATGCAGTAATAATATATCTAATACTACCTTTCTTAGTTGCAATTTTTTTCCTTCCTAGGTGGTTCATTTTCTATGGTTTTGATAAATCTGAGTTCTTTTGCTTCATTACAAGTGATGAAGTAGTAGAAGTAGTAGTAGCTCTATACAGAGCGAATTTATTTTTCATTTCTTTTCACATAATATAAACAATAACAAACAATAAAGAAGACAAAAAGGGTTTCAAGTTTCTGGACCATCCCAATCAAAATAACATCTTTTTCCATCATATAGTTTCAAACAAATAGTGACAACAATATGAAACCTCAGAAATACCACCATATCTAAGTACTGCTCAACAAACAGAAATTTGTTTCTGGTAGATTTAATCAGCAATTGTCATGAATCATGATTGTTACGAACTGTATAAGGAAATGTGAGTAGACGTTTAAAGAAATATTTCAGATTTAATTTGTTATTTAATAGTACATTCCTTGTCTGCCGATGAGCACAATTTTGGCAGCTGTCTATGAGCAAAGTGTCCATGATTGCACAGCACGTGCCAGACTGCTTGTTTGCCGCAAATATCAAACAGGAAAATTTGGAGCATTGTATGGCTTGTTTTTATTGATTTTCATTTTTTTTCATATCCTCAGTGTGTCTGGTTATACAGACTCTATTCTCTAGTTTTGACAATGTTCAAGGTCACCGAGCCTATAAATTCCCCACAAATCTTGATATTTTTGCTTGTTGTGCAGTTCCACCCAAATGCAATAGATTTGAATGGCATTTCTACCATTTGAAATCCATTTATGAACCCCCCCCCCCCCCAAAAAAAAAAAAAAAAAAATGGTCACATTGTCACCCAGTCATTAGTAGGGTAATTTCAGTATAGGGAAGTAGCACAGATACAGATTTTGTAAGCTCAGATTTGTAGAGACAAAATATGCTTTTGCCTCACTAGAGCTCCCCCCCCCCTCTCTCTCTCTCCCCTCCTCTCTTTCTCCCCCCTCCTCTCTCTCTCTCTCTCTCTCTCTCTCTCTCTTCTCTTCCTTTTCTCTTACATCCGTTTTCCTCCCCATCTCAATGGTGGTGTTTCAGCATTCAAACTACATGTAAACCACGAGTCCAATAGACAATGGGAAGCAAAGCAAACAAACAAACAACAAAATACCTTTTGATGTGTACCACACTCGCAGAGTACGCCCTAATTGACTTTCTGATAGAGCAGTAGAGTGTTGACCTATTCTTTTGATTACTCCCACAGTCCACCTATCTCATGAATATAACTGTACCTTTGTAAAAAGAACTGGACCAACAACAACCACAACAAGAGACAAAAATCAGTCCATTGTTACCATAGTGCCTAATCATAATATGTAAAGAGTTTGATAAAAGAGCTTTATCAGTTCACTCATAAGCTTTGTTACAGATCTTATAGAGCTTATATGCTAAAAGAAATAAAAAACTCTCTGTAATCTATTCTTTTGAAGGTTCTATTCTCTCCCAGTGAATTCTACATCCTTAGGAAGACAAATGGGAATATCTAGAGGGGGGTAATAAAACAAAGTTGACAAGATTGTTGGGTTTTGTTGGCTTTCTGTATCCTGTAAAGGTGACTTTGCAAGAAACAATCCTTGAAAATCCCTGTTATAATCCAGATAAAGAGATTTAGAAGTAAAAAACTTTGGATGACATGTAATGAAATGGGAACTAAATTGAGTGACACTGTCTGTTTAGTTAAAGTGCCCCGTGATATTTTTTTCAAGTAAGGTAGTATTCTGATTTAAAGGTACTATGTCCCATTTGCAGGCCAAAAAATGAAAAGGTTAATAATCCAATGGCATTTGAAAGATAATACTAATTTAGAACTTCCCTAAAAAAGGTGGGGCTTGAAAATGTCTTCAAGTGGGAAAAAAACGACTATTAGTTGTCAAATCGACTTAGGAGCTATAGAGCCAATAAGTATTAGTCTTGATTTTCAGACTACAGTACCGAATGGTCATACGTTTTATGCTGCGCAAAGATTCAATCAGTTTAATTTTGGCCATCACAAGAAGTGGGTTATCGATGTAGACAAATGGTCATGTACCCTTTACGGCTCATTTTATGTATGTTATTACCAAAGAAGAAAAAAAGCCAGTCGGTCACTCAATAGTGTCTGACAGTAAAGTCTAGCAAGTAAACGGGTTTCCTTGCATAATTTGAATATTTGGACACTGCTAACGTTTAAATTTCACAGATAGGACATACATGACATATTCATAATCCCTGCAAAGTTCTACAGAATTTGAGGTTGGCTGCAAAAGGGACATAGTACCTTTAAGAGAATGTAAAGACTAATGATACAGGTACAAGGCATTTGATTTAGATTTGTCATGTAGACAAGTTTGACCAGAAAAAAAAGAATGAGCATTGATAAATGACAGATGAAATTAGATGATATGATATTATTCTTTAACATTGGATGAAATATTAAGATTATTATCTCTCACAAGTCAACAAATTCAAAAAGGAAAATTTTGTATAGAAATGTAAATTCATATGTTATAATTTCATTTACAAATTCTCAAAATCTTGTGAAATATGTTAAGTTCAAATTTGACTAAACACAACTTGCTTCAAAATGGTCTTCTTCTTATAAGCAATGGCTGAGTCCAAAGTACCATAAAAGAAATGATTAGAAACATCATATCATTATGATATGCACTGTACACCAAAAGAGAATATTCTTAAAATGCTATTCATACATTTCAGTTATTGATAGGATTCCATTGATCTGTCTTTATCATTAGTGATAAACTATAATGAGGTCCATTGTCCTTGTAATAGTTGTATACTCCGTGAAGCTGCTCTGTTTCGAAACGATAATTCTATGGAGGGAATACAAGATTGTCTGGCGCCATGGCAACTGCTTGCCCCATGATTGACAACCTCTCTGGTATGCTAACCTCTCAGACATGCAGAGGCTGTTCTTACAGTCTATCTTTCTGCTTCTCAGGACTGTTACAATTAAGATCCTGTTCATACCATAGATTTGAGCTGGGTTAATCGGGATCATGTTAAGGGGAACATCCTGTGTGAACTCTTCCGTCAGTGGTAGATCAAGATTGCGCTTTCTTCAAAGCATTTAGACCCCTTGCTGGTTTTTTTTTTTTTTTTAAATTGTCCTCCTTGTCAGTGAAAAAGTATGGAATCAATCGGTTCAAATGACCAGCACTGTTGGTCTCATTGGCTGTTAATCTCTTGTTGCTTGGGCAGTTGCGCAACATGGTTGTTGCTGATGCTGATCCCAGTCCTATGAGCCATGGAATCGTTTATGGTTGAACACAAACCTTGAGGCTGTCAATATGAAAGGGGCATATCGGTCTCATTAGTGGTGTTGTTTGTAAAGACTGTGTCACGAGTGAACTGATGAAGTGTACTGAAGATTCTAATTTCACCTTCTCCTTTGTGTTCTAAGTCTGAGATTAGATCTATGCATCAGCTGTAGCTGCTGAGAATCTGATTGAAATTACAGTCTGCCAGCTGCCCTGCGCTAGAAGGTCATTAGCATGCTCCTATTCATGGGGAAAGAAGCCAAGCTCTATCCAGTCATTGAGTCTTGAAGACAAGTTGAAGATTATATGGAATGAAGTTGAAGATTATATGGAACAAAGTTGAAGATTATATGGAACTAGTTCTTCTTTATGTGGTAGGCTACAAAGTTACAATCAATGATTTTAAAGAATGAAATTGAGGCAGAAGGCGGTTTCCCTTCATGGGGGAAAAGATGCTTGTTTCACAGAGTGGGAGTTGAAAATCAATTGATAGTCTACATTATCCAGACTTGTTATGCAAGGTTTGAATCGTGTGATAGTCTATGTAATACAGACTGGATCAATATTTTGCTTAGGGGGAGGTGGGATTTTTCCTGTAGAGTCATCAATTTTCCAGCACTGCCCTATTCCAGAGGTAAAGGAAGCATGCATCAGTACACATTCTATGCTTAACTGCCTCACACTGTTCACTTCTGCTTGTGTAATTTTCACATATTTGTTTATTTGGGTACCCACATCAATACATAAACAGCATGACTAACATGAAGACATGTGTCATGCCATCTCAACATATTAGAGATTTCTTTGGGGATAAGATATTGCTGTAGGCTGTCACCTTCTTTGACCACTATTCCCCTCAAGAGGGCAGCATTCAAATACCCCAGACGTGATGACACTGCGCTTTATAGCTGCATCCCTGGGGAAGATTTGTTTGTGGTTGATAATTAGGTTCATTTAGTGTTAATTAGCATTCATTATCAGCAGCTTTGTAAATATTTAGTCAGTACTACTGTATGTTCAAAGAAATGAGTTGATAGTTACAATTTGTTTAATAGAAGCAACTTTTAAACATGAAGATATGATAGACATGGCTCCTCACCAACTTTTGTCCAAGATTTCAATATGTTTCAGTTTCTTGTTTAAAAAATCCTTTTCATCATTACCTTGGAAAATCCTGTTCACCCTATTTTTCAGTAATGTCTACTTAATCATTTTGTTATGATCATTAAACATTTTTTTTTCTTTCTCACACCTTTGTTCTATATCATCATTCTTAGCACCATCATTAGTAAATCAACATGCAAATGATAAGAAAATTTGATAAACATTAATTCTCCAGATAATCTCCCATTTTGTGACTTTTGTCACAATAATAATAATATTCAGCTTTTTATATAGCGCAAATCACAATAAGTCTCTAAGCGCTTCCAAACTTGGATATTATTACCCTGGCTTTAGCTGTGCTGCCATTATAGCGCTCTAGCATTTCAAGGAATAATTCCTACCAGGTACCCATTTACTTCACCTGGGTGGAGTGTGGCAAATGTAGATCAATATCTTGCCAAAGGACATTAGTGCGGCGGCAGGACTCGAACCGCGAACCTTGTGATCGACAGTCCGGCGACGTATCCACTCGACCACAACACCTCTACAACACCTTAAAGGTAAAGACCAGTTATGGTCATGCGATTGCATTGTGAAAGAAACATTGTGGAATCGATCAGAAAAGGTTGATCATCTAGCATCTAGCATCTGCAAGGTTCTGGAATCATCAAAATGATAAGAAATTTGGCCCATTCTTTGTAAAGTTACAAGCACTATACACAGAAAGATGTATATGGGACTACCCTATATCTCTCACAGACCATGAGAGAAACAAATTTACCAAATACATGAATTAGTAGGCGGTTTCCCGGCAAATTTTTTATCATCATGTATTAGTCAAAACATATTCTTTCACATGATTGGTAATGAGAGCTTCCATTTCATTTTTTGAAATTGGGGCGTTTCCAATACTGGTCTTTACCTTTAATTGTAAATAAACTGATGATGCTCTTAAAAATGTTTGGCCAAATGTTCATTATAAAGTAAAAAGGATAGTACATACTTACTTTAAAGTGAGAAAGAATTTTCCCCCTCAATTTTACAGAAACTGATGTTCATTGGTATGGAAGGTGAAAGTTATTGGCATTGGTTTGCTATCAATTTAAACCCAATCAAAGAAATATTCATCATTCAATGCCTGTGCATCCCCTGCCCTGTCAATGCATACACTAAATCCAGGATAGAGACATATTGGTATGCTGCCCTCTCATGGTTTAAAACATGTAATGGCTCTGTATGAATTGAAACTGAGACTTCTTAGCTTGTATGTAGAAACATACCAATGCATGATAACAATAATATTGTGGGAAGGTACAGAAGAGAGAGTTCATGCTATATTTCCAGATTATATTCTCATGTTGATATAATATGGTCGAATGAAGTGTAATATTAAACTGGAAAGGATGCTTGTCTATGAAGGAGGGTTTGGGATAAAGACGTTTATGTTTTGGGGCAAAGATTATTGTTTATAATTATTATATATCAGTAACTACTATGTCTTAACATTTCCTGAAATCTTCATAGCCTTTATATGCAGTAATATTGCATTAAATAGGAAAGATACAGACTCCCAACGTGTATACACCTAATTTTTTAGCACAAACTTAGTAATTTTATTCTGCATGCTAATATGAATTGTTGTCTATGATGTATACTTTTTTGTTAAAGATACAAGATCAACTATGATCATTCAGTTTGAGAATATGTAATTACATGTTCATTGCAAAATTCTGAACAACCAGATCATTTTCTAATAACCTATAATAAAGGAATATCTTGGAAATCCTTAAAACATTACCAGTTCTTTTAAGAGACATGGGCAATTATTTTATTTCTTATTACCGGTAGGTACTCTTAATTCTGGTTGAATGAATATATGAGGGTACTACATCTCATGTGGTGTAATTTGCAAGACTGTTTATCTCACTCAGCCAAGACAAATTGTAGCATATGAGATGAGTAATTACTCGAAGGGATGAGTCATGTCGTCTAATTGAGGACGCTTTACTGGTCACCAAGATGAGGTCATAGAAAGATGAGCAGGGGGATGTTTCACAAAGATCCTAAGTCGAGCTTAACTCTAAGTTGGACTTAAACATTATGGAGAGCCATTTGTAAAAAAAAAAATTGTTAAAATAAAATACATTAAAAAACAAGAATTCAAGGATTTAAGACTTTTCATAAATTCCACATCAAGAACATGAAATCTCCTTGATAATAGGAAATATGAATGATTTGAATCAACATTTTATGCCTTTTAAAATAATTTTTACACAATATTTTCAATGATGCTAATGGCTTTCAATAATTGTTACGTCCATCTTGGAGATAAGTTCAACTTAGGATCTTTGTGAAACACCCTCCAGTAGTAGTAGTAGAGTATGTCCATCTAATGTTAGGCCTCAGGCTATGACGATGCTCCTTGTATCCTGGTTTGTAATTATCTGCAAAGCTAAGATTTGCACCCGAATGAAAGGTACTAAACGTCTACCAGCCACATTTGCATGATAAAAGTTCATAGTTCAGAACTAGTATGAAATTCCTCCTCCATAAAACTTTGAAAATGATAGTGAAATTTTCTTGAGAGGTAGGAAATGTAGGTATTAAAGAGTGTGATAGAGGTGTGTATCCTTGGTTGAGGCATCCCACCCACAGTTGCTTCTCTATATACCCAGGTGTAGTAAATGTGTAATTGATTAGGTTATTCCTGATATTTTTACACGCTAGTCAGTTCACAGCTGCTGGACTAAAACCAAGGTAATCATTTTTAAAGAGCAATGAAATATTGTTATAAACTCATACACCTGTACATGAAGCGTAATATAATTGTTATTATAATTATTATATTTTAACCAACATTATGCTCAGTGTATATATGTATCAGGTGCTGTTATGTTTAATGTAATCAACTGCACTACCTGTGATAACCAAAGTATTTTGGGATGCATCTTTGAGGCAATGACATGTCAAGTTCAGATACAGGCCACGATTGTAATATTGAAAGTTCGGTGTTTCGGACAGTTACTTTAGCGTACCGTAAGAATGAGGAAAGTCATCAATCTTGTGCACGTGGAAGCTCGGACTAGATTTACTCATGAATGAAATTGGTTCTCCTTCAGCGAGCACTCTCCCAGGGGTGTATGGGTAGGGTTGAGTAACGCCATGGTAACATCAATTCATTAGTAGACAAGCTACGGCGATGATGATGGAGTCTGTTTAAGGAGAGCAGGTTGATGAGGTGATGCGGCTAGCTCAACTTCAAGCATGACTTTCAAGATTTCTTTTAAAGGGAAATGTTCATTTCAAATTGTTCATTTCAAGTTGTTCATTTCAAATTGTTCATTTCAAATTGTTCATTTCAAATCGTTCATTTCAAATCTTTCACTGAATATCAATGTTAGATTCAAACATGTTGTCCTTGTGTTCAATTTATACACTTCCGTGTTCATCAGCATATCATTCAAGGAACTAGAAACTATCTACTTACATCTTGGGCTTTTCCACAAATATATCAGTTCCTAACCGCAGTTCTGCTTTCATATTGTGGTTGAAAGAATTTTTATTGCAATTTCCTTATTCAAATCAGTGACCTTGTTTGAATCAAGAAGTTTTTACTTTAATAGTGATTTACCAAGAGGTTAGAGAATACTGCTCATTAGGAGATAGTTGGATCCAAACTTCAATGGTTTTGAAATAACATTTATTTTAATTACTAATGATTTTGATTTGATATTAAAGGGTAGAAATGATTTAAAAGTTATTGAGATCCGATTTCATTTGAGCGTCATACTATTTAAACAAATTAAAGAAATAGCGAATTGTGCTACTGATAGTAGAAGCTAAAGAGATATTTTAATTGTTTAAAGATAGTAAAATGAGAAGAATTCCTAAAAGGAAGGATTTTGAATGCAGTCGCATGACAAACTCATCTTTGTGATTAATTGTATTAATTGATTGATTTGGAAGACGGGAAATCTTTTGAGAGATGGATGAAAAGGGAGGAAAGGGATACAGAAAGACTGAAAGATGAGAGTTGAACCACCGCTAAATGCCCCGACAGATGGTAGCCGAGGGCAGTTTTTCACACACTCTAGTTTACACAGACGCATCATGTGCAAGAATTCTGGCCACAGCACACCTTAAACCCCCATGGATGACGGAAATTCTCAAATTACCCTGAATTCAGAGATAACCGGGAAGAGAGGGCTGAAGTGATAGATGACCAAATTAAAGTGATTGTACTCGCTGTATTGGAACAAGTATGACCAATAAAAAGCGTTAGGAAAGAGTAATTCCAAATGCAGATCATGTTTGCTTTCCCTTGCATTTTGTGAATATAGTCCATTCATTAGAATTTCTCTAAGATTGAATGGATTTCCATTTGCAGACAAGCTTAAATCAAATTAAAAATTAATTGTCTCCTGGATTGGATTTTTACTTTGTGAATATATCCTTTGCAAACATGGCACATCTGGAGTTGAGGGTTGAAAACCAATCAACTAGAAATCTTTTAGTGGCTTGAATGCATACATACCTGAGATTAGCCAAATACATTACCCATATTCATTCATGCTCTGACTACCGGTATATAAAGCTCCTACAAAAGAGAGAATTGTTTTCTCCCCATATTTTGGTCAATGTAACATATATATGTACATGATTATTCCAACTCAGTTAAATTAATTGCTTTCCCAGTATCTCATTTATTTGTGCTTTTGAGAAAATTGAGGAAGCTCTATCTTATATGTCCATGTTTGCACAAATAAGAAAAGGGGTAACAAATGGGTAGTAAAATGCCCCTCCCCCCCCCCCCCCCCCCCCCCCGCATAAAAAAAAAGAATTAAAAAAAAGAGGAAGAAGTAGAAAATAGTCAGATGACTGGAGATAAAAGAGTATGTTGAGAAAAGAGAAAGAAACCATAAGATGGATATACAGAGAAAGATAGTGAGAGATAGACAGAAAGAGAGAGTGAGACAGAGAAAGAAAGAAAGAGAGAGAGAGAGACACACACACACACACACACACACACACACACACACACACACACACACACACACACACACACAGGGAGAGAGAGAGAAAGGAAGAGAGATAAAAAGCATGGAAACACATTTTTTCTTCTCATTGAGGCAAAAATACCAAGAAATTAAACGTTAATGATTCATGATAGATATTGTCAAATTGCCTATTTTAATTTGCTTTAATTTCCATAGCTGTAGTCTAAAATCCATGAATTAGCTCCTAGCTGAGGTCATTTACCTATCAAGACAAGGCAGATATAATTGGTAATTACCTATAAGTGCCCCTATTCCTGGAGCTGATAAATGGGGAGTGACCAATCCTTAAATTAGTTTGATGAGATATACGGCGACAGAAACAAAGCCCATCAGTCATCAGAAATATATGACCATTTCCAACACTATGAATATAACGGACAAAGAAAGCGGACAAAATATACAGTTCCTCAGGTGGACAAAGGAACATCCCTCCACTGCTATTATGTAAAAAGTGAATATGCATGTGACACCTGTTCTACACATTTGTACATAATAGCAGTGAAGGGATATTCCTTTATCTACCTGAGGAACTGTATATTTTGTCCGCTTTCTTTGTCAGTCATGTTCATAGTGCAAACTGGGCTCTTTGCATATTATATGTTCTAATCTAATCACTTCTGTTTACTGAAGACAAGTACCATGGCGACAGCATTATTTTTTTTCTCCTTTTAATCATCCCTGAATAATCTCTTGGAGTTGCCCTTTCCTTATACTACTAGAATCATATAGAATAAATTGTTGCTGGTTTTAAATAACTGAAATTTATTTTGCCTTCTTGTAAACATTTTTAAAGCTATAAATATGTTTTCTAAACAAAGGATATTTCGCTACCTCTGTTAGTGCTTAAATGATC
The DNA here is from genome assembly GCF_000002235.5 of Strongylocentrotus purpuratus. NCBI lineage: Eukaryota > Metazoa > Echinodermata > Echinoidea > Camarodonta > Strongylocentrotidae > Strongylocentrotus > Strongylocentrotus purpuratus. The sequence continues at coordinate 41,642,843 of NW_022145612.1, read as the reverse complement.
AAACAGGCTCAGTTTGAATCCCAGATTTAAAAATCAATGTCCTTTCATCAAAGCCATTCATTTATCTCTCCTGCAAGGCAGCTGGTGTCTACTGGAGCGAGAAGGGCTGGATCGCCTGAAAATCTAAAAATATTGATCTTGCCCTGTTGTCTTTTGAATAATGCAAATGGTGAAACTTTTGTGTTCAAATCAAGCTTCATGCATTAAAATGCACATGCTTGTTATTGTCATATGCAGAAATATAACGTCATGAGCAATTTTAATAAGATATTACAGGGATTGGGTAACTGTGTCTCAGATTCTGAAACAAAATCTTGGATTTAGCTCATGCTGCAATGATAATTATAAACCTTTGTGTCAGTCAGGAACCCCATGACTTTTACAAGCCCATCGCCTGTCTGATTATCAAGATATTTATGATTGGAAATTGAAATCAAATTTTGCGTTTTCCTAACGGTTTTCATAACTGTTGTGAAACCGGTCACTCAAAGATTTTTTTACTTTTTTGAGGCACTTCTTGATAGGTAGGGCCATGTATTTCAGATTTAACATTGAAGGTATATCACAAGTTTTTGTTTTTTCATACTGTGGAAAGTGGTCTGACCTGAGTAATCATCATTTCTCATCTAATTCCTTCAGGATGACCAGGAAGGTATTTCTTGAGACAAAGCTCAAACTTACCTCCAATCAATCAATCACACAAAAACAATCTAAACAGGTCATTGAACTCTCACAGAAAGCATACCAAACTCTCCAAATCTTTGAAGTACAGCATGTTAAATTGCAATTGCATATTATAAAACAACACTGATGAGATGAGCACGTAGAATGTAATTCAATCAGTTGTGTGTCCTATGTTTATAATAACAATAACTTTACAGAGACAGATGTACAGAACAGTAGATGAACCAGGGTGCTACTATAATTGAGCATTCAAGGACCATTAGGGTATCATTGGTACTTTTCAAAGGCTAATGGTGTGGAATAGCTGCTGCTGAGTATACAAGAGTGAACAATACCATTCCAGAGCACGACAGCTGAAGCTCTAGACAACAAAAGAAACCAGACTTATATAATAACAAAGGATTCCTACCACCCCCCCCCCCCAAAAAAAAAAAAAAAAAAAATTATGTGTATCGGTATGCTAGCTAGATCACCTGTCATTACATGAGGTGCTGGCAGGCCCTCTCTCTGCACCCCTGTTAGCTCTTATCATAAAGGAACATAGTTGGTTGACAGGGAAGGATGGGTAGAGAAGGATTGTTGGTCTTGGACATTTCAAGGAAGAATTTAAGATCTGGAAAGTATTTCATTCACTTGCGGAAGGGTGTTTGAAAAGTGTGATTGTATATGTAGGAATGTGACATAAAATATTGGTAAGTTTATGAATTTATTTGTGAGCCTCCTTTTGTTGTTTGTTGCCTCCCCCTGCCATCCTCTGTCTCTGTCTCTATCTCTCTCTCTCTCTCTCTCTCTCTGCTTCATTTCTGTATTATTTATCTTTTTTTCCCATTGTCTTTCTATGTTTTTCTCCTTCTGTGAGAGTGGGGTCCAAATATTTCAACTATTTTCTGTCCTATTTTGAAAATATAGGCATAAATTTGAAGAGCAACTCCTTGCAAGGGATATTTCTATTCTAGGATAATCTTCCAAATTAAACACAGAAAGAATGGAAAAGCTCACAAATTAATGTTCACCTCTCCCAAACCTAACCTATTGTGAACTGGGTCATTATAACCATGTGAATGACACCAGGAGGTCCCAGCTGTCTGCCATATGTTTCATATAAATTCATATTTTGGAGAGTGCTGTCTGTGACGCCTGCACCATGTGCAACTTCCTCTTTGTTCCAATCGTTTGGATCCGTATCAACTTTCCTTCATCAAGCTACCCCCTGTAATATTTTATCTTCAGTGCTGTTACATAGTTGATGTGTGCCAGACATGAGCACTGTATAAGCCTCCACAAGCCTCCACTGTCATTATTATTATTATTATCATTATTATTATTATTATTATGGGTTTTATACCACATGATAACTATTTGAGTATTGTATAGAACTAGCTATTTTACCCCCAAAATCCTTCATTCCCTGAACTGTCAGAAAAACACTATTTGTTAAGGTGTGAATACTCATACATGTATATTTATAATTATATGAAATTACCATTTCAGGTAATTTTATTTCAAAATGTGAACTTCTGACTTGAAGCTCATAGCAAGTGAGCAACTCGCTTATGAAACATGGTGTTGCCGATTTGGAGTATAGTTTCTGTCTTTCCTCCCCATAGTCATGTCCTCTATTTCACCATCGATCATAGCATATATATATATAGCATCAAAGAAAACTAAAGCCCCAGAAGTATACCATATCTCTCATGCATTTCTACCATAATTGCTAGCAATCAGTGCCTAACCAATCCACAGTGAAGCCACAAAATTTGTTCAGACTCCCGACCGGAACTTTATGCACTATTTCTGTATATTGAACCAAAATAAGTTACTCCATGATATAGTCCAACCACAACAACATTTTCAATCACTCTTTAATAGGTATTAGATTAAGGCTGTGCTCATGCTCCATTTCTTTTGTAGTTTGAAGCATTAAAAGTGTCTTCAGAGATTAAAGGGAATGTTGAGTATGGTCCTAAAAGGGCACTAGAAATGTCATAAATAAGAATAAGAGCAATAACCATACACTTTGAAGGCATTTGCTGTCTGAAACAAGAACTCAACTATCCCTTTAAGGACTCTATGATGTTATAGTTTGGAAAGGAACCAAAATCCTTTGAAAAATCGGGCCTCTACCTTCAGCAGCTTTTTAATCCTTCAGAATCCATTTATATCTACCCAGATTTCATTGAATATTGCTGAATGGAAACTCAGGAATGATACCAAATTACAAGGAGAGGAAATTCTCTTGAGCCAAGATTTATGTGATTTAATAGACTTTACTTGCAATGTTGTGATTGAAAAAGATTAAAAAGAAGAAGAAATTAAATAGATTCAGGGGACCATGTAAGACTCCCTTTCATGTCTTGGCATGTATACAGTACGCTACATCGTGAGGTAAACAAAATGAGGCACAAACAAAAAGCTTGAAAATCTACAGAAGCATGCAATACTTTGAATTGAAATGTAATGTCTATACATTTCTTACTAAACTGAAGGTGATATATATTCCAGTTGGCTTGGAAAAAAAAATCAGATCTCAAAAAAAGAAATACGGTAACATACCGGTAATTTTATTAGAACAGTTCTGTACACAGAAAAAATTTGTTCTTGTATTTTTGTTTCTGAATTCAAAAGATTCATTGTGGCAAGGGTTTTTGAGAAAATGTCCTCGATCTCAAATAATGATAAAAAAATAATAATAGTAGATCACATTTATAATGTGCCACATTGTTTCTAGGTGCAGTGGTGCTGTTGTCCCAGTAGCCATTAAGTAAAGCTCTGTCCTTACATGAAATAAAAGCCGGGACGGCAGCACCACGATTACACGATATTATTTAACAAAAATAAAAATATAACAAATTTTAAAAAATTACAGTATGTTACAGATAAATAATAAATCAACTTAATCTAACTTATATTATGCTAAAGATGGACTTATTTCATAGTTAATAGTAGAACGACATCTATTTATTTATTGTGACATGTTAAGAGAAAACAGAAATTGGTGATATGGATTTGAACAAATGGGTTTTTAACATTACTTTGAAAGTGTGTATAGAAGGAGCATTTTGGATGTAGGACGGGAGGCTATTCCACAACTGGGGGGTGGCTACAGAAAGTGCTCAAAGTTGAAACCAGACTTTTATGCTACAGAGAATTCAGGTAATTAGACTGGTACTTCTGGTCCTGTCTATGGTTATGTCTTCTCTTATCTGAGCTTGTGCAATTGCAAGAATTCCCAAAACCTCAAGTTGCATTTCCATTTAGAGCTATTAAAACAAAATACAAAGAAATGTGTTCATGCATATTAAGTGGTAGGCTTAAGTATCGTCAGTTTTGACATTTAAAAGCCAAGGGAATACCAGCAAATATTTATGAACAGACCACGAGGGATTATTTCCAGTGATGACATTTGGGATGGTAGCCTTAGAAAAGCATTTTGATCATCAACAAGGAATTAATGTCAAAGAAGGCATGCTCATCGACGTGACAACTCTTCAGGATACAAGGAACGTAGAGTATAGCAGTTTACATCACATGGAATGTACGGAGAACAGTTTCAATTAACAGAAGAGCTTTTTAATCCTCGGGATACAGATATCATTGGGCAACATTTGAAATAAACTTCATCAGGACGATGATGATGTAAACATGCCGCAATGACTTTTGAATCGCAGACCCTCGCAAATGATGTGATGGAAAGTGAAACGTCTTGCAAGGCATTCTGGGAAATAGATTTCAACGAGTTTGGGAATGAGGTCTGTCATATTTTTTTTTTTCTTCTTTTTACTGATTTGGTTTTGGAGTTATCCAGGTCAAGTGCTCACTGGGGGTATAGGCAGAGTTTGTGTATGGTGGATTGAGAAGGCATGAAGTGTATAAAAATCAAAGAGAACCTTGAAACCTTGTATTGCTCTTGTAGTTATAAGAATATTGTAAAGCCTACAGGTCCAGATTTGTAAGAAATCAGCAATTCTTCTGTTTTTTGTATACATGTGTTGGGTTTCAAAGATAACTAATAATCCATGATCTTAAACCAGAAGTGCATGTACGTTATTTCTCTCTTTTAAGATTGTAAGATTTTTGTTTATTTTCTTGATCTGGAGTAGATGGTGAAGTGTCGTTTTTATTTTGTATATTTTTAAAATGAACATGATTTTTTTTTTTAAATTCAAAATCAAGACAAAGGTTTCCGTTGGAGAAAGACAATGCATCAAATAAAAAGGGAAGATAATGGGTTTACTCTGAAAGTCCCAAGCTAACTCTCCCTGCTGTATCTTAAGTTTGTTTTCCAGAAAACGTTTCTTGAGGGGGGTGTAACGCAATCAGGATGTGGATGGAAATTAGTGCCACGAGTCCCCCATTCCAACTCATTACCTTTGCTCGTATTTTAAATGGACATTGACTGGCATACTTGTTGGCATAGTCCACGAGTTTGGACGTAATTCAATTGAGGGAGGGGTTATTTCAGATCATGTTCACTCTGTTTTCAATGATGTGAGTTAACGTCCTTATGGCTTTCAGCTGACTATATATACTTTCAGATGCTTGTCCCTGTATATCAATGGTTCATTTTAGTCTGTGTGTTTTTGTAAGTTTTCATAATGTTTATGAATAGTTTGCTGGTGCCTTTTTGTATGAGAATTTTCAATTAAAATATGGTTTGCAACTCAGATTAACAATGATATTTTTTCTTGATTCAGAAGGGTATTCGTTCCAAATCTTTCACAAACTCTTTGCATATAGTAGGATAGAAATCAAAATAATTACTTTGTTTTAAAATAATAATCTAAATTAGTCAATTATAGGCTTAGTAGATGGTATGAGAAACTTTTCAAAAAACCATGAAACTTGATCAACAACAACTAAACCAAAACTCCTTTTTTGTTGTTGCACACATTGATTTGCTTTCCACGAGTACCTGGAGTCTCAACAAAACCTGGAAAATTCCCACAATTATTCTCAGATTCCTGCAGTGTCTGAAAAACAACCCCAGTCTTTTCTATTAGATTTGCAGAAAGCGCTTTGGAAATCAGTCTCGGAGCTTTTACGTTCTCCCTGAAACAACAACCTAAATGTAGCTGCCATGCTGTGTCGGTTTATAGTCGGATAAAGTCATCATGGAGTGTATTTATTCAGTCGTCTTTCTACGACGCTCGGGCTACAGTATCTCTAGCTGTGTGGGACTGTGCGGGATACTAATAGGCAAGAGAAGAGAAATTGTTTCATGTATCACTTGAGAACTTGAGATAAAACAAATGATAAGTCTGAGGACTGTCTTTATGACTGTTTTCATCAGCTCAATTTTGCCCAATAACCCGCTATTCTGACTATCCTGATCGCAACTTAACCAGTTAATTTGCATCTTCATCAGCGCGCAGTTGCAACTGGCGGGATATTTGGTCGAGAAAATATCCCGAGAAATCTTGGTCTTGTTGCCAAAATATCCTGCTATCAGGGAAATAGCGGGCTAATTTGCGCCCGTCCAAGCTTGTTGGTGATGAGCGTATCGGTCTGGTGAGGGCGCAATTTCGAGCTTCGGGATAATATCCCAAGTCTGTGAATAGCGGGTTATTTGAAAACTTGAGCTGATGAGGATAGGCCTAATGACATCTAGTTCTTATTCCAATCGTCTACCTTTACAGGAGGTTGATTTGTATCAATTAATGACAACGTAGGCTCTTACTACTCATATCAGACTTAACACTCGGTGTAAATCATTAGCTTGTACTCTATTACATATTGCTTACCCATTTGATTTGTGTTGTAATAAAAGAAAAATATAAGTATACCATCGTTGCTATTGCAGATTTATTGAATGAACATTAAAAATAATTTTGGTTTTGATTATCGTTTAGTCTCTACTGCTAATTTGTAATCAGTCAAGCATAGATATAGACTTTAATATTAATTTTGTGGTTTAATTGAGATAAATTGCTTTCCATTGTGATTACAACGTTGATTTATTCCAATCGTCTCAAATATATCTTTAGGGAATGATAAAATAAGGTTGTTAAACATCAAGATTTCTTGGAATAACTGGTCCAGTATCAAAGAACAAAGACCACTCTTAATTCCGTCTTAAAGTCGGTACTTCACAGAACTAGGGTATCAATACGAAGACAGATAAATCAGCTGAGGTTTTGTTATTCTTGCCTTCAGCCACAAAATATTTTCTCATTCTTTGATATCCTAACCCCTCCATGGAATGTAAATTCTCACACCCCATCTGACTTCAAAGGGGGAGAAAAGTGATGTGCCGCTGCACCAATTACCTTCAAGAAATATGAGGTTCATTAGAAAGAGTAACTGTCAAATTTGTTATCAGCTGCACCCAATTTTCTAGATCCCCTTCAGTCCCAGTCCCATGCACTTGTTTTGGTGTATAGCTTGCAGACTGTACTGTCTGATAATAGCCAAACATGACAAAAGAACAATTTTGTCACAAATGCAAATTTAAGCATCAGTAGTATCATTAATTGTTGAGAGACGAGACAATGACATTATGTTTAGATAACATGTGTTCACATTTTACAGACCAAAATGTTTCATAATTATAATTCTGTTTTTGCTGTATTTGTTAGTGAAGGTCTGAAAGGCTAGACTAGTGTTCTGAAGTCTTGGAGTTCCAGGGTTCCCTCATGAGACCTGACGATCATGACCTCAGCTCAGGTCGTGATCCTGGCTACAGTCTGCAATTATGATCGCACTGATTATAAACATACCCGGGTCTTAAAGATATGAAACATATCTTTGAATTTTCTTTGATGAAATAAATATGTATAGAATATGAGTTCAGCAACATTTTATTTAATTTATGATTAAATATTACATTTTGTCTGGCCTTCAACAAAATTTCATTAAAGTCCTGCCATGTGCTACTAGTGCTAGGATGAGGGTATGAAAGGCAGCTAATCATGAGGCCCATTTATTCAAACCATTATGTGACCTCTTACTCTAATGTAAATGAATCATGATGCTTCTATGTGGTAGAAACAGTAGCCAATTCAAATGATAATGATGTGGTTGATGTAATGGATAGTCTGTATCCTCTGAAAGCATTGTCTGTATGAAAGTCAGAGTGATTTCACACTTAGATAAATCGCTCATGAGAAAAAGTAACATTCTTTTGCAGCTATGCAGATGAGATTCATCAGGCATCACATTTAGCTTTTCCTACACTCAATTTTAAGATTTTTTATTTAGTTGACATACTATAGCATTTTCTTAAAACCTGCGTGCATATTCTATTTTTGTGTATCACATCCATCCGTTTGATGATTACCATTTCATACCTGGAATCGCCTTTCATCCGATCTGTATTCTGATAAGAATGTTGTTTAGGTGACGCTACATGCCATGGTGTATAGCGGTGACTATTTTCTTTGGATCGGTGCCCTTGTTTTGCTGACTTGCTTGTTCGTTTTCTGAGGGAGAGAGATTAAGAGAGAGAGATAGAAAGAGAAAGAGAGAGAAAAGGAGAGAGAGAGAGAGAGAAAGAAAGAGAGAAAGAGAGAGAGAGAGAGAGAGAGAGAGAGAGAGAAAGAGAGAGAGAGAGAGATAATGAGGAAGAGAGAGAGAGAGAGAGAGAGAGTCTGCTTGGAGGGATAAAGTTTTTAAATTGCAGTCGTGCCATCCTAGTCCCTGCATGGTTCCCCTGTATTATTTTGTCTGTTATTGAGCAGATAATGCTTTTCAATGAATTCCCAATCCATAATCTGCATGTGGTTTAGCCACAACTTACACAACGTATACAATTACGAAAATCAAACAAAAATTGTAACTATCCATTATATTGGTCTTTAGGAGTAAGTATGAAAATGGAAGGTCTATTTATTAATTAATAATAGCTTAGTGATAACATGACTGTCCAGATACTGTAGGACATAGGTTCAAATTATGCTTGTCAGATTTTGTTGTTGTCGTGAGACATCATATTTTGTAGGTGGAGCACACTAATCTTTGAAGTAACCCTGGGGAAAAGACTTAAGGTTTTCTTTGAGATGCATTTGTATACTGCTGTGGATATTATGACTCTCCTGTAATGTGGATAGATTTATCATTTAGGTATCTTTACACTATAGAGATGATACTTAGCCTAGTATTATTTTGTCAGTGACATGTATTCATTCCCAATGCACATCCAGGTATCTGGATTATACATTGATCGGTGAACTAGAGTGATGGAGTTCCTATAGTTAAAGTCAGTGCTCATATCAATCAAGGCCTCTAGCCTGTTCTCCAATTATCTCATCTTATCTTCCGTAGTGAATATCCCTCTAGTGGTGTATTCTCTCCCCCCCCCCCCCCCCCCTCTGTCTCTCTCTCTCTCACTCTCTCTTTCTCTCGCTATCTCTCTCTCTCTACCCCCTTCCTCCTGGGCTTTGGGTCATCCATTTTAGTTACATATGATTGCATTGCATCTTATTCTTTTACCGTTTATTCCAATTCTTTATGTCTCCTTCATATGTCATGCCCCTTACTTTACTCATGTATCAATGTACAGTATGTCTGAAGGGTTTTAGTTCCCTTCTCAATAGGCCTGTCTTCACTATCTCGAGATTGCCAAATATCCAGCTATTTGAACTATCCCGATCGCAAACTATCCAGCTAATTTGCGTCTTCATCAGACCGAAGTAGCAATTAGAAGGATATTTGGTCGGGATTGTCATCCCAAGATATCTTGGGATAGTTTGCAAAATATCCCACTAATCTGACAAAATATCCAGCTATTTGTCCCGTTCGTCTTCACTAGACCGAAGATTCGCAATACGCGCTAACGCTGAGCAAAATATCTCGAGTTTCAAGTTTTGTGGTCGATCTTGAGATAGTGAGGACGCGATTTGTGACTTTGGATTATTTCCCATATCAGAAATAGCGGGCTATTTGGCAATCTCGAGATGATGAAGACGCGCCTTATGTTGGATGTTATCAGTAGGTGTTATTGATTCCTGACATATATCTGTCTGTGTATATCCTCATCCTCTATGGAAGATGAAGCTGGCATCTTTCCCAGCATCCCTCCCCAGCATCCCTCCCCATTAGCATCTTGTTGCTAGTCCTTCACATCGATCCATAGCGAGACTTCTCATTTTCATAAATCGAGGCTAGCCAGCTAGCTGGCAAGAAGATGAGCCAGGAGTGTGAGAGTCAGAGAGAGACGGAGAGAGAGAGAATGAGTCCCCCAAACAACGGAGAGCCTCTCGCTCACACTTTGGTAGTGCTCTCTCAGTCTCCTCCTCCTCCTCATCAAGCCGGGCATGAGACGAGAGCATCTCCGGGTCAACTACGCAACATCATTATCTCCGTCTGCTAATGACCGCATCCATCGCGGCAGACTTGATTCATTGACGAACAAACCCCGGCCCGAGCCCCAGATCAGGGCAGCTTGTGTAGCTTTAGCAGCCTATTGAAAATAAACCATAAACAAATATTTCTTATTTGATTATCGTTAAAGTCTGTATAGAAGTTGCTTCGCTTTTGTATTTAGCTTTGCAGCTGGCAGGCAGGCGACCCCCCTGAAATCTCTGGTACCGCATCGGTCTAAACCGTCCACTCTTGCGTCGACTGGTCTGGAAGAAACGTAGTTTTTGCCTTTCGGTCGACTGAGTGGGGTCAAGATTCCGGTATTAGGACCAGAGGAGGGAGAATCGTGCCTACCTCCAGCTGTTCAAGGAGCTATCTGTATGCTGCCAATAGTCAAATAGGAGAAGATTTTATTTCTAGCATCTGTGATGTGCAAGCTTCTGCAAGAGAATCCGAAGAGATTTAGAAAGCTAAATCTTAAGCTTGGTCATTGGGGTCAAGTCCAAAACATCAACCTCAAAGCAGGCTTTGATCTAGTTCTGAACAAAGCGGGTGTGGAGTTGTGACAAGGTGAACTTTGAGAAGTGCGTTAGACAGATACACCTGTATCAAACCAACCCAGACCAACTCGACTGCCACAGGTATTTCTCTTATCTTTTGGAGGCGAAGAAAGAAGAAGAAGTTGGATTTAGCTGAGGGAACAGCTTTTTGAAGGATAGTAAGTTCAGCTCAGCACAGACAGCTGTCGGGTGAAGCTATGACAAAGCAGTTCTAGAGGTCTATCTGACGATATATGACATATGGATTTTTGAAGTATCTGGGACTAGACTGTTCACGATTTACCCATATATATGCCTTAGGACAAACCAGCTTATCCTAGCAAATATTTGGTCGTATTCATTGCTTATGATTAAGCAGTTTCTGGAGGGGAATAGCAATGCTTGGATGATATACTTTCAGCTCTCAGTGATTAAATGTTACGGATCAGGTAACACACCAGTTCAACTGACTGCATTTGGTAAGCAAAAGCATGTTCAGTACCTCTGAATGGTATTTTTATGGTCGACTTTGAATCTAGTTCTTATGAAATTTTCATATTTTTATACTGAGGGCGATGCTAAACGCTTTGAAATAGGGTGTGTGTATGGCATTTTAGGGCAATTATTGTGACAGATATTCTCAAATTGTCCAAGTCATGAGTCACAAAATACAAGGGGATACCGTACTACTCTAACTTTATCTTATATGCTAACATTCAACATTATTACACGTTTCTGAATCTAATGTGATTGTTTTTGCATTCCAGCATCTCCATAGGGGTATGTTAACAGACGAACATAAGTCTTTGATTGACACGACTTGCATGCTGTGTGGTAAAAGGCCATGTGTTGAATACTCAGTGGGAATGATCCTCTAGGTTCGCAGGGAGCTGGGACAAAGAATTTTATATGCTTGCCAGATTTTCAAAAATATTCATGTCTTGAAAAATCACCTCTTGAACCTGCTCATATATATGATATGTACAGTAACTTGCTCAAATTTACAGATGTATAATTTTACAGCACGTTTATTTAGCAACATATGATGTGTCACTGCTCAAAGAGGTTGTTTTTATCTCTATGCTATCATATAATAATAATATATCTGTAAAGTGCTTATCGGTAGACACATCGTTGTATCGATGTATGGGGCGCTATATAAAAGCAGAATATTATCATTATTATTATATACTTGTAACCATGCTGTACTAACTCTTTCATAATCTAAGTACAAGAATTTGTGGAAAGAGTTCTCCTCTTAAAGTCTGAACATATCCAATCATAAAAGATAATCTTTTCAGGAGATTTAGAATTTGTATCCCATATGGAACAGACCTACAGGTCATGCATTCTAACTTTTGCATGTAGTATGAAAGTGAAAGCCTTTTTTAACATGTAATTTGCTACATGCTTCGAAATCACTTGAAGATCTCTGACTCTCTGTTACCCCTGGATCCCGGTGTTGTTGATTGATTTCTCCTGGTTTCTCTTGAAAGCTCTGATCATGTGACGCTGTCCATCATTTTGGATGGTATTGTTTTTAACTGGTCGAAAGTGAAAACTTAAATCCTCAGAAATGATTGGTATGGTATTTGTATCTGCTGTGAATTTGTGATGGAACATAACAAGGATGTCATATGGTGGATGTAACTTTCGAATTGGTTTGTCTTAAAAGATATTTCATGGAAAGGCAATTCATTGCCTTTTCTTGTTTTTTGATTTTGTTGTTGTTGCCCGTGTTTTCAGTTACGTTCATTTTGCGCCAAGAATCTAGAAAGTTTAGATGGGTGGAGTTTACATGCATAGAATTTCCAATTAATAGAAAGAAAGGAAGATGAGAAAGTGATATTGAGGTAGAGAGACAGAGACAGAGAGACAAAGAGACAGACAGAGAGACAATGAGACAGACAGACAGAGAGACAATGAGACAGAGAGACAGAGAGACAGACATACATAGAGAAAGGAAAAGGCAGGGGGTTGGCTCTTCAACTGATGATTACTATTTTGTGTAACAATGATTGCACAGTAACAATCTTCATAAACCTTCAAATCCACTGCATCAATTCTATCATGTTATTTGTATGCAAAACACTAATGGTTTTTGTTCTCTCTCAATATTTTTTTTCTTTGCACGCAATCCAACCTTGATTCTACTATCATCATGGATATCCCCTCACAGGTAAGTAAAAGATTTTCATCAATTTATAGAACATTATCCTAGAGTATGTGAGAGAGAGAGAGAGAGAGAGAGAGAGAGAGAGAGAGAGGAAGAGAGAGAGAGAGAGAGGGTGTTTGTGAAAATGGGTGTTGTAAAAAAAATGTAGCAGTGAATGTGTGCAGCACTGTCACTTTTCTACTCCATCCCTTCAATCATTTGACAAATTCAATACCGGTCACCATGTTCAGCAACTCGATTTAAATCACAGCGCTGTTATAGCCTGGCGTCATGCAATATCCATCGACTGTCTTTCAACCACAAAACCAGCTTGCAGTCACTTAGATTGTGACGTCTGGAAATCATGTGATATTCGTTTACATTTACCTCGTGACTATCTGTAGTCTTCATTAAAGGACGCAGTCAACTATGATATGTTTCCTTTTTCTATTTCACTAGGATTTTTCCTTATCTTTATTTTTTTATTATAAAATCAAGTAGAAAATTCATGCAGTATTCTGTTTTTTACTGCCCAAGGTAAATGTTTGCAAGCTGTGAAAATAGATTTATACACGATTTACACAATTTATTTTCCTTTAACAGCTTAATAACAATATTTCAAATGTGCAGAAGCCAACATGAAATCTGAAACTGAATCTATCTCTGAAGACTCATGTGAACAATGTATGCAGATCTGCCTCATTTGCGTTGCATAAAATCGGTAGCATCCGTCAGTTTCTTACTAAAAAGACCACCCAGAGACTTGTTCAGTCACTGGTCATGTCTCGTATTGACTTTTGCAACAGTCTTCTGTATGGTCTTCCTGATGCACAAATTAACAAATTGCAGAGAGTACAAAATTCAGCTGCTAGACTTATTGCAAAGCGTCGTTCACGTGAGTCCATCACTCCACTGTTGAGGGAGCTTCACATGCTAAGAGTCCGGGAACGAATTGATTTTAAGATCCTCTTGCTGACTTTCCAATGTTTGACAAAAACAGCTCCAGTCTACCTTCAAAGGCTGATATCAGAATACTTACCCTCCCGCAACCTGCGCTCAAACAAGAAATCACTCTTAATAGTTCCTGCCACCAATACCCAGTCTTATGGTTCCCGAACTTTTTATGCAGCATCCCCTCAACTCTGGAACAATTTACCTCAATGTATAAAACAAGCAGATTCAACAGACAAATTCAAATCCATGTTAAAAACCTACTTTTTTGTTAAATAGCCTTTTTCATTTGCATATGCAGCCCCCTCGATTGTCCACTATCTATTATGTATAACTTAATATTTGGCTGTAATTCCTTCTCTTTCTATTTTTCTTAAGCGCTTAGAGACATATTTTGTGATAAGCGCTATACAAATGTTGTTAATTATTATTATTATTATTCCCTCTAAATGTTAACAAACATACGAGAGGGGTGGAATAACTTATAGCTGTTTTTAAATTTTGGAGTTACCTTCAGTTGAGAAATACTTCTGAGAAACAGCTTTTCACAAATTTAATTTCCGTATTCCCATTGGGACTTGAAGGTAGCAATCATCTAGAAGGCGAAATTAGGCCTGACATTTGAGCCTTGGAATCGCAGGAATGTTTTTCATCGGTGACATTTCTTTACCGTCTTCGTGTAATCATAGTAAAACTCAACAAGGGTAGCAGCAATTGAATAGCCTGTAGGCTGGAGTATGCAGTGTCAGAGATGCCAAGATGTAATCACCGATTTAAAGATACAGTCAGAATTCTGCCTGTTTAGTTTGTTTTCTATTGAATCATATCCACAAAACTTAAAACAAATGCTAGTCATTAAATGGTTCAAAATATAATATCTAGTCAAACAAAGTATCCTATATTCCATTAATATATAGCCATTAAAATGAACATTCATTCTTGGTCATTACATTGTATTCTGCAAACTGTTAATAATTATAATAATCTTGGACATTATCAATTGTAACAGGGGTCATAACAAATTTTGTCTTTGGTTTTAGAATTAAAAACAGAATGAATGTCTTCGAAAATGTATTCTGACATTTCAAAGTCCTCTCATCAGAATGAGCAGACAAGCCATTGATTTGATATGTCAGCAGCCATTTTGTGCTGCGCTAGGTCGGAATGCCGCCGACCTTTCTTGCAGATGATATGTACTGTCAAGAGAGTTATTGTTGGAAGGTTGATGGGAGGGGAAGGGAGATGGGAGATGGGAGAGGATGGGAGGAGGGAGGATTGGATGAGAGTGAACATTCCATGGTCAACTTGATGATGATGATGATGATTAGGGAATGAGTTTTAAAGTATTAATTTCGTTTGACATGGCCTGGGTGTCACAGATTGTCTGTGTGTAAGAGATATGATTGAAGTTTAATAGATAGCAGTGGAGGAGAATGACATTGACTAGAAGAAAAGAATATGAATGGCACAGGGAGATATATAGTAAAAGTATACCAGACCAGGGCCCTATCTTACAAAGAGTTGCGATTAATTCCAATCATTCGCAAGTCATCCAATCAATCGCAAGTTAGTAGTATCCTATCTCTTATGTACATAGTTGCGATTGATATCAATCACAAATAAGGCCTAAAAAAAAAATTGATGACTTGGCGTAACGGGTCACTAAAAATTAGGGTAGGTAGGGCGATTTTTTTTTTTTTTTTTTTTTTTGTTGTTTGTTGCAATGACGAACCTTCGTCATTGCCTTGTTTTCGTTCACATTCTGCCCCATTAATATTTTCCTTTTCGTCCTGAAATCCCATTCGTTTTACACGTAGTGCTTGTCATCACTAATTATGCCCTTTTCTCATGTCCGTTTCCTTTCAAATTTCATAGGCATAGTCTCTAACATCTCATCAAGGTCACTACATTCTTCGATTTTCGAAATCACTCATGCATAACCGTCCAGGCGCCATTTTGTCCGTTTCTGGTCCATTTTAAGGCCTTTCTTTCTTCCTTCCCATCTCCACTATCTTAGATCCTACAAACTTCTAACAAATTCCTCTAGATAGTCTAAGAGATGTTCTTTTATCTGCGACGTATAACCTGACCTTCAAAATGCCATCTTCGTACTCAAAATGCAAATCTGAAACCGACTCCGTCAAATATCTCTCAAGTTCTTGAAAAATTGACCCCTAAATAATCTAAAACTGCCATAACTTTCTCATATGAATTTCGTTTTGTATTTAAATCTCACAGTATCTTTATCTCATAATTGCACATCGCCATGCCAAATTTCACGCTACATTGGCTTTGCAAAACATAAATAGCGCCCTCTAAAGTTCTGGGAATTGGCTGTCTTTCTGTGGCCGTATTTCCATTATGGCTTGGCAGACCCGTACCCTTTTTTGGATTTAGATACTTGAAGATATGCCCTTTCCAGCCATATACAACATTATATACCCTAACACTGACCGACTTCGAGAAAAATGCCCTCCAAATTCGCCATTTTCAAGAAAATTCCAAAATAACTTCAACTTGCTCTAAAATGGCGATCTTTATACCTACATCAATGAAACTTGGCACACATATGTATCCATATACGTGACAACTGTCTGCCAAGTTAAATAAATTGTAATGCCCTCGTCGCAAAGTTAACGCCAAAAATGATGAATTTGCTATGCATTACGTAATAGCGCCTTTAATGCGTGTAGTACATTGCGTGCAGATGACAATGGTGTCAAACTGACCGCAATGAAGTGCCCTTTCGAATGATACCAAGTATGGTATATGTTTACACAGAAAATTGTGAGTAAATCGCATTTGAACAAGGGTCGATCACTATACGAATTCCGCCCGATTATAACACTTATCGGCCATGACGTCATTTTTTCAGACTACTTTTCGCCCCCTAAACATCTTTTTTTTTCCTTGAAAATTTGCAATGACATTCCGAGATGCAATACGCAGGGCACCTCGTGGCCGGATTTTTTGAAATTGGTCAAGGGGGCCATTTAAGACGCCATTTTGTCCTTTAAATCTATTTTACATCACATGTTTCGATAGGATTATCATAGAAAAAAAAAGAGTAGTTTACAATAACGACCATGAAATTCTCTTTCCAATGATACCATATACGGCCCATAAAGAGACATAAAGAGAGAGAGAAAAAACAATTTAACTCCGGTCATAATACAGATCCTGTATGTTTTCCGCCCATGCATTACACGCATTGTCTATGGGGCAAATCGGGTTCACGCTTTTGACCCCTAGAACGATCTTGATTGCAATGACGCCGCATGCAACTAATCCCATTTGTTTTTGCACGCAGTGCTTGCGAGCCCTTTCTAGGTTCTTTCCCCTATCCCAATTTCTTTCAAACATCGTAGGCATAGTCACTACCATCCCATCAAGGTCACTGTTGAGGCCTTTCTTTCGCCCTACCTGTCTCCAATATTACAGAAGCTAAAGACTTCGTACAAATTGCTCTGGATAGTCCGAGAGAAGCTCTTTCGTTCGACACGTAGAAACACGGCGTCATTGCACGCACATCGTTGTTACACGATTGCATTTCTAGTTTGTTGTTGTTGTTGTTGCTTATATTTGCATACATGAAATTAGCCATTCATACACATACATACATACAGTGGCGTAGATAGGTCCTCAGACCTTGGGGATGATCTGATGAGAGGGGTAGACCACAATATGTTCAAATAACTCCATGCACACACACACACATATATGGACACACACATATATGGACACACACACTGTGTGAGCAAAGTGAGCAAGAAATTGTTGAAATCTTGATCACCTTGGGACCTGGGGGATGCATACATACACCTGCCCCCCCCCCCCTGCATACATACATGTACATGTACATACACCCTCATGCACATAGTGCAAACATTACGAACGCATTAATAGGTTTCCAACGTACAGACCCCAGTCTGAGATATCTCAGACACTGTCTTCAACAGGATAAACAGGCTGGCCATTCAAATCTTTGATACAGAAAAAAATTAAAAAGCGTAGGGTCGGCGATAAAAATAGGGTCGGGCGGGTTACGCCAAGTCATCAATTTTTTTTTTTAGGCCTAAGTTGCGATTAATATCAACTCTTTGTAAGACGGGGCCCAGATAGGATGTCATATGCACTGACTGAGACCAAACTATGGTAATGTAGGATGGTCATAAGGGTAGTAAGGAGAGAGAGAGGCTCTGTACTTTATCTTGGATGGTGCATCCATCTTGATGTATCTGAATCAGGACTCCAAAGAATTTTGAGAAGTTTGAATTACCTGTATCACTTCTACGACCGATGTGATCATTCTCATGTCACATCTCGGTTTATTCTCAGCTCAGCAATGCGTAGGGGGGCCAGGAGGGGGTAGGGCGGGTGGGATAGAGGGATGGTTAGCCTAGCCGTGTGCCCAGCAACGACAGCTATAAACCATTGAGCTGCGCATGGCTCAAGAGCCTGCGTTTGTATTTGGACTTCAGGCCAGTCTAAACATGACATTAATCTTCAGTAGATGACGACATACCGCACCTTGGCTTACCCTCAAGTTTCGCCAGCTTCCATTTTCCTCCATCTTTCTTTATTCTATCGCTGGAGAACATCAAGATTATACAAATACCAAACCTCTGACAGTGCCAGAGTGCAAGAAGTTACCATATATGGATGGACGCAGGATATTTGTATTCTTTCAGTGATTTTGATGAAGAACATTGCATGTTATCATTATGCAACATTGATGTGCTTTTTAAAGTTAGATCTTTAGATCTGTACTATTTAGTTTTACATTTCTGTTCTGACATCAATATCTTAGATTGTTTTGCTGGATGTGATTTGAGACAGCTTCCAGAATGTTTTTATTTGTCTATATATACAAGTCATGTACCGGTAGTCACTTTATTTATAAGAATGAGGGTACTTAATTGAATATGCCTTCATGTTCTTAGAAATCTGCTCGATAATAGATGCTTACAAATTACTTTTGTAATCATGGCAGCAATTCCCCACAGATTTTTATTTTTTTTAAGGTAAGACCGAAATGACAAAATTTGCTGTCAGATGTTTAAACATAGCATGTCATGAAAGTCGATCAGTGGGACTGCATTATTCATCTTCATGTATTTTTCAGAATCTTTTTTGCTTTCCCTTTAACACTGGAACCAGATACAGCCATGCATTCTAATTCAAATTTATTAGCATCCTGATTTCTTGGAGGGGGGGGGGGGGTTATTTGTACTGAGAGAAATGTAGGAGAGAACTGAATTTTGATGGATTGTGTGTGTCTAATAGATGTGGAGTCATGGTTGATTTAAGGCTCATCTGTCTACCATTAAGCTGTAGTGTTTAGCATTCAGAATCGGGGATCTCACATAATGGATTTCTACCGGCACACATCATTCATTGATTCATAGATGGGAGATTACAAAAATTGAAATGAAAAGTAAGATAGTATCTGCCTTCACGAAGCTCATAAAATCTACTCACTACCAAACAAGTCGCTATGATAATACCTCCTTTGAATTGTTGCTGAGAGGCATCAAACTTGTTTAATATTCATAAATTCATAATTGTTGGCATTTTGAATTTCAATTTCAATTCAATTTCAATTTCAATTTTTTTTTCCAACATATTATTACAAATAAATTATAAACATTTACAACAATTTAGGAATACATATAGGATAGATAATAGGATTTGCAAGGTAATTTTCTGCCATTTTGCTCTAAGAAACAATGTTCAAGAGACAAGACTCTATGTTAAACTAACAAGTCGGCCATAAGTAATGTAAAACAGTCTGCTATACATTGTTAAAAACTTGAGATACATTATGGGTGGGCAGATAGATGACTCAGATAGATTAGTTTCTTCTGGCAGATCATCAGAGACCCGGTGCATCCTTCATTCAGAGCCAGAAGGGCACAACTCTGTCATAATCATGTAAGCCAACCTCCTTCTGGCCCTCATGAGATGATATATAGGAATGCTCTTAGGAGCGCCTTAGACTGTCCTCTTTAATTGGATCATGTTATGATATCATCACCTTTTATCTCGTCACCACGCCGGTCTAGCGATGAAAGCATTTGTTCTTGATGATCGGGTATATGCCATCTAAGGGAAGACGGTGATAAATGTGCAATAGGATTAAGGTTGAGCATCTGGACGAGTTTTCCAAGAAGCCGTTGGCTGTATATATATCTTAATTCTGTATATTTTGGAGAATTTGTAATCTCCTTTATCTAATCTGACAGTGTTTGGTGGTAATATTGAATGTTTATATTTCACTTGATTGACTAAGTGATTGTGGTGTCCTGAACAGGGTGCTAGCTATCATCTTCATTTCTTGTAAGTTCTAGCTAAGGTTGGTCACCAGCTTAGGTTTAATATCTTATATTAGTAAAAGTGTTATTACTTTATATCCAATTTCCCCCTGCTTCTGTGAAAATCACCCACTCTCTCTGTCTTTCAGTCATTCTCTATCTCTCTCTCTCTCTCTCTCTCCCCCTCTCTCTCTCTCTCCCTCTCTCTCTCTCTCCCTCTCTCTCTCTCTCTATCTCCCTCTATCTCCCTCTCTCTCTCTCTTTCTCTTTCTCTTTCTCTTTCTCTTTCTCTTTCTCCTTCTCTCTTTTCCCCCTCTCTCTCTCTCTCTCTACCTCTACATTCACTTTACTACTACAAACTATCTTGCTCTTGAAAAGGGTCAAGTTATCAGCAGTAGATAGGGACATAGTCCAGGGGGTGTTTCACAAAACTTGTCATCAGTGACAAATGACAGTTGTTGTTATAAGCTACTGAAATCCTTGCTTCTGATTGGTTATCGGCAGATTTGTCACTGATATTTGTCATTTGTCATTGAAAAAAGGCTTTGTGAAACGGGTCCCAGAAGTGTAAGACAAATGCTAAAGATCATACATGATACATTTTGATAACTGAATTGTCCTTTTAATGGTCCTTAATATATTTTCTTCACCTCCTCTCCCATTGTTACGCCAAGATATGCATGTGTGTATGCATACGTTTCTTTGTACACAATATTACATATCCCTCTTCTCACTTCACTTCTCCCCTTCCCCTCCCCTCCTGATCCTCCCCTTCCTCTCTCCCCCTTGCCCCTCCCATCTTGTTCTGGCCTACTGCCAACTTTCTACACGCTGTTATCTCAGATTTCCAAATTGTTAGGAGAGGGAAGGAAACGTCATTGGTGGATCAAGTCGGGGATACAGGAGACATGCCCCCCTTCTGTTTTTTTTTTGTGGCTAACTCCTGCACCGGCTCCCCGCAAGAAGGCCTTTACTGCCATTGACAATACATAGATCACACTGCCTTCTTGCATGCGCAGAGCTGACGGTGTATAATGTTTGACACATCAGGCACTATCCCCTCCACTGCCTGTCCCATTAGCATGTAGATGATGAGTGACAGGGTTCTCTCATGCTCATCTTCATTATAAGGTGTGATCATTATCATTCCTTCCATTCCTCCTAGAGAATCACGGTGCATGGTATTGACCCATTCTTTGACCTCTAACAAAATACTCATCGAATACAAACTTTAAAATGTGAAATAATGAGGTATGATCGCTCATGATTGGGATAATGGGGCACAAAATATAAAGCATGGGATCAAATTTAATACTTTGGAAAAAAGTGGTCCATTTTTAGCCTGAACAAACTCAAGATGGATCCGTCGTTGGTGGCATGGAACGGAATACGGGCTATCCTGGTCCGCTTTAAGATGGCTATCTTTCTCCCTCATCAGCGTGTCATCTGGATGGTCAAAGTATTCTAAACATAGATGATGACGCGGTCTTTGTCCTTAGATCACCACATCTCCATCACACTACACCAGCTGAGGTGCTTGGTTGAGGGAAGAGTGCTGAGGTGTTAATCCTGTACTCAATTTTTCATAGATAGGAATATAACGTGATGGAAGAGAGGGGAATTGAATTTCACCATTTTCTTCGCAAATTTATAGTTTGATGAATTTATGACTGGAAGGGGTCAATCATGTTATCCTTAAATGAATTATAAAAATGTACTGAAGGACATGCACCACACCCCACCCCCCCCCCCCTCTCTCTCTCTCTCTCTCTCTCTCTCTCTCTCTCCTTCCCCCTCCCTCTCTCTCATTTTTAAAGGATATTCTCTTCTTGTCCCAATGTCTCTTTAAACCTTGTCCTTCAACTGAGCCATATCTTTCCTTGTTCTACCTCATCTCAATGTTTAATGATATGCCACGGCACCTCGATACGTATCCTTAAGGCCCCTAGATTTACCAAGCTGAAACAACATGGCCACGATCGATTAATAGGAGCAACCGCACAAAACAAAGTCATTTCTGTTTAGTCAACTGTATGCCTCGCTTTACGTCGACAAGATGATGCAAGGGAAGAAGTACAGCCTGTGAGGAAAGTTTAGAATTTATGAGATCTGGATATAAATAGTCAAATTGGATTGTTAGAACAGCACATCCGCACCGGCATAGGAAGATGTCACGTTCGGAGGTTGTGAGTTATCTTCTTAGCTTCTGACGTGATGGGAATTGATTTTTCACAGCAGAGGAGGCGAAAGAAGAAATGTTATCGATGTGTCTTGGTGTAATATATTCCTGGGCATGATGTCGGTGGATTGACCCTGCAGGGCTGTTACAATATTGACGATCTTCGAAAAAGGAATATAAAATGTGAATGACCCAAATGGGAACAGTTGAAAGACAACCGTAAACAATGTTTCTTAACAATTCCTGATAGAGTTCCTTTAGATTTATGAGTAGAGTATGAACCAACTAAGGCTCTGGTAAGAGACATTGATAGACTACTTAAGTCACCAAAATACTTACATGTCCTGAAAATGATTGGGGTAGATATATGAATACTAGATGCATATCACACTTTAATGGTTGAAGTTGGTTGTTACTCTATTAATTAATTTAGAACAGACGTGAAGTAGTTGTGTGTGGAAAGTTTCATGTCAAAGGGAAATGGTAGACCTTTAACTCTATCTTTTATTTCCTTGCTGTGATGAAGGTGTCATCTGGAACCATCATGTGTTTCCATACATTTCTGGAAAAATAATTAGCGCATCTGTAGCCTCCAAATCTGTATGTAGGAGTGCAAGCCCCCCTCATCCCCCTCCCCCTTCCCGACAATCCAAATCTATGCAGGGCTTGCAGAGCCATATATGGAAGCATCTCGCTCCAGCGTTCCTCTTAAAATGCCTCTGAATGTACCCATCCTGCTCTCCTCAGCTCACGCTGCTTATCTTTATGGAGACTTCTCGCCTGTGCATATAACTTCAAGTTCTCATTCTGTCAAGGCATATAATACAGAGCATAAATCATGTCTAGGTAGCTTTTTAATGGCTACATGCTGTCTTAAAAGGTTACTGTTAACAAAAGTAGGTTTTTTTTCTCCCTTGGGTTCACTCGGCATAATTTCTCTTCAACCCCCCTCCCTTCCATTATCCACCTATTTGAAGGTGCCACAATCGATATTACAGGCTGTGAAATGACATTTTGCCGTAAGGCTGCATGGAAAAACTCAATGGAAAGATACTTAATCATTTCAGCTTAACACTTTCTTCAAGCTTTGTACTCTCAGAAAGAAAGACAAATCTTGATTTAAAGAAGTGCTTGTGCAGTGCTAGCTAAAGCGATGTAAACTTTTATTCCATTTAAAAAACTGAAAAGCAAATTGTATAATTGGAAATTAGCTTGTTTTTTGTATGATAGCAAGGAAGTTGGAAGCAAGTGTTATAATGTCACTTGAAATTGGAATAAATTGTCTTCATTTCCTCTGATTTTGTTTCACTTACGCTTATATTATATGCAGAAGATATGTTTTAAATGTAGGAAGAGTTGGAGCGAAACCTTTGACTCTA
This sequence comes from Strongylocentrotus purpuratus, assembly GCF_000002235.5. Classification (NCBI taxonomy): domain Eukaryota; kingdom Metazoa; phylum Echinodermata; class Echinoidea; order Camarodonta; family Strongylocentrotidae; genus Strongylocentrotus; species Strongylocentrotus purpuratus. The sequence goes on along the minus strand of NW_022145612.1, from coordinate 41,619,345 downwards.
AACTGAACATTGATAATAAATAATTAAGGTTAGAATTTTTATTATTTTTTATAAGCCTTAAGTGCTTATTTATGGTAAGGTATTAAGGAGAGAGAAAGAGAGAGAGGGAGAGTGTGTGTGTGTGTGAGAGAGAGAGAGAGAGATGTAATTTCACAATACCACAATCGCCAACTTTCAGTTTCCTATGCAATCAGACAATCTTCTACACAATCCCAGCTCAACCCTGGGCATTTCAATAATTGGCAGCATGCAGGACAAGTTCCGTATCGTCTTGTGTCAGATAAAATATTCAATTTAGCAAGAGGAGTTTACCTTTCCGGCGATTGTATTGACCAGATTCATTATTGGAGCATCTCGTCAGCCAGCCGTCCAGGCGCTTAAGAGCTATTGACTGCCCTCCTTGTTGGCGTCATGCCCAGGCATGAAGAAAGAGGGAGGTAACGTCTTTGATCAAACTGCTTTGCTTTTCTTGAAAAGGGTTTTATTTGCTATGTAGAAATTGATAAGTTTTTGTAGTAGCTTTCAAAAGCATTATATTGTCACAATCAGTCTCCATCTCATTCACAATCTCATTGATCTCTTCTCTCTTTTGTGTCTCTCAAAACTAAGTACATCCTTTAAAAAAAAGCTTTAGACATTAGTCAAGTTTGCTGGGTTGTAATCCTTGCTGTACAGATTTTTGAGACTTTTGGTAAAGTACTTCGGTACGATCTAGAGAAGTTAAGCTACAGCTTCAGCAGAAAAGGGTACTTACTTTAAGGCATTCCCAGGCCTGTTGTGATGACTGTGGTATTCTTTGGTGACTCATGGCTTGAAGATCAACCTGTTTTCTTTTCCTTTGATTGTGTTATGTTCTCAGTAAATTAGAATGACTTATTACCTTTAACATTCTATTCAAGATGATGAAATTAGCCATTGTTTTATATCATAAATTAGCAAGAATAAAAAGTTGTTGCTTTTTAAATGAAGAAAACCACTTTTAATTTCATATGCCTAGATACATAAACATCTAGGCCTCCATTAAGCTTTCTGTAAAAAAAAAAAAAAAATCTTGGAGACCAAAGAAAAAGAGGCTTACAAATGAAGGAAGAGTTAGACCATGTCCATGGTTAGACCATAACAACTAGACAAGTAATTTTTAGTGGCAGAATATTGAAAGACATGGAATTACAAAGTGAGTATTATTGAGTCTCCCAACAGTTTAGTCAGTCTATAACCTGACATGTCAGGAAGGTGCCTGCCAATCGTCTGATGCCCCTCCTAATCCAATTCATTTGTTTCCCTCCTATTTCTATCTCACTTTCTGTCCACTATCACCTTTAATTGGATTAAGGAGTGGATCTTCTAAATCACACACTCTCTAGCAGGCACTGACCTTACAGCACGCTAGGTATGTTAGTCATGGCTCCGCCCTTACTTTGTTACCATGGTAATAGCATAGGGATAGGATCACCGCTTTAATAACACCCTTGCTAATGTTGAAGGATGGAAAGGACACTACGATTGTGTGCATGGTCATGTATTGCTTAGGTCTTTGTCACCCATCCACTTAGGTTTGCGCCTCAAGCTTTTTAGGAAAATAGCTCGTGCTAGACTGCAATGGTCAAGAGTTATCACTTTTCCCTTCTTACAGTGAAGTCTACTGGTCAAGGAGACAATATTGTCATGTCACGATTGTATCTGTAAATATCTGTGAACAATGAGAAAGTTACAAATTGAAACGCTTTTAAAATAGTTTTATAAGTTAAAGAGTATCATAAACAAAAACAGGCACTATACTACTGTGTCTGTGATATGAGGATTTTTTAAAACTAGGGCATTGTGGGTTACTAATACATCTGTTAGCTACTATCACGAGTATACCATTCAAATTCAAGTGGAAATTGATCCCCATTTTTTTTGCCATCTCTATGGTAACATCAATTTGTAAAAATTTGTAGAAATTTGCAATAATCTTCAAACCATTGCCTCTATACTTTGCAGGGCCACTCTCTTAATATCTGTGAGCTGTGTTTTTCCCATCAGCTTCTAATGATAATGACCCCGCTTAGCAACAAATTACTTCCTATTGACCTTGATGTACGCATCAATCAAAAGGAAATGCATTCACGTGTAGTTGCTAATGACGATGGCACATTTATTAAAGAGGATACATTTTCACATTTTTCAGGTCAAAATGACCTCAACCAAATATATTATTATCTCGAAGGGCCCCATGTATTTACCCCAATAAGGCAACAACTATACAATCATTTACATGATTTCTTTAATTTTCTTACAATGGAAGGTTGGGAAAGTCTGTATTATTATTCTGCTTTCCATCATGATCAGGAAGGAAAACAGCAATTGACAGCTCACAGAGCAGTATCGATTTCTTCATATAACAACTCCCATTTTTTTAAATCAACAAACTCCTTGTTATAAACAAATAAACAATAATTGCCTTTAAAAACTTTGTATATAATATATCCATGGTAACGAACGAGTGTTAAGGAGCCTCAGCAAAGTCAGGAAGTATTTAACCATGGGAGAAGGCAAGATAGAGAGAAAATAATCCTATCCCTTTTCCTCCCCCTCACTTGCGTTCACTCTGTCTACTTCAAATCAGATCATATGAAAATCAATGCTTAAACCCTCACTCAGAGGGCACCGTCGGGGAGTCTCCTTGAAATTGTTGGTGATTAAAAGGCAAATCCATTCAAATTCACCTTGAACTTGTAAAGAAATCTTTCTTGATTAAAAAATTTCTTGGTTTTAATAACTTAATGTATTTATTTGTCCAATGTACATTCAACAGGGATATTTGTTTCGCTCACGTGTTAAATTAAATTTATCAAAATTGATAACGAAATGTTTCGTTAATAATATACAATTCACAGATACTACAGATAATTTTTGCTACGTTTTCTCTGTCTCTTAAGTAAAAATGTGTGTATGATTTAAATGGTTTATGAAAGTATACAGATTTTCACCAGTTACATATAAAACTAAAAATAATATTTCTTGAAACTTCAGTTATTTCCCCTCTTAAATTTTGAAGCATTCAATTAAAGTTATTTATTTATTGGTTAGAACTTTGAAATGTTCCAATATTACCTTTAAATATGTGGGCTTGCTTAACATGGGAAGCCTGTCTGCAGTTTGAATGGAAGGAAATATCCAACGATCACCGCGATAATGTAGGCTGACAAGTTTTTTGTTTCTACAACTGCTTCGAATTTCCCTCCATGCCATATCACATTATGAACTCCTGTCTTAATCAAGAGTAAAAGAAATCTCTTGAAACATCTAAAGATCCGTCTTCTATTAAATCTGCTTCATATATATGTGACATCTTGTTGGAATGGGCCAGTAGAGCAAGAGGAAACGATTGATTCATGTTGACAATTTGGCCTTTAAATTTATTTTTTGTATAATTGAACTTTAACTATGCTCTGAAATTATTCAAATTATCATAGTTAAGTTGTATGTGGTAATTTTTTTTTCATTACATAATAATATGAAATTGCTTGAAAAAAAAAAAAAAAATCCCTGCTGATTTCATCAATTGAAATGAAAAGAATGTAGTCCCATATATACTAGTCAATTGTAGGAGCACTTACAGCACCAAGCATCGAATTGAGATTGAGCTTTTAATTGCCATTGAGATAAACAAATCAGATGGATATGTCATGGTTAGACTGGAGAGCATCATGGGAGTTTCCTCTCACTTCCTGTCAAGGTCACATGATTCATATCCTCCAATCCCAGGAGGTTTCTTGAAGGAGATCATCTTTACATGCATGTAGGCTCATGAGTTTTACCCAGGTCTGGAATTCAAGATGATATTTGTTTAATTTTGTTAATGTTTAGTATGTGCAGTAAAAGTGTATTTTCAATTGTGGGTAATGCACAAATAGAATTTGCATGCTCTTTAAATTTCAAGGACCAGCATGATAATCGATTAAAAATGCTATTATACCATGTCTGGTAAGAGTCTTAAAGGCATTAATTAATAATACTTTTAGACAAATTAATGCCTTCTGGCTCTCAACAGACAATATTCTAAATGAGCAAAACAGATAAGAAACACTTTTAATGAGAAAGTAATATCTGACAGCACATCATAAATTTCAAGGTCTATCATTGTCTGAAATGAGAGCACTTTAAGAGCAGTGTTGGCACCCAATCAATAAGGAAAATGAAATGTGTAACTCTAGAACTACAGAGATGGAAAAATCATGTTATTCATCGAAAATACAATGGCTCGTAGAAAGTGAAAGTATACACGCAATGCATTGTGTTCATGGACGTCTGCAAACCAATAAGTAATACAAAGCTCAATAAAAGAGCTTGAATAATGCAGGAAAGGTTTTTGGTGTTGAAATTCACAAGGAAGACTTGAGGATAATAACCCAGTATCTGTTCAATTCGCCTGGGATGAAAAACAAGACTAGGCACGTCTTGATCATCTCGAGATTGCCAAATAGCCCGCTACTTCTGATTTGGGAAATAATCCTGAAGTAATACAAATCGCGTCTTCACTATCTCGAGATTCGACCTCCAAACTTGAAACTCGACCTTGAGAAATTAGCTCGAGATATTTTGCTCAGCGTTAGCGCGTATTGTGAATCTTCGGTCTAGTGAAGACGCAGGGGACAAATAGCTGGATATTTTGCCAGATTAGTGGGATATTTTGCAAACTATCCCAAGATATCTTGGGATGACAATCCTGACCAAATATCCTTCTAATTGCTACTTCGGTCTAATGAAGACGCAAGTTAGCTGGATAGTTTGCGATCGGGATAGTTCAAATAGCTGGATATTGGCAATCTCGAGATAGTGAAGACAGGCCTACTGTGTCTGGTTGAATAGTGGTGCTCTAGACAAATGAAAGTCAGTCACATGCCGATACATGTGAGGATGAGAGCGAAATGATACGTGTAGTGACATTTTGGGATGGATGGACAAGGGACTTGGAAGGGTGTCTCAGTCTTTGTCATCTTAAACCGCCCAGACAATGAAATTTATTTTCACGGACTGCGGAGAAGGATCGCAGCTATAGGTGAAGATTTCAGTACAATATTGGCATTATGTAAGTTTTTTTGTAATGTGACTAATATTGAATCATGTTTGTTTGTTTTTGTGATGTGGAAGTTTCTTTGTGAGTGTTATAGCATTTAGGTTCATGGTTATAGCCATTATAACTATTCAAATGTATCTGCAATTAATTTGTTTTCCTGTTATTATTGATTAAATAAGTTGAATATATATATATATAGATATATAATTATTTTGAATCAGAATTCGTGAATTTGAAGGTGACAAAGAGTTGAGGTGAGAACTTTATTTTATGATGGAAGTTCTGAATGAGACCTTTTGCTTTTAGAGGCCAATAATGATATGCCACATTTCCCATTGTTGGTAATTTCCTTATGGCTGGTGCCCTCTGTTTGTATGATAGGAAAATGTTTTTTTATAAAGGATTTCGTACTATACTCTGTGGAGCTTTGTTCAAACTCTAATGAGATTTGCCATTTCTTAAGAATAGAATTCGTCATCTTGGTCATTCACCGGGCATGTTTGAGTCATGAGTGAGACACATTTCCAAGTTAGCAGTAGGGAACCAATTAGGCTTCAAATTGTTCTAAACAGATGTAACGCCTTATGGTGGAAAGCATTGTTTGTATGTATGGCGTTGGTTTGTTGAGCAGGTCGACTCTGGTCAAAAGAGATGGAATAACCAACAAAGATGGCCATATATATAGCACTGCTAATTCTCCAACTCTGTGAAAATCAATTTATCAGCCATCCAATTACAGGGTCTATTCCATCTTTATTTCATCCTCCCTCTCTCTGTCAAAAGTAAAACTAATTTGAACGTCCCTCCTGCCTCTGATGAAGTCTTTTCTACGCATGTAATTAGCCTGCCAGGCAAGCATGCAAACCCGACGCTCATGCAATTTTGTCAGGTATTCGCAGAGGTATTCCGTAAATATAACGAGTCTGATTGATTTGGTCAATAAAAGAACCCAATCTGCCTTCGCTGTGTAGTAACACTTCACTTCAGCATCTCACTCTCTTTTGGTGATGCAGACTATCCCTCCGGTTGCCAAGCTTCTACTCCCCCATCCTGTTCGTGATTTGGTACAGTCCAATAATGTCTAATGGACAGTGATGGAAGTGTGTGAAGGTTTGTGTGTGTGTGTGCTATCAATCTGAAATTCACCTGCATTGGGCCTTTCCATCTCAAACCAATTTTTAAAATCCCCTCTCTTGTTTTTCCCTGCTTTTCGAGTCCGAGATTGCGATATGTCATTCAGCGCTTACCCATAGTGCACCTGTTCGGCCTCTGCTGTCCCTCTGCTGCCAACATCCATCATAAAATCTAGTTTAGAGAGAAGAAAGGGGGAACAAAAAACTAATATTCCCATTTATTCGTTTCCTGTCGGCATTTTGTGTTTGGCAAAGAAAGGGACAAGATAAATTGTTAGCAGTCAGGACTGAAGGTTGGATGCCAATGTTGCTATAGGTACTATCAGTTTTTTCACGCATCTGAGCAGAGATGAAGATGGATTTGCATATGCCATAAACTTGTAACTTCCTGCTAGTATTTGGATGATATTTACTGGATTATATTGATGCTGCAAAACTTGTTTTCAATTCACTTTGGATGGTCATTTCAATCACAAGCTGAGATCGTGAGTTGTTGAGAGGTAAGAAAAGTGACAATCATGTAATTTCATCCGTTTTTTGTGTGAGGGGGGAGATCCTTCAACAAATATTAATTGATATGATATTTCATTTCGATTTGAATTAATTGTATTATATTTTCTTTTTATATATGAAATCATCTTGAAATTATTATTTGTTCATTTTTGTGCTCGTTGACTTGTGAGAAGAAAAGGTTGGTTTTTAGCACAACGATGTTATTTATAATGTATGGTATGCTATTGAAGGTGGACTGCATTATATGAGCATCAATGTCTTGAAGCAGATTGGCAGATTTGTGTACATTACTATTGGTATCATGTTATCACCAAGAAACTAGTAGCAAATATGATGCAAAAACCAAGAGATTACTTTTCAAAATTATTTTATATTGCTAGCAAAAATTCAGATAATAGATGTACATGTAAATGTGTGTCGAGCCTTGGAATTAATAAGAGAATGTTGAACCTGGTTGTATTTAAGGCTACATGTCAGAGAAGGTCAGCAGAGTTGTGTGAAATGCTCAAATCTTCTTAGAGAAAGCATATTATTCTGTAAGACGTGATAATCCCATGGTCTTTTCAGATTATCAGTTTTATCCCCCTCTCCTGTTTAAAGGGGCCAGGGCTTAGAAGATTTTTTAATTATTCTGTAGTCTATTCATTTTGATGTGCTGTTAGGGGTAAGAACCGAAAAGAGAATGAATAAGAAAGAATCCATTGCAAGTATTCTTTTAAAGTTTATCTTGAGCTCTGGTATGACTTAAAGGGAGTGGATCGCCAGTTTCCATGTGCAGAAGGCCATAATTCGCTGACACCAGACTTGGTGGAAATACCATTAATGGGGGTACAATTTTGCACACAGCAAACCCATAGTCCAGTCAAGAATTACCCCCAATCTCTGGGAGAGCTCGAGAGTCTTCGGTAAATCAAAGCATTACATAAGGTCCAATGGTCATAAAACTCAAGGCTAACCCTGGTGATTGACAACACCTGTTATTGGGTAAACACCCGAACGGTGTCGAATTCCCCATGAGAGCCGACTACTCAGTGACTTTAATGGGCATCTTAATTCTTATGTCGAGAGAACATGGCTATAATTCATTCTGGATTGTTTATCCTGCAGTAGATTGATTGTTTGAACCAGTAAAATAAAAAGAACCTTACAAAAACTTGCTAGAAATCATCTCCAATAAAAACCACAACTCTTATTTGCACATAGTGACCTGTGTTAAGCACATGGTGTCAGGCCTAATTAGTACTAATTACCTTGAGTTCCTTATCTTTCTATGCTCATTCCTCAGACCCCATATATTTTATACCGAAATTGTTTGGCACATATGTCATTCATTTATTGTTATCTTGAACATTCAGTGTAACTGTAAGTTTATCTATCATTACCAGAACTCAAGCTTATCTTTAAACATGATAGTCTCTTGTAAATTCATTTTTTATTTTGTTTATCGACTCTAAAAAAGAAATTTAAAGAATATCATAATTTAACATGTAACACAAGAAATGTCCTGTGTCGATCTGTAAAATTAATAGGTAGTTCATTGTAAGAAAAATGGCACTGCCAACATTTTGACTTTTTTTCAGTTGGGAATTTGTGATTTTGCAGAGTACAATCTGATCTTTCCTTTTCAAAGGGGAGTGGAACACATCTTACCAACTATATCAGTCCAGTTCTACGGAACTCCATTATCTCAGCTCAGTTCAGTTCTATTTTTTATTTGTGCAGCCCAAGAAATCGTGACTCCCCAAAAACTGATACATTTTTCTGAAAGTCATCATCACGTTTCAATTTAGACTTGTGCTAGCTCCCACCCAGGGAGGGTGATGAAAAGTCCGGAAGTCTGAAATCGACTATCTACTCTTGAATTCAAGGTTAAAGGTCGTTGGATGATGGTGGACTTTAGAGCTGACAGGAGAAATCATATTCAATATTTTGTGGTCTGATTTGGAAGGTTTCTGGAGAATTGGGTGGAGGGGTAGCCTTGTGGTCTGTGGTATTAGAGGGAAGTGTATTTGAGCATATTGAACCTATTTTGGGGGAAATGGATGAAACATTTTCAGAGTCATTGACACTAAAAGATTTTTTATTGTTTCCAGGTTGCTGGAATATTGATCATGAGAACTTATTATGAATAAGTGATAAAATAACCTACAAAACAACTGTGTTAGTTAAGAATCCTACATTTTAATGTCAGGTTTCTCTCGTTTTATCCATCATTAAGTTCTTTTGAAATTGAATCGGAGTGAGATGACAATTTAGTCTTAACTCGGCCTATTGGAACTTGGTATTAAACATGTCTGCTCTTTAAGTAACATTTCACTGAGTTCAAACATTCAACAAGGTAGCTCCAAGACATGTCACATACTTGGCAGGGTAATGAAATTTAGTGATAATATCTGAAAGTTCAAATGGTCAAACCTGATTTTTTCTTCTTCCTAACTCAAAGATCAGCCAAGAACAGACTATTTTCCCCATACATTCTGCCGATTTAGCAATAGACTTGTATGTTTCTGGGCAGTCTGAGAGACATTGCCTTCAAGAAATCTTTTTGATTTGTCTGTTCATCCCGCTGAGAGGGTTCATGACCTGAGGTCAGTGTTGGGTCATCTGCAAGGTTTCATTTGTCTGCATGCATTGTCATTTCTTCCATGAAGTTTGATGATTTCTGATGCCCTGGGAGATGGATCGAGGAAGATCAGAACGACCAGCTTTCAATATCAGTTAGTTTCCAGTTACCTAGGTTTGGCTGGGACTCGGAGAATGACAAGCCACACCTTAACATGTATTCACCGCTTCTGTGATACTGATAGAACCTGACATTTCAGTGTCAGAAATATTTGTCTGATCGTATCACAGAGAATAATTAATAGGATTACATAGGAGCAGGCAGAGAATGAATATTGGACTTGATAGCTCCAATAGTGGTGTTGATGGAAAAGATATATATAGGCCTTTATAAATAACGACATGTCACCGTTTTGTAAAAGATAATAGTAATACATGAGATTTGTTTTGTAAGGCACCTACTCCACTTGAAATCAAATGTTCAAGGCACACTTGCGAGGAAAAAAAGGAAAAAAATGAAATCGCATATCTTATTTAATTTAAGAAAGAGCGCTTTTATGAACAAGAGTATAGTAGTGCCAAATTGCGCAAATGATTTGAAGTTATTTTTGTTAAGGTGCTATACTAACGAAAATTTGCAAAAAAATGACATTTTGATATGAGGCTATCCCCAGTGCCAATTATAATCAGACTTTTCACATTTATACATTACAGAATGTGTTGATCCATTACCCTGCTCACAGCCTTATTCATAGCTTGCCATCTTGATGTGCTATGTGTCATCGCTTTGTCATCACCATCTCAAGATAAAGAACATTAATGCTATCTGTCGCCCCTCTCCCACTTTTGCCACCTTTCTCCGTTTTGACTGACGATTGCGATGAGCGATGTTGCTGTATATAGTCCTGTGATTGTGATGCTGTCAACCAAAGATTTGCAGTTTTTTTAATATGAATTTCATCATCTCCTGATTCATCCATTTGGATTTATCAGATAGTGCCTTCTTTATTTAGTTTTTCAATTTTGCTCACTGATTGCTCATCATCTATTTTTTTCTTCCTGTCCTTTCAAATCACTGGTATTCTCTCTCTCTCTCTCTCTCTCACCCTCTCTTTCCTTCTCTCTCTATCTCTCTCTCTTTCTCTCTCTCTCTGTCTCTCTTTCTTCCTCTCTCTCTTTCTTCCTCTCTCTCTCTCTCTTCCTCTCACTCTCTCTCTCTTTCTTCCTCTCTCTCTCTTTCTCTCTTTCTCTCTCTCTCTCTCTCTGTTTACTCCTTACCTCCCCCTAACTTTGTATCCCCCCCCCCCCCACACACACACACACACACTCACGGATTCTGTCTTGCTGTACAAGCCAGCCTGAAGCTTGTTTATAGCAAGGTGCGCTTTACCTTGTAATCCTAAACTTTTAGGTGTAAACAGAAATCACTTATGATATCACAAGGTGTGTGTCATGTCAATCAAGCTGTCATCCACCCTGGCATAAGTCCTTCATTTCAATCAAACATTGTTTCATGTTAGAGAGGAATACTTGGCAAAGCACACTCTTATTTTGTTTTTCTGAAATGTTATACACTGGAAAATGAACAGATGGACACGATATTGAATTTGATTTATCATATGGAAAGGTAACTTTACTTCCATTTCGTTAGGATATTTCTCCATCTCCTTGTCATTCTCTTTTTACTTTTCTCTCCGTCTATCTCTGTCTCTCTCCCTGACTTTTTGTCTGTGTTTTTCTGTTAACCAGTACATTTTTTATTTTTTTGCATCAAGAAAGGAAAGGAGGAGAAAATAATGAAAAGATTCCCAGATTCAATTCAATAAAGCCCTTTTGCATTACGTGCAAGCTTGAGAGAAAATACAGATTAGCCAGGGAGAGAGAAAAACTCTCTCTCCCCTAGCTCCTCTTGCTTTGTATCACCGGAGGACAAGATAACAGAGCAAATTTACTTCTCAATAAACCACCTAAACAGGGAATGATTGAAAAACAGCTCTCCACTTCTGCCATCCAATATTCAAATCAAGTTGATCTTCATGCTCGCGGCACGCTGAAGCTCATTACGGGGCCAGGCGCATGTAACATGGAATCCAGAGTACATGCCGATTGGGCTGGGAAAATGTCGCAATTAAGAAAAGTGCAGTCATACCTGTAGGGGTAAAAGGGATGGAGCGATGTTTATGCCATATTTCATTTTCAATTTTGAAGTTAGATCAGATTTTTATTCTACCCATCCCTGTGCCTCTCTCACTTCCTGTCTATTTTCATAAATTCAAGGTTATAGATAGCAATGATGGTGGTGGTGGTGGTGGTGGGGGGGGGGGGGAGTTGAATTCACCATCCTGTGTATAGTAAGACATTGGGAGTAAATTTGCTGTTGTGATAGAAATGTTTAATAAATTATTCAAAGAGTCACACTTTACCAGTTGGACTGATACTGACTTTATTTGAGTTTGTTCACAATGCAATATGTTTGCATAGTCTTTCATAGCATTCTGTAACAGTGATGCATGACAACCTGCAGTTTAACTCTTAAATGTGAACGACCCTCTGTTTCCAGGGATGCATGCATCCATCTCTGCAGCTATTGAAATATCACTCCCACCGGAATGAAGTATTGAAGAGTACATGGAACCTGGCTATTAGTCAGGCCCAGAGACACGAATATTCATGTCCCATTTTCAAGCACTGGTTTATCCATTTTATCTGATGAAGGCTTTATCGAAGGAGAGGCGCCTGGTTTATCTTTCGACTCTCTTCTTTGCTATTGTAGAGTGGAAAAGGGCCAGTGAAATTGATGCTGCTGCTTTTTTTGAAGTGCCTGGATGTTCCTAAAGCTAAATAGGTGTTTTGTTCAGCGTTGCAGCGTAAACATCTTGATGAAATGTTTCATTTAAAGGAAAGGAGAGTACTTGCACAATTCTTTTCATGCTTTCAATGTAAAGAAAAACAAGCAAAATTGTTGAAACTTTATTTGAGGCACCTCAAAAAGTGAAAAATTAAATGCTGAAGTGGTATGATCAAGAAATATTTTAAAGCAATAAAGATCTAGGGGAGCAGAGATTAATGACTGTGATAGGGCGCGCAAGGTTGGGGAGGGCAGAGAATGAGGAGGAATTTGAACTTGCATATCAACAACCGAACCATAAAAGGCAATAAATCTGTCTTATTAGCACTGGTAGATTATTTGGGCAGGGATCATAGTACAATAATCTTATCAGTGTTGACATGGGTTAATATTTCATTTACATCGTTATCAAGTTCATAGTTATCTAGTTCATAGTCCATCAGGATACGGTTTAGGCCATAAAATACAGAAACATAAATAGGATGTTGCTTCTGTTCTTTGTTGATAACCTTGTCCAGAATGTTGCCATGGTTTGTTTTCATTGTCGTAGGAGTGACTTATTATTCTTTATTTTAACAATAAAAATATGTGACCCTGTTTTTGTTTCTCAACATAATTCACCAGCAGTTTGAATAACTGTGAGACATAGAGGACCCAGGGGGTTACATCACAGTGCTAATGACGTGTAATTCCTTGATGTTCCTGTTTATGATTAACACCTTTTGTTATGTCAAGAAAGATGGATGTTTAATTGTGCGATTAACATGGAAGAGAGACAGACCGATGGTGTACTTACTGTCTAAATAATTAATGGCCCCTAATGCTTCTTAGTCATTTGTTCTAAATCAGCTGTCATTCCTTGAAACACGGGTCTCTGCTAACTTTGACATTGAAATAAGGAGCTCATGTTGCTAGAAATCACTTGAAAATCAGCCAGATATATTTACACTTTATGAATTTTATATAGGTTAATTCATGAAACATAAGTTTCCAAGTAATATACACTGATCATCAGCTCATCAGATTGAGGTGTAATTAGAAACATGTCAGGGCACATGTAAACATAAACCATTTCATACTACTAATTCTTGTAACCACTACTAGGCACTACCTGTGCTTTTTTATTTTTGTCTATTCCAGATCGATCGGGAGGGGGGAGCAGTGTTGGTTTCCCCCATGTTGTAACTTGCTGTGAGCAGGAAAAAAAACTTTCAAACCTGTGATGACAATTTTGATTTAAGGTTGATATGTCTGACATATGGTTCCTATGCGTTTTTCTACAGAATAGCAGCAGTTGTCATATGTAGCACATATATGAATCAACTCAGGAGGCCAGATGTGTGATGCACTCACACATCTTGGCAGGGTGCATGTTTTTGTTTTTACCCCCAACTTGTTTCTTGGGAACAACCTTCTGAGTCATAGCATAAGGTTTACCAAATCTTTTTTTCTGTAGATTAATGAAATCCACTCACATTTCCTGTCCAAACAATTCAAAGATTATTTAGGCATAACACCTTTTCCTTTATATTCATGACTTATTTCACAACTACAACATCGTTAAAAGATGTTACGAATTAGTTTTCATACCTCTCTCTCAGAATGTGAAGCTTGTTTTGATCATGGCTCATCTTATTTTCAGATTTGCTTATTGATATAGCAAAAGGACTGAATGGTTGAATGTATATCATGTCTATATACATGTATTATGTTCTGCCATCTATGATTTTCATATGGACTGATAGGTTTTAAAAGGAATTAAGCCTTGACCCCCCCCCCCCCCTTTGTGTTGATATGTCAAGCCTCTTATTATTCTACAGGGGGTATGTGTGATGATAAAGGCCATCAGCTGTTTAAAGGGGGCAGGGGGTGGGTTAACTTTACTATGACTAACCCTTACTCAACTCATCCTCTTTGTTTTCATCCTTTCATCAATACATACTATGTCAGTCAGTATAGTCTCAAATCAAGACAATTGAATCATTGCCTTAAGATTTTTAAAAAGTATTCCATTATTTAGTCATTTTTTGAAAATCATTTCCCCCTCTTTAATAGCAGGCGGTATGAGTACTAGCCTTATAATTTATGTATAATTGGTGTAAAAGCAGATGTAAAATCTCAGCACTGTCTGAAAAGTCTTGATTCTTTAGTACATTCAAGAACTTAAATGCCCTTGTACAAGATCCCCCCCCCCCCCTCCCCCATACAGGGCAACACAAAATAGGTTTTATTTGTTCTAGAAGTAATGTTCAGAGGTCTCTGTTTGTTATGACTAACAAGCATGCCTGCAAATGACTCAGTCTCAGATCTACCCTCAAGTTAATTTAATTAGAATAGTACCCCCATGTGCATCTTGGATGATTGTGAATGTGAAAATTACCCAGTCGCTATTTTTGTGATCAATGTTTGTCAATTCTTATGACATTGAGTGTTTTCAGTAGCTTTTAACAACTGACTGTGGGGCCCATGTATGTTTATTACATAGAGGTACTGAAGTTTCTAATAGATTGAATTTATATTGAGGGGGGGATATGATAGTGAGTAACAAAATATTATTCTGAATTTATAAACGTTGTAGTATTTTAATCATAGTGTAGACTTTCCGTTTAATGTTTGATAGTTTCATATCTTATGCTGATTAAACATAGTAGCCATGGTTTTCTTAAAAATGGTAATTTTACCGATTGTTTAAAAGGTGGAAGTTTTCATACCACAGATACAAATTCCCTAGCCTCAATTTTTTCATCCAACTGCATTATGTCATAACTGTTGTGGATAGTATTTTCATATTCCACAAGTCACTTTTTGAAAAAAAAGGAACAAAATTATTGTAGTACGATTTATTGTACACATAAATCATTGGTGAGAGGGGTCTTATTTAAGATAATTTATCATTCTCCCATGTGTCATGAGCAGTGCAGATGAATGTAAGTCTGTGCACTCCATCCTTTTAAGTTTTACCTGAGCTGAGCATAAATTACCATCGGCTTGACGATGATTCATCCTTCATGATGTATTCCATGCATGCACAACCCGCTCCTCCCATCCTGTTGTTTCTCAAGGAATATAAGTCAATATATTATGTGAGATATGACTTGGAGGTAAACCAAAACCTTTCTAATCAGGTCACCTCATCAGGTGGAAAAAGAGATACCTGGTAGAGCACATCCTCCCCCCTCGTAAAATATTGATTCGTATCCCCGTGGTGTTGAGAGAAGGGATAGTTCGGAAGGTAAGAGGGAAGGAAGAAGTCAGGTAATGGGTGCATCGAAAGGTGGTACCGTCTCCAGGGATATCCTCAGCATTCTTTGATATGCATCTTTGAGATAGGGAGAAGAGGTGGTATTTTCTTTAAGAAAGAGGAGGAAGAGGAGGAGGAGGAGGAAGGGAGGAAGGAAGGGAGAGGGAGGGAGGGCACACATTCCAATTCCATTAGGGGGTAGAATATTCCAAATATTATTACAGTATATTTTACTCCTTATGTTTGAATTTAGTTTGTATGCTTTTGATTGCAAATCACTTATATTTTTGTCTCTCTCTTTCATTTTTGTCTTTGCATATTTTCCTTCTGCAATTCATTCCTCATCATGACTGTTCATTAACAGGTAAGTCAAGATCTTGTTATTTTATCAGATTGAGATAGGGAAAATATAATGAGGAAAAAAGAGAATTAGGAAAAAGTAAATTATGATGATAGAGAAGAGACATAGAGAGATAAAAAGAGAGAGAGAGAGTTAGCTGAAAGTGATGAATCAAATCTTATTAAAAAATGTATTGGGTACTTCAACTGAACAAAAGATTCACTAAAGATGGATTTTAAGATGAAGACAAGACACAATGAAGAAGACGAGGCATGGAAATGAGCGAGAACATGAGAAGGAGAGGAGGGGGAGGGGGAGGGGGAGAGGGGGAGGGGGAGAGGGAGAGGGAGGGGGAGGGAGGTAGGGAGAGAGAGAGAGAGAGAGAGAGAGAGAGAGAGGGGGGGAGGGAGGGAGGGAGAGAGAGAGAGAGAGAGAGAGAGAGAGAGAGAGTGAGAGAGAGGGGGGGGGGAGGAGGAGGAGATATTCCTTTTTTGAGATAGAGGAGGGGAAAGGGAGAGGTGTTCTTATAATAACAATAATCTGGATTTATTTAGCGCTTAATATGAAGTACCATCTCTAAGCACTTTCCAGATATTATTACCCCAGTCATCGGATTCATTCATGCACAATGTGCACCATCTCCATTATTCTCCACTCCCTGGGGAGTAATCCTACCATACATGAGGTACTGTAGATGATGTGAGTAGTGGAGATGTCCCTCTCATTGAGAGGGAAGAGGAGAAGGAGAAAGGAAAAAGAAAATGGTTTTCCTGTGAGATGGAGGAGGAAGAGGAGAGAAGATCTCTTTGGGGAGGAGGAGGAGGAGGACAGTGATGTTCTTCTTGCGAGTCTCTAGGTTTGATGATTGGTAGCAGGTGATGCTCTTAACGAAGCCATGAGATGCGTTGTCTTTCTTCACCTCATATCAAGTTACTCATGGATGCCATCTATCAACTAGGCACACCCAACATTTAATGGGACAGTCCACCTTCAGATAGGCAATTATCTTCTCTAATTATCTCCAGATGATATTGATAATGTATGAAGCCTTTATCTTATCTTAAATGATATAAATGAAAAATTTATTAAATTGCCCTCTAAGATCTATCAAATAGCTAGCATTTTGTATATCTTCCCCATGAAGTGAGCAAGAATATTGCTTGTTGTCAATTTTGCACCAATATGGAAAACTTGTTGATAAATCTTTAGTGTCATTACACCTTGAGCACTATTTTTTCACATTAAAAAGAGAAATGAATGGACTTTGTGTTTTATGTTTGAGAATAATATACTCTATAATATTGGAATCTTGTCTGTGCAAAATGTTAGTGGTGAACATAGCAAAATGTATTACCTTAAATCCATCTTATTTTAAATGTGTACAGGATTTCCCCCATCTTTTCAAACTGTGTTTTTAAAAAAACTTGAAGGTGCAATAGCTGGGTTATTCCTTTAACCATAGATGGTCTCCTAGTCATTACTAGTTGCCAATGGTTCTCTTGATAACATGAGATGAGAAGAGGATTTATGTAGGAGTAGGATGTCTTGCGAGGGTGAGGAGAGAGAGAGGAGATAATTGGGTCAAAGGAGAGCCAGAGAGGCACATCTTTGTTATGAACGGATGAGGTAAGGGTTCGACATCTGATACAGGTAGAATTAATGTATTCGGCATGTTGAATTGTCAGATTTTTGGTGCTGTCTTGTATATGGAGTGCATATGAATTATGAAGTAGCAAAACAGTTGTTTTTTTATAATTAGACTCATTACATGCATTAATTTCCAAATTCAGGAGAAGTTTTCATGTAACAAGTTAATCATGAGTGAGAGATGAAACTAAAGGAATTTCCTTGGTAAAATTACCTTTTAAGCTTCACATGATTGACATTATTATGGTTAATACCAAAAAATACTTACAACTTAAGTTAAGGAGCGAATTGAAAGTATAACTGGAAGTATGAAACACAACAAAAATCACTTTTTACTACAATTTTTTGCAAAATTATTGTGCTAAAGTAAACATCGAAGTGTTTGTTGCAAAATTATTTTTCTAATCCCATGAGTCCTTTTCACACAAATACGTTTTGTTTTTGTTTTTATAATTGAATTCAAACACCAGTCCCTTTAAACAGGATAATATCTCTTACAGTTTTAGTGTCTGCTTTATCACTTAACTATTGATACATCTAGCGGTGACATATCACTGCAGTGCAGAAGCACGATGCCATAAAGTGATGCTACGATGATGACAGTAGAACGTGTTCTCATTAACATTCTAGTCTCAACACCAGAATCCCTCTGCTTTAGAAAAAAAGTTTATGCTCATTTGTTCAAGATCTCTGTTAATTTTAGTTGAAGGGTTGTTTATTATCAAAGATGATGAATTCTCAACTTCTTGTATTATATCACGAGGATGAGAAGGGATAGTCTGACTACTCCAGACTCTTGGTAATCCTCTTTCATTGGGGGTGAGTAAAATCTCATTCAGCCTGAAAGGCAGGCTAAATCTGACCCTTTCATATGTTCATTCAGTCCAGGTGAATTTCCCATTAATGCATACTTACTCAATTGTACAATTATTGGATGCACACAGACCCATCTTTCGAATATTGTGTGTTATCTTCAGTCAAGCGAGAAAGATTCTGATATTCTTGCATCTTGTTGCACTCTATGCATACTTCCTGAACATTGTGAATATATTAATAAATGAAAACATTATAGAAAGAGAAATAACAACTCCAATAGTGCATTAGCAATTGAACTTCAAGAAAGATTGTTTTAACGTGTAATTTATTGTCAGGAATTAACTTTGGTGACATAAAATGGAAATTGAACTTGATTCAGAATTAGAGTGCTAAATTATTTGCTTGTAACCAGGAGGACAAAAATAGGGAACATAAAGTCAGTGCCCTTCCGTCTCTTTGCAAATCATATAATTAACAATGTTATGTGTACCAGTCTACAAACAGTAGTGCAAATATTACCTTCTACTGTTTCTTTGCACTCTATTTCACACTAAGACATGACTCATTCCTGCGACACTCCCTAGTCAAGGAGAA
Organism: Strongylocentrotus purpuratus; assembly: GCF_000002235.5. Taxonomy (NCBI): domain Eukaryota; kingdom Metazoa; phylum Echinodermata; class Echinoidea; order Camarodonta; family Strongylocentrotidae; genus Strongylocentrotus; species Strongylocentrotus purpuratus. The sequence continues at coordinate 41,600,589 of NW_022145612.1, read as the reverse complement.
TTGCTCATCGACCGCAGCATTGAAACACATTCATGTGAACTAATGTATTTTTGGAGTACTCTGTTTGATGCTATGTGAAGCATCAAATGAAGTGAGATTCTAGTGACCCATCTAGGTTTCCTTGAAGTTTAAGGGAATTTAAAGATATGTTTCCATAATTCTGAAGGGTTTTTCTTGAACATCTCAATTATCATTTATAAGTTATTAAAAGATTTGTCTTGGAAGTTACCAGATACTTCACAAGTTTTCAAAACCTGTCATTATTTAAGACAGAAAGCCTTTTCTTGCTCAAATGTATTTTAATTTATTGTGTGTTTCATTCTTTATTTAAACAAATTTGTATACATACATACTGTTTTACATGTTAAAATCATGAATTGAAGCTGTAGGAGACCATAACTTGAACTTGAAGAACATCCGATCATGGGGATTACCAATTAATCACATCACTTATCACCGTCAGACATGCGCATGGTGGGAGGACTTCATAGAGAGATTTATATTCCTCCTACTTCCTCTGAAAAACTCCACCCTAGTCACAATCCCTTTTTCCAGTTGGGTGAAAGCTCGACTTTAAATCTTCTTTTTTGCTATATATATATATATATATACTCTTTGCTTTTCGTACCTTTAAAACATTCCATAATTTACAGATTACGGAGAATTAATATGTTGGCATGTTTTCCATTTATAAAGGAAACTACACATTTGCATCCCTCTTTATATGTTAACATTTGTATTCAACTTGTTGAATTAATTTTGACTGGGTGGGGCGCAATAATAGTTTTGTAACTAAAGGGATGCTTAATTGTTTAGGTTTATAGCTTGCAAGTTAGCATGAAATCATTACTTTAACTTTCATGCTTGCACACCAGACAATGTGTTTACCATGAACATCCAGGTGTTTATGATCTATATCCCTGACTTGTTTTGCAACAAACGGGTCAAATATTTGTGGACCCCACTGATGTGATGGGCGTCGATCAAAAGCCCAAAGCGTACCCCTGGTCCATAGAGGTAGACTGCTGGGGTGTGACCCATATTCAACTCTGGATCAACATAATGGGAGGAAATCAGATAACCGGAACAGAGTTTTGTTGACTCCTTCCTGTTCAGACCAGCTACCGCTGATTGCCTGTGTAGCTTTGCTTCAGTTTCACTGGAGGAATCAATCACTTTTCAGCTCCTATTAAAACCATAACTGATAAAGAAACTTTTCTTCACTACAAGTAATCATCTCTAGACTCTATACTGGAGGGACAGACAATTAAGCGATTGTGTTTGAGTGATTAATATTGTTATAAAAACAATCTACACATACTGCGCAGCATCGATGCCAAAAACAATAGCAATGCAAAACATTGGACTAACAGCTGTGCAGGGAGTGTGATTGTAACATTTCCAGGTTGGATTAAGGTGCATACATTGGACCTTGTTGTATTATATAGTGTTGTGTAGCACTGAACTGAGAACAGTACAGGTTTGTTGTGCATCCAGTCGTGTGATAGAGGAATCTTTGTTGCTTTTTTTATAGCCACCTGTAGAATTCCTGGAGATGATAAAAATTCTATACTTGGAAAGCTCGATCTGAAACCTATTCATTGTTAATGTCTCTTTTCACAAGCAACGTATGACATTTAGTTTTCATTGGAATGAATGGAGAGATTTCACGCTAAAACAGGTCTTTGAATCGCATAGCGATTGAGTTTTCTTCAGCAGTTAAGTGGTGGTTTTGTGTATTATAGGTATCAAGGTACTCTTGTGGATGTGCAAAGCTGCGCTGGAGGAATACCATACATTCCATGATATACGGTATGGTAGGTGTGGCCATGGTGTGGTTATCTACACTATGGTGATCCTCAGAACTGATCAAGGTGACAGGAAGTAGCATTGAACTTGAGCCCAGCCTCAGGCCAGTCAACAACTATCTTGGAAAGCACGTAACGCAAGCAGATCTACAACTCGCTTTTGTCTACTTTCTTGAGGGGAAAATCCCATGTGCATGTCATAACAGTGTATTTTAACTGACACCACTATTCAGTGTCTTTTCATTGGAGTATAGGATTTCATGGTTGTTCGTGTCCCACCACAAATCCGATATCCTCGTTTGAGACGAGTAGAATAATGCAGGTAGGAGGACGTGGTGGTTCGTGAGGTCATAGAAGCGGGGTTGGCAATTATAGCTCACAATCAGTGGCGCTTCCTCATTTTTCAGAGCTGTTTATCTCGTTGTTAGACTTTGAACTTCAATCGTTAACAATTTACTTCTCAACTAGCTAGCACACATTCTTTGAAGTTTTATGACCCCATAGGTCAATTAAAATACTGCTTTATTGTGTCACGCTTCTGTTGTTACATGGGAAGTGTTACACAAGAGAAGAGTACATATAGCATATGATACGTGCCAGACGCTCTGTCGTTGCTTGCAAGAAGGTCCTGTGACATTTCTGGACTAGGGGACTATATAATTACCAGGAAGCCATCAGGGTTGTCTGCTTTAGTAAAGGATCTGAGCATTGTTGCCAGAGCTACTCCTTCTGCCTGTATATAACGTGTAAAGATTTGACGTCGAAGGCACATAGACTGCTGTCTAGAAGAACCTGTCACTTTTCACAACTAAGAAAACTTTCCTCATGAAGGAGTAAGACTGGCAACCGCTTTTGTAATTGAGGATCATTAATTGAAAGAGTTTAAGAGTGAACAGGATCCATTGCTCTCTTTATTAAGAGTGAATGTCATACTTGATTGTTTGAAAAAGAAGAAGAAGAAGAACCAGAGATGAAGAAGAAAGGAAAGACATCGTTAGCTGTGCCAGAGGGAAGCTCACCAGAATCTTCTCCACGCTCCTCTCCTCGATCCTCGCCCGTCTTGTCAAGAAAGTCCTACGTTCGGTTCCGCTTTCACCATTACTTTGGGGGTGATGCACCGAGCGACACGTCGGGGTAAGGAAGAAAATAAAGAAACAAGAGTATTTTTATTCTTCATCTTCATCTATTCCCCCCCCCCCCCCTATACATGTTGAGTTCTGCATTGCACGCTAGATAAATGCTTATGTTTTATATGATTGTCCTCTCTTTTCACTTCTATTCTAAAGACAGTCCTTTATGATGATGCTACATTGTACCAATTTACTACAGTGTGGGTATGTTGAAAGGAATATTATGTAAATTGGACACACTGTAACACAAGTTGGGCAACTAGTAAAACAAAGAAGTTGGTCAATTATAGTAAAGTATTTGCTAGCGATAGGAAGGTGAAAGGACGGAATTCGGTTATAATTATATATAGCAAATAATGTAGCAAATTATAAGATGGGGATCTGCATGCTCTTTTGAATACATGTTCATAACGATTTATACTTTGAGCTCTTGTGTTCTTCCAATATGTTAATAATTGACATACTTAATTTGTCCAATGTACATTTCAGTACAAATATTGATAAGTACAAATGATCCCATCGTTTCCTAATGTATGGACTTTACCATTGTGTAGCCATGTACAATTTACACAGGCAGAATACTGTTAGTATTAGCTTTGTGAGTGGGCAAAGAATTTATGGTCATGCATCATATCATTGATTACCCACAAAAATGTAGCATTTGATTAACAATTACTCAAGCAAATACTCCCAACCAAATATCTTTCTACTGTGTTGTAAATTAAAGTGATCCCTTTATATTATATGCTGAGACCTAGAATAGTTGCCAACTCAGTAAAAAAAAATATGAATCAATGCCCTTCTGACTCTCAGCAGATAGTAGGAATAGAGTCACTCAAATGATTCTAATTTAGTTTTGATGCTTCTCAAGAGTTTCTTTTGATAATATTTTTAGTTTAAATGTTTCTTCTTTGAGACAGCACCAAAACGTTCTATGGTATATGTTTTTTTTTTACACAATGGCTTTGGAATTTATATTTCAATTTATAGCAATTACACACATTACTGATGGATGTTGTTGGAATAGATCAGTGGTGAAGGCGGAAAGTTTACTTTCAATATTTAATTCATATTTCTTGAATCAAAGTCAACTAAAACAAAAAGTCTTACTCTAAAAAATAACAATAGCAACAACAACAACACCCCCTCCCCCCCCCCCCACCAAGAAAGAAGACAAAAAACACTTACCTGAGGTTTGCCTTAGAATTGCTTCAGCAAAAGTATGCAAGGTGGATTTCTATCTGTTAGCATATACAAGGCAAAGTCAACAGTTTGTCTCCATGGGTCTCGAGAAGAAATCATCTGCTGAGAGGGCATCATAACTCATTTACTTTTACAGATCTAACACCCTACTGTCTCTAAATCATCAAATATACATCGAATGTGACTACTTTCATTCATAGGAAACTATTCTGTTGCTACTGCTTTACATAGATCTGTCTAATCTTTTTACGTATCAGGTTCTGTATCATCAGAACTTTCGCCATTCTCTCGTCAGTAATGCCACTTCTAAGGAAATTATTGATCAGAAAGAATCATTAGCTTCCACCATGCACAGAACAAAATGGAAGAAAGGGAGGAGAAAAATAAGAAACCTCAAACAGTAGTTCTTCCGGTTTCCTAATAGATTTTTTTTTTTAAACATTGCTATTGAGGCACAATTTTCAACAGGAAAGGGAAAATGAAAGATGAGAATTAAAAAGACTTCCTGGTTTGTTTGACTGCATGAAACAGAGAGAGGCACTCAGTGCATGTGACGTTGATGTAAGGAAATGAGATGGAAGAGTCTAAGGTCAGCCCTCTATATATGAAAAATGATATTAAATGAGTGAAGGGAAGTCCTTAATAATAAGAAGAGGAGCAAGCTATGGTTTTACTTTCTGAAGAGATCAAATTTAATTGCCATTAAACATTTATTTTGAGACCCCATGCAATGAAAGTGAAAATTGACAGCTGTAATTATTGGGTGTGGAAAGTAAGTGGGAAGTGTTACTTTTGTTTTTTTAATTAAATATTTTAATTTTAAGTTATATATTAGAGAAATGGTGCTCTTGATTCCTAAAGGAAATCAAATTAAATTTTGTAAGCACATTGTTACATGTATTGTACTATACATAGATCTACACATTGAGGGCTTCAGCCCACTTCAGACTTCATGAAACTGACAGCCCTTTAGGCCAACATATTGGTCTTGTGGGCCTTCTGACAACTTTTCTATGGATTCATGTGGTTGACATTGTCTTGTTAGCTTTGGGTCAACTGGGATCCTTCTCCCCTCTGGAAATAAAAACTTAAGGTATTATTGTCTCTTGGTGCTGTACAGGAAATGAAACCCTCTTTGATGAAATTCAAGAATTCATTAAAAAAAATCCTGCCTCCATCATGATTCTTTATTGGCATACTGTAAACACAAGTTGATGACGGTGTTTCTATATTTATGTTTAAAGACATTCAAAGGCACTTTCTGTCTACTTACTAACTGGAGTACCTTTTATGGAAGAAAAAAATAATTATTTTTACCAGGATTGTAGCAAATATGAAATCGTGAGCTGACAAAATGATGACTGAGGCTGATATAATTGTTAGTGTCTTTAATATCATTGAATTGTGGACTGGAAAGAGGTAACTCAAAGATTTAGAAATCGGCAGCAAGCCAAATGAGGTTAAATCTAACCTTGTGATCTGGTCTCGTTCTTACACCTCCTACTATACAATCACATGTGTTGTTTCTCTCTTCACGTACAACCTAAAACCTCCCTACTCTTTCTAGAATGGACCAACCCTTCGTCACAAACCCTTCGTCACAACTTCAGAAGTTTTCCCCCTTTCCCTTCCCCCGCCTAACTCGAGCACAAATTGCTCCTTTCCTGTGACATCATTCCGTATTATAGTTCTCCTCACAACACCAAGGCTCTATCGTAGAACTTGGGAGTGCTGTCAGGCAGGCATCCCTCTCTTGCTTTCTCTCGCCCCCCTCTCTCCTCGCATCTACCTCTTATAGTGCTGTTGATTAGAGATCTCTTTCTCTTTCTCTCCCACTCTCTCATACTTGTTTTGGTATGACTTTGGACTTTTGGACATCCCTGTAGCGCAGCATAGGTGATCCAGGCCATGCTAGCTGTGGGCTTATAATGATGAGAGACTTAATCGTCCATTCATCCATGTTGAGGATTATTTAGTATGATATATTCTGGAACACCTTGATCCGTAGATGTTAGTAGTATGTGGCTTGCCAGTGAATTTTGGATTGATTTAGTCCTAAACTTTCATGAATTTGTGGACTTATGTCTTGGATTACCATTTGATAGGTGAGTCTAAAGTAATATCCATTGTCTCAACTTTAATATATGCAGTACTTATATGTGCTGGTTTATAACTTGTGTGTATTATATACACAGTATGCCACAGGACAGAGAAGGGTGACCTACCTCAGCTCTGTGAAGTTTATCAGTCTGAATAACGAAATATTTCTGTCTGCTTTTGCCATTAAACTTGGTATGCCAAGGCATCTACCTCTCATGGACAATATGCCTTCATATACATCAACCAAGTAGGCTCTGCACCGCATGAATGGAAGATTTGCTCGTTTATTTTGCAGAAGGGATTAATCAAGCTTTGTTCCTTAACAACTCCCCTTTAATAAAAAACATAGTTTACTAGGGTAAAAAACAAATGTTTCTCTTTACTAATGGAATGATGTTGGAGTTATGTTGTAACGAGTACATAATTAATCCCTTGTGATTTTTGAGAGCTAATTTGTGCCTAAGATCATTATGCCAGATACTCCCCCCCCCCCCCCCCCCCCCCCCCCCGAAAGGAGAAAAAGGAGATTTATATGTCATATTTTGTTAACATCACAAGAAGTGTAGATGATGAGCGAAGGTAAAGTTAACTGTACAGAGCCAAATGGGCATTACTTAACTCTGTTTTATAGGTACCACTCTTGTGCATAGTTGTTGCAGCCTCTAGTTGGCTCCAGACAGATGAAGTGTTAATAAGACTAAAAAATAAAGGTAGTAGTCATGATTGGTAAGGCTCCATCCTTCTTGTGTGTGATCATACCCTGTCTAACAAACGGGAGCATTGTGAGTGACTAGTGATGACTTATATCATGCAGAAGTTTCTTGAAGTGTAGAGATGTATGTCTCAAGTTCAGACAGGAAATGCTGTGAGGGCAATATCATTGCGTAATAGACCCAATTAAGCTTCCTGTCATACATGTGTGTGAGTTTAAGGTTAATTACTTAATTACCCGCTGAGCATGCCATGTGGACCCAATCAGGTGAATCTGAATGGAGGTATGTTTGACAAATTGAATCATCGAATATTCAGATGTATTTATTTTGTTTACAAAAATAACCATAATATCTAACAATATATTTAAGAAAATGTCAGTATTCAGATATTTTGTTTTTAATGTATCTTTATGAAGTAGAAAAGAATACAAAACATGGCATTATAAAAGTACCTGATCAATAGTTTAACCTTTTTTCTAGAAAAATTTATGTTTAAGAAAATAGTAGGGATGAATCTGAAGAATGAATAAAGTTTGTGACAGAAGGTTCTATGGAAAGTGGTAAATCATTAGAAACAGAATGGTGAGATGATTATCACTGTGACAAGTAGAACATTTCATCTGCTGATAACTAGAAGGTTCAGTATTTTTATCATTTCATAGGAGTAATGCCCTTCTTGTTCTCACTGTACAACGTGACTCTTTCTCACGTCAAGCATCATTCAAGTAAAGCTCATTCATGATGTAACTGTTGTTTGTAGTACGCTACATCGGTCTCTTGGTGTTTCTAAAAACGGTTCTCCGTCACAGCCTGCCTCGGAGTCACTCTTGACATCTCTCCTAATTGCGTCAGAGCTGTTATCATTCCTATTGATTTCAAAACCGTCCCAAGAGCTTGAAAATATTAAAATCATCACCCAAATACCAAGCTACGCTACTAGAGGTATTGATTACAATGAAAGCTAATTGCTTCTCGCCAGCTAGGTCCCTACGCCGCATGACTCTGCTAAAAGACAATGACGCTGTTGTTAAGTGTAATGACGTGATTAGCTCTTCAGCAGGCCGTATTTAAGAATAGTTAAACTGTACTCTTGCATTGTGATCTTTCAATATATTTTTCATTTATATAATTTCCCCCCTTTTTTAAATTGTTTTTTAATAGAATTGTGTTTAATGGTTTTTAATTAGGATCTGGAAATATAGTTTAGACCTTAATGTTTTTAGTACTGGGGAAGAAATTGATAGGAAACATAAAATCAGGATCAAATCAAATGATGATACTCGAGATGAAGGAATATTTCAGTATTTAGATAAATAATTGGTTTCCATACTATGAATGCACTTAATTGCACTGTCAATAATTAAGGCACATTAGTAACTGATCACAAACCTGTATCTTTAGGTGAACCTGGTCAAGGGGTTGTTTTGCTCCGAAGAAATACGTAGGGGGAGGGGGGCTATTCTACCATTCTCCTCTTTCCCCCACCAACTAATTCACATTCATATATCATTTACTTTTAGAAAGTAATCCTTTTCTTTTCTTTCCTTTCTCTTAATCACATGAACCTAACGGTAAGCAGTATATAAGGCACTCACTATTTTGAGGTGCTCATAATTTTCTAGAAATAACTCTGAAGTCACCGTGCCAAGACGTTACAATATAATCATGAAATTGCACCTGACACTGGCTTTATTGTCATCCTACACAATTGCGTCAGAGATACACCCTTGGGGAGCATGAGTAGTGTTCCGCTGATCATGACTTGGCTGCAGGGTGATCTTGAATTTTTTTGGGGGGGTAACTTTTTTCTTTGAGGTTTCTTGTAAGGAATGGCATTCTTCTATCCCTTCATGTCACTTCTAGATCAATATATGTAATACAATACCTTTAGATATCATGCATTTCTTCTCCTTTCATGGAAATCTTGTTATTTTTCCATTTTGATCATTCAGTGTTATTGCTGGCCTTCACAGCTACTCTACACAGACTTTGGAATATTAAAGGATGAGTGTTTTCATGTTCATGTCTATTGTCTAATCTCGTAACTATGACAGTTACATGTAGATGCCCCATCCCTTGCTTGTTGATGTGCAACAATAATAAAATAATGGGCTGTCATCTCATTTACCTTCTATTCTAATAGGCCTGTTTACTAATGATATGCGAGTGACGTCATAATCCCTCGCACCCTAGCGATTGTTACTACGTAGGGCAAGCTTTGCGTGGTGCGGCACGGTCGCCACATTGTTTTTCCATGCCCGCTACGCTATACACATACAAAGCCATTGCTAGCGACCGCGACGTTTTTTCACCCTAATTTCTACAATGGCATCGCCTTCGACATCGAGTTGTAGTTCCAGCAAGCCGTTTTCGCAGTGGACAGTGAAGGAGCTCACCGATTATTTAAGAAAGAGAGGAGTTACGACATCAGGGTACAACAAACAGAAACTAGTTCAACTTGCGACTGCTGTGGCCGATATCGCTTTGCCCCAAGACCCGGACCTTGCGAGCTTCGACTCCGCACGGTCGCTGCGGGAGAAGTTGGAGCGTGCGGGGTGCTCGTTCGACGACCCAATGAAAATCACCGGCTACACCGAGAACTTTGAAAGTATACCAGATTTCGGATTATACGACATTTTCAACTACCTGATAGTAAATAGAACTGACTACGACAGAAAGAAACTCAAAGCATATAATATGTCGATTCCAAAGTCCTTTCTTCCACAATTCTTAATCCATATTTTACACTTCTCCAGGTTCGTCTTTGGTTTGGGGAACGGGATGAAAAACACACCATTCATATGGGGTCTGTCTGCGTACCGTGAATCGCTGTTACACGTGCCGTAACAGCAATGCTTACCTCCCATTTTTGCGATATTTCGTCGGATTTCGGAAAATAAAATCGAAGATTTGTCATGTACAACTGAGAAAAACTATATTTATTTTAATTATATACCCTAAGGTTGGAAAACAAACAGTTTTAAACGAAGTTTATTAGGACGATGATCAGCCTTTTTTTCCTCGCATTCCCCACATCGCCGTATACAAAGTGTGTGTAGCAGGGCCGTAGCAGACACTGCGCTCGGTTTGTTTGCCAGAGCTTACAACTGTGTGCAAATTTAAAGGTCCGTGAATACATTAGTAAACAGGCCTATTGTGTACCAGCTCTTTGTTCTTCTTGTTGGTTTTCACTATTGAATACTAGAAATTAAGTTGTTTATACTTCACATTTTTGATAGTATATATTTTTCACCAACAGCAGTAGTACTATAGGCCTGCCTTCATCAGCTTGAGTTTGCCAAATAACCCGCTATTTTCAGACTCTGGATATTATCCCGAAGCTCGAATTTGTGTCCTCACCAGACCGATGCGCTAATCTCAAACTAGCTCGGACGGGCGCAAATTAGCCCGCTATTTCCTAAATAGCAGGATATTTTGGAATCAAGACCAAGATTTCTCAAGATATTAGAGAAAATGTCCCGCTAATTGCAATTGGGGGCTTACTAAAAACCCAAATTAACTGGCTAATTTGCGATCGGGATAGTTCAAATAGCAAATTATTTTGCAAACTCGAGCTGATGAAGACAGGCCTATTGATACATATTTTCTTCCATGGTCGGGCTTTGACTTGATCTGCCCTTGGCACTGACCAGGATAAACCAGGTCTATGGTTGGTGAACCTTATCTGAGGTCATTCCCTCTACATAGAGGGATGTCTTGTTTGATAAACATGAGCTGCATTTACACTGCAAAACAATAGGGCCTATATGATGTGAGTTAAAGCTTGATGGAACTTCATCATGCATCTGTCTTACCGCAAAGTATCATATTTAATTTCATAATGCTGTGTTATTGGCACACATTCTGTTGTTCTGAGAATTTGCAGAGGAAAAATGTCCAACATTTTGGATAGTGCAAGCATGTAATGTATATATCTTTAATTGGCTCTTATCTCAAGATATAGGCATGTTTTGGTGGTTACCCCATTGCAGAGATAAAGAGGAGATACAGTTTAATCTTCATGTCTGCATATGATATGCCACTGACTGAAATTAGACACCAGTGAAAGCAACCGTAGCTCCTGCAGAAGTTTATCTCCCGCCAACTCTTTCAGTTGCAAAAACAGAAATTTGGTTGATGATCAGTAGAATTGATGTTTCACTTCGAAGAGCTGTAGGCTTGAAAGATGTGCTGTCTAGAAGCTAGCGTCCAAATCTCTGAAGCAATCTGAAAACTTGTGCAGGGTAGCTTGTTTTGTGAGTGAGCTCCTCGTTTCCTAGAAATAGTTGGACTTGTGTGGCCAATACTATAAATACAAATGACCCAAAGGAATTTGGTTTGGCCTTATTCTACTTCTTCGAAGTTCTTCGAAGTTCTGGGTTACAGTTTGACCTCCATCCAGCTGACTTCCAATCGACCCATAAACCATCGTGTTATGATGAATGTAAGTATGAAATTAATCAAACTTATCTTTGTGCCATTGTTAGCATTTACGAGAGTTCTGTTTCATCCTGTTGTCAGTTTAGTATTCATGTCATCAATGGCTCATACCAAAATCTTTTCTTCCATTGAAAAATCGAAGCATTCTACTGGGTTTCTGTCTGTTTGTTCGTTTCTGTGGACAAATAGACGTCGGTGTTTGTGTGTTTACTCCCGGAGTGCGTATTATCAATATTCATACTGGCTAATGAGTTATCAATCTTTCATACGTCACTGGTTACACCAAATCGGAACAATGGCGTTTGCTTTGAAAAATACGATAAGAAAGAGGAAGTTTGAATGGTCCGGTGTGGGTTGTGGCCTTTAGACTCTGCGGTACGTCGAAGGATATCAATAGGATATAGGTGCCTTTGCATTGATGATTCTGGCTGCGACCGTGACTCATTTTGAGAATAAAAACTGGAAGAGGATTTGGTCGGATGGGTGGTATTGTGATCATTTTAGCGGCCCAACCTCATAAAGAGAGGCAAACTGAACTCTCATGTCTATGGAAATATATATATATATATATATATATATATGGTTCATATTAGGCGCACTTTACCAGTATAAATTGATAGCTATTGAGAGCTTTGTAGGCTTCAGAGACTGAGGAATTTAACTTGTGCTGTTCAGTCTCGTAATTACTTCAAAATGATTTTGCAAGATGATACGCAAGAGAGGTAAGAATAGCAATTTAAGAAACATATTGTGTGTGATATAATCATATAAGGATTTATATCTTTATCATTTTTAGTGTCATTCTGTAGTTGGTTAATCAAAAGGCAAGTGAAACAGTTCTATTTGAAGAAAGTAGAGAAGTAATCTTTATTCAACAGGCTTGATCGCTACATCACTATATTGTTCAAACTAGTCATGGTCATTGATTAGAGGTTGCGAAAGTTTCATATCATGACCATTGATGCACATTAATCAAAGCATTTTTGAGGTTAATTGTTTACTAGCACCTTTGATATGTGGAGTATACATGCACTCTCTCTTTACATGAGTTATGTGATATTTTTAGAGAATCCTTTTCTCTCTAAAAAGTGAAGTACATTAATCTGTATGCTGGAGAAAATTATAATTGATAATATTTTACCAGATGTGCTCAGTTATAAATTTGATGTATTAATCTAATTTGAGCAATTTCTAAGGTCATTGATTTGCCACAAAATTGCTATAATTCCGCAAATGTGCATGTTATACGGCTCTCTGTTGCCAATTACTATATCCTTCAGCTCCTGCCCGCAAGCCAAAAATATGAAAACAAAATTAGACTGAGAGTTGGGGCAAATTTTCCAATAAAAGCGGTACGTGCACATCAAGTGAATCATGGTTAATCTCATTATTTTGTGACTTATGCACTCTTTGAATGCATTTGTCATGTGGGATGCATTTCTGGGGACTTGTCGGTAATATTTCTTCCTGCTGCTCTGCTATGCAGTCATATTTCTTCCAATGCATGCTCCCAAAATAACTGCTACCATTCTATCTACGGTAGGCCGTGTGAGTTGTGATAAGCAGCCATCTTTATTTATAGAGTTTTTTTTTCTTCATGTCTTATCTGTCTGTGGATGTGTGATGTGTATTTCCCAGTTGCAGTCTGCCTCAGTGTGCAGAATGAAACGATAATCCTTAGCTGCTACCGCAATCATGATATATGAGTATACTTATCCATATTTATGACTGCTATGATAAACATGTGAACTTGTTGTGTCTCCTTTCTTTTGAGACGTGTTCCCAATTTAACAGGGAAAAACACTTGTCTGGGACTTGTTAAATGAACCTTTAAATTGCACAGCACAAATTATACCAAATTTTCTATGTGAAACCATGCACATGATTTTTAAAATGTTACTGCAGTTATGAAAATTGAATGATTCTTCTTTGTATAGTGTGTCATTTAATTTCATTGGAATGACTAGAACAATAGCATCTGTAAAAGTAAAATCTCAGATATTCATAATTATTTCTGGTCACCAGAATCATATATTTCATAGAAAATTACAACTTTCCGTGACATTGTTAACAGTGATAAAAGTATACGAGCATCACTTGTATTCATACATACTTGCTTAGAAAGGAAGGATAAGTTTAGACCATTCTCAGTTAGTTTTAATGCTCCACTTCTGTGTTCCCTTGACATGTGTATCTTGAGTTAAGACTTTAATGCCATCCTATTCTATGTATCCCTATCAGGGTTGTTCTCTTTTCATATTTCCTATATCTGATCCCAGGATTTCCAGCCTGTTTTCATATAAATCTGGATATGACTAAATTCAGAACACATTGTCTTCTCTCTTTAATGATCGAACCAGAGATCAAAGTGCACACAGATTAGTAATTCATAGTGAAGAGGGGAAAATGTTCTAGTTTGAAATGAGTCATAGCTTTCAATTATTCTTTGTTCTATTTTTCCATTTTTATACATTATGTATATATATATATGTTTTCACTCAGATTTACTTACTTTTTCACTATCCAAAGGCTACATGATAGAGACTATGTTGTGCTATGTCACTCTTTTGCATTCATTTCCCTATACCTCTTTCTAATAAGATTGCGATTATATTTTATGTTTATAATTTATTTCATTTTTTCGCCAACCATTTTGACATCTACTATAGATATGTAATTAGGAAGAATCAATTACTGAGCAAGGGGAGGGTTTTTATAGTGGACTTACATATAGCTGCAGTGTATAGATTGTTGTGTGTTAGGGGAAGCAAAAGCAATTGAATGGACTTAGGTTAGACTCTAGACATATAATACACATTCAAAGCCACAAATCCTTTACATACATTTATCAAGCTATTAGATTTTAATGCATACAAGGATTTAAAAAAAAAATCATTCTTTATTAAAAGTTCTTTAGTACATTCTGTATGTGCACAGATTGATTCCATTTTACTTTCAGAGTGGCACACCATTGTCTTAAAAAAAGATGTAATATAGCCTGGCCAAATATGTAATCTGGCCATGTGGTTTAAATGAGGAAGTTGACTTGACCATTTTTAATTATTGAATTTCTTATTCCATTAATGGTTTTGATGGTTTCGAATTTTGAGAGCTCACTTCTCTAGAACATTCATAAGACTGAAAGAAAGGAATCGGGTGGTACGAAGGGTAGAAGGATCATGGGATAGTAGATTATGGTCACATGACTGAGTGGGGGCTGGATCTATACGACCAAGGTTAAGAGAGTTGGGATAAATACAAGCAATCCTAATTCAACAGGACTTTGAGCTAATCAAGCTAAGGATGGATGGATGGATGGGTGATGCCGATGATGTGAGAGCTGACGCCACTAAGCTAAATGTGTGTGACGGCTTTATTAAATCTTCTCCAGTTACTGGGTGCACAACTTATAAAGTGATCTCGTGTCATCTTGAATTATATGGATGCAAATCAAATATTCCTGAAACTTCAATGAACAAATCTGACATATTGTTAGGCTACATCTACAACAATTTTGTAATACCGGTGTGTGTTTTTTGTTGTTGACATCTGTGTAACGTTTAAAGAGAAAGGGGAAAAGTGAAATATTTCTGCCATGAATGAAACTTGTATATTTATAGAATTTTGTGTACTTGTCTTTGCTGATGGAAATAGGAAGAAAAGAGAGGCCATGCATGTCCATTTTTGGAAAGGGCATTAGCCAGTAATATCCTCTACAGTCTAAAGTAGGACTAAAGAGGGCCTAATGACCAAAGCATTTCTGCCCTGGAAAATCAATTTGTCTTGTTAATGCTTGTAATACGACCATATTTTCTCAATTAAATTACTCAGTCAGCTGAGCAGCTTCGGTTATCTCTTCGTATTCTCCTAATTAAAGGCAGACATGTTGAGACTCTGCTGCCGAGCACCATCTCTACTACACTACAGGGAGTTTTGTTCTGTTGCAAGACACGGCTACGCTGTTCATTGAGAAGAAAAGTGAATTTCCCTTTTTAATTTATGATGGTAGACCAAAGACTAATTCTACAATTAAAACGATTATCTCATTTTGTGAAAATTGAATTTCCCTTTTTAATTTATGCTGGTAGACCAAAGACTAATTCTACTATTAAAACAATTATCTCATTTTGTATCCAGGGGCCTAGTTGAAAGGTGCTAGAGACGATATAATCATACTAGAATGAAGAAGCATGAACCTTTGATAATAACACATCTACTGAAGATCGAGACTAGGCTAAAAAAGAAAGTAGAAGATGAGACAGTAATAATGACCAGCTGGGCATTGCCTTGTTTTTAAAGTGATACCGGTACTTTATCATTACAATTTTTTGGAGGGGAGTTGTCTGGAAATTTTTTTTTTTTTATTATATCTTCCTTTCTTTCTTTCTTTCTTTCTTGTGATGAATATTACTCTAGCTGAGTCTGGAGTTTGTAGCCCCTCAAGAACGAGGATGTTTAATGGGAAAGTTTATTTAGCTTTATAATACTCTAGACTTGCTTAAAGTCTATGGTGTCTTGCTTAAAGTATAAGGGGAAGAAAACAGATCCTACCTAGACATGAGACTAATGGTACTCAGTTGTATAAATATATTATTTGCAAATAAAAAAAGAAATTATGATTGATTCGTAGCTATTCATTGAAAGATGAATCTGCATATGGCGGGGTAAAAGAAATATCCTCACCACAATGAAAAGGATGGGTGCATTTTGTTTAGTAGAGCATCTTATCTTTGAACAATGCAAACACTGTCATTATTGTTAAAGGTGAAGGCCTATAGAAGATCATAATCAATCACCAAGACACTATTTGTCAACAGGTTATTTGTAAGCTCAGGAATGGGATGGTATTAACCTATACTAGTAGATCATCGCAATAATTGAGCTCTGTTAAACCTTGCTATGAAGCATCTGTCACTGAGAGCTTTAGGGATCGAGATGACTGAACAAACTGTGTCCTCTCAGCCAGCTCACCAGGTCAGAGAGAATAAAAGGGAGCATAAAAGAGAGAATAAAAGAGAGAATAAAGGAGAGAATAAAGGAGAGAATAAAAGAGAGAATAAAGGACTGGGTATTTGAAGCCACAAGGTTTGTTCTATAATAAACAGGAAAGGGTGCCATGAGCTAGCCCAGGTAGCTAGCATACCCACAACCCAAAGGGAAGTGGATAATTGGCCCTCTGTCATCTGCGCCCCGCAGTAGCAGGGCCAGGTCAAATGCAGGTATGCCGCAATGTAGGCAATGCTCAGGCAAACTTGAACTAAGATGAAAGATTCAAGAATGTTGTTGTTGTCCCCCTTTTTTGTTGATAGTTGGTAAATGTATATATACAAGCAACATTTATAACATTGTATTGATGTTTTGATGATTGTTTTATCTGTCTGCTAAAGTAAGCAACCAGGGGACCAACAGCTTTGAGTCCTCTCTGAGAGACTTGTTAATTAGGATTAACGCCTTCAAAGGGCACAAGCACATTGACTTGGTTTCAACGCAGAACCTCTCGGTTATGAGACCTCTGCTTTACCAATTCCACTGAGCCATAGTGATTTTATTAAATGCAATATGTTTTCACTTTTGTAAGAATGTTTACTCAAACCATTTCAAAGCAAGGTTCGTCTGTAGTATATACATCTGAATAAAAACAGCCCCAAGGAATTGATAACCCCTTGTTGAACCTCGCAAAACACCATTCTAGAAATACAGTTAAGACAGGAAAGTGAATAAGAGGCATGGGGGTATGATGACGATATTCCCCGGAGCATGTCTCAACATATTCATAGATCCTGTACCTGGGAATAAATATAGTTTATGCGCTTTTATGTTGCCTAGGGTCTGTTGTCATCTACATATAGAATTCAGAGAAAGGGCATAGGAATGCTGAGAATGTGTATTTCTGCTAATCTGTTTTATGCACATTTTTGGTGTTTCAAAATTCTGATTCCTAAATTTCAATTCCATGTATTATCACTGATTTAGTATTAAGGAAGAATATTAATGATATGATAACACATCTCCCAAAAAATATACAATAAGGTTAGACAGGAAACTTTAGATTAGTTTGGACCAGTGATTGTCTAAATTGCTTACTAACAAGCATTTATGCTTTTCTAGCAGTCAGGTAAAATAACCACCACTAAACTAAACTAAACTATTAAAACTAAATTGATTCCCAAATTTGGTAGTTCCTGAGCAGTAAATTTAGACAGGTTTTGCGCCCATGTTCTCTGAATGTTACACATATGTTTCATTTAGGTATATATACATTTTATAATTAGGAATTAGTGACACAACTATCTAACAGTAGTTCAGGCTTTCTAAATATGGTTACAGACATAATTGTCAACACTTGTTGAGTATCATCTGGGAGTGTAAGCATCTAGCTGCTGCCTGTTTGGCTTAACACGATAATCTTCAGGTCACCTGAGCATGGAGGGTGTCCTTGTTTCTATATCAAGCTACTGATTATCCTCAGCTCAGGTGCGACTGATCTCAAGCTATTAATACATCCCACTCCTGACACCATGGCTTTAGATGATGGTGGTGCTTCTTTTTTTTTCTTTCTTTTTTTAACTTAAAGCCCCACTGCACTACTTATAGCTACTTGTGCCCTCTATATAGCAAACAATGCCTAAGCGGTCACCGTTGGTCCCCCATGGTCCCCTTTTTCTTATGTTAATTGAGAGCTGATTTGATAAGAAAACCACCTGTCAGTGACCATGCAGGGAGGTCTAATCCCTCCTGGCCAAACTAGTGCAGAGGGGCTTTAACTTTAAAAACAAATATCGCAGAATCATGCATCTGTCTTCCATGTTATGAATACTCTCCTTTGTCTCCGTCAAACGTCTTTGTTTCGTTTTTTTTGGGAGGGGGAAAAACCTTAATCTTTAAGTGCTGTAACTTCCTCAATCATTTGAAGATATTTTTATAACCCTGTTTTTCAACTTCAAATAACAATTCATATATTTTTGTCTTGCCATTTCATTCAGTATGCATGCTCACCTCAGAACGAGCTGTAGACATTTATAGACATTCCATCAATCAAAAATTTGCATTATCACTGGGGTTTCTTGTTTTCATCGTTGTATAACCACAAAATACAATGCAAATTAGACTTTAAAATTAACAAAGACAGATAAAAATGGAGCATACATCTCTTTGACGGTTTTGTGGTCTATTAGCCTAGAATTTTTGTAAACACATCACCCCTTTTAGGTGTTTGGCAAACAACCTATGCTTGAGCAAGCAAAATCAGAAATGATTTTGTATTACAATTTTCACTGAACTAGTAAATTGCATTCCCGTTCTCTTGTTATTGCAGTGACATATTTGGCATACCATTGAAAAAAAAGCAAATATTATTGTCACTTGTTAACAACAGTGTTATGATGTACATGTATATGAAAGAAAAAACATAAGACTACATTACTGATATTGATCTTGTAGTTGTGGGTTTTAACTTTCACATTTCTGATCAAATACCATGCAATGATAGTTGATACCACACTGTTCCAACTAATCACGATAAATAGGCACTGAGGAAAAAACAGCAGTCAGCTAGGGGGCGTTGCCATTAATAGATCCTCCATTTGCCGAGTACGACACCACCTCATTTACATATCAAAGGTTTACGTCACCGATACTTCCTTCTGCACGCATGTTGAGCCTACCCACTTCGTGTGTTCTGTGTGTGTGTGTGTGTGTGTGTGTATGCTTGTAAGCATTGGACTGTGACGCATGGTGAATTTGAAATATCGTTTCAAAAACAAACACTGGTACAATGTGCCGGTATGTGTGTGGGAATTATGAGTGATATCGTGCAATAGAACGGGAGTGATATGCAAATAGATATAAATTGTTTCACCTGTGAGGTTTTTAAGGCTACTATTGTCTTGGATCAATGATTTGTAATTGGAGTTCAAAGTCATTTGGATTCTTGCAGTAGCCGGGAGTATAACTTTTTAGTGTGGATTTCAAAAACTTGCAGTAATAGGTACATGTGAGTATAGTTTTCATTTCAAACCAGTCATCTGTCCTTCACGAACTCATAACGGTAGATACCGGTAATTTATAGAGTGATCGAGCAGAAAGTGAGTACGGTGGGAGAGAAAGAGAGAGTCTGGTAATTAAGAGAGAAAGAGAGAGTCTGACAGAAGATGCAGAAAGATTGTTAGATATGAAGGAGAAGACAAAAAAATTCTTTATTTCGAAGAGTATCATGAAAAGATTATAGTGTTTTGAAAGCCATCTCGGAAAATAGTTTTATTATATTACTCAACTGAACAAAATCAGCTATTGCAAGAAAGAAGGAAAAAAATCTCTCAGTTTTTACATTGGATAGTAGTTATAACAATATTTTCTTTATAAACAAGCATTGTTTTTAAGAGACAGTTGGATATTTAGTGTCTGACAGAATCCCTCCTAATTAGCAAGAGATTTCCTCCATGCGTCGGTAGAAACAATTGTAGAATATTGGTTTCCATGGTGATTACTTACCGTATAGACATTGATAAGAGTCAATCTTGTAATAATGATTGGATGTATGGATTCTTGGAATGCCTTCTTCAAATCTAAATTTCTTCAGTTAGTTAGTAAGAAACTTTGCATTCACGTGTTTTGCCATGAATAATAGTACTGTTGCTTACTGTAGTTTCTTTGTTTTTGTCATTTGTGCAGTGACCAGCAACTGGCAACAGATCCGAGTGATCTGTTAAAGGATTCCAACTCCAACACACCAAAGACTGCTGAGTCTACCCCTGCAAAGGATACCGCAACAAGTACTCCACTGACACCAACACCTAGTACCCCACCAGCAACACCTACCCCACAGACACCCAGTACAACCCCTCGTGGAGGGAAACCCAGTCCACCACCAAAACCAAATACAACCCCTAAGACCCCCAGGAGGACTCCTCCACCTCGACAAGACTCCCTGCACACCTCACCGACCCCTGAGGTTGCTGTCAAAGGCAGCCCACGCCCTATACCAAAAAGGAAACCGAAGCCAGAAACCAGGACCATAGCAATCCAGACTGATAACTCCCATACACCATCAGCCTCAACAACAGACTCTCCTCAACCGCACGGCTCACCCGGTAGGGTCTTTCCAACTCAAGCGAGTATAACCATTCCGGAGCAGGCTGTTCTACGACAGTCCACGCCTCACAGCAGGGTCAGTCGAGCCGTCTCCATCGCAGTTGACTCTCCTACCACCCATCTAGCGGGTACCTCGCAGGAGAAACCCACCAAGATCAGGTGGGACCTCTCGCCTAGTCCAAGGAACAGGGCATCGTTGAGGAGAGAAAAGTCCATCAAGCAACGGAGGGAGGAGGAACGTCTGATCAAACAGTCCAGAGTTCTAGGCAGTTCCTATGAACTATCCCCTGATCTACAACAAAAACAGGTAAGTCTTCATTCAAAAGATCTGAGGCAGCACCGATCCTTCCTCCTTTTCCAACATCCTTTCTTATAGGGAATTGGCATCAAGTTGTTTTTTTATGTTAAAGTAAAGAATATTCTCAATCACAAATTGAAGCATTTTTTTGCACCATACCAAGTAATTGTAGAAAATTATATCTATTTTAAATAAATATGTTGTATTATTTGATATAACCATTTTAATTTAATGACTTCCTGCTTGAGAGAAAATAGGAATTAAAATTAAAACACAATTGAAATTGTTTTTTGGTACAGACATTAAAATGTAGTCTACATATCACCTTCCCTGTAGTTTAAGCCAAGCCAAGCTAAAATCTGCTTACAATATCATTAATACATTGTAGCCATTACATTTGAAAGACAAGGTTTCATGGCTGCAAACCAGGTAAAAATGGATTGTTTGTTTCACAAGTCCCACAAATTATTTGCTATCAATCAAAACAATTGAATGATTGGTCATGCTCATACCAATGAAATCTAAGTTTCTTTATAGTACTAAGTCTGGGATTCTCTTGCTTTTGAATCACCAATGTTGTGTATTTATGTAGGTAGACTAGTCTTCTCGTGTTTGAACAGCCATTATAGTTCTTCAATCATTTACAGGTCTTGTGTGTTATGTAATGGCCAAAGTCCAGACCTGTAGAATGTATGCTTCTACAGACCAATAACCAATGTGCACCCCCCCCCCCCCTTGTGCAAACTGTTTTGTTACGACAGAGCTCCAGACACATCTGGTCTATTCCCAAAGAGCAAAAAAGTACAAATCACTTCCGGGTCATATTAAGGTTGAACCGTCATATGATCCGATTGCCATTCTCACGGTCTAGTCCATTGTGAAAGAATGGGGAACGGCAGCATGTGTCACTGCCAATGAGAGGGGAATACTACGAGGCAATTGACAGGTGTTGGTAAACAACGTAATTGTATGACAGTGTCGTTGTTGATATCCATCGGCGGCGAAGTGAACATGTGTTGGGCGTATGATGTGTGCACAGGATGTTAATTTGTGGCCCACGAGTAGGATTTGAACCAATAATTGACTGTTCAGTGATAACATGGGTGGAGTGATTGTTGTATACTCAGGCATTTTCTGATTGGACTTGGAGTGAGATAGGTATGCACTGATTCTCTATCTATTAAAGCAGGTAAATAAACCTTTTTTCCCCTAAAGTTTTCTGGAAAGGAATATTATCTGCAAAAAACAGGGGTTTGAGATCATTTTTCTAAACTACAATTATTGTGTATTTATTGATTATATGAAAAATACTCATTATTTTAATTTTAAGAAAATTTTGTCTAAAAGAATGGTTTGTTTCTTTTGTCTTTTTTTCTACAGGTTGAGATGCTAGAGAAGCGTTATGGCGGTCGCACCAAGGCTCAGAAAGCAGCTAATGTAATTCAACAAGCGTATCGCAAGCATGAACTTCAGAAAGAATTCCAGCGACTCCGAAGAACACGTTCTGATTCACGCATCTCAAGCTATCTAAAGAACTACTCCGCAAAGGTCCACTCCAAGCACAGCAATCGCGCTAGGGTTATGGTAATAGAAGACACTGATACATCAACTCCCGTAATGAGAGATACACGAGGAGCCATGAGAAAATTAGAAAAGAAAATAGAAGAAGGGGCAGAGCTTGCCGGTATTACGCGGGAGCTAGAGTCCCAAGCAAAACAAACTATAAATGAGAGCAGTATATCCCCCGTTGTGCGCTCCTCAACACCAACGGAGCAACATCGGAATAACAGCAATAATGTCTTTCCCAAGGGAGTGGTCACTCCAAAGGACAAGGGTAATAGTGGGGATGTTGAAGAGATGAAGGAGGGAAGCGGGAAGAAGGTTGTCGTCACCCTGACGATGACGAGACACAATGCATCCACAGAGATCCAGGAGAGGAGCCAGGCATCCCGATCAGAGAAGACCATCATTACTCAGAAGGATGTTGTTAGGGTGCAGTCACAGGAGGTATGGAAGACTTCTCCTAAAGGGGGCTCTGTCTCGCCCCCTCCCCCCATCTCACCTGGCAGTTCACCTCCAAGCAGTGGTAGGGCTGTCACCAAGATCATCACTACGAGTGAGAAACAGGTAGCAAGGAAAGTCTGCATACCTGATATGTCAGGGAGCCCTCAAGTTGTTCAGAACAGTGGTCCAGGAGTCGGTGTCCTCAGTCCGGTGGTTGTTAGGGCTAGTGAGATGCCTTCCAGTACCCATTGTGGGTTTGTACTGACAGGAATGAAAGATGTCTCTATGGGTAATGGTAGTGAAAGCCCAACCCTCAGCAGACCTGTCAAGACTGTTTCTGTAGGTAACGATGTCATGTCTCCCGTAATAGATCGCAGAGTTGTCAAGAAGGAGAGCCCTAGGGTGCAGTCTCCCCCCATCGGAGTAGTACACAGGGAGGGTAGAAAGTCCCTGGACCAGACCTCGACCACCAAACATGTGGAAGCTAGTCAAGATACCAGTTATTCCCGCCACCTGACAAGGACAGATTCAAATGTTGTAACACAGGAAGTAGCAGACAGGAAGTGTGTAGGTAACGAACATTCAATAGAAAGCAACTCTCTACGAGCCAGCCACACACCGGCTGGCAGCATGAGGCAGGAAGGCAGTACAGATAAGAAGAGAGAGTCTGTAAGCAGTAGTGGAAGTACTGGCACAGAGGGCGATGTAAACATGGAATACATAAGTGGCGGTCGGAGAATGGCCAGCATACGAGCAGATGACAGTATATCAACCACGTCAACCGTCAGCGGTGAAAGCTTTGAGGTCATCAGCATTGAACAGAGCAGCTCTTCGGATGTACCATCTGTTGTTGTGGCGACGCCTGAGGGCTCCCTGATGGATTTTGTCCACTCGTCGACGGATTCTGAAGGATCAGATACGGAGGGAGACTTAACATCACGCTCTCACTCGGGATCAGTAGACAAAAACAAAAATGTGGCAATCACTGCCAAGAGACGCATGGCCAAAGCCAATAGCACCGGACAAATGAACTCGCCCGTTTGGAAACGTAAGAACCAGGACACTCGGATAGGCACGCGGAATGGCACGCTCATGAACGGATCAGCTACTCCTGTGAGAATGACGCGATCGGACACTGGTGATAGTATGAGCAGTGAGAGTAGTGGTTCGTCTAAATACACCTTCCCAGATGACTCTAGCATATCAGAGAGCAATGACACATTACCGGGAGAGATTGAGGAATTATGTGGAAAGAGACCCTTGGTTCCATCGTTATCTATTCCTATGACACCGTCCAGGAGAAGGAGATATAGAGTTGGAATAAACCTATTCAACAAGTGAGTATACATGCAATCACCTTCATAACCCTTTTGTAATCATGTACATTTTAAAGGGAAATGGTTTCACAGTATGGGCAAACATTTATTATTAAATCATGCATGAAAAATTTATTACCTGAATCTTGAAATGTGCTTTTCCATGGAAAGTTTTCAATGGTAAACAATATGCAGGTTTTCATAAAATATTGTGATTTGAAAATATCGTAATTAAATTTCTGATGAGGATATGGGAACAATTTTTTTACACAAAACTCAGTTTTGATATTTCAATGAAATGTGAATGCCCACTTGGTACATACATTGTACAACATGTCAATAATGATGCATGGCTTAAAAAACGTATGTTTATGATATATGTAACAATGGGAGGTTGAAATACACATATGGCTCTACAGTCTTCACTTGTCAATATCTGTTAAAGTGTGGAAAAGTAATAGGGGGGTGGGGGGAGAGTTTAGTTCACAAGTGAACAGTATTTTGAATGTATCTTGACCAATGCTACATCTTTTTCTTTTGGTGGAGGATGAATACTGATGGAATAACGGTGATCATTGATCACATAAGATGAATTAATCCTAGGGCTTAGATTACACTTGTTGGTTTTAATGTACATTGAACCAGTCAATATGGTACGTGTCAGGGAATTCCTGTGAATTACATCCTTGAAGTTTATTGATTCATGTTTTATTCACATGGTCATGCATGGTTTCATAATGGAAAAGGAAATGATGAAATCAATTTATTGTTTCCTGGACATATATTTTCTGTACATCCTGCTTATGAATCCGTTTTATTTGAAAAGAGTGTCTATTGACTTCTATATCCCTAACATAGTTATGTACTTAATAGTTCAGGGGCGTTAATATGGATGGTTAAGGTTTCTCTTTCAATTAGGTCTTAATGGGTGGATGAAATAACCTTATTTTACCTGCAAATGCAATACCATAATTATGGGTGTAACTTTGCCCACTGAAACTACTACATCCTTTACCTGTATATTACTGTCTGTTTCTATCATTTTTAACGCATTGCAAAATGAACAGTCATGTAATAGACAATGTCCATTTCATTTGTTTATCTTTTGAGTAGACTAGTCTTGTAGCACAAACTTGATGATGTACCATTTTTAGTGAAAACCATGTAAAAGATTTTAGATTTCTAGATAACATCTTTTAAAATAATGTTCAGGTGTATAGGTCTATTCTATTTCCTGTTTCTTCCAAGGAATTATGTTTCTGGTAAGCTTGTTATGAATGATTGAATTAGCTGCATATAGTTTCAGGGATTCTCTATTTATATAAAACCACACAAAAAACAGGCACCCTAGTGCCCAGACATGGTTACTTTTTTATTTAGTGAGACTTAGAAGAAGGTCAGGGTGAAAGAAACGTTCAAGAAACCTGAAAGAAATCGGATCATGGCTCAGGAAATACTTTTGACGTCATTCCCGGTACCCCCTACCCATTTCATGCTGTGATCTGCCGAAATACTCCACGTCATATATCAACATGGCGTGGCTTTCTACTTTGCATTTCATATCCCCACAAGTTCAGCATTCTGATGTCATACTATGACTTCCTTTAACATTTTTACACGTAGTCGTGCAATTAAACATGTTTAGGGGGTCGTGTATTAATCAAGCAGTTCTGAAATATGATTTGACGTCATAATGTCTTTGTTTCATGGCGTTAATTGTTAATTGATGGAGAATTTAGATTGGACTGATGGACGTGTGTATTACAGGGAGGAGTACTTTTTGTGTATACTTTACTTTAAGCAATGCTTGTATTATCTGATTGATCTGGAATGCTGTACTTTGCTTGTCTTTAATTAATCAGACATTCCTTAAGGGTAGCCTTGCATTTCTACAATAATTTTTTTAATCAGTATCCTTCAATAATTAATCGAAAGAGGCACTCTCTTGAATCAACAGATTGGGGTTATTGTATATTGTAGTCTTGTGTGAAACATCCTTTTAAGATATTTCATTGACAAATCATTTAATTTGACAGTAATTATGAATAGGATAGGATAGGATAGGAAGGATAATGCAGGGAAAGAAATTTATATTAATATTTCATCATTTCATTCCTGCCTGAAATATATATTTCCTAAACTTTTTGCTGAGTATACCTATTAAAAATAAAGTTAAAATTATGGATTTTATGTCCACAATTATGAGATTTTTGCTCAAAATTGCGTGTGAAAATGTTTGCTTAATTCTGTTTGTAATTGAACAATTGGCAATGGGACTACACAATACCGTGTACAAGGATATATTGCAAGGTTGTATGCATGACATAGCATATGAATGCATGCAACCGCAATTATTCTATGAGATCAGCATTAATTAAGAGATTTTTTTTTATGACTATGATATGATACCGCTGTCCCGGTAACTTAACCCACAACAAAGCAAAACAAACTTTGTTAATAGGCAACAATTTTGCCGCAGGATTTATGCAGTTTATTACAATAATTTGATTTAATGGTACATTTTTTTATTTGTTTGTTTCTTTTCATTTTGTTTGTTGTTGTTTGTTAGGAGAAGAGGATGGATCATAAACTTTCCATATCTAAATGGTAGATATTGTTGGACCACTACAGGGGATGATTTTATGTTTTATTTAATTCAATAATCCCATTCATTAATCTTGTTATGATATTAGTTGAATAATTCAAATTGTAACAACAGCTATTTTCACTTAAAGAATATTTCTCAACGTACACAAAAATTCAGCATTAATTCAGTTTTGATTCACTGATTATATAGCATGAAGGTTTCACAATCTCCCCCACTTATGAAATACGAGAAAGTTTCATGGGTGACGGTACTTACATGTGTAAATCTATAAGGAAAAAAAGAAAGAATGTGCAGATCATCATATGCAGTTTGTGATATTTGAAGAAAAAAAAAGAACTTTAAAGTTTGGTTACATGCAGGTTTTCATTGTATTAATTGTTATATTTCCTCTCCTTTACTTCTCTCCATTTCAACAGAAAACCTGAGAAAGGAATCAAGTTCTTGATCGAGAACAGGTTCATAGAAAACTCTCCTCATGAGGTCGCCAAGTTCCTTCTCAAGAGAACGGGATTCAGTAAACAGAAGATCGGCGAATACCTTGGCAACCTTCAGAAGGACTTCAATCAGTTGGTGCTAGAGTAAGTATTTCATTTTTTTATTTAAAAAAAAAAAGATAATTTGAATGCAGAGTTTGGTTTATCTAGATCAACTTCTGCATTAGTGCTTTCAGTCTCATTCTTTAGCCAATTGTTCTTGATCCATAGTGAAATCAAGATACTTTCCCATTAAAACTTGTTGATGATGAGCAACCTCCAAACCTCAAAAGATGTCTGCTCATCATCAGGTTTCTGTACATTTTTTGCTTTCATTTTCTCTGATGTCTCATCATGAAGTTGAATTTCAAGTTTCATGAGTGATAGCAATGATGACAAAAGTTTGTAACGAAAGTTAGGCAGCAAGAAGTTGGCATTTAGCCATCAAACAAAATGGCGCCAAATCTGTGTCGTCCCGGAGCAGGAAGCGAGGACCCTGTTAAGCTTTGGATTGTTTCAAACCACATGGATTCCCTTTCAGTGCATTAGATACCCAACAAGCATTACCAAATCCTTCTTCTCCAAATCACGCTTCTCCATTTCACCAGGCATGTTGGGATAACCATGGTTTTTGATGATTACCATGACCTGAATCCGGTGGAAGTATACCTAAAAGAGATCAGATCGATGCCCTGATAGCTATTCATTCTTTTCCTCTTCTAATATCCAATCTTCTTTTTCAATTTTCCTTCCCTTTTTGTTGGAATAGATTAGGAATGGAACTCTTCAGGTTTTTCAAGTTTCTTCGTTTTATTTGATAGCTCACTTAGGCTTTCATAGGCTCCAACAGGATGATCACCAAAATGAGTTAGAGGTCTTACGATTCATGGAATAAACATGCAGTAAACTTATCATTTACATAATAAGCTATGAGGACCTCACTCCAAATAAGTAGCAAACAAGTTCCCATCGAAGTCAAAACAAGAAAGAACAAGATTGAACAGGTTGTGCTGAGGGTTAACTATAGAACAAGGCCATGTATTCAACCAGTTATGAGAAAAGCTGAAAGTTGGTAGAAATTTGTCATTGGGGGAATTTCCTTTCTCTTTAGCAGCCACATACTGAATTGATTCCTGTAAAAAAAAACATGAGGGAATGAATTATAATAGTGATGGGTTACGCTTCGGAAGTGGTGGTACTTCCTTTCAAAAATATAAGATGTTACATTGAATGTCGATGACTCATTGCAATACTAGCTGGTCTCTGTTTTAAGTTTGCTTTCGCTTATTGTTCTTTCAACTTTCTTGTCTAATTTTACAGAGATTATCCCACCCTTCCTTTCCAAACAGGTTGTTTTGAAAATGAGTAGAGAGAAATCAGTGAAATAGCATGTTTTATCATGAAATACCATGTTATATCATGCTTAGATTTCATCTTTTGTTTCATGTTTTTACACGCCAAACCCAGTTTGCCCTAGATTAAACTTCCTGTACCGTATGAAATAACTTACTATCTATATCAGCACTTTCACTGATTTCTAATTTTAACGGATGATATCAGTAAAAGACAAAAGAGTCTTTACAAAAAAAAGAATTTTCAGTTTCAGCATGGCTTTGATAAATGACTCCTTTTTCTCCACTACTACATTACTGAGTCACACAAAATACATAGGCCTGTGGGAGGGGATGTTTTCTTTTTATATCACATAATTAATATGCCATAAATCATATCATATTCAGTGTATAATAAATATTAGTACATAAAGTATATATATACTGACTACACATTGCATAAGGCACTCTCAGTTTAATAGCAACCAGAACCAATCACTGATCAATAAAACATGAATGGATATTTAGTGCATGAATACAAGAATTTACTTATTTAAAACAAAAGTTACTCGGTCAAATGTTAAAGATAGATAAACAACAACTGTTAAAAGGGGATGGTTATCAGTGAGATAAATTGATTTTGTGTTAGAGGCTAGTTGTCCACATCCTGCCTTATCAAAGAGAATAGATAATTAACGAGCCATTAATTAATCTGTATCCTGTCCTGTATCAAGAGATTCTAATTTCCTCCTCATGCTCGGGACAGTGTGAAATTGCAGAGAAAGAATACAAATAGGCAGAATATAGCAAGATATGATTTATTTGGCTACGGAAAGATATTTGTTTCAAAATTATTATTTATTCCTCCGTCATTGAGTTTGTTGCTGATGGTAAGCTGTTCTCCTATAACCATTTCATGCTGCTCGAAATTCCAGTTTCCTTGCTTTAAAGTTTGGAATTTCTTCAAATTAATGTAAACAATTAAATTTTGATGCATGCTTTATTTCTGGGAAATATGGGTCCTTCCTTTGATAAAATTTCCACTGAATATGTAGGAGAAATAATCATTTTTGGCAATCAATCTGAGAAATAATAATTTTTGGCAATCATCCCACTGTAATTAATCCAAAAAAGTTAACTCAGGTTTTTGTTTCAATTTCCCCCATACTTTTCCTGTCATAGTTTGATAAACAGATCAATACCCAAAATGCCGTTCAAACCAAATGCCTCCATTCCCACAGTTATTTTTCTAACCGAGGACCTTCATACCAGTACCATAGTCCAGTGTAACACTTTCAAGGGGTCATTTCTAAAACTAAAAGGCTGTCCATCAGAAACATCTGCTGTATTTTTTTTCTCTCAGATTTCCTAACACACTTTTCACTGTATGGGTCTGTATATAAGTGCGGTATTGATTTTCTACCTGCTTTGACGTCTGTATCCCAATGATTGCTGCAAATGCTCGGCTGATGACGACTTACAGTGCTTGACCTCACACCTAGTCGAGTTTAGACCTTAGAATATTGATTTGTTCTATATATTGGTTACAGCGAGTGCTTGAATTTTTATGTTTTTCTCAAGCAAAATGTCAAAGATGTCAGTCTATATGATCTTAGATACATTTGGTCCCAACCACTGATTAGTAGTTTTGTATTTTATGACAAAAAATAGAAGTAGCAGTTCTTACTAGTAACCGAAGGAGCTGTTAGGAAAAATAAAATGTGTTTCAACTTTCAAAGTTGTGTGTCATTTTTTTATTTGTGTATTGTGATGCAAGCAAATCAGTCATCTGTAAAGCCATTTCAAAAGACTTTTTGAAATTGTATTTCATCTATCTATGTACAGTTTATACCATAGTCCTATTTCTTCAAGTGTTTCTTCTTGGTAATAAATCAATAGATGCCTATCAGCCGACCTATACAGTCCCTCTCATTGCCTTTTGATGTCATGTTTTATCTCTTTCAGATGTTTTGTGGAAGCTATGGGATTCACAGGTTTAACCATCGATGAGGCGCTGAGGAAATTCCAGATGTCTTTCTTGCTTCCGGGAGAGGCGCAGAAGATTGAAAGATTGATGGAGGTGAGAAAAAAGATGGAGGATTAAAGACCAATTCAAGCCAAGAAATGAATAAAGAATAATTAAAATCCCAATCAAATGATAAAGACAGGCCACTGAAAAATAGTCTTTGAGTACCCCAAGTATAACAGCGACTTCAATAACATGTAAGAAGTTTAGTGGAAATGAAGGTTATTAGAAAGTCGTACAAAAAGGGTGCGTCTGAATTCTTTCGAGGACCTAATTCTAAAGAGGTTTTCCACTCGATCACCTCTCGGTTTTTAATAAGGACAGTTGAGTAGAGACGACAGTTCTTATTGAAATGCACTTCACAAATCAGACATTCAATTGATCAAATGAGACAAGAGACATCTTTTTGTGATTAAAAAATTAAGTATTGCATCAGAACCAAACCAAAGAGGGTTCGACTTCTGCTTTCTTATCTCCCTTTCATTGATTGAAAACATTTTAAAACAATTTAAACCACTTATAAAGAGTGTGTGTACAGGTACTTTGTCTTTATTTGATACATCAAATTGAATATACTTTGGCAGTCACAAGCCTTTAGGCATATGCACTGAGATTAGCAATCATCAAGTCTGGCATCTCGCTTGTATTATTTGAGTGTCATAGTTAAGTTTAACCATTGATAGTAGTGTATATAAAGGTTTAACTTGAAAATATATTCTCACTCTCTTCAATCTTTAAATGGTGGTGAGTATAATTATGAGAATAACTCAGAGAGTCTGAGAGCCAGGCTAGTAAATCATGCTCTATTTGAGGATCTATGATGTCGTTCATAATTTTCCAAATCTCCTAAATTCACCACACCTGAGTCGGTTGAAGAAGAAAGCCCTCTGCACTTTTCACTAGCTACTCAGACACCCTAGACACGTATGAAAGCATTTCACACGTTAGGGATTAAAGTCGGGTTAGACCCGGGGTGTGGTGACCCGACAATGGATCACGGCGAGGACACTTGGGTTTAATCCTGGGTGTCGTCCATGCCCTAGATACATAAACCCTATTCGCAGTTATCATCTCTTAACTATTTGAAGTAATAGAGTGGGAGGGGATGTTTTATGATTTAGATGTTGTGAGTGAAGTGGGGGCGGGGGTTGTAGGGGTTCAATGTTTGTAAGGTTTGAATACTGGTGTTAATAAGACCTGATTAACAGTGTTCAAGTGGTCAGATTTTGGATACAAGTGTAGTTCCTCCACTTATCTGGTGACCACTAGGAATTAGACCCTGACCACAGACATACACAGACCTATCCAAATTAGCATGATAAACTATTTTGTGCATTGCAGATAAGTGTTCAACTTTTTATTTCTGTGATGTTCTTCACACAGTGCTTGTAACACGAAAGGTTGTTACAGAGCATAATGCCCTTCAATACCCCATTTAAGAACTGTTCCCCCCCCCTTTTTTTTTGGTATATAGGGCTAGCTCATACATATACATGATATATCATGATATTTCATTATAATACATCATCTTGACAAGCCTATTAAGGTACCTTCTCCTAAAACAACATCAATCTTGGTTAGTAAAGATGATTATCCCCATATCAAGAGTATTCAAGATTGATGTTACCTGACCAAAATGAAAAGATAGATCGGTGATCTCAATAAAAAGTCCTTTCTGTAAGTATTACCACAAAGACAAAGTTGATCAAACTCATATGTCCTTGTGCCAATTAATTCCACTAAATCACCAGGATGTAACTATGTTCTGAAATCATCATTCATCGATCCAGAGATAGGATTTATAAACACATTTTCGGGTGAACAAGAGGCGTAAATTTTACCTAGAATACACTAGAAATGGACGTCATAGCGGTTTGCGGCTAGGAAGTCACTCAATTACCTTTCCTGATGTTTGAATGGTATAGTCATTATAATCCTGGAGGAATAATAAGTAAAATTGTTGGAAATTTATAGGGAATTTCGTCTTTATTTTTATTTTCTTAGAATTAGAAAAAGAAGATAACAATGACTATGACTCTCTAATTAAAGTGCATTTGATATTGTGTATAATGACATGATATTCTAGAACGCCTGTTGGGATGTAATAGATAAGCCGCTGAATTCAGGTAAAACTAGTTGAATTGTAGCAATATTTTGCTCCTTTTTTTGTTGTTGCAACTCTTTAGTATTCTCCACTACACACATGCTGTGGAAAATGATTTATTGCTTTTACTCAATTGTGTGTGTGTTACTGTACTATATATATATATATATATAGGAGGATTTTCTTGCAAGGTTGTTTCATGAATAGAATGACAGTGCCAAAAGAGATAAGGTCACATTGGTATTCACGTTACATACCTGCTTAAATATATGTGGGCAACACGTGATCATACATGTTTGTGTGCATATTCAACACAAGAATGAATAGGCTGCAGTACATGCACGTAAATGGAAATCACTATACAAAATGGTTTCCTTGACAAGCACTAAAATAATGATATTCCAAATTTTCAAATCCGCAGATTAAAGAGTGTTTTAGACCAAAGAGTTAGACATCTAAGCCTCTTGAATCTGCAAACCTACTGAAAATAGACCTGACATAGATTCCATATTCCATATGGGAAAAAAGAAGCATTCTTTGGAATATAAGTAGAGTCACTTTGTTTTTTGTCCTGATATTTTGTGTTGTGAGAATAATTGTACCCGCGTCATATGATTTTTGTTTTATTAATTAAAAGCAGGTAACTTACAGCTGTTCTTTTTCAAAAAGAGCCTCCATGTTTATAAAAATAAACCAAAATTACCCAGGCTACCTTATTATTTCTTATGAAAACCTATTCCATATCTAAAGGTTATGGCATTCTAAGTCAGGAAATTGGTTGTTTTAGCATAGGAAGTGAAAAGGAGACACTGTTATCATTGCCATAATGTAAACATTAGCAGCAAAGATGGTATGATATTGAAGTGATGGTGGTAGGAAGGGGGGGTGGGTGTTCATATTAAGGGATGTTTTAGGGTCTAGATGTAGATATGGTTAAATAAGGTTGTATTTTATTTATCTTTCACCCTAAGTAATATAGTTATTCTTGGTTATACACTGTTTCTGGAACTTAGACTTCTGCAGGTTTCAAGGAAACTGGGCCCAGAAGGGCATCAACTCTATGTCTCTATGTAAAGTGCTAGTTGTTATTGCCCTTCTGGCACTCAATCTCTCACCAGACGATATATATATATATATTGTACCTTCAAAAAAAGGGTAGTGGTTTGTAACCAACATTGCTTATCTATCCTCGTTGTAATCCTTATCGTACAAAAGGGATCTAGCACAGGAAAGTCGGTATTTAGCAGAAGCAATGAAATTACTTTTATAGCTCTATACAGACATAGCACGTCTACTGCTAGGAGCCTCTGAAGGAAGTCATCAGAGACACTACATCCTACACCCTATGATCATGAAGAGAGATAAAGCATATTATTGTGGTTCATCAGGGGAGTGATTCTATTGAGGAAATAAAATTAGGGAAATTGCCTTGATATTCCAAATTATCACCAGGATGTAGACAACTTTAATCACCTTCTGTGTTAAAGCAAGAAATAAATAATTCAGCAGAACACTGCAGAAGTTAGATGAATGATTACAGAAGCCTGCTTAAAATGGTCTTTAACGACTATATATGAAAGGAGAGAAAAGTGTTTGTTTTTTTTAGTGATTAATGAAAAATGTATTTGTTTACTCTCCCATTTGCAGGCTTTCTCGAAGAGGTACTGCTACTGCAACGCGGAGTTTGCAAACAGCTTCCACAACCTGGATACCATCTTCATCCTATCCTTTGCTGTCATCATGCTCACGACCGATCTTCACAATCCCAACGTCAAACCGGAGAGAAAGATGAAGCTACCGGACTTCATCAAGAATCTCAGTGGTAAGAAAAGTGGGGAGAGAGAGGAGGGGTGTAGATGGGGGAGGGATATGGAAAGGATGACGAATGATAGATGAAGAGGGTGGCTTGAGTGGTAGGGGTAGAGAAGAGTGGGAAGAAGGAAGAAAATTAAGAGGAGAGTCGGTATAAGAGCCTAGGAGTCCGATAGGAATGGTTTCATTGAGGATTTTTTTTAAAAAGATTGAAATTATTATCATTGTTGATATATACCTTGTGACGAACTGTGAAGGATCTTAGTACGTGAGAAGGGTCTTAAAGTGAAATGCACAAACAGATGTAAATGGATATAGTTATGTGTATATTTCTTAGATGGATGAATGCATGAGTAATGTACTATTAATATTAATATTGAGATAAAGAAAGAAAGAGACAGTTCTAGAATGTATGTATAATAATAAGTTTAATAGATAGATGCATTGAAAGCAAGAAAATATGTATAAAATTAAAATCTTCGACAAATGGTTGTGAAGAACTTAAATTTATTTCATCTTTTCTCTGTGACCTTTCAGGTATAGACGACGAGCATGACCTAGACCCTGAGTTCTTGACCGGTATCTTTGATCGGATCAAGAAGAAAGCTTTCCAACCAGGAGAAGATCATGTGACTGCTGTACGCAAACTAGAAGCTAACATCCTGGGAGAGAAACCCTTCCCCGTAAGTCACCTTCATACAGTCCTCGTAGTCATAACTATAAATCCCCCAATTTACTTCTTTTATAGATGGGTATCGACATGAAAGTAATGCAGAGTTCTGGAATGATTCGTTCTTCAAGAGATTTTATTACAAAATTCATTCTGAATGGATGTTTACGTATCCTCATGAAATATAAGTATGAAAGTGCTGGAAATAATGCAGACTGTATAGCACCTACAAGGATATGCATGGGTGGGAAAACTTGTGAATTGTATTCCAGACAGATTTAATGTTATCATCTTTACATGTTTATTAATGACATACTGTATCCTTGCCTGTCAAATCTGATTAATTATTTGAACATTTGAATGATTTCTTAAATTTTGTTGGCAAAGTTATTTTCATCATTATCAGAACTCAGTGATCATTACCTTTGATAAGACCCTTTAAATCACTGGGCACATGCACTTTAAAAAATAGAAGATGTTGAGTGGTGTATGATGCGAAACCGATACAATCTTGGAAGTACTCAAACTTAATTGAGGATGTAAAAGTAGTCGGGTACAAAAGTGTATGTGTAATATAAACCCTTGAAGAACAACTCTCCACTCCAACTAAGTTCAATCCTGCCATTGCCACGTTCCTACAATGCAGGATGTTACACCAGGAAATGTTTTTTACCCATCCTAGTTTTCCTGCCATGTTTTCCCCGTTTTACTTCGTAGTTCATTTCAAGTATGGAAGTATAGGCTTCCTACTTCTGTTTCCTTTACGTGTATGTCCATACCTGTATATCCTGTTCCTGTTGGTTCCACTCACTAATGATGAAAGTTATCCTCCTTTTACGTTGTGCCTTCATGCTTTTACGATATTGGCTGGAATATGAAACAGATACCCAGCAAATCACAATAATTAGAGCTACTTGTACATGTATAGCCTTTTCACAGCTCCACCCCCCCCCCCCCACCCCATTTTGATAGAAGGTGCAACTGTTGAACACAATTCCCGATACAAAATATTGGTTTTATTCCTTAAAAAATTGGACCCAACTGTTGTATGGTGATGGGAAAATGATGGTTCAGGGGCATATATATTCATATTTGTTTGATAGTTTTGTAGCGACCCTCCTAACAATAACTCATTTGTTCTTTGCAGCTTGCGGAGCCTCACAGAAGACTTGTAAGCTCCTGCAGTCTTCTAGAGGTCAATGACCCTACAAAGAAAGACAAGAAGCACATCAGGGAAGTCTTCCTTCTCAATGATATGATCCTGGTAAGTTCACATCACCAACCTTAAAAAAAAAAAAGAACCTCTCTTCAACCCCAGTCACATCGACTAACCAACTCCAAACCAGAGCCAAACCAACCTATTTTTTGCCATTCGTGGTAATTTAATTGTTTGTTTGGTCCATTTTTGGTCTTCTGTCAGTTTTGTAGATGTGACAGAGGTATTTCTCATGATCTACCGTAGATATACTTGGTAAAAGCCACTTTGCTAAGAGTAAGTATGTAATGAGAGAGGGAGTATTGTGTTCCTACATCAGTTTTTACCTTGCTGGCAACACATTTCAATAAATCATTAGCGATATTACCTGGTGTAAACAACAACAAATAGCCATTTTTAAAGCCCCCCCCCCCATCTCTCTCTCTCTCTCTCACTCTATTTACTCATTTTTCATTCACTCTAGCTTTTGCTATTTGTCTCACTTCTCTCCCCCCCCCCCCCCCACACTATTTTTCTGTTTCATTATTTTATTCATCCCTCTTTATATTACTCCCTCAATTTCACAAATTCTTCAAAGATACATATCACCTTTCAAGAATTTCTGTAAAAGCAGTGTACATTGGTATAAAATCAAACTTTAAGCTATCGAGCTGCTCGTTGCAACCTACAAGAAGAGAAAAATATAATAAAATCTACAGATTACGTGTGTAGCTTTGAAATATCACTTATCTATTTCCACCCTTCCTAATTGAACCTAGATCACCAAGCTGTACAAGAAGAAGACCGGAGCCATCTTGGGATACAAGAAGAAAGTACTTCTACAGGGAGCCACGGTCCTAGAGTTCTCATCACAACGTAAGTTATAACATCGATTAGGAGTTAATCCTTTGACCACCGGATTCTCTGATTCCCATAGGCTTAAATACAGGGACC
The DNA here is from genome assembly GCF_000002235.5 of Strongylocentrotus purpuratus. Lineage (NCBI taxonomy): Eukaryota > Metazoa > Echinodermata > Echinoidea > Camarodonta > Strongylocentrotidae > Strongylocentrotus > Strongylocentrotus purpuratus. Next base: position 41,563,314 of record NW_022145612.1, on the reverse strand, counting down.
ACCAGGTTCCAGTAGAAAATGGGTTAATACAACTATCATGAACATTAGTGTATATTCCAAATGATATGAGCATTAAAATTGTAGGTTTAAGGTGTACGCCTTGAATTTGAATGTATTTTGTATGTAATTAGCAAGTTCATTTAGGGGTTATATACAGATAAACAGATCATTGTTGTATTTTCAATGTAGAGTTACCAAGCTGAAGGAGGAAAAGAAAGATCAAGATTATGTTTCAAAAGAATATTAACTTTTTTTTAATTAAAATAATTTGATTACATTTCAATTTGTTGATTTATGTTGTTTAGGTTTATAGGTGTTTATCATTCAGGAATGAATATTTATGCCTCTTCTGTTAGGATTTGTTTCCTTTCAAAAATAGATTTTAGATTTCATCTGTGAATCTCTCTTCTCTTCTTCAGACTATCCTTACGGTATCCGACTGGTCTCGCGGCAGGACAAGACCCTGGCATCGTTCTGCGCCAGCCACCCTGAAGACAGGACCAAGTTTGTAGCAGATATCAGGGAGTGCATCCTGGAGATCGAGGAGATGGAGAGTCTCAGGATAGAAGGTAGGTCGATTCCTTCCATGTCTTGTCTTCCTCGGTATTGCGGCCTATTGTGCGCTTCATCGTTCGGAGAGTTTACGTGTACATGTCAAAGCCTGTGGGTAGAATGTGCAAGCTTTATACAAAGTTCATGTATCAGATGTTCCTTTTGGTTTCAGTCCTACCTACCTACCCCTCAAATCGGTAGTTTCATGAGAATGACGTTTAACAGCAAGATACACGTTTCTTAAAACGCTTTTGAGGTTGTCTGGTCTAAACCCAAATTAGCAGCACAGATGATGTGTTAAAATGAATTAAGATGAGTCAAGTTATCCATGTCAAATTGGAAGTTTCATGAGAACGACATTTAACAGCAAGATACGCATTTCTTGAAACGCTCTTGAGGTTGTCTGGTCTAAACCCAAAGTAACAACACAGATGATGTGTTTTTAAAAAGAAGTTAAGATGAGCAAAGTTATCCATTTCAAATGAATACTCGGAGATTTCCAATGAAAGTCTGTTGAGTAGTGTCTGTACCAAAAATATATATGACATCACTCTGTAAATTGATGATACATGCCATAGGAGTACATGGCCTGTAATATGACAAAACACCAGACAAAGAACATTACCAGTATGATATGTACATTCTATGTGCTTATTTGATTGTAACGCCATTAAGTATTCTCATTAGATTATGATAGTTGCTTGTAGATTGACTCTAGGCATAGGCATAGTTAACATTTTTGTAAAATACTATTCTTTACTCTCAATTCTCAATGAATCATGATTTCATGATGATAATATTTTAACAGATAAAATAGTTATATTAAACGTTGGATCAGTTTCAAAATATTATGAATGTTTCATTTTGTTTGAGTTTGATACCGCCTCTCTTAATTCACTACGATAATTAGTATTGTACATTTTTACTGGATGTAATATATGATCGTCATGATGATCTGTATCAAGAGAGTAACCCAGTGTATACCCATTTTATATTCAGCTGCCATACCATATAATAAAAGGAAATTATGGGCAGGTAAGAAATCTTAATATGTGACAAAACAAAAGCACAGCAAACATTGTGACTTCTAAAATGCTGCACAAACTGTGATATTTTAAATTGAGCAGAGTGTTTACATGAAAAAGACATAAAAGAGAAGGCCTTGTGATAGATATGTAGTAAATGTCTTTAAAAAAAAAAAGGATGATAACCTAAAATGATGAAATAGAAAAAATGTAATATTTATATAATATTTTGGAAGATGCTAATGCATGGATTGCTGTGGAATTGCTTGATGTAAAAAGGGGAGGGGCAGATCCTATTGCATTAGTTTGCTATTTCAGTTTCTACGTTTGTGATACAACAATCCAAATACTTAAAAACTAATTTCCATCTACATATGGATTAATAATGTCATTGTTATATTGATACTGCACAAGCAGCTTATACTTGGTATGATATGAATCATATGTTTTAACACAGCAAATCATTTGCATCGTTTATGTCAGATTAGTGTTTAGACCTAACAACAGCTGTTTTTAGTTTGTATCGCATTGTGTGTTTGCCCCAGTGTATTGTATCAGCATGAATGCCCTACATGTCCTAATGCTTCTCTGTCTATCTGGTATTGTGTTAAATGCATAGTGTATTGGAGTATTACTTTGTATTAGTTAACACTTCATGAAACAGTATCAATTTAATTGAAAACTATAGTTATGCATTGACATAGATGAAAGGGTTTTCCATGGAAGGAACTTGTATTACATATAATAATAATAATGATGATAGTGTAAACTTATAGAGCGCCCGCACCATCCAGGGACGCTCATGGCGCTAGCTGAGCAACAGTTCTCTTTAGTACAAGTAAATAAAATGTTTATTTGATAATATGTGCTTGCTCTACTGCCTATCAAATCCTTTCTGAATGCTAGCTATGTATGAATAACTGTACCTATCTGTCTGCCATGCCTGTAGCTACATGTGTTATTAAAGCAACCAGCATTATTTGTCGAGTTTTAATTGCAAAGTGAAATTGATCCCTGTCACCTTGACTCCGATAGTCACCTGACGCCCCACCTGACGGTAGAGCTTGACTGCACCTTAGTTTGATTTCCTTTGAACGGATATGAGAATGATCTTGTAGAACCGTGTGACATAGTTTAAACTTCCTACATACTTCCTTCAAGTTTAATACAGCTTCTTTATTTGTGGGATTGAAAAACAAGTGGAAAGATTTAGTGTATATGTGAAATTACATGTTGACTATTTGATAACAGGTACATTACATGTACCATTCAATGTGACTAACTTGAAACATTGTAAATGTAATGCAAGGAATGTGTAGTAATAACATTGAATTGTGCATATTTGGTTTGTGAATCAATTTTAAGACATTCTAAATTATAATCATAAAAAAGACATACCGGGTATGATTATAGGCATGGTAAATCTGAGATATTTCAAGATTTTCATCAAATTTTGTCTGAATGTCAGTGTATGCAAAACAGCTTACTACCTCTTTGATGTCATGTTAGAAATAAACATGCATGTAGAAATGTACAAATCCTTTCTCCACCTAATGGTATGAAACTCAACAAGCATGAAAATCCTACAGAGTGAGTGCTTTAGCTACCTGAATTAACCATTTATATTGTCCAATAATGTAGATTAGGTGTACAAGATGTGATCAGTCTGTTGTTCCCACAAACCATAATCCATTTCTTTTCTCCCGCTTCCATCTCCACAGCTGAGCTTGAGAGGCAGAAGGTGATCCGTAAGAGCCAGGCCAGCACGTCCGACTCTGGGGTAGGTCTGGACACGGAGAGCCTAGCCAGTACTCAGAACCTGAGTGGTAGCATGGACTCCTTGGCCCCACCCCTCAAGGATGGCAGTCTCAAGAGAACAACGCTATCCAACTCACTCATGGACCTCAAAGAAGCAGCAAGTAAGTTTTAAAAGACTTTCTTTCTTTTCTTCCTCCTCCTCTCGAGGATGGGTCAACCAACCCTGTGTCAAAAGAATACAAGGTCAAACCTCGCTCAGATCTATCCTCACCATGGTAGCCTTCAAAGATTACTTACTTCTTATAATTCTTGATAAGTCTGTTGGCGCTAAGAGTTGCATTAAGAAAAAACCTTGGTCCTTTCTTTTGTAGAATTGTAATAAGATCATTTGTAACATCATTAATCACAATCCAAACAAAAATCCAACTGAATTTTTTAATATGGCAGGACTGAAGGTGTTAAAGAGTTTTTATTATTATTATTCCTTTTTTTTTTTCCAACTCCAAAAGTGCTATCATATACAGCCCAAAAAATTATTAGGTAAACTTTCTTACCATGTAGTGCATGAAGATTGATCATCTTTTAGAAGAAAGTAGCCAATTTGCTTTGGATGGTTGTGGTAGGCCCTTTAGGGATTAAGGCGACGCATTAAAGCCTCCTAATCGTTTCCTGTTTGCGAGGATCATGCGTTGATGCTATTCTTAGGAGTCATGTTTTGCATGGAGGAGGATGACTGATGCCAAGATGAAGTAGTGCATGGAAGCGCGGGGAGAATAAAAATAAACCTGTCAGCTGATCTTTGAAGGATTTACTTTTCCTCGTGCCAAATTGTCTATTTTTAAAAGAGCATTTGTGCACGTATTGTAGGTTAATAAGTGGGATTTAAGGTATTTACATGTTTTGATTGTGTCTGGAACATGGATTTTAACTGTAAAGGGAAATAGTAGTACATCCAGTTGGCACGCAAGTTTTAAAATTAAATACATGTAGATAGGGTAACTTTAAAGTAAAAAGAAAGAGGAAAAAAGGGGATGGAAGGCTTGATTAATTGGTCCAGTAAGGAGCAGATACATAATGAAATGTGACCTAAAGATGAATGTTGATTACCATGAAGTAGACAAGCTTTTACATGCTATTTGTTCAATTCTACATACCGTATTCTTTCTTCATATTCAGTCCATTATAATTTCATTCTCTCACTTATGTTATTTATATTTAATCAATATTAACTCAATATATTTCCTTTTGTTCTTCTTTCACCCGTAGATAAAGCAGACCACAGAAGTAGTGTAAGCTCCCTCGACAGTGGTGTGGTAAGTGTCAAGTCAATATAATTTACTTTATTAGTAGTTCGGAAACGTTCAGAAGTAACTTGAAAACTAATCTAAAAATAGCACTTTGTAAGATCTCACAATCATGAACCCAGTGCACCATATCCACTTCTTTGGTATTCTATTCTGTAAAGCGCATAGAGACATGCAATCGTCCCTGTGTGTTATGTGCTATACTAAAGCGTTTAATTATTAATAGTTTAGAACTTATAAATAAACCCATTTCAATTGTAATGCTGGGTCTGAACCGTGTAAGCTTTAGACTACTGTATGTATACAGAGAGCTGAGAGCCATGCAAAAGAGCTTTAACATAGAGTTAACCCTGTACTGTGTAAAGTACGTGCCATTGTCAAGCTGGTTTGATCTAGGCTGAATCCTCATTAATTTGGTTATATTGTCAAAGCAGACTCTTTGTACTGAGCATTGAAATGTATGTTTCACTTTTATAATGTTATGTTAATTTCAATAACATTGATTGCATTCCTAATTATTCTCTGTTTTTATCCACAGCCAATAGATATCAACGCTACCATGCCTCTACCAAAGAAGGGTCGCTCACCCCTTCCCAGCTCCATGTGGGGGAGAAAGAAGCAGACCCCCACCAACAAAGGGCCCCCTGGCGTAGCCCCATCTCCCCATGCAGAATCCAACGCTTGACGCCCCCTCTCTATCTCTCCTCCACCTGCCCCTTCACAGTGACGGGTGGAGGTGCGGCCAGTCGTCGGTGCTTCCCAAGATACGGATGTGGGAGATGATGGAAGGTGGTGTGCTATGCCAGGAGAAGCTTAGGAAAGCAAGCTTCGAGGCCAGGGGTCGACCTGCTACAGGCCAATCAGCATTCTGCGAGCCGAGGGAGTCGCTGCCAACGTGAGGAATGAGATACCAACAGAGAGAAACACGATGATCCTGCGTTGATCAAAACAAAATCGTACCCGGTTTGAGTGTTTGATGATGTTTACTTCATGTAGCAGCTTCAGTAGTCATCGATGTATGACTATAAGGTCGATGAGATAGCTCACACCATCGTAGCCGCTAGTTGATTGCTCACCTAATCTGTTTATTAATAGATGCAATAATACGAATGAAACAGTAAAAGACTAGTGAGCAAGATCTACGAACAAATTATTGCTTCAGCTTTTTGTACCTATGTTTAATAATAAGTGATGAAGAGAAAACTGACACAGTCTTCAAGCACTTCTTCATGTTACAGTGCGAAGACGTCAAACTAGTGCAGAATGTTAGATTTGAATAATTCACTTATAAATAGACTCCAAGGTATTTTTTAAAGAATGCAAAATACCTTACAATGCACCATCAGTAGGATAGAATAATGTATTAGAGCATCTCCCTGATAATTTTGATGGAATTTCTGATGGAATTTCATAGTTATAAACAATGTTGTGAAACAAGCCATATCTGCTATTATGGTTTTTCTTGTTATGAATGTCTTGCCAAAGATTGAGTGAAATGTATTACAACTGATGCTGGAGATAAAGGTTAGTCTGTTGTCAATTTGAAGAGCACTAGTGATTAGGCGATTGCCAATTTGAGATGCAACTGTCATCAGACGATTCCACTGAGCGCTAGCTACACAAAGGTTTTATAGTCGACACTCTTATGAATGATGCAAGAAATGATTGATATGCACTCAAAAGTATGAAAATATATTTTGATTCTAATTTTATAATGAAGCAAAGTATAAAAAATCAATTAAATCTGCTGAGCAAAGAAAGATAAAGGAGGGTGTAGCTCTTTGTAATCATTTCTGATGGCCTTGTTTGCATTCTCATTGTGTGTATCGTGGAGATGATAATGATAAGAAATAGCACAAAGAGAATCGGAATAGAACATCGTGACCAACGATTCTAGAATTACAGTCAGTATCTGCACATAATATTATTGAGCGAGTGGCTTTGATGCTATACACAGGAAACTGAGCAATATCATCTTTTAAAGCTTATATAGTGAATGTTACCCTCATTTGCCTACTGTTTTCTGAATAGTAAATTAAATCTTCATCAAAATTCTAGTAGAATCTCTTATGCTTACAAATTTGTTCGTCCATGGATAGTTTTATTCAGCTAATCCAAGGTTGTGGTGTTTTCCTTTCAAGTTGACATTTTAGTGTGTTGTCCCATAAAAATCATCTGGACTTGTTATTCACTTCTCTTTTTAAATAGATATTGTATTGTTTGGGGCCGTATATTCAGTGATTTAACATGTATTGGTACATGTTTAATGCCATCTTGTATCCCAGAATGTATGGTATGTGTATTATAGCATTAAATTCAAACAATTTATTTACTGCTGTGCAGTACGTGAATTAGTGCAATTCAACAGATTTATAATTTGTAATGACAAGTCATACATGTTTGTTAATAGTTTACAATTTAATCCAACCATTGTAGAGGTGTTGTGGTCCATTGGATAAGTCTCTGGACTGTGAACCACAAGTTACGGGGATCGAGTCCCTGTTGCAGCACTAATGTCCCTTGGCAAGACATTAATTTACAATAGCCACACTCCACCCAGGTGAGGTAAATGGGTACCTGGCAGGAATTAATTCCTTCAAATGCTTGAGCGCTGTAATGTCTACCGTGCTAAAGCTGGGGTAATAATAATGGAGTGCTAGGAGTGGAAACGTGCCAGACACAAGCGCTATACAAGACTCCACTCTAATTACTATTATCACTTTGACTTTACTCTTCCTAAATGGGAAGAAAAATCAATCCAGTTATGAAAAATAAATTTAATCAGAGGTGTAATGTCAGTTGACCTATTGTGCAAATAACAGTGGAAATGAAAGGAATTTATTGGAATGCTAGATATGCTATCTAAATAGTGTATATATGAATCAATGGCAAATTATATATCATTTATACAGAAATTTTAATATTTCTCTAAAAATCTAATTATCCTTATATGAAGCAGGGGAAACTAACTTTGACACATTTATAGTTTTAGATTATTAAGACCCGAAAATACTTGTAGTTTTTGTATTCTGTTAAGATAATAATATATGTTATCCTTTTTTATATAAATTTGCATTGTCTTTAGAACCATATTGGGTGCATATTATATCTAACCCAATGGCTATAAGTTCTTTAATGTTTTCAAACAAAAGTTTGAGAGAGAGTAATTCAAAATGAGTAATTAGGCGGGGGGAGGGGGGGGGGTCAAAAAATAATTTTTCTCTCCAAGTTCATCATAAGTTATATTTTGAACTAGAAAAAAAATGGGGAGAATCCTTTTTTGCACTGTTACGTTTCCCAGGTATCTCACAAAAGAAATCTAGGCAGGGTAATCTTTGTTTTATACAAGGGACCTATTCTTTTGAAACTGAAACTACTGTTGAATGTTTTGACTCAAGCACCATGCCCATTGAGTGTTGCAATTATGGCATCAATCTTTCATGTAAAGCTGCACTTAGAATAGAAGAAAACAACAAAAAAGATTAACAACCATAAAAATGTACCTTGCCCAGATTTTTCTATGAAAATCAATTTATTTTAAATGTGCAATGATTATCATAGTAACTAAAATGATGAATAAAAACATTAAGTATTTACGTTATGCATGTATACCCAACCTATGAAAAATGACTTTGTGTTTAAAAAATGTCAACCATTATTCATTCATCGCTTCAGCAATTATTCTAATTTATTGTCGCTTGACAAAGATTGTAGCAATGATGTTGTTTTGTTACGTGTTGAATAGATATTTATGATTTTGTCAAACATATTTTCATTTTTATACATTATTTTGAATTGTCACAGCTCGTGCATATAAGTTGCATTCAAAAAATTATTAGCAAAAATATTATATATTAAAGTCATATTGTTTGTAATTTATCTTAGATATTATGTGAAATGTTTGTAAATTGTAACACTTGCATGTAAGTGTAACTGTAAAGAGAGCTTCAAAATTTCTTTTTAAAAGGAAATTAAAAGAATTGTCTATTATTTCAATAAATTATGGAAATGAAAAGTGATTGGTTGTTCGCTTTTGTTTATGTTAAAATACTTTAAATAACTTGTATTTTAAAAAATAAAGGGAAAATACCTTTCAGGTAGGAGATAGAGAGAGAAGGAGAGGGCGAGAGAGAGTTGAAGGAAGTTTTGGGGAAACTGGCATCAAAAAGATGTAAGAATAGCAGATATTTGAATGAGATAGGTTAGAGGGGGAAAAAAAGATAAAATGTATTCATCCCATACATCCATTTGTTGATATAAGAGATAAGAATAGTCAATGAAGGGTAGTAAGAGAGAGAGAGAGAGGGGGAGGAAGGTACTCGGAGCATGTACAAAGTTATAATATTAATGAATAAATATGTAGAATAGTTGAAATTACAGAATCTTCAGTAATTTGAAGGAAAACAAAAAAAGTAAGGGGACAGGTTTAGATACTCGTCCACAACATGATAAAATAGATGAATAATTTTTGCCAACCAAGTGAAACTTTTGCGAATTGTAGAGGAAATCCTTTTTTTTTACTGCAAGAGACTTTCATCAATTGCAAGAATTTGATGTTATGTCAGCTGTGATTCAATTTTTTCACAGCATTAATTAAAAAAAAAAAAAAAACATTTTAGAAATTTATGAACAGTTCATGCATGAAAATGTTCCTTGTTTTACAGTAATCAAATGGCAAAACTAGATGGAACTTTGACTGCGCGCAGTCAAAAATGATGCCTCGGCCATAGAGCAATTTTACAAACCAAAACAGAAACAATTTTTAAATTCAAGTTTGATTGTAATCCATCTGTGGGTGACCCCAAAATCTAATCAGTTCATTGGCTCTGCAAGATACATACATGACTTGAGTTTGATAGTAATCTGTCTATTTGATCTCATGATAATGCGATCACAAGCTATTGTTGGATACATAAAGACCCCTGTGACCTTTGACCTGGTGACCCCAAAATCAAATCATTTCATTGGCTCTGCAAGATACAAACATGCCCTGAGTTTGGCAGGAATCCATCAATTGGTTCTTGAGATAATGCGATCACAAGCTATTTTGCATACATAATGAGCCCTGTGACCTTTGACCTTCGACCTTGTGACCCCAAAATCTAATCAGTTCATTGGCTCTGCAAGATACATCCATGACTTAAGTTTGGCAGGAATCCATCAATCAGTTCTTGAGATAATGCGATCACGAGCCATTTTCGCATACATAATGAGCCCTGTGACCTTTGACCTTGGATCTCGTGACCCCGAAATCCAATCAGTTCATTGGCTCTGTGAGATACATACATGACTCAAGTTTGGCAGGAATCCATAAATCGGTTCTTGAGATAACGCGATCACGAGCCATTTTTGCATAAATAATGAGCCCTGTGACCTTTGACCTTGGATCTCGTGACCCCAAAATCTAATCAGTTCATTGGCTCTGTGAGATTCACACATGACTTAAGTTTGGCGGGAATCAACCAATCGGTTCTTGAGATAACGCGATCACGAGAACGGGACGTACGGACAGACGTACGGACGGACGGACAACCCAAAAACATAATGCCTCCGGCTACTTTGTAGCGGAGGCATAAAAATTAATATAACAATCGCCATAAAAAATGTTAGTAGACCAAGTAGAGCACTGGCAAGAGACATGCAAAGAAAGCATAATCATGTTCATCTCTTGGCTTAGCAGGGATGGGCTGTTCCTTGAAATAAACTGTATGAAAATATGACAGGAAATGCCTAACAATTTTTTGTTTTATTCACTAGCTTCTAATACAAGGAAAAGACTTGATACTTCCTATCGAGTTCTAATTTGAACTTTGATTCACAGTCATTATCAGTTTGTGTAAATATTAAAGGGACAGTTGAGTTCTGTTTTCAGACCGTAAATGCCTTCAAAGTGCATGGTTATTGCTCTATGACATTTGACATTATGACATTTCTAGTGCCCTTTTAGAACCCAAAATTGCTATGAAGGTAATTTTAGACCCCAAAATGTGTGAAATTTAGCCAATACGAGCATACCAATTCAGCTCCACTTCTCAAAAAACATGGTGACCGTTAATTATTTAATTAAAAATAACAATACATGGGCCGGCTGGTTGTGCGTAATATAAGCAACACGAAAATGCCAACAAAAAAGCCAACATCAGCATTGGCTGAAATACGACGTAGAAGGAGTTATTTCATTTTTTTCAACGTTTTTTTTTCAAATTTTTCAAAATACCTAATATTTGTGGTGGTACACAAGTATTAGAAATCGTTATATTTCAGCCGTCTCTGATCCGACTTTGATCAAACAAAGATGAAATTGTCATTTAAATATTATGTTCTTTCAAATTTGACACTCAGTTTTTCATTATCTCACAAAAAATTATTTTGTGTAGCGCCCTCTGCAACAGAACTCAACTATCCCTTTAAATTGGTTGGCCCGATAAAATCAAACATGAAATATTTGAAGAAGAAATTGTTTGATATACATGTACTTGTATCCTGGAATTTTATACAGGATACTGATCTGTGGATAGTCTGGATTCACATTTGCTTATTGTTTTATACTCCACAACAGAAGAAGAAAAAAAATAGGAGTGGGAGATTTATCAACTACATGTAAATTTAAAGAAATCTGATTAACTGTTTTGATATGAATGCTTCATGTTGTATACAGTCTTTAATATCTTCCTACAAAGCAAAACAAGAAAACAATGAAGAATTAAAGGATTATATGTATAAAAGAAACCAGTTATTTATTTTCAATTGCTTTGCTGTATATATATAAAAGTATGGTCAAATATTCATTCACAATATATACATTTCTACATTTGTACAATTTTCAGACAATATCTACAACATAAAATTAAAGAATACAGTTGTGTACAATTTAGCAGTGAAAGCATTTCCCCCACATTCTTCAGGCTAATCCTACTACTATGAAATCTATCGGATAAAGACGTTTTATTATTGACCTTTTCATTATCTGGCATATTCTAATGGAAAGAAAGTTGCAATCAATTGCAAATCCCCCAAAATCAAGCATAAGTCTTGCGATTAATTGCAAATTTGCAATTGATCGCAACTCAACTTTCTTGCAATGCCCCATTGGTAAGAGAGAGAGAGAGAGAGAGGGAGAGATTTAGTTAACTTAACTTTAATCCTAACAAAATCCTAGGACATTTAGGAGACTAGTGGGATGTTGCAAAAAAGTTGAGTTGCAATTGATAGCAAATATCAGTCGCAACTTGCAATGCTCTGGGCTCAAGGCTCTGATATTAATCTTCAAAAGGTGGAGGGCTACATTATATTGCAGCCTTATTCATACTTCATACCATCTAATTCAGTGTTCCAAAAAATACAACTAGTATTCATGAGCACAAAAGAGTTGAGAAATGTTCCATAATATGTGAATATTTTCTTGTAGTTTTGATTATGACGTATTGAACAGACTTTAAGCAAAAATAGCACTAAAACTTCAGGAGTTAAATTTTGGCAAATTATGCAAGTTTTTTTCTTTTTCCTTAATGGAATTTTTCTGCAGTACAAACTAACAATGCATACCTTTATTGGATTATACGCAATTTAATGTTGAAACAACGTTAACCCAAAAATACATATATTACCAAATTACAGGAGAAATTGTGACTAAAATTTAATGCTAGATAATCTTGATTAGTTTGACTGTACCCAATGAACTTTTCTACTGCAACGAAACCAAAATGACAATGGAAACAGGAAATCTTCCCAAGGCCTTCTACAGAAGATAAATCATGTCATTGACACTGTAGTTCTCATTGCGTAGTCTTGAAATCCCCATGCAATCTGCAGGATACACATTACCATTTACCACACATAGATCCCATCTTATAATAATGTAAACTAGATAGAAATTCGACTGCACGCAATCGAAAATGATGCCTCCGTCATAGAGCAATTTTACAAACCAAAACAGAAGCGATTTTTCAATTCAAGTTCGATTGTAATCCATTGACAGGTTCTCAGAATATTGTGATTACAAGCTATTTCTGATATACTGTATGACCCTTTGATCTTTGACCTCATGACCCCAACATCTACTCAGTTCATTGGCTCTGCAAGAAACATACAGATCTTAAGTTTGATGGTAATCCATCCATCGGTTCTAATGATAATGTGATCACAAATTATTTTTGCATACATAATGAGCCCTGTGACCTTTGAACTTGACCTCATGACCCTAAAATCTATTTAGTTCATTGCCTCAGCAAGATACATACTTTTCCTGAGTTTCATGGTAATCTGTCTATCTGTTCTAATGATAATGTGATCACAAGCTATTTTTGCACACATAATGAGCCCTGTGACCTTTGACCTATGACCTCGTGACCCCAAAATCTAATCAATTAATTGGATCTACAAGATACATACATGACCTAAGTAGGGCAGGAATCCATCAATCAGTTCTTGAGATAACGCAATCACAAGCTATTTTTGCCTAATAATGAGCCCTGTGACCTTCGACCTTTGACCTTTTATCCCCAAAATCTAATAAATTCATTGGCTCTGCAAGACACACACATGACCAAAGTTTGGCAGGAATCCATCAGTCGGTTCTTGAGATAACGCGATCACGAGAACGGGACGTACGTACGAATGTACGTACGGACAACTCAAAAACATAATGCCTCCGGATACTTCGTAATGGAGGCATAAAAAGAAAGGTATATGAACACCAGAGATTATCACTAATCTCCTGATTAGGAAGAACGGGAAATTCTCGTCATGGCCTCCTCAAAGTTCTTGGCCCCGAGTCCATGCAGCAGTCCTGTTTTCATCTCTCTCGTAGTAGTCTAGTCACTACCTCTTCATTACTTTCAATATCAAGGATTTTGTAAGAATAAGAAGATGCGCCCATTCATTTCGGTTCTGTATCGTTCTCACAGTCTTCTGATATCGTTTTCCACGCCATGTTTTCATATCTCTCAGAGCAGTCAAGGCACTAGCTATCATTACTTCCAATATCAAGGATTTTATAAGAATAAGAAAATGCTCCCATGCATTCAGTTCTGTATTGTTCTCAAAGTCTTCTTATATCATTCTCCATGCCATAGACTGCAGCTTTGAGTCTGTGTAGTTCTCCTTGCATCTGTTTTGATTTCTTGGCTGTCGTATGGACGTCACGAAGCATCCTCATGTCACCATCCTCACCGAATCCAAGGGTCACCTATTGACATAGAAAACAAAATTTCGTATTTTGTTTTTCAAAACGGTTCTTATAACACTACAGTCTATTGGGGAAAATGAGTATGGTAAAACCGGTCACTCAAAGATTTTTACTTTTTTGCGGCACTTCATCATAATTTTGAAGCGCAATTTTTTTTTAGGGCTTCAATATTACACCATATCACAGACACTGATGACATGTAGGACCATGCATCTCAGATTGAACATTGTTAAATGATGCCTTTAACAAACAAAAATACATCAACATTTATACATAATAAGATGTATGAAATATTTTATGCAGTTTAATTGACCCCAAAAAAGATCCCATTCAATGTAACTATAAAGTACTTCAAAATTCTCATTAGAATCGTCAGGGTTTTCAATAGTCACCAATAAAGATTTATGCCTCATAACAATCAATATATTAGTGCACTTTATTTTTTACATTCATCACTGACAGTCACAATAACTTTGTCTGACTCTGTTAGCGAGCAACAAATAATAATAACATATAAACTTGAAATATAATATTCAATTGCTAAACCATGGGCCTTACCTTGAACAGCTGTTTCTCCACATCTTTGAGTCTACTCCTGAGAATCTTGATATCGTTCTTGAAGCCTTCCACCTCCAGGTTACGTCTCTTCTCAAGCGCTTCATATCTCTGATTCATCAGTTGTAGCCGTCTGCTAAGCTTCTCCGTTCGTCCCTATGGATAGAGAAGGAAAAAATATCACCATAAACAAGTGTAATCACAATAATTTGTCAATCTATTGATGCCTTTTCTCTTTATCAACACTGCAACACCTTTCAAGCTCCACAAATTGTAGTCATAAAAAATGTTTATTTCAAGTTAAATTTTAACTGCTATCCTTGGAAAAAGAAGAATGTGCAAAATCTAATGTGCAAATGAATAAAGTTGATTGATAAGAAGGACATGTGCCAAAGTATATATTATCAAGAAGTTCAAAATGTCAGGAATGAATCTCGATTTAGCAAAGATATCTTTCAATCAAGAACTACAGACCATATCATCACAAGTTTTTAAAAAATATTAAAAAAACTTTTGTTGATTCCTTATAAAGTTAGAGTACATGTTTGAAAAGTGAGTGTTTCGGATACTGATCTTGGCATATTTATCACAAATTAACACAAAGGTAACCAAAAAAAGTATCCAATTGATAATAAAACCTTTTACTGGGCCTCAGATATATAAATCCTTTAATTTTTCCAAGATTTTTCTATCCATCAAGTGCCTCATTATACAATTTCTAATGCTTGTAAGGCATTCTTCTTTTGTGAGCCTGCATAGTGTAACAAATATAATACAATTATCAATACAGTAGTAAATCATTGTGATTCAAGACGAATTGCTTACCTTGAAAGCTACTTTACTAACATCCTCTTTCTCCCTGATAGCCGCTAACTCTGATTCTAACGTGATGACTTGTTCTCTGTACATATCACTCAGCTTCTGGGCTTGTTGAAGCTGATTCTCTATAGCCTAAAGTCAAGAGGGTTGATTTAAGAGGAAGGGAGAAGGAGTAAGAGACAGGAAGAGAATAGAGAGAGTTAAAGAGAGATGGAGAGATGGTGAGAAAGAGAGGGGAGAAGAGAGAAAATGAAGAAAGGAGAAAGATGGAGAAGAAAGATGGACAAAGACAGATCAAGGGATAATGAAATTAGCCGTTGAAGAAATCTGCCACCACAAGGTATAGGTATACCTATTAAACAGTAAATTCATAGACATGTGCATGTATACATATACACAAGTAGTGATTACCAGCAAACAGATAATCTCAGCATTTCAAATAAAAATGCAACTACATTTATATAACATCAATGATACAAACTTCTTCCTTTATTGAGAATGAACACTGTTCCCATCTTTGCATTTTGAAATGGACCCACGTTTCTGGTTTACAGCCTAGAAAAGTGAGTGATGGATTTTAAAACTTTCATTTGCCTACAGATGTCTTTTGATGTACTGGAAGTACCACTTGTTTCGCATATTTCATTAGAGTTTATATACGTACATCAATAGTTTGTTATCAGGCTTGATGAGGGGTTAGGCTCGACTAGTACAAGTGCTATTATCTGGCCCTTTTCACCAACCAATAGTTTATCTTCTTGTATATGTAAATATCATTGTTTGAAATTTATTGCTGTTGGTAAATAAATCACATCAAAACCAAATCCATATGAAGTTTAATTGGAATTGCATGAATTTAGTAGCTAAACACAGGGGTGTTGCACAAAGACTTAGATCAACTTGGACCTAACTATGGCAGGCTGTTCGTGCCACTAGTTCCTCTAACCATTCCTGGCATTGGTTTCTCAAGGGACATATATATTGTGGTCACAAATCTACCGAATTTCAGTTGTTGATGGTTCATTATTTGAGGGGAAAATATTATCTAAAGATCATAACTGAGAGACCAATAGTAAGAGCAACCACTGGCATGAACAGCCTGCCATAGTTAAGTCCAACTTAAAGTCGATCTTAGTATTTGTGAACCCCCCCCCCCCTATGGATTACCCTCCTGCATGGCAAGACAAGTGATTCGCGTCCCTCTCACCTCCATCTCTATCGTCTGAGCGTGTCTCTGCTCCAGCGCATGATCAGAGACATGCAGTACATCATCCTTGGATACATTGAGCTGCTCCCTGCATCTGTCGAGCTCCTGGAGGAACTTATCCTTCTCCCCCATCCATCCCTTCTCCTCCGCTCGGCTCTCGTACTTCAGCTGCAGGTAATCCCGCGTGCTGTCGTACAGGAGATTCTGAGTTTGGTGGAGTCTGTGTTTTTATGGGTATACAACGTGTGGAGAAATAACCATGTGTACATGTAGCATAGAAGTATTCTTACAAAGTCATTTTTCTAGAAAATCTATTTTGAGGTTCATTAAAAGCAAAATCTTATTACTATTACCATTTCAAGATACAGATACACAGTAATAAATACAAATTTGGTCCTCTTTAAACTCTGAGGGGAGGGATGGATAGTGGGGGGACAGCTTCTTCATTAATATTTTACTGACACACTGAGGGCTGTGTTTAAAGGTAATACAAACGGTTTTTGTATGGCTTCAAAACAATGCTTCTTGACTAAAATCTACCAATTTTCTATTCCAGTTTTGAAATTATATATCAGAACTGCATATTCCAAGATTTCTCATAGTCGTTGCTACCATTGTATGCCCGTAGGCGCTATTTGAAATCTATCGGTAGCACCGATAAATTTGATATTTTAATATCTCTAAATCCTTAGCGTTTTAGAGCTTAATGTCCAGGCAGTACACATGCTTTTGAAAATAATTATGCCAGCATGCAGAATGCCATGAGAAAACATACAGGCATGCATTACTGATGTACACAAGAGTATTAATAATAGAAATAAACGACGATTAGGTCATTTTTTGTTTGATTCTTCACCTGATAATAGGAATAAAGATTGTATATACTTGTTGATAAACTAACCTGTCTTCAAGAGATTGAACTTTACTTTGATCTCTTTCTATCACTGTCTGCATCTCTTCCATCCGCACTCTTCTGTCTTCTATCAGTGCACCTACCTAAATATGTAAATTCATCAAATGATATGTATTTGTAAATTATTGCATAATATTGCAAAAGAATATCTTCTGATTATAAGTCTTTACAATCATATGGCTAGTATTAAAGTGCACCTTTGTTGAACATGTATCTTGGAAAAGGAACAATGGTTATCATGCCATAAAATTCATCAAATTTCATGTCGCTGACAGAGGCATTTACTTACAGTTAAGAAAATATTTCACAAGTTCTGTACATAAAAATAAATGGAAACCAATATAACACTTAAAAGTAAAGACCAGTCTTGGAAACGCCCCAATTTCAAAAAATGAAATGGAAGCTCTTATTACCAATCATGTGAAAGAATATGTTTTGACTAATACATGATGATAAAAATTTTGCCAGGAAACCGCCTACTAATTGATATATTTGGTAAATTAGTTTATCTATTGGACTGTGAGAGATAAACACACATGTCACACACGTGTGCGTAGTCCCATATACATCTTTCTGTGTACAGTGCATACATGCCAACATTTGAAAATCAGAAATCTGTACAAATTATGCTATTTTCAAAAAAAAAGAGGAACAATCCTAACTCTCATATTCAATAGTACAGACAAATTTGTACAGGAAGAGGAACACCTGCATTAAAATGATAATTATCTTTTCCCAAAAAGAGGAATGTTCCTCTTTAATCTGAACAGTTGGCATGTATGACAGTGCTTGTAACTTTACGAAGACTGGGCCAAATTTCTTATCATTTTGATGATTCTAGAACCTTGCAGTACACACCTATACTTATATGCTAGATTATCAACCTTTTCTGATCGATTCCACAACGTTTCTTTCACAATACAATCGCATGACCATAACTGGTCTTTATCTTTAAGTAAAAAATATACACAGACACTAAAACTACTATTTGCCCATTTGCTACATTAACTGGAAGATGCTCATTTTAAATTATGAATCAAATATTGTTAAAAAATAACTATATAACTAAACAAAAAGTAGCCAGGCTTAATACAAAGTGAATAAATGAGGGGAATAATGTGAAGTAATCTGTGATGGCAATGTATTTAGATACCCACTAAAGCCCTACAAGAAAAAAATGTGCTTTCATCTAGTGCGCATTCATCAAGTACACAGGCTAGTGTTGAAATCGTTGGAGCTTTGGATTGATTACCCATTGGCTGTTCCATACCTCAGGAATAATCTGTGTCTTATCAGGGATCGTTAAAGCATGTATAGAGAATCATTCTCACTTTACAAGGTGCAACTGTAATAAAAATCCCTATTGATGTGCAACCTAAATCCCCAAATGGTGTCAGCTATTTGAAGACACTTAGAAGGAATTTCGCTCAATAATAATAATAACAATATTCTGCTTTTATATAGTGCTTAATACATAATGTCTCTAAGCGCTTTACAGATATATCATTACCCTGGTCATTGGATTCAAGCTTGCCCACACACAATGTATGCACATTCTCCACTCCCCTGGGGAGGATTCGAGCCAGGCGTCATTTTACAGACGCTTACAATGCTGAGCAAACTACATTAACTTTCGCATCCTACTGGGTACCCATTGAGCACCTGAGTAGAGAGTGGCAAATGAGGATTAACGTCTTGTCAAAGGACGTTAGGGTTGGAACCCAAGTAAGCTCAAGTAAGCTCAACCCTACTACAAGGAACTACAGAGGGATTCCCTTAATGTAAACCTCTCACTCACCTGGTCTTTGGATACTCTAGCTTGATCCGCCATCTGACTCTGTAAAGCTTCAATTTGAAGCAGTAGTACCTCAACATCTTGCTTTCCCTTCATGTTTGCATTCTCATCTGACTTCTTCTTACCTATGCAAGGACACACATTACACAGGGGGCATGTAGAGAACATCATGAATGCAATCAAGTATAACACTTGCCAGTAACGCAACAAAATGTTGTGATGTGACTTATCAGAGAGAAAACAATACAAAACATTATTATCAATATTAAAGCATCCAAGTGGTACAATAAATCAGTGTGTTTAATATCTTTAGCACAGTACCTGGATGACTGATCAATATTGTTTTGGTATTGCTCAGTCCTCCGGGAACTTCAACTATCGATATCGATATCACACAAAAACAAAGGCATATTTAACGAGGCATGTCATATTTTGTTATTTCGCTATAGTCAGTCTGATGTAGATAATAATAATAATATTGTATGGTTTTGTTTTCTTGTGATACAAGAATATATTGCTCTTGCCACGACAATATATTCTTGTATCACACTCAAAGCCATCCAATATAATATAAATAGTTTAGTCACATAAAGAGATATCTAGGCTTATTGAAGAAAAAAGAGGAAAGATAAGACTCAAATCAAAAGGAAGGGTTTAAAGCAGTGTGCTATGGTTGCTTAAAATTGATTGAAAGTCAGCCATCCAATCTATCACAAAATTACACTCCCATATCTCTTGTACATAGAGAAGGGGTTCATATTAAATTATTAATTGCACTTGATTCAGAGGGACGGCAAGAGCGCACAACATAGTAGAAGACCAAGAAACGGAAAGAAATGTTGCCCTCTAACTCTGGAATATAGAAAGACACCATGGTAGATGATTTTGATTCTGAAATATTTCATTCTACCAAGAGAAGCTCTCTTTCAAAAGTCACAGTACACATTTACTATACCATGTAATTTTGTCCCCTAAAACCCAGACAATTGTGTAATTCCACATATGTCTTGAGAACATTTAACATGAAAAAGATTTCTTACTGGCAAGGCTTTTCTTTGCAGGTCTAGCAGAGGCTGGTCTGGACACTGCTGCTCTCACATTAGCTGCTGAACTGCTCTGAAGGGGCATGGCAGATCGTAGACCAAGCTTCTCATCTAGTCAAAAGAGAAAAGATAATCCATTAAATCTATCTGCACTAGTTTGGCCTTAGGAAGTAGACCTCCCTGCATGGTCAATGACAGGTGGTTATCTCATCAAATAAGCTCTCAATTAACATAAGAAAAAGAGGATCATGGGGGACCAACGGTCACCGCTAAGGCATTGTTTGCTCTATAGAAGGCGCCAGTAGCTACAAGTAGTGCAGTGGGGGCTTTAAATCTATCAACTACATAGTAAAAGTACGGATATATGAATTTGTATTGAAGTTGAAGTAAATGTAAACATACTCTCAGAATGTGCCACTGAATGAGCGTGTGGAAACCTAATGCACTGCTTAGAATGCATAAGGAAGACATTAGTATACAACGTTTGAAAAGTCAGAGATGACCCAATAAGGCACTTCTTGATACAAGCAACTCCCGTTCTTATTTCTATAATTATTATACAGGAATCAATTCTATCAATGCTACATGCATATAAAATTACCTGAATCCATAACTATTATACTACTTAACCAATGATTGATCAAACTGTTCAAATGAGTTCATCCAACAATGCATAGTTGCAACCATCGTGTCACAAAACTAACTGAATCAAAGAGTTGATGATCATCTTGAGTTGACATCTGTGTCCTTACCAAACTGACCAACACACTTACATACCTTCATACATACTGATATTTATATAGTGCCTTTACATAAACTGCTTAAAGCCCTGTACATTAGTAAATAAAACAGAATATTTTGTAAATATGTTGTGTAAAGCTGTGTAAGGTAATTCAAAAGAGTTGTGCATCACATATATTTTACCTTCAGAATGCGGGTACCTCTTGGCTGGATGGCGTTGTTTAACAACCGCCCTAGCAGGTGGCTCCTTGTGAAAATAGGTCACTTCGGGTTCACCTGGGCCATTCAGTGCAAGCAGATGCTGAATCCTGAGATGAATAGAATATTAGGAAGTGTGAGTTATGAATATGATACTAAAAATAGTACATCGAGCAGCGAAAACACTGAAGGTATCAAATCTATTGAAGTTCCAGCATACACTTTCTTGGGATGGGAAAGGAAAGCTCATGAATTTCATATTTTATGAGACATAGGATTAAATAATATATGTCATAACTGTGATTCAGGTTAATGTTTGCCATATCGCTGGTTTATCAATTGTATCTGCTATAGACATTGATTACTTCTTGTCAAGACAAATCGATCAACGACACCTTCAAAGTACATACCAATCTACCAATCTAGTACCACTTTTTCCACCTATATAGAAATAAAATCTCAATTCTTGTTATCCTGCAGAGTAATTGTGGAGCTCTAAAGCAATAACCCGGGGAGTAATATGCTCAGCAAATTGTGCTTGTATGATTATTAACACTACAAGCATTAGAGTGCATCAACATCAATAAGAATTCTTTTGGCAGATGCCTCTCACAACAACAAAGAATTCTGCCACTTACCTCTTTCTGTCTTCTAGCTCTCTGATTTTCAATCTGTCGTTCTCTGCATACAATCTGAGAACCTGCTCTCTTTCCTGGAAGAGATAGACCTGCATGTCACTAAGAGCCTTCTGCAGCTCAGCAATCTCTTCTTCACGCTGACGTAACTCCCACTGCATTTTGTGCTGTTGTATCATCGAGAGAAAAAAAGGTTGCATGATCATCACTTGGCAATAAGGTACTTTTGATTCACTTTTTGTTCTTCTTATTAATACTTTTTTTTTAAAGATTTATCTGACCTACATGTACACACCTATAAAAACCTTACCATATAACACCATGAAAAAAAAAATGGAAACAAATTTGATTGCGATGGTAAATCAACTCATTACATGACAAGGAAAAGCATACATCAATCAAAATTACAATTATCAAATGTCTCACCACTTTTGGATTAACTAAAAATGTATCTACGAGAATCTCTCTTGCAATCATTATTCTTCCTAGTCAATTCTTTCATTTATTTGCAAATCTCATTTATAAATAAGCAATGGCAACCAACCTGTTGTTCATACGTTGTCTTGTATTTATCCAGTTTAGTCATCATATCTTGATGCTCTCCATCAAACTCGGCTATCTTTCTCCTGTAATACTCCAGTAGTTCTCTGGATGGTCTGAGGTGACCAAGTCTCTGATTCACTGTCGGGATCGGACTCCCTTCATCCACCTCATCGTCTACAAATAAACTTGGAATGGCAGGAGTTCCAAAATGAAAGCCAGTACGATCCTGCCTCGCCTTTTTAGTCGATGAGCGTCGCGAAGAGGATCGATACGTCGAATGTGGCGTATGCGCCATTGTTGTAGATTCTTGGAGGGCTCTACAGGTGTTATAAAAGGTTATCAAAGTTATTACAGAGTGAAAATTTCTCTTTGTACGAAACAAAGGCAAAATAATTGCACTCTACAAGCCCTTGAGAGTTATACCACTATAAATTGTGTGGTGTGTGTATTTGTGTATGGGTCTAAAAATACCTGCCTCATGCTCATAGCAAGCATGCAGTGCTAGAGGTCAATACGCATTAGCATTGACTCTCTATGCTTTGCTGGAGTGATTACTACCGGTGTTCAGTCTTCAGACTTCCATGGACTTCACAGGGTTATTTATTTGATGCTTCTATTTAGTCTAGACTATTTGCTATAAAATCCAACAGCAAATGTGACAGTTTTACCTCTGTTAAGTGTCCCGGTAATATTGATATTGGGTTCTTCTTCTTCCCTTCTTCTTTTTTCTTTCCTCTTTTCAAGTGTCGAGATACTGAAGTTTGAACGTCCGCGAACGCTTAACCGCTAGTTTTATTGCGCACTGTGGTTGGACACTTCCATTAGGTTTTGTAAGCGGGCGGACCAGGCGTCGTTGAGCTTTAGCATCCGGCGATAGATCTAGGGGCCCCTGCGCTAGTGATTTCAAGCTCTGGAGTCTGGTTATTTATGTATCCATGATCTTTTCTCACACCTATCAAACTCATGTTTGTTCATGTATACATTTTGATTCAATACATAGCTGAAAATGTAGATGATATAATACAATGAACAAAATACTTACGGTTTTCACGGAAACGACACCATTCGAAATTTGTACGCAAACGATAAACGTAGAGGGCAGCATAATAGACTTGTATACGTCGAGAGCTAAGGGCTAGCTAGAGTAGCTAGGCTCTGCATGCTTGCAGCTGGAATCAGATTAGAGGTCACCGGACCTCGCAAGATCATCTCAGTGCTCTTTGGGGGCAAAGTGTATCGCAGTGGGGGATCTAGGGGGGGGGGGGGCCTCCCGTGGCCTCCAAAACAGGTGAACTTGACCCTTTTTTCAATAAAAAAAAGTAGACGGCCGGGCCCCCTCCCGCTGGCGCAAGGGAGGGGGGGGGGGGGGGGGGGAGTGGGTGTTCAATATTGGAAGAAAAAAATAATAGTGCTCCTTACCTCCCCCCCCCCCCTCCATCTACCCCGCTTATTTGCCGGCTGGCTGATTCGGCCCTAAATATTTTCTCTCAAATTCAAATTCATACTTTATTGATTTCAATCCAAACAGATAGGATCATTCTCAATTTTTGTACATTGGATAACTAATTTCAAAGTTATGTTGTAACATAAATTATTGAGTGTAAGAGTAAAGATAACAATAACCAGGAGTGACAGAAATTAACATACTACTGCATGTTTGTTTGTCTTGTTTTATTTCCACTTTTTCATATCAATACAAACAAACATACAAATAAATATAATGAATAACATGTAAGTTTGACAAAATTTGTTTCTGAGTTAAAATAAAAGTTTCATACAAAAGGAAAAAGCAGGAGACCACATGTCGTAAGCGTAAATGCTTGAACATGACCTTGGCCTCTGCCGAGTTAACAAAATAAAAGAACAACCCATGCAACTGCATTGTATTCAATGCTAAATAAGATATAAGTGAAGTGATTAAAAGTGAGCATGGCTGAATTAATTTTGAGTGAAAATAACAAAACAAATTTAGTGAAATATTTTGTGTTGAGAAGTGCATTTGTGCAAGGTGCAAAAATTTAGCTTGGTGGAACAAAAAGAGACTAATACCGTGATATTAATTGTGTGTTGGTTTCAGTTACGGGTGATAATATTAAATGTATGCAGGGTCCATTCCTGTTGACAAACAAAGACAGTACAATTCTAGACATAGCAAATTAGATAATTTTAAATTTCTATGTAAGATCTAGTAAACTATACTGAGTTAACATATATGTTTTCATATAAGCTTTAAAAGAATAAAGGGAGGTCCTAGTTTTAATATGGTTTGGTAAGTTATTCCAAATATCTGGTCCATGGTGTCTGATTGAACGTAGGGCTAAACTAAGTTTGGGATTATTAAGATGATAATCATGAGCATGTCCAGTTAAATATGAGTGTACGTTTACATTTAATAAATAAAAGTTTAAGAAAGATGCTGGAATAGTTTTGGAAGTGTACTTATACATAAAAATGGCAGTTTGGAGCGTATGTATATCATAAACCTTTAATGTTTTTAATTGACTAAATTAATAACGGGTTCGAATTTGCAAGATAGTCAAGTGTGTACAAATACGAATTGCTCTTTTCTGCAAAAGAAATATTGAGTTTATTTAGTTTTACTACAGTTTGCATAATAATATTACAATATGTTATATACGGTAAAATTAAAGTATTATAAAGAATAAACAAAGATCTATCATTTATCAAACATTTCATTTTATACAAAATACCAATATTCCGGAATATCAAAATATTTATGTTATGAATGTGTTCGTTCCAAGACAAATTTGAGTCAATAATAATTTCGTTGATTGTTTTTCTACCAGGGATAAACCACCTATAAACAAATTACATTGTGGTTGGTCTATGGGAGTTAATAGTTCTAAAACGGATAAAATTAGTTTTACTTATTTTTAAGTCTCACCAAAAAGTGGTGGTGGTGGGGGGGGGGGGGGGGGGGGGGCAATATTTTTTTTTGCTCAACAGGGGGGGGGGGGGAGATAGTGTGTACTTTTGTGTACTCAACACCCATGG
This sequence comes from Strongylocentrotus purpuratus, assembly GCF_000002235.5. Classification (NCBI taxonomy): domain Eukaryota; kingdom Metazoa; phylum Echinodermata; class Echinoidea; order Camarodonta; family Strongylocentrotidae; genus Strongylocentrotus; species Strongylocentrotus purpuratus. Next base: position 41,538,024 of record NW_022145612.1, on the reverse strand, counting down.
GGGGGGGGGCAAGGGGCCCTAGATGCTCCACTGACAAAAACATTGTTTTCAATTTTTGTTGCTCTTTTTTCCAAATTGAAGATGGCCACCAGGCTAAATATGGCTGGCCAAGGTATATTTATTCACAGATATTGTACTTTTTGAGTATACTGATAGTATCATTTTAGTCCACTTGCTTAGTAAGTTTCATAATTCAAAAACAGTGAAAAATGTACATGTGTTCCAAAATATATTCCAGCCTTTTTTTCCTTCTTTTGTCCTGAATAGTAATTAGTAAACAAAAGGGAGCGGCGGCCAAAAAGGAGGGGGGGGGGGGACACGAGGCGCGCTGGAAGCACTTTGGGATGGGGGACAACAATTCCAGGGGCTCACCTTTCAGGGGCAGTGGCGTAATGAGCAGAAGCGTTTTTTTTTTGGGGGGGGGGGCAGAAGAAAAATCTGCATCCCCACCACTCTTACATGTTACATGCAGGCCCACGGAACGTTTTTCGAAGTGGAGTATTAACAATCAGGAGGTGTGTAGCGATCGAAGCGAGTGGAGCGTAAATTGGCGTGGTGTCCAGGGGCGGAGCTCCTGAAGCTCAGAGGTTATCGCATTAGATAACCGTCAGATAAACATATATTTGTGACACTGGCAGGCCACTAATTGGCGTGGGGTCCGGGGGATTGGCCCCATGAAGCTCAGGGGGTTTAGGTATTCAATTAAGGCTAGATGAATATCCAGGGGCCCCCTCCTTATTAGGGCCCTTGGTGTGGTCCAGGGGTAGAGCTAGAGCCCCCGGAACACTAGGGGTTTTAGGTATTAAGGTAACGGTCAGATGAGCTTCCAGGGGCACGCCTTAGGGCCCTTGATTGGGTCCAGGGGACGGAGTCCCCGTAAGCTCAGGAGTTTTAGGCTTTTAAGTACGGTCAGGTGAGCATATTTTGATATCTCATTTCTTTCTCATTTTCTTTTTTCTTCTCCTTAACATACTTTTTCAAAGAAGTGAGTGAGCCCCCGAGCCCTGCCGTTTGCAGGCCCTGACCTGAAGGCTTCTAAAAAAAACTTATTTTTGCCTGACTTTAAATTTCGGAATTTGTTATTTTTCAACAAACGCATGAAAAAGAAAAAAATTCACAAAAGAAATATTGAGAAAAAATCCTGGTATCATTGCAATGGGGAAAAAAGCATCCCTAAATCTTCATTTGTTTTTACTTGGCAACAACAATTAACTAATTGACATTCTTCTTCTTCTTCTACTTCTTCAAGTTCTTATTTTATTATTATTATTATCATTACCATCATCATCATCGTCATCATCGTTATTAATACTATTGTTATTATTATTTATCATCATCATCATCATCATCATCATTATCAGTATTAATTTTAAAATGTATATTTGCATTTCATTTATGTTTCTATGTTTGCTCTCTTTTTTTGGGGGGGGGGGGGGGGGTCGTAAGTCCGACCATTTGCGAGTTTAATTGAAAAACTTTGCGCCAATCACGGTGTACTCCGCGATATCCATATAATTATGCGCGATATCAAAGTTAAAATGTATTCTAGGAAGGATCGGTGTAATGCGCGTGAGCTATAAAATAAGCGATAGCAGGATTTGCTAGCTGCGCATATCGCTCTAACCAAATGGATTAAAGTTAGGTCTACTGACTGTATCACCTGGCTAATTAATTCAATTTTGGAACATATTGCTTCATGAATCTGCAGATCTATCAAACAGTTGGCAGCATTGGACCGAATCCTGTATGGAGTTTGCTGCTGCTATGCGGAATGTCGTCTTCATCTCGTTTCTACTCAACGCCGTCTTCAAGGCAGCCGTCATCGCGGGTACAGGTGAGTCTGATCCTGGGCGACCCTGCATGCACACCACCCGGCCGTAAGTCTGGGGAGCTCCGCCGCCGGAACTCCCTGGAGTTAGTCCGGCCGGTGATAGAAGCTTGGTTTGCTGCGTCTTGTCACTACCACCGGGCAGGGTCCGATGGGTCGGCTTAACGAGAAAAATTATTATTCAGGCCTAATCACGACTATAGCTAGGCTAGCTTTGAGTCTAGGGCGTGGGAACGAAAATTGATGTAAATTTAGATCAAGCCACAACGGCACGCCCTTCCTCCTGCTCTCCCGCAAACGAAACGATGTTGAATCTCCAGCCAGTCCAGAGACCAGGTTTATGAAAAAACTGCCTGCCAAACGTGTAAAATGAAAATCTCCCGCACCAAAATAAAAAATGAACTATCGAGAGGGGCCCCACCTTGTAACTAATTGTATTGAGCCACTGCCAGAACATTTTGGTGGAATGTCCACACAGTTGCATACAGTAATGTTGTAGAAAATCATCCAGATCAGTCCAGGTCATTTTGAAATATGGAAACAAAAAAAGGCTGTCATATGATGCACAAAATTGCTTACTTTTGAAAACAATAATTTGATCAATAAAATCAATATAGACCCCTAAACTCTAGGTCTAGTCTATGTTTCAAATCGGTGCAATTCATGACCCATTTTTATGCAAAAGAAAGAAAAAAGGTTGAGGGTGCTACTGTGGTGAGAAAGTTTTGTATTAGCCAATGGTTGGTTATCAAGTTTCAACTGTAATCTAGATCTACCACCTACTCTACTGATTTTGTGGATGAAGTTATTTATTTTAGAACTGTTTTCTTGTTCACCTTGATCCAAACAGTACTGTTTGAAACTTTAATTAACTTGTAACTTCATGTTCATAAATTTGTGTTGAAGTTCAGAAAGAAATACAAGCCTTTTAGTTCTGGGTCCAAACAAAAGTTGGCAAATACTAGATCTGACATTATTTGTTCACCTTGCTCTAAACAGTGCTCTTGAAACTTTCATGTAACTTCATGTTTCATAAACTTGTCTTGAATTTCAGGAGAAAAAACATGCTTTTATGTTTGGAAAAAAGTTGGCATATATATAAATTTAGAATTGGGCTAAAAATGACTAGCATTAAAAGTCTTAGAATACGTTTTTAATGCTTGTTAAAATCTCCTTTTATGCAGAGACTGAGATCATCTGTGAGGGGCAGAATGGAGTTATTGACTGTGGTGTGGATATTATCAGTATTTCTTCCTCTGTCTATGGGCGGACCGACACCAACACGTGTGCCGAGGATGATTCCAACACCAATTGTGTCTTAGATGTGGCCCCTGAATTGGCTTACTGCAATGGTCAAGCACAGTGTTCGATTGAAGCCTTAAACCTTTCTTTTGGAGATCCATGTCAAGGAGTCCTCAAGTATCTGAATGTCACATACATCTGCAAAGGTAATGGTTATCATGGATGAATCTAGGGGGAAATTGGCCGTGCCTCCCTTTTTTAAACAATTTCTACAGTAGTTATGCATAATACTTCCCTAGGATCATGGCCTTTCACAATTTTTCAAACATGACTCTAATTACATCCCTCTCTGAATAACATATTTGCAGAATACAATTTATGTTTGTCACCAATGATATGAATATATGCTTAGATAGTTTAGCAACTTTTACCTAAATTTGAACTCTCAGTATTTCTCCTTTGACATTTCTTCATTTATGCGACTTAGTTGCTGTTGACTACTTTCACTAATTTTAGTCGGTGGTGTATGGTTTTGCATGGAGTTCAGTTGTTCAAAAGTGTCTGCTCTGATTCTCTGAGATGAAATACGAAATCATTGCAGTTCTCCCCTAATTTCTTCCTGGTAGAAATATTTCTCCTGTAATTTGATTTTGATACATGTATATGCTCTTTAAGCAACTGAAGACTCGGTCTAGTTGTTTGTCCTTTAAATGGCTTAGAAATACTGTGTATTTCTGTTGTAGTTGTTCATACAGCTGTATAAAAACAAGTTGTTTTTTTCCCTCCCTCTCTCTTTTATTCTCAGATTCTGTCTGTGAAGCTGATTGGGTCCATAATAATGGAAGCTGTTACCTGTTCCATGAAGAACGGACTACTTGGGAAAGCGCCAGAGAATTTTGTCTAGGACTTGGTGCTGACTTGGTCAGCATACACAGTGCAGAGGAGAATGCATTTGTAAATGGTAAGGATCAGGACCCTGTTTCACAAAACTTGTTATCAATAACAAATGCTATTAAAAGTACAATGAAAAATTTGCTCTTAGCCAATCAAAAGCCACGATTTCATTAGCTTATAAATAACATATATTGTAACTTGAAATTCATAACAAGTTTTATGAAACAGGGCTCTGGACCATCATGAGACGAGAGAGAGAGATAGAAAGATAATGAGAAAGAAAGAAAGAGAAAGAGAGAGAGTGAGGGGAGAATTGGGAGTTGTGTAGAATATGAACTCTCACTATTTATGTTTGTCAGAGGTTCTATCTTAGTTTGCTATTGTCAAAATGTAGACTTCAAATATTACTTCCATGAAGAGATATTGCAAGTTTAAATACAATCTTATTGACCGTAAAAGCAACTAGTGAGTATGGTGCCTCCGTACACGCTCACAAAGAATAGAGCCCATACGGAACTCAAATCCTTGTTGGGTTCCGTACATGCATTTTCATATTATCTATTATCTTCTTCATTAACCCATGAGATGCGTTTTTAAGTGTTTTTTTTCTTTTCATTATTTATCGTTTTAAGTTTTTAATTACACATTATAGCTGTAAACAAATTATTTTCTTTAGGTGACTGGTACAATTGAGAAAACCAATTATAAAAAGACCTGACCAAACTTTGGCAAACTTCAACATAGACTGTGCTGAACTCCTTTTGTTGTAATTTAAAAAAGGAAAAAGGAAAAAAATATTGCAACATTGATCCAATCAAACAGTCATGATTCCCACCTTGATTTTTTTATATTTTTTAATCTGTTGTTCTGAAAACCATGTTGATTCTTGGTGAATATTGGTATTACTCCGGAAATTTCATAATACAATATCTAAGTTTATACTTCGACTTAGAATGTATCATCATCCAATATATTTTCTCGTATGAAGAAAACTTGTCAGTGAAAATTCTATTTCTGCAAGTGTTTTGTTTCAATATGAATACTGCTCTACCTGTTCTCAGAAAAATATTGCAACGCAGTGTCATTGCATTGTACTTTTAAGTTACCTATAGTATGGAGATGAAGAGATTATAGGTGTACTTGCGTGCAAACAAAATACGTTTTTGTTTTTGTTTACAAAAAACTTGATACTTTTAAACTTTCAAGATATTGGTCCAAGGTTCTCAAGGCATAAAATGTTCTATATTTTCCCTCTGAAAATAAATGAGGGGATTCAAATTGATTGTTACTGCAAATCAAAAACATTGTTTGTGTTCCATTTACAGATGGAATTTCAGGTAATGCATGGATAGGAATAACTGATCAGGAAAGCGAAGGAGTGTTCTCGACATTTACAGATGGAACTCCAATAGACTTCCAAAATTTTCCTGGTACCGGTAACTATGTAAACTCTATGATCTAATTGAAAGTCAGCACAAATAATTTGCAAAAAATGATATAACACTTTTTTATATATCAAAAGTGTTTTTCTGTATTATGATTTGAGGATCCCCATATCAAACTGGAATATTAAATAATGGATGGCTTTGAGTGTGATACAAGAATATATCGCTCGAGCTATGGCAATATTGGTAGAGTCCAAATACTGCCATAGCGAGAACAATACATACTTTTATAGCACAAAAACAAAGCCATACAATATTATTATTATTATCTATATTGGACTGACTAGCGAAATAACAAAATTTGACTTACCTCCGTAAAAAAAATATGACTTTGTTTTTGTGTGATATCGATATCGATAGTTGAAGTTCCCCGGATGACTAAGCAATATGAAAACGATATCAATCAGTCATCCGGATACTGCGCTAAAGATATTAAATACACTGATTTATTGTACCCCTTGGAAGCCTTATGTAGATAATGATTTTTGTTACTACCCAGAGTACTGAACTAAATTTTGATATGCATGTCAAATATATTCATATGTTGTCTTCATATTCAGGATAGGTGGATTTATTTCTTCAGAAGGACATTTTGTTAAGTTCATAGTCTTAAGAAAGCTATAGTTCTTTACTGATCCTGTTATATCCGTGAAATTGAATTGAAGAAATTGAGTTAAAATCTGGTATTAGAATGATTGCCCTTTATTATATCCTTCATAGTGAATAATTCTCAGCTCCTTTTTGACAGCTCCCTTTTTATGCCTCCGCCACCGAAGGTGGTGCCGGAGGCATCATGTTTTCGGGTTGTCCGTCCGTACGTCCGTCCGTACGTCCGTCCGTACGTCCGTCCGTCCGTACGTCCGTCCGTCCGTCCCGTTTGACCGTTATCACAATATCTCAAGAACCATTTAAGATTTAAACTTAAGACTCGGGAATAGTATTTATCACCATAGGAAGACGATCTGATTAGATTTTGGAGTACGTAGGTCAAAGGTCACAGGTCACAGAGGTCAACTTATGAAATTCCTTGTATTGAGTTTGTTAGCGCGATATCTCAAGAACCATTTGAGATTTAAACTTGAAACTTAAGGATAGTATGTATCACCATAGGAAGACGATCTGATTAGATTTTGGAGCACGTATGTCAAAGGTCAAGGGTCACAGAGGTCAACTTATGAAATTCCATACATTGAGATTGTTATCATGATATCTCAAGAACCACAGGAGATTTAAACTTCAAACTTAGTGATAGTGTGTATCACTATAGGAAAACAATCTGATTAGATTTTGGAGCACGTATGTCAAAGGTCAAGGGTCACAGAGGTCAACTTATGAAATTCCATACATTGAGATTGTTATCATGATATCTCAAGAACCACTGGAGATTTAAACTTCAAACTTAGTGATAGTGTGTATCACTATAGGAAAACAATCTGATTAGATTTTGGAGCACGTAGGTCAAAGGTCAAGGGTCACAGAGGTCAACTTATGAAATTCCATACATTGAGATTGTTATCATGATATCTCAAGAACCATTTGAGATTTAAACTTCAAACTTAAGGATAGTATGTATCACCATAGGAAGACGATCTGATTAGATTTTGGAGCACGTAGGTCAAAGGTCAAGGGTCACAGAGGTCAACTTATGAAATTCTATACATTGAGATCGTTATTGCGATATCTCAAGAACCACTGGAGAATTTTCACTTCAAACTTAATGATAGTATGTATCACCATATCATAATATCTCAAGAACCACTGGAGATTTAAACTTCAAACTTAATGATAGTGTGTATCACCATAGGAAGACAATCTGATTAGATTTTGGAGCACGTAGGTCAAAGGTCAAGGGTTACAGAGGTCAACTTACGAAATTCCATACATTGAGATTGTTATCATGATATCTCAAGAACCACTGGAGATTTAAACTCCAAACTTGTTTAAATTGCTCTATGGCGGAGGCATCATTTTCGACTGCGCGCAGTCAAAATTCCATCTAGTTTCCATTATTTCTGTATTTGCATCTTTTCTATTACAGCTTCCAGTCATCAGGGTGAAGCATATGATTGTGCTTTTATAAATCTTACACATGGACAATGGTCTTGGAGGGACTGCGAAAATCGATACCTTGCTGTGTGCAAACATGTCTCTGCCATCACCAGCACCATTCACCCTATTACAACTCTACATACCACTCCATCAGTGACAACAACACCAGCAATTCAAGAGATTGTTCCTACACCATTTAATGGCACACAGTTGCAGGCAACGACCCAACCTTCTACAACAATTAATAATGATGAAGTGCCATCTTGTGATGCTACAAGTGCAACCAACATAGGATCTAGTTATCTATGCATAGAGCTTTTTCTTCTTCCCGATTATGGTAAGAATGGATGCCAATATTAAATATTAAAGGAATTTTGATGCGTTATGTCCAATAGCATTTTAGAAATAGAGTTAATCAGATAAGAAGATTCAACAAACCTCTCTCATAATTTGTCTTGATATAACTTTAGTTTTGTGTAACTCTGAGATGACTAATGATAACAATAACAATAATGATGATAATTTTATGCTTAATAGTACCTTACCAATAACAAGTAACTGACCAACGTGTTTTTAGTTTATAATGAACACCGGTGACTTTATTCGATTATATGTAATTGTATTACATATGATGTAAAAACGTACCAAATATTCTTAACATAAAAGTGCTGGGGTGTTTGCATGTCCATACCAACTCTTATTATTGTTTTAAAAATAATACCCTCTCTTAATCTTTCATATCGACAGTGTCCAGTATTGACAACATCTTCAGGGTGAATGACACCGTCATTGCGATGGCATCTGTTCTGGGGTCCTTTCAACCGCTGTCATCTGAAATCGTGTGGTCCATCACAAACCATCTATCAGGCGACCCGGTTCAATACACAGTCTACTCTGAAGATGCAGTGCTCGTCCTGTTCACCACGACTTCAATCTTCACCATTGAAGCGACGGCTGTCGGGACTGACTCTCAAGACCTTGCAGCTACCGCATCTGCAGCGGTACTTCCCGCAATCCAGATCCTCTGCCCAACTCATGTCTATGCAAGCAGGGAGGTTTGGTGCGCTCTCCTAACAGACAGTGTTGTCACGCATTCAAACTATACCTTTTGTTTTGACAGCTCCGAGGACTCCTGCTCAATAGCCAATCCAAGATCATGGTCTTTGGATGACGTCCCTTATGAGTTGATGGACAGGGTTTCTGTTATGGATGGGTTTCTTGCTAGCTTTCTTAATCACACATATTCAGGAGTTGGGTCTTACATGGTGACTGCCGAGATATTTCAGACTTTGGCTACAGCAGTTGAAGTAAGTACAGTATCAGTATTTGTACTGCACATCCATGAGCAGTCTGAAAGTCTACATCTGGAATTTTTTTAACCAGGATATTAGACAACAAAAAGCTGGGTTTCTTATTCTCAAAAAAAGGTTTTAATGGTAATTCATTGAATAAAAATCATAAAATTCAAACAAACATCAACTTTTATTGGTTCTGACAGTTTTTCAATGAGGATGCTTTCAAAATGTTTGAGGAATTCTAGTGCCACATTACCAATTAAAGATGAAATATAGAATACAATATTTTCATCGTACTTGGATGAATAGGAACCAGTTTTTGCTGTACAATCCCTTTTAAACCCAACAAAGACAAAATTCACTGGACTGTTATATTATCATGTGTAAACTCATGTAGGTAAATGTGACTGTAGACCATGAGTGCATCAGCAGCCTCAGGATGGTGAAGGGGCATGGCAACACCACCCATCCTGCTGTGTTTCTCAGAGCCTCAGAGATCGCCATCTCGGCCCACATTGAACTGGATGAAAAGTGCATTGGCCCCATGACCTCTGACTTCAAGTGGTGGATATTCGCATCTACTGTAGATGATGTAGTGATTGCTTTTGAAAAGACCACACATGTAAATATATTTGATTATTTCATCAATATTACAGAAATGCATCATTAGTTGGAATAATTTAGTTTTAAAATGTTTTTTGGAAGGTAACACTTATATCAAGCATTTGTTTTACACAATTGTTCTTTTATTATCCTTGCTTATAGTCATTTTAAAGCAGAATTGTTATTCACATAATAAACAATTCTTGAAACATTAAAAGAAGAAGAGGGAGAAAACAATTGAAGTAGATGAATCCCATTATATTTTAATTATAGTTGTACGTTTCCTTAAACATTGTTTTGGATACCTTAATTGCAATTAAGGATGAGACCATATTTGTTTTGAATTATGCCTGATACAATTGTATGTTTTCCTATGAGCGTGTTTACACCTTACATCATAAACTTCAAGTGCAATCTGCATCGATTCATCTACCGGTGTGTTGGCTCAGTCAGTAGAGCGTCCGCCTCACAACAGGGAGGTCGTGGGTTTGAACCCCGGCCGTGTCATACCAAAAGACGTTAAAAGACGGGAGTTGCTGCTACCTTGTTTGGCGTTCAACAATAAGGGGATAGAGCAACGTCGATCTGGTGCTGCTCAGTGGCTGCCGAGCTCACGATCAATTGGGGAAAATGAATTTCCATTTTCGGTTTAATAATAAACCTGCTTTAGTGACCACCTGTCTACAAAGGCCACATTTGTTGTTTCCCTTGAAAATGGTTTCTCATTGAATCATGTACTAAAGGAACCTGTCTATAAAGACCACCTGTCTTCTAAGGCCACTTTTCGTGCTTCCCTTGGGTGGTCGCTATAGACAGGTTTGACTGTAATGTCTTATACCCTTTCACCAGACACCTCAAGTGACAATTCCAAGCGGAACGCTACCCTATGGTATTTATAGCCTCAATCTGAAAGCTGATACTCATCTAAGAACATCAGATGAAGTGATTGGTGAAGTAAAGATCATCACTTGGTTGGAGATCCAACCATCTCCATTGGTAGCTTTTATCAAGGGTGGAGCTTCACGATCTCATGGTAATTTCTCCTCTCTAATTAACATCCTTTTTGACACTTTGGCACAAACCATCATATGGTTAAGAATATATTAATAATGGCAGGAGTCAGACAATGAATAAGACAGTAGTTTCAAGAGCTTAATATACCGTAGTACATAATGAAGTGCTCAAGCATGCTTTATTCAAAATGTAAAGTGTTTTGCAACATTAAAGTCTTTCATTTACCCCTGGCTCTTGAATCCTTCTTTGCATTAATACTTGTTTAGTATGTCCTCATCTTATATTTGACTGAATAGGTCAGTGCACCAGTGAATATGTGAATGTAAGTTTAAGTCACCGTTCTCATTAAATATGATCACCAGGTGTATCTTCAAACTTGACAGTTGATGGAGCGAACTCATATGACCCCGATGTGAACCTTAGGTCATCCAGTGACCTGACCTTTCTATGGTACTGTGTAATTGTTGATCCTGACATCATGTACTCATCTCTTGATGCAGCACTACAAAATACAGGTACAGTCAAACCTGCTTTAGTGGCCACCTGTATAGAAAGACCACCTATTTACAAAGACCACCCTTTTTGTTTTCCTTGAAAATGGTTTCTCATTGAAACATGTAAAAGGAACCTGTACATAAAGACCACGTTTCTTGTCTCCCTTGGGTGGTCTTTATAGACAGGTTTCACTGTATAAGAAGAGCGTTTGTCCTTTGAGTAATTGTTTAAGAATAGATGACAAGTGAGAGAAATCTTAGATGACAGACCTGACCAAAGGAAAGTTTTCATAAATTGTTCAATAAACTCCCTCAAAATATTCAGCACTTTGTGCCTAATGTTATGAGAATTAGTATTCTCTCTCCATTATCATCTCAAATTGCTTATGCACCATTCTATGTTGTCATATTTTTAAACAAAATCTCTAATAGAATTATGAAACGCTGAAAATGTCGCAATAAAAAAAGAAAAGGATTTTGGGAGATGTTTTTTAAATTGTTGCTAACCTGCCTATTATGTTCTTTTCTACTGAAAGATGATGCTTGTTTTGAAGGTGAAGAAATCATGATGAATTCATCCTCTTCCAAGGTTGAAATAATTACCAGCGAACTTCAGGCCAATGTGATTATGAACCTCTGGCTCATTGTTTCAAAGGATGGAAGAACATCCGACTCGACCCAACAAAGAATCCAGTTAACACTGGGGCTATTGCCAGAAATAGAAATCAGGTAATCTACTTAAGATGTAAAAACATGTATTAAGATTTCCTTGAGTTTACTAGATTCTATATTTTAGATTCTTGATAAGGAAAAAGGATAGAAAATCGATGTGTTAACACTACGGGGAACTGTGCTGATGCATGGACCATCTAATGAAGATGTGAAAACACAGGATAAAAAACATCTCTTAATTTAGAGGTTTAAAGGCTTGGTCACAGATAAGAGAAGTAATAATATAAGCAGTGGATAAAGATAACATGGCATCTAGCTGATACCTTGGTTACGGACAACAGATAACAATGCAGAAAAGGTGCATTGACATATCCTGAAGTTTACCGAATGCATGATTTGTTTTAATAGAATTATGTGAAGGGGTGGTTAGGGCAAGGAAAGGGAGAAGCCCTGGGTTTTGTTATAAGAGAATCCGCTAGGGATAGTAATTAGGAAATATATTGAAGATATGAATATGGTAGCATTTCTTGAAAATTGATATTGACCAGATTCAGGGCTTTAACGCTTGGTAGGGTAAATACCTTAGCCAGCACCTGAAATCAGAATATTTGATTTGGTTTGATTTATTATTTTCTATATCATATTCTAAACATACATGTTTTAAACATACATAATGTCCATCAGTGTGATATAATTTATTTTTCAAAGTAAAATACATGATACTCATAAAACATAGACAATACATAGGATCTACTGAAGATGTGAAAGCACTTACTTTTTTTAATTTTTTTTAGGTAATAATTTTATTTTATTTTATTTTATTCATTCATAGCAACCAAAGGGTTGGATTGTATACATTTGCAACATGATTATAAACATTATTAAATTCAGTACAATGAAATTGATAAATTATGAATAGAAATACAATGTAGATCATTAATACAAAAAAAAAGGTTATTAAGGTTTTACTGAAATTTACTAGATGTATGTTTTTTTTTAATATCATGGTAAGGCAAATGAGTAAGGCAAAATTCAGCTAGAGTTATTTTAACTCCTAAAATTAAGTAATCTACTGAAGATGTGAATGTATCAATGGTAAATGAGAGACCTTCCAAATTCTACAAAAATCAGGCTTTTGAACTGATTTTTTAATTTTAAAAGGCTTGATGTCATGTTTCATACCCATGTGACCTTATTACATTTAAGAGTGAAAGTGAAATGCCCTATTTAGCATGGAAGGTGATTTTGTAAAGGAGGCAATTGTCAAGAATCTCTTTATTCATCTATTTCTCCAAGATGTCAGCTGAGGTAATTCATTATCTTGTAAGGGATTAAATAGCATTCATCATTTTCATATTTGAGTTTGAGTTGAGCTTATTTATTCATACACAGTTTAAAGCCTGGAATCAGCTGAAGCTGCTTTTCAGCAAGGCCTGCATTCTTTTATCCAATTTGTCGATGAATACAGGTTTCTTAGACTTTCGCTCATCGCATGGGCTTGTCGAGGGGTGGGGGGGGGGAGATTCCTATAGGTCTCATCTCGCTTTGCAATTATTTATCTATTTACTGATATCTATTCATTTTGGGCTTGTGTGTAACTGAAGCTTGATTGTAGGCCAACTCCTGCAGGGATCTTACTTCATCTTCATCTCTTACCCGTAAGAACCCACCCATCGTAGGTGTAGTAAAACAAAAACCCTGTGAGGTGGTGTATAACATCTGTGAGACATAGTACAGTTCCATAGAGCTGTCTATGGCACCACATGGCTCAATGGGATAACTACAGCAGGCCCATGCGACGCAAAGAAACATGTGTTCATAAAAAACAAAATGAAGAAAACAGATATGATAGAACAAGATGAGTTTGCAGATACCATCTTTAGCAGGCTCCTCCTACATTTGCTTGTCTGCTCCATGAAAATACTTGCAGACAGTGAACCTGAAGCATATTTCTGATGCAGAGAGGTGCAAAGTCAGTTTTGACTGATGCATTAGTATACTGCAGACAGTAACAGGCTTTTGATGATGAAGGGTCATGGCATCATGGTCCTTATTGCTGTGTATCTAGGGTCCTTAGAAATTCACAATAAAATTATGTTAAGCTTGATAGAAAGTGCAATAAAGATTAAGGGTTACAGGTCAAGTGAACATGGATTGTATCAAAACAAACAAAACTTTGTCTTCTCTTTATCCACAGTTGCATAAGTAACTGCAATATATACTTCTTCACGGCTGAGCGTCTGGTCCTACATGCCTCATGCGGCAACTGTGACAGTGAGAATGAAGATGTAGTGTTTCGATGGAGCCTTGAATCGGGTCATACCTCTGTTATAGGTGATTTGTCTTCCCAGACTTCTACAGGGCTTGACCAACCCTACCTGGTTGTCAAGCCTCACACATTTGATTCTATATCTGCAACGGGTAGCATCATCATACGAGTTACTGGTAAGTACACCAAACATCATGGTAAATATGCATTGTAGATGCCAAACTAATGTAAGAGTGCCATCTCTTGTCCGATTTAAAATTTGATAAGTTATAGAAAAAAGGAAAAAAGAAAAAAATCACTGGCAGTAACCCTTGGAAACGAGACAGACTTATAACCTCTTCTCCCTTCTTTGAATTTCCGCTTTTTTGTTCTTGTTTTGTTCGGACAACTGAAATTGATAGAATCATTGTATTATAGCATTCTGATCGACTTGATGTGAGGAACGTGAGATGGAGCCACAGTAAAGAGTTCCAAATTAATGTTTTTGAATCACATCTATTCGCAGTCTACAACTGATTTGTACAGTACGGTATGGTGATGGATGATGTACGCGTGTCAGTATAGTGATTGCGAGATAGAGCACGGAATGAAGAGGAACGTTCAAGATAGTATAATGTAGTCTTGGGTTCATGGCCAGTCAATGTGATCATCATCTTTTTCGTTAAATATGCCTTGCATTCTACATTTTTGTGGGGAAATCCTATTTCAAACAAAAATAGTAATAAATTATTATCAATGTTCATGATTCAATTTAAAACAAAAGAATGTGATATTGGTTTATGATTATAATGTACTTTCAATATTTTTCAGGTTACCATTCCAACTCCAGTTCAGACGGCTATGCCGAATTCAGCGTCAAATTCAATGCTCCACCCACATCAGGCAGCTGTTTCGTAACACCCATAGATGGATATGCCCTACAAACAGACTTCACTGTCACATGTCAAGGTTTCACTGATGTGGATGATCCCTTAACATATGAGATGGTGATATACAGCAGTGTGGATGCAGTGGATGGGGACTTTGTGGGCCTGGGAGAAGGTATACTTTGAAAGTTGGACTTAACAATTATGGAAAGCCGGTAGCATCTATGAAAATATTTTGCAAAAGTTATTCTAAAAGGCATAAAATGTTGATTCAAATCATTCATATTTTCTATATTCAAGGGGATTTCATGTTCTTGATGTGGAATTTATAAAAAGTCAAATACTTGATTTTTCGCTTTTGAATATATTTTATTTTAAGGCTACACAAATGGCTCTCCGTAATTTTTAAGTCCAACTTAGAGTTAAATTCAACTTAAGATCTTTGTGAAACACCCCCCCCCCCCCAGAAGGAAAAGGTTTGTTACATTAATTTGCATTCGGTCTGAGGTTGAAAACTAGCCCAGACAAAGATAGACCTTGAGAAAATTGTGATACATCCTTACGACATGTTTGGAGCCATTAATGATTTGTCCTTAAATGGATAGAGTGTAATTTCCAGTTTTGCATATCTCCAATTTTCCAAATAAAACATAACTGTATTTTATTGCACAGAAGTTTGATCTTGTTACAAAAAAAGATCATATTGATGATTATTGATTGTTTAAAAATAATATTTTGTTAAAGGTAATACCTACAAAATTTTGGGAAATTTTGAAAATTGGGTGGATAATGAATCTTCACAATTTTGATTTATTTGGATGCCCTGTGGATGTATTATAAGCACTAACAAAATTAGCCCCTGAAACACTTCTGTTTTTAAGAAAAATTGAATATAAAAATTTACTGGTGCTCCCGGTAAATTTTTATAAATTTCAAATAGCGCCTATGGCCGTACAGTGGTAGGTGCGACCATGAAAATCTCAGAATATGTAGTTGTGATATATAATTTCCAAACGGGAATAGCTAATCGGTTGTTTTTAGTCAAGAAACATTGTTTCATAGCTAAATTAATATCTTGACCTTGAGAGGGAGCTATACAACATAAAGAGTTTATTATTTATAATTTCATAAATTTAGACTCGATTTCAACCGCGACAACGATCAATGAATATTGTAGGAACGCATATGCTTCCAATATGTTAATTTGAACCAAATTCATGACCCCGTGCCAAAACTTTGTAACACCTTTAAGCAGGAACGAAGTCGATTGATCATGTTGATAGCTTCAGGTAGAGTCTTCAGATTGATTGGATTTTGAGAGTTTAAAGGCACACTGCCATACTTGTAGCTACTTGCTCCCTCTATATAGAAAACTTCCCCAATCGGTGCATGTTGGTCCCCCATGATCCTCTTTCTCTTATGTTAAATGAGAGCTGAGTTAATGAGATAGCCACCTGTGACAGTGACCTCGATGGCTCGCTGTGTGGTCTAATCCCTTCTTGCCCAGTAGTGGTGACGGTCTTTAAATGTTCATTGCATATACTACTGTATGAATGTCAGTTAAAGTTTAAGGTTTTTTTGTGTGTATTCCCTTGAAACAAATCATATTGTACATATTAATTTTTGTGTGACAAGATAACATAAATTATATCAGTGACTTATAAACTTCTCTGTTGAAATTTTATGCAGGTTTTCAACTTTATGAAGGCAGTGAGTCATCGCACGATGGTCTGTATCTCCCAGTTGGAGATGGTGCACATGATTATACTATTCTACTTCAAGTTAATGTGATAGATTGTTTCATGGCTAGTACATCAGTCTTCCTGAGTGCTAAAGTGAGTACCGTGTTTAACAAGATTTGGTCTTTCCTATTGTAGTTGTAGTGACTTGAAATTTTTAGGGGTCAAGTTTGGTGTTTTATTCACTTGTAAATAGCCAAAATTCAGTACGCAGTGTTCCAAATTGATAACAGTGGATCTCCAACTATTATGTCATTCTTTTGATTTTATTTTTGTGGTTATTTTATTGTGTTTGATTCTTGCAACATGAATATTTGTTGAGAATTGAATAGTTTCATGTTTTTACTTTATGAAGTGAATAAATAAAATTAAAAATGGTATAGAAATCTTTTATTGCTTAAAGCAGAATACCAAGAGATAGTTACACCACTTTATGTGATGCCATTTAAGTTTTTTATTTTACTTGTTATTGTTTTTTCATTTTTGTTTTCCTATTCAAAATCTCAGGTCCACCCTCCAACCATAGATACTGGAGGGGAAAATGGTACTCAGGAACTACTGAACATGACATCATCTGTTGAATTCAATGTGAACACATTGTTAGCAGTAGGAGATACAGGACAAGCTGCACAGCTCATCAGTGCTCTTGGGTCCATTCTTAATTCCATTGGAGATGGGGAGGATGATGCTGAGGATAATGATGAATGGAGAGACACCAGATCAGAGGTAGGTCGATGTTGATAGTTGATAGTGGTGGTTATTTTACCTGACAGCTAAGAAAGCAATAAATACTTGTTAGTAGGCAACCAAGAAGACCGACGGCAAAATTTGTATCATCACTAATTAGTCAAAAAATATTCTTTTACATGATCGGTAATAAGAGCTTCTATTTCATTTTTTGAGAAGGGGGCGCCTCCATAACTGGTCTATATACCTTTAACCTTGCCATAAACAGTATCCTAATTTCTCTCATTAAACAATACTTGTGCAAATATTAGTAAAGAGTGTTGATTAAACTTATTCTAATAGTTTTTATGCCTCCGTTACGAAGTAGCCGGAGGCATTATGTTTTCGGGTTGTCCGTCCGTCCGTCCGTCCGTCTGTACGTACGTCCCGTTCTTGTGATCGCGTTATCTGAAGAACTGATTGATGGATTCCTACCAAACTTTAGTCATGTATGTATCTTGCAGAGCCGATGAACTGATTAGATTTTGGGGTTACGAGGTCAAAGGTCAAAGGTCACAGGGCTCATTATGTATGCAAAAAAAGCTCGTGATCGCGTTATCTCAAGAACCGAGTGATGGATTGCTGCCAAACTTAGGTCATGTATGTTACTTGCAGAACCAATGAAGTGATTTGATTTTGGGGTCACGAGGTCAAAGGTCAAAGGCCACAGCGCACATTATGTATGCAAAAACAGCTCGTGATTACGTTATCTCAAGAACCGATTGATGGATTGCTGCTAAACTTAGGTCATGTATGTTACTTGCAGAGCAGATGAACTGATTAGATTTTGGGGTCACGAGGTCAAAGGTCAAAGGCCACAACGCACATTATGTATGCAAAAACAGCTCGTGATCACGTTCTCAAGAACCGATTGATGGATTCCTGCCAAAATTAGGTCATGTATGTTACTTGCAGAGCCAATGAACTGAGTAGATTCTTGGTTCATAAGGTCAAAGGTCAAAGGTCATGGGCTCATTATGTATGCAGAAATAGCTTGTGAACACATTCTCATTAGAACTGACAGATGGATTACTATTTAACTCAGGACATCTTGCAGAGCCAATGAACTGAGTAGATTTTAGGGTCATGAGGTCAAAGATCAAAGGGTCATATATGTATATGAGAAATTGCTTGTAATCACGATATTCTGAGAACCTGTTAATGGATTACAATTGAACTTGAATTTGAAAAATTTCTTCTGTTTTGGTTTGTAAAATTTGCTCTATGACGGAGGCATCATTTTCGACTGCGTGCAGTCGAATTCCATCTAGTTTTTTTCTAACTCATTTGCCTTACCATGGTATTAAAAAACATACATCTAGTAAATTTCAGTAAAAGTGCTTTCATATCTTCAGTAGATATTCTATTTCTATTTTAGTACTTGAAACATTCTGTGATGTTAGAGCAAGAAGTGTACATTTTTTTTCCTTTTGTTAGAGGGGGAGGGGTCATTTTTATGCCTCCGTTACGAAGTAGCTGGAGGCATTATGTTTTCGGGTTGTCCGTCCGTCTGTACGTACGTACGTCCCGTTCTCGTGATCGCGTTATCTGAGGAACCGATTGATGGATTCCTGCCAAACTTTCGTCATGTATGTATCTTCAGAGCCAATGAACTGATCAGATTTTGGGGTCTTGAGGTCAAAGGTCAAAGGTCACAGGGCTCATTATGTATGCAAAAACAGCTTGTGATCGCATTATCTGAAGAACCGATTGATGGATTTCTGCCAACCTTTGGTCATGTATGTATCTTGCAGAGCCGATGAACTGATTAGATTTTGGGGTGACGAGGTTAAAGGTCAAAGGTCACAGTGCACATTATGTATGCAAAAATAGCTTGTGATCGTATTATCATTAAAACAGATTGATGGATTCCTGCCAAACTTAGATCATTTATGTATCTTGCAGAGCCATTGAACTGAGTAGATTCTTGGTTCATATGGTCAAAGGTCATGGGCTCATTATGTATGCAAAAATAGCTTTTGAACGCATTCTCATTAGAACTAACAGATGGAGTACTATTTAACTCAGTACATCTTGCAGAGCCAATGAACTGAGTAGATTTTAGGATCATGAGGTCAAAGATCAAAGGGTCATATATGTAAATGAGAAATTGCTTGTAATCACGATATTCTGAGAACCTGTTAATGGATTACAATTGAACTTGAATTTGAAAAATTCCTTCTGTTTTGGTTTGTAAAATTGCTCTATGACGGAGGCATCATTTTCGACTGCACGCAGTCGAAGTTCCATCTAGTTTGTTGATTATTTACTTTGCTTTTTTTTCGTACAACTGCTGACTGCATGTGCTCACTATAACTTTAAAGGCCCAAAATAATACTTTTGCAGACATCTATGTTATGCTCTCAGTCTTTCTCAGGGCTATAAAGGCAGATGCTTGTTCTGGTTTCATCCTGGCTGACTGGAACTGATATCATCATTGTTATGTCTCTAATTGTTTCTACCTAACCCAATATTAAGCCATTATTTTTCTTTAAATGTTGATTTCTTACTTACAAATACATGAAAACTGTACATCAAAAGATGAGGGTTATACAGTGTAAAACAAAAGGCAGTTTGGGGAGTGCAGTTACATCTATAGACGTTTGCAACAAAATAGTACAATGCTGTAGTCACTTTAACCTCATGGATATAACATGTCGTCGCTGTTTTCACGAAGTGACGGTAGTGAGGAAAATCGTAACGCAAAGTGAATGCAATTTTTTTTCACTACCGTCACTTCGTGAAAACAGCGACGATGTAAAAAGTATGTATAATCAAAACAAATGTAATTCATTGTCGGCTAAAATGAAATATTAGATAAATTTTGAGGTGATTTGATCAATTTGATCAAACTTGGGATACACCGATAGATTATAAACCTTTCTTGTTCTTCTTTTCTTCTTCTTCACAGATTCGTTCTTCTCTCGTTGACTCTGTTGCTGCCATACCGGTAGAGTCTATGTCATCTCTGAGACAGAGCTCGGCTGCTCTAGCTGTCGTAACTCACAACAAGCGAGAGATTTCTACTGATGTACAGGTAAAAAGACATGATACAATGATTCACCTCTAGATATTGTCTGTTTAAAGCCAGAAAGGCACTTACTCTGTGTAAGATTATATAATTGAAAGATTATAACATTGAACCAAAAGAAAATGGCCAAAGTGAAGTATAACAAAGACAATAGATCAGGGAATGTAAACATATTAGTATCATCAAAAATAATATCGCTAGTGATATTCGTTTGTCTCGCAATGTATGGTCAACTACATCCGCAATGAGTAATATATTTAGCATTATATTAGTATCACTTGCAAAAATCCATACTTTATCCATTAGTCTGCATTATTCATTTTTATATTTCCTTTTCAAACAGTGTTATGCCAGTATAAATCAATCTAAACTTAAATTTTAGAAATTTTGCGCACCTCTTCATGCTTACATTTTTAATACATAATTTTCCATCGTAAAAAAACAACAACAAAAACAGGTGAAAGCTGCAAATGCGCTCTCCGAGATGACATCCTTCCTGAAAGCAGAGTCTGGGTCTTACACTCAAAGTCAAGGAACCATCGAGTCGGCGGGTACCATTCTTGTAGAGGGGTTATCAAACATTTTCAGTGCTGCCAAGGAAACAGAGAGTCTTCCCTCGGCAAACAACACTTCTCAAGATGAAGAGGAATCCAAGGCACAGTCTAATAAGGTGATCCTCATTTTATCCTCTTTCACTTGAAATTAAAATTAGCTTGATTTGAATTTACAGAAATATAATAGTCTTTATGAGTTTAAAAAGAGTGCTTTCAAGTGATTAGAATATACTGAACTGAATGAATATACATGACTCCTCAATCTTCCCTCTCTCTCACATGGTGCACCCGCAAGCCTACTGTACATGTGCTACTGTTGGCAGAATTCATACTTCTTGTTAAAACTGTTTCTCTTTAAATGGTTCTAAGAATTTACGATGTGAAGATATGTAATCCTAACCCTATTCCTACATTGTTGATGGAATAAAGTTGGCAAATAGTGCTGAGGCAAATGTCACTGAAGTCAATGTCATCAAAGTGATTTTTGGATCTCTACTATATTCATTATCACTACTGGGGGGGGGGGGGGTGTTTCACAAAGATCCTAAGTTGAACTTATTTCTATGTTGGACTTAACAATTATGGAAAGCCATTGGCATCTATGAAAATATTTTATTTCAAAAGGCATAAAATGTATATTCAAATCATTCATATTTTCTATTATCAAGGAGATTTCATGTTCTTGATGTGGAATTAATAACAAGTATACAAATTCTTGGGCTTTTGAATATATATTTGTTTAAAGGCTACAATAACAAATGTCTCTCCATAATTTTTAAGTCCAACTTGGAGTTAAGTTCGACTTAGGATCTTTGTGAAATACCCCCCTGATTTGCTCTGTTTTCATCTCAAAATGAAACACTTGTCTCCTAAAGGAACTGACTGAAGCTGCTGTGTCTGCAATCAATGACATCCAAGATGCAATAGTAGCAGGCAAGATTCCCAGTGAGGAAGCTACCATCATTACATCTCCCACTCTCAGCATAGCAGTAGGCAGTATCAGCAGAGACATGCTCTCAGAGACTACATTCAGAGGTTCTAATGATGATGATGATAGTCTTGGTAGCTTTACAATGCCTTCTGGAGATGGAGTATTGGATGATACTCTAAACAGTGTCAATGCGACAGTGATTAGTATGCAGGTCAGTGGTAATTCCAACCATGTGATGATGATGATGATAATGATGATGATGATGATGATGATAATGATGATGGTGATGCCGGTCTTGGTAGCTTTACGATGCCTTCTCGTGATGGAGTATTAGATGATACTCTGAACAGTGCCAATGGGACAGTAATTAGTATGCAGGTTAGTAGTAATTCCAACCATGTATATCGAAGTGATATTTTTTTAAAAAGTGGAAAAATGTAGCTTGTTAAATACAAGCAACTCACCCCCGTTGGAAAAATAACCTACGCCAGGGATTGATAATGTTTAGCACCAAGTGTAGCATTTGAACAGAGAATTTACCAAGTAAGCTGTAAAATAACTTGTTAAAATTTGCCCATGATGCCCATTGTGAATTTACAGACAAGGGAGGTAGTAGACTAGAAACTTGTGAATGATCATTTTTAGAT
The DNA here is from genome assembly GCF_000002235.5 of Strongylocentrotus purpuratus. Taxonomy (NCBI): domain Eukaryota; kingdom Metazoa; phylum Echinodermata; class Echinoidea; order Camarodonta; family Strongylocentrotidae; genus Strongylocentrotus; species Strongylocentrotus purpuratus. Next base: position 41,515,725 of record NW_022145612.1, on the reverse strand, counting down.
GTCGTGTGAATTGATATATTTTGATGCTCTGCTCAATTTCAGATGTCGACGTTGAGATGGAACCCATTCAGTCGGCGAGCTGGAGGGGAATCTCTTAATCCTAGTATCGTAGGAATCCAACTAAAAGCAGATCAAAATACATTACAAGGTAAAATCACACATTAGATGCTTGAGATGGATATACAATGCAGTTACTTTCAAGATAGTTCATAAGAAGAAGACTCCATTAAAAAAAATGGAACTCAAAACATCTCTTAGCAGAATCTTCTCCCTAGGATCCAAGATTGAACTGCTGAAACAAATGCAATGCGGTTTATACCATCCAATATGTTATTCAGCTTTAGGTAAAAAATAGTCTTTCTTTGAGAGCGCCTTATTATTTATGATGCACATTAATGTAATGGAAACTTTCAAGCAATATCGTTCATTAACCAAGAAGTTTCATTTCTAGTTTTATGTGTTATACATTACCCTTACATTAATATATGTCACATGTATTTGAATGTATTTGAAACGATGAGGAGATCATTTCAATAGATGGCAATCCCATAGAGAAGGTAGAAAACTTTTGTCTTCCTTGGTAGTCTAGTCCCCTCGGTCACCAAGGATGTCAATAAGAGATGCACAAATCTAGCTCCCTGGGCATTTGGCAGACTGAGAAACAATATATGGACCATGCAACCAAGAGATTTCAAGAGCCTTGAAGGTCAGGATATATAATGCCCTCATTCGTCCTATAGCTACCTACGGGTCAGAGAGGTGGACTCTAAGGAAAACTGACCAAGATAAATTGGAAACTTTCGAGGTGAGATGTTTGTGGAAAATAGCAAGAGTCGCGGAACATCTCTACGACAATAAATGAGGAAATATCCAACCGCCGCCTCTAATGGTTTGGACATGTTGTACGTATGCCACAGGAACGCCTACCAAAACAAGTCCGCACCAATGACTTTACATTTCCACGGCCAATGGGACATCCTCCCCTGATTTGGAAAGACCAAATACGCCAAGACTCTGGATTAAGCCTGGAGGCTGCTCAACACCAAACCTAGGACAGAAGTGAATGGAGGCAGACCAACTGGAGGAGCGCAAGGGGGACACTCCGTCCTGTGCACTTAAGTCAAGTAAGTCATTTGAATGTTGAATAATACCTGGTCCCCTTGATATATCTATTTCTTTAATTTGCAGTCCGAAACCTGTCTGATTACATCAGTGTGTACCTACCAGTAGAAGAACCCCTATCAAAGGATCCCCTCTCTTTCCACATCACCAAGGACTTCTCAGCTTCTCTTCTTGTCAACCATTCCTCTATACCTGAGGATGGAGCCTTGCACCTGATAGTCAGAGCTGAGAATGAACCCACGGTTACCCTGTCGATCTGTACAGCCAATATCAGTATCAATGAGACAAGCTGTGTGGGAAATGCTATGGTAGTAAGATCCAGCAACGAGGACCTGATGAACACTGCTGCTAATTTCACATGGAGTGTCTCTGCGGCTGACTTGAGAGGTAGGTTTTAAAGCAGGGATAGATTGTAAATACTATAGATACGCACACTAGCTAATTAACGCAGTGACCTGGGCCCCGTCTTACAAAGAGTTGCAATTGATTAGGGCTAGTCCTCCAATATCAATCGCAAGTTTGCAGTCTCCTATCTCTTATGTACATAGTTGCGGTTGATATCACTCGCAAATAAGTTGCGATTGATATCGACTCTTTGTAATACAGGGCCCTGGTCTTTGAATTTGGCATCTTCCAGTGATAAGACCACTTGTGACCATGATCATTGTAGATCCTAACCTGTTTGTCCACCAAGTTTTACAAGGATTACCTAGGGGGTAAAACCCCAATTTTCAGGGATTTTGAGACATATGATGTTGTGAAAGGTTGTTAGGTTTTAAAGTCTTCAGGAGACCTTCCTGCACATTTTCTATGTGGACTACCTTGACAATATGCTGCTGAAAAAAATGGCCACCATGGATAACTATACTGGAGTACAATTCTGGGTATTACTTTTTAACAATAGCTTGGTTGCTAGGTATATTATTACCATGGCAACATGGACTAAGAGAGAAAAAACATTAAAATATGATGCAACTGCATCATCTGACATTACACTTCCTTTCAAAGAAGCCATCAATCTGCTTGCTGATAGCATGTCTTCTTGCGATATATTCAATTTTTCATGTTACTACGTTACTGATGCTAAGGAGAGGTATGCACAGTGAAACTGCTAATTATGTTAATGTCATATTCTTTGATTTGGTATACAGCTGCGGATGGGATGATGATCAGTCTATATGATGGTAAAGATCAGCCTGTCTATGAACATGACAACATCACTCTCTCTATTTTCATGCACACGCCACAGTGCACTTTTTGGAATGAAGACGTGCAGGCTTGGGGCAGCGCAGGATGTATGGTATGGGACTGCATTGTCATTTATGGCGCATTCAATGTTAAATAAGATATTCTTTAGTCTGCTAATAATGATCCGTCCTGTCTCTTCTAGAAATATATGATGATATGATATTTCAGCAAACTAGGTATAAAAATGAGTCTCAATATGACATTGTATAATTCTTCAATTAGTTACTCATTTGATTATAATCTCTAGAAAAAGATCAAATCTTAATTCAAACTAACTTAATTTTGCATTGTTGCCTGTGGTCTATATTATATCCCTGTTGATATTTGACTTTCATTTCGTGTATTTTCATGTACAACTCAAAAGTCAAGTTAGTTGATGTATAGTAAAAAAAAGTACCATAAAATATGTGTGGAATTTATGAAAGTACCATAAAAAAAAGTACCATGAAATTACCATGGTTCAAAACCATAGTTCTTATAGTGGATGTTAATTTTGACAAAGAACCATGGTAACCATGGTAATTCCCTAAAAGCTGATTAACTTGTGCCAGTTTGTTATTCTTCACACCATTCCCCCCCCCCTTTTTTTAAATCCTAAATAGGGCGGTCCTCTTTCAAGTCCCACCAGAACCCACTGCCTATGCAACCACCTCACCTTCTTTGGATCCTCGCTCTTCGTCCCACCAAACAAGATCAACATCTTCAAGGATGCCAAGCTGTTTCTTACCTTCGTAGATAACCCTATCGTAGTGAGCTTTGTAGCTTGCGTCCTGGCAGGCTTTGTCTTGGTGGCAGTGTGGGCAAGAAGGAAGGACAAGAGAGATGCAAGAAGAGTAAGTGTATCTAATCAGGGGGTGTTTCACAAAGATCCTCAGTTGAACTTATCTCTAAGTTGGACTAAACAACTATGGAAAGCCGTTATCATCTTCGAAAATATTTTGTAAAAGTTTTTTTTAAAGGCATAAAATGTCGATTCAAATCATTCATATTTTCTTTTATCAAGGAGATTTCATGTTCTTTGTGTGGAATTTATGAAAAGTTTTAAATACTTGAATTTTTGCTTTTGAATATATTTTATTTTAAAGCCACAAATGGCTCTCCACATTGTTGAAGTCCAACTTAGAGTTAAGTTTGACTTAAGATCTTTGTGAAACACTCCCCTGGTAGTCTAATTACCATGACCAGTCATGTGTAACACACTTACATTGGTGCCTTGGTGGATCCAAGGGGTGGGGGTAGATACTCCATGCACATCACAAAACATGTACAACACTAAAAGAAAATACCAGGATGACACGAGAGTTAGTACCTGTTGGTCACGTAAGAGGATTTTGTTTTATTGGTAATCAGTAAAAGTTATCAAACTATGGGGGGAGGCACATTCATATTTCCTGCTCCTCCGATATATGCTTAGAAATTAATGAAATTAATGCCTTATAATGATGCTTCCTTTTGCATTATTGATCAGGCTGCAGTCACTGTTTTAGAAGACAACGACCCCTACCACCAATACCTCTACAATGTCACTGTAGTAACAGGCATTCGCCGTGGATCAGGCACCACAGCAACTGTTACCCTCACACTGACGGGCAAGGAAGGTCAAAGTGATCCACACGTCCTGCATGACAGTTTCTCACCTATCTTGGACAGAGGGTCAACGGATTCATTTCTGTTGACCACTGCCAAAGGCCTTGGGGATATTCAGGCTTTAAGACTGTGGCATAACAATGCAGGCAGTAGTCCTAATTGGTAGGTGGTTGTATTCATTACATTGTTTCTGAAAGGTTATTGTAGATAATTTTGCAAATATTAGATAAAGAGAATTGTGATTGTGATTGTTTTTATAGACTGTCAATCTCAGAACAAGGGATTAAAGACACCTTGCATGATGTGAACATGACTCTTCTAAGAATTTCCTTGACACAGTTTGAAGTACTTGTTCAAATTATAGCTTTTTATACATCAAGTAACACATGTGGACGATGACAAATTTATCTAAACTCAAGATTTGTCATTGAATTAATATTTGCATTGGTTTTAATTATTTCTCTTAGGTATGTGAGCCATTGCATAGTCCATGATCTAGAGAGTGATGAGCGCTACTATTTCATCTGCAACAGCTGGATGATGGTGGAGTTTGGAGGCGTTGGTCTGGACAACACCTTCCATATAGCATCATCCAAAGACTTGCACAAATTTGGACACCTGTTTACTGCACAGACTGTACGTGATCTCCGTGATGGCCACCTCTGGCTGTCGGTCCTGATGCGTCCAAAGCACAGCAACTTCACCTGTCTGCAGCGGGTGTGGTGCTGCCTGTCCTTGCTCATGTGCTGCATGATGACCAGCATCATGTTCTATGGCATTCCGAATGATCCGGCCGATCAAGTCATGGACTTTGGGACGTTTCGAATCACCATCAAAGAGATCATCATCGGCATTCAGAGCTCTCTCATCGCCTTCCCTGTTAATCTCCTTATCGTTCAGATCTTCAGACACATCAGACCTAGTTTAAAGGTGCGAACAGCTGCTCATAGAGAGAACGACATGGTCAAATCAAAGCCTGACATTGCCCATTCACTTTCTAGTATTGACTTGGCCAGAAAGGAAGATGTGGAGAGTGACTCAGCCGACCATAATGTCACATCGACGAGCATGTCAAAATCATTCCAAAATGAGGAGAGAGAAACCTTACCAGGTCATCTACAATCACCAGAAAAGTCATCTCATCATTGGGTCGGCGGAGGAGATAGTTCTTCCACATCTTCTAAAGATGACAACCCTGGGAACTCTTCGGCTTCTTCCTCTACCACTACTCTGCCATCCCGCATCTCTTTTAATAGTTCCATGTTCCGCCAGGAGATGGATGATTTTGTCTTACGATCTGTCTCTGCAGTCATGAAAGAATGGGGCGGTGACAAGCGTTCCAAGCGCGTGGAGATATTCGGACATGGAGGATTAGACAAAGTAGACCGACCACAGAGTGAAGCAAAAGAAGACACAACTTCTCGATCAATCCAAGAGGACCCTAAACAATTGAAAGAGGAAATTGATCTTGCAGAATGTAGCAGAGATTCCCCAGATGATCTTAAGCCACCACAGATCCGTGGTGTCACTCACAACTACTACCTATACTCGCGTTTGCTGGATATGGTCAAGGGACTGTCCTTAGCAGACAGGTTCTATGACCCTGAGGAACATAAGAAAGCTTTGAGCGAGGCACAGACCATTGTCATGACAGCAATGAAAATTGACACACCTCCTACATCGCCTGATGAGTCTCTGCTCTCTGAGGATGTTTCTCTTGAAAAGATTAAGCTGAAACAGAGAATCAGGGTGAATATTATGTCTCTCATATAATAGTTTCAAATAACATCGTCAGGTTTCCACTGTAAGGATTGATTTATTCAACTTGAATTCAGTGTAGAATGCCAGTGCTTAACATACTCCAAAGATTATCTGCATGTACCATCTTGTGCAATTAATTTCAATGGAATAATAAAATCTTTAAAACCTTGTTGGGGAAATATTGGAAGACAGTTCTTAAAATCATGTGTTCGGTTGTCACAACTGCTGAACAAAAAAAACCACAAAAAAAAGAAATAGTGAGAAATGAAAAATCAACGTCATGAGGTTATTTTTGAAAATTGTAAAATATCACAGCTACGAGAAGAGAAAGATATATGTATATATATATATATATATACTTGTATAAGCTTTCTTTATTTCTTTTTCTTCTTAAAAATGCTGCAGGGTCTTCCGCATGCCTGTGTGTACATTGCTTGGCTGTTGGTGTTCTCCACTGTGCTCGCTTCTTCATACATCACAATGCTGTATGGTCTCAAGTACGGCAAACAATCCAGCATCGACTGGTTGATCTCTCTGTTTATAGCTACCTTTCAGAGCATCTTTATCACACAGCCCATCAAGATTCTCTTTCTTGCTGTTTTTGTATCTCTCATCTTCAAACAGATCGAACCAGAGGAGGATTTTAGTGATGATATTGAGGAACTTCAAGTGGGTATGTATACTATTGGTCTACACTGAGAAAAATTTATTTTTCACAAGCAGTATTAAAGATTACAGGTGTAAATAACTCCTATAGCCTTCAGCAAACTAAAGGTCACAGAGGTAATGAGAATTATGGTATTCTGGAATATGCAGCACTTTAATACATCCATAATATGTCTCTAATATAAGCACTTTATAGAAAATATATCCCATTCATTGAATTAAGTCTTGTCTACAAATTTCCACATTCCCTACTCCTAATAGTGATTATTACCCGTATCAGACATCTGAACAGTGGTTTTACAAAATCATATTACACTTGTTTGTAATCCTAAATATGAGACCATATTCAGCACGCCGTATTTTGTCATTTTCATCTATTATGCGTACGAGTACCTGCGCACTTTGTGCACACTCTAATGTGACGTATTAATCACACCAAGGCACACACTGTTTGCAGTGTATCAAAACATTTTGTCAAGCGCTGAATGCACTGTGCTAGCTGGTTTGACAAAGTTTTTTCAGTTCTTTGAGATTGTCATGTATTTGGATAATAATAACAATATTGACTAGCTTAACTTTCGGGAGATACCACATATATTGCCCTCACACTACCCAGCATATATACCGGAGTGTTGGCTCAGTCAGTAGAGCGTCCGCCTCACTACCGGGAGGTCGTGGGTTCGAACCCCGGTTGCGCCATACCAAAAGACGTTAAAAGATGAGAGTTGTTGCTACCTCGTTTGGCATTCAACAATAAGGGATAGAGCAACGTCGATCGAGCGCTGCTCAGTGGCTGTCTGGCTCACGATCAATTGGGCAAAAAGAATTTCTGTTTCGGTTTAATAAAATTTGGAGTGGACTATTAGGCATCCTGTGAAGTCTCTAGTATGGAATGTACTGTTGTATGGGGCTGAGACGTGGACACTCACTAAAAAGGACATGCAGCGATTGGAGGCGGTCAAAATGTGGTGCTGGCGCAAATTATTAGGTGTGTCTTGGAGGGACAGAGTTTCGAATGAAGAGGTGTTGCATCGAGCTCAAGAAAGGCGGGTGCTGATTCAAACGATTAGAGAGAGAGACAGAAGAAATGGCTCGGACACATAATGCGGCATGATGAGGGCTTGATGCTCAGAGTCATAGAAGGTCGTATTCATGGAAAGAAGAAGAGGGGAAGACCTCGTAAAGGCTTTCTAGACGATGTTATCACACAATGTGGAGCAACAGGGTATGAAACGATGAAACGGTTGGCTCAAGACCGAGGAACTTGGAAAGAAACTTGGAGAGACACTTGATATAGAATTTTGAATGGGTCACTGAACCTGTCCTAAACTGACAGATCACTATTGATGATATTAGGCTATTATTATATTATAATTATATATCGCCCTCGTCTTTGACTCGGGGCAATATGAATCTAGTTTGGGAAATATTATGTGGTATCTCCCTCAAGGCCAGTCCATATTATATAAGTATTCCAACTAGTTGCCATTTTACAAGTGCCCACATTGATGTTCACGTCATAACCATTTTAACACCTGGTTGGAGAAAAGCGATGTAAATCAAATGCATTGCTTAAAGACCGAGTGCCAGGAAATTGAACGCATGACCTTTACATCTCTATCAGTCAAGTATTGAAATACTTTACCATATAGCATCTCATTTCTCTAATAACGTAAGCAGACAAATATTTTAACAGTTGCATGTACTAATAAGATAAATGTTTTGTGTGAGATTATTTCTGGGTTTTGATGCTTTTGAATTCAAGCTTTCAAACAATTATTTCTTCTCTGCATGACACTTTGTGAGCAAATAGTAGCAATTACTGTTTTTTTATATGGCTCATAAGCTTCACTTTGATCTAAGATGTATCCATTTCATTTTTTCAGTTTGGATATGGTCTTTAACTTTCAGATTATCATTAATTGTACATCTAGCATTGACCTCACTACCTTGGCAGCATTTTTCTCTTATCTGAACAATGTGATAGAGTCCCTTTAAGCAAGATGTGGTAACAAAGATTTCTCAAATTTAGAATTTGAATGCAAGGAAAACGTGTCCTTTTCAAAATATGTTCTAAAGTTTTCTGTGGAGTTCTCACCCCGTGTTTTACCTCCCAGACCCCCATTTAATCATCCTCCCACTTTTGGGAAATTCCTCTGTTTCATCCCTGATACCAATCGTAGCTAATGCCCAAGAGACCCAAAGAGCACTTCAGAAACGAAGGAACACCATGGCCCATTACCAACCTCCAGCTGCTTCTGCCATCCACTCTCACCTGAGGAACAAGCAACTGAAGACCCGCATGTATTCCCTGCTGTGGCAGATTGCTGGTTTCCTATGCTTCTTCTATCTCCTCATCACCATCACCTACACTCAGAGAGACAGGCAGGCCTACTGGATGACCAGAGGAACTAAGGGACTCTTCTTCTATCACAAGAACAAGGATTACCACTTGGTGGGTCCTTATTAAGAGAGACTTTTTTTGTTAACTTCCATGCTAGCCGAACTTGTATATATTCCTTCTTTTTCTTTCTCTTTTTTCCTTTTTTTTTTTTTTTTTTTTCCTTTTTTTTCTCTCCCTTTTTTCACATTTGATTTTAGGTTTCTTGTCGGACATTGCTCATTATTGAATACAATCAGTAATATACATACCCAAAATGCTAATGAATTCCTCACTTAATTCAATCGGTTCGTCAAAAGTGAGTTTTTATTTAGAACCAAACATCTATAAGAGAAAATCATTGCATTACAATATTTAACATTTAAAGTTAAAGAAATTACACATGTGTGATTTTAAAGTTAAAATTTGATGAAATAAACAACTCCTTATCATAAAATGATGATGTATTGCTCAATTATTTTTTATATTAACAAAAAATTAGATATCGGTACAAAATATCAACATTTTAGAAGAAAATCAAGCTGTGGTAAATTTATCTAATAACATATCCAACTCTTATAGATGAACGACTTCCGTAGTTTCCTGAAGTGGGCGGACTCAACACTTCTACCTGGCCTACTAAGTGAGAATAGATGGGGAGCAGAGAAACAATCCACATTGATAGGAGGGGGTCTGAGACTAAGACAAGTCAGGGTCAAACCAAGTGAGTCATATATAGCATCAGGCTAGAATCAGAAGTGTTTAGAAAACAAGGTTCTGGGAACATGCATTGAATCAAAACATCCTGATTGATTGGGATTTACAAAACTGAATGATAATTTTTGACAATTAAAGTTTACATAAAATACATACCTTTGTTTTCATAAGATTATATAAGGTAAGTAGGTCAAAGGTCACAGATGTCAATTTCTTATTTTTTATATTTTTTTTTAGGCTTTGCTATTGCAATATCATAATCCAAACATGGTGACAGTATTATTATAGGAAGATGATCCAATTACATTTTGGGGCTAGCAGGTGACGTCAAGATCATAGTCATCAGTTGACATTTGATTATAGAATTTTTGTTTTCATTGTGATATGTCATGAATAATTTCCATTTCTTATACTGAATTTAGGGCCGAAGCATATAGAAGACGCAGTCTCATGTGTCTTCTTCTTTCTGGTTTGCATTGTAGGTTCCTGTGAAACTCACCCCCTATTTGTAGACCTGATCAATGACTGTCGAGCCCTTTTCACTCCAGAGTCGGAGGACAGAGAATTATACAATGCATCTTGGAGTCAACCCATCGTAAACATGTCTGCCTTGCTGAACTCCTCGCAAACAGTAGAAGAATGGAGTCTCTCCAACTACTCTCCATGGCATTTCTACCCGGACAAAGCCGTGGGTATGTGGGGTCACGCAACGTCGCTTCCAAGCAGTGGCTACATCTGGGTATTGGGCTCCATGTATGAAGAGGCTAAAGATTCTTTGGCAGAAATGGTGGATGCTCGATGGCTGGATGCACGAACCAGAGCACTCTTTGTTGAGTGGACATCATACAATGCAAACACCAATCTCTTCTGCGTGGTCACTTTCCTCATGGAGACCCCTGCATCAGGTGGACTGCTGAAGCTACCTGAAGTTCAGGCAGTCAGGCTGCATCGTTATGCTGCTAATTATAAACTCTTTGTCATCCTCTGTGAAATCCTCTTTGTTGTGGCTCTGTTCTTTGTAATGTATCGAGAGTACGTCAGATACAAGCCCATCGGGATCAGGAAGTACTTAAGCGACAAATGGAACTTGTTGGAAATTGCCATCATCGTCAATTGCATTGTATCTGCTGGTCTGTACATCTACCGCTATGTTATCACGAAGCAGCTCTTCAAGCAGATGAGGGATGAATCTGTTCGCTTTGTAGGTTTCCGCACTGCCGCAACCAGTGACAATGCTCTTGGCTACAGCTTGGCGGTTATCATCATTCTCAGCTGTGTCAAGTTTCTCTACCTCTTGCGTCTCAACCCTCGCATGTACCTTCTCACCTCGGTCATATCCGACTGCTACCATGAGGTCATAGCCTTCACCTTCCTGATCTTCATCCTCATACTGAGCTTTGCTTTTCCCATGACCATCATGTTCGGCAGTAACCTCCCAGACTACCGTGATATCACCAAAACGGCTCTCAACCTCTTCATCACACTGCCAGATAACTTTGTCTATGAGGACTTGAAGTCTGTCCAGCGGGAGCTCGGTCCGCTGATTCTCCTGTTATTCCAGTTCTTGAGCTGCTACCTGTTCTTAGATCTTTTGATAGCTGCTCTCAATGAAAGCATGGTGACTATCAGGAGACATCCTCCTCCACCTTCAGAGAACAGAATGCTAGGTCTTCTGCTTCTCTCAAAGATATTCTCTTTACTGGGTATTCCAGACAGGTTTCACATTAGCCTAGATTAGTGGAACAACTGTAAAGCAAACTCATACAAGTGATTTGTGATGAAACCGATTTCATGTTCTGTTATCATTACCTCTTTCTCCCAAGGCTACTTTTTTAGAACTGTAATTATCTAATGATGAATATTCTTAAAAGTTGAATAATGCAACTGAGGTTGATTTTGAATTCTATAATTGTTTATAATTTTTTTTATTCCCGATCCAAGTCTACTATATTGAAGTTCAACATTCTAAATAACTCATGTTAACACCTGATGACATCATGATTAAAGGAGGAAATTTGTTGAATTATTGAAAGTTATTTTTAAAATGTGATGACTTTTTCAATGTTCACTTACTTTTGATAGTAATTAGAATTATTTCAATGTGAATGAAAATATTTCAATGCATTTGGATAAATTAGCTTCCAACTCCGATCAATTATTTGCAAATTCATAGTTTCATGTTTCTGTCGCTTGTTTGCTATAATTGAATGAATTATAAATTTTTTAATGAAGTTTAGATTTGGAACAAGTTGGCAGAAAATAAATATATGCCTCCTCTCACGGTTCAAAAGTGTAAATAGTTGAATATTATCTACTTCGCAGCTTGAAGATAGTCATCTGAGGTCCTAATTTTAAGGAATTTACAACCAAAGTTAGTTTGAGCAAGAAACTTTATTGAAGCAATGTAGGGATATGTGTATAATTACTGCAATGTAATTTACACTATGACAGTCAAAGGTACTTGTATGTATCAACATAGACATTTTTAGGCAGCAGTTGAGAGTTGTTAAAATGATTTCAAACATAGTTTGCTCAAATGTTATAATTTTCGTGAGATTTGGTGTCCATTTGCTTCTAAATCTTGCCAATTAGACGTGTAAAATAAACAACAAAATTTCTAACATGTGATGGGAATTAACATTTTGTTGAAAAAGGCATTATGTATTGAAGTGTTCCACTATTTTAGATATATCTTCCATATAAATTGCTGCTTATTCAACAATTATGATGCCAATGTACGTGTTTTAAAATGATTGTAGTCAGTGGAGTAATGACTTCATGACTGCGGTTAGTAGATTTTGATAGTGTTTCATGACTTTAAAGAGCTGAATGTGTTCAAATTCTGATCAACATGTATGTTGTTTCATTGGATCATTACTCATGAACTGTGATATTCATGATATTTGCAACCATAGTTATACACCAATATAATTATTTTAAATGATGGAGAAGAAATTGATTTTACAGTGCCCACATTGCTTCCTGTTATCGATGAATATTTAAAAGGGATGAAATATAAATTGCACCTTTCCATTCTGATGCTATAGCCAGTGATTTATCCTGCAACTAGACAGTTATCAATTCAATAGTTTGAACTACTTTTGATTTCTATGAGAATGTATGAAAATCGGTTGATCAACTTTTATTCTTTGCTATGAACATAAATATGCTCTGTAAACTGTTTCTTGCCAAATCATTAGCTAGTTTTAATCTTTTGTTTTCTTTTAATTCTTATACTTCATTAAGAAGAAGAAATGTTTAAGAGTGTGTTTGAATTGGGCACCACTTTAGATCTGGCAAAGAATTACTGCATTTGTTAAATGGGGGATTTCGAGGAAAATATTCAGTGCAGCTAAAATATGATAATTTCTGATACAGTAAATAGTGATTACAACTATGAAATTAAATCAATAATTGGTTGGTTGTTGTCAACATGATGATAATGATGATTCACAGCATTTATATTCGGCCAAAAAAAAAAACATTCAAAGACGCGAGCTCCTCCAATAAGGTTAGCATTTAAATGTCTGAAGGAAAATGTAAGTCTGCCATATATGCTTGATATACTTCTTGTATCAAAATTTGGTAACAAATGTATTGCTGGGGGAAAAGAAATCAAGACATTTCCATTGTAAATCTTCACGTGATCAACATTCATTTTCGTTAATGTGTAAAACATAAGTATTGAAGTGAAATATGAAATGAAATTGATTTATTTAGTTATTATGTTAACCTGAAATAATGAATTTGAAATATTGTGTTATGGAAATTTTAATGAAATACATGTGTGTTAAAATTGTACTGTGTTTTCTATATTTTTAACTTCTGCAATAAATGCAAATTTTCTCATTCAAAACTTGTTTTAATTTTCCTGGTATACTGCCCTAAACATTTGTATTTGTAATTGTTATTTAGAAATATCTCTTAGAACATTAAAAACATTATGGATAGAAGAAATCAATTCATATATTATTAACATCTGTTGATCCAAATTGAATTAAAAAAATATCCATCATAAGATATGTACAGACTGGTCACTAAATTGAATCAAAAAGAAATTTTGTGATTAAAAAAAAAAAAATCAATTTCATATTATTACTGAAATTCATTTGGAGACATGAGTGATTTGCAGCTCATGTAGACATTTGTTTTCCACTAGACTAAGCTATATTTAATGTAGAAAGTGAAAAGTACTAATTCCCCATCCTCAATAGAAGAATTAATAATCCGAAGTACAATAAACTGGTACAATCTTTTTTTCTTCATTTTGCTAACAAAGTATGCCATATACATATAGATCTCTCTATGGAGTAGAGATAGTGATAGTAATTTATTGAGAGTTTTCTACTTATATTTTCATATTAGTTCAAAATCATCATCTTTAGGATAGAAAACTCTGCTTTTAATGAAAAAAATCATATAAAAACACATGATTTTTCCCTTTTTGGGGGGTTCCCCCCCCCTGGCGCTCAAGGGGGGGGGGGGGGTGCAAATTTTTAAATTTTCGAGGACCAAAAAAAATTTAAAAAATGTGCTCACTGAAAGTTTGAGTAGGTAAGAGGACACTTTTTTTTTTTTTTTTTTTTTTGGTCTCGAAATTTGAAAATTTGACATTTGGCTCCGTTGGGGGGGGGGGGGGGGAGGGGTAAGGTCACCTTTTTAGGTCAGCCATTGGAATAATTTATTTTTTTATTTTTTTATTTTTTTAATATTAAAAAAAAAAAAAAAGGGGGGGGGGGGTTAGGGAGATAATGGGGGGGGGGGGGGTTCACACACTTAAAAATACCAAAGGGGGGGGGTTAAATCCCCTCCCTGTGTACGCGCCTGTCACTGACCCATTCATTTACTTCTTGCATTATTTGAATATCTTTTGGACTGTAAACGCTTATTGTCGTGTCACCCGCGTACATAATTATAAACATTCCCTTTACTTATACCTGGGAAGATCGTTTATCTCCCGAGTCTCCAAGTCGTCCATCCAGTCGCGTGGAAACACTGCATGCTCCTCTCGGTTTCCACCGGTGGTTGACGATTCGGAAAAGATGGATGTGTATCTGGCCGAAGGTGTCGTATTATATTCTGTGCAAACAATGTGAACCCGTTCCTATTGAAATGATGAACATCGGGGCGGGCGGGCGGATCTCATCGTTGTCAATAATCACCCATCCACGCTCATTGGCCAGAAGTTTTATGCGGGCGTTCACTCTGTCCACAAAGGCGCCATGTATATAGTGGGGATTCATCTTGGCGTTGGATTAAGGTTGATATCGTCCCGGATATCATCACCGATTTGACATCAGTCTGTGCATGGACCTATTAGGGATGGACATTCAACGTGATTCTTTCTTTGATCCTATGATAGTCACCGCCTTCTGATTATGTGCATCTTTATGAGAACATTCAGCTGTTTTAACAATAACGACTGCGTAAGCATTTTCGGCCTTTGACAAAGGAGCAGTTTCCCTCTCTTGGGTTTTGTTTGGATGGTGTGCTCTGTATAAGAGTGTGTCTTAATGATCCCCAATGGGGAGCAGCAAAGTTGAAAAGCAGACGATTTTGGTGATATAAAATGTATTTTTACTGATTCGTACACTTTCGCACACCCCATGACCTTATAAAACAATTAGAAGGCCATGATCTTTATAAGCCCTGTGCGTTGCCGTACTCTCTAAAAAAAATCGAGTGATAACGGACGTCACTCCTCTGGAAAGTGAAAATGTAGTGAAAATAGAGTGAACATTTACTCTTTTCTTCTTAGAGAGCACTCTAAAATCAATCGATTTTCACTCCTAAACAAGTGATCACTGACGTCATTCCCAAGAAAGTGAAAATAGAGTGAAAATTCACTCTCTTTTTTAAAAGAGTAACTCTGGAATATTATGCGGAAATTGGGGAAAACGGGATTTTAAATCACAAACAATCCAAACAAAACCTATCTGGTAATATCAACATGTTTTTCAAAAATAGAACACAGTACACGGAACAACAATTTCCAATTATTAACCAGAACTGCACATCGATTTCCCATGATTAAATAAGCGGTTTATTATCTTCTGCGCATGTAGATTAACACGTTTAAAATCACTATCTTGATTCTGTGGCGGTGACCATCATGAGATCAAAGGCAAGAAACATGTACGGAATGTTATTGAGACGACATTGACGGAGACAATCACAATGAATTCGTTATAAGAAAACGATGAACGTCCATTCGTAATAGGTCCATGGTATGTGTGACAATTCCGTGACATAGCGACGACAGCTTCGCAACAATTCTATCTTCATCATCATTGTTCATGTTATTAGAGCCGAGATGAACAATAACGGGCTTGACACTATGAATATGACTGACAAAAAAAGTGGACAAAATATACAGTTCCTCAGGTAGACAAAGGAACATCCCTTCACTGCTATTGTGTAAAACAGGTGTCACATGCATATTCACCTTTTTACATAATAGTAGTGAAGGGATGTTCCTTTGTCTACCTAAGGAACTGTATATTTTGTCCGCTTTCTTTGTCAGTCATATTCATAGTGTGAATTGCCTTGCCAGGTATTAGACCATCAATATACGCGTTTTCTACTTTGGCACCGGGAAGTGTTTACATTTCACTCATTTTTTTTTCACTTTCAAGTTCAAATTCAAGTTCATTTTTATTCAAAACCACATAAAACATGATATAATCTTTTACATTAAAAAAAAAGAGAGACTGGTGGTATCATCGAGTCTCCGACAGGTAGAATTTGAGCTTTATTCTCTTTTTGATTATCATCAATTTCATCATGATTATTGTCAGGGAACCGCTGCACAAAACTAATCATCTGTTTTATGCAACGAGGCCCAGGTATTATCATCATGATTAGAATTGCCAGGTATACTTTGACCCAAATGTTTGCTTTTGTCTATCACGGTATTCAGCCAACTGGCGTTCAAAGGACATCTCATCAGTGACCTGGCTGCGACTATACTCTCCGTTAGAAGTAGGTCACTGTCCGGAGTCCTCGAAGCCGTCTTTTCAATCAGTGCGTCAATGGTCTTTGACATTGTTCCTTGAATAGCGTAAGCTCAGGATCCATTTTGTTACCGTAACATACAGGCTTTGTTCACCTTCGTTTCAGGTATTGGGTTGGGATAGCTATAGGTCAACCGTTGGCCCCTGTTTGCGTAGACCTTCTTCCAAATAAGCCAGGATGTTCGCCTTCTCCGCCTTCTGATATAATAAGTAACACCGCTGGTATCATGTACCATGTTATATTGTGTTTCAAAATGAAATGGTGAAAAATTGATCGGTTTAAGTAGGGGTATATTCTTACAATTAAGATTGTTCTCTACAATTTCATTGTCAATGTCACTGCTGCCGCTGAGCGGTAAATCAGATTGATGGCTAAACGAACGCTGGAGATTGTAATTCCTTTTGGCAGTTTGAAAATATAAGTGTCATTAGTGGGTTTCCTTTACTTTTGTTCGTTGCGACAGAAGTGGGGGTAATTCTGATATAATCTTAAATTTCGTCACGTTATGCTCAAAATTATGTTATATTCAGTAATCAGACATTAAATACCTTGTATCGATGAGGGGCAGGTAGCACCACCCCCCCCCCCCCCCCCCCCCCCCTGAGCAAAAAAAAAAAAAATGGCCGGGGCCCATTTTCATTTTTTTGTATAAAAAAGGTAAAAAACGTTACCATCTTTATAAACCTGTTTTTTGGCCGGGGGGCAGGGCCGGCGCACCCCCCCCCCCCACTCCCCTCCATGGAATCCGCCCCTGATCACACGTGTTACACTTGGCGCCCGATATGGGCCCTACACTCAAGCTGACTTTTGAGAGCACAAAAAGCCCATCATGACATGTTTTTTAGGGATGCCGATTTTTGTTTTTTCACATTTTGACACATACTCCAGCGAGTTGCGCATGCGCGATCACTCAGTCGCGATCATCACTGCAATATACAGCTGGCTGGTGTACGCTGACGAGTATAGGCGCGCGGTATACGGCCAATACATAACATACATAAAACAGCACTGCACAAAATATCATCAGCTGAGCTAGCTGAGCTGAACTGCGTAAAGTTCATATTGCTACGTTGTTCAATCATGGCTGCTGCCAGTACCTTGCAATCAATATTTGACTGGCGAAAAGGCATCACTTGCAGGTACTGTAATGATCTGAGAGTATTATTTAGGAAAGTTACACATTCATCCGATTACAATTTGCCTTTAGTTTGTGTATTGACATGAAAAGGGTCGACGATTGTTGATGTTTAGTGTTGAGAGTCTGACCTCAAAAATTGTCAACACAGGCCAAAATCTAACCTGTCGGCAGTCAACGCGTACGCGCAATAGAAAGCAGTGCAGAGGCAGAGTTTGTTTACAATTACAATATAGACCCTAGATCTATTTGAGAATCCTCCTGCGTTAGCTTGTTGTAGCCCAGATTTTCAAGTTAAATAATATTACTGAATTGTTCATTTTAATTATATAGATCTAGCATGTGTGTTCATTAACTAGCTAGCTAGCCTAGGGCCCTTGTAATACTAGTTTACTAAAAATACTAAATTAATGTGTGTGAAGAGATAATCGGATAGCATTTAAAGGGAGTGTATCATGACAAGGCTATGTGTCTTTCCTGTGGCCCTACTCGGGGCCAATCGGGTACACGACTACAGACGACGCGACCGTAGCATTCATGTGCGTGCAACATACGCAAAACCAAAGCGTGGGGCCTGGGGAGAACTTCGGTCTGTTTTGCGAACGCTAGCACCGCTGACCCAGTTAATCAAGTCCATTCGTTTACGTGCAGTTGTCCAAAAGAAGACGTAGATGGCGTTAACCAGTATTTGCCATGATACACTCCCTTTGGCTTTAACTTAACCAAAAACTCTTAGTCTTGGTCAGATTCCGAATGAGATGAGGGATGGTCCATTGCTGGCGCTAGTTCAGAAGTGTATCCAAACTTTGAGCCGTGGCCCTGGGCCTCTGGTATATATATCCACACCGGAGTCACAGGTCAAAGTTTGGATACATAGATCTAGACTGTAATTGTGATAGAGTTTGTCTTTGATTTTGAGAAAATGACAGGAACACAAAGCTTTGCAATGGGTGTTATTGCAAATAAGAAACCACCATTCAATCTGCGCAGCTTGGTGATAGTACATGTATCAACATAGGAAGGTCAAAGGTCACAGAGTTCAATTTTTAAAATTACAGGTTTTAGCCTTGCTAATTGTGATATCTTGAGAACCATGAGAAGGATTAGTCTCAAACTTGTTGGTACATGTAGTATGTACATGTATTAGATAGTAACATTTTTATTTCAGATAAGTAGGTCAAATGTCAGAGAGATCAATTTCTGAAATTAAAGGTTTTTAGCCTTGTTATCAGTTATCACATTATCTTACATTTTAGGGTCATTAGGGATCATACATGTAGTTGTTGATTGACATTTGATTAAATAGACTTTTTTAAATTTCATTGTGATATGTCACAACTAATTCCTTTCATTTCCTATACTGAATTTAGGGCGGAGGCATATAACAGACACAGTCAGTTTTCTTGTTTCAATAATGATATAAAACATGGATCAACACAGAGCATGATAGAAAATGACTGATTATGCATATTATTCCCCTCTTTTAAATCAGATGCATTTTTCAGAATATACCCAGGATTCAAGCATAATGAGTTACAAGTAACAAAATACATTATTAGTTTTCAGTTTATATACATTTTGGTTGCCTTTCTTGTTTCCTCATTAATGGTATTTAATGTCTGGTAATTGTTCTCTAGAAATTGTTCAAAAAAGATGATGGGAAGCAAAGTTATATGGATGGTGACAATTTGAAAGAAGCCCTCATCTAAATTTGAGGCCTTCATGAATTTGTACCATGCTACAAATATAGCTGTAAAAAAATTAAGTTCTTAAGGCTATAAATTATGAACTTTAGTTTGTCTTAAAATTCATAGAGATATATTTTCTTACATCTTTAGCCAATTTATATAAAAGTGAAAATAAAAACAACAACAATAATAATGATTATAATAATAAATCATGTACATGTACTATGTACATGTAAAGAATATTGGATAGTACCTCAATGCGTGTTGTTTTATGGAGTGCATTACTTTGATTAATCCATGCTACTGTAGATCTCACCTTGATAGAGGCTCAGAAGGGTCAAGTTTAAACTAATAATCCCTGGCCTAACTAGTTCATGGAGCTTACTTCCTTCTCAATTCCCACTCTATCCACACACTCTTGCATACAGTACATTTAAACCACTGTTTCTGGTTCACAGATGATACCTATATACAGGAATATTTAAAGAAAACCCTGATAAGAATTATTATGATGTGTTTTAATTGGGATCCTTGTCATTCATGATCATCGTAAGGAACTTGAACAAATATATAATACATGAGCTGTGTTTACGTGTACTGTTGTATATAGGATGAAGGTTTGGCATCTTGTGAACTCATAAATGACAAAGAATATGTAATATAATGACAAAGAATATATAATATAATGATAAAGAATATATAATATGACAAAGAATATATAATATAATGACAAAGAATATAAAAAATAATATAATATCATCGTGAAAAAAAAAAAAAAAAATAATAATATAATGACAAAGAATATATATATCCTGCCATGTAACATAAATAATTGGCCTGCAGGAACTACATGTACATTGCAATTAGTTACTCATTGGATTGAGTCTTTTTTCTTGAGAGTATCATGTTTTGTTCCTGAATATTTAGAGAAGTTAATAAAAGAACAAGAACTCTCTTAATTACAGTGGATTATTTTTAGTCAGTGTCCACACTAGACTCCACACTATTTATACTATGGAGGAAACTAATTCCCCCCATTAGATTCACACACTTTGCCAATATTTATTTTTAGAGCAAGAAATTGCTATTATTACAGGCCCTGTAATGATTTAGTTTAACATCAAAATCACAACCCCACTTTGAACAAATACGACAAGTACCTTTTCCATGCTAGAAGTGTATTAGCATAAAATTCAGTAGATAGTGGATGAGCATTTTTCTTAGACACTGAATTGTATGGATTCTTATAAAAAATGTTTTCTTTGGAAAGCTGAGAAATAATGTAAAGGGCAATGTAATAAGGTAATTTGTATGAAAGTAGAAAAATAAGACAAACAGGGTGGTGAATGTTTGCAATAAATTGGACCGATAGTAAGAGAGTTATGAATGTCTGAATTATGAGGTCACCATCTTTGACAATTTTATCCAGTGATTGTGAAATAATCATGGACAACCCTCCCGTTTGCCGTGTAAAAAAATATGATTTTCTGCCAAGTGCCTTCTTGCTTGGGGCCTTGGGGTACTAATGAAAGTAAAGTATGGATAACATACATTATAGGTCCTCTAAAAAGAAAAGACCCTCTTGAGTCATTTGGAAAAAGTGACATCATTTCATGTATTGGAACAAATGGGAAAGTTGTCTGGCAGTACATCAACGTGACATTACCCATTTAACCAATTACAAGTTCTCATACGGTTATTAGCGATTACAAATTTCAAAACTCATAAATTTCTTACGATTATCTGCTTCTCTGAATGTTCTGCTCACTTTTAAAGTCGTTTGCTCTTAAAGGAAACCTCACCCCAAGAAATAACTTAACTTATTCTGAGAGATTAATTATATTCTTGCCCATTAATCTACATGTACAAGATTCCGCACTGAAGTGTATTATAGAAGCATACATCAAGAATAATGTTTAATTTCTCAGCACGACATGGGCGTCGCCATTTTCTTGATAACGTGACGTACTACCGATATGTGAAGTCGTTTATCAAGTAAAGGTATTCAAATGCATAGATGCTTCCATCCCAGGTGTGTGTGATAATGAAGCATTTCATTCACCTACTATTATCCTTGCCAGAACACATTGCATTAAATAAGCTGGTGGTCTTCTGGGGTGAAGGTTTCTCATAAATAAAATAGATTTTTCAACTGCTATATTTTCGTATTTTTAAATGAATTAGTAATACAATTATTCCCCTGTAATATATTTTTCACCAACTACAATTTTTATCTTCTCAGCTATGATTTTTCCTCATTGAAAAGTAAAGGTTTTGTTATTGATTTTAAAAAATCTTTCCAACTAAAACTTGGTGCATTATACATGTACATGTACAGCTTCAACTGGTACATCACATTTTAAAGAAAAAAATGGCTACCCCATGTCATGCTAAAAGGCATTACATCATGCCAAGAATGTCTTCATTTATATATCTCTTATACAATTGCTTAAGGAATATTGTACATATTAAGCTAGGGCAGGAATACATCTCATTTTTCAGAATACCTACATTTATTCTTCGGGGTATAAGGTTTCCTATAAGCCTGGATTTTCTTGTATAATGAAAACATTAGTGCAAGGAGCTGTACACTATGTGCTTACCGGTACTTGAGATGTAGACCTACTATTCAAAGCAGTATGACATACGGGTACACATATTGTGCATACATTAGCATGTACATTACACAAATATTTCTTTTAGTATGTAATGAGTTTACTGTACAATGTACACTTCCTGTAAATCGTTTCCATCTAGGTCTTGGCTAAGCAGTAGTGTGAGTATGTACAGTTTACACACTCTCAAACACACACCCCCACACACATGCATTCTTAAATACAACCCACTAATTTTCAAGGAATCAAAATGTACAGTTCAGGACATTTGGGATCATACAGGCTTACTTGTATCTAGATTAATCTTGTATCTAGATTAATCTTCTCCCTAGAATCATTGGAAATGAAAAATATGAATGTCCTATATACCATGGCCTTGTCTTATAAACAGTTGCGATTGATCGCCACTTATTTGTGATTGATATCAACTGCAAGTGCAACTATGTACATGTACATACATGTAAGAGATACATGTAAGGGACTACAAACTTGATTAGAGGACTTGCAATTGATTCAGATCAATCGCAGCTCTTTGTAAGAAGGGAGCATATATGCTATTTTAAAAATGTAGCATGTACATGGTGAATAGTTATTATGTATTCACAATTAATAGCCTACATAATACATGTACGTACATGTATATGATAGATAGGGTAGTCTTATAGAGCAGATTTGCAAAAGGATTTTAAAGTTTTATTTTGGGTCCTCCTTGAAGTCTGAAGAAAATATTTTGTTATTTCATGTAGGTATACATGTACAGTATTGCACTGATCTTGCATACTTGTAAAAGATAACCATGTGTTAGCCACAAATATCTCTTTTGAATCATACTTGTATTGATTAAATATTGTTGCTGTTTACATTAAGACTCACTGTATACATGTATGAAATGAAGAGTGGCAACCAAATTTTTTTCTTCATGAGAGTGTTTATGTAACTGTATATTATCAAATATTTTAGTGGAAACATAGTTCCAGAAGATACTTCATTTAAAAGAATTTTCGGTAGGGTGTAAGTCTTGTTATAATACATGTATACCTTACAGGTTTTGAAAAGTTGTTGAAATGTTTTTGTTTCATTCTTGATGTTTACTTATTTAATCCACAGATACTTTCTGCACGGTCTGTGCAAGGAAGGAGACGGGTGCCCCTATGCTCACAACAGATCTAAATCTGTGAAGAATAATGTATGTCGCTACTACCTCCAAGGGAAATGCCACTATGGAGCCAGCTGCAAGTAAGCAAAACCATTTGCCATTGTCAGTCCATTCTTAAAGTAGTCACCCCAAAGAAAATTCACGACAACAGATAATTATGGACAAATTATATATGGATGGACAGATTTTCTTTTGAAAAACACGAATAATTTGCTGAAGAATCATAAAGATATCATGGACAGGAGTGAAATGCTTTATGGCTCACATGCGACGTCTCAAATGTGACGTCACAAATCTTGATGCTCTACGAAGGACGGCTGAAGGCAGAAAATTTGAATCTCAAAATTAACATTTTTGAGAGATGATAACTGAGGGCCCAAAACATATTTTGAAGAGGGAAGTTGTTATATTTGATCAGTAAGGCTTTCCCTTCGCAATGATATGAATTTTGCATCAATTGAAAACACTTTTGGTTCTTCGGATGACTACTACATTCAGGAGTGATGGGTTATAGTGATACATCATACACCCCCTGGGGATGAGTATGCATATAACATGATTTTTTAAAGATTTTCTAATTGAGATGATTTGCAAGGTACACATGCAATTTAGGATTTGTGTAATGCACATATACATGCATGTGTATAGACCTTTAAAATGCCCTTGATATGGATTTCCATCCTTTATACTTCCCTACTGTAGCCTTTATGTGGTTTTCTTTTAAGCTCATGTCAAGGCTTTTAGTAGGGACCTTTGTTTGGATATACATTTAGGTGATCACCTGGAATTCCCTTTTATTTGGTGATTTCATCATGTGTACTTTGTACATCGCTCAGATATTCTAAAGAGTGATTTAGAAGTTCATTATGAGGAACACGCATTGTAAACTTATATTTAGTAGCATTAAGATGAACCAAACAGTTCCCACACAAACAATGGTAGAAAAGTTGTTTAGGATAGTGACATAAAACCTAGGTTTTTTAGCCTAATGTTTTTTTTTAATTTTTTTAATTTCTTTTTTTAGGGGTTCAGTCAAAGAAGTTTAATCTCAAACCTTTTCCGTTGTTCCAAGACTATTGCTTGTGTGCAACTGTGTGTATGTGTGACACAGGTCTACTGTGGCAGACTACATGTTTGTTTCATTTGCCAACCACATCTTGTAGAGAGTTAAGTTAATACTGGTGGATGTTATGTTGAGGAATATTAATAAATAAAATACTCCTTGGTACAGGTTCCAGCATGTAGTCCCTACCAACAACAACGCCCCCCAGAAGAACATCTCACCAGCTCCTCTACCTGTGCAAACTAAAGGGACTGCCATAGAGAGCAAGATGACCACACTGCACTTGAACGGCCACAACTCACCCACTGACAATGAGGCTAGCAAGTACTCCATGAAGGATCTCATTCATGCCAAAGAATTTGTCCCAGGTCAACCTTTCCAGGGCACCTGTGAGTTCAATTGTTATGAAATATTACTTATTATTATTAACACTGTACTAACCCTCTAACATGCAAAAAATCCTTTAAAATATCAACCCACAACGATATTCATTGTTTTCTTGAAGGCATCACTGTGCGACACCCTCTAACTGTAAATTCTCCCCACCATTTTTTAATTTTCCCGACCGTTTAAAAATCTATCAACACTTAAATGTCTGAAATGGTATATGGAGCCAATACATTGCTTTAGTGACGATTTACATTCACCTAAAATGTAATTAAATTGTAATGATATAGTTGGGAGAATTAAGGAATCGATCAGATCAGTTTTCCCCAATTTTGTCCTTAATAATGGTCTGTTTTCACTCAAACTTTCATATCGTCTTTAATTGTACATCTAGCATTGAAGTCACTACCTTAGCACAATTTTCTCTCATCTGAACAATGTTACCAAGTCCCTTTAAATGTGGCCTGATTGGGTTAGTATGATACACCTAACTAATTGCAGTTTGGTACCCTTGACTCAGATACAGTACATGTCTTATGTATCCCCATCTTTATTATGCAGTGCCACCATCGTACAGTGCAACAGCCAAGAAGAACGGTCAGAGTGATGCCCTTGTGATATCCACAGAGCCTCCCACGCGCCGGGGACCTGGGAATATCTTATGTCCCTATGCAGTGAAGGGTACCTGTCGTTACGGAGCCAAGTGTCTGTACATGCATGGTGAAGTGTGTGATCTATGTGGAGAAGCCTGTTTGATGCCGTATGATGAGGAACAGAGGAAGAACCACAGACTGGTAAGATACTTACATGGTGCAGAATTTACTTATTTTGAGAAAATAATTGAAATTTTATGTGTGATTGAGGCATAAAGGTTGCATCTTACATAATTCAAAAGGTAATAAAGTAGATTTTGTCTAGTGCTACTACAGTGAAACCTGTATATAAAGACTGCTCAAGAAAAACATGAAATGTGGTCTTTATGTACAGGTTTCAATGAGAAACCATATTCTAGGGAAACAAAATGTGTAGTCTGTATAGACAGGTGGTTTGACTGTCTTTAGAACTGACTGTCAGCAGATAACATGGTTAGCAATTTAAGGCTTAATTTAGAGAATACTGGTTGTAAAGACATTCTTTAACATTGGTCTTCACAGTGAATGGGATCAATTGATAGTTTTATACTTGAAGTAAGAATCAGTCTTGGGAGGGTCATCAATCTCCATGTGATTTTTTTTTTCTTCTTCAATTTTGCAACCATGTCAAAGAATGTTCCCTTGCTGCAACAGCAAGGATTATCCAAGAAATTGTCACTCCTTGTGGAAACATCGTGCTCATTCATGAAATACTTGTCAGATCAAACAGCAAAAAGATATATCAACTAATCGTGCATGTGAAAATTGATGTTTTTAATTTGCTTGTCCAAGAACAATTGCCCATCCATCCATCTCCCATCTTTGATTAGAATGTTTCACTTGATTCCTTGTCTTCTTTGGTTTGGTAGACTTGCCTTGAGAAGCATGAGAAGGAGATGCAGGAAGCGTTCCTGTACCAGCAGAGCATTCATCTGCCACCTTTGATAATAATAATAATAATAATAATATTCCGCTTATATTGCAACTATTACAATGTCTCTAAGCATTTTACAGATATACTATTACTCTGGTCATTGGATTCAGTGCTTGCCAGCACACACTGTGTGCACAATCTCCACTCCCTGGGGAGCATTCCAGCAAGGCGTTAATTCACTTGATTTATTGTTTTCTTTGGTTTGGTAGACTTGCCTTGAGAAGCATGAGAAGGAGATGCAGGAAGCCTTCCTGTACCAGCAGAGCAAGGATATAGTCTGTGGTATCTGCATGGAGGTGATCATGGAGAAATCACCCAGGGAGCGTAAGTTTGGTATCTTATCGGACTGTACTCATCCTTACTGCTTGGATTGCATCAGGAAGTGGCGCAGTGGAAGGCAGTTTGAAAAGACTATTATCAGGTAATGGTATTACCAATATTCTGGGGGGGGGGGGGACAAAGATCCTAAGTCAAACTTAACTCTAAGTTGGACTTAAACATTGTAGAGAGCCCTTTGTAGCCTTAAAATAAAATATATTCAAAAGCAACAGTTGAAATATTTTAGACTTTTCATAAATTTCACATCAAGAACATGAGATCTCATTGATAATAGTAAGATTAAACGAGAACTTACCGTTTGAAGTTTGATCTTTATTTTATGAATATTTAGGAGGAAGTTATTACATGAGATCCCGCCAAGCGCATGCGCAGTCAATATTCAAAGCTACAAATGTGGCTACTCTCAATAGTAAGGAACAGGGAACTTACACTTAAGTTTGAAGTTTGGGTGGGTGAGGAGGGCATGTAATAACTTCCTCCTAAATATTCATAAAATAAAGATCAAACTTCAAACGGTAAGTTCTCGTTTAATCTTACTATTTTATTTCATATTTCGTCGTTCGAAATTACATGAGATTTTGAAGCATAGTAGTCACATTTGGAACAACCAACATGTACGGAAAAGTGAACACTGATTATGCAGATTGAATTGAATGCTTCTAATCAATGACTCACCATATTTGACATTTATTGTAGTCTGTTCATACATGTGGCAAAAACATTTCACACAGAAGACGTCCATATATAAGATGTCATAATGTTGCAAAAACATTGTTCGTTTCTGTATCTAGTTTATTCTAGACATCTGGTTTCTTAATCCCAGTTCTATTAAATAGACAGCTGGTCTCTTAATGCCAGTTCTATTGAAAAGCCTTCTGATGCAGTTCTTAAAGCAGTGTGCTATCTTGTAAGACTGCCTGGGTAAAGTTTCTCTTGTTTTCAAAAGGTTTCCTGTAGAACTTCCTAAACGTTTTCTCTGAAGACCATCCTGCTCGGGCTAGGATCTGGTCCATTGGAAGTGCTGCCTTGGCAGCTGCTGAAGTTGATGCTGCCCGCGTTGAATGAGCCTTATAAACGTTTGTATCCACACCTGCTCTTTGCAAGCAGGTCTTGATCCAGCGAGATAAGGTTTGAGTTGTTACTCTATTATGAGGTCTGGTGTAACTTACAAAGAATGAGTTCTCATTCCCACGAAGTGGTCCTGTGCGCTGGACATAATGTTTCACATATTTTACAATACACAATCTTCTATCAGGTGGATATGCTTCCAATTTAAAATTAAAATCGGTATTTCCTGGTTTGCTTTGCTTCAAGTGTTCATCCAAATGAAAAACCACAAAGCCCCCTTTCAGGGTCATCTTGTTAGTCTTCAATATATGCAAGGTTTGCACTCTCTGTGCCGATACAAGAGCCATTAGCATACATACTTTGAGTGTTAAATCTCTGAGGTTTAAGGAGTTTACTGGAGACAATTTTCTTAGAAAATTGAGGACTGGACTAATATTCCATATTTCTGTATATCTAGGTACGACAGGTCTGAGTTGAAAAACACCTCTCATCAGTCTGGTTATAAGTGGGTGAGTACTTATTGTCTGATTACTGTCAACGAGAATCAGAAAAGTGGATAAAGCGCTACGAGCTGTATTGATCGCACTGTAGCTAAGGTTCCTGTCATGAAATAAACTACTAAGGAATTCTAGTACCGTTTCCACCTCGGCTTGGAGGTAACTCGTATTCCTGCTGTGGCAAAATCTTCGCCACTGTGTGATGTACACTTGGTACTGCTTGCAGGTTGATGCTCTCCATGAAGCTGTAATGATATCCACTGTTCGTCTGCTTAGTCCCCGATTCTCAAAATGTTGCCGCATAACCTGCAACATAAGAGGTCAATATTAGCATTAAGAGGGTGGGTGGTGTTTAACACAGGAAGGAGTAGCAAATCTTCTTGCCTCTGGATAAACAGTGGCTCTCCTTCCATCATGCTAACCAACTGAGGGAACCACGCCTGAGTAGGCCAATTAGGGACCAGAAGTAACCCTCTAGCTTTATCCTCTCTGATTTTTTGCAAGCATTTGGGGATCATACAGAACGGTGGGAATGCATAGAATGCAAAAGGTTTCCAATCTAGCGTAAATGCGTCAACTGCAAAAGCCCCAGGGTCTGGGTGCCAAGTGACATATTTCTCTACTTGAGCATTTAGTCTCGAGGCGAACAGGTCTATTTCTGGTACACCAAAGTGGGAAACTATTCTATCGAACACTTGTCTGTTTAGTTTCCATTCTGTTCGATCATTAAATTTCCTGGATCTTTCATCTGCTATAGTATTGAGCCGACCAGGTACATGGGCTGCGGAGACCCAAATATTTCGAGAAATGCACCACTGCCAAATTTCTCTCGTCATCTTGTCACACATTGCGGACTTGCAGCCTCCCATGTGATTTAAATAAGCCACTGCAGTGGTATTATCTATTCTTACCATCACATGAACGTTACGCTTATTCATGCAAAAGGATTTTATCCCCAACCCAGCGGCTAGGGTTTCCAGGAAATTTATTTCATTGTTTCGTGCCCTTTCTGCCTCAAATTCATTCCAACGACCCCCTGTTTGCTTCTGGAGGTCAGTAGCTCCCCATCCAAGGCCACTGGCATCTGTGTGCAATTCTAAGTCAGGTTTTTTCCTAACAATTGGGGAGGAAGCCATAGAAACATTGTTCATCCACCACTTTAACTCCTCTTTTGCCTCAAGGGACAACTTCATCTTTCTGTCAAAATGACCCCTGTTTTGTCTGAGGGCTGCAATTTTGTCCCTTTCCATTGATCTATAGTATAAGGGGCCATACTCAACCGCAGGGAAAGTTGCTATGACCTTCCCAATCACTCGTGCTACCATTCGTATTGATGGGAGGTACGTGCCCATTAATTCACGGCATAAATCTTTCACTTCTTGTGCCTTTGTTTGAGGCAATTTAACAATCATACTCTCAGTGTTAAGAATGAAGCCAAGAAAGGCTAGTTCACGTGTTGGGATGAGCACTGATTTTTTAGTGTGAATGAGGAATCCTAATTCTGAGAGGATCTTGGTTGTTGCACTCACACTCTCTTTCAGCTTTTCTTTTGTTTCACCAATAATTATGGTGTCGTCCAAATATCCTATGACTGTATGACCTGCTTGTCGCAGTTCGGCAAAGACTGGCTTCAGCAATTTTGTGAACAGTCTGGGGGCTGTGCTGAGCCCATTAGGTAAGGCTGCAAATTGCCAGCGCTCACCCTGCCACATGAACCTCAAGTATTTTCTACTATTTGGGTCTACTGGAATGGAGTAATAAGCATCTTGGAGGTCGATTGATGCAAGATAACAGTGCGGAGAAATCAAGTGCTTGGCAGTGTGGATGTTATCCATCTTAAAGTGTTGTACATTCAGACTTTGATTAAGCTCTGATAAGTCTAAGATCATACGAGTACCCCCATCTTTCTTGGGTCTCGTGAAGATGTTTGAGAGGAATTCTCCCTCTTCAAATGAGCAAGGTTCTATTACGTTTTTTGCTTGTAGAGCCAAGATTTCTTTAGTAATCTGATTTATTTCTAAAGGGCTCTTTTTGTAACCGTAGAGGGGCTTATTTCTTGAGGGAACCCCTTTCGAATAATCAAATTCGATCTCATAGCCTCGCACTGCCGATAGCAGAAATAGATCTGACGTTAATTCACGCCATCTACGATAGAAATATATCAATCGACCTCCAACAGGCACATTTGAGATGCATTCTTGTTGTAATGTACATGAAGTAGAAGGAGCAGTAACATTCTCACAATATTCATATGTGCTACTTACCTCTTTGGGTAATGGTGTAGCTATTTCCTCCTTGCTGCCTGTGGCCGCTGGAAGGATTGGGTCTGTTTTCCCATGCTCATCGTCTGGGTGTGAGGCGGAGCTCTGTATGGTCTGCCTCGTTGGGTTCGCTGGCCTAAAAAAGGCGTGTTGTAGTTCCCACTTGCGGGCCTGCTACTTGGAAAAGTTTGTGATGTGCCGGTGGCACGGTTCCATCCTTGTCTGCGGTATTGAAAAGTGCTGGACGCTTGCGTCCTGTACGGATGGTACTGGGGGCGGGGTGTACGTTGTCCACGCACCACGCCAGATGCAGCTTTTTGTTGTTCTGTAAGATCTTTGACTCTCTTTGTTAAGTCATCGCCAAATAAGTACTGACTCACTGGTGTGGCAGGTTTGCAAAGATGTGAGTACTTGGCATTTAAGTCTGGCTTAATCTGATCTTTGCGTAAGCAGTTGATTTCAAAGTTTGTGTTACACAGCAATGCCAATGCATCCTGTTGTGTCTCAGATAGGCTATCGGGGGACAGAGTTTGAATAAAAGCTGTGAGTCCCCTTGTCAAAGGCTTTTGGATTCTTTGCAGTTTCAAATCACGGCTTCTCGTTTGCGAGGATAGGTTTTCCCATATTGCTGCATTCACTTTGGGGCAACACAGTGGAGTACAATTGCTTGGAGGAGGGTATTTCCCTCCAGCTTCCTCCAACACATTTTCCTCTAGCTGGTGGGACATGAGGTACATGGCAGACTTTGCTAAATCATCGTGGATCGCGCCACCAACCCCAGTAGGGATAGCAAATTTCTGAGCCAGGGCAGGAACTTTGTCCTCATTCTCCTGGTCTAAACCTGGTGCAACAGTTTCGTTGACATCACCCTCATCCATGCTGCCAATGTCATATGACGTAGGGCATTGGCCCATGTTTCCAGTGTCAATATGCTCAAAATCATCATCATCATGTTCAACTTCACGAAATCTCACGTTCGTCGCAGCTGTATATGCTGTCGGTGGTGTATCCCCTGTGGGGCGAGTTGCAGATTGACAAGGCAAAAAATCCACCATTCTCTCCATTAAGGATTCCAATTTGTCAAGTCTTCCTCGTAAATCCGTGAAGTCCTCCTTTTCTTCAGGCTTTTTGCCCTTCTTTTTAGGCCCAGAGTTCTTAGACTCATTCGAGGCAGGCTTTGCCAAGACACTTTTGCGTTTCGTATCGGAGGATTTCACTGCCGATGAGCGCTTTGGCTCAGGCTTCGTAGAGGGGCCCGCGGCGGTTTCGCCCGGGGAAGTTCCGGCTTTAGCCGTGCTCAGCGTTTCGCTGGTTTTCTGCTTGGTGCTGCCTGACGGAGACGCCATCGTGTACGTGGAAATCGGAACAAAACTTCGATTTTTGATATACAAACAGCACAGATTCTCAAAAGTCTTCCAAAAACATGAAAAAGGAGAGTTTCTCTCCCTAATGAAGTATTTTTTCGAAACCGGTGGTCCGAAAAAACGCCGAAAATTAGGTATTTTGACTGCTGAGGGAAAGTTACTTTCCCTGTAAAATTCAATTGCGCGGCGAATTGACTGCGCATGCGCTTGGCGGGATCTCATGTAATTTCGAACGACGAAATATGAAATAAAATAGAAAATATGAATGATTTGAATCAACATTTTATGCCTTTTAAAACAACTTTTACAAAATATTTTTGATATAAAAGTTTCGATATTATAAGTTCAACTTAAAATCTTTGTGAAGCACCCCTCAGGCGTTATGTCACCACAGATACAGGGTTATGGTTGCAATCTGATTTTAAGTTATTTTTAGGGTTATAACACCATCAGAATCAGACTTAAGTTAGAGTAGGAAATCGATGGTAGCCTTAATGTTCCCTAAGCATTTATTGTCCAACCCTGTCCTTTGATTAGTATATATCATTCATTGTCTGTTTTAAGAGATGGAATTCCATGAATTGTAATATATAAATATATATATATTGATAGTCTTGATAGTATATGATTAAAAAAATGAAGACAGAGAGGCCTTAAGTTACTAGAGTTTATAAGGGTACATACATGTACCTTTAGCTAAGTTATGCGTAATATCTAGATGTCAAGTATACCTGTGATGATTAGATGCACAGTGAAACCTGTCTATAAAGACCACCCAAAGGAAACAAGAAAAGTGGTTTTTATAGGCAGGTGGTCTTTATGTACAGGTTCCTTTAGAACATGTTTCAATTATAAACTATTTTCAAGAGAAACAAACAAAATGTAGTCTTTGTAGACTGATGGTCACTAAAGCAGGTTTGACTGTATTAAATAATAACATTTTTGTCTCTTGATATGTTCTACAGGGGATGCCCAACATGTAGGAAGATGTCCAATTTTGTGACTCCTAGTGATTACTGGGTGGAGGATCCTGAGGAGAAGAAGAAGCTAATTGAGAACTACATTGCTGCTCTGAGGTAAGTATGAAAGGCATTGATTGTCAGATCTAAGACTTTTGTTACTGCATTACAGCTGCCTGCTATTAATTGATATTATACATGTTCCAATGCCAGGTATGGGTCATTCCATGTCAAATCACCCAAAAAATCTGAAAATCTTAACCCGACCATTTTTTATTTTGATGAAACTTAGTGTACTTGTTGAGTGTGATCTCACAGCACCAAATCCAAAATTTTAGGTCAATCGGGGGAGGGGTTTGGGAGATACGGCCAACCAAATTTTGAGATTTTTGCAAAAATGGGGGTGGCGGGCCTACCTTTGAACCCTTGTATCTCGGGACCTAATGGGTCAATCTTCACAAAATTTGTATTGTTGGAAAGGGTATTTAAAAAGGATTCCAAATCTGCCGCCATTTTGAAGATTCGTACATGTTGGGGTACTTTGACCTCTTGACCTCAGATTTGACCTTGAAATTGACCTTGTGGATCACGTAACTTTGACAACATTTTTCATGAAATGTAATCCTTGACATGTTCACTAAAACATATAAAAGTTTCAGAGATATAATATTTTTTGTTTAGGAGCAATAAGGATTGAAAGTATTCATGCTCACAGATATTCACAATAAACCCTATTATAATGTATACAATACATGCAATATGCACAGTACAACATACATCTTCCACATGCTTTTTTGTTTTAGGCATATCCATCCTAAATGTCAGTAGTACTTGAATAGAAATAAAATGACAAGTTCATATAGGCCTAAAGGGTTATGGACTTTAGGCCTTTGAGGCGGTTCTAGGATAATTACCCCCCAGGAATATTAACCCCCAGGAAATGTCCCCCCCCTCTGAGGACTTTCACACCCAGAGGACAATTACCCCCAGGAAATTACCTCCTAGGACAATCTGTCCCCCCCCCCCCCCCCCCGAGGAAATTTACCCCCCGGACAATTACCCCCTCCCCTCTATTATTTGTTAAAAGTCCATCCTGATCATAAGTTGGTTTTAATCAAAGCAGATTTTTTTTTTCGGGAGGTAAATATCCTTGAGAGGTAAATATCCTTGAGAGGTAAATATCCTTGAGGGGTAATTGTCCTCGGGGGGGGGGGGGGGGGGGGGGGGGGGGAGACAGATTGTCCTAGGAGGTAATTTTCTGGGGTTAATTGTCCTCTAGGTGTGATAGTCCTTGGGGGTGATTGTCCTGGGGGGGGGAACATTTCCTGGGGGTAATTTTTCCGGGGGGGGGGGGGTAATTATCCTAGAACCGACTCAGAGGCCTAAAGCCATACATCCTGTCAACCCTTTAGGCCTATATGAACTTGTCATTTTATTTCTATTTAAGTACTGCTGACATTTAGAATGGATATGACTAGAACAAAAAAGCATGTGGAAGATGTATGTTGTACTGTGCATATTGCATGCATTGTATACATTATAATAGGGTTTATTGTGAATATCTGTAAGTATGGATAATTTCAATCCCTATTGCTCCTAAACAAAAAATATTATATCTCTGAAACTTTTATATGTTTAAGTGAACATGTCAGAGATTACATTTCATGAAAAATGTTGTCAAGGTCACATGATCCACAAGGTCAATTTCAAGGTCAAATCTTAGGTCAAGAGGTCAAAGTACCTCAACATGTACAAATTTTCAAAATGGTGACAGATTTGGAATCCTTATTGAATACCCTTTCCAACAATACAATATTGTGAAGGTTGGCCCATTAGGTCCCGAAATATAAGGGTTCAAAGGTAGGCCCGCCACCCCCATTTTTGAAAAAATCTCAAAATATGGAGGGACGTATCTCCCAAATCCCTCCCCCAATTGACCTAAAATTTTGGATTTGGTGCTGTGAGATCACACTCAACAAGTACACTAAGTTTCATCAAAATCAAAAATGGTCGGGTTAAAACCATTGGGTGATTTGACATGGAATGACCCGTATGCCATTATATTACAACATTGCCAAAGAAAAGAGCTTAAATGTATTGTTTTAACCCATTAGCAACTAGAGATTTTGTTAAAATGGCCTAGATTGCTCACTGAAAGATGTTGCAATATTGCTCTCATAATGACATTTTTCTGAACAATATGAAACAATAATTTTCTATTCAGAATCCTACTGTAGATATCTAAAGGCTTACGCATGTATAACATTATCATGGTAGACTCCATAGACGGATACTACAGCGCGTTGAAAACAGACAAAAACAGAAGGGCGGTTTTGGGTGGTTTAGTGAGTAAAAGGAGGGGCGGTTTCGGGCGGTTAATAAAGGGTAAACAAATTTGATGGTATTGCTATTGTACAAATGTTCCTAGTAAATAAAGGTATGCTTTAAAATGGCTTATATTGCATTTATTTTCTTTTACTCTATATCTAAGGTATTACTGTACGAAACTTGTCTAATCCAATAAATCAGGCCTATTATTAGGATTAAGAATTTTTTTTTTATTAAAAAAATCTACTGGCAATCAAAGATTTTTATAGTTGTGTAAATTTCCAAACCACCGCATTTTTGATCACATACTTTCTTTTGCGACAGTTGTACTTATGTCTGTGTTTAATGCCTATAATGATAATAGAATATGTTTAATGATTATCACTCTCTATTTGGTTGTGTCTTTATCTACTCAGCACCAAGGCATGCAAGCATTTTGACCAGGGCCGTGGCAAGTGTCCATTCGGTGCTGACTGCTTCTACCTTCATTCTTACCCTGACGGCACGAAGGAAGACCGTGCCAAGGCTCGTCAATGCCGCGCCTCCAGTAACAAGGTGAAGACCATCCGCCCGGCTCTCCTCTGGGAGTTCTTTGAGCACCGCAACGGTCTTTATGACTTTGGCAGCGATGAAGACGACTTCTTCCTGTTTGGCTCCTCCCTGTGGCACGATGAATGGGACTTCCTCAGTGATCCCAGCGAGGCCGACGATTGGTGGGAGTACCTTCAGTACATGGGCTCGGATGATGACAGCGAGAACGAGTTTGATTCCGACTGGAGCGGGGATGTTCCGACGTCTGGTGAGGGGGAGGAGACGGCCGAAGTGACGGCTGAGGTGACGGCTGAGGTATTGGTTGAAGGTAGCCAGGAAGTTGGAGAGGAAGATGATGCTGATGATGAATGGGAGGAGGGTGAAGGAGATGGAGGAGAAGTGGAGGAGGAGGAGGAGGAAGAGGGAGGAGGGGGAGATGAAGCAGCAGAGGAAGGTAATGAGGATGGAAATGGAGAAGAAGAGGGTGATGAGGGCGAGAGCCCTGGGGAAGATGAGGTTGGTGGAGAAGATGTAGTGTGTATAGGTGAGTTTGCACCCGATATGTTAGAAGAATGTGAGTACACTGATGAAGACTGTGGAGATTGGTGATAGGTCAGGGAAACCCACGCAATCTGTGGTTTAGAGGGGATTCCATCACATCTACCCACCAATTATTCTCAAGTCGAAGAAACCAGCCAAAACGTAGGAAAAACAGAATCACAGGCAGATCCTCTCGGTGTGGTCTTCAGCCAGGCAGCTGGTCGATATTCATTGCTGAAAGAGGCTTGTTTCTGCCGTGGTGGTGTTTAGGGGTCCACTAATTATACATGTTTTATACAAAGTTTGAAGATTCTAGAATATGTCTTGCTCAACTGTCTAATATGGTTTATCTGCATGGTATGAATAGAGCATATAGAAGATATGCATCAGACATGAATGCTTGACTTGATTATAGGGCTAACATTGTACATAGAGGAGTTGAAAAGCATTTTTTCCTTTGTTTCTTCTCATGTAGGATATGTGAATGAAATGTTGACAGATTGAGAAGGTTGTTTGTTGTTTCTTGAGGAAGCAGAATGTTTCATATGTAGAATCTTTGCAAACATGTATACGGTCTCTCCACATAGGCTATACAGAGTTCATGAAATGTCTTGGAACGTGTAACACAGTAATTCATCGACATAATGCTGCTTCAGTTTTTGTTCCTTGTCAAAACACTGTCTTACTGATGTCTCCTACAAACATCTTTATTGGTAACAAACGTTTCAAACAAACTTGGTGCAGTATTAAGCAAAGGCTTCTCATGGGTGTGTCGGGTTTATCCCAAACGCTGATGAGTGTCCGCTGATACCAGCCATACATTTCAAAGAGTTGTTTCAAATAAGGTGCACAGTGGTGTGCCGCCCAGTTGCTCCTTACGAGAGCAGCTGTTGTGTTTCAAACCAGTTGCCATGGCAACTATCGCTCAGGTGACAAACATGAAGGTGTCTTATTGTCGAATCCGACTGCTCACATTTCGGCTGGTCATACCAGTCGACGTGCAGTCAAGCCAAATTGAATTGTTATCACCACATGCCTGATTTACAGGACGTAAATACTTGTCTTGCCAAAATTTGTTTTCTAAAGTGCTATGCGTACATTTTCAACCCCATGCTTATGATGAAAGAACGTTCCACATAGATCTTGCAGTACTCGGACTGTTCATTACCGTTTATTCTAGTCGGATGAAAACCTGACTATTTATTGCATGAATTAACAGATTATTCACGGATTGAACGTACATTTGTGGTACATGGTTGATTTCAGCAATCATCCTGTACAGATTAGTTGTATTTATAGAATGAAATGTTGTTTGACTAAGTTATAGAGTGATATTATAAATCTATTTTGAGTACAGAGTAGGATTGAGAAATTTCCTTTATATTTTCATGACTAATTAAATTATAGATATTGTTTAGACTGTAGTATAGTGTGTTTGAATTGAATTCATAGTATATTTCATTTCCTTTTCTATGTTAGTCTGGTGTAGATATTAAACACAAAGCAATAGTTAGAAAATAGATACAAATTTATAGATTTTGTAGAAATATTTTTGCGTCACATATACATGAATAGTTGATTGTACGATGTATATTGCGTTTTGTCTTTTGTACTGTACGTATTGATACATGTACATGCAATGCTCTCTGTGGTTTATCTTTGATTGTACGTGGGTGAATGTATGTACCTGGTATTGAAGTCATTAGATGTGCCTGTGTTTAATTGTTTTCATATACATGTACATGTATTATTCTTTTAAACATAAAAAAAGTTGTGCATATACATTCATACATATATATATGTTTGGGATCTCTCTTGATCTATGCTCTATATGCTTTCATTGATTCAGCGGTGTTTTGGATGAAATTGAAAATATTTGGCTGGGGTATTAAGTTTTATTAACTAATAATGCTCATATTGTACATGTACATTGTACGAATGAATATTTTGTAGGAAACAGCAGGTGGGGCTAATGAGATACATGAATTTATTGATGAAAGTAGCACATTGGCACAGGGAATCTGTTTGTGTCTATAAGGCTGGTTAAATTCAGTACATGTAGTTGTTATAAAGCAAACAGAATTTTAAAATTGTTTGGAAAACGTCTTTTACCTTTTCTTCCAAGAAGACTTTCAAGAACCGTCCCTTGACTATGACATGAAATACAAACCTGTCCTTTTCAGAATAACGCATGGTAGTCAAATAGTTCCACATGCAAACTAATTGTGAAATAGTGTTGATATGATACTAAACACCGAATATGATGTTCTCATCCATCAAGAACTGAAGGTTTCATGGGAAATAATATTGTGTAACATAAAACAGTATTTTCACACCTCAATAATGTGCCAAGAGAAAGGAATATCAAAATTACTTTGTGATAAGTTACATTGTTTTTGTCACTTATATATGTTTATGCAGAGGGTTTATATGTTTGCTTGTTCAAGTACATAAATGTATTGTTACTAGTCAATTAACTCAACATGTTATCAAGATGAAATTTCTATTTTGCATTGTAGTTTAGCCTTGGTTCACAATACCAAATAGCATTGATTCATTCCATTATGTTTTCATATTTTTTATTTTGGTTATATCCTTTTATCATTTTTTCCTTTTGATGGTTTTGGTGTCAGTTTATGCAGATGTTTGTTTTGTCTTATCCCTAAAGAAGCAAAATAGTGTTTTGTAATACCACTTGTATTCTATTCTAGAGATCATAACTCATTTCATTTGAAGATATTTTTTTTTAAATATTAGTTTGATGGTAAAGAGATATTTCTTTTTTGTTCATTTTATATGTATCTGAAGTTTTTGATGAAGGGTAGCCCAGTACATTCCAAAATAATTTCTATCATGTTGCTTGTTTCCCTATCTCTCCGGTGGGCACCTTGTTAATTTGAACCCCATACTTAGCATATTCTGTAGAACAGGCTAGTACATGATATACTGTAACTCCAGGCAAATCCTACACCAGGAAACCATTCAAACAGCGAGTTTGGTTATATTTTTTCAAAATGTAAAGAAGTAGTAATTTAAATTTAGACTTACAATGTTTTTTGACTCCTCAGGGCATCCGGTCAACCACTTAAAATTATAATTTGAAGATGTCTTTAATGGGAAAACGGATGATTCCTTGTCCTAAACCAATTCATCCATGTTGTGTATTGTTGATTCAACATGGAGAAGAGAAAGTGGGCATGCGCGGTAGCGGCGCAGCACATATGAATAACATGTTATATATCGTCAATTCAACATCAAAGAGAAAGTACGTATACATACAACATGTTATTCATATGTGCTGCGCCGCTACCGCGCATGAATACTTTCTCTTCTCCATGTTGAATCAACGATTAAAACATGGTTGAATTGGTTTACGACAAGGAATCACCCTTTTCCCCATCAAAGACATCTTCAAATTATAATTTCATGTGGTTGACCGGATGCCCAGAGGGGTCGAAAAACATTGTAAGCCTAAATTTTAATTACTCCTTCTTTACATTTCCAAAAAATATAACCAAACCCACTGTTTGAATAGTGTAGGATCT
Organism: Strongylocentrotus purpuratus; assembly: GCF_000002235.5. Lineage (NCBI taxonomy): Eukaryota > Metazoa > Echinodermata > Echinoidea > Camarodonta > Strongylocentrotidae > Strongylocentrotus > Strongylocentrotus purpuratus. Next base: position 41,476,188 of record NW_022145612.1, on the reverse strand, counting down.
GGAGCTCCGACGCTTTCGGCAGCAGAGCTCCCTGGAGTTAAATAATTACTGATGCCTAAGTAATGGTAGTAAATGGTCCTTTCTATCAAAGGGTTTACGATTGTGCTACTAAGACCAGACATCAGAAGTATTGATACCATTCTGCATGTAGACCTTCATTTTATCTTCCATTCACGGGGGAGATGGAACAGTTTAAGGACAAATGGGGTTCTGATTATAGAATGAATTGAACGTTGAAATTTTCCTATGGCATTTAATATTATAAGACAACTGTTCTCATTATATGATAAATAATATAATGAAAATAAATTATTGTGTATGTTGGTATTTATGGAATTCATTTCATGATATATAATCCCATTATTAAATGCATTAGGCTGATCTGTTTTTAACAACTGGAATACATTGTTGGAAATCTCCATGAAAAAAGACCTGCTATCACATTGCCCATTAGGTACTTTAGTTTCTTTGAAAGTAATAAATCTTCATAACTTAATTGATGCACATTCCATTCCTGAATTCAAGGTTTGAATAGTCTTCTTCACATGACCCATTTACTGAGCTTTTTTTCTTTGTTTCTTCTGAAAAGTCTAAGGGCATCAAATATGATATGAGAGTAGAAGGTAAGATATAAACTTAAATTAATTTGACAAATACTTGCGAGTATCCATGGAAGATGGCATACCAGCAATTTTTCAACACAATGAATAAATTACCTGTGTTTCACCCCGCAATATGATAAATGTTCAGTTTCAGTTTATATACATGTCTTTTGTATTCATTTTAACAATGACTTGATCAATGCTGCATTTGTATTTCATGATTGTTGAGTTCAAAGCTTCTCAGAGCAAAAGGGAGAAAATACGAAGGATTATCAAAACCGTTGGATGCAAGTTTCCTACCAAACTTACGATTCTCAATTAGTCTGCGATCCTCTCCGAATGCTCGTGCATCTTTCAACTCGTACTTTGTTCTGTATATAAATTTATAGAAAAATATATTTAAAATCGTCTTCTGATTATGAGTTTTACATTTTCATTGTGAACTAATCTCTGTAACGTTAGCCAGATATTGCCTTTTTTTATTTTGGTATTCTGAATTTACATGTACGTCTGATGCAGACCACAATAGATAATACTATAAAACGATGGTTAATTTGTGTGTGTTCATTTCATATTGATATTTATTCAGTGTAAATCTATAGGAAATATTTTGTACTGTTTACATCTGCTTTTTGTGAAATTGAATTTTGTACTTTTGATATATGACTTAATTACCCTTTGGAAAGCGTGGGTTATGTGTACTCTTATTATTCTGTTTGGGGATTTGGTGCAAAGAGGAAGGCAGTGTACTAGGTAATGTATGTTTTCTCTTGGATGATTCTTGCAAGGATATTGAATTGGAGATTGTATTTCATGAATATTCATTTCCTTTATAGCTCTCACTAAAAAAATTATATAGTAGTGTTGTACTAACTTTTTTGTGAGCATGACTTTAGAATTTTCTAGAAATACTAACGACACGTAGTAGGCAACACGTACATACTGTGCATTGTATGTATGTATGCAATTGTTAGGGGTTCATGCTATCTGCCGTGAGCCAGAACGGCATTAACTCTGTGTTTATAAAGGATAGGATTTATGCCCTTCTGGCCCTTGCACTGTTCCTTAAAAGCTTCTAAAGCTCCAAGCAGACAAGAAATAACCCAACCTGACCAAGGGATGAATGTGATTTGCTTTGAGATGTTTCAAGGGTTTACTGTGGCTCCCAAAATGGATGTCTTTGTCATGACCTTTTACCTCTGTCTAAAGAAATCTTCCGTTATCAGACCAATTTGTAATATACTTTGAACGCAGTGTGTGATGTAGACTGGGTTAGATCTCGTTGTTGTATTTATGATTATGTATGTTGAAGTATTAGTAAAACTGCATCTTTCTATAAATGGTTCTTTTGAAAGAAATAATATGTTCAGTGTATACTGCCTCTCTTTACAGACAGCATCTCATACACAAAGTCTGCAATAAAGAGTATGAATTGTCAAAAGTATTATTAGCTACATGCCTTACTCTAATACAGGATATTGGTTGCATTTTTAAAGTAGCAGTGAATCTTAGTGAAACTTAATATTGTGCAAATTTAACTTTGTACAACTGTTACAAAGCTCCTATTAAGAGCATAATTGGTTTCCTTAGTTACATCGGAAAGGCTGGAATGAATTGAAACCAACCCTTCCAAAGTTGATTTGGAACTAATTCCAAAGTATATCAATGAAATTGTCAAGGGTCATTCACACTGTCTATTTGTTGTGGCTAATGGTAGTTTCTGCAACGTTTTTGTGGAATCTCAGAGTAAACAACACTGAAAACAGTCGCAGAAGATGTAGACAAGTGGATCAAGAATGCATGCTACTCTTTATTTATTACATGGACTATATGTCATGAATTATTAGCCGAGAGTATAATTATAAAAACAAGGAATTGGATAGTCCATACCGAGTGTAATCTACAATTGGTGGCGAGAAGAGGGTTACTTTGTAATTTGTTAAACGTATGAAAAAGTAGATGAAATAGCAAGCCTCTTTAATAGAGCTCTTTGCTTCAGCTCCTATTGTAGGTAAAACTATTGATGTATAATTAGGTATGAAATGCTTATAGGAAAGAATGTAAATTAACATGTGTTGTTATCAGGAGTGAAAGTTAGATGAAATTGGATATTGCAAACTTTGCTTTTTGTGAAAAAAGAAAGAAAGAGGAAGTGTGATACCATGTACATATTGAAAGGTGATGGGATGTATTAATTGTACAAGATTTATATAGGCAGGAGTGTTTTCTTATAGTTTAAAATTGATGTAATTTTCAGATGAATTGTTGAGCTTCGAATAATTTCATCATTGCCACCTCTTTAAAGTGTTGCCAATTGGAACTTCACTTTGTAAATCCCATTTCATCTCGTTCCTTTCTTAAAGGTCCTATATACAGGACTCAAAGCCATTCTGAAATGCCTTTCTATCCATGAATCAACTACGCTTCGTTTACTTTAAAACTGTTTGAAATATATGAAATCTGCTACGCCATAAACTTTTCAGCAAGTGTGTAGATTTCATATGAAGTTGTGCAATTTGTTTACTTTTAAAAGTTTTAAAAAATGGAATCCTTCATGCAGCAAGAAAGAATGAAATGTACATGTATGAAATCAACTCTTCAACTCTTCAACTCTTGTATAAAATGTATATGCTGGATATTTCTTAAGCATAGAAGAGTTATGTAGTTCAGTGTAGACGGATAAAAAGAGAAAGAGAAACCTTTCAATCTAATTAAACCTACCTCTGTGATACAATGTAATAGTCTATGAAAGTGAAATGTATAGCGGACTGCATGTTAGATAGGACTGGTCCACTAGAGGAGGAGGGTAGTCTTTGTATGTACAGCATTGAGCAAGTTGATATATATTGAGTAGCCAGATGATGTTTATGACTAGCCTTTAGTGCTCGTAGCACGATGCTTCATTGGTACATTAAGGGTGGCTAATAGATTTTAAGGTAACATGAAACGAGAAGCATGTTTGTGATTTGATACATCACCCAAATGTTTGAATCTGATAAATGCGAACTCAAAATTAACTCAACCCTAATACGGTATGGATGTTGGTAATAAATTAGTTTGCAATTGAAATATGTGGATCGGTGTCTATATTTTACGTACTTGCCTAGTTGTGTGTGTCTGGGAGAGAGAGTATTTAACCCTGCAGGTTAAACAATCAAACCATGGGAAGTTATGCAATAAAAGCGAAGATCATTGTGACGTGTATGTAGATCATTCATTGTCTATCCTCCTCCCACTGTATCAATCCCACACCTTTCCAAATCTCTCCCCCTCTCTCTCTCTTCTCCCTCCCCTCTCTTTCCTCTCTTCCCTCTAAAATAAGCTACAACATACACTGCTATGATACATACACACTAATAAATAGATATATATTTTCAACAGATTTATTATTTCTACATTTTGACAATAATTTCTACTTTTGTAGTGCATGTACATGTAGGTTTGACTTGCAGACCAATATAACATTTTGTGAAAGACATTTAAATAGCATGTGTTGAATCAATGGTGTGAGATAATGACTGATACAAAGTATTCATGGATGAAATGTTAAAGGATTATCAATTTGTATGATGTAGGATGCAAATATGGGAGAAATTCAACTTGAATATAAAATATCAACACGTTTTAATGAGACACTAAGAGGAAACATATATATTGAATGTAATACGTAAACTAAATAAATCAAATGGTTATGAGCTATAAAGCAAAGATAAAGTGTTTGACAAAGGCATATACACTGTACAAAAGTATCTAACATCTGACATAAAGTATTAAAATTGTGTTTTCTATAAAATCATTTCAGAATTATCTGATCAGATTATTCTTCTAAACTTTAGTTAACAAACTGATTTAAAACTCATAAAACGGAATATGACTTCTTATATTATAGAGCATACCTATTCCATAAGACAACAAGAAGGTAAACAATTACATCTCCCAAAATTTAGAACGATACATGGTCAATTTTCATTGTATTTTGTGGGCAGTGAATTTTGGAATAGATTACCTATCAATGTCAGATTAACAAGGTCTAGAAATGAGTTTCAGAATTCTGTCATTTGTTGAACAAATTATGAATGAAATACAAAGTTTAATAGTCTTGTTTTAATAAAATATACAAAGAAAAAAATAGAATTAATCAAATATGCTTTTATTTAAAGTTCCTCTTTCATCACTTCATTATGATTAAGGTTAAGATTTGATAAATATAAGTTTCTTAATACCTTATTAGATAAACAAAATACACAATAATTGTTCAATAGAGTCCATCTTCTTGGAAAAAGGCTCTGCTATAAAAATAGCTAGTGAACACTGCTTAACTAATTTTCAAACAAAAATTGGTAGAACAGTGTATGCTGTAAATAACTTGGGGTATAAACAAATATATCGGCACAAACACACGCACGCACACACACACACTAACAAGAAATGACTACCGGTACACACATTGATGTACATATACAATAAAATGATTCACAGTTCACAATTCACATCATAAAAGTAAAACATAAAGATTTTAAGTGTTTTTTGAAAAACAAGAATAATCCACTCTGTATTTTTATCACCTATTACGATTGCTGACATTTCAGAATTTGTTTTAGTGGTTTGAAAAAAAATGGGAGTCCGGGATTTGATGACATAAGTGTTTAGGTGTACAAAAAGACTACCTGCTTCAACTCAATTTACAACCACTGTGTAATATTGTTAAATTTTCATTAGAACCTGGAATATTTTCTGACAAACTGAAATTGGCAAAAGTAGTTCTAGTGTTTGAGAAGGGGGCTAAATACAATGTATTAAATTATAGACTGATTTCCTGATTATCTGTATTCACAAAGACGTTTGAAAACAAATTATGTACCATAAACTTATGAATTGCAATGAGATAAGTAATATTATGTATGAGAGACATTTTGGTTTTTCAACAAAGTCATTCAACAAGTACAACACTTTTAGAATTTACCCACAATCTTGCCAATGTATTAGAACAAAAGAAATGTATAATCAGAATTTGTATAGATCTTTTAAAAGCCTTTGATTGTATAAACCATAGAATTTTGTTACATCAATTAGAACACTATGGAATAAGAGGAAATGTTTTCAATGGTTCCAAAGTTACCTTTTTAATCACAACCAATTTAAATGTGTTGAAAAGTGTACATTAAATGAACAATACATACCCTATGGTGTTCCACAAGGATCAGTCCTTGGACCATTTTTGTTTTTGTTATTTATCAATAATTTTCAGTATGTCAGTGACCGTTTTCTTTCCCTTATGATTGCAGATAATACAAATTTGTTTTTTTGAAGTAATAATGTATTAGAACTGAATAATGTAATTAACTGAACTAAAAAATGCTGAAATGTGGTTTAGCTTTAGCTGTTTGAAAACTAATATGGAAAAAACCTGTTACATGATTTTCAAACCTAAAAGCTTGTTTCTGGATGATTCTTTGCTGCTGTTATTAATTGGTGATAACGAAATACAAAAGGTTGACCAGACAAAGTTTCTTGGTGCGACAATTGATCCAAAATTATCATGGAAGGAGCATGTAAATTATATATCATGTAAAAACATTTTTCCACTGAAGGTATCTTTAATATTGTATAATATTCTTATTTCATATTTTTCATATTACAACATAGTATGGGGAAATTGTGCAATAACAACAAGCTATAGATTGTTTATACTTCAAAAACAGGCATTAAAAATAATGTGCCATAGCACTCCTCTTTTTAGTCAAATGAAAATTTTAAATATTTATCAAATGAATCGGTTGCAAGTTGCTATATTTATGTATTCATATTTAGAGATACACTTCTGCCCAAATTTAATCATATTTTTAATTTGAATTGTACATTTCATTAGTATAATTTATGAATGCAGGGGAATATCGCTTGCCACTGTTTAAAAAAAAATTGTCAAGAAACACTATAACATTTTATTGGAACGAAAGGGCGGAATGCTGTCCCAAACGATTTGAAGTTGTGTCCAACATTGTTAAATTTCAAAAAGAAATATAAATCCTATTTGCTGTGCAAAAACACTTAAAACCTCAGGTCATGCATGTGAACTTTCTTTTTATTGTTTTGTATCTTTTTCTCTCTCTCCTCCATGATTTTCCTAATATTACTTTACACTGGGATTGCCCCAGATAAGCCTTTTGGGGCTTTTGGTGAACCCCCCCCCCCTCCCCCATATTCAAATATCAAAGTGCACATGTAGTTTTTACCTTCTCCTTTTCAAATGTTCTTTTGTTTAATCGTTGAATGTTTTCCGTATATATTGTTGTTTCTCTGTAATTTGTATATCATGTATTATTATATATTAAGTTGCATTTTCTCGTTTTTATCTTTGAATGTGGAAATTAATAAATGAAATGAAATGAAAATATGTGTAGTTTTACATAGATTTAACAACCTTCTTGCTGTAATAAAACAAAATGTATTTATATAGAATAAGTAACTGTTCATATGTTATCGGTAATATGATACAAATATACGGATAAAGTGTAATTGTTACAAAAAGATAAATGCAAATGGATCTCTAAATATGCCTCGGCCTATGACCTTTAACATCTGTCCTCACAAACTCTTTTCATTTGTTCTTTTCATGCATATACGCAGGCAGTATAATAGACTGAATGCAACCATTTTCTTCATTTTCCAGAGAAAAGCCTTCATACCCTTATTTCAGTGACTCCTTAATTTTCAGTCCTCAAATGTCTAAGAGAGCTGCAGACTATGTCCTTAAATTCTATTCCCAGGTCCCACCGATTGGGAATAACGTATTCCCATTTCACCAGCAACTCGTACTCAAATGAACTCATACACAAACAAAACTGTTCCACTAAGGTATTCTCTCTGATCTATACATCACCACAATTCTGCCTACCATAGATGCAACAATCAAAGACTACCAACTTCAATTCTGACAGCATCATATTTTGCCCTTTGCCTAATGCTCATCCAGATTGGAAGCAACTATTCTTTTCAATTTGAAAGACCCTCACACTCTTACGGTACTTTAGGTAAGACGGTTGTCCGCAAAGTTCCTGGAGAGGGAGCCATTTCCACACTCTAGCTGTACTTTGAAGGTGTTCAGACTGTCTTCATACTGCTGCAACCTATAAAATGCAATGGAAAACAAAACAATCAACTTTTAAAACAGACATCATCATACCATCGTTGTTATTATCATTTCCATTAATCTTCTATACTCCTCATTAATCTTCAATATTTGCCACTCTAAGAGGTGGGATGTTGTGTCCCTTGTTAGCTAACTCTTCAAAGTCCTGTCTCTAGCATCTTCCGCCAAAGCAAGGAAAGCAATTACTAAAATGTTCAAATAGCTTTTTTTGTTACGTTCAGACTTTACTCTAACAGACTACCATCATATCTCAAAGATCATAACATTTAATCAAGGGCAACTTCCATTAAGGTATCAAGGGGGTGTTTCACAAAGACTAAGATTGAATTTAAGTTGGACTCAACTATGGCAGGCCATTCCTGCCACTGTTTGCTCTCACCATTTACTGGCATTGGTCTCTCAAGGGACGTACAAATTATGGTCACGTATCTACAGAATTCACATTTGTTTACAATTCATTAATCAAGGAAAAAATATTATCTAAAGATCATTCATTGAGAGACCAATGGTGAGAGCAACCAGTGGCATGAATAGCCTGCGGTAGATAAGTCGAACTTAAAGTCGATCTTAGTCTTTGTGAAATACCCCCTGGCATTTGAAACAACTGCTTTCTTTTAAGGACAGTGTACAGGAGTGATGCAATAAGGTTAAGACACATAAAGCAGGGTATGTACTCACGATTCTTTAACAGCCCTTGGCACCGGGACCATTCCCAGACTGTCCAGAGGCAGGTCTTGGATAAGCTGCTGTACAGATGACATCAAACTATCTGTCCTGTAGTCAGCTCCTCCATACCTCACCCTTGAAAAGCCAGAAGTCTGCGGCAATTGAAAGGAGATTTCTTTGTTTACACATTTTTGAAGATAGGTTTAGAAATAGGTTTACGGTAAGGTAAAGTGTTCAGTCCAGGGGGGTGTTTCACAAAACTTGTCATCAGTGACAAATATCGGTTTTTGTTATAAGCTACTGAAATCCTTGCTTCTGATTGGTTATCAGCAGATTTGTCACTGATATTTGTCATTCGTCATTGAGAGAAGGCTTTATGAAACGGGTCCCAGGGATTAAGTTGCGACTAAATCACTGGAATGAGCAGTGATCTTAGATCTGGAAAATCCTGGGTTTGAAATCTGTTGATGTTATCAACGTACTATCCAGGCTATTTAAATAATTGCTCAGTCCCTTGAAAAAGACTTGATATAGTAGCTAGGTCTTCTGGTTGCTTGTCTACAAGCACATACATTCTAAACCAAAACCTTTAAAGCAGAACAAATCTATGAATGATTATTTCTGACGGCAGATTGCAGATATCAAACATTTACAAGTAGCTGTTCACAAAAACTCAAGTGCCTCTAGACAACAAATATACATAATTTTGTTTAAAAAAATGAACAAAATGATCTAATTTATTTTCCCAGTGTCTATCCAACACAATAAAATATCTTTAATAGATTTGCGATAAATGGACTGTTTGTATTTTTTCGTGTCGAATCAATGAAGACTAAACGTTTTGGACAGGTTAACTGTCCATCGTCAGGAAGTCGGTGGGGGTAGTGGACAAAAATATGTTGGATAAATGTTGAATATATTAGATGAATGTTGAATATATGATATATGTTAGAAGGTCAACGTAGAGGCAACACAGTCTTGCCGATAATTATTGTTTTTAGATCTCCGTAGGAGCAACAAAACCTTGCCGATAATTATTGTTTTTAGATCTCCGTAGAGGCAACACAGTCTTGCCAATAATTATTGTTTTTAGATCTCCGTAGGGGCAACAAAACCTTGCCGATAATTATTATTTTTAGATCTCCGTTGGGCCAACAAAGTCTTGCCGATAATTATTGTTTTTAGATCTCCGTAGGGGCAACAAAACCTTGCCGATAATTATTGATTTTAGATCTCCGTAGGGGCAACAAAACCTTGCCGATAATTATTGTTTTTAGATCTCCGTAGAGGCAACACAGTCTCGCCGATAATTATTGTTTTTCGATCTCCGTAGGGGCAACAAACCCTTGCCGATTATTATGTTTTTTAGGTCTCCAGAGGGGCAACAAAACTTTGCCGATAATTATTATTTTTAGATCTCCGTTGGGCCCACAAAGTCTTTCCTATAATTAGTCTTTTTAGATCTCCGTAGGGGCAACAAAACCTCGTCGATAATTATTGTTTTTAGAGCTCCGTAGGGGCATCAAAACCTTGCCGATAATTATTGTTTTAGAGCTTCGTAGGGGCAACGAACCTTGCCGATTTTTATTGTTTTTAGATCTCCGTTGGGCCAACAAAGTCTTGCCGATAATTATTGTTTTTAGATCTCCGTAGGGGCAACAAAACCTTGCCGATAATTTTTGATTTTAGATCTCCGTAGAGGCAACACAGTCTTGCCGATAATTATTGTTTTTAGAACTCCGTAGGGGCAACAAAACCTTGCCGATAATTATTGTTTTTAGATCTCCGTAGAGGCAACACAGTCTCGCCGATAATTGTTGTTTTTCGATCTCCGTAGGGGCAACAAACCCTTGCCGATAATTATGTTTTTTAGGTCTCCAGAGGGGCAACAAAACTTTGCCGATAATTATTATTTTTAGATCTCCGTTGGGCCCACAAAGTCTTTCCTATAATTAGTCTTTTTAGATCTCCGTAGGGGCAACAAAACCTCGTCGATAATTATTGTTTTTAGAGCTCCGTAGGGGCATCAAAAACCTTGCCGATAATTACTGTTTAAGAGCTTCGTAGGGGCAACAAAACCTTGCCGATTTTTATTGTTTTTAGATCTCCGTAGGGGCAACAAAACCTTGCCGATTTTTATTTTTTTTAGAGCTCCGTAGTCGCAACAAAACCTTGATGATAATTATTCTTTTTAGATCTCCGTAGGTGCAGCAAAGTCTTGCCTATAATTATTGTTTTTAGATCTCCGTAGGGGCAACAAAACCTTGTCGATAATTATTGTTTTTCGAGCTCCGTAGGGGCAACAAAACCTTGCCGATAATTATTGTTTTTAGAGATTCGTAGGGGCAACAAAACCTTGCCGATTTTTATTGTTTTTAGAGCTCCGTAGAGGCAACAAAACGTTGCCGATTTTTAGTGTTTTTAGAGCTCCATAGGGGCATCAAAACCTTGCCGATAATTATTGTTTTAGAGCTTCGTAGGGGCAACAAAACCTTGCCGATTTTTATTGTTTTTAGATCTCCGTAGGAGCAACAAAGTCTTGTCGATAATTATGGTTTTTAGAGCTTCGTAGGGGCAACAAAACCTTGCCGATTTTTATTGTTTTTAGAGCTCCGTAGTCGCAACAAAACCTTGACGATAATTATTCTTTTTAGATCTCCGTAGGGGCAACAAAACCTCGTCGATAATTATTGTTTTTAGAGCTCCGTAGGGGCATCAAAAACCTTGCCGATAATTACTGTTTAAGAGCTTCGTAGGGGCAACAAAACCTTGCCGATTTTTATTGTTTTTAGATCTCCGTAGGGGCAACAAAGTCTTGTCGATAATTATGGTTTTTAGAGCTTCGTAGGGGCAACAAAACCTTGCCGATTTTTATTGTTTTTAGAGCTCCGTAGTCGCAACATAACCTTGACGATAATTATTCTTTTTAGATCTCCGTAGGTGCAGCAAAGTCTTGCCTATAATTATTGTTTTTAGATCTCCGTAGGGACAACAAAACCTTGTTGATAATTATTGTTTTTAGAGCTCCGTAGGGGCAACAAAACCTTGCCGATAATTATTGTTTTTAGAGATTCGTAGGGGCAACAAAACCTTGCCGATTTTTATTGTTTTTAGAGCTCCGTAGGGGCAATTTTTATAGTTTTTAGAGCTCCATAGGGGCAACAAAACCTTGCCGATTTTTATTGTTTTTAGAGCTCCATAGGGGCAACATAACCTGCCGATAATTATTGTTTTTAGATCTCCGTAGTGTCAATAAAACATTGCCGATTGGAACTAAGTTAGACCTAGTAATAATGTTGGTTTTAAACTAAAGATGACAGATTTTTTTTTGCTTTTTTTTTTCTTCAAAATAGGGGTGCGACTTATACACAGGTGTGCCTTATAAAAATATATTTAAACAAATCGGGAAGCAAAACAAAAATCGGAAAATAATCGCGAAAAAAAGAAAAGAAAAAAGAAGGTAATTATCAGCCCTATATCTGGTAAAGTATGACGATAATACATCTTTATGTTGGAAGATGGTATGTTCTGACCTGTGGAAAGCTAGGTGTGATGCTTGTTGTGACCTCTGTCGTTTCCTTAGGAGCAGTTGGCGGTTGACTGACAGGTGCTGTACCGCTCTTACTTCTCACCAATTCATTCACCTTGTCCTCAATCTAATAGTGCATAGACAATGAAAGGTGATAAATAGTTGCATGCACACATAGGCCTAGAGGGAAAACGAATTCGTCCAAAGTTATATGGCGAACAGTAATATTGCACGAATGGTGACAATGGCAGTGGCGGATCCAGGAATTTCTTACCGGGGGGGGGGGGGGGAGGGGCACAAAATAGCATGGGGTGAAATATATGGAAAACGATGGTGGGTCTGGGGTGGGTCTGGGAGAGGGTCAGAACCCCTCTAAGAGGCTGTTCACACCGGCACAGATAGCGCGCGCTAGACCGCGCTATCTCCGCGGTTTGGAAGGTACAACGTCGTTTCGGTCCGCCCAACAGCGAGCCACGGCGAGCCAACACTGGAGCACCTCTTGGGGGTGGTCCACGAGAGATAGCGCGGGCTAGCGCGCGCTAGAAAAAAGGGGGTGCTACGATAGACCGCGCTATCTCATTGCGGTGTGAACAGCCTCTTAGAGTAGGAAGTATTTGCAATTTTAGAACCAATATATACGCGTATTTCAGGCACTTCCTGGAGTAATATGACGTAAATTTGTTTTCTCCTACCCCTCCAAGAGTAGGGATCTTTTGCAATTTGAGGACCACATTTGGCGGATTAATGTCCTCCGGCACTTCCTGTTAAAAAGCGAGGCCTTCTGATTGGTTAGAAATTAGAGAAAAGTGATCTGTCTCGTCGCGAGACGTTGTATATGCTTCGTTGCTGCACAATGCACAAGGACGGTGGTCTGGTACTTCACCAGTAGTACTTGCAAAATTTATCTAGAGTGTATAAACTGTGTTAATTGTTCTAGGGCGTCGCTAGACCATTTTCAGTGAGGGCGGTGTAGAGGCCACCGATTACCGACAAAACTAGCCACCAGTTACCGACAAATATATTAATGCAAATGTCCCAATGTCTACAAATTTAACCCTATAAATCCGGGTCTAGGAACTAAGTTATTTTTCAGTTCCCCCTCCCGCGCGAAGCGATAGCTTTGACACTTCATTACATTATTAGAGAAAGAAGACAATTTGTTGTAACGTTCCCGACTCTTAATCCTTGTCTAAATTCAGTTTCACCCCTCCCGCGCGAAGCTTTGGCGTTTCATTAAATTATTACTCTTAATCCTTGCCTGAAGCGAAGCACCGAAGCTGTCACGATTCATCAAATTATTAGAGAAAGAAGACCATTCGTTGTATTGTTTTCGTTTCTTAATCCTTGTCTGAATTCAGTTTTCCCCCTCCCGGTTGAAGCGCGGAAGCTTTGCCATTTCATTAAATTATTAGAAAAAGAAGACGATTCGTTGTACCGTGCTCTACTCTTAGTCTGAAATCAATTTAAATTATAAGAGAAAGAAGACGATTCGTCTTTAGATGAATCTTTATATTAATCTTTGTCTGAATTTTCAAAAACGTTTCTTTGTCCGATAAAAAGTCACAGTTCGTAGGAAAAAAGCTTTGACGTTTCATTAAATTATTACTCTTAATCCTTATCTGAAGCGAAGCGCCGAAGCTTTGACGTTTCATTAAATTGTTAGAGAAAGAAGACGATTCGTTGTACTGTTTACGACTCTTAATCCTTGTCTGAATTCATGACCCCCTCCCGCTTGAAGCGCCGAAGCTTTGACGTTTCATTTTATCATTAGAGAAAGAAGACGATTCGTTGTAATGTTTTCGACTATTAATCCTTGTCTGAATTCTGTTCCCCCTCCCCCTACCGCTCGAAGCGCGGAAGTTTTGCCGTTTCATTAAATTATTAGAGAAAGAAGACGATTTGTTGTACTGTTTACGACTCTTAATCCTTGTCTGGATTCAGTTTTCCTTCTCCCGCTTGAAGCACGGAAGCTTTGACGTTTCATTAAATCATTAGAGAAAGAAGACGATTCGTTGTAACGTTTTCGACTCTTACTCCTTGTCTGAATTCAGTCCCCCCCCCCCGCCCCAACCGCGGAAGCTGTGACGTTTTATTAAATTATTAGAGAAAGAAGACGATTTGTTGTACCGACTCTTAATCTTTATCTGAATTTTCAATTTTGTCCGATATCTTATTTTGTCCGATAAAAAGTCACAGTTCGTAGGAAAAAAGCTTTGACGTTTCATTAAATTATATTAATCCTAATCCTTGTCTGAAGCGAAGTGCGGAAGCTTTCACGTTTCATTATATTATTAGAGAAAGAAGACGATTCGTTGTACCGTTCTCGACTCTTTATTCTAGTCTGACTTTAGTTGCCCCCCTCCCGCGCGAAAGCCTCGACGTTTCATTAAATTATTACTCTTAATCCTTGTCTAAAGCAAAGCGGGGAAGGTTTTAAGTTTCATTAAATTATTAGAGGAAGAAGACGATTCGTTGTACTGACTCTTCATCATTGTCTGAATTTTCAAAAAGGGTTTTTTGGCCGAAAAAAAATTCAGTTCGTAGGAAAAAAAGCTTTGACGTTACATTAAATTATTACTCGTAATCCTTGTCTGAAGCAAAGCGCGGAAGCTTTCACATCTCATTAAATTATTAGAGCGAGAAGATTCATTGTACTGTTTTCGTCTCTTAATCCTTGTCTGAATTCAACCCCCCCCCCTCCCGCCTGAAGCGCTGATGCTTTGACGTTTCATTGGCCGATAAAAAGTCACAGTTCGTAGGGGGGGGGGGAAATGACATATACATCTCACCGACATATACATCTCACAAACTTTAAACTTTTGCATTGATATAGCACACGAGGATCGAGCAAGAATACCGACACAGCGAAAATGGGAAAAATGAGAAAAGGGGGATGGAAAGGGAAAGGGAAAGAAAAGAAAAACGGAAAGGAAAAGAAAGAAAAGAAAAACGGAAAGGAAAAGAAAGAAAAGGGGAAAAGAAAAAGAAAGAAAAGGAAAAAAAAAAAGGAGAAAAGGAAAAAAAAAGGAGAATAGGAATAAAAAAGGAGAAAAGGAAAAAAAAAGGGAAAAAAGGAGAAAAAGGAAACAAAAGAAACTGGGGGTGAAAGAGAGGAGAGAGAGGGGGGTGAGAGCCCGAGATAAGAGAGAGAGGGCGATGTTGGGCGGAGTCGCCATGTCGAAGGAGCAAGAAAGATACGTATAGATAATTATGTTGCTGTATCGGGTCCGCTTTGTCTGTATTCTTGCTCGATTTTCTTGTACTATATCAATGCAAAAGTTTGAAGTCGGTGAGATGTATTATGTTGGTCGGCCGGCAAAATTGAGACGATGATTAAGAGTCGGTACAACGAAATGTCTTCTTTCTCTAATAATTTAATGAATTCAGACAATTCAGACACCCCCCCCCCCCCCCCCAAGGTTTCTTTTGTTTCCTTTTTCTATCTTTTCTTTTTTTCTTTTCTTTCCCATTCCCCCTCATTTATCCCCTCCCCCTTTTCTCATATTTCCTGACAGCAGCGCAATTTTACTGACCATATTCTGACAGGTTGGGGAGGGGGTGTCACAACCCCCCCCCCCCACCCCTTTAGTGATGCCCCTGGTTGTTATCCCATTATTCTTTTAAAAGAAATGCAATTCCTCATGCTCTCGCACCTTTCTTCTATCGTTGTTTAATACTCTTTCATTTTTGTTCCTTTCTCTTTTAACTCACAATTGATGTATTACTTTTTTGGGGGGGGGGGGGGCTACACACCTTGCAAGAGGGACCCCATATTATGCAAACTGCGAAATTGCGTGCCCCCTGCCCCTTTCCTTTGTCAAGAACCCTTTTTTAAGAAGTATGCATAAAATTTGAATATGTCAGTAAACATATCAGTATATCTCCTTTACTTATGGTTTATGATTTTAACACCATGGTACTATTAGAATTATTGTTACCATTTCTCAATAGGAACATATACCAGTAGTGTTTCTTCCCTATCAAAGGGTTAATCATTTTCCTTACAAACGTCAGGAATATCTTTTGATTGATAAATAATTCAACTATTTTTTGAGACCATGTGTAAAAATCATTACCCTGATTGAAACACACACATTTCATTCCAATGAAAAGCTTCAAGATCATATTTTATACTCATTCATGCTTAAAATGCGAGAAGATGCCAGAATGTACAATAGATCATCTATTTTGGGACAATTTGGAATTCTACTCTTGGGGGGGGGGGCAACTTTCTTTTAACGTTGTAACGTTTTCGACTCTTACTCCTTGTCTGAATTCAGTCCCCCCCCCCCCCCGCCCCAACCGCGGAAGCTGTGACGTTTTATTAAATTATTAGAGAAAGAAGACGATTTGTTGTACCGACTCTTAATCTTTATCTGAATTTTCAATTTTGTCCGATATCTTATTTTGTCCGATAAAAAGTCACAGTTCGTAGGAAAAAAGCTTTGACGTTTCATTAAATTATATTAATCCTAATCCTTGTCTGAAGCAAAGTGCGGAAGCTTTCACGTTTCATTATATTATTAGAGAAAGAAGACGATTCGTTGTACCGTTCTCGACTCTTTATTCTAGTCTGACTTTAGTTGCCCCCCTCCCGCGCGAAAGCCTCGACGTTTCATTAAATTATTACTCTTAATCCTTGTCTAAAGCAAAGCGGGGAAGGTTTTAAGTTTCATTAAATTATTAGAGGAAGAAGACGATTCGTTGTACTGACTCTTCATCATTGTCTGAATTTTCAAAAAGGGTTTTTTGGCCGAAAAAAAATTCAGTTCGTAGGAAAAAAAGCTTTGACGTTACATTAAATTATTACTCGTAATCCTTGTCTGAAGCAAAGCGCGGAAGCTTTCACATCTCATTAAATTATTAGAGCGAGAAGATTCATTGTACTGTTTTCGTCTCTTAATCCTTGTCTGAATTCAACCCCCCCCCCCTCCCGCCTGAAGCGCTGATGCTTTGACGTTTCATTGGCCGATAAAAAGTCACAGTTCGTAGGGGGGGGGGGGGAAATGACATATACATCTCACCGACATATACATCTCACAAACTTTAAACTTTTGCATTGATATAGCACACGAGGATCGAGCAAGAATACCGACACAGCGAAAATGGGAAAAATGAGAAAAGGGGGATGGAAAGGGAAAGGGAAAGAAAAGAAAAACGGAAAGGAAAAGAAAGAAAAGAAAAACGGAAAGGAAAAGAAAGAAAAGGGGAAAAGAAAAAGAAAGAAAAGGAAAAAAAAAAAGGAGAAAAGGAAAAAAAAAGGAGAATAGGAATAAAAAAGGAGAAAAGGAAAAAAAAAGGGAAAAAAGGAGAAAAAGGAAACAAAAGAAACTGGGGGTGAAAGAGAGGAGAGAGAGGGGGGTGAGAGCCCGAGATAAGAGAGAGAGGGCGATGTTGGGCGGAGTCGCCATGTCGAAGGAGCAAGAAAGATACGTATAGATAATTATGTTGCTGTATCGGGTCCGCTTTGTCTGTATTCTTGCTCGATTTTCTTGTACTATATCAATGCAAAAGTTTGAAGTCGGTGAGATGTATTATGTTGGTCGGCCGGCAAAATTGAGACGATGATTAAGAGTCGGTACAACGAAATGTCTTCTTTCTCTAATAATTTAATGAATTCAGACAATTCAGACACCCCCCCCCCCCCCAAGGTTTCTTTTGTTTCCTTTTTCTATCTTTTCTTTTTTTCTTTTCTTTCCCATTCCCCCTCATTTATCCCCTCCCCCTTTTCTCATATTTCCTGACAGCAGCGCAATTTTACTGACCATATTCTGACAGGTTGGGGAGGGGGTGTCACAACCCCCCCCCCACCCCTTTAGTGATGCCCCTGGTTGTTATCCCATTATTCTTTTAAAAGAAATGCAATTCCTCATGCTCTCGCACCTTTCTTCTATCGTTGTTTAATACTCTTTCATTTTTGTTCCTTTCTCTTTTAACTCACAATTGATGTATTACTTTTTTTTGGGGGGGGGGGGGGCTACACACCTTGCAAGAGGGACCCCATATTATGCAAACTGCGAAATTGCGTGCCCCCTGCCCCTTTCCTTTGTCAAGAACCCTTTTTTAAGAAGTATGCATAAAATTTGAATATGTCAGTAAACATATCAGTATATCTCCTTTACTTATGGTTTATGATTTTAACACCATGGTACTATTAGAATTATTGTTACCATTTCTCAATAGGAACATATACCAGTAGTGTTTCTTCCCTATCAAAGGGTTAATCATTTTCCTTACAAACGTCAGGAATATCTTTTGATTGATAAATAATTCAACTATTTTTTGAGACCATGTGTAAAAATCATTACCCTGATTGAAACACACACATTTCATTCCAATGAAAAGCTTCAAGATCATATTTTATACTCATTCATGCTTAAAATGCGAGAAGATGCCAGAATGTACAATAGATCATCTATTTTGGGACAATTTGGAATTCTACTCTTGGGGGGGGGGGGGCAACTTTCTTTTAACGTTGTAACGTTTTCGACTCTTACTCCTTGTCTGAATTCAGTCCCCCCCCCCCCCCCCCCGCCCCAACCGCGGAAGCTGTGACGTTTTATTAAATTATTAGAGAAAGAAGACGATTTGTTGTACCGACTCTTAATCTTTATCTGAATTTTCAATTTTGTCCGATATCTTATTTTGTCCGATAAAAAGTCACAGTTCGTAGGAAAAAAGCTTTGACGTTTCATTAAATTATATTAATCCTAATCCTTGTCTGAAGCAAAGTGCGGAAGCTTTCACGTTTCATTATATTATTAGAGAAAGAAGACGATTCGTTGTACCGTTCTCGACTCTTTATTCTAGTCTGACTTTAGTTGCCCCCCTCCCGCGCGAAAGCCTCGACGTTTCATTAAATTATTACTCTTAATCCTTGTCTAAAGCAAAGCGGGGAAGGTTTTAAGTTTCATTAAATTATTAGAGGAAGAAGACGATTCGTTGTACTGACTCTTCATCATTGTCTGAATTTTCAAAAAGGGTTTTTTGGCCGAAAAAAAATTCAGTTCGTAGGAAAAAAAGCTTTGACGTTACATTAAATTATTACTCGTAATCCTTGTCTGAAGCAAAGCGCGGAAGCTTTCACATCTCATTAAATTATTAGAGCGAGAAGATTCATTGTACTGTTTTCGTCTCTTAATCCTTGTCTGAATTCAACCCCCCCCCCCCTCCCGCCTGAAGCGCTGATGCTTTGACGTTTCATTGGCCGATAAAAAGTCACAGTTCGTAGGGGGGGGGGGGGGAAATGACATATACATCTCACCGACATATACATCTCACAAACTTTAAACTTTTGCATTGATATAGCACACGAGGATCGAGCAAGAATACCGACACAGCGAAAATGGGAAAAATGAGAAAAGGGGGATGGAAAGGGAAAGGGAAAGAAAAGAAAAACGGAAAGGAAAAGAAAGAAAAGAAAAACGGAAAGGAAAAGAAAGAAAAGGGGAAAAGAAAAAGAAAGAAAAGGAAAAAAAAAAAGGAGAAAAGGAAAAAAAAAGGAGAATAGGAATAAAAAAGGAGAAAAGGAAAAAAAAAGGGAAAAAAGGAGAAAAAGGAAACAAAAGAAACTGGGGGTGAAAGAGAGGAGAGAGAGGGGGGTGAGAGCCCGAGATAAGAGAGAGAGGGCGATGTTGGGCGGAGTCGCCATGTCGAAGGAGCAAGAAAGATACGTATAGATAATTATGTTGCTGTATCGGGTCCGCTTTGTCTGTATTCTTGCTCGATTTTCTTGTACTATATCAATGCAAAAGTTTGAAGTCGGTGAGATGTATTATGTTGGTCGGCCGGCAAAATTGAGACGATGATTAAGAGTCGGTACAACGAAATGTCTTCTTTCTCTAATAATTTAATGAATTCAGACAATTCAGACACCCCCCCCCCCCCCAAGGTTTCTTTTGTTTCCTTTTTCTATCTTTTCTTTTTTTCTTTTCTTTCCCATTCCCCCTCATTTATCCCCTCCCCCTTTTCTCATATTTCCTGACAGCAGCGCAATTTTACTGACCATATTCTGACAGGTTGGGGAGGGGGTGTCACAACCCCCCCCCCCCACCCCTTTAGTGATGCCCCTGGTTGTTATCCCATTATTCTTTTAAAAGAAATGCAATTCCTCATGCTCTCGCACCTTTCTTCTATCGTTGTTTAATACTCTTTCATTTTTGTTCCTTTCTCTTTTAACTCACAATTGATGTATTACTTTTTTTTGGGGGGGGGGGGGGGGGCTACACACCTTGCAAGAGGGACCCCATATTATGCAAACTGCGAAATTGCGTGCCCCCTGCCCCTTTCCTTTGTCAAGAACCCTTTTTTAAGAAGTATGCATAAAATTTGAATATGTCAGTAAACATATCAGTATATCTCCTTTACTTATGGTTTATGATTTTAACACCATGGTACTATTAGAATTATTGTTACCATTTCTCAATAGGAACATATACCAGTAGTGTTTCTTCCCTATCAAAGGGTTAATCATTTTCCTTACAAACGTCAGGAATATCTTTTGATTGATAAATAATTCAACTATTTTTTGAGACCATGTGTAAAAATCATTACCCTGATTGAAACACACACATTTCATTCCAATGAAAAGCTTCAAGATCATATTTTATACTCATTCATGCTTAAAATGCGAGAAGATGCCAGAATGTACAATAGATCATCTATTTTGGGACAATTTGGAATTCTACTCTTGGGGGGGGGGCAACTTTCTTTTAACGTTGTAACGTTTTCGACTCTTACTCCTTGTCTGAATTCAGTCCCCCCCCCCCCCGCCCCAACCGCGGAAGCTGTGACGTTTTATTAAATTATTAGAGAAAGAAGACGATTTGTTGTACCGACTCTTAATCTTTATCTGAATTTTCAATTTTGTCCGATATCTTATTTTGTCCGATAAAAAGTCACAGTTCGTAGGAAAAAAGCTTTGACGTTTCATTAAATTATATTAATCCTAATCCTTGTCTGAAGCAAAGTGCGGAAGCTTTCACGTTTCATTATATTATTAGAGAAAGAAGACGATTCGTTGTACCGTTCTCGACTCTTTATTCTAGTCTGACTTTAGTTGCCCCCCTCCCGCGCGAAAGCCTCGACGTTTCATTAAATTATTACTCTTAATCCTTGTCTAAAGCAAAGCGGGGAAGGTTTTAAGTTTCATTAAATTATTAGAGGAAGAAGACGATTCGTTGTACTGACTCTTCATCATTGTCTGAATTTTCAAAAAGGGTTTTTTGGCCGAAAAAAAATTCAGTTCGTAGGAAAAAAAGCTTTGACGTTACATTAAATTATTACTCGTAATCCTTGTCTGAAGCAAAGCGCGGAAGCTTTCACATCTCATTAAATTATTAGAGCGAGAAGATTCATTGTACTGTTTTCGTCTCTTAATCCTTGTCTGAATTCAACCCCCCCCCCCCTCCCGCCTGAAGCGCTGATGCTTTGACGTTTCATTGGCCGATAAAAAGTCACAGTTCGTAGGGGGGGGGGGAAATGACATATACATCTCACCGACATATACATCTCACAAACTTTAAACTTTTGCATTGATATAGCACACGAGGATCGAGCAAGAATACCGACACAGCGAAAATGGGAAAAATGAGAAAAGGGGGATGGAAAGGGAAAGGGAAAGAAAAGAAAAACGGAAAGGAAAAGAAAGAAAAGAAAAACGGAAAGGAAAAGAAAGAAAAGGGGAAAAGAAAAAGAAAGAAAAGGAAAAAAAAAAAGGAGAAAAGGAAAAAAAAAGGAGAATAGGAATAAAAAAGGAGAAAAGGAAAAAAAAAGGGAAAAAAGGAGAAAAAGGAAACAAAAGAAACTGGGGGTGAAAGAGAGGAGAGAGAGGGGGGTGAGAGCCTGAGATAAGAGAGAGAGGGCGATGTTGGGCGGAGTCGCCATGTCGAAGGAGCAAGAAAGATACGTATAGATAATTATGTTGCTGTATCGGGTCCGCTTTGTCTGTATTCTTGCTCGATTTTCTTGTACTATATCAATGCAAAAGTTTGAAGTCGGTGAGATGTATTATGTTGGTCGGCCGGCAAAATTGAGACGATGATTAAGAGTCGGTACAACGAAATGTCTTCTTTCTCTAATAATTTAATGAATTCAGACAATTCAGACACCCCCCCCCCCCAAGGTTTCTTTTGTTCCTTTTTCTATCTTTTCTTTTTTTCTTTTCTTTCCCATTCCCCCTCATTTATCCCCTCCCCCTTTTCTCATATTTCCTGACAGCAGCGCAATTTTACTGACCATATTCTGACAGGTTGGGGAGGGGGTGTCACAACCCCCCCCCCCACCCCTTTAGTGATGCCCCTGGTTGTTATCCCATTATTCTTTTAAAAGAAATGCAATTCCTCATGCTCTCGCACCTTTCTTCTATCGTTGTTTAATACTCTTTCATTTTTGTTCCTTTCTCTTTTAACTCACAATTGATGTATTACTTTTTTTTTTGGGGGGGGGGGGGGGGCTACACACCTTGCAAGAGGGACCCCATATTATGCAAACTGCGAAATTGCGTGCCCCCTGCCCCTTTCCTTTGTCAAGAACCCTTTTTTAAGAAGTATGCATAAAATTTGAATATGTCAGTAAACATATCAGTATATCTCCTTTACTTATGGTTTATGATTTTAACACCATGGTACTATTAGAATTATTGTTACCATTTCTCAATAGGAACATATACCAGTAGTGTTTCTTCCCTATCAAAGGGTTAATCATTTTCCTTACAAACGTCAGGAATATCTTTTGATTGATAAATAATTCAACTATTTTTTGAGACCATGTGTAAAAATCATTACCCTGATTGAAACACACACATTTCATTCCAATGAAAAGCTTCAAGATCATATTTTATACTCATTCATGCTTAAAATGCGAGAAGATGCCAGAATGTACAATAGATCATCTATTTTGGGACAATTTGGAATTCTACTCTTGGGGGGGGGGGGGGCAACTTTCTTTTAAAACAACACCAAAAGCCCTTTTGATAATGATTCAAGTTGAGATTATTTTCCCTACTTTCCTGCATCAACAGTTTTTTTTTTATTCTTCAACTAGAAAATAAGAAATCACCTTGCTGAGTTCATTTAAGACCTTCTTATAATTATGTGGAAGATCCGGCAGTCTGTACATTGCACTGGTCAACTGGTCCTGGAACTTACGTGTTTCGCTGCCGGTTCTAAACAGAAAACAGAAAAACAAACACAGGAGGGAGGAAGAAAAAACAGAAAGGGACATAAGACTGTGAAATGATTATGATTAATATTAAAAGAAATGATGGTATTGTAATAATCTCTGAAGAAACTTTTAAATATGATACTTTTGTTGGGATACTTTTTAAATGCTTGGTTAGGGTGTATGAAAATGAAAGGAGACACACATTAAAGCAACAAACTCATTACAACACTTCATTATGTCAAGTATGATTCATTTGATATTTACATGTATCTTCTCTGCTTTTTTAAAAGAAATTTTGAATAAAAAGACAAAATTGAATTCTGAAATAAAGGTGTAGTATAAGAAATTCACATGTATCTTCGTGGCATTTTGAAAAGAAATTTTGAAAAAAAGAAAAAATTGAGTTCTGTAATAAAAGTATAAAATAAGAAATTCAAACATTAATTAGGATGAAGATATAAATGAGAATGTAATACATAGTAAATCACAGACATGGGACCCAATATTTTTGCAATTTTTAGACCTGATTATTGTCAAAACAAAAACAACACCATGAGAGAAGAACCTAAATAAAAAAAAATAAAAAATCAATCATCAAAGATCTAATTAAGAATGTTATGGTACCCTTCAAAACATTTTGTGACAGTCTTCATCTTGTTTTTCTTTTATATTTCCAGGTAGTTGACATTATTATTCTATTGCTTTAAAAAGCTCAAAGAGAAGGAGACCTTGAAGTCACAAATGGGCCCCAAATAGATGCATTACTTCTGTTCCATGGATGCCTACATTGATCATTACAAATTTCAAAGATTTTTGGCCATATTTCAATATAAATTTATAAAAAAATAAGCATCTATGAATTACATGCATTCCAGCAAACCATGTATTGTATTGTAAATCTAAACTGCAAAGTGTTAACTCATAATGATCATTTGATCCCACATATACAGTTAGTCTTTGACAGAAGCAAGCAGTCCCAATTTGATGTTTCTTCACTGTTCCAAAAATCATAAAATGCAAAGGCAAATTCAGGGAGTTTTTCCTCGAGAATGCTTCTACATCTGATAGCTGTGAATGAACATACGTTAAGACATGTGCTGATGGTTAAAACACTAGCCAGAAATAAACATTCAAACGCTGTTTTCCACAACATCCAATTGCCCAGTAATGTAAAAGAGAACAAAAAGAAAATGCCTTGCATTAACAATAAATATATATAACCTAACCTATTACTAAAACCTACCGCTATATGAAACTACATTTCATATTCAACTTCAGTTAATCATATCCACTTGCTACGGAATGTTAGTGCATAAAACCTAATATAAAAATAATCAATAGACTGGAATTGCTTATTATGAAAGTACAAATGTATTTATTCAATGAATCATTTCATTATGACAATTCATATACATACATGTATCTTGCTATGAGAATATACTTCACTGATTCATGGACAAAGCTTTTGACACCACATATTCTTCTCTCAAAGAATACGAGCCCTGAAAAGGGCTGTGAATTCAAAAAGCTCTGTCACTCTGATAGAGATGTTACCAGGATGCTTGAAGATACCTACGCAGATCTCAATGGATGGGCACATAAAAAGAGTCATTTTGGCCGAGGAATGGGCAATGCATGATCATAGCATGGATTTATTTCAGAACATTCAAGGCACTGTTATTTCCATGGTAGGATTCTGTGGCATGAGATGCTAGCAGCCATCTTCAGGGCGCGTCTTCCCAGCAATTGATCTCAAACCAGATTAGTGAGGGTAAAACATGCTCGACTACAGATCACATGTTTTTTCTTGATCTCCATTTGTGACATCTTGTAAAGATCTTCATCGTCGCCGATACAATAATGCTAAGGAGAAAAATATGAATACGGAAAGCAGTGATTCCTGATGACAGTGGACATAGTAATATACACACAAAATAAATTCTCAAAGTGCCATAAAGTGGTACATGTTAATTCTGCAATATGTACTGGAAATCCTCCTCCTGTAATACTACATGTATTGTATATGGATTTGCATTTGGATCTAGTGAGATAAAATAATGTAAATGTATTTATCATCAGTATTCCCTCTATAAAACTCATTTAACAAACAGTAATAACAAATAAAATAAAATGCAGAGACCAATTGCAGCTATACAGTGTATATGGTTTATGCATGAGTACCGATTAAGAGAAAAATTATAATCTGGATTTATATAGAGCTCAATACAAAATACTGTCTCTAAGTGCGTAACAGATAGTATTACCCCAGTCATCAGATTCATTCACGCACAATGTGCACCTTCTCCACTCCCTGCGTAGTATTCCTACCATATGGTCACTGTGAGGGCATATGACAATTACTGACACAAAAGCTTTCGTCATCCTACCAGGTCCCCATTTGTCTCCTGGGTATGGAGTGGCAAATTCCAAAGGAAATTAGTGCTGTGTCAGGGATCAAAACCCACGACCTTTGCATTTAAAGTCAAGTTAAGCCAATTGAATACGACACCTTTCAAATATGTATAGAATTAAATTAAAATTATCCCAATTATCTAACAAGAAGCCTTAAAAGTAAATAGTCAGTAGGGTAGAACTAACTACTTTCTACTATACATACCTCTCACATACCATATTTGTCCATGTATCAAAGTAAAAAGATCAAAATCACAATGTTTTTCTCTCAGACAGATGTTGAATCTACAGGAGCAACCTTTCCCAAATACTTAGAGTATGATTACTGCAAAATGTCACAGTATGAGAACTGATATGATAACAGTAGGCTTGCAGTTGCACCATGTGAGAGAGGGGGAGGATTGGGGAGACTAGCTGGAAAGGACTCTCGGTAATCTTTCTTTCTTGAGTGTGTGCAGTCCTGAAAAGGACTGTTGGTAGTCTTGAAAAAGACTGTTGGTTATCTTTCTTAGCTCAGGTTAGAGAGGATGGGTAGTAGGAGTGATATGATAACGTTTTAACATATGACCTCCAAAAATCTGTTGACATGATATAAAATGTAAAACGATTTAACAGGGATCCAAAAGCAGCATAAAAACAAAGTCAATCTCGATTTCAATCAGACGATCACAATTGATTTTCATCTTCCATTTGATTATAAACCCACCATAGAAGAAAAGATTTACAATTTTGTGGGAAACCATGCATTTTGTCCCTTATCAACAGATTGAAATACATTCTGGACCATCTTTGGGTGCATGTATTTGTACATGTACACAGACTTGAAGTTGAACATCAAAGATGTTTGTTTGCAATGTTAGCTGAACCTTGATAAACACTTCAAGATAATTCCTGCTCCTGTAACTTCTGTGGGAGATGAAATAATTTCAGAACTGAGAAGGCTGCAACTGTGTGAAACTGGATTTTTGTGATAAAGACATCAGCCATTAAAACACATGTGAATTTATCCGTCTGGAAAAGAAGCCATAATCTAATTTATGTTCGTGTTTTGGCACATATCTGAATTCCATCCATATCAAATTCTCTGATATGCACATTAATAACTCCTTTAATAAGAGAATTGAATAACTTGAGCATTGTAAAATAAACAGAAACCTTCATACCATGCATTCAATACCATGCATTCAATACACTGTAATACGCCTGGATAATGAAGTGTCTTATAACACAGATACAATTCTGCAGTGCCCAAAAACCAGCACAAATGTCAAAGGACAACCAAAACACGGTTACAAGCATCTTCAACCACACTCGTCCAGTTAGGCAAACGAAATGAACTCTCACTTCAACAATCATTCAAGCAAAACGTCATATCTTCATAGGCCTACATTTTTTGTTGGTTTAACCTCTTATTTATTCCCACGATACAAATTTTGTTCATCCTCCTTCAACGTTTCCAATGACTCTGAACCGCTCTCTCTTAGTACCTCACTTGCATTCTTTCTGTTCTTAACTGGGCTGAATTCACTAATAATGTTAATTTTTAACTGGAAATAATCAGTGCATATATATACATTAATAATAAGTAAATTAACAACGTTTTGCTTACCCGTGCCAGGTACCAAAGTTGTGATGAAGACTCTTGAGGATTTCAAACAACTCGTCAAAGATCTTTTTGGCATTCACCATTTTTTTAGCCAATTTTTCCCTGAAGAGAAAGAAAGAGGGGATAAACATTACCGTAAATCTCCGTGTATAAGGCGCACCCCTATTTTGGGGGAAGAAAAAAAAAAAAAAAAAAAAAAAAAAAAAAAAAAAAAAAATCGTTTTTGGTTTTGTTGTTGTTGTTGTTTTGATGCCGAAAACCCACTCGGGGAAGGACCTTAATTTTACATCGAGGTGCAGTTGAAGTTGTGAACTTGTCAAAAATAATAGTAACAACAGTCTAAGGCTTCATGATACCAAGTGTCCCACACCAGCCTCTTCACATCACCTAGCAGAAGCACTGTGTTCTATGCTAAACATCAATAGTCATGCATGATATGAATAGCATCCTCTAAATTTCTGACAATGGAGTACCTAGGATAGAACATTGTGGTACACTATTTGTTATAGAAAAAAAATTTGAGGAATTATTATTATAAACTACATATTTAGATCTATTAGAAAGATTACTTTCAAACCAAGATGACTGACAAATTTGAGTGCTGTTGTAGTTTCCGAGTGGTGAGTCACCACACTGATTACTGAACTAGGAAACATTGCCAGGCATAGCGCCATAAATCAAAACTAAAAAAAAAAAAAAAAAAAGTGCGCCTTATACACGGAGATTTACGGTACTATAATTAATTCTTCTGAAAACAACCCTTTTTCGGAGCCAGATGGGTGTTAACTCTTGAATAAGTTTATGAGTTAACACCCTTCTGGCTCTAAATGGACAATATTGTATATTGTGAGATTAAAGGGTAGCTCTTTGAAAAATAAGGTCACAGATATCAGCTCTTTGAAAAACGAGGTCACGGATATCAGCTCTTTGAAAAACAAGGTCACAGATATCAGCTCTTTGAAAAACGAGGTCACGGATATCAGCTCTTTGAAAAATAAGGTCACAGATATCAGCTCTTTGAAAAACAAGGTCACAGATATCAGCCTCTTTGAAAAACAAGGTCACAGATATCAGCCTCTTTGAAAAATAAGGTCACAGATATCAGCTCTTTGAAAAATAAGGTCACAGATATCAGCTCTTTGAAAAACGAGGTCACAGATATCAGCTCTTTGAAAAACGAGGTCACGGATATAAGCTCTTGAAAAATAAGGTCACAGATATCAGCTCTTTGAAAAATAAGGTCACGGATATCAGCTCTTTGAAAAACAAGGTCACAGATATCAGCTCTTTGAAAAACAAGGTCACAGATATCAGCTCTTTGAAAAACAAGGTCTTACTTGTCCATTCTATGGATTTGTTCTTCGTTGTAGGAAAGTTGTTTGGTCTGCTTGTCTCTCTTGAAATGTTTGTACGTCGACAGTCCTTCCTCGCACAGAACCTTCAATCGCCCAATCCTGATCAAGATCGAGAAATATGTTTATCAGAGTGATGATGAAGTGAACACTTGGATTTTGTTTTCAAAACCCCTGAACTGAAATGATGTTTATGATACTTCTTCACATCTTACAAGAAATATTGTAAAACTAGTAACTGATACAAATTGTTCTAATGGCTGTTTTTGCAGGACACGTTCATGAATGCGGCCCTCTCAAGAAATTTTCAAAATTTTTGATCTAGTTTTACAGATTGTATTTAAGGCTGCATGGATAAATGAACATGTGGACAACAAAATATATACCGGTAACTATAGCTACACTGAGTCACAAGGTGTACTAAGGTTCATGATTCTATAACATGACTATAACATTATGACAATCTCTTCCTATCGTAAGAATAGTCCTTCTACTTTCACAAGGACATGTTTTGTACATACTTTTCAACTGGTAGAACAAGCTGTTGTCTAATTCCTTCCCATTGAGATGACAGATAATCGTCTTTGATGGCTGTTTTTTCTACTGCATCCAGAGATGACTCCACATGATCACAAACCTTGTTCAACTGTATCAACATAATATGAAACATGTTAATCTACAAATCAATATCTACCTCTTGCTTTACAATAGAAAAAGCATAACATTTTACAAAGAACTGACCATATCCGAGGACATTTTGCGGTTAAGTACTTAATATAATCATGTGGTATGATCGTATCAAGGCTATAGATATCACATGTAGATTTTTCATACAAACTTTTGCTTTCACTTATGATGAAAAATGCATCAATTAAATATATTTCAAGAATTTTCTCTAAAAAGCATACATGTAGATCATATTTAGATTAGGCTCTTATAGAAAAGGAATTTTTGGTTCAGTAACTGGAAGACTTTTATTCCTGGAATGATGTGATTTAATTTTGGGTGCAATATCTTTTAAAGCACCTGGTAACTTTCTTATACAAGAATTATCTTCTCTAAATAAAAATTGTTGTTAACAATCATTCTGTACCTTAAACAACCTTTCCTTGCACTTGATGATACAACGTTTGATCTCATCAAGCATAGGCAACCAAACCTGGTTCAGTTTTATTCCTTGAATGCTGCGAGATCTATTTTGGGTGTAATCAATTTAAAAGCATGTGGGAACCTTCTTCTTTCAGAAATTTCTTCTCTACGTAGAAAATGCTGTGAAAAACATTCTGTACCTCATACAATCTTTCCTTGCACTTGATGATACGGAGTTTGATCTCATCAAGACTAGCCCCATCTACGCCCGTTAATACGAGCAGAGTTAGCGACCTCTCAAGGGCTCTCCATCTACAGTCTGCCTGAAGACAGAAAGACTTCACAGCAGAATGCTCGCTACGGAGCTTCATGTAGTCCATACGTAACACCACACTGTATTAAGACACATTGTTGAGATCATGAAAAGTGACTTCTAAAAGAAGTGTTGTTCTACATATGGCTACATTGAAAGGATTTGCTATATTTCAAAAAGGGATCAATAAAATCATCATGCAATAAAAGTGAACATTCTCTAGAGTCCAGTTTATCTAGTAAAAATATACAGTATTTCAGAAAGAATAAAATGTCAAAATGGGTTGAAGCTTAGCATCTGTATGCAGATGAAATTATCAATTCTCAGATTAAGAAGTAAGCATTTGTTAAAGGGGAAGTCCACCCTGATATTTAGTTAATAGTTTTGAAAGAAGCAGAAAAATGAGTGATACATGTCAGTAAAAGTTGATGATGCTATAAACTAGTGACAACTTCAACAATTCATGACTTTCTATTTTTAATCAGATATCGCTTAAACTTCCTCTAATTTATTTCACTCACTTTTCTCCTTTTATTAAAACGAAGATAGTATCTGGGCGGACTTTCCCTTTAATACAGAAACCACTAAACCTCATGGGATTTATCAAGACTTGTTCTGGAAGCAAATGTAAACAATCAATGCTTTCTTTTGTTGATAAGATCCTTTGTTCTTATACATTGTTTTAATTGTTTAATTACATCAAATAGGAATTCCAATATACATGTTCTGCTAAAGACCTGTTCTTTGAGAAAATTAAACACATTACATGAATTTCAACCACCACAAAAATAAAGGATGACACAAACTAAAACAAAAATCTAGATGAATTAACCACCAAAAAGAATCCTTAGATTCATTAAATAAAATTATACAGAACAAATAAAAGAAAAAGCAACAAAAGAAAACAAAATCAACAATTTGATTGAAATTAAAATGCAATTAACTATAATAGACACTAAAATAAAAGATAAATTTACAACACCTATAATTACGCACTCATGCTAACAATCAATAAAACATGTAGAAAAAAATCTATTTGATATATAAATACAAATTTCTTGATGAACTTACACGACTGCTTTGACAGTTTGAGTAATGAGAGTTTCTATCCTTGCCAGCGAACCCACCACATTCACGTAATAGCACATTACTGCTGAACAATTCTGAGAAAATACATACCAAGTTGACATCATAGATACGGTACCTTAAAAGCTCATTAATAATGTTGATGATGATGATGATGATGATGATGATGATGATAATAATAATGATGATGATAATGATGACAAAGATGATGATGATGATGATGATGACGATGAAATAGATGATAATAATTATAATAATATTAATAAGCAAAAACATAAAAAGTCAACTTGTTCAATCAAGCCTTCAGATAGCCAATTTGTCTTCATAAACAGGGGATTAAACCCCCAATTAATAGTTGAGTCATAAAAATGACAATTAAATGACTGTCATTGAAAAGTAATAAAATTCACATCTTTGCTGCAAATGGAGCAACAATATCTATTAAAGAAATCTTAAAAAGTTACGTGACCTATAGGCACACTTTCTTTCATTTCTGCTCTGATATATTTGCAAAACAAAGATATTGTTTGTTGATAGGAAGAAGAAATGAATTCTACATGAAAGCCATTACTAATTATCCTGACTCTCAACAGAAGACATAAGTACAATAATCAGTGATGTATCATTAAAACTGATTAAATTCACAATATTTCCATAGATAAAATGTTCAACTCTTTTGTAGGCAATCTATACTAAAAGCAAAAACTGAAGCATTTGGGAAGGGGATATGCAAAAATCATTAAAAATAAGCAAAAGGCTAGCAGTCTCTAATTGATTATTACCATTCAAAATTTAAGAAGCCCAAAAAATAATGTGGACAAAAAAAATTGCTCCTAATAACACTACACGATATCTGTGGACTTCAGACAAAAATCAACAAACAAAAGTCATGTTCCATTTAATAGTAAATCATGAACCAATTCTCAATACAATGAGACACATTATGGAAAACTGATGTTTTTTAGAAACATTTTCATACATTGTAGAGTGATTATGGATAATCAGGGGTTAAGCCACTTTCCCACCGGGCAATACGTAGAGTTGCATAGTGTACTGATTACACCGAGCGTACGCTGCCCTACGCTAATACCTACGTAAATATATGCTGAGGGACACAAAGGGGTACGTGAGATGGATGTACAAAATCAAACATGTTTGATTTTTTTTTTTGGCGTACTTTCTACGCAACACTACGCTACTGTACGCCATGCCTACGCAATAGTACGCTACGCACAATCTTAAGTGGAGATACGCCAATTGATATGCCGTAGGTACGTGGTGCCTATGCACAGGGTACGTAACCATACACCATCGTACGTCAGCCTACCCATAAGCTACGCAGGGACTATGCCGAGGCAACATTTTGTTCATGAATACACAGCCTAATTTCGGCTAACTCGGTACGCCACACTACGCCACTCTACGCAGATCAGGTGTGAAAGAGGCTTCAGGTAACATGCTCTGTTTTGACCATCAGCCACTCCAGAGTTAATATCTGCGCTAGGGCAGATTAAGGTCATTTGAAAAAAAACTGTAAAATTCCTTTGAAACGACTGCTCGATACGCGTTCATGAAACATACTTTGTAATCATTATTCGTTCATGCACCGGCGGTACAATCTATGACACACAGGTGGAAGTACACTTTCCAAGAGGGCAAAGGTATTCATGAAGCACCTCCCTCACTTTGGCATTGATTATTCTAAAATGCACAAAGTGGGACCTTTCCATGTGTTAAAGATCTGTGGATATTCGGGGGTCATTTGTAAAAGTGCTATCTCTGAAGTGGCTTATTGATGGGTGTTCTTAAACAAAGCATGCTCTACCGAACAAAACACTTACCTTGGCTAAGGTGCTGTCCTGTTGCACAGAGAAATGAGTTGCTGTTTTCGGTTGTGTCGCTGTAAAACAAAACACAATTTATATAGACATCTTTAAGTCTGAATAATATAGGAATATTTAAAATGTTGTTTTTGGTTGTGTCGCTGTAAAACAAAACACATATCTATAACATCTACGAAGTCAGAATAAATATGGAAATTTAAAAATCAATTCATCTCCTGATAATCTCCAAAATTATTTCAATCATCTCCAGTAATCCTCAACTACTGGAGAAAGCATGATGGCTCAATGTGGTAGGCAGAAGTCTTGAAATCAGGAGGTCTTGGTTTGGACCTATTGGTAAAGCATTAAAAAAATCTTTATTTCAAATTAAATTGATACCCAGGTCCCTCTTGGTGGTGACCTACAAGCATATAATCGCTTTACCAGTAGGTTGTAATGGTAAAATAAATTATAAGCCATCAATAAAAAAAAAATAAAAAATTAAAGAGAAAAATAGAAGAAAAGGAACAAAATACTAACGTAGCGATGGAACCTTGACACTCGGAAAAACTTCAGCTCCCATTCTGACCAGGATCAAGGGATTGTCAGGTGACGTCTGCGGGAGATCCTCACACTTGAGGCACTTTTTAAGATCAAAGACTTCCTTGTCCCACAACAAAGACTGAGTTTCAGGTTGGATTCCTGTCAGATGGGCCATCTTATCCTGAAAGTCGGCTACCTTACGCTGCGGCTCAACGTAGACGATATGACATTCACAGGTAGGGGCGACAAAGACATCCACAGGACGCATGCTGGTCAGCCTCTGGACAAAGTCAAAGAAGATGTCGAAGGTCCACATCTTCTGTATGTTGCACTCCATGGTGTGTGAGAGGAGAGTCTTGACCTGATGACGCATGTCTGGTGAGAAGTGACAGGTCTTTGGTAGGTCCTCGCTCCAGATGATAGGTCCGTTAGGGACTTCCTGGACACCAGAAATCATACTGGATTTCTTGGTGGTCGTGATCCTATGCCTGAATTAAAAATATAAAAAAAATTATAAAAAATATTATCCCGTTTGTTCACCGACTATACAGAACCTATTACAAATAATTGATGAAAAATAAATAAAAAATTAAATAAAATATTCTTCATCAATTTCTAAATAAAGAATGTTACACTTTTCATGAATAAAATGTAAAGCCCACTGACTTCATCGTTTCATTATATGTAGAATAGACCATACATGTATGCTCCAAAATATGTTTTCATGGCTTAGCATAAAATACTAAATTAATTTTCAATACATTTCCTTAATAGTTTTGCAGAATCCTATTCACCAAGATGGGTCACAAGCACTTCATTTCCTTTAAGATTTTCTCAGCACTTCCAAGACACTGCATATTATGTTCTAAACTCACATGACATCTCTGTTGTTTCGTCCTCCATGGGCGCGGAAAGGAAGTGACCCTGTGGCAGTATGAAAAAAGGTCACTCCAAGTGACCAAAGGTCAGTCTGCGCTGTGAACTCTGTCCTGTTTCTTTTGCCCAGTACAGCTCTCTCATACAGGTCTGGATGCTATTAATGTCAGATGGACAAACAAGGAGAGAAATTAGAGTAAGGCAGAATTGAACATAAACGTTTTAACTACAATGGGCAGATTATTATTTTCCGATTACAATTCCTCTTTGCTTGATAACATTCTTCCTTTATCAATGGGCAATGTACGCTTATTGTCAGCTCACAGCTAAAAGATCAACATTGCAGCACTGATTTCATTCTCACTAAAATTCAGATAAAGTGACACTCTTATTTCAACATATTTGTCTAGTATAATAATGCCATGACTATGAAAACTCAGTTAAGGATAGCATTGCCTGCACGTTGTAAATGTCACATGATAACATCATATCTGTAAAGCTTTTTTTAACATACAGACAATATTTTGTATTAAGCATTAAATAAATCCAGGTTGATATTGTTTTTTTTTAATTATTGTTATCAATAATTTGCTCTAGAGATCATCAGAAGATAAATCACAAGAAAATGCCTGTGATATCATCTGAGAAGAGGTAGAGATTTACTAAATACACTTATCATGACTTTTCACTTATCAAGTGTACATATTCCCTTTCCTTTTAAAGGGAAAGTCCACCCTGAAATTAAGTTAGTTTTAATAGTAGTAGAAAAATGAGAGAAACAAGTCAGTGAAAGTTTGAGCAAATTCTGATTAAAAATAAGGAAGTTAGGATTTTTGAAGTTGTGATCAATCAAACACAAATTGGCAACTCTATGACGTATCATGCGAGCTCAACTTCCATTTGCTCAGTACTAAAAAAATCTAAAATTTTCATTTTCCCTCAAGAAAAATTTCAACCGTACATGCACCCTAAATATAATAATTACAAATATGTTTCTATACTCCCCCTGCAAGGAACAAATATATATTCCATCATCAATAACGAAGAAAACATGATTTTATGGAATATTATGCACAAAGCAAATGAAGGAGAGCTCGTATAATAAGTCACAGAGTTGCCAATTTGTATTTGATTGATCACAACTTCAATAATTCATAACTTTCTTATTTTCATTCAGAATTTGCTCAAACTTTCACTCACCTGATTTTCTTATTATTCTGCCTCTATCGAAACAAACTTATTTTGGGGGTGGACTTTCCCTTTAAGAACAGTGGTTAATCAAGACTGCATTTAATACAAATAGATTAATATTATGAAAATGACATAAGAGACCCTTTACAGAATAACCTCAACCAATATCATACACATTCTTAAAATTTTCTTTTTGAAAATGAAAATGAAATGTCATCTAGTTTCAGTTTCTGCGTCATTCAATCCGGTTTCACTCACACCCATTTAGGCTACCTAAATCCGGCTATGAAAGAAAACTTCCCAAGACAACCTGTCTTGGTCGGATTTAGCTCTTTTTCATGACATCTTACATCATCCTTGCCAATTGACATACACATTAACACATTCCTAACATCCATGTGGTATGTGACATGACATGACATCATCAGTCAGGGGAATCCCCATATATTGTTACATCGAAACTCCCCAGCAATCAGCAATGCTGATAGTGAAAGTGTCACACAGGAAATTAATAGATCCAATGGCATTGCAAAATGACTACATAACTTTGTACTTATTCATAGATGTATTGCACTTCTCCCTACCCTATCTACAACTATATTTCCCTTTCCAATTTCCATCATACATGTTCGTCAAGCGGAAGTATGAAAATTGTCCTATTTTTAGATTCAAACAATTTATAAAAAAAGATGAATCTTCAGTGTATATACCACCTCCAATATGTGCTCCAGAAAAGAGAATATCTTCCTGTTTACTCCCACACATAAGCTGATGAAGAAGTGGGCTTAAATATCTAAATCCTTCTGAAGCAACCCTGACTGCAAAAATATGTTGTGTCCATCAAAATGGATTGATTTAATTAGTATGTGTTCATGAATAAATGATTATTGGATCATCTTTAAACGTTCAATCTTATAATTTTAAAAACAATAGCATTTGTCCTTTCTGAAATCTATTCAATTAGTTCATCATTATACTAGTGGGTGTTTCTTGTGTAAATACATGCAGGGGTACTCATTAATAAAAAAAATCAGATAAAAAGAACATCTGTACAATAATGTTTGTCAGTCTAGATCATGTGTTCAAAGCTAGTAGTCTTTTTTTATTAAACTGAAGAAGAAAAAAAAAAACTTTTAATACAAAAACTCTTTAGAATAGATTGAAAAAACGTATACAGCTCGACAAAGGTAAATGGATATGATGCCAGATAAAGTTACCAAGAAAATATCCTAGTACATATCTGTATATCGGTAAACACTTTCCCATTTTGAAATTTAAGTATAAATGCCAGTTCTATATTTAAAACTACTAACTAAAGTTTGGACTATTGTACTCTGTACTTTGAACAGTTGCATGGGGACCTGGATGCATGTGTACCGAGTAGATAAAATTTCCTGAAACCACATTATAGTAATAACCCTATAAAAAATGGCCTTTACACCTGGTATTTCCATCTATAAATATTATTCACCTTAAACACAGGAAGTGGGAACTACACATGATCTCTAAAAGATGCCAACAAAACAAAAAACATGACTATATATCAAGCTGTTTCAATATCAAATTAGAATTCTATTTTGGGTTGCTAGTTTTCATATTGATATTGGGCAACTTTTATTTTAAAGGTCGGGTGACATCCAAATATAAGTTGATTCCTGTTGATGTGCAGGGCTGCATACGAATTGATTTTTGTTTTTTTATTCAGACATCTAAATATATTTCATTGATTTTTAAATAGTTTTTACAATAATTTTCTCAGACCCTAAAAAAACTCATTCATCTTGTGACATCATCGGTCAATCATTGGTGAGCTAACAAGAGACAGTGGTATGTAGCTTCACCAAGGCTGACCACCTGACCATACTTATATCCCCATATGAGTTGCTATGTCAGGCATGCTGTAGCATCACCAGTCGAAGTTAGGACTTTGGTTAGTGTTAAAACTTGATTGTGGAGCAATTGTCCTTAGCGCATCTTTCATCAATCTTTAACTTTCAAAAAAATCAAAATCTTTTCAAAATAAATCAATCACAAATATATACAATGTGACAAAGTCTTCAGCACACATACTAATCACAAAACATCAAACCATATCAATATCCTTACCAGATATTCCTCTGTTCCGTAGAGAGACTTGAAGGCTTCATCATCTTCTAGTTCCCTTGCTGCTCCGAAGTCAGCCAGCTTATAGACAATGACTCCATCCTCGCCCTTGACCATCATGATGTTACCAGGTTTGATGTCGCGATGGACGATGCCTTTATCCCGTAGATGCTTCATGCCTGCAGCTGTACATGGATTTAAAACAAAACTTCAGCTTTAGAATAGATTGAAGAAGACCCTTCAAAATATATAATGAATATAGGCCTGTCCTCATCAGCTTGAGTTGGCCAAATAACCCGCTATTTCTGATTCGGGAAATTAGCCTGATCACGAAATAGCAGGCTTTTTGGCAGGTTAAGATGCTAATAATGGGCTATTTGCTCAGGACATCTTCCCAACATATCTTGGGCTAGTTTGCAAAATAGCCCACTATTTGTCCGGTCCGTCTTTACCAGCCCGAAGACTCGCACTATGCGAGCACACTGAGCAAATTTCTTGTGCTCGAGTTTCGAGCTGATGACACAATTTGTAACTTGGGGCTAATTTCCCAAATCAAAAATAGCAGGCTATTTGGCCAACTCGAGCTGATGAAGACGGGCCTTATGTGGAATTTATAACCAAAAAGCTAATTATGTGATGAGGGAATTAGTTTTGATACCAGTGATATGACGTGATTTTTAAAAATCTGAAATGGTTAAGAAGAACATGATAATTACAAAAATCAAGTATTAGTGATACGCCATTGCTTCAAGATGGTCCGACAGTACTAGATCATGTTTAAAGAGTGAGTGAGGGTTCCTAACTGCATAATGCTCCATTTTTTAAAAAGCTGGAAATTTGAATAATGGGACTGGGTTGCAAATATATTACCTTCCTACATGTAAGTTCCTATACATCCATTTCTCTGTTAAAACAATTATCCCTACATACGCATACTTACGTGACCATGCGGGAACAGGAACCATGCAAATTAAAGTGCAAAGTAAAGGGGCCTTTCCCTAATAATCTTAATCAGCAGATGTTACAGGAACTATATCAGAGTGTTTGCTATGTTTCTTTGAAAAGTTGATTGCTAAGAAACTGGATCAGAGTTAGGTGGTACTCTTTAAAAGTTCAATCTTCCAATTTCGAATATCATTGTATGCCTCCCATCTCGTTCAATTTCAGTCAGACAAGTTGATAGGAGATGTGATAATCATCACTTTGCTCAGGACTGTTTCACAGTACTCATACTGGTATATACTTTATGTCTGCAATTATTTGGCACTTTG
This sequence comes from Strongylocentrotus purpuratus, assembly GCF_000002235.5. Classification (NCBI taxonomy): domain Eukaryota; kingdom Metazoa; phylum Echinodermata; class Echinoidea; order Camarodonta; family Strongylocentrotidae; genus Strongylocentrotus; species Strongylocentrotus purpuratus. The sequence goes on along the minus strand of NW_022145612.1, from coordinate 41,437,413 downwards.
CTATCCATTCCTTAAATGTGACGATCTGATGACATACGACTGTAGTACACTCTCGTTTCCAGTGGTATCAAGCTTTCAGTTGAACTGAATCATAATGTAAATTCCAAAAGTTATAGAGAATTGCAGAAGGTTGAAGTCAGGACTTCAATAACCGGTAGTGTTAAAGATCGATCACTTAACACCCAAGAGTTATCGAGGATTGTAGAGTGTCAGATGTATTCTTCCATCACGATTACATTCAGATGAAGAAATTAGAAGAAGAGACACTTGGCCGTTCCCCTGCAATTTAAAGCTACCATGAGCTGGCAAGGACATGATTCACAGACCTGCTAGTGTCTCCCAGTTCCACATGCTCCTGACCGACTCCCAGATGACATGGTGCGGTTGTTTGTGAAGCTTCTCATCACAAAAAAAAAGATACAGGAACTTTGAAAATGATTAAATAGACTGCAATATTCTTCATGTAAGGATACAACTACTAAAATCCTTTTCATCTGCAATTTTTATGCCTCCGTTACGAAGTAGCCGGAGGCATTATGTTTTCGGGTTCAGTCCGTCCGTACGTCCCGTTCCTGTGATCACGTTATCTCAAGAACCGATTGATGGATTCCTGCCAATCTTTGGTCATGTATGTATCTTGCAGAGCAATGAATTGATCAGATTTTGGGGTCATGAGGTCAAATGTCAAAGGTCACAGCGCTCATTATGTATGCAAAAATAGCTTGTGATCGCGCAATCTGAAGAACTGATTGATAGATTCCCGCCTATCAATAGGTCATGTATGGATCTTGCAGAGCCAATTAATTGATTAGATTTTGGGGTAACGAGGTCAAAGGGCTCAAATAAAAAAATAGCTTGTGATCAGGTTATCTAAATAACTGATTGATGAATTCCTGCATCTTGCAGAGCCAATGAATTGATTAGATTTTGGGGTTACAAGGTTTGGTCAAAGGTCACAGGGCTCATTATGTATGCAAAAATAGCTTGTGATCACATTATCATTAGAACAGATAGACAGATTACCATGAAATTCAGGACATGCATATATGTATCTTGCTGAGGCAATAAACTGATTAGATTTTGGGGTCATGAGGTCAAGGTCAAAGGTCATGGGGCTCACTATGTATGCAAAAATAGCTTGTGATCGCATTATCATTAGAACCGCTGGATGGATTATCATCAAACTCAAGACATGTATGTATTTTGCAGAGCCAATTAACCGAGTAGATTTTGGGGTCACAAGGTCAAAGATCAAAGGGTCATACATGTAAATGAGAAGCAGCTTGTAATCACAATATTCTGAGAACCTGTTAATTGATTACAAACGAATTGAATTTGAAAATTGCTTCTGTTTTGGTTTGTAAAATCGCTCTATGATGGAGGCATCATTTTCGACTGCGTGCAGTCGAAGTTCCACCTAGTTTAGAAAGTGATTCAGGGCAATAAAGTCTTTTCTCTCTAGGGTTAACGTTATGGTACTTTAGTATGAATTTATTTGTTGGTGCTATTTTCCTAGACAATAGCCACCGGTCTCCCTACACAGGTGACCATTATCTCACGTATGGTCTTTGGTCACTATGGCAGCTATGACTTGTCCAAACAACCTACTTGTAGAAAAGTATGAGTTTCGTTTCCATACCTGACCACGCATTCCAACCAGACAATTTAACAAAACGTTCACTTAAATGACAGATAATCATAAATTTCTGAGGATGCTACAAAATATTAAATCAAAGAAATTTATAGAAAGAAAGAAAATAATGCAGGTAAATAGCAATGATGTGCATAGCTTTTCGAGTGATCCCAAAGAGCAATTTGACTGTTATCATTTGTGCATTTACACAGAAAATACTGAAACAAAAAACATACATACGTCTGCTATGTTGTTGTATAGTAACAGGTATGATGATTTAGGAATGGACTGAATATACATTTATCGTATTAGGTATCTTTGCCTCTGATTCTTAACAAAATCCTGGATTTAGCTCATATGCTGCAATCATAATTGTAAACCTTTAGGTCAGACATAAATCCCATGACTTTTACAAGCCAATCTCATGCTTGATTATCAAGATATTTATGATTGGAATTAAAAATTTCAAAAACCGTTTTCTTAACGTCTTTAAAAAATTGCATTGCGATGTCTATGTTATTTAAGAGTGAATAAAAGTAATTAACCCAATAAAAGCAAACTATTAATAAAAATGTTTTAGCAAAAATCAATGGGGACCCCATTTTCTGATGGCTATAGGCTATTAAAGGTACTATCTAACATTCACTGAAAGTATGTAAGAATGGATCATTCTGGAAAAGTTTACTAAGAAACCAAACACCAAATATGTGCCTACGTTCATATTCAACAAAAAGTGATAGTTTCAGACTTTATGTCTCATTTCAAACTTTTCAAAATGTTCGTCCAGCACTAGCTTTAAATTTCTTCTTCTGGTACATGAGGTAGAATTCCTCCAAACTTAACCAAGAACAAATTTTTGAGAAATTTTCTGATATGTTTCTTTTTTTCCTGATAAATATATATATATATATATATATATATTTTCTTAAAACAATGATTCACAAACATTTCCACCACATGGGAAGCCTTTCACAAAATGTTAGATGATACCTTTTATCCACAATAATGATTAGATAATTAAATTAAGTAGATCAAAATACTTACAGACATCATTAAGAACTTGAAGGAATTCCTTCTCTTTCAAGCCATACAGGTTTTCAGGTGTGTCAAGATAGGTATAAAGACTTCCACCTGTACATAGTTCCATTACGATGACAGGCTGCTTCGAGATTTGCTAAAGAAGGGTAATAACGAAACATTCATGGCAATATTGAAGAGATATTGGTAATTATGATAATCATTGTTTGAGGAACACCTTGTAGATTCTAATAATTAAAATATCACAGTTAAAAGAGTCACAAACAGTACACTTTCTGGGTTTAGTACCATAAAAGCTGTTAACAAATAAAACACAAAAGTTGATAAAAGCTACAAAAATCATTGCATTTGATTGGCTGGGAGCAAATATGTGTGGCAGTTGTGATTGGTAGCATGTTTTGTAAGACACCTCCTAAACTTGATCATATCTTCTCCATCATATCCAGCTAAATTTTACTTCTTAAAACATTAATGATTGATCTCAGTAAAGAAACAAATAAGTTTGCTACAGGGAATATTACAATCCATCACGATTCATCTGAGATCCATGCAGTTAAGGACATGTACTTGACAATTTAGAGAAGGAAATATCAGAACAGGGGATCAAACTTCAAATGATAGCTATCAAAAGTCAAAACTACATTTTAGACACACACAAAATTATTCAAGCAATTAATTATGCTCATCTAAAATGACCTTATGAGTCATAGGTCAGTTTGACCTACACAATAGCGATACTGATCTACCACATGTATGCCCACATCCTGGTGGTCAACAAGTTACTCAGAGATTTTACCCTTTACATTTATCAACTTTGAAACGAAATAACTATGTGTACTATCAGGAAACAAACTCTTAAAGTGTTTGCTTAATCCATTAGATAAATATTAAAGTCTGTTACCCTTATTTTACAAGTCAAAGGTAATCTTGAATAATTTGTAAAAAAAGGGGTTTTCCTTTTTTTTTTTTTTTAATTGTGTATTTTAGTCATATAAAGGTAAATACACAATATTAATGGTACGATATGGTAAGATCTTTTTCAATGAAAAGAGCAGGATCCCATTTTATCTTCCGATTCGAAAGCTCTCCTACATTGCAAAATCCTCTATTTCCTTAAATACTTAAAGGGACAGTTCAGTTCTTGTTTAAGACCACAAATGCCTTCAAAGTGCATGTTTATTGCTCCTATTCTTGTTTATGACATTTCTAGTGCCCTTTTAGGACCTGAAATTGCTTATGAAGGTAATTTTAGACCCCAAAATGTGTGAAATAAAATAACATGGGTTTTTCAAGCTGAATTCTGTTAGAACGACATTTTAAAATTCCCAAACGTTTATTGATTCATTTAAGACCTTTTATTATCAGTTCCTGTACAGTGGTGATGAAAACACACTATTACAATTTACCTTTGCTTGTTGTTTTTCCTTTCATTCTTGGCCTTTATGCAATGTACCTTTTGAAGATTACTGTCTATTTTCAGAGGTGTGTTGCAGATAGTCAAGCACATATATTACTCAATAGAAAATAAAATATTTCTGTCCCTATTATCAATTATGAGAAATATGGAAAGCCTTGAAGATAACTTTTGCTAGTTATATTAACTCCCAACTCTGCTGTACATTCTAATTAAAGCTTCTGACAATGTATCAAATTTTTCAAATATTTATTGAAACTTACATCTTCTTCAATCTGGTCCAGATGGATGATATTTTTGTGGTTTAATTTAAGAAGGACTTCAAACTCTCTCTGTTGAACATCACGAGGACGCATGTAACTCAAATGGTTGAACATCTTCACAGCAACGACATCCCCATTTTTCTGAGAGCAAAAATAGGAAGAAAAGGAAAAATATTACATTACTTGTTGGTGCAGAGGTTTGGAGTAGTCAATATAATTTTGTTTATTGTACATCATACTACCGGTAGTTGCAAACATTAAAAAAGCATGAGAAGAACTTCAACTGAGTAAGACTTCTTCTAAATATGGTTCTGAAAAAATTGTCTAAATTAAAAAAGCAAGTAAGTAAAATAATATGAATTAGGGCATGGAATATGAGCACCAATATGGAAATAATTTACTCTTCATCACAAGTTGTAGTTCATCATTCAAAGCAATCACACCCTATCAAACTCATATCCAGACAGTATTAAATCCCAAATAAAGCCTCTCTGGGTTTTTTTGTAGGGACAATTACTTTGGAGAAAAGGAGCAACTGAATTTTATGTAACTTGTAACGTGCTCCTTTTCTCCCCATCTATGATTTACACAATAAAAGCTATGTTTATAAACAGAAAGAATCCATAAAAAGATCTCACCTTGTGACGGCCCAGGTAAACTGAGCTAGTGGCCCCAGTTCCTAGAACATCTTTAAGGTACCAGATGTATGTCTTGGTGCTTCTGATCCCTTGTGTAGCAGCCATGGTGATTAATTGAGGATTAACTTAAGATCGAATTGTGAGGGGCAGATTCTATAAATCTTTATATATATCTTAATTTGGAAGGGGGTAGACAGTCCTGACAGTCCTGGCTTACAAAATAAGGAGAGATTTGGGAAAATAAGTTCTGTGGCTGCTCAGGAATCAAAGGCCAGGACTGTAACACTGGAGGACTGTCATACTAGAGGAATAAAACAGGGTACTGTGAAATTAACCTATAAAGATCACTAGAACAGGCAGATCTGTTTCAAGGGCACCTACAACTATATTTACAGGAGATGGGACAGTGGGCAAAGATTTCTGAACAGCCACAAGTCTACCTAGTTTTCATATAAAGGTCCATCAAATACAACAGATGCTACATGTATGTCTCAAAGGTGCATTCTGCCATATCTTTACATGTGCTCTTCCTCCTATACAGTCTCTGAATGCACATCTACAAAGATTTCTCCAGCCACAATATGAGAGATTGCTGAAAAGTAATGAATGAGAGTAAAACCATTATAGCCTTATGGTTTAGGGCAATAAAATCAATAAATCTTTGCACAATGTTTGAATAAAGTGTTCTTTTACATTCTTCAAAGCTTTATCAAATTCACTCACAAATACCAGTTACAATGTAGCTTTTTGAAATCGAATTGAACCATAGATAAAAGCATAGATAATATAATATTTCCAAATTTCTCTTGAATTTAAAATAATTTACTGCTCTCTTTAAATAAGTAGATTTTTCACTAATCTAGCTATATATATGTATTCCACTGTTTGATAACTTTTGAATTGTGTGACCCACACATTCCGATTTAGGCCAAGGCCGCGCCCCCTACCCAATTATATTTAAAATAATTATCCTCCATATTCTTCACGACTGTCTTTTTTAAATAAGGAGGAAAATTAAAGGGAATGCATATATGTTCAGTATGATGAAAGCATATACAGTCGACCTATATGCTTTATGTTTTTTGTGCTTTCCATAATCTGGTAATGGAAGTTGTTCCATTTTCTGAAGTGAAGTGTTAAAGTGTGTCTCTCTTCCGCTAATCCCATTCCCATTTCTTCTTGACTATTTTCTAAAAAAAATTATTATTTCTTGAGGAATTGGAGGTCTACTTTTAGTTGAACTATACTCAAAAAGCATACCGTATGTTTTGTTAAAAGAATAATGTGATTTAAAAGTTGTTCTTCTCCTGCATTGGATCTTTTTATCCCGATATCAATTTCTTGCCAGTGTACATTTGTTAAAATTGATAAATCAAAAGATCTTCCAAATACTTGCTACCTTCTCACTGATAAAAAAACAGATGTTGACAAGACTCTTTGTGTTTATTGCAAAAGGAGTATTCTTTTATCAATTTTTGTCTTCAAACGCATTTTGGGGGAAAATCTTTGCAGAAGTGTGTCTTTGATGACATCTTCTTTCACATTATGATACAATTTAAGTGAAATATTGCCATCAAATTGTTGGCGAATTTGGGGCTCCCAACACTTTAGAGGGGCTTTAAGACCTCCCCAAACGTAATCTAAAAACATAGTACTCTGTTTGATTTTAGCTTTTCCATTCCATAAAAAAAAAATCAAATGTTAATATTTCAATTTTACGGAATGCCCAAGGGGGAAGTGGTGTGAGTGAGGATACTAATTTTGAAAGAACAAAAGTCTTAATTAGTTGAATTTTCCCAATCAAAGTCAAATCTCTTTGTTTCCACCACATTTAATCAGCTTTTTATATTTTACTTAAGATTTCTTTGTAATTATTTCTTTCCTGGCTTTCCACGTCTTAAATAAAGTGTATACCTAATATCTCTACAATGTTTACTTTCCTACCAAATGGAACTATTACATTTTTATTTGAGTTAGGGCCCAACAAATTCCAACAACAATATAAAAGTTTTGTCTCTATTCATCTTCAATCCAGACATATCAACAAAACTGGTAAATAATGTGTTTAGTCTATTAAAAGATTCAATATCTTAAACAAACAGTGACAGCTGCAAAAAGAATTTGCTTACGAGAATTAAATCAAAGGGAACCCCATGAATAGCCGAGTCGCTGCCTTTTGGCCTTTTGCAAATACATGTGCAAAACAGAGTCAAAAGCCTTTTCAAAATCTATTGCTAACAAATAAGCTTTTTAAATTCTTGTAGAAAAAACTTTGGTTAAAAACTTATAGTACACATTAAGTAACAAAATTGATCTATACTGGTAGTTTTTAATTTGGAACAGATCTTTCACTTCTTTATGAATAATTACTGCCTGAAATTATTGCTGGCTGAAACTAGACGATTCGCTAAACGATAGCTAAACAACCACTGAGGAAACTCAGCAGCGGTTTCTTTCGTTTTTCTACATGATTTTGAGCAGTGAATTAGCAGGAAATAACAAAACTGATTTATTAAGGTCACCGTCATTTATGGTAAAAGTATGATTTTGGAGCATCGCATTCAAAAGTAAGTATTTCAATAATAATTTTCATTTTTCTCCCATTCGTTTTGTACATGTGTGGAAAAGTCCCTACTTCTCAGCACATCTGCTGGAATGAGGTCCACACTCTTACTCCTGTTGAGCTCTAACATCAATCTGAAACAATAAGACCCAGACAAAAAGTTTCAGCATGCGACTTATATGAGAGTAAAGAGCAGGTTTGCAGCTTTAAAATGATGTAGTTCATTATTTAACAGTTAAAATGTCAACGATAGTTTTAAAAGCCTTCAAATTCGAAAATTGATTTTTGCCATTATTGCACGTTGCAGATAATTTTGTAAAATTTGTAATTGCCGATTTGAGCCCTAGCTTCAATCTGAAACAATATTTGACCCAGACAAAAAATTTCAACATGTGACATTTATGGAGGTAATGCTTAACTATTCACCTTAAATCTGATAAGCGTTTTTATCTCATTAAAATATCATACAATCATTTCCAATGCCTTTAAATCTAAAGACTGACAATTTGAGTTATATATTTTGTTCTAAGGCCGATTTCCATTAAAGCTTTGATTTAATTTTGAAACAGTGAAGAACTGGCCAAAATCTCTTGAAACTAGAGTATTTAGTATTAATAGTACTTTGTTCAGTTCAATCTCAATTAATTTATTTAACAATAGTCTCAACATGCTAAAAATTATGAAATCTATTTTGTTTACTCAACTAGTAAAACTCTGTAGAATTGCGTGATCCTAAATGCATGGAATATCATAATCTTAACTTAAAAATTGAAGTTAGACATTTTCAATCCAAAATGTTGAAATGTACCAGTTTATAAGGTTTTTGTTCTGCTATAATATACCATGTTTTATTTTCACATTGGAGACTAGTGAAAGCTTTTATATATATATATTTTCTCTTTGTCACCTACCGGTACATGTACTTGTTTATGTTACACTTACACATTCAATTTCCGTTTTCTATTTTGAAGACACCATAGGGCCAATTATATTGTTTCAGGGCCAGGGCTAACTTCCGCCGAATCCTGGTGGCAGTTAATGGTAGCTAAATCCTAAATTTAGCATTGTAGATTTGTAAAAGTTTATTTAACAAAAACGATGCATCAAACAGTGTTGAAAATATATCTTTTGAATGATTAATTCATGAAAATTCACTAACAAAAATTGTTCACAGGCGCAGTTTTGGTTGTGTGTGTCCGCATATACCGGTAACACTAACAGCTGTGGCCTGTGCAGTGCACGGCGCGGCGCGGTGCTAGCGCTCCACTCCAGGTCAATTTGCATTTGCATTATTAATCAGGCCTAACAAAGTTAGAACTTGAAGTCTATGACCATTATTATAAAATTAAAATTGTATCAAAGATATCTATACAGTTTACTTACAACCGTCGATACGGTCGACGTCACCGTGGGCATGGAGTTATTGCTGTTATTCGCGCAGCTCATTCAAGTCGGTGAGGCACTGGTCGAAAAATGTCTACGTGTGACTGTGGCATGCAGTACACTTTGATGTCGAGATAAGCGGAAGTCATACCCAAAGACGGGTGCGTCAATCGGGGAATCCCCGATGCGATTACGGATTACGAAATAAAAGTGACTTGCAGTAAATAGGGGCTTTTCGTTTGTGTGGACGAGGACGGCTTTTAAGCAGGGGCGTCGCTAAACCTTTATCAGTGGGGGGGGGGGGAGGGGGGGTGATGTAGAGGCCACCGATTACTGGGAATACTGACAAAACTAGCCACCAATCACCGACAAAATGGAATTTCCCACTGCTACAGATTTAACCCTATAAACCCGGAGCTGAAGGCTCGATCATTCATATGAACTAGCCTATCTATGGTACTTGCGTATGCGCAAATGGTCCTTTTCCTCGACAACATAAATATACGAATTATTTCGTCAACTTAGCATCATAGCTATATATTTAAATGCAGGCGCGTAGCTAGAATCTTATTTTAGGGGGCGATATAGTGAGCAAGCGCCCCGCCCCCCCCCCCCACTCAGTGTTATTTAGGGTACGCATATGCTTGTTCCCTCTTTTTGAAAGCACCCCCTATCTGAGGACTGCCAACATTTCTGAACCCCCCTTTCGCGGGCTTTTTCTGCCTCAATTTACCCCCCTAAATTCGGAATAATTTCTCAGGAGTCCAAAGAGATGAGAGAAAAAAGAAAAAAAAAACACCCCCTTTTTAAAGAAATCTCCGGGTGACGGTCAAATACACCCCCTTTTCTTACAATTCTCGGGCCGGACTTTGTCGCACGAAAAGTACCCCTTTACCGGACATTTTGGTAACACGCATGCGGTCATTCCGACCCCGGAGTGGGGGGGGGGGGGCGGGGCAAGTGCACTCCCCATAAGGGGTGGGTGAAGGTCCTCCCGCGCGAAGCGCGGCAGCTTTAACGTTTCATTGAATTATTATAGAAAGAAGACGATACATTTACCATTCTCGACTCTTAACCCTCATGTCTAAATTCAGTTTCTCCCCCCTCCCGCGAAACGCGGATCGAAGCTTTGACGTTTCATTCAATTATTAAAGGAAGAAGACGATTCGTTGTACCGTTTTCGACTCTAGATTAACCCTAATTGTCTGAATTCAGTCTACCCCTTTGGCGCGGAGGGCGGAAGCTCTGACTTCTCCTTAAAGTATTAGAGAAAGAAGACGATTCGTAGTACCGTTCTCCACTTTTAATCCTTATCTAAATGAAGTTTCCCCCCTCCGGCGCGAGGCAAATTATTAGAGAAAAAAGACGATTCGTTGTACCGTTCTCGACTCTTATTCTTTATCTGAATTCAGTTCCCCCCCCCCCCCCCCTCTCACGCGCGAAGCGCGGAAGCTTTGACATCTCATTAAATTATTATAGAAAGAAGACGATTCATTTACCGTTCGCGACTCTTAACCCTATATTTGTCTGAATTCAGTTTCCTCAACCCGCGCGAAGCTTTGACGTTTCCTTAAATTATGAGAAAAAGCAGACGATTCGTTCATGTTCTCGACTCTTCCTTATCTGAATTCAGTTCCCGGGAAGCTTAAACGCTTCCTTAAATTATTTAGAGAAAGAAGAAGATTCGTTGTACTGTTCTCGAATTTTAATCCTAAATGAAGTTTCCCCCCTCCGGCGCGAAGCGCGGAAATCTTTGACTCTTCATTAAATTATTATAGAAAGAAAACGATTCATTTAGCGTTCGCGACTCTTAACCCTAGTTGTCTGAATTTAGTTTCCTCCACCCTTTGACGAAAGGAAGCTTCAACGTTTCCTTAAATTATTAGAGAAAGAAGAAGATTCGTTGTACCGTTCTCGACTCTTATTCTTTATCTGAATTCAGTCCCCCCCCCCCCCTCCTCTCACGCGCGAAGCGCGGAAGCTTTGACGTTTCATTACAATTATTACAGGAAGAAGACGATTCGTTGTACCATTTTCGACTTTGGATTAGTCCTGATTGTCTGAATTCAGTCTCCCCCTCTGGCGCGAAGCGCGGAAGCTTTGACGTTACCTTAAATTATTAGAGAAAGAAGACTATTCGTTGTAACGTTCTTGATTCTTAATCCTTATTTGAATTTAGTTTCCCCGAAAATTTTAATACCTCTAATTTCTTTAGCTGATATTATAGGAAATTGAAACTTTGAGAAAATACAAGTGTCATAGTTGCAGTCTCTCTCGAAGTCGCAGTTCGTAGGAAAAATAAATTGTCGGCCGACCGACATTATACATCTCACCGACTTCAAACTTTTGCATTGATATAACACACGATCAAGGATCGATCAATATTACCGACACAGGTGACCCGACATAGCAATATATGTATGTGTGTCTTTTTTGCTCCCTTGACGAGACAACCCCACCCAACCCCCCTCTCTTTTTCACTCCCACCCCTCCCGTCTCAGGCTCCTTCCTCCCCCTCTGTCTCCTCTCTTAAACCTCTAATTTCTTTAGCTGATATTATAGGAAGTGAAACTTCGGGAAAATACAAGTATTATCTCTCTCCTCTCTTTCTTTTTCTCTCTCTTTTTTTTTTTTTTTTTCCTTTCCTCATTTTCTTTCTTTCTTTTCCTTTCTTTCCTCTCCTACCTTTTTTTCTTTTTTCTCCTTCTTTCTTCTCTCCTCTTTTCTTTTTCCCTTTCTTTTCCTTTCTTTCTTTTATTTCCTTTTCTTTTTTTTTCTTTTCTTTCCCTTTCCCTCTCTTTTTTCCCTCCCCCTTTTCTCCTTTTTCCGACGGCAGCGCAATTTCCCCGTCCTCTAACGATGCGAATTGGCGTCAGACACCCGTCCTGTTTACTAGTTTATAACCCTTTTCGTTTTTAGTCGACGCCCATTCTCTGCGCGATGACGTAATGGCCCCCACGCGCGTTTACTCGATTTCTCTTTCTTTCACTTCTTATGTTATTCTTCGCCTATTATTCTATCTTTTTTTTTTTTAATTTCGTTAAGTTATACAGTGCGTCCCAGAAAAAACGAAACCGAAAATTATCGTAGTTTTATCATAACTTAGTCACATTTATTATTAATAAATGATATTTGGAAAGCTTAGATCATCCTCTTTCATTTGATGCAACTCGTATGATGCATATTTCACGCATGAGTGATTCAAATGAATTTGAAGAGAGGAAACCAAAAAGTCATTTGGCGGATGGTATCTGAATTTCAAGAAGAAAATTACATTTCTAGAAAGTTGAGTTTCTGCCTTTTCATATGACACCTCAATCAGGACAAATGAACAAGGAATGACAAAGTTCTGTTTGTTTAAAGTAGTGCTTCCATTTCCATAATTTTATCAAACGAATTCGTTTTCACTGGCTGCCTGCCTGCCGTACCAACAAGCATAATTGACAACAGACTTAAAGGAAACCAAAACCTTCATACTAAGTTACTTTTATTGTAAAGTTTAAGATGTTTGAAAAATATCAGTGAAAATTTGAACAAAATCGGGCAAGGATTAAGGAAGTAAGAGCTTTTTTAAATTACTAGTCACTAGAGGGCGGTATTCAATTTGATGACATCATCTGTAAACAACTCTCCATGCCTTTTGTACATCAAATTTCATGTTTTTCCTTCTTTCTTGTGATTGAGATAATGTACTCCCCTGAAAGCAAGATATAGAATGCAAAATGATATAGAATGCGATATGATTCCAGGAACCTATTCTTTACAAGCTCTGCTTTTCTATAGGTTCCTGCACATTTCACAGTTTGTACTTTTATCTGGGTTTCCTTTAAATGATATTAGTTGTCAAACAAATGTGATGATTACCTTGTCAATTAATATAATCATTTTGTTATATTATGAAACAATATGTCTTTTATGTATATTTTGTTATCTGCATTATTTCTGCGTGTGAAATGTGAAATCAATAAACTCAAACTCAAACTCAATATGTTTTTTTGTGGACGCACTAATGTATAGAGTGATTTTTTTTCCAGTTAATCATGACAAATTTGAATTTTGATAAACTATTTATATAAAAGTCAATGATTAATAATATACATTATTCAGAAAATATTCAATTATTCAAAGTTCATAAAAGATATAGTGAAATTTCATGCACGCAATATGATACAAATCATATAATCTAGTCAAAGGCATGGGGAAATCAAGTTTTGGGGATAAAAAGGGAAATTAATGGTATACAAATATAAAGCAATTGATGAATAATAAGGCAATGACGTCATAAACTGATAACCGAATTGACAATTTGTGTTGAGTGATTTTCTAAGTTCCATAGTTTGTCATACTTTTAACAAAATTCATAACCTCCGATTTTACTCATGTTTTTGTTTGCTCCAGCTGTTTCTCTTGTTTATCTGCATCTGTTTAAAAGCAGATTTTTTTAAAATCAATAATGTGAACTGAACACTATTTTCTAGCTTTACGATGTATCGCATAGAAAATACAATTATTCAAAAAAAGTCAAGCTTGATCTTGATGATGTTCTTACTTCATGAACGCCCATGCATATATATATTTTTATTTTGAAAGCATTTTTTAAAATCAGTGAAAATGAATTTTGGCAAATCCATTATCGTCAGAATCCGTTTGGCCCTGTGTATAGCTTTGAATGCGCCAGAAGGAAGGCACCATAATGCGTTAACAAGTTTAACAGCAAATGCTATCCGGGGTACTATAGGCCTGCTGGGCAGGCGCGTACGCAGGATTTTTTGAAGGGGGGGGGGGGGTTTTAACATTTATAAATCGGGCCGAAAATTTCGCAACGACTCAGCCGACCGCTGAATAAGTGGGGGGGGGGGGGGGGTAAGAGGACACTTTTTTTTTTTTTTTTTTGGTCCCCAAAAAATCGCAACGACTCAGCCGACCGCTGAATAAGCGGGGGGGGGGGGGGGGGGGGGGGGGGGGGGGGGGGGGGGGTAAGAGGACACTTTATTTTATTTTTTTTGACCTCGAAATTTGAAAATTTGACATTTTGCTCCGTTGGGGGGGGGGGGGGGGGGTAAGGTCACCTGGTTTAGGTCAGTCATGGGGATAAAAAAAAATCCAAAGGGGGGGGGGGGGGGGGGGTTTTAGGGTTTTTTTTTGGGGGGGGGGGGTTTGTACACATAAAAATACCAAAGGGGGGGGGGGGTTAACCCCCCAAACCCCCCCCCCCCCCTGCGTACGCGCCTGCTGCTGGGCCTACAATAAAATTAAAATTCATATTTCTTGATTGAAACGTAGAGTCTTTCTCAATTTTCGACAAAGGATGATAAAAATCATATCTAAATCATAATTATATATATATGCAACAAAGATAATCGATGGCAACTTATGTACTTTTCTCCAATATGCGCATGAAGGGACTTTCATAGCATATTTATATTATGAACCAGCAAATTAGAAGCACAGATTAAGAAGCAGTGGAAGTTGCCTGGGAAGTTCAGATACTATACACACAAGCTCCTATTTCACAAAAAAGTGTACATTTGTCAACTTTATAATTCTAAAACACTTTCGCCAATCCCACATTCTTAATTGTTACGCATCTTTCAAATATTCTGTGCATGCTCGTCACCCTCACAATATAACAAAAACATTACAATTACATCTGATCCAGCGGTGGATAAATCAGGGATATCATTGTTCAGGTGTAAAACAAATGTCAAAGGTACCCGTTTAATTCCTGAATTTAGTTCAATAAAAGAATTGGAGCAGATTATTTCTTAGACAAACGAAATGCAATTGCTAAATAGCAGACTATATAAAGACTATCAAATCAAGCATTGTACTGTATTTTATTTTCCGTTTTACAATCAGTAAATATGTTTCTTTTGTGATAAACGTGGAGAAAATTACCAACACAATTTTGTTTTAATGCAATAAATAGTAACAGTAACACCCCCTCCCATTTTTCTTGAACATAAATGAATTTGAGCAAGGCACATGGAGAAAGTGCATGTACAAACGCCAAATCCCCTGCCCCCTCAAACATCATTTTAGAACTACGGTACACCACTTGATACAATAAAACGTGTGAGAAAGATTGTTAATATGCATATTTTTTAAAGACTTGACATTAAAAAAAGTAGGCCTGCATATAAGTTTTCTCTCATATTCAAATCAAGCATTTGGTAACTAGATGCCATATTAGGGTTAAAGCAATAATAAATAAAGAACATTTTAATAAGCAAATGTTGAATAATCAAATTGAAATATTTAATGATGTTCATCGTACATGTTACATATCTTTTGGCATATATAATTCTATAAACTACCATTTTAAAACATTATATACTTTATATGGGTCATACATGATCATTGGAAAATAAAACTGAAAATGTTTCATTATACATAATTAATTCTAAAACCCACATTTTTGTATACAGAACAATAAAACACCAAAAACACTTTCTTTGGAAAGTCTTTTTCTTTCTTTTACAAATCATCAAAGTGTTGAATAAAAAAAATCCATAACACAATATGAGTGACTTTGTTTGATATTAAGAGTACATCATGTTGATAGAATCAATCAAAGTCAGAAAAAGATGCAATTAATACTGTTTGACAATTTCATCTTTGATACTGGCAGCGTAAATCAGAAATACTGCCGTGTAATGATCTGTCCAAATGACTGGCATAACTAAAAAAAAATGTTTGTACTTCCTTGCATGAATTTAACACCAGGCATGCTTCTCATCGCGAATTATGGTATTGAATTTCCTCCTTACCACAAAAATAACATTATCGATAACCTTTCTTGGTTTGATAAATTTGTTCTTCCCTGATTTCATGATTCAATAGGCCATTTTCGTAATGTAACCAAATTTAATGCATAATCTCTATGTGAAGTGCCTCAATACAAACTATTTCATTCACCTGGTAAGAATAATAGTATTTCAACAGTCAGAATCCAAACTGCATACATTAGTTGTTGCCAGGTTAGACAAACATTATGGCTTGACCTACCTAGCAACACTTGATATATGCAGTTTGCATTCTGACTATTGAAATATTATTATTCTTATCAGGTGAATGAAATAATTTGTATTGAGGCACTTCACAAAGACTTGTGCATTAACTTTGGTTACATTACGAAAATGGTCTATTGAGGTTGAAAACATCTGGACAGTGTTTCACCAGGAAGCTGTAATGAATGGAGATCCCGTCCAAGAGGCCCCTTTGAAGTCATCCGTGGCACCGCGCGTCTTTTGTTTCCCCTACCGTAATCCCCTTAATCCCCCTCCAAAACCTTACAGCTCCCTAGTAGCACTAAGTCCTCCCTTTCCACACACAGCCCAGCCCAGCGAGCACGGCGGCTTTTGCTTTGCCGGCCCGTACTTTGGGTGAATAGTGGTGCTAACTTGACAACTTCTAGCCCTAAATCAATAAATGCGCAAACATATAACACAATTTCATTTAGTTCTTTAGGAAGATAAACCTTTGGACTACCTTCCTAGCTATGTACAAATTTCGGAAATTTTCAGAAAATGTCAATAATTAGATGAGAAAATCATGATTATGAAAATCTTTCATTCGCTCTAACTCATGATTTCCTTGGTCGATTTCGCTGGTAAAAATGGCCATGTCTTCAGTAGAGCTATCCGAGAACGGAAAACGCATTTGATGACTAATAGAAAGTTGCATTGGTCATAATGTTGTGAATTCTGCATTTTATATGTTATAGCTAAATACATCTTCCATGAACATGACTTAATTTGTCGGTGCCACGCATGGCTTCAAAGCCCGATGCTTGCATATTTTTGCAAACGAGTGAATAGAGAACTTAGGGAAGCAGGTGGCGTTGCGTAACATTTCGTACTATTTGGAATGCCAGAGAGGGACTGTGCATTGATATGGACAGCTGTTGATGGAAATGATGGCTGGAGAGGGTTACATTTCTTTTTGTTAAGCCAGGTTAATCTTGAATAATTTTCCCTCAGAAAATTCTTTCGAGACGGTATCTCCATTCATTACAGCTTCCTGGTTTCACGAAACCATCATAAGCACAAGTCCGCAGACAACCCATTGGAATGTGTGTATTTCAATGCAACACATGTTTCAATTGGATGTTGGTGAACTTGTACTTGTGATCTGAATACTTATACATAAAACCAGCGTCATCAAACTTCTCTCCAATGAGGTGCACACAATTAAAAAAAAATTAAGATGCAAATCTCGGACAATGCCACCGAGGTATTAAGTTGACACAAATATTTTTTTAAATTCGATTTTGCTTATACGAATCTGAACAATCAACTGTCTTCATAAATTACCTAAGCACTCTCAAAATTTCAATGATTGAAAATATTGGTATTACAGATGAAAATGACTTTCCACACATTTAACACATGAGCTGATTTACTTTGATATATGAATCTTACTGACTTGCATATCAACTGTCTCTTTATAAATCACACATGGCAGGATACACTCTCTCAAAATTTCAATGACTGAAAATACTAGTATTAGTATTTTAGAAGAAATGGATATGGTTTGGGTCAATAAATTCAATTCATTTCAATCCACTTTTTACACTTTCAACACAAAATACCGGTATACTAAATTCCAATCAATTACCCACTTCTATAAAATTTAGTTAAACTTTATCCTGTTTTAAAAAGCTTTGTCGCAAATACCTATTTAAAAATTTGTAACAATAAAGTCATTACAGTGTATAGATTATATATAATTACTTTGTATCTTGTAAGTTTAATGTATTCTAATTTCTTTTCACATTCCAATATTAACAGTTTCATGACTTTTCAACGAGTACATTCCATCCCCTCATGAGCCAAATGATGAATTCACCCGCTCGGAATTTGTGGGTTTGTGATATCATAAAATCCATGTTCCAATCATAAAAATGCTTCATAGTTCAAGACTTCAAGAAAAATGTGCTGTGAAACCAGACGCTTTTCACTTGCATGAAGGGTTTGCTAATTTCAAAAGTGGTTGAGACTTTGAAAAGTGTCATGCCACCAAATGACTGAATCACAACTGACATAGCAGTGTATATCATCGGCCGGCTGGCAGAAGGACATTAGCGCGTGAGTGACTCAAAATTATTTGCATTTAACGAATTGTTTTATATTTAGACTGCTTTCCGTCCCGAAAATTGGTTTAAAACCTAAAAGACTAATGGAAATGTTATAGTAGAACATGGCCACAATTTTTTTCTCCAACAGTTTGTGGCGATTTAGTGCTAACGCCCTTCTGCTTAACGCTTCAGTTTTAACCTGAAATTCGAGCTAATGCCCTTCTGCCAGCCAGGCTACAATATTTGCATCCTTGTTTACTTTCTGGCCACAAAGAGGGTTCTCATAAAAATTTGACATGCATGTATTGTATTAATTGCAAATGAGGTAATGATGAAAACCATATCACGATTTCAATATCCAAGACAATACATTGCGTGTGGTCTGCACAATGAGACTCTCATAAAAATTTGACATGCATGTATTGTATTAATTGCAAATGAGGTAATGATGAAAACCATATCACGATTTCAATATCCAAGACAATACATTGCGTGTGGTCTGCACAATGAGACTCTCATAAAAATTTGACATGCATGTATTGTATTAATTGCAAATGAGGTAATGATGAAAACCATATCACGATTTCAATATCCAAGACAATACATTGCGTGTGGTCTGCACAACAAGAGGGAGCTATAGCTTTGATTAGTTGATAAGACATATTGCTTGTGGTCCAAACAGGAGAGGGAGCTATAACTTTGATTAGTTGACAAGATATATTGTGTGTGGTCTGCACAACGAGAGGGAGCTATAACTTTGATTTGTTGACGAGACATATTGATTGTGGTCCTAACAGGAGAGGGAGCTATAACTTTGATTTGTTGATAAGACATATTGCTTGTGGTCTGAACAGGAGAGGGAGCTATAACTTTGATTTGTTGATGAGCCATATTGCTTGTGGTCTGCACAAGGAGAGGAAGCTATAACTTTGAGTTGTTGATGAGACAGGAGTTGCTGAATCTCTTAAAGCTCAGTGCTGTGATGTCGATGTGAGGCTCTTTACCCATCGCCATCCTGCACAGGATCTTACCTATGGAAGGTGCCAGCTTAAATCCATGTCCTGCAGAGAAGAGAAACAGTCGTGTCATTTACCAGAAAAACAAAGTGCGCAGAGATTTTGGTCTCCTTTGATCATAGTTTAAAGGCATTGCTTAATAATGTTTCTAGTTTTACAAATCTGAGATGCATGTTATCAGTGTCTGTGATATGGTGTAATATTGAAGCCCGAAAAAAATTACGCTTCAATATGATCATGAAGTGCCTCAAAAAAGTAAAAATCTTTGAGTGACCAGTTTCACCATACTCATTTTCCCCAAAAGACTGTAGTGTTATAAAAAGTTTTTTGAAATTTGAAATTTCGAATTCCAATCAAAAATATCTTGATAATCAGAAAGGCGATTAGCTTGTAGACGTCATGGAATTCCTGACTGACATAAAGGTTTATAATTATGATTGCAGCATGAGCTAAATCCAGGACTTTAAGCTTTGTGCTTGATCAGGATTGCTGACCAATCATGAGAGCAAGGACGTTAGATATTTACCCGAGCATCCGCAGCACACAATGATGTTAGGATAGACCGGATGTCTGTCCATGATCAATTCATCATCTGGAGTCAACTGAAGGGAGAAAGCAGAGACCATTAGGCAAAAAAAAAAATCATTAGGTTTTCCTCGATTGCTTTTCGGGAGTAGGGGCGGGCGGGTGGATTTTGTTTGTTTGTCTTATTTTTAAAAGAAATTCCCCTCTTTTTTTTCTCCATAAACAAAATTAAGAATCATTGGGATGTCAAGCATTTAATCAAACAAAGTCAATAAACCACTTTAATATGGTAAAAGACTTGTTTAATTAGTTTTTAATATCATCTTTTTTAACATATGTACAATGAATATCAAAACCATGCAACACAAAAAGTATTTTTGGCTTTAAAATATAGCACCTTTTAAAATTAGTTTAAGAATGCTCAGAACCTGATTTGAATGACAGCATTTTGACATATAAAAATGGCAAGTTAATGAATACAGAATTGCGTCCTGATAAGATCAAACTGGCAACGGGACGTATTTTGATCCTTGAAAAATGCATATAATGGTATGTTAGGCTATTAAAATTGCTCAAAAAAAAAAAAAAAAAAGCAGGCCGAAAATGACGAGCAGGCGGTCGAGGACAACCAAATTGTTTTTTTTTTGTCTTATCATCAAGTCACACTACAAGCACATGAGAGTTGTGGTTTACAATGATTCAATACAAATTACTTTTTGATGGTCCAAACAACGAATATACTGCATCAACCTAAAGACAACATCCAATGAAAATACAACTTTACATCAATGGAAAGCTGAATAAACCTAGAATACAAATATAAAGGAGTGCAAAATATTTTCCTGTTTGGTATTGCACAAAAGCAAATTAAAACCTATTTTTCCTCACCCTTCCAAATTACGGGTCAACAGGGTTCAAATTTGTTGCAGTTATGGTGACGACATAACATGTGGACTCGATTGGCTTGCCTATATGACTGAGGCGACGACACATGCCTAATTAATGCGCAGTCATTGTGAATATGCGCACTCCACATAAGATGATGTCATTAAGTCATCAGGTCGATAACTTACAATTTTTCAAAGGTTTCAATTTTTAGTTCTCAGAGAGCAGTTACTCCTCTGACGGACACTAAACTAGCATATATAATTGGATATTATTGTAATCCATGGCTTACAAGCTATCTGTTGATATATATATATATAATTCATCTATTTCACTTTTCTTTTCCGACAGGGTCTTTAAATTAAGCTAGTTTCTTCTCCAAACATGATTCATTTACCATATAGCTCAAGATTAATTTAATGACCGACATACCGTGTACATGCAGGTTTCCATTATAGTCGGCTCACTCAGCAACAGGGGAAAGTATCTAGCGATGAACTTCTTCATGAATTCAATCTCACTTTTGTGTCCAACTGCTTCGTTGTGTACGGTATCTCTGTAGTCTGGATCAATGTTATCAGAGCCACCATGAAATGGAATCTGCAGAAATAAGTTAAAGGGGGAAGTCCACCCTGATATTAAATTGGTTTTTATAAAAGCAGAAAAATGAGAGAAACAGATTAGTGAAAGTTGAGCAAAATCCAATTAGAAATAGGAAAGTTATACATTTTTAAAGTTGTCACCAGGGCAATACAAATTGGCAGCACAGTGACGTATCCTGCGAGTTCCTCTACAATGAATGTGCTTTGAGCAGAGAATTTAATAAGACTTTCCTGTTCTTAGTTATTTATGACGGAATAGATTTGTTTCATACAGGGGTTATAAACAAAAATATTTGCAATAATTATATTTAGGGTGAATGCACGATTAAAATTTTCTTAAGGGAAAATATAGATTGAATTTCTTTATTTTCATGCACAAAATAAATAAAGGCATAAAAATAGATACTTGAAGTTTTTACGTACAGCTAGGGCGAATGGGAAAGGAGCTTGCAATATAAATCACGGATTTGCCAATTTGTGTTTGGTCGATTGCACCTTCAAAAATTCTTCAATCGGTTTTGCTCAAATTTTCACTCCTCTGTTTTTCTCATTTTTCTGCTCCGATTAAAACCAACTTAATATCAGGGTGGACTTCCCCTTTATCAACAGGGTATTATAAGTGGGTAGTCAAGACTGAAAAGTGTACCGTAATTAAAGGTGTATAAACCACACCTTTTTGCCGCCGAAAAAAATTCAAAGTCGGGGATGCGGTTTATATAAAAACTAGATGGAACTTTGACTGCGCGCAGTCGAAAATGATGCCTCCGTCATAGAGCAATTTTACAAACCAAAACAGAAGAAATTTTTTAAAATTCAAGTTCAATTGTAATCCAATAAAAGGTTCTCAGAATATCATGATTACAAGCAATTTCTCATATACATATATGACCCTTTGATCTTTGACCTCATGACCCTAAAATCTACTCAGTTCATTGGCTCTGCAAGATGTCCTGAGTTAAATAGTAATCCATCTGTCAGTTCTAATGAGAATGTGTTCACAAGCTATGTTTGCATACATAATGAGCCCCTGACCTTTGACCTTATGAACCAAGAATCAACTCAATTCATTGGCTCTGCAAGATACATAAATGATCCAAGTATGGCAAGAATCCATCAATCTGTTCTAATGATAATACAATCACAAGCTATTTTTGCATACATAATGAGCCACATGACCTTTGACCTTGTCGTCATGACCCCAAAATCTAATAAGTTCATCAGCTCTGCCAGTAACATATATGACCTAAGTTTGGCAGGAATCCATCAGTCGGTTCTTGAGAAAACGGGATCACAAGCTGTTTTTGCATACATAATGAGCCCTGTGACCTTTGACCTTTGACCTCGTGACCCCAAAATCTAATCAGTTCATTGGCTTTGCAAGATATATACATGACCAAAGTTTGGCAGAAATCCATCAATCGGTTCTTCTGATAACGCGATCACAAGCTGTTTTTGCATACATAATGAGCCCTGTGACCTTTGACCTTTGACCTCGTGAACCCAAAATCTAATCAGTTCATCGGCTCTGCAAGATACATTCATGACCAAAGTTTGGCAGGAATCCATCAATCGGTTCTTCAGATAACGCGATCACGAGAACGGGACGTACGTACAGACGTACGGACGGACAACCCGAAAACATAATGCCTCCGGCTACTTCGTAACGGAGGCATAAAAATGCTATGCCTGGCAATGTCTCCCAGCTCAGTAATCGGTGTGTTGACTCACCACTCGGAAACTAGAACAACACTCAAATTTGTCTGTCATCTTGGTTTGAAAGTAATCTTTCTGATAGATCTCAATATGTAGTATATAATAATAATTCCTCCAATTTTTCTTCTATTAAAAGGCATACCACAAGGTTCTATTCCAGGTCCTCTACTGTTTTTTAAATTTACATTAATGATCTCACACATTCAGCTGCACCTCGCAGTTAAATGAAATGCCTTCCCGTGTGGGTTTTTTAACACGGACCTGGCTTGCTGCCGACAGAGTCGGCAAAAAAAAAAAAAAAAAAAAATTTAGGGCGAAAAAGAGGGGTGCGGTTAATACACGAGGGCGGTTTATACACCGTTAATTACGGTATGTTATAACATTATGAAAAAGAAGGGGGTTCTTAATACAATTACTCATTTTTCAGAATTACACATTCTGTACATGTGTTCTATTTTCATCAATTCATTTCATCTCATATGGGGTGAAAAAAAATACAAACCTAAGCAAAATATCAAGCATAGTTTGTTGTAATTCAATGTCATTTTCTCACTGTATATGGCAATGGATGATCATAAAATTGCCTTCACGTGTGTGGTTAGTGGTATTAAGAAAACAGAAGAATGCAGATTATACACAAATTCAAACTGATTTAGCAAATTAAAAAACAAAAATATGTCACCTTTGTTAAGCCGGGATATTCTAATTCCTGCAGTCCATATACATGTTTTTTAGTTTTTGTCTCAAAGATGACATTAGGAAATTTGCTCATGGCTCCTACTTCTTTCTCCTGCCAATAAGGTACATTAATACGGGCCACCTACAGAAAAAAGATAATCAGATATGAGTTATTGCATTTCCAGTACATACTCAAATTACATCCAATATAATATTCTCTTCGGTGTGTGTGTGTGTTAATAAAATGAAAATTACAGGAAAGAAAAATGTTTTGTTGAATCTTGATTCTCCTACAATCTACTTCAAGACATAAAATATATGCAAGATAATCATCTGCATGATCAAAAGGGAAGCAGAAGACAAAATTATATAAATCTTACATTTTATTAATAATTCACAAGAAGATAAAATGGCATATTAGTACATTTAAAGGCCCACTGCACTACTTGTAGCTACTTGCGCCCTCTATAAAACAAACAATGCCTAATCGGTGACCATTGGTCCCCCATGATCCTCTTTTTCTTATGATTATTGAGAGCTGAGTTGATGAGATAACCACCTGTCCAGTGACCTTGCAGGGCGGTCTAATCCCTCCTGTAAACTAGTACAGATAGGCTTTAAAGTGAACTGTTAACATTGGTGAAGGTTGATGAAAAAACTGCATAATTTTTGTATGAAATATTACTAATTACATTCCTTCTACGGTACTGACCCTCTAACATGCAAAAAAAATCTGAAAAAATTCTAAAACCACAGAGATATTCATGGTTTCTTTGAACTTGAAGGCATCAATGTGTAGGTAACTCTCCTAACATTAAATTCTCCCAACCATTTTTGAATTATCCCAACCGTTTTTCCATGAAAATAAGACATAAAACAGCCTTTTTTAATTCTTTCAACACTTAAATGTTTGGAATGGTGTATAGAGCCAATTCACTGCTTTGTGAAGATTCACATTCACCTAAATTTTAAATTTAATTATAATAATATAGTTGGGAGAATTTAGAAATCGATCAGATCAGTTGCTCCACATTTTTATCATCAATAATGGTCTGTTTTCACTCAAAATGTCAGATTATCATTAATTATACATCTAGCATTGAAGTCACTACCTTAGCACCTTTTTTCTTATCCAAACAATGTAACAAAGTTCTTTGAGCAGCCAAAATTCACAAGAACTTCTGATCTCTGAATGGCAATGATTATACTTCAAATCAAGAGTCTGTGAAATCTGACATGTTATCAACCACAATACATACCGTCAATGGTGGATCTAAACCCAGGGGCCTGAGGACCTTTTGGGCCCATGCTCCCGGAGTGAGGATTAGATGACGGGTCCTGTAGGTGCCCTTGCTGGTAGTCACTGTCACCAAGGTACCAGGTGTGATCTTCAGAACTTGCTCTTCCTCCTTCAGAATGCCTCCACAATTCTTAAATGTATCCTGTATAAACATATAGAATACAGTTGCATTGAAATCCAATTTGCCGAAAGATTGAATTGAAATTCTGTTGGTTTAGAAGGTTAAGAATGCATAAAAATGAGAGAGGTCAGACATAATTTTTAAAATTTCACATAGGTTTTGCATTGCGTTTGTGACACCTGTCATTTCATTTTTGGCGACTCTTTATTTAACTTAGATAATTTTCTTCAGGATGTTGTCTATGGTTATGAACAAGCATACAGTAGTCCTTCATCCCAATTACAGTGTGTAGCACATCAGTTGTATTTGAACATATGCAAAAGATTGTCTCATTTCATGAATTGATGACAATTCAAAAAGTGTTTGCACACCTCAACAAACCCCCCCCCCCCCCCCAAAAAAAAAAAAAAAAACCTGAAAGGCAGGATTGACAGTTAGGTACACAAAGTCAAGTCTATAAACTTATTATGTGGCTCTTCATATGAACTTGAGAACATTTTGTTACAACATAAAATGAAAAACAAATAGAATTAGGGATTAGGGTTCAAACGTTTCATTTCAAAGATTCCCTTCAATAATTCAAGAGACAATGAAAGCAACTGAATATTTCATTCACAGCATTGAAGCAAGATGGTTATCTCTATCTTTTTTTATAGAGTTCAAGGTGCATTTCAAACAAAAATGAAAAAATTGCCATGTTTGCCTGTTCATGTACCTAACAATTGAAATAGGTCATGGGTGTTTGTTTATCTTGGTGCTACCCAGTCTTACTACTTGATGCCGGCCGGGGCTCGCTATAGCGAGTGAAGTTCGTCGGTAGTATGAATGGCACATGCAGGAAAGCGGTGGGTTCATCTTTGTTTACATAAGGCAAATTCTATCGGTATTTTCATCGGTGTAACTCCGATAAAAGGACTATGAAAGAGAAAAGGGGGGTGTTTCTTGACGGGACTACAGGTTTGCCATTTGGGATTGAGACTTGTATACCCATTCATGGTATTTCCAACAAGTCTGATGTCAGAATAATGACCTTCTGCCCATGGAAACTGATGACCCTCTCCCTTTAAAGCTTATCTGCCGTAGTTTACAGGAGGGATTAGACTGCCCTGCAAGGTCACTGGACAGGTAGTTATCTCATCAACTCAGCTCTCAGTTAACATAAGAAAAAGAGGATCATGGGGGACCAATGGTCACCGATTAGGCATTGTTTGTTATATAGAGGGCGCAAGTAGCTACAAGTAGTGCAGTGGGCCTTTAAATAGTGTTTAGAGAACTGACCTTGCCCCGAGGCCGGGCCTGCATGAGCGCATACATTAACACTCCATTGTAAAGTCTTTCTGTGGTAGACTATACAGAGACACGAGTAAGCGTTGGGAAGGAGAAAACTACCGTAAGCTATAAGGGTTAAATCATTTTTGTCCCAGTCTTTCAGATAACTCACATCTAATTTTCCCTTTTCAGGCATTAAATTTGCTTTTTAAGAAAATTGTTTTCATTTTGCCCTGTACTGCCTATCTAGAAGATCCTCGAATAGGCAGCCTTCACCAATAGTACTGCAATCAAAGGAGGTGTAGTCCTTTTGCAGGCTTCATATATATGACTAAATGAAATATCTGTGAATTATACCACACAGCTAGGGAAAGAACTGCACCCTACTGATTTGCTGCTGTAGTTGTCAAGGGCAGGTTACTGCACTATACCGGGGTAGGTATGAACACTGCTTCAGGATGGTAAGTGGAACCATCTGCCGTTGTCATCACAATTTACCTGGTATGCACGTAGAGCCTTGTCTGCTCTCAGCGTACCTCCGTCATAATCCATAAAGACCAGGGCATCTTTGGGAATATCTAACTGCGGGTATTCTTTCTTCCTGGCCTCGTGGTCCAGAATCCTGTGTGGTCTTTCAAACTTTCTCATCTGATTCAAGGAACTCTCGTAGAGTCCTTTATTTGGTGGAAGTGAGATGGTCAAAAGACCAGTCTTCCTGTTGTTAAAGATAAAAGACAATTGAATAATGAATTAATAAATAATATTTCTTCTACTGGTAGCCAGAAAAACTATTAACATAGATTTAATGACGTTCCGACTCCCAGCAAAAGTTTTATCTTTGGTTTAGTTATTTTGTTTGTTGTTTTAACTGACTGCTAAGAAAGCATGTATGCTCGTAAGTAAGCATTAACCAAGGGACATACGGCTTTAAGTCCACTCCGAGGGAATCGGTAATGAGGATTAATGCCTTACCAAAGGGGACGAGCGCATCGATTTGATTTCAAACCCGGGACCTCCCCTGTAACGCGAATACTCTCTACCACTGAACCATTGCGCCTCCTGTTATTTTCAAAATCAGATACAATGCAAATAGATCAGTAAGAAAGATTTGGAATCAATTAATTCAGTTCAAGAATTTGCCTTACCAGTATCTAAAAAAAAACAGAATCCATAAAATTAATTTGGACTCCTTAAATACTTATGATTCTCCTAATTTCATATCCTTTAATATGAGTCTACTAATGCAATTCTTTCAAATCATATTACTCGGTATGCAGATGGTTTAAAGTGTTAAACATCTTAAAAGGTTGATTATTCCTCTGTTAATAATCTAATAACTCTGACAGTCATTAGTTTACCAATAACAAGCTAAACTTTACTTGTAAAGCGGTGTACTAGTTTCTTTCTCCAACTCTTTCCACATTGGGTAAGCTTCACTCATCATCTGGGAGTAGTGCGTTTGATCGTAAGAGTAGCGGATGATTCTTGACTGGCCATGAGAACTGCCCCGGGAATGAGGTAGACTGAACTAAATGATACAAGAAAGAATAAAAGTATTGGATGATTCTTGACTGGCCATGAGAACTGCCCCGGGAATGAGGCAGACTTATTAGCAGATGATTCTTGACTGGCCATGAGAACCGGCCATGAGAACCGGCCATGAGAACCGGCCAGGAATGAGGCAGACTGAACTACAAATGAAACAAGAAAGAATAAGAGTAGCGGATGATTCTTTACTGACCAGAGAACTGCCCCAGGAATAAGGCAGACTGAACGACAAGAAAAGTTGAGTACTGCCCTGGAAATGAGGTTTAAACAGAACCAAATGATACAAGAAAGATAAAAATACAATACAATGGCAATGGCACTTGGCAGGAGCTTTAAGCTGGTGTGTTGTTAAAACAAGGGAAACGCTCTCGGCGGTCTCGTCTGCATTACGCAATTTGATATGATGAAAATTTGAGGTTGGAACATTATTCATAGGCAGGGTGGCCCATTAGCAGGCCCCAAAAAATGAAATCCTCTAAATATAATCACATTTTGATGTGAATATTGACTAAGAATCATCAGAAGAATTATTTACTATTAAATGTACTACGATCGATAACTTGAATGAAATATGTACAAATTAATCCATTTTTAAATTAATTCTCATATTAAGTTGTGAAAACATACATGTAATCCACAACTACTGACCTTGGACCTTGTGACCTGGAATTTGTGTCATATGATTTGTGATACTTGATAACCCTTGGGTACAAGTTTCATGGAATTTGAACAATCAATTTTGAAAATATGCTAACAAATTTAAAATCTTGATGTTGATGCCACAACAAAGTCTAAGTTTGTTGACCTAAAATGACCTTTGACCTTAACTCAGTGACCTGAGATACTACTCACATGATTGGGAATACTTGATAACCCTATAGTCCAAGTTTCATTGACTAGGAACTTAAACTTTCAAAATAATATCAAAAATTCAAAAATTTAACCTTAGGTTAAGTTTTCGATGATGATGTCACAACATAGTCCAAGTCTGTTGACCTGAAATGACCTTAGACCTTGACTTTGTGACCTGAAATTCTACTCATATGATTGGGGATACTTGATAACCCTATAGTCCAAGTTTCATTGACTAAGAACTTATACTTTCAAAATTATATCAACAATTCAAAAACTTAACCTTAGCTTAGTTTTTATGTTGCCGCCACCACCGCCGTCACCGGAAAAGCGGCGCCTATGTCTCGCTTTATTGCTACGCAGGCGAGACAAAAACTACTGAGCAACTTTGTTCAAGCAAAATTACTTGTGAGTACATTTTGACTCGATCATTATTATGAGTAGACTTCTAAAACCTTGTTAAAAGTTCTATGTAAGCCCTATAAAAATCCACATTTCCTAGTGTTAACTCGTAAGTTGATATGAATTAAATTGAATCTAGATAAAAAGAATGAGCCAGCTGTATAGCCAGGCCAGTTGGAGTCTATATACATGTACATGTAGGCGTGATTGAATGATGGTAACAAAGAAGGCAAAGAAAAGCAAGTGACAATGATACAACCCCTTTCTGCACTCTCCTCTTGGGCCTCTATACAGTGCGTCCCGGAAAAAACAAAACCGAGAACTATCAATGTTTTATCATAACTTACGGTAAGCAAAATTATAATTAATCAATTACACATATTTGGAAAGCTTAGATCCTCTTCTTTCATGTGATGTAACTCATATGATGCATATTTCACGCATGAGTGATTAAAAACAATTTAAAGAGAGGAAACTAAAAATTAATTTCAAAGAGAAAATCACATTTCTAGAAAGTTCATTTTCTGCCCTTTCATATGACACCTCAATCAGGAAAATGAGCCAAGAATAACAAAGTTCTTTTTTTTTTTAAAGTAATGCTTGCATTTCCATAATCTGATGAAACAAATTCGTTTGACAAAAGACTTATTGTAATTCCGTTTCGTTGACAATCAGCCATGCACAAAGAAGACGAAAGACTTGATGCATGGCTGGTCGTCAACAAAACGGAGTTAAGTCTTTTGCCAACTCTGTTTGATACATTAATGGGGGCAATTTTTTCTTCACATACTTAACAAAATACAAAACTTGGTAAGGGCATGAATTATTTAGTTGTTAACTATATGTGTGATCCACTGAACCTTGAACCTTGATTTTGATACATGTACAAAATTGTACAGGCATGGGCCATATATATCCCATAGGCCATAGACACTGAACAAATAAACCCCTGGATGTAACTAGAATCAGGAAGGACTTTGGACAAACACCCAGGTCTATAGTCAACTTCCAGTCAGCCATAAAGGTTAACAAGAATAAAATCCTACAAATGAAAACCTTTATACAAATCTGACATTTTTGGGGGAAAATTGCGACCATTAAAGAATCAATGAATAATATATTCTAAAAGTTATCATAAACATTGATTAATTCTAAAGGACTTCCCCTAATACCAAAAGACGTTAAAAGATGGGAGTTGTTGCTACCTTGTTTGGCGTTCAACAATAAGGGATAGAGCAATGTCGATTTGGCGCTGCTCAGTGGCTGCCGGGCTCACGATCGATTGGGCAAAAAGAATTTCCGTTTCGGTTTAATAAAATTTGGAGTGGACTATTAGGCTATTATTATTATTCTTCTTCCAATTAAGTACAGTCCACCTTGATGTTGGTGTACAACATGTAGCTGTCATACCAACTAGGGAGATCAGGCTGGACCTTTACCGGAAATTTAGTACTGGTAGAAATTTACAATCATGTCTTTCCTGCTGGAAACTATTCTGCCAAATGATATCCTATGGACCTGTGAGAGACTAACCCTGTGTCCACACACAAACAATTCATTATATAGCTATACCGTTTCAAGATAGCCTTACGATGAAATTAACGATACGTCGTATAAAGAAACGTCATATAAGGAAATGCGGATCTGGGCATCATTTCGAACTAGAACTCGATAAAGAATCACAGAATGTTTTGAGTGATTGACCACGAAAGGAGACCTGACCTCTCATTTCTGCTTCCGTTTCATGACCGCGGTGCGGCGCAGTAGTAAACTGCGCACCTATACGATATTTCGCTGCAGAGTTTCGAGATCACTTGTTCTTGTGTGTGGAGTGCGGACGCCCTGTTCACTTTACGATGATTCTTTATACAACAATTCTTGTGTGTGGACGCCCTGTTCGCTACAGGATGATTCTTTATACAACGTTTCTTGTGAGTGGATACCCTGTTCGCTATACAACGATTGACGATTCTTTATACAACGTTTCTTTACAGAGTTTCGGGATAGTTTGTTTTGTGTGTGGACACGCTGCTATAGTGTCATTAAATTTCAATTTAATTCATTTAGGGCAAAAGACAGTCAAACCTGCTTTAGTGACCACCTGTCTACAAAGACCACATTTTTTGTTTCCCTTGAAAATGTTTTCTCATTGACACATGTACTAAGGTACCTGCCTACAAAGACCACTTTTCTTGTCTCCCTCAGTTGGTCTTTATAGACAGATTTCACTGTACATGTTCATGCATAACAGGGTTGGGAACTTGGGATACCCTTAAAATTAGGCAAAGTGCTTGGGGACAAGGTCCAAGTTTCAAAAAATGAAAATCGATAATAATATAGTACATGTACATGGATGTTTAACAACATTACAATAAGTTAAACACATGAATTCAAGAAAAACAATATTTGCACATCAATCACCTGAAGGCATACTAGACAAACAGACACACCCTCACACGCATGCACGCACGCAGACATACAATGAAGAGAATAAAAAAAGAGAGAGAGAGAAAGAGAGAAAGTTACTGAGTAAGGAGAGCGAGAAAGAGAGCGGGGGAGATGGAGGGGTGCCGGGTGGAGGGGTGCCGGGTGGAGGAAAAAGAGTGGAAAGGGAGATACATGCAAAGGAAAAGACAGCATGGTTACAGAATTAGAAAGATGAAGAATGAATGAAAGAAAAGAGAGAGAGAGAGAGAGAGAGAGAGAGAGAGAGAAAGAGAAAGATTAAAGCAGGACATAAAAAAGAAGAAAGGTTAAAGCTGTTGACCATTTAAAAATTATCTCTTGTAAAAGATAACCTTTTGAATTAATGCAAAGAACCAAGGTAAGCGACTTGTAACGAGGCATTATACTTTTACTTTTAGGTCAAGAAAACAATTAGATAGTAGATTTCTAGATCTATAGTTCTAGATCGAGAGTAGTTCAGGTTTCATGTCCTGATTGTTAACATAATAAACAAAGAGGCAGGAGTTTCATTGAATGAAAACTATAAAGCTAAAAAAAGTAAAATTAATTAGGCTACAGAGTTAAAAGCAAAGTTCAATGCAACATACTTGTTCTAGGAGCACAGTTTTTAACCCCTGCTTCACACAGTGATATGCTGTAGCAGAACCTTGAATACCAGCCCCCACAATCACTACATCATGTACGGCATTTACACCGTGAATGTCGGGAAACTGCTCCGATGAAGATGCCATCATTCTTGGAGAGGGGGCGGAGTTCACGAGCTGAGTCAGCTAGGCCTGAAAATGAGACTTGAGAGGACTCTCTCTACAGAGCAGAGGTAGAGGCGAAATAAACGTAACGTAGCGTAGCCAAAACACTTTGGACTTCAATTGTAAATCCAAGTCATGTTCCACACCTTTGGCAGCGCAGACGGAGAGCAAAGGTAGGTTTGACGTGACGATGATAAATCGAGCGTTGTAGTTCTTCAACGTTTACTATGCACAGGGATCAGAGATGGCGCTAAATTGCGCGCGCCTAGCTTTTGTATACAAACATTCAACACGTGGATCTTTGTTCGTACCAGAGGTCAGTGGTTCACTAGTACAGCGCACCATCATGCAATATCATTATTGGGCCTAATCATTACACGGTACATAGCCTCCCATAGTTAACGCAAGAACGATGGCTGAAAACCCACCAAAAAGGCAAAAGACCTCGGAGTCGGAAGAGAAAATTGAATGTGATGCATTGCGGAATTTCAAAGGATTCAAAATCAAGAGAATTTTGAACCAGAACTTGTCATCTAAATCGGTTTTCTTACTGGGAAATTTGTACAGCGAATCTTCACCGGGGTCAGCAGGAGACGCGAGTAGCGGTACGCCGGAAGGCGGGGTAGCGTGTGACGATGCAGACCCACAGAGCAGCGGAAATGACCAGGCCGTTGTATTGCTAGAGAAGACTGCATTTACAGAAGACTTGTTACCTACTTTGATGTCAGATAAATCTGTTCTCAATCGTTCAATGCAGAATGATATTTACGGTGTGTATGAATGCTTCCCACCCAAGGAACTGTCTGGTAAGTAGATCTAGGTCTAGTACTACTAAGCTAAGTTAGTAGACTAGAGGTCTAATTCAGTAATTGCTTGCTTTATAATTCATTGACATTGTTTCATGAAGGACAAATGTGAGGTGCTGAGGATTTCAAACAAGAGAAAACCCATTATCGGAGCATCCCCTTATTCCATCCATGGGATGACCCTCCGCACTCTTGACGAAGCAAAGTACCTTGGACTTGGAGTCATCCACCAAGTCTCCAACGAAATCTCAACTGGAAACACCGGGGAGCCGTTTCTCGAAACCGTCATAACTACAAGATCAACGACATCTCGCCACTGTCACGCAACTTGTCAGCTAAGTGTTTCACGAAGCCGTCTTTGCCAAGATGAGCGACAACTTCCGCGACAATGAGTTGTCACTGCTCCGAACCCGTCATATCTTTTTAATTGCTGTAAAGCGCCATCACAAGTCAGTTTGTTGCTATTCAATGGGCCACGAAATGTACGATTAGTTTCACTATCATTTTGAGAAAAATATAGACGAGTTCGGTACGTAATATTCTGGGATGCGAAATGCAAATGTAAAGAAGTGATAATACAAATTATACAGAAACTTTAAAAAGCTGAATATAAACATTAAATCACAAATCGTTAAACTATAACATATACGGTAGATAAAAGAGATAAGAATGTTACACACCGTTGTCCATAGTCGATCCATAGTCTTTTCTTAGGATACCATCATACCTTTGGGGCCTATGTGCATTATTATTCCCTCTCTAATTACTTCTTCCAAATTATATTTTCAATGTCAAATCAATTATATAACGAGTATTTCTGAGACTCTAGAATAAAAACTGGCTGAGAAAAGGTATGTGGAAGATGTATGTTGTACAGTGCATATTGCATGTACAGTATTGTATACATGTACATTATAATAGGGTTTATTGTGAATATCTGTAAGTATGAATACTTTCAATCCTTATTGCTCCTAAACAAAAAATATTATATCTCTGAAACTTTTATATGTTTTAGTGAACATGTCAGAGATTACATTTCATGAAAAATGTTGTCAAGGTCACGTGATCCACAAGGTCAATTTCAAGGTCAAATCTTAGGTCAAGAGGTCAAAGTACCCCAACATGTACGAATCTTAAAAATGGCAGCAGATTTGGAATCCTTATTGAATAACCTTTCCAACATTACAAATTTTGTGAAGATTGACCCATTAGGTCCCGAGATACAAGGGTTCAAAGATAGGCCCGCCACCCCCATTTTTTAAAAAATCTCAAAATTTGGTGGGCCGTATCTCCCAAACCCCTCATCCGATTGACCTAAAATTTGGGATTTGGTGCTGTGAGATCACACTCACCAAGTACACTAAGTTTCATCAAAATCAAAAATGGTCGGGTTAAAACCATTGGGTGATTTGACATGGAATGACCCTTTTCTATTCCTGTTTGGAAATTATATATCAGAACTGCATATTCCGAGATTTAAATGGTCGCAGCTACCGTTTTAATTTGTATGGCCGTAGAAATTTAAAAGGCGCTATTTGAAATTTATGGGGAGCACCAATAAATTTTATATTTTAATTTATCGAAATCCTTAGCATTTTAGAGCCCAACGTTTTTGCTTATTCTAACACTAGGTTTCACAATGGTAATACAAATTTTGAATTTAATAACCAAACCCTGTTGAAAACTTTGTATTACTTTTAACATTTAAATACTGTACCTACATGTACAGTAGCTTCTGTAGTCCATAGGTGAGAGATGGTGAGTTTGATAATTAAAAAAAAAACAAGAATACTATTTGTTTTGTGAAGCAAGTGAACATTGCAAATAGATATGCATTGGGTATCTTTCAGTGTATTGATATTAAAGGACACATCATAAATTTAGATTCATCCAAACCTTGTGAAATATCAATGATCAAAACAATTAACATTGGTATTTGTTTGCTCTATTTGTAAACAGGAATAAAAACAACCTTGATCTATCCTGCTACTGAGAAACACATCCAGAAATACTCTGCTCAGGATGTGCATCTCATCAATGAATCCTACCAGGACTACAAGAACATCACACTGCCATATATTGAGGAAAAGCAGTTCAATATTCAGGTAAGAAACATTTGAGAAGCCTAGACAAATGATGTCTATCTAAGTACTTAAACATCCTTATAAATATATATTGAGGAAAATCAGTTAATTTTTCGGGTAAGACAAATTTGAGAAGCCTAGACAAATGATGTCTCTCTCTCAGTACTTAAACATCCTTGTAAATATATATTGAGGAAAAGCAGTTCAATATTCAGGTAAGAAACATTTGAGAAGACTTGGCAAATGATGTCTATCTAAGTACTTAAACATCGTTATGAATATGTTAAGGAAAAACAGTTCAATATTCAGGTAAGAAACATTTGAGAAGCCTTAACAAATGATAGATCCGAGTACTTAAACATCCCTATAAATATATATTGAGGAAAAGCAGTTTATTTTTCAGGTAAGAAAAATTTGAGAAGCCTTGACAAATGTTAGATCAAAGTACTTAAATATCCTTATAAATATATATTGAGGAAAAGCAGTTCCATATTCAGGTAAGAAACATTTGAGAAGCCTTGGCAAATGATAGATCCGAGTACTTAAACATCCTTATAAATATATATTGAGGAAAAGCAGTTCCATATTCAGGTAAGAAACATTTGAGAAGCCTTGGCAAATGATAGATCTAAGTACTTAACCATCCTTATAAATATATATGGAGGAAAAGCAGTTAAATTTTCAGGTAAGAAACATTTGAGAAGCCTTAACAAATGATGTCTATCTAAGTACTTAAACATCCTTATAAATATGTATTGAGGAAAAGCAGTTAAATTTTCAGGTAACAAACATTTGAGAAACCTTAACAAATATTGTATATCTAGGCAGTAGGCACTGACATGTTTGGGCAAGACATTAAAGTACATTTGCCACTCTCCACTCAGGTGAAGTAAATGTGTACCCCTACGAAGACATCTTTTTTGAATGCTTGTTGAGCATTCATCAGGGTAGCTAGGCTTAAAACTGGGGCGTTGATAGTATTCAGCATTTTGTATCCTTGAGACAAAATGCTTTACAAATCTAATTATTAGTAATTCTTAGGAAGATGTAGATCTTAATCGAATCTTCAAAAGCTGTCGCACATACTAACTTCATATTAAAAAAATATTATTGTTCACATTAATGTTTCTTTAGTGGGTGTACAATATCTTGGAGAAGAAAGCCGAATCCGAGCGTATCGTCTCTGAAGATCCCGATCCTGAGACGGGCTTTGTGATGTTACCAGACATGAAATGGGATGAGAAACAGACCAGCAATCTCTATCTCATCGTCATCATCCATCAGCGAGGTATCAAGAGTCTACGTGATCTCAGTACTTCTCATCTTCCGCTGCTACGTAACATCCAGGAAAAGTGTTTGGTGAGACTTGCCTTTAGTTTTGTGTTTGAAGCTACGCTAAGCAGGGAAAAGTTATCCTGGCGGGTCACATAGCTCTGCACTGTGCAAAGATTTTTTTCTTATTTTGAAAAATAAAGATTTTCATGATCTGCGTTTGTCATGAGCTTTTAATACTCACATATTTTCCTTTTATGTTTTGTTTTGTATTTTAAGCTTTACCTCATATAATATAATTGTAATTATATATTTTTTCTTTGTCTTCGTCTAGACAGCTATATAACTCTCTCTCTCTCTCTCTTATATATAAATATATATATCGAGCTTTACATACCTATATAATTCTTGTTTCAGTTTAAAGTATCCCTATTTGGGAAAGTTATTTGAACTTAACAGGGCACGACACTAATACATGTATACGAGTACAAACCCCCAAAATTTGGAATATTTTACATGGGGCTCATGCATAGAGACTGTAATAACTTAAATCCGGACCCCCTTTCAAAAAAAAAAAATTGTAGTGCCTTGGGTATTATAAGGGTATATGTTTAGAATTCAGTCTACTATTATGCATTTATTTTGGAGCATATGTTAGTGTGTAGTTGTACTGTAATTAATTGCATCAAGTGATGAGTAATGATTTTCAGTGCTCACAAATTCCCATTTAACATGTGTCCATGTAATAGTATTGACTTCCAATTCTTTTGTTAAAGGTAAAGACCAGTTTTGGAAACGCCCCCCTCTCAAAAAATGAAATGGAAGCTCTAGATTATAACCAATCATGTGAAAGAATATGTTTCGACTAATACGTGATCATACAAATTTTGCCGAGAAACCGCCTACTAATTGATATATTTGGTAAATTATTATATCTATTTGGACCTGATAGATATAACGCATGTGTCGCGCACGTGTGGGGGTAGTCCCATATACATCTTTCTGTGTACAGTGCAGTGCTTGTAACTTTATCAAGACTGGGCCAAATTTCTTATCATTTTGATGATTCCAGACCCTTGCAGTACACACCAATACTTATATGCTAGATGATCAACCTTTTCTGATCGATTCCACAACGTTTCTTTCGCAATGCAATCGCATGACCATAACTGGTCTTTATCTTTAACCTACCATAGGTATAAAACTAGAGACCTACAGTTCCTGTAGGCATCAGGTTAAGAATAACATTAAGGGGAAATGGACTTTGGACATTTTACTTCATGGACATTGCTAAACGGAAAATTCAAATAACATAATCATTTTGGAAAATAATGTTGTAACCTTGTAATTTTTTAGTGCTATAGCACAACATATACGTATTGAGCACTACTTATTTTCAAGACAGTGTATCTGATGTGATTTTTTTTCCGTTTGAATTTTATTAAAACTACAATGTCCCCACACACTATATACATGTATATGGTAGAGCATCAATTTTCCTCTGAATTATTCACTTTTCAGAAATGTATCCAAGAGAAGTACAGCATACCAGCTGACGAGCTCAGAGCATACCTACACTACCAGCCCTCCTACTACCACCTCCATGTACATTTCACCCATCTCAAGTTTAATGCTCCCGGTACCAACGTCGACCGCGCCCATCTCTTATCCTCGGTCATAGAGAACATTGAGCTGATGCCTGATTATTACCAGAGGAAACCTCTTGCGTATGTCCTCCGAGAGAACGATGGACTCCTGGCAAAGTTCAGAGAAGCGAGAGCTGGGAATGGACAGTGAAAGCGGTGAAGTACATCATGGTTTGTTTCCTTCTTTGAAATGGACTTGCTTTGGGCATTGAGTGCACAATGATGCTCACGTTTGAGAAGAAATGAAGCTCAAAAATATTTGTTGTTGTATGATGCAGTAATCTTTTGTTTGCTTCACAATTATCATCAAAATTTTGGACTTGATCAAACACATACAGTGCTTGTGAGGTAGAGTCGCCTTAGTGTAGTGTCCTTTGGTTTGAGAGATTTTTCTTCCATTATATTGCAGCCGAAGAGATAAAAGTAGCAATAAACGCTCAAGATATTACACAATTACTAGCCTTCGTTTTTAAAAAGTATTATTTTACGAAGCAAAAATTGTGACTTTGTGGCCCGAATTCACAAAGCAAGGTTTGAGCTCAAACCTCCTTTTGTTTCGCCAAACCTCCTTTTGTTCTTTACAAACCAGGTTTGTAAAAAACGCGTAAAACGCGTCATATGACGTACGAAAACCAAGGTTTGTTGACAAACCTCCTTTGTGAATTCGGGCCTGTGTGTTTGAACAGTTTATGACGCCATTATTCATTCATACCGGTATGTAAAATTGCTACTAAGGCAATATTTTAATGTTAAACAAATGTCTTTTGTTGTTTTTACTGAGCTATCGTTGTGTCCAGGGCTCCAGGCCAATTCTGTTGTGAGTTGTTCCAAACTTAGATCTATGCAAAGTATTATATTTCACTGCAAAACATTTCTACTTATAGCATGTTACTTTGCATGCAGATTAATGCTATGATTCTCAACAGATGGAATGATTTTTTTTTTCTCCACATGCAGCAATGTGTAACCTAGCCAAGGGTATCCCTACCTGTGCATTGCATTTTGGTCTACACCCAGCCTGTCTAACATCCATTTGGACTAATAATCATTTTGTCTTATTATCATTTGGTCTAATGACCATTTAGGCTAATTGCTATTTGGTCTAATCTCCAATTAGGCTACTACCCACTTTGTCTATTGTTCATTTAGTAGTCAAATAATCATCAAATCTAATGCCCCTTTATTTTACTATCCATAAGGTCTTATAATCATTTAATGATTATTATTTATGATTACTGAACATGATTATTAGGATTAGACCATATAGATAGCAGACAAAATGGGCATTAGACTGACTGGGAATAAGACTAAATGAGCAATAGACCAAGTGGGTACAATGTGGTACCCCTTGTGAAATGTGGGGTGCATAAGAACCTATGCCAGCTTATCTGATTGGCAAGTACAACTGTGCATGCAGTTTCTGTCTAAGATACACTATCCCAGCTCTTGGTATTTTTAATGGCCATATACAGGTGTAGGTTTACTTGTCTTTTAATTATGGAAACATCAAGTGTTAAAAATACTTTTGTGCAATTCATGGCCTGCCTTTTTAACAATTTTTACTGTCATATATTATAAGTAATGTAGATATATGTCTGTGTCTCATCTGATTTTCAATAACGAGTTACAATAACAAGTTACAATAACTGTTACAAGCTACTGAAATCATGACATTTGATTGGCTGAGAGCAACTACTGGTATGTCAGAGAAATTTAGCATTTGTTCCTGATAACAGGTTTTATGAATAAGGGCCTAGTTTTTATTGTTGAATTTTTAATGTTTTTCTATGTAATTTTATATATTGTAAATGACCCACTCTGTATGAACTTGAATAAAGCTAAATGTTCAAGTAACAATATTTTTTCCTGTCTTTGTCCAGACTGCATTTTAACCCTAAAATAGAAGTCAGTAATTTAATCCACTCAAGAAACAGAAATAAGTACCAAAATTTAATTATACAAATTTAATGTTATATATATCTGTACATATGTATATATACGCATGTGTGAAACAATGACAGAAGTTTAAAATAAAAAGTAAAACACTATGCCTGCCATCCTAAATGATGACCCACTATGTGTAGTCTATTGCAGTAGTATATTGCTTGTGGTCTGCACAATGAGAGGGAGCTATAACTTTGATTTGTTGATGAGCCATATTGCTTGTGGTCTGCACAAATGACAGGGAGCTATAACTTTGATTTGTTGATGAGCCATATTGATTGTGGTCTGCACAAATGACAGGGAGCTATAACTTTGATTTGTTGATGAGCCATATTGATTGTGGTCTGCACAATGAGAGGGAGCTATAACTTTGATTTGTTGGTGAGCTATATTGCTTGTGGTCTGCACAATGAGAGGGAGCTATAACTTTGATTTGTTGATGAGCCATATTGCTTGTGGTCGGCGCAATGAGAGGGAGCTATAACTTTGATTTGTTGGTGAGCCATATTGCTTGTGGTCTGCACAAATGAGAGGGAGCTATAACTTTGATTTGTTGATGAGCCATATTGATTGTGGTCTGCACAATGAGAGGGAGCTATAACTTTGATTTGTTGGTGAGCTATATTGCTTGTGGTCTGCACAATGAGAGGGAGCTATAACTTTGATTTGTTGATGAGCCATATTGCTTGTGGTCGGCGCAATGAGAGGGAGCTATAACTTTGATTTGTTGGTGAGCCATATTGCTTGTGGTCTGCACAAATGAGAGGGAGCTATAACTTTGATTTGTTGATGAGCCATATTGATTGTGGTCTCACAATGAGAGGGAGCTATAACTTTGATTTGATGATATCCATATTGCTTGTGGTCTGCACAATGAGAGGGAGCTATAACTTTGATTTGTTGATGAGCCATATTAGTTGTGGTCTGCACAATGAGAGGGAGCTATAACTTTGATTTGTTGATGAGCCATATTGCTTGTAGTCTGCACAAGGAGAGGGAGCTATAACTTTGATTTGTTGATGAGTCATATTGATTGTGGTCTGCACAATGAGAGGGAGCTATAACTTTGATTTGTTGATGAGCCATATTGCTTGTGGTCTGCACAATGAGAGGGAGCTATAACTTTGATTTGTTGATGAGCCATATTGCTTGTGGTCTGCACAAGGAGAGGGAGCTATAACTTTGGTTTGTTGATGAGACAGGAGTTGCTGAATCTCTTGAAACTCAGTGCTGTGATGTCGATATGAGGCTCTTTACCCATCGCCATTCTGCACAGGATCTTGCCAATCGAGGGTGCCAGCTTAAATCCATGTCCTACAGAGAAGAGAAACAGTCATGTCATTTACCAGAAAAACAAAAATGCTGGATAGAACATCTGTAATAAGGTGCCAGCTTAAAGCAATGTCCTACAGAGAAGAGAAAACAGTCAGTCATTTACCCCAAAAAACATTGTGCATAGAGATTTTTTTCCTCCTTTGTTCATAGCTTTAATCTTCTACTTTCATTTTTATGCAAGATATTTGCAATCAACAATGTGGACGAAGACAGCTAGGCTCTTTTGATGATTAAGAATTATCCTGATCAAGTGTGAATTGGTCGAATTATTAAGCCAATCATGAACAACCTATTAAATATTTAAACATAATTAATACCTTAATCCTGATTGGCAGATGATTTGTGCGTGATCAGGATTTCTGACCAATCATGAGAGCAAAGACGTTAGATATTTACCTGAGCATCCGCAGCACACAATGATGTTAGGATAGACCGGATGTCTGTCCATAATCAACTCCATATCTGGAGTCGTCTGGAAAGAGAAAGCAGAGATTCAATTTACATCAATGGAATGCTGAATGATTGTAGAATATAAATACAAAGGAATAACAAGTATTTTCCATTTCAGTATTGCACAAAAGCAAAATTAAAAAACCTCATTTTCCGCACCGCTCTAAATTAAGGGTCAACAGAGATCAATTTGTTTGCTCTGACATAACGTGTGGACCCAATCGGCTCACCTACAGAGTTGACGCGATGACCCGTACCTAATTAATGCACAGTCATTGTGAATATGTGTACTCCACATAAGATGATGTCATCTATATCTAGTACTTGGGACGACAACTTCTGATTTTCAAAGGTTTATATTTTGAGTCTTCAGAGAGCTGTTAGTTACTCCTCTGACAGACATTGAAATAAATGTCGCATATAATTGTTATTATTGTAATCTATGGTTTTTAAGCTTTCTGTTGATATATAATATATATAATTCATCTATTTCAATTTTCACTTCCGATATAGGGTCTTTAAAGGTATTACAAAGTTTTGGGAAATTTTGAAAATTGGGTGGATAGTGATTCTTTTCAACTTTGATATATTTGGATGCCCCTGTGGATGTAATATAAGCACTATTAAATTTAGCCCCTAAAACACTTCTGCTTTCGAGAAAAATTGAATATAAAAATTTACCGGTGCTCCTGGTAAATTTTGATAAATTTCGAATAGCACCTACGGCCGACAATGGTAGCTGCGACCATGAAAATTTCAGAATATGTAGTTGTGATATATAATTTCAAAACGGGAAGAGCTTGTTGGTCGATTTTAGTCAAGAAATATTGTTTTACAGCTAAATTAATATCTTGACCTTAAGAGGGAGCTATACAACATAAAGAGTTTATTATTCAAAATTTCATAACTTTAGACTCTATTTCAACCGCGACAACGATCACTGAATATTGTAGGATCGCATTTGCTTCCAATATGTTCATTTGAACCAACTTCATGACCCCATACCAAAACTTTGTATTACCTTTAAGCTCGTTTCTTTTCAAAACACAGCTCATTTACCATAGCTCAAGATTGATTTAATGACTGTACCGTGTACATGCAGGTTTCCATGATACTTGGCTCACTCAGCAACAGGGGAAAGTATCTAGCGATGAACTTCTTCATGAATTCAATCTCACTTTTGTGTCCAACGGCTTCGTTGTGTACGGTATCTCTGTAGTCTGGGTCAACCGTATCAGCGCCACCATTAAATGGAATCTGTGGAAATAAGTTAAAGGGGAAGTTAAAGGCCAAGTCTACTCCAAAAATAACTTACTTTCAATACAAGTAGACAAATCTTACAAACCAATTAAAAAAAGTTTGAGCAAAATCGGATAACTAATAAGAAAGTTATGAAATGTTGAAAAAGTATGTAAAACTATATCAAACAATGAAAATCACAAGACAAATTGGAATCTCACTCATGGGTCTGTGACGTCATGTCCTTACTATCCACTATAATTGTTTTCTTTATATTGATAATATTAATTTCATATTTCCCCTTCAAAATCATATTTCTTCACACCAGCATCCAAGTTGGATTGAAAGTAATGTTTTTGTGTGGATGCACTAATAAATATTTGATAAACTATTTAGATAAAAATCAA
The DNA here is from genome assembly GCF_000002235.5 of Strongylocentrotus purpuratus. NCBI lineage: Eukaryota > Metazoa > Echinodermata > Echinoidea > Camarodonta > Strongylocentrotidae > Strongylocentrotus > Strongylocentrotus purpuratus. Next base: position 41,394,093 of record NW_022145612.1, on the reverse strand, counting down.
TAATTATAATTATACAATTTTCAGAAAATAGTATAAATTCTTGAAAGTTCATAACAGATTTTGTGCAATGTCATGCACGCAATATGATACAAATCATATAACCTGGGGAAATCAAGTTTTGGGGGATAAAAAGAGAAATTAATGGGATTAAACTATATATAAAGCAATTGATAAATAGTGAGGATATGACGTCACAAACTGATAACCTAATTGGCAATTTGTGTAGTGATTTCCATTGTTCTATAGTTTTACATACTTTTTTCAAAAAATCATAACTTTATTATTAGTTCCCCGATTTTGCTAACATTTTTTTTTTGATTGGTTTGTCTGAGTTTTCTGCTTCTATTGAAAGTAAGTTACTTTAAGTTGGTTTTAAAAAAGCAGAAAAATAAAAGAAACAAATAAGTGAAAGTTTGAACATAATCTGATTGAAATTGTGAAAGTTATGAATTTGTTAAGTTGTCATCAGTGAAACACAAATTGGCAATACTGTGACGTATCATGCGAGTTCCTCTTTAATGTGCTTTGAGCAGAAAATCTCATAAACCTTCTTGTTCTTAGTTATTAAACTTTATGAAGGAATAGATTTGTTTCATACAGGGGTTATTTAAAAACATATTTGCAATAATTATATTCAGGGTGAATGAACGATTGAACATTTTCTGAAAGGGGAATACCGAACAAAAATACATATACACCTTTTTCAAGCGTAGTGCAGGAAAAACACAACAGCGTTTATTTTATCACTTTAGAAGGTTGCGTTTAGGAGAACGGCTACTTTGAAAAACGTATTATAAAACCATTTTTCAGAATCACACTCATCTATTAACATTCTGTGCGTGTGTTCTACTTTCATCAATTCATTTCATCTCATATGGGGTGAAATAATACAAACCAAAGCAAAATATAAACTGGAGTTAGTTGTTTCATTTTCTCATCGTATAATGAAATGGAATAATTTTACAATTTACTTGACATGTGTGGTCAGTAGTATAAACAAAATCAGAAGAATGCAGATTATACAAAATTCAAACTGCTTTAGCAAATTAAAAAATTCAAACTGCTTTAGCAAATTAAAAAAACCAAACTATGTCACCTTTGTTAAGCCGGGGTATTCTAATTCCTGCAGTCCGTATACAAAGCTTTTATTTTCCGTTTCAAAGATGACATTAGGAAATTTGCTCATAGCTCCTACTTCTTTCTCCTGCCAATAAGGTACATTAATACGGGTCACCTATGGAAAAAAGAGAATCATGTTGGAGTTATTCTGGGGTGAGACAATGGTTAAGGGGGTAGCTAGCGGGGGTAAAAGGGGGCAAAACATGACAATATATTTCATAAAAAGACACATGTTCCGTGCATTTAAATTCTAAATTTGAGAAATATTTGTTACCCCGTCTTGATTAAAGGGACTCTCTAACATTTTTCAGATGAGAGAAAAATGCTGCTAAGGCAGTGAGGGCAATGCAAGATGTACAATTAAAGGTAATACAAAGTTTTGGTATGGGGTCATGAATTTGGTTCAAATGAACATATTGGAAGCATATGTGATCCTACAATATTCGGTGATCGTTGTCGCGGTTAAAATCGAGTCGAAAGTTATGAAATTGTAAATAATGAACTCTTCATGTTGTATAGCTCCCTCTCTAGGTCAAAATATTGATTAAACCATAAAACAATGTTCTGGACTAAAATCGACCGATTGGCTATTCCCGTTTGGCAATTACATATCACAACTACATATTCTGAGATTTTCATGGTCGCACTTACCATTGTATGGCCGTAAGCGCTATTTGAAATTTATCCAAATTTACCGGGAGTACCGGTAAATTTTTATATTCAATTTTCTCGAAAGCAGAAGTGTTTAAGGGAATAAATTTTCTAGTGCTTATAATACATCCACAGGGTCATCCAAAAATATCAAAATTGTAAAGAATCACTATTGAGCCCATTTAAAAAATTTCCCAAAACTTTGTATTACCTTTAATGATAATCTAAGTGTAATTTTTCTCTTTTTTTTCTCGCTTTCTTTCCCGGAAATGGGAGGAATCTCATCCCTGGTTATTGCAATTGCTATACATACTCAAATAACATCCATAAAATATTATCTTTCGTGTGTCTGTGTGTGTGTGCGTGTGTGTGTGAGTGTGAATAATATGAAAATTACAGGAAAGAAAATATTTTGTTAAATCTTCATTTTCCTGAAATCTACTTCAAGACATAACATACATGCAAGATTAGTATTTGCAGGATCTAAAAGTAAGCAGAAGACAGAATTCTATAAATCTTACATTTTTATTAATAATTCACAAGAAGACAAAATGGCGTACAAGCTATGTAAAAAACATCAGGCGCGGATCCAGGATTTATTAAGGGGGGCCCAAATTTGAAATTATGCGAGCCAAATATTGGTACGTAACGTGACCAGCAATGGCGTAATGAGCAAAAACTTGGGGGGGGGGGGCAGACAAAAAAAATCCGCATCATGCACCCCACTTTTACATGCAGGCCCGCTGAACGTTTTTCAAAGTGGATGGGGGGAGGCTAATGCTACGGTCACAAAGGTTCGTACGAACGATAATTTCGTACGAATCTCCCTGTTTTTTCATTGTCTTCCCGAATTTCCATTGTCTGAAAATCGTTCGTACGGCGTTTGTAGCAGTTCGTTATGGCATTTATGAAAGTATTTAAGACCATGAAGAGCGTAGCGTATATTGGCGTGCCGGGGTTTGGGCATTCAATTAAACAGTCAGATGAGCATATTTTCACACCTTATTCATGACACTGGCACGTCACTGATTGGCGTGGGCTCCAGAGGGCTGAGCCCCCCTGAAACTCAGGATTTTGAGGTATTTTATAACAATCAGATAAGCATTCAGGGGCCCGCCCGGAAGCTCAGGTGTTTTAAGCATTTAATTACGGTCAGATGAGCATATTATGATACCTTATTTGTGACACTGGCAGGACACTAATTGGCGTGGGGTCCAGGGGGGGGGGGGGGCTCGAGGCCCCCAAGCTCCGCCACGTACCGCGGGCCCTGACATGTAAGCCTCTGAATAAGCATATTTCTTGCCTGACTGTAAATTTAGGAATTTGTCATTTTCCAAAAAACGCATAACAAAGTATATTTTCCTAAAAGGTGACGAAATATCTCGGAAAATTATGTCAATTCAGCAACATTTATGAATCGCCGGTATCGAATTAGCCATAAACTTTGTTTGATTTTTTTTTTTTTTTTTTTTTTTTTGGGGGGGGGGGGGGCATAAGTACGCTAGTGCCCCCCCCCCCCACAGCCGATCTACACCTTGTTGACTGGAAAAATCGCAAATGATCTCCCCTACCTTTCTTCTTTCTCTTTCTTTCTTTCCCTTTCGGGTCCTCTTTTTCCTTTCCCTTCCCTTTCTTTCTCTCATTTAGGTTTGCTGGAAGAGGCAAGGGCCTTTCAGCCCCCTCCCCCGATCCACGCTTTGTTGGCGAGATTAATCGCAACTGATCTCCTCATCTTTTTCAGCTCGGCCCCCCTGGATCCGCGCCTGGGAAACATGGCTATAACACAAAGCATTATGTTATCTGCATACTGACAAGACATGTCATGAAAAGAGTAGGTGTGCTAAAATTCACAAGATCTTCTGAACTCAGAATGGCAACGATCATACTTCAAGTGTCTGGAGTGAAATCTGACATGTTATCAACCTCATTCTTACCGTCAATGGTGGATCTAAACCCAGGGGTCTGAGGACCTTTTGGGCCCATGCTCCCGGAGTGAGGATCAGATGACGGGTCCTGTAGGTGCCCTTGCTGGTCCTCACTGTCACCAAGGTACCAGGTGTGATCTCTAGAACCGGCTCTTCCTCCTTTATAATGCCTCCACAATTCTTATATGTATCCTGTAAACATATTGAATACAGTTGCATTGAAATCCACTTTTCCAAGAGATTGAATTGAAATTCTGTTGGTCGAGAAGGTTAGAATGCATAAAAAAGACGGAGGTATGGGGCCCTGATAGTAACTTTGCCATCAATATTAACTACTATGGCAACATCACTCAGCAGCCAATCAAATCTTTTAATGCACCGGGTCCCAGACCATGATCAAATTTTATTTCACATATGCTTAATTTTTGTCTGAATTCAGTTTTCCCCCTGCCGCGCAAAGCGCGGAAGCTTTGACGTTTTATTAAACTAATAGAGAAATTAAGAAGACGATTTGTTGTACCGTTCTCGACTCTTATACCCCTTCACATACACGGATTTTTCTTACAAGTCCTTACGGATCGCCAACTCGTAGTCAATCGCAAGCATCCGTAAATAACTCGCTGGTATCCGTAAATAACTCGTCACAACTCGCAACAACTCATCCCTGAAAGGAGAGGCAATTTTGTTTACATGTCAAAAATCTTCTTACGATCGTCCACGGATTGATTTGTCCGTAAATAGCTCGTAAATAGCTCGTAATAATCCGTAAACATCCGTAAACCGCTTGCAACAACGCGTGACCATCCCTAAACTGCTCGCAAGAATCCGTAAGACTCGTAACAGATATTTGTAACGATTCGTTACGGTAAGTTTACGATTTGTTTACGGATTATTTACGGATTATTGCGAGTAGTATTCGGATGGTTACGTGTACGGCTTCCGTGTTGTTTACGATTGTATTCGGGTCATTTTACGATGGCTTTACGGATTGATAAGGGTTATTACGAGCATGTTAGGTATAGTTACGAGTACTTTACGAATAGATACGTATACTTTACGTATGCTTACGAACTGTTTACGAATTGGGGAAAGGTATAAAAGCTGCAAATTCGAACACTTCATTTTCAGTTGTTATTTTTTGGCTAAAATTCGTTAGGAATCGTAACTTACTCGTAACTATTCGTATCAACACGTAAACAGGTCGTAACTAACACGTTAGTTACTCGTAGTTATCCGTGACAACTCGTAATAAATTGTGGATTGTCGTAAATACACCGTAATAACTCGTAATAATCCGTAACAAACCGCAACAAGCTCGTAATAACTCTTAAACCGGTCGTAAAAGTTACCAAATCGTAAGGATCCGTGCAAGATCCGTGAATTTGTGCGATCCGTAAGGACTCGTAAGAAAAATCTGTGTATGTGAAGGGGGTATAAATCCTTGTCCGTCTGCATTCAGTTTTCCATTGATATACTCGAGGATCGAGCAAGAATACCGACACAGCTGACCCGACAAAGCAACGTATAATATGCGTATCTTTCTTGCTCCCTAGACGAGACGACTCCACCCAACAACCCGCATACCCTCGTATCTAAGACTCTTACCCCCCTCTCGATCCCTCTCCTCTCTTTCACCTCTCTTTCAACCCCCCCCCCTAGCTCCCCCATTTTTTTCTTCTTTTCTACTTTTCTTTCTTTTCTTTCTCTTCTTTCTCTTCTTTCTTTTCCTTTCTTTTCTCTCTTTTCTTTTTTCTCTTTCTTTTCTCTCTTTTCTTTCTTTTCGTTTCTTTCCTTTTTCCTCCCTTTTTTTCCCCTTTCCTTTTCCCTCTTATATTTTCCCTTCCCCATTTTTCCCGACGGCAGTGCAATTTTACCAACAATGATATTCTGACCGTGGCTGGCTAATGGCCTGTACAAATGCATGTTCCTGCCGGTGCAGTGCAAAGATGCTTAACACGGGGAAGGCCTAACCAGGGTCGTCGCTTTAGCGACGCCCCTGGTTAGGCCTTCCCCGTTTTAGGCATCTTGCTAAATGATATGCTTTGTAGGCACTGCACTGGCAGGAGCATGCATTTATTCAGACCAGGCGGCCACTGCGTGTACGTGTATGCGTTAAAATAAAAAGAAGAAGTAAAAGAACAAAAGTACACAAACAAGAGAGATAAAATTTGAAAAATAGAAGGAAAAGAAAAGGAGAAAAAATTATCTCAAAATAAAAGAAAAAAAGACAAAATATTAAAAATATATCATCTAACATAGAAATTATCTTTAAATAAAATATTTTAACCAAAATTAAAGTTTATTTTCGTTAGCACATAATATCTATTAACCCCCCCCCCCCCCCCCCATCCCGTGGAATTTCCACGAGTCCAACTAGTTATAGATTTTCACGCGAACCGGAACCGTTATTTTTTTCGGCGGCACAGATTGGGGTTAGGTGCGTGTTGATCCTATGGGAAAGTTTAGGGTTAGGGTTAGGATTAGGGTTAAATCAAGACCCCGTTTTAAAAAATAGCCCCAATCTGTGCCGCAGAAGAAAATAATGCGTAAACGCGTTTACAAATGATTGTGCGTTTGTGCTTCCCCAGAAACCGTCTTTTTGGAGAAACGCCGAACCAAAACGCACCTTTTTGTGAGTTTACGATCGCCGTTTATCGGTGATTCTACGAAAATGAGTAAGGACGCAACCGTGTTTTGAACTACACGCGTATCAAAAGCCAAACTCATTCTGGCCTGAAAAAATGCAGCATAAACGCACCCTTATACTCTTTTCACACTGGTTTTGCTTAACCCTGTACTTTGCTTAGCCCCGTACTATCCTTAACCCCGGACTATTTTTTTGGCTTTTCACACTCGCTGTTTTTAGTCCCGTACTAGCGCCTATTCCGGAATAAGAAAATTCCCGCTGTTCTCACTGCATTTCGTTAACCCCGGATATCGTGTATGTTATGATTGGACATACTTCGCATCTGACCAGCTGCGATACGCTCCATTGCGTAGTACCGGACTATTTTTCGTTTCTGTTCTCATTCATTTGCTTAGCACCGCAATTGCGGGGTTAGCAGGAGTTAGCACCACAATTGCGGAGTTAGCCCTGCTATTTTGCAGGGTTAGTTAACCCCGTACTATAGGTGGGGTTAGCCAACTTTAGCCCACTTTGGTAAAAACCAGTCTGAACAGAAAGTGGAATAGGCTTAACCCCGTACTATAGGTGGGGTTAAGACCCCTTAACCCCACCTATAGTACGGGGTTAAGGAAAATATTGCCAGTGTGAAAAGCATATTAGAGGAACCATCTACCAACGTCATCATAATTTACCTGGTATGCACGAAGAGCCTTGTCTGCTCTCAGGGTACCTCCACCATAATCCAGAAAGGCCAGGGCGTCTTTGGGAATATCTAACTGTGGGTATTCTCTCTTCCTGGTCTCGTGGTCCAGAATCCTGTGTGGTCTTTGAAACTTTCTCATCAGATCCAGGGAACTCTCGTAGAGTCCTTTATTTGGTGGAAGTGAGATGGTCAAAAGACCAGTCTGCCTGTTTGATATTGAAGATGAAAATATGAGGATTAATGCCTTACCAAAGGGCGAAGAGCACTAGCGCATCGACTTGATTTCAAATCCAGGACCTCCCGGTTAGAAGATCACTGCTCTACCACTGAGCCATTGCGCCACCTGTTTCTTTTAATCAGATACAAGCAAATAGATGAGTAAGAAATATAAGGAAGGTTTACATCAATTAATTCACATTTAGAATTTGCCCTGTCTAAAAAACAGAATCCACAAAATGAATTTGGACTCTTTGAATATTTGTGATTCTCTCAATTTCATATTCTTTAACATAAGCGTAAATGTATTAATGTAATTCTTTAGAATCATGTTATGCAGATTTTGTTAAAAAGTGTGCAATATATACATATTGGTATATATATCTTTAAAAAATATTTCTCTGTTAATAATCTAATAAATTCGATCGTCCAGTTAGTTAGGCGTAAAAAAAAAGATGCTGTACTGCCCTTTGCGACCGACCCCAAAGTCTTGAGATCTACGGTCGGCTTTTCAAAAAAGTTTCTTTACGTTTTTTTTTAGAGAAAAATGTTAAATGAACACAAAACTGAGAAATATCAGCCTAAAGAGGGAGGAAAAAGAAGAGAAAAAAAAATTCCGACCGATCCATGCATATTTTCTGTTTTGGCACTTAGTTAAAGGGCAATACAACATCTGTTTTTGTTAAAGGCCTTATAAACAATAACTTCAAATGGGAACAAGTACTTTACTTGTAAAGCGGTGTACTTGTTTCTTTTTCCAACTCTTTCCACATTGGGAACGCTTCACTCATCATCTCAGAGTAGTGTGATTGTTTGTAAGAGTAGCGGATGATTCTTGACTGGCCATGAGAACTGCCCCGGGAATGAGGTAGACTGAACTAAATGATACAAGAAAGAATAGGAGCAGCCATGAGAACTACCCCGGGAATGAGGTAGACTGAACTAAATGATACAAGAAAGAATAAGAGCAGCCATGAGAACTGCCCCGGGAATGAGGTAGACTGAACTAAATGATACAAGAAAGAATAAGGCAGCCATGAGAACTGCCCAAAGAATTAAGGCAGACTGAACTACAAATGATACAAGAAAGAATAAGAGTAGCGGATGATTCTTGACTGGCCATGAGAACTGCCCCGGGAATGAGGTAGACTGAACTAAATGATACAAGAAAGAATAAGAGCAGCCATGAGTGACTGCCCCGGGAATGAGGTAGACTTAACTAAATGATACAAGAAAGAATAAGAGCAGCCATGAGAACTGCCCCGGGAATGAGGTAGACTGAACTAAATGATACAAGAAAGAATAAGAGCAGCCATGAGAACTGCCCAGGAATGAGGCGGACTGAACTGGATACAAGAAGAATAAGAGTAACATAGCCATGGGAACTGCCTCTGCATGGAAACGATATAATAACAATGTTAGGAGTTGTTTTTAAATTGCAAGTGGAGTTTTAAGCTGTTGTGTGGTTAAGATAAGTGACTTTGTTTAAGAAAAACTACTTATGATTAATTTTTTACTCATTATTACTTAATATGTAAACATTTAAAACTTGTTAAAAGTTCTATGCAAGCCCTAAAAAAAATCCTCATAAATTATATTTCACATTGTAAACTTGTAAGCTCATAGGCGCCGGAAGTGGGGGGGGGGGCAGAGGGGTGGCAGTTGCCCCCCCCCCCCATCATAAACGTGGGAGGGAAACGCATTTTTGCCCCCCCCCCAAAAAAAAAAATAATAATAATAATTCTTATTCGATACCAGTGATTTACAAATGTTGCTAATATGACATGATTTTTCGGTATTTTTTCTCCATTTTTTTTATAAGTCATACCTTTTTATGCGTTTGTTGGAAAATAAGAAATTCCCAAATTACAGTCGGGCGAAAAATACGCTTATTTAGAAGCCTTTATGTCTTGTCTGCAAAGTGGCTGGGCTCGAGCCCCCCCCCCCCCCCCCCCTCACTTTTTGAAAAAGTATGTTAAAGAGAAAAAGAAAAAAAAGACGGAGAAAAAAAAAAGTGACCTGCCAATTTCACAAATAAGGCTCTGCCCCCTGGATGCTCATCTGACCGTAATTAAATACCTAAAACCCCTAAGCTTCCGGGACTTTGCCCCCTGGACGCTCATTTGACCGTATTTAAATACCTTAAAAAAACCGAGCTTTCGGGGGTTATGCCTCCTGGAACCCCACCAAGGGCCCTAAGTCGGACCCCTGGATGCTCATCTCACCATAATTAAATACCTAAAACCCCTGAGCTTCCGGGGGCTCTGCCCCCTGGATGCTCATTTGACCGTAATTAAATACCTAATAACCCCGAGCTTCCGGGAGTTATGCCACCTGGAACCCCCCCCCCCCCAAGGGCCCTAAGACGGGCTCCTGCATGCTCATCTGACCGTGATTAAATACCCAAAACACCAAAAATGTCGACCCCTCCCCCCCCAAAAAAAAAAACATAAAAATAATAAAACTTGAATTGAATCACATATAAGTTATATTCGATTCAAAGAAAAGGACAGTTAACAGGAATTAAATTTCCTATACATTCCGCATGCCCCTATATGGAGGTTTTTATAATAGCGATACGCGCATATCGTAGGAATATTGTGAGAGGATGGGAAAGAGTGTGTGTTTTTTTATTATAGAGGTGAGAAGACATGAGCCCCTGAACACTGGCGTACTGATGGGGGTATTTATAATTTGTGCCTGTGATTTACAAATGTTCCTGAAATGACATGATTTTTCCCCATTTTTTTTTTAATCGTATCTTTTTATGCGTTTGATCGAAAATTACAAATTTACAACCGGACGAAAAATATGCTTATTTAGATGCCTTCATGTCAGGGCCTACAGAACGTCGGGGCTCGGGGGCTTGAGCCCCCCTCACTTTTTCGAAAAAGTATAAAGAGGAAAAGAAAGAAAAAGAAAGAGGAAAAGAAAGAAAAAGAAAGAGAAAAAATGAGTGACCTGCCAATGTCACAAATGAAGTATCAAAATATGTTCAACTGGACGTAATTAAATGCCTAAAACCCCTGAGCTTACAGGGGCTCCGCAGCACTTTTTTTTGTCTCGAAATTTGAAAAATGGGGGTAAGGTCATCTTTTTTAGGTCATCATTAACATAATTTGTTTTTAATTATATTATTTAAAAAAAAAAAAATTTAATTTAAAAATTTTAAAAAAGGGGGAGGGGGTTTCATCCAAAATACACACATTAAAAAATACTGCAGGGGGTATAACCCCCCCCCCCCCTTCGTACGCACCTGAGTACCTGTATCACTAACATCAATTCAGTGTGTTCTGTCATAGTGCAACACTATAGAGCAGTAAACAGTACGGTATCCACTGACCCAAATCAACCTTGATTTTAGTATCTATACAGGTATAGGTTTGGGCCATAGATATATAGCTAGGCCATAGGGTCTGAACAAATAAATCCCTGGATGTCACTAGAATCAGGAAGGACTAATTTGAACAAACACCCAGGTGCAACTTTCAGTCAGCCATAAAGGTCAACGAGAATGAAAACCAATCAAAAATCAATTTCAACTACAAACTTGAAAACTGTGACCACTAAAGAACAAAGTAATAATACAAGCCAGGAGCGGATCCGGGGGTTTAAACCGCCGACCCCCCCCCCCCCTACTTGGGCGGCCAAGTGAAGAAAAAAAAGGGGGAAAAGGGAAACAAAGAAGGAAAACAAAAAGTAAAATTGCTGGAAAATCCTGGATCCGCCACTGGGTCATGCAACCCCCCCCCCCCCCCCCCCCCCCCTTGGCAAAAAGCTAGATCCGCCCCTGAAGCCAACAGTTAATTCTAGACTAGAGGACCTCCCCCTTCTTCTTCCAACGAAGTACATTCCATGCACCTTGATCTTGGTGAACCGTCATTGTAAACATGTACACATAATATGCTGTGCAGACTGGATCGTTATGACACAGTGACGTTTAATAATAGTGGAAATTTACAATTGTGCCTTTCCCGCTGTAAACAATATTCTGTCAAATGTTATCCCATGGACCTGTGAGAGACTATAGAGTCTTTCGATTTCAATTCAATTCATTTTTCCATTTTAAAACAATGTGAACACAACAGAGGGCTAAAGACAGCTGCAGTAAAATGAAAATACACGCATAAAACAGTGGGATACTCTTACATGCAAAGTGCTCGTGGACAGGGTCCTAGTTTCACAAAACGGTACTAGTCAGAGTATGATAAATAAAATTACAATACAGTACAATCAGGCGGCAATGACAGGGCAGGGGGGGGGGGGTAATGAGCACTATTTTTTGAAATATATTTTATATTTTATATTTTTGTTAAAGTATAAAGGTAACCATCTTTTTTTTCCCTCCAGGGATTTCAAAAAATAAAGTATTTGCGCACCAATCCCTGAAGAACACAGGCATACTATACACGCACGCACACATACAGTGAAGATGATTAGGCAAGAAAGGAGATAAGAAATAGAGTATGAGGAGGGAGAGAGAGAGAGAGAGAGAGAGTGCGAGAGTGGAAAAGGAAATACATGCATGGACAGTCCAAAGAATTAGAATGATGAAGAAAGAATGAAAGAAAAAAGAGAGGCGAGAGAGAGAGAAAGAGAGAGAGAGAGAGAGAGATGAGAGAACAGGACATAACAACAAAGAAATATTATAATGCTATTGTTAACCTTTTAAAAATTGCGTCTGGTAAAAGATAAGCTTTTAAATCAACGCAAATGACCAAGACTCAAGAGCCTTCTCATGTCCCGATTGTTCAAAAACAAGGAGGCAGCTATAGGACTCCAAGAGTTTCATTGAATGAAAATTAAAGCTAAAATTATATTTTAAAAAAGTAAGTTCAATCCAACATACTTGTTCTAGGAGCACAGTTTTTAACCCCTGCTTCACACAGTGATATGCTGTAGCAGAACCTTGAATACCAGCCCCCACAATCACTACATCGTATACGGCATTTACACCGTGAACTCGAATGGCGGGAAACTGCTCCGATGAAGATGCCATCATTCTTAGAGGGGGCGTGGTTCACGGGCTGAGTCAGGCCTGAAAATGTAGCTGCTATCTGATATGTTCACTTGGTGTTCAGTATTGACTTGGTGTTGTGTGAAAATTCCAAGTTGAATGGACGTTATACGGCCGAGTATTGAGCAAAAATGCAAAGTGATATCAACTCTCATATCCCTGGTGATATTCACTAACTCATTACACTCACTTTGTACACGGTTTTCGCGGTCTAGTGAATTAGATCTACGCATTATTCATTCATAGTGTAACGAATTTAGATATGTCTGTATCATGTGCATACAGGCGCGTACGCAGGGGGGGGGGGGGGTTATGTGTATGGTTTTTCTGAAAACCACCCCCTCTTTTTATTTATATGTATTTATATTTTATTTTTTATTAAAAAAATTATAAAAAATTAAAAAAATCCTGATGGATGACCTAAAAAACGGAATGACGATGGGTCAACTTTTCAAATTTCGGGACCAAAAAAAAAATATATATGACCTCTAACATTCCCCCCCCCCCCCCCCAAGCGACACATGCGTGATGTCTATCAGGTCCAAATAGATATAGTAATTTACCAAATATATCAATTACTAGTAGGCGGTTTCCCGGCAAAATTTGTATCATCACGTATAAGTCAAAGCATATGCTTTCACATGATTGGTAATAAGAGCTTCGATTTCAGATTTTGAGAGGGGGGCGTTTCCACAACTGGTCTTTACCTTTAATGCTATGATTCTCATCAGATGAAATGATTTTTTTTTTTGCAGCAATGTGTAACCTAGCCAAGGGTATCCCTACCTGTGCATTGCATGTTGGTCTACACCCAGCTCGTCTAATATCCATACAAACTAATAATAATTTTGTCTTATTATCATTTGGTCTAATGACCATTTAGGCTAATAGCTATTTGGTCTAATCTCCAATTAATCCACTACCCATGTTGTCTTGTTCATTTATTCAAATTTCAGTACCCTAAGTCTAATCTATAATTTGTCTAGATCTACTATCCATAAGGTCTTAGACCTACATGTAACATCATTAGTATGTATGATTGAATGATTATTAGACCATACAGACAGTAGACAAACTGGAAATTAGACTAAATGAGCAATAGACCAAATGGGTATATGCATGCAGTTCCTGTTTAAGATACACTATCCCAGCTCTTGGTATTTTAATGGCCATATAGGGCTACTTGTCTTCTAATTATGGAAATATCATAAAGAAATGAAGCATAATCTCATATTGTGAATTATTTATTTATTTATTTCGTTTTATTTCAACAGGGTAGCCCCATCAGTAGTTAGAATACTGTTAATCTTGGGGGGCCCTGCTTAACATAAAATACATATATAGACATACATAATACATGAAAACATCATCACATTACGTCTTGCCATTGATTTATGTAGATCAAGTGTCAAAAAAAAAAAAAAAATGGATCAATCCATTTCCTGCCTCTTTAACAATTTCTACCGTTATATATTATAAATAATGTAGATGTCCATGTATGGCCGTGTCTCATCTGATTTTCAATAACAGGTTACAGTAACTGTTACAAGCTTCTGAAATTGTGACATTTGATTGGCTGAGAGCAACTTGTGTCAGAGAAATTTAGCATTTGTTATTGATAACAGGGGGCGTTTCACCGTGAAAGCCTTTTCTCAATGACAACAAAATCAGTGACAAATCTGCTGATAACCCATCAGAAGCAAAGATTTCAGTAGCTTATAAAAAAACTGTCATTTGTCTCTGATGACAAGTGTGGTGAAATGCCCCCTAACAGGGCCCAGGTTTAAGTTCTCAAGAGCATAGAGAACAATATGTGTGCCACATGACTGTCCTTTTTGTAGTTCTTTTTATGGTTTCATTTCTAATGTTTTTTCTATTTAATTGTATACATTGCATATGACCCACTCTGTATGAACTTGAATAAAGCTAAATGTTCAAGTAACAATATTTTTTTCTGTCTTTGACTGCATTTTCACCGTCCAATCAAAGTCAGTAATTTAATGCACTCAAGAAACAGAAATATGTACCAAAATTTAATTATACAAATTTATTGTTAGATATATCTGTATACATGTATATGTATATATTATAATATACGTATGTGTGAAAGCAATGATAGAACTTTAAAATCAAAAGTAAAATACTATGCCATCGTAAACGATGACCCATGACTGTTCTGAAAATGATTATCCAAAATGAACATAGTCATGCTAAATGATATAATACTGTGGAAGACACAAAACATAAATGACAGAAAGTGAGTAGATTTGATCGATGATAAGCCAATCCAGACAACATACAATTTACGGGTACATGAAATCATACATGAATATTTGAAGTAGATTGGTTTCCCTGCCAATTGCAAATCTGAAAAATCTTTCAACAGAAAGAAACATCTTGACCACTTTTGTAAAGATTTGAAGAATTATAAGATGCTAATGTAAATAATAAAGTTCTGATAAATTTACATGTAACATAAAAATATATGTTCAAAGGAATCATAACTGCTTTTTTCTCTGTACATGGCATATACCGGTATTCAATAAGCAACATTTCAGTTGACCTATGTAAAATGGTTTTAAGGTTGTAAATATGAAGAAATCTTTTGATTCTTAAGAAGCAGCTTAAAGAATTTGCCACAAATTTTACTAAATGTACAACCTTAAACTTTCTCTCAGAGGAGAGAAATTGTAATATATACGTATGTATATTTTTTCAACCCATATCAATTCCAATAAGCACTAAAAATGTCTATAAAAGAAAGTTGAATCAATGTCAATATACACATAATATAATCAAATGTTAATAACATACAAGGATAAACATTCAAATGTAAATATACTTGCACACATAATATATACATGTATATGAACCATTCTTTTACGGGCAGAAATGTGACCTTGAAAACATAACTACATTAGTACAGATCATGTGATATATTGTATGGGAAAGCATGGAACTCGTCAACATGAGTAATGGTCTTCATGCATTGAAAGACTTTTTTAAAAAATTGCTTGGAAACCCCTTTTCTTGGCACGTAATACAGTACATGCCTGGCTCCGCCAATCGTCTCTACAGAGAAGACCGACAAATATAACTTTTGTGGAAAATTTCCCCCACACCAGGCCGTTATTTGTGTCTAGTTTTTATATGCTCGTGGGGGGGGGGGGGGCAAAGGACATCATGGACCTTGATAATTTATAAGAGGAGTAGTCATTTGCTTTCTTTTTCTAATCGAATACGCATTTTATGACAGCTATCATATGTAAGTCTTCTCATGCAAGTGTAATCGGGTGTCTTGAGTCGTCCTTTGGGTTTAATAGATATGTGCATATTTCAATAATGTTTAAAAGAAGAAGACTTCATCGTTGGAGAAAAAAAAACACATATTTCCCTTCAGGGTACAATGTGATTTAATTTCACACAACTTAGGATCCCTTACTGCCACAACTGAAACAATATGCATGTAATTGCACTACTAATTTGCATTGTTACTCTGAGGTAATAAAGAAGATATGTTATATCTACAACTAAATGATCTTTAATATATTTCAAATCGGTACTAATCCCTATAAAGCACTCTTTCAAGGAACTACCGGTATAGTCCTTACAAGAGTTTTCCTGATCCCCAGACATATTTATAACAGTATGAACATTAATCATACATGTATTAACACATATTTAGATAAGAAAATGGCACTTGTAGCTGTGTTTAAATACTATGGATTAGGCTTTGCCCCACTGTCGACATTTGAGTCTCAATAAGCACACAATATTTCAAGAAAATCTAAAACACATTGACTACAATCTCAACATTTCATTCCATTCTGCATTTGTTACTACACACTGCATTTTCTAATAAGCCTACAACTACACAATATTTATACAATGAATGCTTCATGCTAACTCGAGTATCATATTCATATTGTGAGCAAACGCCTTTATTTACTGAAGAGGGTAAAAAATTTGACCTTCAAAATGGAAGATCTTTGGGTGATGGGGATTTGACTGGCTCTGTAAGCTATGGTAAGAAGATAGGTCGATAGATGATCTATAGTTGGACATTACATCAAGTGCAGCATTTAAATTGAAAGAGAAAAAATTAGCATTTTAGAGCCTCAGAAAGCTTCCTCTTTATAACCCTACACTCCAGGAGTACCAAACTTGCTGAGATGTGCTGCTCTCTTTGCTGGTATGAGAATCTACAAGAAAAAAGAAAGAAAAAGATTTTAAAAAAGAAGATCAACATGTGATTGAGGGCATGATACACAAGCACTTACAAATCTTGATTACAAATATGAGTCTAGAAGAAGAATCAGGTCAGAGTGAGACAAAATGCTGTTCAGTCTACATGGAGGTCAAACTGGAGGTCACACTAGGTCAAACTAGAGGTCAAATCTTAATAGATCAGTGTACATAAAGGACCTGGTAGGATTACAGCTGTCGGAGCTAAAGCTAGGGTAATAATTTCCAAAGCTCTTAATAGGAAGCGCATAGAGACGATGTATAATGTGATATGCGCTATACAAGAACCAAATATTATTAATATTATCAGTTATGTACAGGAATCTGAAACTCTAATTAAAGAAGAACTCACCTCATTATGTATATACGCATCACATCCATAGCACCAAGCAGACAAGTCAGCATAGCTAAGCACCATGAGATGACTAGACTCCAACCCATGCATTAACATGTGCTCATTGACATAGCGTCCACAGTAGACCTGTAAATACAAATACACATAAGACTTGAATATAGAGAAAAGAATATCTCATTAAAGATAAAGTTGAGTTCTGGTCATGTGATTGCATTGTGAAAGAAAAGGTGTGGAATGATTCAGAAAAAGTTAATCATGAAGCATGTAAGTATTGGTGTGTACTGCAAGGTTCTGGAGTCATTAAAATCATAATAAATTTGGCCCAGTCTTGGTAAAGTAAAAAGCACTGTACACAGAAAGATGTACATGGGACTACACAAATGGTGTTGGGGTTACTTACCTTGATTTCCTTATCTTTCTATGCTCATTACTCAGCCAGTATCCATTTTCTACCAAAATTGTTTGGCAAATGACATTTATTTATAATCTTGAACATTCAGTGCAAGTTTCGCTTGATTCTGTGAGAATTCATTTCCTTTTTTTACTAGAAGTAAACTTTATCTTTAATTTAATAAAACCTGCTTATAAACAATATAAACAAGAGTTTGCAATGTCTTTAAAAAAAAAAAGGCTTTTTACTGTATGTCTTCACCTACTTTTACTGTTTCTTCCCCTCTAAGTTGGACTTAAAAATTATGGAGAGCCATGTGTAAGCCTTGAAATAAAATATTTTCAAAAGCAAAAATTCAGCTACTTTGTCCTTTCCACAAATTCCACGAACATGAAATAATAGAAAATGTGAATGATTTGAATCAACAAGAATCAACATTATATGCCTTTTAAAATAACTTTTACAATTTTTTTTTCAAAGATGCTAACGGCTCTCCATAATTGTTAAGTCCAACTTAGAGATAAGTTCGAACACCCCCTGGTCTGATAGAAGAAGAAAGGTTCCAATTCCATCCAGCTGTCTATGCATACGCACCAGCAATAACGGTCATGTGTCATGCTTGACTAGGGAAAGAAGGTTCTTTAACAATTCTGATTTCTATCATCAATGATGGATGAATATGACTTGTTAAAATTTGTTCACTGAAAAAGATTTGTTTAATGTGTTTGAAGCATTTTAGCTGATGATGATTTGTATCAAATCAAATTAAATAAAAGTTCAAATTTAAATGTAATAAGATTTTTTTCTTCAACTTATGGTATTAAAATAATACCAAACCTTAATCCTAAAAGGGGCCAAGAAGTGGGTTAAGAAGCAGGTTTTTAAACATTTATAGCTTTATAAAAACGTTAAACGAGCTGTACAGTTTTAAAGTGCATTATCCTGCATTATGGATACTTGAACTTAAATCTCTCAAGTGATTAGTGATTATCCCGGTATAACCTGCTGGTAATAAGCCTAATTAACTGTTACCTTAGACAGCCAATCAGAGCTCATTATATTCGCGCCTCGTTGGTTTCGGCTTTCTGTTTCATTCTTGCGTTTTACTCTGATGAGTGCAAAACGAAAAGCTTAAGTATGGCTCTTTTCAACGTGATTCTTCGATTTTGTAGTACATATCATCTTTTCATATTTCTCTGTATCAATAGAACAACTACCAGTAGTTTAATTTTTATCCCGTATTGATTATTGTAATGGGCTTCTCTCTACCATTCCCTCAACTTAATTGGATCGTGTGCAACGGCTACAAAATTGGGCAGCCCGATTGATATTTCAGGTTTCTAGGGACCATCCATCTCAGCCACTCTTGGGATTATTACACTGGCTTTCTTTGAAACAAAGAATGATTTTAACATTTCCGTACTATTGTTTGTCTTCAAAATACTCAATAATCAAGCTCCACAATATATAGATACCCATTTGAATTGATATGCACCTACCAGGGCATTGAGGTCAGCCAGTGAACCTCTCAATCTCACATATTCAGTTACCCGCACATTAGCCGGTGATAGAACATTTACTGTATCTGCTTCAAAATACTGGAATGATCTACCACTTAGAACTAGGCAGTCAACATCTGTAATTACCTTCAGAAAGGCCTTAAAAACAAGACTTTCTTCTAATTATATGTATTTATGTAATTTTAATTTTCATTCACGCTAAGTGATATAATAATAATAACTACTTCCATCCTTGCACAAAAAGAAATATTATTTGCGTACAGTGGAGTGGCTTTTATCAGCTTATCGTACCTATTAAAACTTAAGCGTCTTTCCGCAGAATCTGACTTTATGCGAAGAAACATCCATTGGAAATAGAAAAATTATGTAAATAGAACTACTTCCACCAAATACACAAATGTGTTTTAATCCAAACTTTGTGAAGAAAAGAGAATGGGATTTTCTAATGCCTAAGTATTTAAAGGACCAGGCAGATTTTAACATGATGGCTCTAACTAAAGCTAAGTCTTTGTGTTACAACCATAAATGACTAGCCATTAAGTTCTTGCGGCAGAAAAAAAGAGTTATATATGTCGAAAGACGACATTTATTAGATTCACTTGGCCTGGAATAAATTTGAATGACTGAATATGTACATGTTTATTAATCCTATGTGTATGACTACAAGCGGCGCAGTAATTGTTTCTTTGAAGCGTCTGGGGGATTGTGGACAGAGTGTGATGTCCTGTGATGCACTTCTTACCTGGTAACAATGAAGACACACCCAGTTCTCTCTCGTATCACCACAATCCTTGCAGGGCAACGACACGTCTAGACCGGTGGAGGGCAAGGGTCCTACGTCCGAGTCCAGATGAGGGCACCATGGCTGAGGGATCACGGCATGCATCTCAACCTGATAGGAACAAAGATAATCAAATAAAAGAATATTAATAATAATATTCTGCTTTTATATAGCGCTTAATACAAATGTCTCTCTGGATTCAATACTTGCCCGCACACATTGTGTGCACAATCTCCACTCCCTGGGGAGCATTTCAGCCAGGCGTTACTTGACGCTCAAAAAATGTTTGACCAACAATGTCGGTCGCATCCAACAGGGTACCCATTTAACACCTGGGTGGAGAGTAGGAAGTGCAGGTTGATATCTTGCCAAAGGGTTTAGAAATGAATGATTACTCATCCATTCGGCTGAAGACGGATAGATATCCTTCGTATCCGACCATAAATACATGTAGGATTCTGCAAACACGGACCCTTATTTGAATTTTAATAGTAGCATATATTGTCTAGAGCAAAGCCAGTCCCAGGTGCTTCCTGGTTTAAAATAGGAGCAGGTTTATGGACTGTGGTCTCCATAATCACCTACTTTAGACCCTCTGTTAGGCATCGCGGCTGAAAAGGGTCTGTGCCTTCAAGCTATACACATGCTTGCTAATGTGTCTTTTTTATTAAACCTGTCAATGTATATGCTACAGTAAAACCTACTTTAGCGCCACCTTCATAGAAAGACCACCAGTCTATAGAAACCACATTTTTGGTTTCCCTTGAAAATGGTTTCTCATTAAAACATGTACTAAAGGAACCTGTACATTAAGACCACCTGCCTATAAAGACCACTTTTCTTGTCTCCCTTGGATGGTCTTTATAGACAGGTTTCACTGTACCAAGTAAAATGAGAAAGACAATATTAAAGGGGAAGTCCACCCTGATATTCAGTTGGTGACAATTAATGTCACACAATATGTACGCAAATTGCAATCTTCCATATCTAGTCTCAGTTGTAGTTGTATGAAAAATTCCTATTTTACCAAAATCAAATTTTGTCAAGTAAGCTAAAGAGAAGTTCAGCCTGATATTAAGTTGGTTTTAATAAAAGCGGACAAATGAGAGAAATAAATTAGTGAAAGTTTGAGCAATATCCAATCAAAAATAGGAAAGCTATGATTTTTTTAAAGATCTCATGAGTGAAACACAAATTGGCACCACTCTAAAAGTGTACAGAAAAATGTCATAAACCTTCATTTTTTTAGTTATCAATAACGGAATAGATTTGTCTCATACAGGGGCTGAAGAAAAAAATATTTGCAATAATGTATTAGGGTGAATGTATGATTGAAAACTTTCTCAATGGATGATATAAATTGTTGGAAGTTTTTTAGTACAGAGCAAAAGGGAGGGCACCTCGCAAAAACGTCACAGAGTTGCCAATTTTTGTTTGATTGATCGCACTTTAAGAAATTAACAACTTTCTTATTGTGAATCGGTTTATGCTCAAACTTTCACTGACCTGTTTCTCTCTCATTTTCCTGCTTCTATTAAAACCACCTAATCAAATCAGGGTGGACTTCCCTTTTAAGAATTAAATGAAGTAGGAGTAATCATCACAAAATGCCATTCATGATGATGAACGAGCTCAATGTGGGAGACATTCACAGACCCAGAATGCCATTTCATGACTTGATAACCAATGATTTTATTTTTTGTTGGTCTTACCTGAGGACCGAATGTCTCCTGAAGGCTACCAAAGAGTTGATCTTCTGCTCCTGGTGTAGTTGTTTCACCTGATACACCACAGGCTCCTAGAGCTTCATCCTCAGGGACTGTAATGTTTGGGATATATGCAAACACAATGAGGTTATGTAAGGTCTCAGTCCTCCGGCACCTCATTTTGATAGCATGTCTACAAAGCTGTGGAAATAATCAATACTTTGTTTCCTTAAAAAAAAAAAAAAAAAAAAAATTAAATTAAACTGTCATCATCATTGTCATCATCATCAGCAGCAGTATTATTATTATTATTATCATCAAATTATAATGCTAATGTCATTGATTACTAGTAGTAGAAGTAGTGATATTTGAATTGTTATTAGTAGTAATACTATCATCATCACCATCATCATCATTTTCATCATCAACATCATCATCAACAACATCACCAATATTTTGAATTATCATAATTTTTACAACACCTACATGTATTACTTGAAGTAGTACAAGTAATATATATATATATTATTAATTTATTATCATTATGCAATACAAATTCATTTAATGCTACCATTACAAATAGCAAATGGATAATCTCTATGGCAACCTATCATTACAAATTTACAATCACTTACAGAGATGACAGTAACAACGGTTTAAAAACAATCAATAAAATTCTGTAAATGATGATCAAACATCTTTTTATGACATCTCTCTATGAATCATTACCCAAGAGACATACTCAGGTTGTAATGGCCCTTATTCAATCAATCAATGTCACAATATTTCTAACTAGCTCTGACTTGTGAAGGGATTTAATAACTATTTTGTTTTATCAACTCAAATTAATTATTTAATCATTATCATCAATGTTACATGAATGGATACTATTGTTGTAAAAACTCCTGTATTAATTATTTAAAAGAAGAAGAAGAAGAAAGAAGAAGAAAAAAAAAGAAGAAGAACAGAGAAAAAAAAAAAAAAAAAAGATGAAAAAAGAAAGAAAAAAGAAGAAGAAAAAAAGAAGGAAAACAAAGAAGAAAAACAAAATAGGAAAAAAAAAGAAAAAAGAAAAATAGAAGAAAAAAAAAGAAAAAAAAGAGGAAAAAAAGGGAAGAAAAAAAAAAGGAAAAAAAAAAAAGAAAAAAAAAAAAGAAAGAAAAAAAAAAGAAAGAAAAGAAAAAGAAGAACAAAACAAGAAAGGAGCAAACTCCTACCATCATCTTGTGTTTGCACAGCATCTTCCTTGGCACCTGCTCCTGCTCCTCCTGTGGTGACAGATGCCTCTCTTGGCTGCTGAAGATTCATCCCTGACATTCCTTCCAGGATATCCTTGAGCCCATCTTCACCGTCACCGTCACCTGCAGCTGATGAGGCTTCTGCTTTGGTAGATGAAACCTCATCAACTCTCTCTGGAACTGACGGCTCTGATGTCACTGCATCCCTTGGTGCAGCACTACGCAATAAAACAAAACAAAAATAGCACTGACCTTATGTGATTGGCTGATAATAGCATTCTTAGGAAGGTATCTTTTGCTTATATCATCTAACCATAGCAGGTCCATGATCTAACTGAACATATGTCAAGATTCATCACCATTTTCTTTGTTTTCAATGTAAACAAATTCAGTGCATATCCTAGAAACAGAGATTTAAAATGTAACACACAATGTTGATATAATTTTCAGAGAAAACACATTTTTTCTTTACAATTTCTTTGATATACGGGTAAATTTTTATATGTTAAGTTGAAAAGATGTGTGGGTGAGGTTTTAATCCAATTCAAAGCTTTAAAGCAGACATTATTTTTTGACTTTTTCAGTCTAATCAGACTTTTACAATTGTTATTTATTCAACAACAAAAAAAAGGGGGGGGGAATTAGGTTCTTAAAGCAGTGTGCATGATATTATATTTTGATCTGCATTTTATACAAACCAAGGAAGGGTGTGGATTCATGAGCCTTACGCCAAAATGTTGACACACTAACAACCATATGGTGACCCCTTTTCATGCATGTAAATCATTTGTAAAAAATAGCCTGTATTACAAAATAACTAATCCAAGTTTGATGAAGCAATTTCACTAATTACACAAGCGGTTGTTCACGGAGGAATAGTAACTGACAAGGTGTTTTAATGATTGCCTAAAGCAATAAAAAAAAAACAGTTTGTGATACTTTTTGAGGTCTAAGGAGGATTTGCAGCAGAGATAATTTGACACCAAATGATATTCGAGATAATTCCATTTGAGTGAGATAGTGGTATTACATCACTCCCTGCACAAGGTGTGTTCACACTTCATACTCTACTTTAATATAGGCCTTTTAACACGTTTCAGGCTAAAAAAATATAGTGGTACATGTATTTTGAATATAAATAAGTATATTTATACAGGTATATTATTAACAATCAGAATAAAATATGGAGAATATAATTTAAAAATAGGGAAAGAAAAGATAAGCAGAAGAAAATATAAGAGGAAGAAGGGGAAGGTAAAAGATGAAATGGTAAAATTTCTGAAATTGAAGGAAGAAATTACATGAGAGGAAAGGGTGACGCTGATAATTTGTGAAAAGAAAAAACTCAATATGAAGAAATGATGGGTGGCGTTGGGTCAAATTGTTCAATAGAGTCTATTATTGAATCTCAGTACATGTACTACAATGCGGCACTCCTAATAAAGATATATCAAATGGCAGATTCCAAAACAGGTTGATACAAATGTACCTCAATTCAAAGTTTCAAACACTATGGAGAAAAAAATACACCAAAAGACATGGAAACACAGGTTTAAGTATTATAGAAACTGTTTGATACAAATAACCTGATGCAGAATTACGATGTAGTGTACAGGAATGTTTCCTTCTGTAATACAGGGTGAAAATGAAAGTCCTTTTCAACCT
The DNA here is from genome assembly GCF_000002235.5 of Strongylocentrotus purpuratus. Lineage (NCBI taxonomy): Eukaryota > Metazoa > Echinodermata > Echinoidea > Camarodonta > Strongylocentrotidae > Strongylocentrotus > Strongylocentrotus purpuratus. The sequence goes on along the minus strand of NW_022145612.1, from coordinate 41,369,935 downwards.
TCTTTCTGGATTTCCTGTTGACTTTTGATATAAAATCTGTTATCCCAAATTCCACCCTACCCCTCTACTTTCCTTTTTATTTAGATCGCTGTCTTCCTGAATTCTATTGAACATTGAATGGATGGTTAGATACAACAGTAATTATCTGTAAGGGAAATCAGTTGTTTTGGTCATATGATAATTGCATCTATTGTTTCAAGGTCAGCTGTTTTAATGTCAGCCTTCTTTCGCCTGACTGGCAAAAAACATTAGAATCAGGCTAACTCAATACTTTCAAAGTGACTACATCTTCCTAGTTCCTCAATGTGCAGGGATGCATGCTAATGGCACAAATGAAGTCCTCACTGCATTTAAAGTGACTCTGTAACATTGCCTCAGATTCTGAAACAAAATCTTGGATTTAGCTCATGCTGCAATCCTAAACTTTTAGGTCAGTCAGGAATCCCATGACTTTTACATGCTGAGCGCCTGATTACATGATTAATTTACAATCTTGAATTGTACATTCAGCAACATTTCCCTGGGAATCTGTACTAGATTTCACCACTAATGCTCCACCTTGTATTTAATAGACCATCACGGCTTAGTTTTAGCTCAGAGCTAGTATCGTTTACAGCTCGTTATAAGTCTCCCTTCTCTAATGCAACCACGCACATTGAGAATAAGAGTTAGCATTTCTCTGAAAAACCTTCAGGGCAACATATCAGTTCACACTAACTAAATTTTATGCTGCAAATTAGGCACACCACCTGAAGACAGAGGTGTACTGTTAATCAAAGTGTTTTAAAAAAAAGACATTTACCAAACGATATTGATTAACTTTGCTGTTAGCTTGTGTTCACGCACTGCATAAAATATAATTTTGGTAAAACAGGAATTTTCATACCATATGTACGTAGGGTTGCAAGGTACATTGTTTCTAATTATTAGAAAGATCCTGTTGTGTAAATGATTCAGTGTTGGCTTATAAATTTATGTATAATATATAAACATGGATGTATTTACAGCTATATGTCTACATAACACTGCATACGAAGGCCACAATATATTGTCTGTTTGGAGCCAAAATGTTATTAACTAATATCGTTTCACACAGAGTTAAAACTTCTGGCTCCAAAAGGACGATATCATTTGCATGACTTTTACCTCCTTAGTTCTCATCTTTCATTTGAGCAATTTCTGTCTATTTTTCAAAGTTTTTTCTAACATATTTTCCCATCATCATCATCCTCTATTCTAAAACCCTGAACTTGCCCTTTTTTCCTTCTATCTTGTTCTTCTTATCAATTTAAAATCCTTCTCTCTTGCCTTATGTCTGAATTTCTCTTTCTCACTTCCTCTTTCTCATTTCTTAAAACCGGTTCTAAAGATTTCATTCTTGTAAAAGGATCAGTTAGCAAATTAATAGGAGGTATCATGAAATTATGAATAACTTTTACTCTTTTATATTTGTGAGAGTTGAGTTTGCTATTGATTGTATCATAACAAGAAAATGTATTGGTAAATTGGTAGCTATCTGCATACAAAATATAATTGAGAGATTATGTCCCAAGACCAATGATAAATATGTTAAATAATATCTTGATTTGCCATCAGAAATTAAGATGCTTCTACTAAAATCAAGAATATTAAAAGACTCTCCAAATCCTTCACAAAATATTAATATCAAAGTGCTTTTAAAGATTTAAAAAAAATTGAGCTTTGAATAAAAGCATTCAAAACATGTTTACAGTAGTCACTATTGACAAAAGATAAATGATTAGATCTTAGAAACATGCTTGCACATGTATATATTGCACAGCACAGTCACACACACACACACACACACACACACACACGTACATTGTCCCCTACACACCCTCACTCTCCCCCAAATACATACAAGCACACCCTCCCCCACCCTCACCCCCCCCCCACACACACCCTCCTCTCACATTCTCACCCTAACCCTGGACTACCATTAACCTTCCCCCAAACACACAATATCCCCCATGCACACACATCCTTACTCTACCCCCACACCCCCATGGCACTCACCCTCCCCCATACACACACATATCCTCAATCTCTCCCACACAAAACAACTTCATATCTTCAGTAGCTAGCATGACAGTGCACTGCAACAAGTAGCCCTCAACTACACATATCCCACCAATCACAGGCCTGTCTACACCAAGGGGGTGTGTCATCTGCTTCTACCTCATTCTTAAATTGCACACATAATACACACTCACACACTACCCCGACATATGCACCTCATGATGAAACACCTGTAGCTCTCAGCAGCAAGGTGAACGGTGCAAGTACGAAGTGACGAACCATACCTATCAAAGTTTGGATGCAACATTACGCACGGAAGCTGTGATTTCTAAACTTCTCTAATGGTTTATTTGGAGTTCATCCCTTGAAGTTGATTACCCTGCAGGTAAGTACCAATCACCCAGTAATTCATGTTATCACTGCCTGGTAATTTTCAAGCTTTTGTGGCAAAACAAACTAACCATGAAAAGTAACCACACACAAAAAAAAAATCAAAATATGTTGTGCTTGTAAAGTCAGGTAAAGAGCATGAAGGATGAAAACAAATTTATATTTACGATTTAAATATTGCCTTCAGAGGTTTAGATGGCAATGCTTTAACCTACATTTGCAAAAAAACAGAAAAATATGCCAAATGTTCCATGTTGAAAGGCATTGGCGATATCTATCCAGGCCAGATCGACATGATAATTTACCAAATACATCAACTAGTAGGCAGTTTCTGGGCAATATTTGTATCATCACGTATTAGTCAAAACATATTCTTTCACATGATTGGTAATAAGAGCTTCCATTTCTTTTTTTGAGAGGGAGGCGTTTCCAAAACTGGTCTATACCTTTAATAGTGAAATGTCAGTCCATAATATTAGCGGAGTCGAAGCATTCATTAATGTTGGAATTAGTATTATTATTATTATTATTATTTATTCGGCAAAACAAAGTGTATACAGAGGATTACATAGAAGAACAAATCATACAAAATAAAGGATGAAAATCATCATGATTCCCATAAGCATTTACAAGTTGCCAGGAATGGGGCAGGCAAACTAAATCACCGTAACCGTGAAGGTCCCCCATTCCGACTTGCAGTACTCATGGGAGATCACTACAGAAATACATTGTAACAAGTAACAAGAGTATAGCAACACTCAATATGACAGTGTAAAAGAAGAAACTCAAATTTTTAAATTAATCAATAAAGTACAAATTCTTTTATCTTCATTTGAAGATGTTCTACTGTCTTCTGAATCCCTTTCATTAGTAGACGCAAACACTGAAATCTTTAGATCATAATAATCCTTTGATTCATTCTCTTCAGTGAATCTATTTTCATTTCCCAGCACGAAGGCTTTGTGACTACACTCTGGGAAGTCTTTGACATGAAAACAAAAGTATTGATTTGCTTTAATCAATCAACCTTGTGATTTGTTGGCAAACCACGCAATAATACAAGTCCTTATCTTGTATATTGGCTAAAATTCAGCTTTTATCCAAGTCTGTACTCTCTTGTCTTCAATGCCATACAGTTTGATTGCAACATATTTTTGTAATAGGAAGATTTCTGTTTCCGAAAGCAAAATTGGAAATAATGTTTAATGCAATTTTGTATTAAAGTGCAACTTCAATGTAAGAACTTTATACATTAATATTTAACCTGCAAGCCTCGTTTTAACATGAAAAGCTTTGTATACTTGTACTCTCATCTCTATTACGCACTGTATTCTCAGCTTGCAATTTCTCCCGAGCTCAACTTTCACTATACAATAGAATCGTGACTTAAATTTTGCTCCAGTTATTAAAATGTCAATCAAGTGTCTACCTTTGATAATTATACTCGCACACGCTCCTGCAGACTTTTCACTATTATTTGTAATAACAGCCACAACCATATCAAAATAATCTGATTTAAAAGGCAGCCATAATCATGACTGATGTTGAAACATGGATGATGATTCCAATCACTGAACATTATTTACATTCTTATATTTCTATTCTTAGAAAGAGCTATTCCCTTGGGGAGGCTGTGGCCTGAAAACATGTATTACTGCCATTAATGCAAATAGTAATGAAAAGGTTATGAAAATGGGAATGAAATTTTTGAAATAAAAGTTTATAAGTCACAGTAACCTTTACAAATCAGATTTTAGTTTACCGGTACTTTTTGAGGACTTCTTTCCTTAAAGATAATACATGTATGTAGGCCGCAGCCTCCCCAAGGTAGTAGTTTCATTTTTTTTAATGCCATTATCTGAGCAAAGTGTTTGTGTTTTGCTACTTTGCAGAAATATTTTTTAATTTTCCCCCCTTAATATAATATATAAGATTCAAGTACATACATATAAATAAAGAGTACCACGGTTCGACATCAATGCAGGCAATTTCTTGTAAGAAGGATTTAGTGCAATTGATTCATGAATGCATATTAATTTTTTATGGATGAATATTCATTTTTTTTTAATGGTTTTGTCCAAAGCATCTGAAGTGATACTAATATATATCATCTCTTTGGAGCCAGATGAGCATTAACTCATATAATTCAACACAGTGTTAAAGGTAAAGACCAGTATTGGAAACGCCCCAATTTCAAAAAATGAAATGGAAGCTCTCATTACCAATTATGTGAAAGAATATGTTTTGGCTAATACATGATAAAAAATTTGCCGGGAAACCGCCTACTAATTCATATATTTGGTCAATTTGTTTCTCTCATGGTCTGTGAGAAATATAGGGTAGTCCCATATACATCTTTCTGTGTATAGTGCTTGTAACTTTATGAAGAATGGGCCAAATTTCTTATCATTTTGAGGATTCCAGAACCTTGCAGATGCTAGATGCTAGATGATCAACCTTTTCTGATCGATTCCACAACGTTTCTTTCACAATGCAATCGCATGACCATAACTGGTCTTTACCTTTAATGCTCTTTTGGCTCTGAACGGACAATATGCTAATATTGGAAATTCATCTTGGTGCATTTTGGTGTGAGAGTAATGTTTCCAGTAACATATGACTATACTCTTCAGCATAATAATGCATGAATTAATTGTAAACTTTATCATGTATTCATAAACATGGCTCACAAGACGCCTAAGGGCGTAGCCCAAATTTCATGGGTGCAGGAAGAGTAGAGCCAGACAGTTGTTGTCGCACAATCATCCATACAGAGAATGATCTTTCAGTCTAGCAAGATATGTATCTTGAAAACAACCCATGTGTAATGAGCAAAGAAGGAGAAGTGAATTATCAAGCGCTTGAAAACTAAAAAGAGCCATGGGAAATGAGAAGAGGAAAAAAATGTTGCCCCAAGAAAATTTTTAAAAAAGCTCTCATGGGCTTATAGGATGATTTTTTTTTTAAACACTAATACGAAGATTCCAATCAGCTCCATCAGGTTATAAATTACTTCTTTGCTCCAAGGAGCACTTTGGGGATTTTCTGTCAGCACAAGAAGTAAAGTTGCTCAGAGGGAATACAGTTTTGAGACTGCTCCAGGGCTTTGTAGGGCTAAGTTAATCTTATCCCTAGGATGAGGGAATAGAATGAGGGAATAATAAATCAAGACTTTATTGCCTTTATCAATCATTTTGTTAAACACCAAAGGTGATGGTTTTGAAGACCATTTAAACATTTTTTTTCACTCCTTGAAACTCTGTTTATACTGCCTAAAATAATCTAATGATTAATTATATCAATATTAGACGTTTTATATTTTTTCTTATATTTTCAGTCCTATGTGAGTCATTTCTCATTGTCTTCGATGTTATCATCATCATTGTACTGTTTTCATTATCACTTTTAATTTTATGTCTATTAGCAAAGAAATTTTATACGGTAATCTACTTCATATGATGATTTTATCTGGATATCAGCTCCATGCTGTATTTTCAGAAAAAAAAAAACTTTCTACTCAAGCCTTTATCTCATAGAGAATAAGCTATCCTTGTTGTGAACACAAAATACATTATACATGTAGTACATTATACATGTAGTACAACATATATTGTGCATTGGGGTTTTTAAATCCAGTATATATGACAGAAAATCAGAAATTGCTACTTCATTTACTGTTCAACAAGCATACGAGCAACTATACAGTTACCAAGTTTTTAAAATTGTTTTTTAAGGCTTGCGAAGATGCAGTTAAATTTGAGAATGAAGTGGTTGATGACTGCAGAGTGACACTTTAGGATGTAAGAACTAGTATGGGTAATATAATAAATCTATTTTTGTTTTGTTTTCAAGATTTGGCTCAATTTTCTCTTTCATGGAAAGCAGGTGTCCAATTTCATGGCCATGGGCTACAATTTCTCAAGCTGCACTTTAGCTATCGATTTCAAATAACATATGCAAAGGGTGTCATATCTACATACAAGATTAATAAGTACCGGTAACTAAATATTGAGACGTCACACTTGGTTAAAACAGTATCTAACTAGAAAAGAAAACACACAAACATCCTTGCTTTTGCCTGACAGCTCTCTAGAGTCCTATGCATCATACAAGAGACACATCACCTGCTAGTAGGTGAAGGACGTTTTAGTTTAAACTACTTCTAAATGGGATGATTCTATGTGATTTAAAAAAAATTATTTTAAATTTATTTTTTCCCAAAAAATAGGATTTTTTTTTTTTTTTAAATAAATTTTTGATGCAAGATATAAAACAAATATACCATGCCTTCTATTCGAGGTACTGGTTAAAACTATGGGCCTCGGGCCCTCGGTGACTCCAAAAGTACCATTTGCTTCGGGTCTGTGCCCCTCAGCAAATAGTACTTTTGGAGTCACCTCTTGCGCAGTTTTATCCAGAACCTCTCAAGACAGTGTATATTTGTATACTATTTTAGTCAACAAGTTGCACATGTAATGTATGCCCTATACTCAAAATCAGTATGAGAAAACACTGACAGTTTGTTATGGGTTTTTTCCAGCTGTGTGGATCGCAGTCCAAAAAATCAATGATTTTTCAAGATTTGTACGTGTTTGGGGTATGTAAATGGGCCTCATGTTACCCTAATGGATTGATAGTAACTTGAGCTAAGATTTCATCTAGCTTGCTCTCAATAAATTGTTGATCTAGCAGATAGTGAAAATACACTACACTTAAGTGAATTGAGATCTACGTCCATTACGTCATATGTAGCTTGAGTATGTATGTACATGGATGATGCAAGACAACCATGGGAAAAATTGATAACCCAAATTTTCCTTCTTTCTTTCTTTTCATTTCTTTATTCATTTATTTATTTATTTATTCATTTCTTTTTCTTTATTTCTGTAATGCTTGTAGGTGACCAAAGTACATATACAAACATATAAATATGTCTCTGAAAATGTGATAGCTCCCCCAAAGAAGAGAGAAGCACAAAATCTGGTATGCCAGTGAGGTAATTAGGTTCATTGCTACGACAGGAGCTAACGGCAAGGTGATTATTCTAAAAAGGCATGGAGATATTATTTCATATACCGTAGGTGATTTGAGTTATAAAATAAAATCCTTAACTATTGATAGGATGGGTAGGAAAAAAACTTAAAAGTAATTTGCAGACTGAAAAATGGATGAAAATGTATGCCTACTCTATATTAAAGTTTAACATAATCAATCTTTTTATTTGTTAATACAAGTGATTCAATGAAGGTATACAATATCATTTACCCCATTTATACCTCAGCGTTTGAAGGGGCACAAAAGAGATGATGCCCTATACTAGCAGGATGTTACTCCTCCTCTTTCTGCCCTCATACAAACCTTGGTTAAAGTGAAGTTATCTCTTGATTTTTTGGTACAGATTATCTATTCAAATGAGACAAAATTATCCACTCATCAGGAAGGTGATCCACTAGGGTGCATGGACAGTCTAATCAAGCAATGAAGAATGAAGGACTAAATGACATGACATGTCAACAAGTGCTCAGGGTGAGAGCTTTATATAATATAAGAATACACAGGTTGAGAGCCCTTTTTAAACCTAAAAAAGGTCACTGGCTGCAACAAATCTAACCACACAGCTCCTATTTACATCATACCATTTTCCAATACTTTCTCTGAACACTGTCTTTGATGAAGAAAAAAAAAAGATGTTCACAAGTAAAATGCATTTTTGCTTTTAAAATAGTACTAAAAACAAATATTTCAGTATCCATTTTGTTGGCAAATTTAGATTGGGAAGTTTTCAAATCACTTCCCCTTTTAACCCTGTAATTATTATGAAATAGATATTCTTGCCCCAATACACTGTCATTTTAGAAATCTTTTTCTGACCCCCCCCCCCTGTCTTTTACAACAACAAAATTGATTGCATCAACTTCAATTTATGCAACCATGCTGTCCCCTCCCGGATACATGCTCCAGAAAACTTGTAAGGTCAAATACTGTTCCTATGGGAATCCTAGTTCAAAGGAGTATAAATTTGATGCTTTTTTTAATGAATTTCCCTTTAGCCAGATGATGAAAGCCATTACGTGTTGAATTTTTTTATAATAAGGGTATTACTGAAACCAATTTTCTTTGTAGTTTGTTCAATTTAGCCTAATGATGAAATTCATCTAATGAGCATCTTTACTTCCATTACTGCTATTGCCAGATGATGAAAGCCGTTTTATGCTGAATTTTAATTATAATAAGGGAGAGTTTCACGGATACTTAGCCATGGGTATAATTTGGACTAGATTTTACCAATCCAATTACCTTTTTGAAACCCCTTGGATTATCATGAATCTTGGCCTGAGAAATAATGCTTTGATTCTTACTTAAAGGTAAAGACCAGTATTGGTAACGCCCCAATTTCAAAAAAATGAAATGGAAGCTCTCATTACCAATCATGTGAAAGAATATGTTTTGACTAATACATGATGATAAAAAATTTGCCGGGAAACCGCCTACTAATTCATATATTTGGTAAATTTATTTCTCTCATGGTCGTGTGAGAGAGATAGGGTAGTCCCATATACATCTTTCTGTGTATAGTGCTTGTAACTTTACGAAGAATGGGCCAAATTTCTTATCAATTTGATGATTCCAGAACCTTGCAGATGCTAGATGCTAGATGATCAACCTTTTCTGATCGATTCCAAAACGTTTCTTTCACAATGCAATCGCATGACCATTACTGGTCTTTACCTTTAAAGCTTTCCCCTAGTATTTTTCTATCAGAATGCTGCATTATTTGACCTACAAAAAAAGGGTCCCCTTTTTCAGAGAGTTTGGATTGTTCTGTGACAATGTTACAAAATGCTTTGAATCAATGCACATCAGTTAATACAATTACCAGATTTGAGCAGTTTTTAATCAAGAAATAATGCTGGTTTTACAGAGTAGAGCAGTTCGTAAGTAGTCCGAGAGCACAGAAAGTATTATTTCATTTGCGATATGATAATGATTCACAGTATTTACATGGCGTCGGTTACAAATCATTAAAGGCACAGGCTCCTCTAATAAAGTAATTATTTAAACTTCTGGTCAAATAGGTAAGTTTTGATAAATGAATTGAAGATTGTCAATTTCACAAAGAAATAGAGTGTGAATCGGCACTATATACGAATACTTGTATTATGATTGTACCTTAGGGTTCCTTTAGATGTTTTCTATAATTATATCTATTATGAGCATAACATGTTTAATTTGATGATAATTCACAGTATGATGAACATAGCACTATATTTCTGTTTAAAAACATTCAAAGGCACAGGCTCCGCCAATGAAGTCAGTACGAGATCTGAAAATGCTGGAACTCTCTTTTTTAAGCAAAAACTAAATATAATAATATTTCAGTTTGGTTTGTTGACATAATTGTTCTGTTGCCTAGAATAATTTTTACAATCTCAAATTTCAAAGAGTGCCTGCAAACTTGTAAAGTGAACTCAAAATGATATCATCATTTAGAGTCTACGAATTTTTCCATGCATCCCCCCTTACTTCTTTCTATGTACACCTTCTTCCGTTTCAGCCATTAGCCTTTGATCCCTTTTTCTTGATTACATACATGTATTGTCTATTTGCTCAAACATCTGAATTCATTCATTTCCTTCCCTTTTTCCTCTCTTCTCTCTTTCTTTGCTTTCTTTAGATATTCACCAACCTCTCAATTCATAATTTCCCACATTACTCTTCAAAAATATATCATTCAACAAGTGACTTTCCTCTCTCTACAGAATTCTCAGTCATTCAATACACCTTTAATATGCAAGTCCTGTTTTTTTTTTTTCTTTACGGTTATAGGAATCAATTTTTTTCTCTCAAATAAATCAATTCCATTTGAATGATTTTCATTTCAAAGTGACAGACAGTAACTGAAAGCATGACAGAAGTCACGAACGACAGACAGGCATAAGACGTCAATGTCATTGGGTTTGTTTCACTACACAAATTTTCTTCCTGATTTGATTATTCATGCTGAATGAATTTTTGTGCAGGTCTACTGTTTAATCAAATCAAATCGTTTTTCCTAGGTCAAGGCATTCGTCTATAGTCTGTTTTATTGAATTCTACGGCAGGAAACAATTTTATGTTAGCATATGGCACATTGCTTTCAAACAGCATCAATGTTCATGTTGATAGTCACTCTATCTTTCTGATATGATGCTAGACTTGTGTGATCAAGTTTCAATGTTATATGGGGCACTGCCTTATGAAAACCATGTCACGTATCCACAGGAGTCCTGTTAATAAGGAAATACAGTCGGTTTGTTCTCATCTTTTGTTTTATAGTTCGAAAATGTTATCCATTGCATATAACTTTTTACAGGAAGTTTAAACACAAAGGTCAAAAGAATGAGGATAGAAATGCGGAATCACTTTCACTTCTTACTTGCTCATTTGTCTATAAATATCATCAAACTTTAATCAATACATGTAAATAAGGTTAAATAAAGCAACGAGAGGCATATTGGAAACAAAACTACCATATATTCTAAATAACAATGTCTGTCTTGCTCATAGCAAGGACATATACCTGAGAAAGTGTTTAATGTTTGCCAATGTTTGTTTGCTATCAGCTATGTTTTATAAGAATAACTACAAAACTAAAACTTTAGTATTGATTTCTTTAGGGTTACTTTAATGTACATGTACATCATAGATGTCCCTGGGTCTGAACAACATTGGCTCTATAATTACTGTATACAATATCGTTGTATCGATGTGATTTGGCTGGAGGTGAGTGATCTGCACTATTGAGTAGTATTTTTGTTGTCGCTTCAGTTTTTAGCCTGACAGACTATGACGCACTCAAAAACTTTTTTGACCGACAGCCTACAAAACCGATACTTTATTTCTTTGTTACAAATGTAGGTCTGGTGAGTCATTGCCTGGAGTGTCATTGGTCAGGTAGACCTTTTGGTACCTTCTTTCTTGCTATATTTTCTTATGTATTTTCTTAGTTTTGTCTGTATTTTGGGGTATCATTCTGGTTGGATGACCCCCTAGACATCTAGGTTAGATGTGGACGCAATCACAATATCCTACACTGCTGAAGAAAAAAAAAAATTTGATGAATGAGCCACCCTTAAAATGATAACCGGTAATCCTAATGTGATATTATTACCCACAGGGGTGATAGTGAGCACTGAAAAAAAAACTTCTCAACCCCCCCCCCCCCCGACTAAAAAAATTAACAGGCCTGTACCCATTGTACAACTTTAAGAGTATTAAACCTGCATCATTGTTTGTCAAAATAAGACCCAAAGCAACAACAACAGTGACACCAACAATAAAGGGGGGGGGAGGATTAATAATGCTGCTGGCTGGCCTGTAGCCAAGGACTTTAGGTGCGTAAGAGAAATCTATCTCGATCAATCTGAACAACAACGATAAAAGAAAAGAGAAAAGAACGAAAGAGAAAAACAGCTAAGCCTAACAGGAGATAGCTAGAGCATATGATGTAAATTAGGCATGAATTATTACAGACAGGGACTAAGGTGTTATGCCCGCAACCAACTAATGCATCCCTGACATAAACAACTATGACACATTTCAGAAACGAGAGCTAGGGTAGAAAATCAACCTGACTCAACAATATATCCAGTACTCTCTCACTTTTTTCTCACAATTCAGCATGGAAATTTCAACGTGTATGTTTGGCTTGTGTATGATACGTTATTACATCAAAGAAGACGTGTTTCATTTGCCTGGGCACCATAAACTTTCATAAGTAACAACTAACAACTGCCATTTCTAAGAATAAATTCACTCACAGCCAATCGTATAAAGGCAGTCCAGAAGATCATATTACTTGCTGTAAATTCTTACTGGTAATGGCCATGGATCTATTTATTTTTCATCACTTCCACATTTTAAAAAGAAAATATTTTATATAACATGACATCGTACCAAAAACTTTATTTGTTTCCTCCTTTAAAGAATATCTAGCCTGAAGGCCATAATTGGTTGTTTATAAAACCAGCTGTGCATGCATCTTGTTTTCTTCTTTTTCTTGAGTAAGGGGGAATACATTTTTTTTTTACAGTTTGACATCGATCTTCCTTGTGGCATGCAATTAACTGGACGACCATCATTGCCTCTAACAGAGATGCCAACCTTCTTCAACAAAAAAAAGTATTCTTAAGAGCAAAAAACAGTATTTTAGGACAAAAAACAGTATTTTTGAAAAAATCTCTCAACTTAACATCGCCCAATCGAGCAGCTTAAAAAACCCGGCAGTACCACGTATACGTACCCGGATCGGAGTGCGACGTGCATACATTACACGTGGGTTGTTCGCAATGTGCGCAGTTTGGGGCCCGTATCACCATCCTGCGTGCATCATTTGAAGATGTAGGTGCATAATACACTTACGACACAAAGCCCATGATCAGAAATTAAGACAAACGTCATAAAAAAAAAAAATTTAAAAATTTAAAAAAAAATAAAAAAATAAAAAAAAACGTAACAAAACATACAAAAACGTACTGCCGTGTTGATAGCGAAAAAACGAAACAAATGCGGCAAAAACGGAACAGTTGGCATCTCTGCTCTAACCCTCTAACCCTCATTCCACATTTTGTTGTTTGGCTCAATAAATTTTGACTCAGAGCCCTACAAATACGCCACATGCACGAGTAGAAAGGGCAAAGATTTCTACACACACTTTATCTATCTTTGTTTCACAACTATATTGCGTTGATGCCAGGAATTTGAAAAGAGGAAAATATAAGTCCACTCCAAAAATAACTTACTTTCAATAGAAGCAGAAAAATCAGACTAACCAATCAAAAAAAGTCTGAGGAGAATCGGATAACTAATAAGAAATTATGAATTTTTAATGACATTAAAAACTTTGAAAATCACTAGACAAATTGGCAACTCACTCATGAGTCTGTGACATCATGTCCTCACTATCCACTAATTATTTTCTTTATATTGATGATATAAATTTCCTATTTTCTCCTTAAGAATCTTATTTCTTCACACCAGCATCCAAGTTAGATTAATAGTAATATGTTTTTGTGTGGATGCACTAATATAGAGTAATTTTTTCCAGTTAAATCATGAAAAATGTGAATTTTGATAAATTGTTTATATAAAAATCAATAATTATGAATATACAATATTCAGAAAATAGTATAAATTCTTCAAAGTTAATAAAATATTTTGTGAGATGTCATGCATGCAATATGATACATATCATATAACCTGGGCAAAGAATAAGTTCATTTGTATGAAAGCAGACACGTAAGAGAAATAGAATGACAAAAGTTTGAAATAAATCAGACAGATTAAAAGAGTTATGAATGTTTGATGTATGATCTCACTGAGTGTATGTGAATCTCAAATTGGCAATTTATTTTGGTCAGTAGATTACAATGTAGACATAGACAACTCTCCTGTTTGTCTTGTACCAAAATATCATTTAATATTTGTTTTTATTTTCTTTTCTTTTTTTCTTTTTTGCCTTCTCCTTGAGGCACATCTCAAAATATATTATGGAAAGCAAAGTATTATAGTTCCTCATATTGTAGTTCCTCTTTTTATCTAAAGATAAGAAGACCCTAATGAGTCGTACACTTTGAAAACATTATTTTGTGCTATTTACACATAGTATACAAATATATTCAAGTCCACTAAAAACAGGGAACTAGAGTAGAATTGACACCGATAATAACATATATTATTATCATATAGATGAAGTGATGTAATTGCTCCAATCAAAGTGGGTTGATGGCAATGTTTATTTTATCGACTTGATGGAAAGAATTTAAATGTAAGATGTAATTTTGGAAGCACCAACAAATCTTAAGGTGTTATTTTCACGGGCAGATTTATAGACCTAAGGTTTGTCTTATCTTGAGCTTCTTTAAGTCATTTTAATGTCTTTTCGATCTTGACTTCTGCTCTCATTTGATCGACTAACATTTCTAAATAGCAGGGGTGATAGTGAGCACAAAAAAAAATATAGGTTTTTTGTTTTCCCCTCAACCGCGCCCCCCTTGAGTAAAAAAAAAAAAAGAGGATCCGCGGGGGAAAAATAGCATCTAACAACATTCCCCCCTTTCGAGTAAGAACATTGGGACAAAATTGGGAAAATTAGGGGGAAAAATAGGGCAAAATAGGGAAGAATAGAGAAAATCAGGATAAAATATGGAAGAAGAAAAAAAAATTGGTAAAAAGAAAAAAAAAAAAATCTAGATTTTTTTTTTTTTTTTTTTTTTATAAATCGGGAAGAAACAAAAAATCTGAAAAAAATCGAGAAAATTAAAAAAAATCAGGTTTTTATCAGGCCTGAAAATAGGATAAGCTGTTGCATTGGTATTTGGTAAGAATTAAGAACAGGGTGTGCTTAATTGGTGTGCCAAGTTTGAGGACAATTCGATAGTCCCTTCACATAATTTTGTATAGAGTTGTCATCCTCACCTTGCACAATATCTTGTGAGACTCCATGCTGACACCATAGTACTAAATTATTAAAAAACCAATCTCTTGTGGTTTGTGCATACATGTACCTCTGGTGAAAGGAAAGGAAAATCATAATGTTTGAATTGTTTCATCTAAATAATGAAACGACCTGAGCAATCAGCCATAAAATTGATTTTAGAGGGGAAAAATTCTTTTGCTTTAGACAACAAAGAATAAGGAAAACATGAACATAAGGTTCACTGGAATACCAGTAGCTTCATCACTTTATCAAATTAAATTTAGATTTGTAAATAGCAGATATTGACATGCATAAAATTCAATATTGATTCTACAGTTAACTAAATTATTCATAGCCTTACCAAGTTATGTATTTTTTTAAGTATGTGAAGATTTGTCCCCATTTATGTTTCTTGAGAATATAGCATAATAAAGCTTACAATATCTAAAAGAATTCAACAAAGGCCCTAATTCAATCAGTCCATGTTTGTTTCATTCTTGTGTTACGAAAACACATACAAATCTAATTTACAAGGGATATGAATACTTCAGTTAACTGTATATTTTCCCATTTTAAATCCAACTATATCTTTACCACATACATATATAAGAAGTTAAAGAGATGAAAAGAAAGCAATAAAAAGAGAGGGAGAGAGAGAGTTATGCTATAATTTCAGAGAGCCCACTTTGTAGGAAATGAGAAATGGAAATTTGATAATCCAAATACTCTATTAAACGCATGACTATAAAGTAATTACATTGTCAATGCCTCGGGTCCTTCACCTGAAACTTGTATATTCTACTTACATCTTAAATTTGAATTCTTTCCATCAAGCCGATAAAATAAACATTGCCATCAACCCACTTTGATTGGAGCAATTACATCACTTCATCTATACGATAATAATATATGTTATTATCAGTGTCAATTCTACTCTAGTTCCCTGTTTATAGTGGACTTGAATATATTTGCATACTATGTCTAAATAGCACAAAAATAATGTTTTCAAAGTGTACGACTCATTAGGGTCTTCTTATCTTTAGATAAAAAGAGGAACTACAATATGAGGAACTATAATACTTTGCTTTCCATAATATATTTGGAGCTGTGCCTCAAAGGAGAAGTCAAAAAAGAAAAAGAGAAAAGAAAAGAAAAACAAATATTAATGATATTTTTGTACAAGACAAACAGGGGAGTTGTCTATGTCTACGTCGTAATCTACTGACCAAAATAAATTGCCAATTTGAGATTCACATACACTCAGTGAGATCATACATCAAACATTCATAACTCTTTTAATCTGTCTGATTTATTTCAAACTTTTGTCATTCTATTTCTCTTACGTTTCTGCTTTCATACAAATGAACTTATAACAAGGGTTGGATTGCCCTATATTGTTTTCTTCTTCAAATTGATTTCTTTGTTCAGGCTTGTTGACATATTTTGGTTGTCCTCTGACAAGGTGTCAGCATTGCCACATCGACATACCGTACATGTATACAAGAAAAAGTCAATTTAACATCATACCAAAAGTAATGAAACAACACTCTGGATAGATAACAAAAAAGGTTGATACATGCAGGGATATATTTTCATTTGAAAGTATGTCATGTAGAATTCAACAGAAAAGCGTTTCAAAATACTTGAATAAGAGAAAACATTAAACTGCTGGCAATGCTCTCAGTGCTGTGTGGAATACTATGAAATTGACATCCAATCATATATTTTCATAATATTTTCTCAGGAAATGAAATGGTCATAGTGGAATACATCTCAAATCAAGGAATTTTCAGAGGAACATGTGACCTTAAGTTTGTTTTTCATGCTTTAATGGTATCAGCAAGATCTGTGCTTGATTTTCATCAGCTATAAGTACATTGAGTATTCTCCTGAGATCCATTAAGTAGTATGTATCTGAGTAACCTTTTCCCTTTGATGGAACTCAGGCATCAAGAACACTTAAAGATGCTCTACTTCTCTTCTAAGCGTGCCCTCTCTCTGTTTTCTGTCATATTTTCCTCTTCTACTCACCGATAGCCTTGACTGACATATAAATGTACAAGGTCTTGTATCCTCCCTCTCTCACTCTATCTCCATACATCTTTATTTTTTTCTTTATATTTTGTGCATCATTCTGCTTATTTTTCATGTGTAATGGTTATGATTATCTTGTAAAAATGAATGAACCATTATAAAGTTTTTAACTTTTGATTTTGCTCTGTTATGATTTATATTTCATGTGAAGTCAGTTTTCAATAAATCCCTTTTTGATTGATCAAGATATCACAATGAAAACAAATTATGCTAATTCATAATGTCCTGTATGTGACCAATTTCTACATAATATATATATATATGAAGAGTTTAATTCCAAAAGGAGCCATATCCATTTTTGTTACTTCAGAGAAAAAAGAATTTGTTTACCGGATTTTGTACAGGTGTCTATGGAAAAGTGATTTTAGAAGGTGCATTTTTCATAATTGCTCCCAAAATTTAGGTAAATACTTTTGTCGACAGACGAGTACTTGAGTAAACAATGTTCTGATATCAAGAACTCAATTTTCATCAAAAGTGGATTTAGCTACTTTTGGAATTAAACTCTTCATATATGTGCAATACTAACATGAATCAACTTGGGACTTCTATATGAAATATGAATTGAATTAAATAATCAAATATGAATTAAATGAGATAATTATATGTTGTTTTTTTTTAATTTAAGAGTGCTTTCACCCATTATTTTTCAGATCTACAACTGCCTACCTTTAAATCTCACAGCTGGACGACTGTAAATTTTCTCAGCAATATACACTAGTGCTATTAAAAAAACACTAAGTTACCCTTTTTACTCTTTTACAAAGTTGAAGTAACGTAATGGACAGGTGTTTTGAAAGGCGATCAGATAGATCTGAGGGACCACAATTAAAATGTCATGTCAGAGACGATTTTGAATAAGAACACCTATTTTGGTCTTATTATACAAGCGCATGTACATGTATTAACAGGACTCTGTAATCTTCCCAAAACTCAAGTTAAAAAAGAGAAATATTCTTAAAATACTCGTACTTTTCAATATGCATTGTAAATTTTTTGTAATAATTTTACCCCTTTCTCTTTCTCTCTTTCTCTTCCTCCCTCCTCCACCTCTTTCTCTATCTTTCTCTTTCTCCCTCCTCCCCCTCTTTCTCTTTCCTTTCTTTTTTAACATTTTTACAGATCTCATCAGCAAGTGAGAGGAAACAAATGCAGTTTTCAGATCAACAGGAGATCGTATTTCCCTGACATGTATATGCACACTTATGGAATCAGTGGGCACAGGAACGCACAGCCTCCAAAAGCAGAAGACTGCACATGATCTGTCGATCAAAACATTCTGGATAGTGGACCAAATTTTTTCTTCACAAGACTTTCAAGCACTTTTGGATTGCAATCAAATCAGTGAAAAGGTGTTATACATGTAGAATTTTCTTTACCTTTTTCTGAAGTCATGTCATCATTCACAACACTCGTTTCTGAACATACCATGACATCGCTCATGACTGAAAGGATGGACACTACCTCGCTTTTGGATACCGGGATGACAAGTGATGCGCTATCCACGGAAATGGAAGAGGGAGGATCGGTAGTCACATATCCAAAGTACATACAGATCATTGCATGTACTGTGGGTATACCTATCATTGTAGTTGGATCTGGAGGGAACCTACTCACTATTCTGGCTGTGGCAAAGAGCAAGCGACTGCGGGCTAACACCATGAATCTCTACATCGTCAGTCTCTGCGTGTCTGATATTCTGTACTGCACTACTATCCTCCCCGTGCTCCTGGCCGTATACACCCACAACGCATGGATTTTGGGACAGACCTACTGCAAAATCTATGCCACGCTTCTCTTCACGTTTGTAGGTGCTACTCTGATGTGTCTTGCAGCGATCGCTCTCAGCCGATACTTCAAGATACGGCACGCCGCCATCTACAATCGCCTGTTCACAAAGTATCTGTTCATTGGCGGTCTGATAGCTATTGCTTGGATGCTTCCTCTTATGTTCTTGTTTCCAGCCATCATCGGAGTGTGGGGGGGCATCGGCTACGAACCCAAAACGCTCACATGCACCATTCTTCGCCAGAACTCCTCCTACAACCATTTCTTCATGGCCTCAGCCCTTATCCTTCCTACCGCGTTCATTGTCACATTCTACCTTCGTATCTTCTGCATCGTCCAGGCAAGCAACAGGCGGATAAACAGCCACAACATGCAGCTACCTGCTCCGTCCAATGAATCCAAGACAGGAGCAGGACAGCAACGCAAGAGGTGCGTGCGTGAAGATCTCTCCTTCACGCGCATGATGATCGCCATCTTCATCATCTTCATCGCCTGTTACTTCCCCTACATCATCACCAATCTCATCGACCCTGAGGTCAAGGTACTGGATTTGCATTTCTTCGCTGGGATGTGCTGTTGGTTCAGTAGCTGCCTCAATCCTGTGCTCTATGTCTTTATGAATAGGCATTTCCGCAGAGCATTTGCTAACTTGTCTTTGTGGCGCAGTGAAAGCATAACCACTTAGTTATCATCACACAAGCACAACATCCTTCAAATGAGACCGGGATGAACATTCAAAGAATAACCAATCATTATCTCTACTATGGTATTGTGGTACAGTACTATTAAATATTCTAAAAACATTGCACACACACACACAAAAAAAAAAACGCTTAGCTTTTATTTCATGACATGTGTAACTAATTACAGCAAAAAAAATTAAGCATAAAAATCAGAGCAAACTTACTTTAAAGAAGAGGTAGAGTCTGTGATGGACATTCAAAGAATAACCAATTATTATTCTACTATGGTATTGTGGTACAGTACTATTAAATATTCTAAAAACATTGCACACACACACACACACACACACAAACGCTTAGCTTCTATTTCATGACATGTGTAACTAATTACAGCAAAAAAAATTAAGCATAAAAATCAGAGCAAACTTACTTTGAAGAAGAGGTAGAGTCTGTGATGGACATTCAAAGAATAACCAATTATTATTCTACTATGGTATTGTGGTACAGTACTATTAAATATTCTAAAAACATTGCACACACACACACACAAAAACGCTTAGCTTCTATTTCATGACATGTGTAACTAATTACAGCAAAAAAAATTAAGCATAAAAATCAGAGCAAACTTACTTTGAAGAAGAGGTAGAGTCTGTTTGAATTGTATCATTATCTTCAGTGCTACTTTCATCTTCTTTAAAAATCATCGTCTCTAAGAAACCAACTGAAAATCAAAATATAAATAGCAAATATGTGAACGATGCTTTCAAAAAAATTATGTGTACTTCAAGCTGTGTAATGTGTCTTTTAAAGCTGCTACCACAAGCTTTAAGAGTTGCTACCGTAAGTATGTACTGTAATTGACTAAGTAGTATGTACATGGTTTATTTTACAAATATAAAATCATGATTGAGAGACTTGCAAGGGATATTGAAATACACCCCAGCTTATTTTTTTCAAAAAAACAACTGAGATTCACTTTGAACATAAAGTGAAGGGATAATTAGATAGAATGATAGTAAACTTGATATGAAATTTTCTTGAGAAACCTTTTTTAGGGATAAATATGATTACCATGCCATATTCAAATTGTGCGATTCAAGCCTCACAAATGTACTATGCATCTATATTTTTAATTACACCAACAACAACAAATTTAATGTACAAATCATATATATTTTGTCTACATTGTAATGAAGTGTGTCATGTCAAATTTACACTATAAGTGCGATTAATGGAATTTGAAAATAAGTCTCATTACTTTTGTATTTACATAAATTGCCCTGCATGCAACGTTCATCCTGAATTTGAATTACTGAATTACTAATGCTCAAAATATATGCTACTGCTATGTAAATATTTGCCTGAACAAGAACAATTAAAAGTGCATCGATAGCATAACAAATTAACTCTTGTCAATTTTGTACTGAAATCGTTGTACAGAAATGTACAGAGAAGGAGGAGCATCATAAGGGTTTTTAAAAAAGAAGGAAATTGGACAGGGGAAAGCGGATTAGAAAAAGGGATATAACAATTAATTAAAATTAAATTAATATATACATGTTAAATTGAGAATGAATAGAACTTCCAAAATGTGAAAAAAATACAAGGTAAAGGAAGAAAAGAGAGCGACAGGAAGAGAAAATAAAGGGATGGGAAAGAGGAAGAAAGAAGACACTAAAACTAAGAGAGAACAGAAAAGAGAAATGAGGAAGAGAGAGAGAGAGTGATATAGAAAGATATTGAATGATAAAAAAGACGGATGGATACAGAGAACATATTTATATTACAGCGAAAAGGGACAGAGAGAAAGAGACTGGCAAAAGTGAGCAGAAGATAAAGGCCAAAAAAGATATATGTACAGTGTATATAGATGAGGGATGTAAATGCTAATTCAATTAAAAGAGGAGAAAAAAGAGCAGAAAAGGGGAAAACTGAGATACCGGTAAGCAGAAACTTGAAGATGAGATGGACAGGATGAAGTAGGAAAATAGAGATAGATAAATTGAGAAAAGAAAGTTACTGTAAAGAGAGAGAGGTCTGTTTGGTTACCTTGATCTTTCATGGATGACCAAAACTTCTCATGAGCCTTGGCAGCATCGTAGATTGCTTGCATCCCACAGCTTGATGGGATACCAGGTGAAAGGTCGGGACATGGGTCACCCAGCATGATGCGGGTACACATCGCCATGGACACAGCTATGGAGTTCAAGTTGTACCCTCCCTGGTAAATGAAAAAGAATGGGTAAAACAATTTTTTTCATATCATGTATCATATATATATATATATTCCTATATTCACTGAATATCATAAACAGTGTGTGATAAGTATAGGTATCCAATACAAGATTGGCATATCTTTACTATGAGTTTTAAACTTCGGACTTAATTTTATTTAACCTGCACTTCAACAAAAAAAAAACGCCTAATAAAGTATGATGTACTTCATATGGCTTATCCCCAGTCAAGTTGTGCAGCTAATGACATACATCTGCACTTAAGAACACAATCAACTATCAACAGAAAACTCTATTTATTAATTGCCTTTTAAAAATCAATGCTTGAGATGTAACGTTGAAAAATATTGATCTTTGGAGTGGTTTGAAATGATTCAAACATAGATTATTAAACATTTTATGTTGAGGATCAGTGGCTACATTGCACAAAACCAATATTACACTGTTATAGCCTTAAATCAATTCAAAGTCTTCAAAGAAAAACTAATGTCATAAAACTGCAGCTGTATCCAAGTAATGATTTACTTACTGATTCACTGTCAGCAAGAAATGCGACAGGAGTTGATTAGATTAGGACAAACAAAAGAATCGATGCAACAGGACAAGTTCTAGTTCAAATTATTGACATTATTCTCTTGTAGACAGGGGTGAAAGTGAGCACTAAAAAAATAAAGGGGAGGGGGGTATTTTTTCTCAAGCACCCCCACCCCCCCCCCCCTCCCTCCCCCTTGAGTAAACAAATTTATAAAAGGATTGGGGGGGGGGGGAAGGGCATCTAACAACATCCCCCCTTTTGAGTAAGAAAATTGGGGGGAAAATGGCGATAATTAGGGAAAAATAGGGGGGAAAGGGAAAAATAGGGGAGGGGGAAGGGAAAAAATCAGGTAATTATCAGGCCTGGGTAGACTAACGGACATTTACCTCTAACACAGTGATGACACGCCCTCCAGCTATACTGCTAAGCATGTGGGTCATGTGACCATAGCCTTCCGGCGATACCAAGCAATTCCCCTGGGATGGAAACAATGAGCACAATTATTCAAACAGACATTAATATGCATCTATAAATAAATAAATTATTCAAACAGACATTTATATGCATCTATAAATAAATAAATTATTCAAACAGACATTAAAATGCATCTATAAATAAATAAATTATTCAAACAGACATTTATATGCATCTATAAATAAATTAATTATTCAAACAGACATTTATATGCATCTATAAATAAATTAATTATTCAAAAAGACATTTATATGCATCTATAAATAGCTGATAACAAAGACTAGCACTCTGATAACATTTCATAATGCATGATGTAAGGGCATTTGATTTGCAGTCATTTATCTTTACAAAACATAATGAATGGTCTTGCGGGAGAGGCACTGCCTCTGGTAAAAATGCACATTAATTATTCACACAAGATATATATTTTTATCTAATATTTCTTCAATACCCCTATATTTTTATGTAAATGCATGAGATTTACATGAACACAGAGGATTGTCTTGAATGAAAGATAAATTACATGATTGTACTACTTGGCGCTATGTAAGTTACATTTATTATTACAGTCAAACCTGCTTTAGTGACCACCTGTATAGAAAGACCACCTGTCTACACAAAGACCACATTTTTGGTTTCCCTTGAAAATGGTTTCTGACTTAAACATGTACTAAAGGAACCTGTACATAAAGACCACTTGCCTATAAAGACCACTTTTCTTGTCTCCCTTGGATGGTCTTTATAGACAGGTTTCACTGTATTAGTAGTAATGACTGTCACAAACAAATCAAGAGAGAACAGAGCTTTGATCAAAACAAGCAGGAACACTCACTAGTGGGTCTCCCTTAGCAGCATCAAAACCAGCTGAAATGAAGACTAACTCTGGGTTGAACTGAAAAGAGAACATACAGACACTACATAGTTTAATACAAAGGGGAAGAAAAAATATGTATGTACATGTATGAGTGTGTAGGAGAGAGGCTGTAAGAGAGAGTGTGTGGAAGAGAGTGTGTAGGAGAGAGTGTGTGTAGAGAGAGAGAGAGAGGGATAGAAAGGGAGAGAGGAGGGGAGGAAAAAGTACACTAGTGCAAGACTGGAAGAAATAGACTTAGGAAGACAGACAGAAAATAAATCGAGTGGAAGAGAGATGGAGAGATAAAGAAACAGATATTTGGAGAGAGAGAGGGATAGAGAGCAGGAAAGATAGACCAACAAAAAATAGATACAGAGACAATGAGACAAAGAGAGAGAAAGATAATGGGAAAGAGTGTGGGAGAGAGAAAATAGATATAATAAGAGAGGGAGAGAAAAGAGATAGACAAACAGAGAATGAGTCAAAGAGTTCAAGAAAAGAGAGAGAGAGGATACAGGGGAGTGAAGGAGAGAGAGAGAGGGAGGGAAAGAGTTTTGTCCAAAAAAATAACAATATAGGTGAGTAAAATCATAGCAGTCATGGAGTCAGGTGCTCAAAATGACACAAAACTAGACTTCAATTTCATTAACTATTTCCTTCAAATAATAAATCCAGCAAACGACATTGGATGCACAGAATTCATTCACAGAAATATGTCACTGAGCAGCCAGTTGAAAATAAACGTTTGACTTTTCAACCAAAGCCCCCACATCACTGATGACTTTACATCGTCTGTTTGAAGCGAGAAGGGCATTAACACATTTCATTTTAATACACAGACCTAATGACCTTCTGGCGCCAAACTAACGATACAAGTACATACCTGGTATGCTAGAGGCATGATGATATGATGAAAGGCAGCTAGGTATTCAGCATCTCCCATTAAGCCCTTGTTACCCTAAATAGTTAGGTAAAGAAAAGACAAAAGAGAAACTAGATGGAACTTCGACTGCGCGCAGTCGAAAATGATGCCTCCGTCATAGAGCAAGTTTACAAACCAAAAAGCAATTTCTCATATACATATATGACCCTTTGATCTTTGACCTCATGACCCTAAAATGTACTCAGTTCATTGGCTCTGCAAGATGTCCTGAGTTAAATAGTAATCCATCTGTCAGTTCTAATGAGAATGCGTTCACAAGCTATTTTTGCATACATAATGAGCCCATGACATTTGACCTTTGACCTCATGACCCAAGAATCTACTCAGTTCATTGGCTCTGCAAGATACATACATGATCTAAGTTTGGCAGGAATCCATCAATCTGTTCTAATGATAATGCGATCACAAGCTATTTTTTGCATACATAATGAGCCGCATGACCTTTGACCTTGACCAAGACCCCAAAATCTAATCAGTTCATCGGCTCTGCAAGTAACATACATGACGTAAGTTTGGCAGGAATCCATCAATTGGTTCTTGAGATAACGCGATCACGAGCTGTTTTTGCATACATAATGAGCCATGTGACCTTTGACCTTTGACCTCGTGACCCCAAAATCTAATCAGTTCATCGGCTCTGCAAGATACATACATGACCAATGTTTGGCAGGAATCCATCAATCGGTTCTTGAGATAACGCGATCACGAGCTGTTTTTGCATACATAATGAGCCCTGTGACCTTTGACCTTTGACCTCGTGACCCCAAAATCTAATCAGTTCATCGGCTCTGCAAGATACATACATGACCAAAGTTTGGCAGGAATCCATCAATCGGTTCTTCAGATAACGCGATCACGAGAACGGGACGTACGGACGGACGGACGTACGGACGGACGGACAACCCGAAAACATAATGCCTCCGGCTACTTCGTAACGGAGGCATAAAAAGAAAATCAGTAGAATTAAAATACAATCAATGAGAGTCAAATCATTTGTTTAAAAGTGGGCCAGAAATACTCTACCTATTTGAACATGTACATACTACTGTGCATCCTGGGCACATGTTCATTATGTGTAGTAAGTCTGCCTAGAGATAATGCATCTCTTGAATCTTCTGCACCTGTGCACAAGGATAAGAATCATCTTTTGGTTGGAGATGATGTCATTTGCATTAGAATTCAGTTGATTAAAAAAAACGGAGATCAACACAAATGTTACAGGAAGGCAATTGTAATCTCATCTTAAAAAAAAACTCTTATGGGGCATTGCAAGAAAGTTGCAATCAATTGCAAATCCCTTAAATCAAGCGTAAGTCTTGCGGTTAATTGCAAATTTGCAATTGATCGCAACTCAACTTTCTTGCAAAGCCCCAATAGTAAAAGAGAGATAGAGAGAGAGAGAGAGGGGGGGGGGGGGTGAGAATAAAAGCTAGATCTAGTAAACTTAATTTGATGGTTTAAACTTTAATCCTAACAAAATCCTAGAAAATTTAGGAGACTAGTGGGACGTTGCAAGAATCTTGAGTTGCAATCGATTGTAAATATCAGTTGCAAAATTTGTAAGTGATACTTCCAACTTCCAATCAACGCAACTTTCTTGGAACACCCCATTAGTCATATTCCATTAACTTACTGTATTCCAGCCAATGTTGACATTGTAGCCCTGTCCGTCACCTTTTCCTACTTGATCTACCGCCCCCTCTGGTCCCATAGGAAAGTACATACCATTCTCATGCCGATGAAGTGATATGTAGAGCACCGAGGGGTCACTCTCAAAGAGTCTCTGAGTTCCGTTACCATGATGAACATCCCAGTCAACAATTAAAACTCTGCAGAATAAATGAAAGATGAAGGGGGAAAAATCAAGTATTAGATAGGATAAGAACTTTTTTGTGATTCTTTTCTCTATAGTACAGTAGTGGGTTTCACACCATGATGACATCTCATATTTTGTATTGGCCTTCCAGTTTATCTTCTCTTTGGATAAAAAGTCAATTTCAAAAGAGAGAGCTTGTATTAAAGTGATATGTGTCAAAGCCTATCTGTTTGGCCAGGAGGGATTAGACCTCCCTGCGTGATCACTGGCAGGTAGTTATCTCATCAAATCAGCTCTGAACTAACATAAGAAAAAGGGGACCATGGGGGCTATATAGAGGGCACAAGTAGCTACAAATAGTGCAGTCCCGCTTTAAAGTGCAGATAAAGAGATAATTGCCCACATACATTCACACTAAAATTATTCAAAACAGTGTTTTAAAGAATATAAGTTTTGATATTGAATAAGAAACATATATCTTTGAATACTAAAACCATATATATACCTTTTGACACCATACTTGTTCTGAGCATATTTTGAAGCGATAGCAACATTGTTGAAGAAGCAGAATCCAGACGCCAGTTTACTATCAGCATGATGGCCTGGTGGTCTATGAAATCAAGAATACACAATGTTCCTTTATGTTATGAATAAACATTTATGTTAGGATAAATTGTGATAAATGTAATATTTGAATCACATGAAAGAGCCCCCCAAATTAATGACAAGGCTTGAAACATAAATGTTCATCTTTCTCATTGTTTCTTAAGCTGTCATGAAATTTTTAGGACAGATTTGTTATGGACTTGGAAGGATAAATAGGAGAAGAAGAGAAAGCAAGAAATAAATGAAAGAATTTCAGCACACTCTCAGCCAAACAAAATCTCCTAAATTTACATGTATAAAAATAAACAGGAAATTGGAATTTGCATGAATAATGCAGTCATCTCTTCTGGTATATTATTCTCCCATCGACAATTGAAATCAACTTACCTTACAATTCCAACTGCATTCAAGACCTGTTTGATAGATAAATAAATAAAAGAGAAACTTGAAGTTTTCTACAATAACCATATAATTTGTTGTGAATTAAGCATTGCCATAGCAACAAACTTCATATAAATATACCCATTTCTGTTTAAATGAAGAAAAAAAGAAATGGCCAATAATTTAAAAAGAATATATATATATATATATATAAAGAAAGCACATGTAACTTTTTGTAAAGATTAGCTACCCTAGGCATAGAGAGGGTCATCAAAACATCAATTCTTAGAATACAGAAAAGGGGAATTACCCTACTCAGCAAAACAATCACTATACACCATAGTAGATATTGTCTACTGAAAGTCGTAGGAGCAGTACAGAGCATTTAAATAGAATGGATAATGGCGCTATATAAATCTCATGTATTATTATTATCAGCGCTCAAAATACACGGGGGCGGTGGGCGATTCGCCCCCGTGAGCTCCATAATCGCCCCCGTCAGGTTGCTCACGGGGGCGATTGCAAAATTAAAAATCGCCCCCGTGGAATTATAAAATTAATATTATCTTTTCTGATATAACTTTAACACAATATTGAGTATTAATTTTCAAACCTTAAACCAATGAAATGGAACTTAGATGGCGCTTTCTCTACCATCTCTACGAGTATTCCCGATACAAACAACGGAAGCTCGCGGTGCGGCCTTCAGCACAGTGGCTATACTGCGCTGGTAGTACCGGTGTGCACGCTGACGCCCAATATCTGCTGGAGCTGGAGATCGACAATCGCGCAAGGACTGAAACATAGAGAAGTTTTTCGTTGCGAAAGTTTGAATCCTCTGAAATCTGGTGATTCTTAAAGACCAGCAAATAATGTAACCCGACCAGTAAATCAATATTGAGAAGAAGAAGAAGGCATAAGATGTTGCAGGGGCGGATCTATGCGGTTTAGGGGGTTTAACCCCCCCTCCCCTTGTGCTGCCAAGGAAAAATGTGATGTGCACAGAAAATGCTATCACGTGTCCAGACCTACACAGTATTAATAGATGTCAGTAGATGCCAGGAAAATATCACTAACGGATGTTCAAAAAAGCACCAAAAAATCGCCTCGCCGCTTTGCGGCTCGTGGACGATGACCCGCATGTTAGTAGATGCCAGGAAAACACCACTTACAGGGGTTCAAAATAGCAACAACAAAAATCGCCTCGCCGATACTCGGCTCGTGGACGATGCTCCACATCATATTTGGGGTACCCCCCCCCACCCTTAGCAAAAAGCTTGATCCGCCCTGTGTTTTGGAAGGATATGGAAAAGACTAAAAGTAAAGAAAGAATGTAAATAAGGTTGCTCCGTATAATGAGGAAATTATGTGCAAAACGGGAAGAAATGGAGAAAATGTCCTCACAGGGATAAAGTCAATAACAGCTATGTAACAAGTAAATTTCTAAGAGGAAAAATACCGACTTAGATAAATGATAATGATAAAATACCAAGGAGTTTCACGGGTACCAATTCAATGGAAATTTGTATTAAAATAAGAGCCCCCGTCAGCACTAAAAGCGCCCCCGTGAGAAGGCTCACGGGGGCTCTCTTTTTTTTGGAAAGAGCCCCCGTGGGCAAAAAATTAATTTGAGCCCTGATTATTATCATTATTAAACTGCAAGTGAAGTGGTATGAGTGAACAACCCTTTTATCTCTAAGCTGTCATTACATTGATGAGGGGAGATACTGACCTGGTTTGAAAGCACAGCATCTACAAGGTTGAGAGTACACCCTGCAGCCACCGATGCACTCAGGTAGGTATCCTGAGGAACAAACAACAAGATATGGCTCAAAAGGACACTGAAAAATGATAGCAAGGCATTAATTTACATTTGCCACTCCAAACCCAGGAGAGAAATGGGGACCTCAATTCAATTCAATTCAAGTGAACATTTATTTGCTTCCATTGAATTTGACAACATATTTGACATCTGTTCAAACAATACAATTTATACGTAGGAACATAACTATAATTTAAGAACTTGTATTACACAAGAAAGAAGGCGCGAATAGCTTGTAATGGGTACGCCTGAATACACAAACGCATAATATACATTATAAATAAAAGAAAGGAAGAAAGGGATAGGCAATGAGAGGAGGATAGAGAGCTTGGAGAAAGAGACAAGAAGAGGACTGCAACGTAGTAGCAATGGAGTGTATGGCAAGGATGACAAAAGCCTTTTGTGTTAGTGATTGCCATATGCCCGAACAGTGACCATATGGTACGAATACTCCCGTGGGAGTGGAGATGATGCACATTGTCCGTGAATGAAGCCAATGAAAACAAAATCTGTAGAGCGCTTAGAGACGGTATTTCAAATCAAGTGCTATATAAATCCACATTATTATTAGGTTGTTTTGAAATAAAGCAAATATTGTGACTAAAAAGCAAAAGAAACAAAATCAGAGAGATGTATAGTTTCAGAATCATCAGAGAAATTACAAAATTTGTACATTTTTTTAGCATCTATTTCCTTCTTTGTTGAAATGCCACATTGCTAAATATCCTTGTAACTTTGATGCTATCAAACTCTCTCTATTCATGTATGAAACCATTTACAGAACTGGAATGGGATATCTATATAAAATAGAGAGTGGTCCTGTACATCTTTTGCATTATGACAATTTCAGAAAAGCCTTTTACTCGTCTAATTCACTATATAATGTTAGTTACAGAAAGAAAAGAAAAAGAAAAAACAACAACTAGCAAACAAAGCACGGAAAAAAATTGATAGTGACTAGGGCACCGTCTAATAAAGAGTTGCGATTGATCCTAATCGATTGCAAGTCCTCTTTTCAATCGGAACTGTTTATAAGACAGGGCCCAGTGATCTGATCAGTTTTTACACTAAAATAACTTCACTTCAAGCAAAAGAACAAATTAACCTACAGCTCCCAGAGTTATATTATCTAGCTACTCATCAACTAAAATCAAAGAAATCTGATGAAAAGTTTTTCAGACTTATCAAAACTATACCAGGGGTGACACACTTCATTTATGAGTAAGAATAACATGCAGATAGAAATAGCAATGATTCTTAAAAGACATGCTGTATCTCTTTAGGCTAACCAAAACTGTACATGGGCTGGCAAACTTTATTGGTGACAGAGCGCAGAAGCACAGACAGAGGAAAATAGCAATGGATAAGAACATGCTGAAGCTTTTCAAAAAGGTAACTTTTTGCAAGAATGAACTAAAAAACTAAAGGAAGAAAGCACAGGAAAATAACAAGCTCTGATTGACTTCCAGTATAATTCAGATGAATGTCGACATCAATACAAAGAGAATGTTACTCACTGGGTTAAAAAAAGATCTCGCTGAATGGAGCATTACTTACTGGATGAACATAGATGTCTCTGCTATACCGAGTAGAATTAAACTTATCCTGGATATCAATCAGCTCTCTGGCTGTGTGCTTGCTGGTCTCTTTGATATCTCCAATCATGTCAGCTCTGTTAGAATAATAATAATAATAGTAAAGGGGAATCCCCTTTGTTCATCATAATTGTTTATTGTAACATACAACATGAATGTTTATACAATTCACTCCTAGATCCTCATCAAATGATTGGTCAAACATGGTCACATGTGATTCATTATACTGAGACTATCCCAATTGTATGCAAAAGCATAATTTTTTGGTATAATAGCATATATGTAAACATATCAACATCAAAGGTTCGGCACATCAATCTATCATGTACTGTTTATCAATCGGTTTTCTAGCTGTGTACTTGCTTGTTTTCTCAATATCTCCTATCATGTCTATTCTGTTTAATATAAGAGAGAATTGTTTTAAAGGGAAATCCCCTTTCTATTGGTGCTATTTACAATATGGCATGACCTACAGTGAGGATACTTCTTAACCCATACAGTTCAGAGGTTTGACATATTCATTTCTTCATTGATTTCATGACGAGAATAACCAAATATCTCTACAAACTTTGTTATTGAGATCCCAATTAAATTATTAATCTTGATGAATTAGTTTATTTCTCATAAAATTTGGAAATTTATCTACATCTTTTAACAAATTCTTAATTCATGTGCTTTCAGTCAAATTGCATATATACATGTAAATGACGCAACCATGAAATGGAGGAGCATTAAATGAACAAACATCATTGTTACCTATTTGAAGACACTTTTATACTTTATTAAGGCTTTACAGAGATACTTACAAATGGCAAGTTTCCAATTCTTCAGCTGTAGCTTCCCTTGTCTAAAAAAAAAAAAACAATTGGAAACAAGTAATAAATAGGAAGAGGGGCATCCATGGAAAGGAAAGTAATACTTGGACACAAACAATTATAATAAAACAAGTTTTATAACATTAAAA
Organism: Strongylocentrotus purpuratus; assembly: GCF_000002235.5. NCBI lineage: Eukaryota > Metazoa > Echinodermata > Echinoidea > Camarodonta > Strongylocentrotidae > Strongylocentrotus > Strongylocentrotus purpuratus. The sequence continues at coordinate 41,338,260 of NW_022145612.1, read as the reverse complement.
TACATGTAATTATTTCCACTTGTGCTTCAATTTCATTGATAGCTATTAGGTAGAGAGGTAAAAAGACAAAATTTAAGAAGGATATGATGAGGCTGTGGTAAATTATCAAGCTGTATGGAGCTTACTCCAGTATGCCACCTTTCTTTTCAAGTTCAATTCAAGAGCAGCTGAAACAACTTAAAATGTTCAATCTTTCCAAGATTATTTACAAAGGCTATTGGCATATTGATCAAATGAATGGTATTTTTTTTCTTTTTACAAATGTGTGTAAATGTTCAAGTGATATCTCCTTTATCTTGGTATTAAAGTCTTTCAACTCACATTATTGACTAATTCTAAAGCACCTTGGAAGCACATAGAGACGTTTTATCATAATGTGATATGCACTATACACAACAAAACATTATCAATATCATTATCATCTTAGCTATTCTCTCAGATAACAAAAAAATAATACCTCTAGTTTGATACATCTATCTATCAGTCCATGTTCTTGATGTTTGCTGTATATCCTAGCTATTCTCTCAGGCCGTTCAGGGTGATCGCTGTAAACGAGTCAAATAAGTAGGCAATGTGAACAGACCCATCATCCAGTCATTCAGAATATGTAATAACTATTACTAAATATAGTACAACCTGCTTTAGTGACCACCTGTCTATAAAGACCACTTTTTTGTTTCCCTTGAAAATGGTTTCTCATTGAAACATGTACTAAAGAAACCTGTCTACAAATACCACTTTTTATGTTTCTCTTGGGCAGTCGCTATAGACAGGTTTGACTGTATTATATTATATGATAGGCAATTTGCAAATACCTTGCATAAACAACATATGAATAAGAATCTCTCTGAATAACATTTGTTAACAACGTTCTTTGATCAATTAACAATTGAATTTGAATTGCCTTTAATGTCTACGTGTATATTGTATTCAACAAAACAAACAAAACAAAAACATGTCAGTCCTACTTACAAGGTTCTGTGTAGTTTCATTCGTTCATCATAAACAAATCCAGTCCTGAAATAGAAGAAGACAAAATCAGTTATCATCAATTTCATATTTACAAGACGAAAATATCTTTGGGAGATTTGTATTATGTATCTCCAATATCAGGGTCAAAACAGTTGTACCATTCTTGATCAAGGATATCCATTCTAAAACTACAAAACAACCCATTGAGTATTCTATTCTGTCCATGATTTGAAATCGCATAATCTATACCCCAAAGAAAAATGACCAATTCTCACAATCAAAGGTAAGAGAATTCCATATCGGGGCTAACATTTTGGCAATTATTGCCTGAAAATACCCTGGAGATTTATACGTATGATCTTTCAACTTTCAGAGCTCCTTAATTCAATGTAACACAATGAGAAATTGTTTTGTAAATCCATGCCGAAATTCATGAATGTTGAACGCTTCATTCTATTTAAAATGACCTTGCATTTTGCACTTTATAATCAATATTTGGGAATGTACAGTCAAACCTACTTTAGTGACCACCTGTCTACAAAGACCACATTTTTTGTTTCCCTTGCAAATGGTTCTCATTGAAACATGTACTAAAGCAACCTGTCTACAAAGACCACTTTTTGTGTTTCCCTTGGGCAGTCGCTATAGACAGGTTTGACTATACCAAAAGCAGTATTCTGTAGCAGATGTGTTATATAGCAGATGATGAGAGAATTGTTACCTGTTAGGAGGCGATGACAACATGAGTTCCTTGAGGAGTCTACCGGTGACCTCACCTACACCAGCCTTCCCTGCTGCATCATCCCAAGGAGGAGGAGGTACATCTGGGGTCGTACTGCTCACGTCTTCACTCTGGATGGGTTCCTCTTTACATGCTATGTTTACTGGTGAGGAATTTAGATTGAGAATGTTTCAGGTCAATTTGATACTTTGGTGGACTGAAAAGCCAAATGTCATTGATTTTATACACAGGTTTCAAAGAAACTACCAACTTTCTCATGCTGTATCTCATTTTCATATCTGGAAATTCTTTGCAATCTTTTCAGGATGTTCGTTTTACATTATTTCCATTATTGAAGTAGGACAACATCTAAACCTGTATAATCAATCATTTTTCTGGGCTCTTCCATTGCACTTGTGTATTCTTGCACTTTGGTGCCTTTGTTAACCACTTCAACCATTCACATCTTCAACAGCTAGAAAAGTAGAGCTTAATAAAAAACACAAAATGCTAAATCTTTATTTCATGTTCTCTATGATTAAAATAGACATCTGATAACAAACCAATATAATGGTAATAATAATAATATCAATTTGACCCAGAGGAGTTCTTCGCTTGTCCATATTCGTCAATTGCTGTATAGCGCCACTAACAGCGCTCAAAATACACGGGGGCGGTGGGCGATTCGCCCCCGTGTTGCTCACGGGGGCGATTGCAAAATTAAAAACCGCCCCCGTGGAATTATAAAATCAAGATTATCTTTTCTGATATAACTTTAACACAATATTGAGCATCAATTTTCAAACCTTAAACAAATGAAATGGAACTTAAATGGTGCTAATTGCTCTTTCATCTCTATGAGTATTACCGATACAAACAACGGAAGCCCGCAGTGCAGCCGTCAGCAGAGGATAATTACTGCGCCGATAGTACCGATGTGACACGCTGACGCCCAATATATGCTGGAGCTGGAGACGATCGCGCAAGGACTAAAACATGAAGAAGTGTTTCGTTGTGAAAAGTGTGAATCCTCTGAAATCTGGTTATTCTAAAAGACCAGCAAATAATGTAACTCGACCTGTAAATCAATATTGAGAAGAAGATCACCAAAGATGTTGCAGGGGCGGATCTAGGCGGTTTAGGGGGCTTAATTGCCCCTCCCCCCTTGGGCTGCCAAGTGAAAATATGATGTGCATAGAAAATTGCTATCATGTGTCCAGACCTACACAGTATTAGTAGATGTCAGTAGATGCTAGGATAACGGGGGTTCAAAACAGCACAAAAAATTGCCTTGCCGCTTTGCGGCTCGTGGACGATGCTTCGCATGTTAGTAGATGCCAGGAAAACATCACTTACGGGGTTCAAAGTAGCAACAACAATAAAAAATCGCCTCGCCGCTATGCGGCTCGTGGACGATGCTCCACATCGTATTTGGGTTTCCTCCGGCCCCCCCCTACCCTTAGCAAAAAGCTAAATCCGCCCCTGTGTTTTGGAAGGAAATGGTAAAGACTAAAAGTAAAGAAAGAATGTAAATAAGGTTGCTCCAAATAATGAGGAGGACATTATGTGCAGAACGGGAAGAAATGGAGAGAATGTCATCACGGGGACGGAGATAAAAGTCAATAACAGCTATATTAAACAAGTAATTTTCTCAGAGGGAAAATGCCGACTTAAATATGATAATGATAAAATACCAAGGAATTTAGGAGTTTCATGGGTACCAATTCAATGGAAATTTGTATTAAAATAAGAGCCCTTGTCAGCACTAAAAGAGCCCCCGTGAGAAGGCTCACGGGGGCTCTTTTTTTTTTGGAAGAGCCCCCGTGGACAAAAAATTAATTTGAGCCCTGGCCACTAAACATGTGTCAAAATATGGATTCTTCATCCAAATGTCAACGAGAGGCAAATAAGTTTTTAACTTTAAATGCCTACTTCCAAGGTATATTTCCAAGGTATAATAGTGGGTTCTTGCACAGCACTCATGTCTCCCAGACTTGACACTCTTGGGGCTTCACAATCATTACCCCAGCTTTAGCAGGGCTGCCATCATGGCCCTCTAGCATTAAATTTTTCAATAACACTGAATTTGAACACTGCAATAATTGTTCAACCACCTACAAACATAAAACAGATAAAAAGTATTTCTACTTACCATCACATTGAAAGCACTTCCAGTAGGGCTTTAGGGCCTTGGTCACATTGTGTATGGTTTCCAATGCACTATGTTTATAATTAAAACATAAAGTAAAAGTAGACTCTAGGACAAAAATTCTTGAATAGTTTTTGCAAATAAATCACAAAATTTATGTCAAGAATGCAATTGAAACAGCTAGGAGATTGATATGTAAAACTAATAACACTTTGTGGCTATAAAGATATGAGGTGAGATATAATCCCAAGTTTTAATCTTCATTTATATATTGCAACATTCATATAAGACTAAATGACTTGGGTGTAATGGTAAATCTACATGGGAAGTGTATTCCTAAATAGTAATTCATTGACTCCATCATCAATCATATAAACATTTATTACTTCTTTTATTATGTTCCAGAACTGACTTGGCAGAACGAAGCCACAAGTTTCACCAAAAAAAAAATTCTTCCACAGAACTATCAGTACAGAGTTTAACAGAAATATGGAACCAGAGAGAAGATAAGTAGAAAGAAATAATGGAAGTTAGGTGAATAGGGAAATATTAAGAAGAGCAAATAGAAGACATGAGATCTTACTTATCAGAGACGTGTTTGATTTGCGATAGAGGATTGGGTAGATCTCCAAGAAGCGTCTTAGTGCACATGGCAGCTGACTTGCCCAGGGCTTCTAAGCTGTATCCACCTTCTAAACCCAACACCACCTTGCCCTGTGCTAACCCCATCAGGTGGTGTGTCATGTGAGCAAAACCATCAGGACTTATGCACATCTCACCCTAGTAATGAATAAAAGAAAAGCTTGTGAATAGTATCAGCAGTTTAGGTTAGATCATTTGAGATTTTTTTTCTGTTGCTTTGACTATAGCCTTGTTTTTATTGGTTATCTGTCAAACAATCTTCATCTGCTTTCTCACATTTTCATTTTTATAGAATGCTGTCTTATTCATTTATTTGATAATTTTTCCTTTCATAGGGTGGAACACCCTAATAGCCAAAGCATGTTTGCATAAAAGTCCACCATTTCTACTATGGATGATAATTAGGTTTTAATGCAATTTGTTGAATCAGTCATGACAACCGCATATACATGTATCTGTAAAGATCTATACTTTGATTAAATTATATATGATGAATACAATTATCTATGGGACTTGACATTCACATTTGTACAGATCTCTTTGGAATGATAACATTATTTCAGTATGGGGAAAACAAATACTAATACATGTTTACCTGATTGAGCATTTCACAAAGATGATGTATTTCAAAGGGTCACTTTTTACCTTCAATTATCAAAACAAACAAAAAGAAGGCAAAAATTAAAAAGTGGTTTACCTTAGGATCTCCTTCAGCCGCATCAAACCCAGCAGACACAAGGACCAGCTGAGGGTTGAACTGAAACAGAAACAGATTAAACCTGGTTAAAGTAGAGGTATCGTAGTTGAGTGGTTTAAGCACTTGACTTGAAATGCAAAGGTCCTGGGTTCGATCCCCGACACAATACCAATGTCCTTTGGCATTAAGGTATTAATCTACATTTGCCACTCCAAACCAAGGAGAGAAATGGGGACCTGGTAGGATGACGGTAAGAATACTCCTCAAGGGGTGGAGATGGTGCATATTGTGCGTGAAAGAATCAGATGACTGGGGTAATAATATCTTTAAAGCGCTTAGAGACTGTATTTTGTATTAAGCGCTATATAAATTCAGATTATTATAACGTCTAATAATAGCTATCCCTACAGACAGGTAAATCACTTTCACTACACCTGTAATCAAAAGTAACCTGAAAAAACCATTACAAGATGAACAATGAATAGTCATGCAGTATTCAGACCCTTTGAAGGTCTCATGAAACATGGGAAACATATTTGCATTATTTTATCTACTTTTGGAAAGAACCATCATCAAAGTACAAACTCAAAAGAAAGTTTGGGACAATATCATCATGTAATTTCATGGACATCCACTATTAAAGTATAAATCTTACATCTGGAAAACATACAGGATTAGAGTATCAATTGAAAATAAAATCCCAACTGTTACATACACCTAGTTAAACTAGCTTTTTAATTTAAATTGTACAACAGTTTTTGTGCTAACCAAGTACTTGATGTCATTCTAGTCAATGATCAGAGATTTAATAATTTATATTTATGGCGTTTTATATCTTAATCATACCAACATTACTCACCTCATACGCCAGAGGTAGAAGCAGCTGTTGAAAGACAGTAAGGTATTCCGCATCACCCATTCCAATCTGTATAGAACAAAAGAAAACATGTTTACAAGCTCATCAATTTATATTCAAATCATCTCTTCCCAGAGGTTCAATCAAGTATGTTTCTGTTTACAGCCACAATGGCATTATAGTGTATATTAAAACAAAAAGGTTTCTAACAGACAGTGAGGGTTGAACACATCCATTAATAAAGTGTAGTACTGTATGCAGTCGAACCAGCTTTAGCAACCACCTGTATAGAAAGACCATCTTCCTACAAAGACCACATTCTTTTATTTCCCTTGAAAGTGGTTTTTCATTAAAACCTATACTGAAGGAACCTGTACATAAAGACCACATGCTTTATAACGACCACCATTCTTGTCTTTCTTGGGCGGTCTTTATTTACAGGTTTCACTGTAAAAATATTGAATTAGAAATACCATACCTTGTTCCATGGCACATTGACATTGTACCCCTTTCCAGCACCTTCTCCAATATGATCATAGTTAGATGCCTCTAGGTGAGGCCAGAAGCTGGTGTTCTCATAACGATGCATGGAGAAGTACATGATACTGAAAACAAAACAAAAAAACATTTATTACTATTTATTAGAATTTATTGGGACATGTTTGTGACAATTATTGGGATAAAAACAAATTAAGGATTCTCTACAAAGTGGTCTCTAACAATCCACTGAAAAGTAATGAAATAAACCAATAACTGATTTGTTATTTGTATCATTTGTCTACACTCTGTACAATGATGTTCTTGATTTTTTTATTTCTGCATACCTTGTATTTTTAAGAGATGTGAAATAAATGAACTTGAAATTGATAAATGTAAGCAAAGTCATTTTATGTCACAATGGTCTTATAATTCAAATTTTAATAGCTGAATCAACTTCTCTTAACAATAAAAACTTGTAACATGTATTTTAATAGTGTGTATTAAAAGCTGTATTTTAATTAGCTTTGGAGAAAGAAAGATCAACATAAACTCTAGTTAAAATGGTAACCTTTCCTAATCATAAATGAAAATGACATAAAGAGCAATCCAACCCTTGTTCATTTGCATGAAAGTAGAAATATAAGATAAACAGAATAGCAAAAGTATGAAATAAATTAGACATTTAGAAAGTTATGAATGTTTGAAATATGCAAATCTCAAATTGGCAGTTTGGTCAGCCTATACCTAGTGATTACAACTTTCTCATTTTTGTCCGATTTCATTCAAACTTTTATCACTCTACTTCTCTTATTTTTCTGTTTTCCTCTAGATTAGTATGCTATCAAGCTTGGATTTCCCACTAAATGATTTTCATATAAGATCAAAGATACCTTGGATCATCTTGTTAAGTCATTAATCCTCATTGCCAAGTCCCTCACAGAGGACTTAAAGCCATCGGTCCCCTGGTTGCTTACTTAAAAGCATAAACATGTTTTCTTAGCAGTCAGGTAAAGCAAAGATACAAACATACCTTGGATCATCTTGAGTAAGATACTGGATCCCTTGACCATGATGGACATCCCAATCAACAATCAGGATTCTGGTTTCGGCAAAATAAAAAAGAGAAGGGAATTATTGCTTTAAAGAAACTTCTAGAAAGCCCCCAAACCAATCCCCAAATCAATTGTGTTCTCATGCTAAGGTCTGTTCTTCAAGTACCGTATTAAAATGCTACCTAATGGTAGAACTATTCTCTCACAAGATACAATAAATATTTTGGCTTATTATTAGCATACATTTATTTGATTGGCATGTGAACTCTTGAAATGAAAAAAAAATCTAATGCCCATATTTCTTTATTCCTATCTCACTAGTCTCCAAGTATGTGTATGATTTTATTTCAGAATATTTGTTTATGATTTTACTAGTTCACAAAACTTCATAATATATCATACAGATTTATGTTTCATATACGACCAGGAGTTTGCGATTACATCTAGACAACTTCTATTACAATGTAATATCACTGTTACTAATCAATGCTGGCAATAAGATGAAGCACGGCTACACCCTAACATTAAATCAATCGAGGCCCTGTTTGAAACCCGACGGTCCATGCAAGCTGAGTCTTACATCTATAATGGTCCTGAGTAGATTTTTTTTTTTTTTTTTTTGGGGGGGGGACCTAAATGAAATAATAAATAGTCATCTAGTGCAACATTTGTTCTTTTTTTAATACCTTTCAACGTTCAACTTGGTCCGAGCTATTTTAGCGGTCAAAGCAATATTGTTGACAAGAGAATATCCATTGGCAATATCCCGCTGGCTATGGTGCCCACAAGGTCTGCAAAGAAAACACATAAAATATCAAAGACTTATAACTCAGTCACAGATGAATCAGACATAGGAGAAGAATAATGCTGGCAAGCAGGGCAGCTTTTCATGAAACCGTCATAAGTACAAGTTCACCGACATCCTATTGAAACGTGTGTTAAACTTAATACATGCATTTCAATAGGATGTCGGTGAACTTGTACTTATGACAGTTTCGTGAAACCCTGCCCTGGCATTCACAGCCACAGCTCCAAACCCAATCTATAAAGGATGCAGAATCAATAAACACCTTCAATAGAGAAAAAAAAACCTCCAAAAACCTCCAAAAACGTCTTCTTTTACCAACTTCACAACTGCGTGTGTGTGTTTTGTAGAATTATTCTATTCATCTATCTACATCTCTTGTACTTAAAAAGCAATTCTTCTCTTATTAGTCAGCATTTTGTATCTGAATTAACAAAAAGGTAGTCAAGAAAGGCACAATATGTACTATGATCATTTTGTAATAATTGCATATCACTCTCATTTTTATAAAGTAATAATAAGTGAATGTAGTTTGAACCTGTTCACCTCATGAATATGACCACTACCATACAACACGTCAATGCGAATATGTACCGGACAGAACTATAAACTCATTGTGGATGGTGATCGAGTCATCTTGACATCATGAATATAAGAAGTTGATTACCTGATAAATGCAAATCCATTCCTGAGCTGAAAAAAAGATATAAATGAATTGCTCTACAGTTATGACAAATATTCAGTTTACAATTTATTCATACTTTATCATACTTATTCAAACATTGATTGTTTATAATTAATGACAATATTTATTTTTTGCCAATATATTGGGCTAACCTTTCAGCACCTTTAACACAGTGATCACAACAAAAATGATGTGAACATTAACATATAAAAAGAAAAGACTCATGAACAAATCATTTTTTCTCTCAGATTGGTGTATAGTAACCATGGTAACTACATACATTGACCTCTACTGACCTCTCCTTTCACCACTTTCTCTGTCAGTTCTAGGAGTCCACCAACAGCCAGCCGAGCAATCTCAAAACTCTCCTGCATACAGAAAAGGAAATAATTTAACCAAATTTTACCATGTTATGTCTAAATGACAGTACAAGATGTAATATGAAAATGAAAACTATTGAAATTATCTTTTTACTCTGACCTCTTTGCCATGTAAAATCTATACTAAGATTGTGATTTATCAACTACCAGGCTTTTAATCATATATCTTCTACTCACATGAGCACAGCAAACTTGTAAAAGGAAAGAAGAAAAATCTTGATTCCCTTCCAAACCCCTCCCCCTCATCTTTGACCAAGAATATGGTGGAGCCTTGAACAAAGTTTGCTGTAAACTCCCAAATCCTGCAATGTGCATCTGATATCAACATCTTGGCTTAACATGTCATTCATCAATAGAAAAGTATTGTCATTCCCTAAAAAGGGTATGTTTACCACAAAACTTCAAACTCACATAGTCAAAACTCTCAACAAATCTCAACAAGTGTAAAGGAGACAGAATCGTAACTTTGAGCAGTTCGATAGAGTCGTAACTCTGAACTGTTTGGTAGGGTCGTAAATCTTAGACAAACCTACTTGTGTTTTCGTAACTGCCAAAATTTGAAAGCAAAAATTGAGAAATTCTCAAGGGTTATATTAGGTATACAGTGAATTTCAAACGCTTTTATAACATGATGTTTCAGAAAAAGGAAGGAATCTTGAGTTCATAACCCCCAAAACAGGAATCCCTCTGCTATAATAGGAATGGTTGACAGTTCAACATCATACAGGAAGAGAATCGTGATTGGTATTTGAAACTTACGTTACATAGAAAGACAGAGTCGTAACTCTGAGCAAGCTCCTTGAGCTCATCCGGTGATAAAGTACCAGATCTCTTCAGAGTATCTAAGTACTCTTGGCTGCAGGAAGAAAAACATGTATACAGCATTAGGATGCATAATCATTGTAGTAAATTCAATATTATCATTTTTTCTTGTCAGCATATGAAGGATGACCTCTAGAATATATGCTCCATGTACATTACATTACAGGATACATAGGCTCTATAAATATCTTGCTTGACATGAAAGGAAATCAATCACAAGACTACAAGAGGAAAGACATTTTTACAGCATTACTTTAAAAACACAAGCACCTCCCCCCCCCCCCCCCCCCAAGGAAACATTATCATGGTTAACATGATAGGGATTACAGGGGAAATGATTTGAGGTAAAGGCCCGCATGGAAGATATCTCAGAATTAATGTCAATACGCAACTTATTTTGTGTGTATTGACTGATCTATTGACAAGTAATTTTACTTTTAAAATTGAAAAATCTATCTACAACACTAATATCTAGTGTCGTTAGCTACCAAAATTACAATGAGAACTTGAAAGGAGAGCCCTTGTATTAAAATCTAACTAAATATTCCCCTTACCTGTGCAAACTCAGTATTTCCTCATCTGAGGCAGGACGGGCCTAGAATGAAAATAGATTTAAAGAAAGTGATGTTGATTTACCTTACAAAACATTCATAAACTGTCTATCTACAAATCTTCCTTTCTTTCAGCAAGAGCCATTTCTTTGAGGGGGTAGCCTTCAAAAGAACATAGAAATGATGGTTTTTATCAACAATAGAAAAGTTAGACAAAACACACTGTCACATAAATGTTGGATTTGATGGAAGCATACATAGCATGATTTTCTTAACTCTTTCAAAGAGAATGTTAAAGATAAACTCCAGTACTGGTAAAAAAAAAAAAAAAAATTCTCACAGAATCAAACGAAACTTACACTGAATGTTCAAGATTACAAATAAATGACATGTGCCAAACAATTTTGGAAGAAAATGTATACTGGCTGAGTAATGAGCATAGAAAGACAAGGAAATCAAGGTAGTACTAGCCCCGACAACATGTGTGTTGTCCCATATATAGCTTTCTATGTGAGTGCTTGTTACTTTACCAAGACTCGGTCAAATTTATTATGATTTTGATGACTCCAGAACCTTGCAGTGCACACCAATACTTACATGCTACATGATCAACTGTTTCTGATCCTTTCCACACCTTTTCTTTCACAATGCAATCGCATTACCAGTACTTAAGTTTATCTTTAATATAGTTCCTCTTTTGGAAGCCACTTGTTTTTGTGTACAGGTACCTCATAACTTTGAGTTGATTACTTTCCGATGGTCCACTGGGAACATTTACTAGAAGTATAACTGGTGCTATGTTCACATGCTTAGAAAAGATCTAGTCATGCAAAAATGGATAAACTGGGTTTTCCAAAGACAACTTCTTTTTTACTTTCTAATTATGGCAAAATGACGGCAAAATGAAGGCCAATAGTTGCTCGTGAACTGATCGCAAACACGACCTCCAATCAACTACTGAAAATTTGAGCGACAAATGTGGCTCTGATCTGACTTCTGCCATCCAGTCTGCCATCGAAAACCTCCTCACCGACTCAACACTCATTGTGAAGTTATTGAATGCCATCAAAAGCAAGGTATTCAACGTAGTCCATGAAACTCTCTGCGATGAGGTGAAAAAAATCACACAACTTAGTAAATGGAAATCACAAGACATGAGAATAGGGTCTCGAGAGAGAGAAAAGTGAGAGAGCTAAAATCCGCCAAGAATGGATCAAAACCGTATACAAGGATAAACTGCTTGATCTTTTCCGGTGTGGAAGAGGAGGATGGAGAATTCACAGATGATCTTGTCAGAAATATCTGCCAAGATGAACTCGACATCGAGCTTGATGTCGCCGACATGGATCAAAGTCATCGGTTGGACCCTGTTCACTCTGGAGGAATGGCATGGAACGTAACGACAGAGAACGGCCAAAAGGAAAGAAGAGAAAAATCAGGCACATCATAGTGAAGTTCACCAACTACCGAGCCCAAGAAAAGATCTACAGTGCTAGGATGACACTTCTAAACTCAGAAGCTTTAATCATGAAGTCTCATGGGATTCCTGAAAATGTATCTATAGTACATGAAGAGAAGAACATCTTCGATCACAACAATGCAAATTAAACTAAATTAACGGGTAACTTACCGATACTCGTGTACATCTATCCACCAACCCTCCAGCTTGTAGCTTCTCCATGCATGCTGCTAATCTCTCTGGACATTCACTCTTCCCATGCTCACTATCACGATAAGACAGGGAAAAGTAAAATTTCAAATTCAAACAAGTCAACGCAAAGCGTAGCATCCCCTCGCAGGGTATAAATGGCCTATATACATCAGAACAAGTTACCTCCATTGGACTATACTATTATATTATTAGGCAAGGAAGTTAATCACATGTTCATATATATAATTAAGTGTTTTTGCATATTTAATGACCTTTCACCTTTGACCTACATACTCAGAAATCGATCTTAGGCTGTTCATGTATTTTGATACCATGAACCTTCATATCAAATTTCATTAAAATTTGTCAAACATTACTCAAGTTATCGAATGGAAACCAGATTCGCATTTTAATGAGCTATGACCTTTGACCTACATACTCAGAGATTGAACTTAGGCTGTGTTTTGATACCATGTACCTTCATATCAAATATCATTAAAATTTGTCAAACATTACTCAAGTTATCGAATGGAAACCAGATTTGCATATTTAATGAGATTTGCATAGTTAATGAGCTATGACCTTTGACCTACATTCGATACAAATTTTCGAAAGGAGACTTAAAAGCTTTCTTCTGTATAGTTACTAGGCTATTGCATTTCCCAATCAAATATAATTTGTAGTGTGACTTTATGCAACTTTGATTATTTCTTTTTATAAACATGTATGTATTTATCAATGTTTTGCGTTTAAAAGTGATTGTTTGTATTACTTGAATCAGTTATTGCTATTGTAGTTTTTTTCTCATAAAATAATAATTCATAATAATTACTTTTGCAGTGGGGCTTACACCCTACAAGCTCTGCTTTTTAGTCGGCCCTCCTTCCCTTTCAATTTCAAGTTTATTTTTTTAATGTATTGTATTGTGCAAATTGATCTATAAGTATATAAATATGTGAATATGTTAAAATGTACCATCATTGTAAATATGAACGATTGAAAGAGGAAAAATAAACGAATTGAATTGAATTGAATACTCGGAAATTGAACTTAGGCTGGGTTTTGATACCATGTACCTTCATATAAAATTTCATTAAAATCTGTCAAATATTACTAAAGTTATCGATCGGAAACCAGATGTGTATTTTTTCGCATATTTAATGAGCTATGACCTTTGACCTTTGACCTACGTACTCCACAATCAAACTTAGCCTGTATTTTGATATCATGTACATTCATGTCAAATTTCATTAAAATCCGTCAAACATTACTGAAGTTATCGATCGGAAACCAATTTGTTACGGACGGACGGACGGACGGACGGACGGACGGCGGAAGGAAGGAAGGAAGGACGGCAGCGTTTCTATATCCCCTCGACTTCGTTGGCGAGGGGATAAAAAGCAAAAAATATATATATACATAGAAATAAAAACAAATCATGAAAGCAGAGTATAAAAATACTAACTATACGAAACAAAATAATTTAGGGTCAGGTACAAACGCGACAAATGAACAAAAAAACAAGCTGAAGGTAGCTTAAAACACCATAATATAAGGGGGTACCTTTCTTTTGGCTTACCTGTGAATGCGAGTGCAAAAGGTCCCTTTTGAATGCTTAACGTTTCCTTTGAATGCTTTTAAAAAAGCACACAATCAATAGACCCCTAGAAATGGGATTATTCTACAGATGATTGACTTTTTTACACAAAAATAGAGCACTCATATACAGCATTGACTTTGCATTAATAAAGATACACATACAACAGAGCCACACTAACCTTCCAATGGGGCAATAGTGTTCCTTGAACCTGTCATCATACACCAGACCAGTACTGTACCAAGACACATAGCAAAGTGATGGGGATCAGTGAGGGATATAATAGGGACTTTTAGATTTGCGTGGACTGATACGTGTGACGTCCATTCAAGGCAGTGCATTAAAAGGACGTCGATCGTAGCAATCCCCATTGTTTTCGTGCGAATCTAAAAGTCCCTAATCATAGAGATGATCAAACTTTCATTCCAACATTAAAATATCACATTTTGAAATATAAAAAAAAGAGAGAGAGAACAATAAATATCAAATGTATCCAAAAGGAATAAAACAAAAAAGAATTTCACTAAGCAAAGGAAAAGCACAGTGTAATCCAGGAACATTTGGATAGAGGTTCAGATACAATAATAGGAATGCAACTGGCAGGATCTCTTTTTAAAACTGTAGCGCGGAGCCCTGCATCCCCTTACCCATTGTTGCAGATAGATAATACATGGAAATCATTATAATATTTAGAAAATAGGGGCTTGTAATGTAGAGGTTGAAGGAATGTGAGGAGAAAGAAGGAATTACAATCTTTTTCCATACATGGAATAGAAGTAACTAAAAAAAGTGAAGAACAAAAAAAATTGGAACATGAGAGAAAGAGAGAGAATATATCAGTATGAATAGGAAGCAGGAAGAGTAGGAAAGGAAGTAGAAATAAATTTTTATGTCATACCATGTGTCATAACATAAAATCAAAGAATTAAAGGGCCACTCTAACCCAACTAACATAGCCTTTCAAGTTTCAAAACATGAATACACCTCTACTTATTAATATTCCAGCCTCTGATTTTTTAGAAAATCTCTAAATTGACGATAATAGCCATCCATTCTTCACAGTTCTCATGCTTGCTGGGCTACGCCCCTCGAAAAAAGGTACATGTAATACGGTCATGTGGCTTGATGACGCATTTGACGTCATTGTGGGCATGTCCGATTTGATAATTTGATAATTTCATAATTAGGAATGACGAAATTGCCAGAAACGTACTGGGATTATCAAGTGCATATTATTTTTCGGATAATTTTTTTTTTCCTTCCAATTGATATCATAGTTTGCCCTTTTAAAGACATTTTAATGGCTAAATCACCCTCCTTTACACTGGAGAGGCGCCTGCAGTGACGTCAAATGCATCATCTCCGAAACTGGGTTGTTTTTTTTCCTGCGCGTTCTGAGTCATCATTTTTAAAGCTAGATTCCAGAATTATTGATGATTTCTAAGAAAAATCAATGTCATGTTCGGAATCTCCGTCAAAAATTATTCTACATGTCTTTTTTTTTTAATTTCTTAGCCCGTTTTGGTTGGAGTGGCCCTTTAAAGGGGGTAGACTGTGAGATCTCCAGTGGAATACATCCCCAAATCATGGGATAGAAAGGGTATTAAATCAGGCAGATTCAGGGGCGAGAACAGTTGATATTAACATATGTTCCAACTATTTGATACACAAGGAGCAAATTATCTTTCAACAGTA
Organism: Strongylocentrotus purpuratus; assembly: GCF_000002235.5. Lineage (NCBI taxonomy): Eukaryota > Metazoa > Echinodermata > Echinoidea > Camarodonta > Strongylocentrotidae > Strongylocentrotus > Strongylocentrotus purpuratus. The sequence continues at coordinate 41,322,505 of NW_022145612.1, read as the reverse complement.
CATACACAACTATACTGAAATACAGATACCGGTATAAATGTATATGACATTACAGGCAGCTTGCAAATAAACCGGTCAGTTTTAACCCAATGTTTAGAGGAACCGGGTGGTTCCTGTATTAAGGCTATGCGAATGGGAGAATTCAGTTGTTAATAGTTAACGGAGAAGATTTTAATGTGTGTAACCCTTTAGGCAAGTAAGATCATTATTCATATCATATGAGGAACAAAATAATTAAAATCATCTGTATGTTTTTCATTTCATCATTTTATTTCAATGATGCCAAATGTTCAGGTGGTTTTAATAGGTTTTTTGTCATGTATAAATTCAATCAACAACAACAAAAAACATAATATAGACGGAAGTAAAATACATGATGTCTAATATGCTATACACTGCGGGTGTTTGGAAAACGAAGACCGAAGAACGAAGACTGGGGACCATGTGCGCGCACGTACGTGCGTCGAGGAGTCAATCCCCGGTTTTCTGTCTTCGTTTTCCAAAATACCCCAGGGTGTTTTGGAAAACGAAGACAGAAGACCGGGGACCCATGTACTATGCGTGCATGCACTTGTACGTGTAGTGCACCCACGTGGGGAGAGAGAGAGAAAGAGAGAGAGAGAGAGATAGGAAGAGACGATCCCATGCACTTGTTCGTGTAGTGCACCTACGTGAGAAGAGAGAGAGAGAGAGAGAGAGATAGGAAGAGACGATCCCCGGTCTTCTGTCTTCGTTTTCCAAAATACCCTAGGTGTTTTGGAAAACGAAGACAGAAGACCGGGGACCCATGCGTGCATGCACTTATACGTGTAGTGCACCCACGTGAGGAGAGAGAGAGAGAGGGGGAGAGAGATAGGAAGATACGATCCCCGGTCTTCGATCTTCGCTTTCCAAAATACCCCAGGGTGTTTTGGAAAACTAAGACTGAAGACCGGGGACCCATGTATTATGTGTGTTCGGCGTTGATAATAATTACAATACTACTGAAACACTGTCAGAATGATAAAAACGATGATGAAAAAAACAAAACAACAATGATAATAATAATAATAATATAATAATAATGATGATAATAACAATATTAATAATAATAATAGTAATGATAATACATAACAATAATGATAAAAGATGATGGTAATAATGATAAAAATAATAACATGAATAATATTAGCATAACAACTTATGCAATTAAAGGAAAACCAACAAAATAAATAACCTTTATAGACAGGTGGCTGCTACAGACTGGTTCTTCACACCTAATCTATATCCATGGGAACTAATTTTTGGTGCAGGAAGGTGTCTACTAAAGAGAGATGGCCGCTAATTAAGACAGAGATGACTGTATTTTCATCATTTATAATCGCATACATGTATGTGCGCCCGGCCAAATCGAGGAGAGAGAGAAGGAGACGATCCCCGGTCTTCGATCTTCGTTTTCCAAAATACCCCTGGGTGTTTTGGAAAACGAAGACTGAAGACCGGGGACCCATGTATTATGTGTGTTCAGCGTTGATAATAATTGCAATACTACTGAAACACTGTCAGAATTATAAAAACGATGATGACAAAAACAACAACAACAATGATAATAATAATAATAGTATAATAATAATAATAATAATAATAATAATAATAATAATAATAATAGTAATGATAATACATAATAATAATGATAAAAGATGATGATAATAATGATAAAAATAATAACATTAATAATAAGCATAATAGGCCTATGCAAAGAAAAAACTACAGAGAAAAAGTGTATATAATGGCTACCCAGGGGAAACAAAAAATGGCCTTTATAGACAGGTGGCCCTTGTTACTTTTGTAAATAGTAGGGTACCAAAAATAGAGATGAGATGAGTCTGTAAAACAGGAGGAGACCTGTGATGGTTAACCTCGTGACACGGACTGCCTTTTAATAAATATAAAACATTGTTGAATATTCGCATGCAAACAAACAAAGTCACATAATCTAAACACAAACACACTACTATAGTTATAGTTCCTAACCTACTAATATATAGGTTAACCTCCCAAACTTAGCCATTAGATGAAATAGCAAACCTGGCTGCGGCCAGATCAAGAAGAAAGGAGAAGTGACGATCCCCGGTCTTCGATCTTCGTTTTCGAAATTACCCCAGGGTGTTTTGGAAAACGAAGACCGAAGACCGGGGACCCATGTACTATGCGTGTTCGGCGTTAATAATAATTCCAATAATACTGGAAAACTGTCAGAATGATGAAAACGATGATGACAAAACAACAACAACACTGATAATAATAATAATAGTAATAATAGGCCTAATAATAACAATAATAATAATAAAAATAATAATAATAATAATAATAATAATAATAATAATAATAATAATAATAATAATAATAATAATGATAATTTAATAATGGTTATGATAATAATGATAATAATAATGATAACAATATTAATAATAAGCATAAGAACTTATGCAATGGAAATGACAGTAAAAAATTTCTACAATGGCTAGCGAAGAAAAAACGTGAACTAAAATGACTTTGATAGACAGGTGGCTGCTACAGACAGGTTCTTAAACACCTAATTTATATCCATGGGAACCAATTTTTAGTGGCCACTATAGATAGGTGTCTACTAGTCTAAAGAGAGCTAAGACAGGTTTGGCTGTATTTTCATCATTAATAGTCGCATATGTGCACCAGGCCAAATCGAGGAGAGAGAGGAAGAGACGATCCCCGGTCTTCGATCTTCGTTTTCCAAAATACCCTGGGGTGTTTTGGAAAACGAAGACCGAAGACCGGGGATCTTACAACAAAGGTTGTAGTTTACTACCGGTACTCACAAATTGCATTTGCCTTTATCATGTATTTCCAGTCCGGAGTCAGGGTCTCAGACTTGGCTTAGAAGGGGGTGTGCCGCTCAAACCTCGAAACCCTACCCATTTCTGAGGGACATTTGGGGGGATTTTACTCGAAATAAAGGCCCATTTTTCACAATTTTCGGGTGGTTGCTATGCAACCACCCGAACATGCAACCACCCGAACATTTTTGAAAATTTGAAGAAAAAAAAAGACCCATGTTTATGGATTTTGTTTGTTAAAAATGGGTCCAATAGAGCGGCACGCCCCCGTATGTCTATTATGTGAGACCCCCCTCCCACTGGATTTCCATATTCCAACTACCTATAATCGTATACTTCCAGACCCACTTTCTTAATTAGTTTAAGATATTAATATTTCTTGTTTAATCATTCTAATATAACTCCAGTTATCACTACTGTGTCAAGAATGTTAAACAAATTACTTGTATTGTGCATTACGTTCAAATGTGATCACATCCTTCCTCTCTTCACACATGACTGCACACAACCAGCAATAAGTAAAATCAATCACGCCCCCGTATGTCTATTATGTGAGACCCCCCTCCCACTGGATTTCCATATTCCAACTACCTATAATCGTATACTTCCAGACCCACTTTATTAATTAGTTTAAGATATTAATATTTCTTGTTTAATCATTCTAATATAACTCCAGTTATCACTACTGTGTCAAGAATGTTAAACAAATTACTTGTATTGTGCATTACGTTCAAATGTGATCACATCCTTCCTCTCTTCACACATGACTGCACACAACCAGCAATAAGTAAAATCAATCACTTGCCTTGTAAAATGTAACAATGAACTCTTTTATTGCTTTGTTATGACAGGTAAATTAGACACACAACAACACTGTATATAAACAAGATACTACTCAGGTCGGTTGTTCTTTCTCTGATCAACAAGAAATAATTTGCAAAAGTTGTTATGCTTATTATTAATTTTATCATTTTTATCATCATTTTTATCATCATCTTTTATCATTATTATTATGTATTATCATTACTATTATTATTATTATTATTATACTATTATTATTATCATTGTTGTTGTTGTTTTTGTCATCATCGTTTTCATCTTTCTGACAGTATTTCAGTAGTATTGTAATTATTATTAACGCCGAACACGTAAAGTACATGGGTCCCCGGTCTTCGGTCTTCGTTTTCCAAAACACCCTGGGGTATTTTGGAAAACGAAGATCGAAGACCGGTGATCGTCTCCTCCTCTCTCTCCTCGATTTGGCCTGGCGCACATATGCGATTATTAATAATGAAAATACAGTCATCTCTGTCTTAATTAGCGGCCGTCTCTCTTTAGTAGACACCTTCCTATCAGTGGCCACCAAAAAATTGGTTCCCATGGATATAGATTAGATGTTTAAGAACCAGTCTGCAGCAGCCACCTGTCTAAAAAGGCCATTTTGGGGGGTTTCCCCTGGGAAGCCATTATAGACACTTTTTTACTGTATTTGGTTTTCGTTTGCAAAAGTTGTTATGCTTATTTTTAATGTTATTATTTTTATCATCATTATTATCATCATCTTTTATCATCATCATTATGATTATTATCATTATTATTATTATTGTTATTATTATAATATTATTATACTATTATTATACTATTATTATTATCATAATTGTTGTTTTTGTCATCATCGTTTTCATCATTCTGACAGTATTTCAGTAGTATTGTAATTATTATCAACGCCGAACACACATAATACATGGGTCCCCGGTCTTCGGTCTTCGTTTTCCAAAACACCCTGGGTTATTTTGGAAAACGAAGATCGAAGACTGGGGATCATCTCATTGACGCACGTACGTGTGCGCACATGGTCCCCGGTATTCGTTCTTCGATCTTCGTTTTCCAAACACCCATACACTGCTTTGAATCTGAATACTCTAGCAAAATGATAGAGTCGTCGACAAATGGATGGACCCCCCCCCCCCCCCCCCCAAAAAAAAAAAAAAAAAAAAAAATCTTCAGCAAATTAGCGCTTAGAGAATAGAGACTTTGGTGGAAAGCGCTTTATAAGCACCATTTTTATTATTATTATTATTATCATTACATTGTCTAAATGGTAGCTGGATTTCTCAAATTTCTGCACTTACCCAGTAGGTCTTGGTGGAGGGGAATCATCTAGTACCTGCAACAAAGAAAAGGGGGTAAAAGCACCATGATGCTAATCACATGTTATATAACAAGGATCAATGCACCATGTGTTTTCCACAATACTTGATGAAATAAGACACTTAAAAGTACTGTCCTGCCATTCCCTGACTCGTTCTTTCATCGCAACTGATAGAATGCAAAACAGAGATTAAGTGACTGGTCACAATATCACGCAACTCGGTCCAACTATGAGCTTCAACAACCAACACAAACACTGGAATGAATCCATAGGTGCATTAATAATACAGAATGCTGGTGCATACATGTAGCATACATTGCAAATTACTATGCATATGAATGAAGTTTTAACAACTCTTGATGAAATCTTACTTCTGCTTTTGGAGCATAGACCTCAAAGAGAATCCTAACTTTCCCAGAGGGATCCATTCTGCTATGTAATGCATGAAGGTAAAATACGCCAAGCCTAGAAATACTGTGTGTGCCAAGTACCTGGTAATGCAGGGCAATTACGGCCAAGGTACACTCATTCAGGAGGTTCCAGGGTCTCTTTGGTTGACCGATCCCATTGCTTATCTGTTTACAACAGCACTACAATTTAAGACCCCGTTCTCACTCACTTTGAAAGTGGTCTTAGTTAGACCGCTCCAGACCGCTCCAGAGGAACGGGTCTTGAGGAACGGTTTGCGAGCGTTCACACTCCGAGCAGTTTTTATGGCTCAAACCGCTCCACGAGTCAAAGTGGTCTTGTTGCTATGGCAGCTCAGGTAGGCGGGTCAATTTTTTCACGCGCGGAATACAAACCGTATGTACCATACTACATGTTTCGCACCGAAGGTCACTAGCTCACTTCCGTTCAAAGTACGCTTTCCGTTCACATTGCACGTTAGAGCGCTCTGGAGCGCTCTTAATAAGACCCGCTCCTTAAGACCACCTCGGAAGGTGGACTTCTGGAGCGGTCCAGAAGTCCGCTTCCTGGACCACTTTGAGCGTTCTCACTCACCTAAGAACCGCTCCTGAGGAGCAGGTCTTAGAGCGCTCCAACGAAGTGAGTGAGAACGGGGTCTTAATGACAGGTATCCAGGCCATGAATTGTGTATTTTGGCTATTTGCACAAACGTAAATGTATGTATGTAGTTTATTATCTGCAAAAGAAAAAGCCAAACAAAAGCAGCAACATGTACTAGGTGCCCCCCACCCCCTCTTTGGTTAAAGATAAACTTGAGTACTGGTAATGCGATTGCATTGTGAAAGAAAAGGTGTGGAATGGATCAAAAAAGTTGATCATATAGCATGTAAGTAATGGTGTGTAATGCAAGGTTCTGGAGTCATCGAAATCATCATAAATTTGGCAGAGTCTTGGTAAAGTAACAATCACTTACACAGAAAGATGTATATGGGACAACACACATGGTGCCGGGGCTAGTACTACCCTAATTTCCTTTTCTTTCTATGCTCATTACTCAGCCAGTATACATTTCTTCCAAAATTGTTTGGCAAATGACATTTATTTGTAATCTTGAACATTCAATGTAAGTTTCGTTAGATTCTGTGAGAATTCATTTTCTTTTTTTACCAGAACTCAAGGTTATCTTTAACTGATCCCATTGCTTTTGTACTCTCCGTCCTTTTGTGCTCATCTCTTTGTGATTGGCACCATTCTTCATGTCCAGTGTCTCTGCAGCATACCAATGGTTCTGTGTCAAACTACACATACATGTATGAGCATAAAGTAAAAGTGCTGAAGTATTTGGATTCTGTATCCCGTATTATGGAAATACCACGTCAACCTTTCAATTAGCTCTTATCGTATGTGGAGATGTGAACCCCAACTCAGGCCCGTCCCCTAGCATACATGAAGAACATGAACAACAACAACAACATGAAAATCAAATAAAGACGAGCTTACATCTGAGACAATATAATGCTTCAAAAACCAGCAAATAGAGAATCAACCAAGATGTATGGAATACAATACAGAACTTGGGAATGGCTAGGCAGCGGAAAACTCATCACTGGACAAAAGGACAAGGAAGAAGAAGAGAAAGAAGAAATATACAGTGTTCTACCTTCCAAACAGAGGATTATTCTATTCAAGAAATGCTTAATGACCAGGGGCCATATTCTGAACCCTGTGTTATCTCTAATATTGTTGTATCTTTGGAGATAAGATAAAGTTGGTATTCTGAACATTGTTGTACCTTCTGTGTTATCTTTTGTCGTGTCTTTTCTCTCATCTCTTCAGCCGCGCCTGCGCTCATACAATGGTGCGCTTGTAATTGTACGTATTATGGTGTTTAATCCTCATTTGCATATGCGCACAAGAGATAATATGTCGAGATAATTGGTATTCTGAAAGTTGTTGTATCTTTTATCTTATCTTATCTTGCATGGTATTTACAACAATATTTACAACAGGTAGGGGGATGTTTTATCTTTCATGGTGAAATCATGGCGGCAATCTTTCTTGCCCAGAAAAAACTTAGTGCCAATAGAGGAGTAAAAAGAAGGTTGTGTGTTGACTGGAGACATCACAGTTGAGAAATTGCTTAGAAATTAGATGATAGTATATGACGATTTTAATGCTCTTATCTCCTTGATGTTTGTTGAAAGCGTGACTTGTCTTCATGATCCATGTGCCACATGCACAGCGCATAATGACGCTGCGCATATATAATAAGCGCTCAATTAACTAATTACGCCAAAGATTAGTATGCGCTGGGCGCATCTTCAGTATGGCATAAAGTACTCCTATTAGTAGACCTACTTATCGTGCTTATATAAAACCAATCTTGATTGGTATAGGGCCGATACAAATGGGTGTGTCAAAGATAAGATAGAGGCGGTCCTGCAAGAGATAACACAGGGTTACAACAATGTTAAGATAACCAACTTACAACAATATTAGCCCCTGTGTTATCTCTGGGGGGGGGTAGTGAGCACAATTTTTTTTTTTTTTTTTGGTCCTCGAAAATTTTAAAATTTGCACCCCCCCCCCCCTTGAGCGCCAGGGGGGGGGGGGGGCCCAACCCCCAAAAAAGGTAAAAATCCCGTGATTTTGCATGATTTTTTTCTCAAGGGGGGGGGGCCGGGCCCCCCGGGCCCCCCCCCCCCCTGGATCCGCCACTGTATGTTATTACCAATACCAAAGAAGAAAAAAAGCCAGTCAGTCACTCAATAGTGTCGAACTCACATACCCTGGTCTGACAGTGAAGTCTAGCAAGTAAACGGGTTTCCTTGCATAATTTGAATATGAGGACACTGCTAACGTTTAAATTTCACAGATAGGACATACATGACATATTCATAATTCCTGCAAAGTTCTACAGCATTTGAGGTTGGCTGCAAAAGGGACATAGTACCTTTAAAGCCTCAACCCCTGCGTATTAAACCCACCTGATAATGTTGAAGCTATGTGGATAATGATGAGACCAACACACCTACCCAGGGAAATATTGTGTATTATATACCTCACTTAAGAAATCCAGCCAGCTGATTGGTCGAAATTGCAGTCGTGGTTTTAGCCATTCCCATCAATAAACGAAAAATGCCAAACCCATGTAATAGTTCTAGAGCAGGCCTTCTCAACTAGTTTTTTAGACGTGCCAAAACGAAAAGAATTTGTAGTTGAAGTGCCACCTTGTATGGTTGACTGTGCTGCGAGGGAGCGTAGCGACCGAGCCAAAAATGGGTGGGGTCCAGGGGCGAAGCCCTAACAGGGGTAGCAGGGGGAATAGCCCCCTGAAGCTGGTGGATTTAGGGCTTTCTAAAGGCCCAAATGGGGCATTTTTAACACCATTTCATTCCACAATATTGATGTGAAAAAATTATTACAATTCCTGGGTACAATCACACTGGAGGTATACATATATGTACATGTAGTTTTTTGTGTGTAATAAACACGGGAAATGTCAAAATAAAGTGAAAATCAAACAAACAAAAACAAGATGTTTCCAGTGTTAAAATTGGTATCCCATCGTGGCGCGCGCCGCCAGTTGAGGAGGCCTGTTCTAGAGTAAATCGGTAAAATCCCGGCAAAATTCCAGTTACCATGGTTACCGGGAAAATAGTTCATTCTTGCTGAAATACCCAATGGTTCACATGTTAAAAACTGGTTTGAGCGAGAGCGGATACCATACATTGTGTGTGTGCGAATCGAAGTCCCCTCTCATTCATAGTGTACACACACTTTTGAGTGCTAAGTCTATGGACGTGGATCAAAGTCCCCCGGCCCCGCACGCAGACGCAATAAAGCTAGCTAGCTGTATAGAGGAATGAGAGGGGACTCGGATCACGATAATGCTCTTATAGTTTCCAAACAAGGCAAAAATGACTGAAGAAACTCTTCCTAGATTTCAACTTCTTGATGATGATCAATTGCAAGACATGATTAATTCTGCTGACAGCAAGAACACCAGAAGGGTACGTGAAATTCTCCATAAAAATATTGAGATTATTTAGTTCTAGATCTAGGCTACCTGCAAGTTATCAACAGAGACCTCAATAGCGAAACAAACTTCCATATTCAGAGCTGGACAACGTAGATCTAGACTGCATATTTATGCGTGCAATATCAATGGGAAGGATTTTAGCACACAAACTCGAGTGGAGCGCGATCGTAGGTCCATGATCAGACACCCTAGACTAGGTCTCGATAGCGTAAACAAACTTGATTACCATGATTGGTAAGTCGCACATGTATTCTATGACCCATTTCGGTATATAAAATTATTAATGACTGCTTTAATTTTCGAGACATAGTTGTTTTTATACGCTCTCGGGAAGGTTAACTTACATATTTTCCTCCCAAGAACCCCAATGAGGAAGAATATTTGAATCATTTCATAACTGAGTTTTTTAGTTGTACACATGACCAATTTAGCCATTGGGCTGCAGCACAAGTTTTTAATGACCCTTGAATTGAATTAAATGTAATTTAAATGATAGGTATCCAGGTCATGAATTTTTATTAACTTTATTTGCACATATCTAAATGCATTTATTTGATTTATCATTTGCAAAAGAGATCAAACAAAGCAGCAAGATGTGATAGGTGTCACCCCCGTCCCCCCCCCCCTCTCTCCTCCAAAAAAAGTAAGCTAATGGATCAGTTTGATCTTTTTTATAAATCTCTTTAACAGTTGATAACAGATTACCGTATTTGCCGGCGTGAGGGCCGCAGTATTTTTGGAAGGGAAAACATCAAAAAGTCGGGGTGCGGCCTTTGTGGCGAAAGAGTAAAAAAAAAAAAAAAGTAAGTCAAAACCGGCACGAATTTGCACATATGGGACTACGAACAGTACAATAACTATACCACTATGGTACAGGACATTTCCACACATCTTACCGACAATTTTATCTTGCATTGTTGACATGAGGACGAAAATAAACTTCCAAAAACAACATCTGCCGATAGATCTTGATCTAAGTTCGTGCCAATGCATTGCAAAAGTAAAAGAGGGGCCTGTTTAACTGAGCTGCCGCAAAGCATCAAGAATGCGAAGTCGCCATTTAGAATCCATTTCAATATATACACAAGAGAAAACTGCAAGAGATGGCATCAGGGACGGGATGGCCGACAGGTCTAAGGCGGTGATTTGGGTCATATCAACATTTGTAGGTGAGGGTTCATATCCCGCCTCCGACAATTTTTTTTTTTTTTTTTAATGTCAAAATCGGGGGTGCGGCCTTATCGCCCGCAAATACGGTAATCAATATTTTATTTTATTATTTCTTTATTGCAACCAAAACTTGTGATTGTATTTTAAATTAACAAAAAACAGATAGATAACAATGGTCGAATAATGTTCACAAAGTCAAATTTCCCCCATTAAAAACTATGAAAGAAAATTACCCCCCCCCCCCCCCCCCCCTCAGCAGACAATCAACTTCAGTAGGGTGTACTGTAATTATGAAAAAAAGGGGGGAAGAGTAGTCATTTGAAGGCATATCCATTGTTTACAGGAGTGCGCTAGTTTAAGTGCCCAATATTTAAAAATATTGAGCCTTCACTGGGAGAATATCTGTCAGGTTCAACAACCTTTTCAACAGGGTCAAGGATTTATTGAGTGTCTCTTCGCAATAACACATGTATTTTTGCTGTAAAGTCCTCTGTAGGAATAATAATAATAGGAAGTAGGATAGTTCATTGAGTATCGACAGACAATATGCAAGTCTAAACTGAGACCTCAGTCACACTGCCATCCTGATCCCATATCTATTTCTATTCAGAGTTTTTGTTCAGCCTTGTCCAGTCTGGTGATGATCTCATCAGTGTGTGACTGGGTTATTTGGCTGGTATACTACTTGGTAAATCAGTAAATATCTATTAGATATTGACATGAACCCTGTACCTGTCCTTGAAGTTTAATATGTTTGTGACACAGAATACATAGCTTGGAAGCTTTTGGGGTGAAAATGAAATGGACCTTGAGACACAGGTTCTACATTAAACTTCCTGTCTTCAGCTGTTCTATTTACATGTAGCTGTTCAAACAACATTACCGTCTATTGCTTGATGTTATCATAAATCGACTTCAAGTTGGACTTAACTATGGCAGGCGGTTCATGCCACTGTGTACTCTTACCATTATGATCTTTAAACAGTTTTTTTTTTTTCTTCAATGATGAATTATCAAAAAATATAAATTCTGTAGATTTGTGACCATAAATTGTACTTCCCTTCAGAGACCAATGCCAGTAAATGGTCAGAGCAAACAGTGGCATGAACAGCCTGCCAAAGTGAAGGCCAACTTAAAGTTGATCTTAGTCTTTGTGAAACAACCCCCATGTCCTAGTTGGTCCCCCCCCCCCCTCTTTATTCTCCCATCAGTTCCTCCTTGCAAGATGGTGTTTGCTATTAAAGCTATTCTTCCATCTACCGGTAGTTCTATGCACAACCACTTCAGCTTTCTTCTTTTCACAATTGTGATGAAGTGATAATGTTCCTGTATTATCTCTCTCACTTTCTTGTTGGATGTATGCAAAGTGTAGTGGACATGCAGAAGCCTTCTCATACAATTCATCTAAAAAGCATTGATTTACTTTTCCATCTCTGCATTCAGTCTCCATGTTTTACAACCATATAGAAAAACCGATGTTACCAGTGCTCTCAAAAGTCCCAATCTAAATATCATTGTAACGCTCAAATACCTGAGTTCAATACAACCAAAAATATGCTAACGTTATAGGGAAAGTACATCCTAGAGTCAAGATGGTTTTCATATACCGATAAAGCAGAAAATGAGAGAACAGATAGATGTAAGTGTGAAGAAGTCTGATGAAGGATAAGAGAGTTTAATGTGAAGTTTTAAAGTTGCAATGGATCAAATATAAACTGGAAACTTTGCAAGAAGCATTCCAAAATTCATTTTTAACAGGGTCTGCCAACAAAATAATAGAGCACTAGTGTACCGGTAAGTATCTATCTTTATACCACAATCAAGGTAAATATATTTTTTAATTCAAAATTCTCAGAATCATCTAACATGTTATGATTTCAATCTGAATTTCACTTACCAAATCAGCCATATAAACATCGATATCACCATCTCCTTGTTCCTCTCTTTCTTTTCCTTTCTTCTTAGCCGCCCGGAGAGCTGCTCTCTGCTCGCTTCTGGCAGCTTTCGTTGATTTCTTTCCACGTCTACTTCCATTCTGCTGAAGAACAATAGAACCATGATTTATGTTTAAGCTGCAAAATAAAAAAGGGGGGCCATTCTGGCAGATCTGATGATTGCACTTTAGGCTATTAATTACATTGATCAATTGATTGACTATTAACCTGAATGCTTAGGAAGCAAGTATGTAATTTTAAAACTAGCTCCAAAGAACATTAAGCATTACATCCCATCCAAGGGACCAAAGCCTTTATACATATGGGTACTAGCTGGTTATGAACCTTGGATTGTACATCAAAAGCTCCAGCAAAAACTGCCACTTGGTAAATTTCTAACACTATCAAGAGTACCTGAATTTTTCACTTCAACCCTGGCTTCAACACTATCCCCAATTCCATTACCAGGTAGTCTGACATGGACCATATCCCTACTCCTGCCCCTAACCTAAAATCACTTGTGACACAAACACTTACCATGTACATGTATCTTTGAAATAAAGACTGAACTGAACTGAAAACTTGATAGTAATAGCTGGAGCAAATATTGTTAGATTAATGAATCTGTGCCACGTATCCAAGACAGAAGTAAAGCTCTTTCTCTTTTGTCCCCCACTCCCCTCCCCCCCCCCCCCCCTGTGTGTGTGTGTATCTCTCTCTGCCTTCCACCCTGCCTCCCTCCCTCATTTTCTCTTTTTCTGTCTCTACATCTTTGCAGAAAGACATCCAACATCACCTCAATTCAATTCAGACACAAATCCTTTGTGGTTTGAAGACTTACCTGCGCTGACTTGGGTTTCTCTGTGCCTTTAGGAGCTACAGACGAAGGTTTCTCGGTTTGTTTTCTTCTCACCGAGGGTCCGCTCCCCTTAGCGCCCTCTTGTGGGGAATCTGAATCAGCCATCTGGATTGTGACCTGATGAGTACAAAATAAATACATTCAGAATCGTGTTTTGGGGTTAATTTCAGAGGTCACAGTTTTTTAATCAAACTTGTCTGTATTGAAGCAAAATCGCTTTCAAGGTTTCTAATATGAATATAATGGTGGAACAGGTGAATACCATCAGTAGCTGCATTTACACTGCAACCCAGAATCATAGACAAAAACAAGACAGAAAATTGAAATAAAAAAATCCACCTCTTGAGTGTGGTTTTTTTAAACGCTTGTCAAGGTTCACAGATTTTTGCAGTGAGTGTAAAAGCAAACTTTGGTAAGATACCGATTTCCGCTAACGTGACTCTCCTTGCTTCCGCGCTAACGCACGGCACCAACATGTGGCGCATGTGCATGTGCATGCGCACAACTCAAATAAAAGATTGGTATGAGCAAACGTCAACAGTTTTTCAGAAGTGTAAATGGAAGTCCAAGAAATCAACAATTTTTCAAAATGGTGTTTGGGATGAGTAAATGGGCCTACAGACATATTAATTGTAATATTCTAATATATAATCAAGTGCAGTGTTATGAGATGATTAAAACTGCTCCTAATGCTACAGTAAATACACAGGCACAGGTTTTGTCTTACATGACAAAACAAACAATAGTATCAAACAAGCTGGAGGGTGTTCAGAACAGAGGGGTAAGATTTGTCATCGGTAAATACAGAAATGACATCTATGTATGAGACCTGAAGAGTGAACTGAAATGGCAACCACTACAAAATCAATGTTTTGTGATTCTTCTTCAATTTATCAAAGAATTTATTTGTGAACAAGTTGCCATTACCACCTAAATAATTACACAACCCCAAAAGATTCAGAAACGACACCAATAGTCATCTCTCCTTCTTCAACTTACGATACAACACATGGATACCTAACGTTTCACCTTCTTTCCAAGAACCTTTTGGCCTGGAATCTACTTTCCCCCCACATTTATTTTACCTTCAACACCAGACTCGGGGAAGCAATCCAAAGAGGGCAGTATAAACATAGTCCCTCCCTGGAATCGTAAAGTGATTGGACTCAACTCCAAAGAGTACCTGACTACACACACACTGCACTCTCTCTCTCTTTCTTTCTTTTTTCTCTCTCTCTCTCTCTCTCTCTCTCTCTCTCTCTCGATCACTGGCGTTCTTATCGGTCAACAATATCCAAATTTGCCGTGAAACCTGAGAGTTAGAAAGTGTTAATAATAATATAGACCTAGTCTAGAATCTAGGCCTAATGTCTAGAATAGGTTTAGCCTAAAGGATAACAAAACTTCATTGTTCAGTCCCACAAGCTTACAATCTTGTACTGTATGGAAATCTAATAAATCTTATTTTAGAATTAGAGTAGGCGCCACTAGGTCTAGTCTAACTTACAATAATGATAGATCTATAAATATGAACGGCATTAGTTTACTCGGTTACGATTCTAAACGAATGGATGTCAATATGTAATACTGGTGATAACTTACTGAACGTTATGTTGAGATAAATCACCAACTCGACGGGACTTCTGCAAAATTTTGTCTTTGAAGAATGAAATCCGTATATCCGCGCCGTTCGTTTTCACAGCGCCCTCTGTCGGCGTTGAAATATTCGTCATGCATGACGAGATTGATGATGCGTGATGATAATCAAAAATGATGATGGTGTTGATGAGTGCATGTGATGAAGAGGAGGATGGTGATGATGATGTTCATGATGATAATGGTGTTGTTGATGATGACGATGATAATAATGGTGTTGTTAATGATGACGATAATGAGAATGATGATGATGATGATGATGATGATGATATTGTTGATGAGCGTGAGGAGGATCAAACAAGGAGGGCACTGTCTTTATTATTTTGTTTGTTTGTTTTACCTGACTGATCGAATAACTAAGAAATTACTAACTAAAAATGTGTATGCTTGTAAGTAGGCAACTAGGGGACCGACGGCTGAACGTCCTCTCCGACGGACGTGTTGATAAGGATTAATGCCAATTAATAACCAAAGGGAACTTAGCGCATTGACCTGGTTTCGAACCCAGGACCTCCTGGTTATGAGAGGATGCATGAGGACGGGTGATAATGATCAGTGGCGGATCCAGGGGGGCGGGGGGCCCGGCCCCCGCCCGGCCCCCCCCCCCTTGAGAAAAAAATCATGTAAAATCACGTGATTTTTACCTTTTTTGGGGGTTGGGCCCCCCCCCCCCCTGGCGCACAAGGGGGGGGGGGTGCAAATTAAACTTTTTTTGAGGATCAAAAAAAAAAATGTACGCACTACCCCCCCCCCCCCCCCCCCCCCCCCCCCCCCCTGATCGAATTTTTGGCCGGCGCGTTTTTCATATTTTCGGGAGCAAAAAAAAATTGCTCTGTACCACACCCCCCCCCACCCCACCACACCCCCCCCCCCCCCACCACTGAGCGACTTTTCGGCCGGCGCGATTTTCAAATTTTTGGGAGCAAAAAAAAAAAAGTTGGGCCCCCTCCCCTAAGAAATTCTGGATCCGCGCCTGATAATGATGGTGTGAGTGGTGATGATGATGTGCTGTTGGGCTATTGTCGATCCAGTGGATAAATCTTCTGTGAACCATAATTAAATTCCCTGTCGAACCCCTCTCGCAGCAGTAATGTCCTTTGGCAAGACAGGGAGGGGGTGGGAGAATTATCTTTGATTTACATAAAGACATCGAAACGAGCATACAAAATTTGAAGTGGTGCCAAAAGACCATGTAATCAATATTTTCTACCAATACTACATAGGTTTTGTTCGACTGACAATTTATCCAGCATAATAATTTGATCTTATTAGAGGTGCCGCTCTCGGGGGAAGGCACAGTGTCACCACACTTTTGCAAATAAAGTCAAAAAGTGCCCTTTTTGCACCTAGGAGAAGTGCCCCTTTCTTTCAAATAAATAGGCCTACCCTTTTCCACTTTTTCATAATTATTTTCACCACTGATAAAATGTCCCCTTTTATTTTTGAATAGTGCTAATTTCATTTTAAAACATGCCCCTTTTACTTTTTAAAAACTGCCCTTTTTTCTTCGGTTCTAGGACAATTACCCCCTGGAAAATCATCCCCGGTCGATTACTAGCGGGTCAATTACCCCCAAGGACAACCACCTCCTGAGGACAATTACACCATAGGAAGATTACCCCCCCCCCCCTTCACCTCTGATAAGTGCTCATATCTAAAATCTGATATGTGCCCCTTTTACTTTGACAATTGTCCATTTTCCTTTGTAATAAGTGCATTTTCCCGTATAAGAAGTGCCCCTTTTCATCTCTGATGAGTGCCCCTGTGTAGGTAAAAGAAATGTTCTTTTTTGTTTAGTTTTGGAGAGCACCCCTTTTACTTTGACAGTCTGCCCTTATTCCTTTTTCAATAAGTGCCCTTTTCTCTTCGGATAAGTGCACATTTCCCCTAATTTTCATGCCGCTTTTCACCTCTGTAAAAGTGCCCATTTCAGATTATGATAAGTTCTCCTTGCTACTTTTGAAGTCGTTGTTCTGTGATAAGTGATAAGTGTCCATATTTAACTATGCTTATCTCTAGTGCGCTTACAAATTGTGCCTTTTTGTGATCATTTAAAGTGCCATATATCTAGATATATCTAGTTTGAAAGAATCGGAGTTGCTTTGTGTAATAACTATGAATCTTTTTCCAGCACTATTATGAAAGAAATAGGAGCCGTGAGGGGGCAGGGGCACAATGCCCCAAAAGTACAAACTGTGCCCCTTTAATAAATAATATAATCGTGCTTTTCAAATCTATCAAAAGTCCCTTTTCCAGCCCAAGGTAATTAATCAATTGTGCTTTGTTCAAGAATATAAAGGTTTAGACGATTGAAACTCAGGGCAGCTGCATTTACATTACCAAATGTCATTCATGGAAGAAAAAATGCATGCCATGATAAAATGTTGTTATCACTCCTAATCTTCCCATAAACAACTGATTTCTTGAAGCCTCCCAAACATGTGCCCCTAATTTAAAGCGACTGAGAGCAATTTTTCTCAAATTTCTACCAATAACTCGCCAGCTATAAATAAGCTCGCTTGCATACTTAATGAGTTTATCTCATTAAGTCTGAGCATGTTGACGGTCTTGTTCATTCTTTCATTGTGAGATTGTGGTTAAAACCACATTAACATCGGCTATTTCTTCTGAGAACAAATCAGATACAACGTGACCTCAAAAATATTCAACCATCACACATAACAGAAAAAAATTGTGCAGTATTTGAAATATCCCTGATTATGTATTAATTACAATTTAGGAGAAAAGCAATGTTTACACATTTTTATTTTTGCGATGAGGTTATCCTTTTCCATTAAGTCCTTTTGTTGGTGCTCCCCTCCCCCCCCCCCGGACTAAACCTAGCCCATTCTTGTACTTGGTACTAATTGGTTGTAATTGTTCCTCCAAAAGATTCCTAGTGGAATTTAAACTGGAGGTCGTGGTGGCAAAGGGTGGACTTAAGGAGATTTCAGAAGTGTTACTTTAAACTTTGCTGAGTCAGTCAGGGATACTAATCTAATCAGTTGTGCGTGGAAAAAATGAGTTTATAGTACATCTACTATCTGGTTGATGGTATTTCAAACTTAAGGAGATCCAGAAGTGCTACTTTAAACTTAGCTGAGTGCTACTTTAAACTTTGTATCCAGTATTCCAAGTTAGGGTGTTATTTATGGATGGAAAAGTTCATGTCGCATCCGGCATCCGTAGGCCCGTAGGTCGTCATCTCCCAAAATATTGTGCAATAGCGAAAACCAAAAAAGTAGGCGTGGTTGAATGCAGGTTGCGGTTTCCGAGATTTTCCTTTTGCACGCATATTTATATAATATTGACTGGCCTTGAGGGGTATATCAGAAATATTGACCAAGCTCAGATCATATTGCCCCGAGTCGAAAGACGAGGGCAATATGGTCTTAGCGCGGTCAATATTTCTGATATCCCCCGAAAGTAAAGGCAGTCAATATTTTTATTGTTATCCAAATCAGACATCTAGAGCAAATACAGAAATCCACCATGACAATCTCAAGAACTGAACAAACTTTTTCAAACCAGCACTGTGCATCCAGTGCTTGAATTTGATTTCGATACACTGCAAATAGTGTGCATTTGGTGTGATTATTACGTCACAATAGATTGCGCGCAAGGTTCTCGTACGCATAATAGATGCGATATGCGAGACCGTGGAAAATACCAAGGTATATTTTCACTCGTCTCTACACGCAAAGTCAATACGCGCAGGGAGACCAAGGAAAATACAAAGAATATACCCCTCCGTTCCCACTGCTAGTGAAAACTAGGGCAATACGGTTTTGTAAATGACCAGCTCAGATGTCTGATACGGGTAATAATATATATTACGTATCGCGCGACGCGACGCTCCGACATACAAACAACGAGCAACGAACGAGTGAGGAACATACTGCAATTATTCGTTGACTTCGCTTTGGGACATTACAGACGGTTATGGCAGCAACATTCCAGCCGGGCACTGCTGGCATTGCAGCATCACAAATTGAAATTTCAGTTTCGTGCAGGTAGGAATTCGTGATAATTAATTTTCCATCTTGGGCATGATCTTGAACCAAGAACTAGAGACAAATCATTGTGGGTGCCCCATGCATGTAAATACGCGTCAGTAGTTGATTGAGGCAATGCAATGCGGATATCCGATTCCACAAATCACTTTCATTAGACTTAGAGTTGTTATAATTAATACAAGTATGAGGTGAGGCAAACTGGAATTTTGAAATTAAGTGCTCCTCAAATAAAGTAAACTAATGATTTCTGACACAAGTTTAAAAACACTGCACTGGTGAATTTGTCTAACTTGTCCAGTTGTTTCATTTGTTTTTTCCATGAAATGATGCAGAAATCTTCTGGACAAAGATGTTTTGTCAAAGTCTGATCCAAGTGAGTATCTACAATTTCACATATATTTCAATTATTATACACACAAGCGTTGCTATGATAACAACAGTTATTGATAAAGATATGAATCTCTTTTATTTATGATATATGGTCAAGTGAAATTGCCTAGTAAAAATGAAATGAAGTAATGAGTATGGTAAGGGAAAAGTTTTCAGCCACATTTGAATCAAACTTACAATGCAATCATTTATATATACTTTGGGAATTATATGTTCTTACGTTGTAGTCTATGTTATTGTTTAAATGTTACATCAATGTTATCTGTGTAAATGAATTGTTTATTATTTGTTTTTGTGTCCTTCACAGTGTGTGTACTCTATACCACTCAGCTGGGGTCCAAACAGTATTATGAGGTAATTAAAATATGTTATTATTTTGTTTTTCTTAAGAATAATGGACTTAGAATAGATAAGCTCATATTTATTTGTATTTATTTATGTCTTTTTATTATGAAATGAGGAAAAAGAACCATGCAAAGGTAGATTTGATTATAATAATTCATAGATGCAGGTAAACATCTATGCAGGTAATCATAGATGCAGGTAATCCTCCTCGCTTGGTTCCTTACGGAACGTTGAGGAGTACTCCCGAAGAAGAAGAAACAAAATGAGCCAGCAAGAATAGGGTGTATGGTTACAAACAATACCGGTATATAAAATATACGGTATTGGATGATTTTATTTTACATGTACCTTTTTATAAATTTTTCTTGAGGTATTAATACTCCATGACAATATGATCTTGTATGCTGAAAAAGACAGGACATTTTAGATTTTATTTGTAGATTCATTCTGAATTTTTTTTTTTGAATTCTTCATGATTTGATCTTTTCTATTTTCTTTGTTCATCCAACAGTATGAAAGAACAGAACCGATCCAGAATACTCTCAATCCTGACTTCGTTCACAAATTTCACATGACCTATCACTTTGAAGAATGTCAAAGACTCAAATTTGAAGTGTAGGTTTTTTTTCTCCATTTATGTTTATCAGTAACATCTCATCTCTTCGGAGCCCTTATGTAAAGGCAATAAATTAGTTACATTGTCACAGGCGTAATGCTCTTGTGGCTCTAAAAGATACAGTCAAACCTGTCTATATCGACTGCCCAAGGGAAACACAAAAATGTGGTCTTTGTAGACAGGTGGTCACTGAAGCAGGTTTGACTGTATTTAATCAGAATAATCAAAAGCAATAACTGTACCGGTATGTATTTGCACTAAGATTTAAAAATTATCTTAAAATAGCCAGTAAATTTCACTTAGCCAAGATTTAATGGTACCTTTGTTATTATCGGCAAAGAAGATGAAGTATTTATTCTGAAAATGTTTTTTGCTTATCTCAATTTGCTTTTCTTCCAGATATGACGTAGATTCTCCAAAGTCGAAACTTGATGCTCATGTAAGGAATATATATTTTTATTATCTTTTTAACATGAATATTATATTATTGTATGGTAATGATGAGCTATTGGGTATCATTTGAATTAATTATATTATCACAGACATCATTTATTGTTGTTTTTTATGTGTATTTTTTGTTGTGGGAGTCTGTGAGAAATGGTGTTTTTAAAAAATCCACATTGATTTACAGCAGGACTTCTTGTTAAACTTACTCTGATTTTGTATCTATTGGATCATCAGGATTTCCTGGGAAAGCTTGAAATGACTTTGGGTGAAATCCTTGGCTCAGCAAACAACAAGGTTGAGAGGAAGCTGATGTGAGTATAGTTTAAAAAAATAAAATGGTGTATGTTTGAAGGTTAAACTTATGATCTCCGTACAAAATATTACTATCGATGCCTTCTTTAATTAGACAAGGTTTTTATGTAGGTCTACAATCTCATGTTGCAAGGAAGTATATACATAAATCAGTTAAATGCACACAAAATGAACACACAAAGGATTCAATGTGAAGTTGAATATAAAATGCATAGTTTCCAGTACAAATGAAAGAGATTAGATTGTGCATAAATTATGATGTTAGTAATGATAACAATAATGATGATAATGACATTTTGGTCTTAAACTATTTTAACCTCAGGGGAAATTTATGTCATAAAACATTCATTTTAATTGGTTTTATGCTACCAGTACGTATTCTCAGGTTTAACCATATACAGATAGATGTAAATTATAAAACTGGTGTTTGAAAACTTAAAACTTAGTCAATGAAACTGTCACTCATCATTTGAGGGTTGGATACCGTGCAAACTTTGGGTAACCCATAGACTACTGAATTCTCTTATTCCATAGGCTTAATAAAGGGCCCACTCGGTTCCAGTAGGCAATGGGTTCAGATTTCATGTATTTAATATAATAAACTTTTTAATTCATTGATATCTTTCGCCAGATATCCAAACAATCAACCATGTGGAAGTATCATCATATCGGCAGAAGAAGTCAGTGACTGCAAAGTAAGTGATTTAATTATGGTAACGGTATGATCGCTAATTCTGGTTTTGCCTCTTAAATGAGGTGAATACATGTATGTACATTCTGTATTTTCCTGTAATTTCTTGTGAAAATTAAATATTTCACATGTTCTTTCTTTCCCTAGACACTGTTTCACAAAACTGCCATTAGTGCAAGTTCACAGACATTTTTTTGATAAGCCTGTTAAATTTGATACATATGTTTTAGTGAGATGTCAATGGATTTGTACTTGTGACAGTATTGTGAGACACTGCCCTGGCTATCTGTGTAACCATGATGCTTTAAATCATTCTTTTTTTCTTATAAAATGTAGAATAATACCTTTATTTGAAGAACTAAATGGGAATATAAAAAGAATTGATGGGTTATCATGCTTTGTTTATCTTGTCATTTTGTCTCACCATCATTCACCAAGATATGCAAATTTGCGGCAATATAGACATGTTTGACATTAATCCACTGAGTGGCTTGTTCTTATTTTTGTTTCTATCAGGATGAAACGCAGCTTCGCTTCAGAGGAAGGAAACTGGACAAGAAGGATTTCTTTGGCAAATCAGATCCTTACTTGGTATTCTACAAATGCAATGAGGACATGAGGCAAGTTGACCCTGTAGCTCAAACAACGTAACAAATCAAATGTAGAAGTTGCAAGGCACATTGACTGCACACCTTTCCGCTGTAGTATGACTGGACTTATTCCATTTATTCATGATGATACTAGTTGGCAAATGAGTATTTTGATCAACAGTAGAAAAACAGAAGCAAATTTTCCTCATTTTCTTAAAATTCATCTAAGAGAAGACTTATGCAAGATATATTAATCTGTGTTTGCCACTCTCCACCCAGGTGTAGTAAATTGGTACCAGGTAGAACGAAATGATATATATATATATATTATTCATTGATTATTGCTATTATGATTATTATTATTATCATTATTGTTATCAATATTATATAACTATTATTAATATCATTATTATTATTATTATTATTATGAACTTGTGTGTTTCAATTCTACAAAGGGCTCTGTAGATTATTCCAGTCTAATTATTTTACATTTTTCTTTTATGTTGTAGTTTTACAATCTGCCACAAGACAGAAGTGATCAAGAACACTCTAGACCCAATATGGAAACCTGTCTCACTCATGGTTAGAGTTCTTTGTAATGGTGACCTTGATAGAACCATTAAGGTTGAATGCTATGACTGGGATAGTGATGGAAGGTATGTAATTTATACTGCACGTCTGCACCAATATTTGTTTAAATTATTTGAAGTAACACGCTCTGTAAATTTCAAGCATATATATTTGCCTAGTGCAAACTGTTGAATATAAGGGTGCATTCTATCAACACTTTTTCACCCTAGAATCACGGTTTTTAAAGACGTTTTTGTTTTTTCCTTCTATCACCTTTTCTTATGTAATTCTTTGTTTTCATCATTCTATCATTATTTCCTACCATTCCTTATGTTATTCCTTGCTTTTTCATCTTTCATCTTCTCTTCTATTTTTACGTTATCTATTTCTTATCAATTTTTCTTTCTGTCATTCCTGACATTCTTTGTTTCTTCCTTCTTTCACCTTCTCTTATGTTATTCTTTGTTTTAATCATTATATCACTTTCTCTTTCTGTATTTCCTTATGTTATTCTTTGTTTCTTCCTTGTATCACCTTCTCTTATGTTATTCTTGTTTAAATCATTCTATCACTTTCTCTTTCTGTCTTTCCTTATGTTATTCTTTGTTTCTTCCTTGTATCACCTTCTCTTATGTTATTCTTTGTTTCAATCATTCTATCACTTTCTCTTATGTTAATCTTTGTTTTAATCATTCCATCACTTTCTCTTTCTGTCCTTCCTTATGTTGATTCTTTGTTTCTTTCGTCTATCACCTTATGTTTTTCTTTGTTTTAATCATTCTATCACTTTATCTTATGTTAATCTTTGTTTTAATCATTCTATCACTTTCTCTTTCTGTCCTTCCTTATGTTGATTCTTTGTTTCTTCCTTCTATCACCTTCTCTTATGTTATTCTTTGTTTCAATCATTCTATCACTTTATCTTATGTTATTCTTGTTTTAACCATTCTATCACTTTCTCTTTCTGTCTTTCCTTATGTTATTCTTTGTTTCTTCCTTGTATCACCTTCTCTTATGTTATTCTTTGTTTCAATCATTCTATCACTTTCTCTTATGTTAATCTTTGTTTTAATCATTCCATCACTTTCTCTTTCTGTCCTTCCTTATGTTGATTCTTTGTTTCTTTCGTCTATCACCTAATGTTTTTCTTTGTTTTAATCATTCTATCACTTTATCTTATGTTAATCTTTGTTTTAATCATTCTATCACTTTCTCTTTCTGTCCTTCCTTATGTTGATTCTTTGTTTCTTCCTTCTATCACCTTCTCTTATGTTATTCTTTGTTTCAATCATTCTATCACTTTATCTTATGTTAATCTTTGTTTTAATCATTCTATCACTTTCTCTTTCTGTCCTTCCTTATGTTGATTCTTTGTTTCTTCCTTCTATCACCTTCTCTTATGTTATTCTTTGTTTCAATCATTCTATCACTTTATCTTATGTTATTCTTGTTTTAACCATTCTATCACTTTCTCTTTCTGTCTTTCCTTATGTTATTCTTTGTTTCTTCCTTGTATCACCTTCTCTTATGTTATTCTTGTTTTAATCATTCTATCACTTTCTCTTTCTGCCTTTCCTTATGTTATTCTTTGTTTCTTCCTTGTATCACCTTCTCTTATGTTATTCTTTGTTTCAATCATTCTATCACTTTATCTTATGTTATTCTTGTTTTAATCATTCTATCACTTTCTCTTTCTGTCTTTCCTTATGTTATTCTTTGTTTCTTCCTTGTATCACCTTCTCTTATGTTATTCTTTGTTTTAATCATTCTATCACTTTCTCTTTCTGTCTTTCCTTATGTTATTCTTTGTTTCTTCCTTGTATCACCTTCTCTTATGTTATTCTTTGTTTCAATCATTCTATCACTTTCTCTTTCTGTCCTTCCTTATGTTATTCTTTGTTTCTTTCGTCTACACCTTCTCTTTCTGTCTTTCCTTATGTTATTCTTTGTTTCTTCCTTCTATCACCTTATGTTATTCTTTGTTTTAATCATTCTATCACCTTCTCTTATGTTATTCTTTGTTTTAATCATTCTATCACTTTCTCTTTCTGGCCTTCCTTAGATTATTCTTTGTTTCTTCCTTGTATCACCTTCTCTTATGTTATTCTTTGTTTTAATCATTCTATCACTTTCTCTTTCTGGCCTTCATTATGTCATTCTTTGTTTCTTTCTTCTATCACCTTTTCTTTCTGTCTTTCATTATGTTTTTCTTTGTTTATATAATTCTATCACTTTCTCTTAATTAAAGTGACTCGGTGACATTGTTGAAGGTTGATGAAAAAAATTGCTTAATTTTTGTATAAAATGTTACTTACTATATTCCTTCTACTATACTAACCCTCTGACGTGCAAAAATTCCTGAACAAATTCTCAAACCACAAAGATATCTATGGTTTTCTTTGAAGGCGTCTATGTGAGGCACCCTCTAACAGTGATTAACAGTAAATTCTCCCAACCATTTTTGAATTTTCCCAACCGTTTTTCCATGAGAAAAATGCATAAAACAGGCTATAAAAATCTGTGAACACTTAACTGTCTGGAATGGAATGTAGAGCCATTTTATTCCTTTGTGACGATTTACATTCACCAAAAATGTAATTAAATTGTCCTTGTCTTGATGCTGAACAGGCTTTGACAAGTAGCAGAAAAGAAGTAGAATAATATAGTTGGGAGAATTAAGGAATCGATCAGATCAGTTTTTCCCAATTTGTACCATGAATAATGATCCGTTTTCACTCAAATTTTCAGATTATCTTTAATTGTACATCTAGCATTGAATTCACTACCTTAGCACCACTATCTCTCATCTGAACAATGTTACAAAGTCCCTTTAAGATTACGGCGATCTTCAAATACCATAATTGTACTCTTTGTAAAGAAAAAAGATACAGTAAAGTAAGAATTTCCAGACAGAGAACAATAAAAAGAGGAGTCAGTCTGGTGGAATATGATTATAAAACAAATAACGAGTGAACAAATATTTAGTTTTGTCTTCGATTTCCGTAGCGTAACGAAGCGAACGCAGTTAATTGTATATTATTGCAATCTATGCTCAAAACAGCAGCCACAGTCGGCCATAAACAATGCCAGAAAGCGCGTGCCGAAGTTGGGCAGTGGCTGGGCTCGAAATGAGCTAGAATCAGAGTTGATGACAAATCGCTTGAATGCTCTCCCGCAGTAACCGTGTTTTGTAACGGCGTTTTGATTCGTGATTCATGATTGTGATTCTAGCTTCAAAAAATCGCTTGAACATACCCCTAAGGCTGATATAGGCAATTTAATAAATGAAACAAAATTACCGGTAGTCATCAATATAACATGAATTCATATTTTGATTAGTTTATGAACTCATGCTAAATACATGAAACGTATGATAGTGAATGAGAAATGAGAAAGGATGATGTGGTATTGTTGAAGACATTCATTTTTAAATTATTCTATATTCATGAAGTGATATATCACATCAGTTCCAATCTGTATCCCTGTACCGATGTTTGAAAGTAGGCTGTTCAACTTTACAATTTGACTCACAGAAAATAACAATCATTTTCATCAAAACTAATGATATTCATGATAATACTCATCGGATACTATGAAGACTTGGCTAGTTGAATCTAATTATGAAATATTTTGCTTTGTCTTAATCTATTTGGCATTTATACATGCAATATGAATTTTTATTTTTATTTTTTAATTTTAACAGTCACGACCTTATAGGAGAGTTCAAAACAAACATGAGGGAGTTATCTAGTGGAAGAGGAACATTTGATGTAAGTTTATCAGGAAATTCAAGAAGTGTACTGTATGAAAGGTTTATGAAAACTCAGGTTATGAACCAAATATATAAGTTTAAAAATTACCATGTATCACAATATACAATGGATTTTATTCCGTCAAAACTTTGGTAAATGTATTGTGTTCAGCAAATATTATGCTGCGCCTCTTACTACCTGCTGTACGTCATTGAGAATTGCTTAACAGTACAATACTCCTTTGTAATTTCCACAACATGACAAAATTCAAGAAAGTCATGATGACACATTTGTATATTTATAGAAAAACAGGATACCTTGTTCCCCTTCTTCCTTTACTCACTTGTTGTTTTTGTGTTCTAATTCTTTGTGCAGGTCATCAATCCCAAGAAAGCCAAGAAAAAGAAAAGCTACAAGAACTCTGGCACGATTGAACTGTTAAGTTGTGCCATTCAGAAGAGAGCAAGTTTCCTCGACTTCATTACAGGAGGGATGCAAGTGAATTTCACTGTGGCGATAGACTTCACTGCATCAAACGGTAGGTAGAGAGTGATAATAATAATAATAATAGGTCCATTTATATAGCGCAGCCACTATATGAATATACTATACTACGCTTAATACAAAGTATCATATTATTACTCCGGCTGTAGCTGAGCTGCCATAAGAAGGCGCTAAAGCATTAAAGAAATTTCTTCCTATGGGGTACCCATTAACTTCGCCTGGGTGGAGAGTGGCAAATGTAGATTAATATCTAGACATTAGTACTGCGGTGGGGCTCAAACTGCAAACCATGTGATCCACAGTCCGGTGACATATCCACTCAAGATAGGATTTTTGTGTGTGTGTGATTTGACACATATTCCAGTGAAATGCAATGTGTGCTTTATTTTTATTGAAGATATAGAGTAAACGTTAGCATCAAGTTGGGTTTTGGTTAGGTTCATTGTTAGGGTTAGGTCTTGGGTTTAAAGTTCGGAATCTTGTTATTGCAAGAAATTGACAGAGCATTTGTAAGAGGTGCATGTGTCAAAATGACATATTTAACTTTATAATGTTCCAAATCCAAAACATGAATTTTTTCACATTCGTATTACCATTACTGATGAGATAACTATTTTACTATTAGCATTGCTTTTACTGTTAATATGATTAATAATATAACTGTTACTATTTCTGTTAATATTAGCAAGACCATTGCTATAACCATTACCATTACTTTTACTATACCATTACCATTACCCTTTACTATTACCTTTTACCATTACGATTACCATAACCTATCACTATTACCCATTGCAAATAGCATCACCCATTTACCAATTGCCATTACCAATTACAACACACCGTTTACCAATACCATTACTATTACCCATTTCAAACACTGTTATCCATTACCATTTACCCATTATGTTTATCAATAAACTTTGAAAAAATAGTGAAATGCAGTCCATATCGTATTCTAAATAAAATGGCTCCTTAGTAGGTATAAATCACTAGATTTTCTCTTCTGTCATTTCACAGGTAACCCAAGCCACGGGAACTCCCTGCATTACATCAACCCCTACAGTCCTAACCACTACGAACAAGCTATCATGTCGGTCGGAGAAATCATTCAAGATTATGACTCTGATAAACTCTTCCCGGTCCTAGGCTTTGGGGCTAAGATACCTCCGAATGGGCAGGTCTCACATGAATTTCCTGTGGTAAGTTCTCATCGTAGACTATCACTCCTGTCGACGGATAGTCACGTGAAGCCCCTCCTACCACCTATCCTCTCCTACCGGCCCTATAGTTCTCTTTAGAACTACAAGCTCAAGAAAAATTATCAACGGTCCTTCTCAGGACTACACACACTCAAGAAAGAAAGATTACCAACAGTCCTTTACAGGACTTTCCAATCCTCCCCCTCTCACATGGTGCACCCGCAAGCCTACTGTATATCTTCATCACCATGCAAGTCGATACTTATAAGCAGCATCTAGACTATCCCTAGGGAATTTTATATATTTGTTTTAGGAGTTCAATCTAGATCATCTTTTGTTGTTGTGGGATGGGACTATATGTGAAGTTAGATTTAATCAATCAACCCCAAGAAACAAGAAATCAAGTAAGATACATTGCAGATTATGAACCTTAATTAGTTCTTTAACCCAACATGCTAGGATGATAAAAAAAAGCTGCCATATTTACACAGCTGGGCTATGCATTCTAAAAGCTACAATCGATCAAAGTTACTGTGGGAAATGATTGGCTGAGGAGGATCAATTCATTAATTTGACCTAGCAATTATTTGTACATTCTTGCTTTGCAGGCACTCTTTCTTTATTCAGCCCTGTCTTGAATTTTTCTTTAGAATTAAAAAAAAATGAATTTAGTGAATGAATCTTTTTATAAATAGTTTTTTTTTAAATACATTTATGACAGACTTTCAACTCCCAGAACCCATTTGTAATGGGCCTGCCTGGAATCCTACAGGGGTACAAATCCTGCATCTCTCAGGTTCAGCTCTACGGTCCTACAAACTTTGCTCCAGTCATTAACCATGTATCAAGGTCAGTATTGCTCCAAGGGGGTGTTTCACAAAGATCCTAAGTCGAACTTAACTCCAAGTTGGACTTAAACTTTATTGGGAGCCATTTGTAGCCTTAAAATAAAATATATTCAAAAGTGCAAATTGAAGTATTTTAGATTATTTTGAATTCCACATCTAGAACATGAAATCTCCTTGATAATGGAAAATATGAATGATTTGAATCAACATTTTATGCCTTTTAAAATAACTTTTACAAAATATTTTCATAGATGCTAACAGCTTTCCATAATTGTTAAGTCCAACTTAGAGATAAGTTCAACCTACAATCTTTGTGAAACATCTCCCAGATAAAGAGTTTTTATACTTGTCAGGAGCAGTCGTGTCAGTTTAAATCCCTTCAACTATCAAAGGAATAGTTTACAGAAATCCTTGGTGACAAGAGCATTCCTTTGCTGTTGCTCCTTATCCATGAATTCTTTAACATTTTTGTTATGGAAAGGTATGAATATGGAAGAGGGAGAAGGGGTGTTTTCTTTTTATGTAAGAATTCTTTTTAAACAATAATTTATAAATATATCTCTGATATAGCAAGTGCTTAACATGTTTAATGTGGTCTATATCTTACAGGTTTGCCCAGCAGTATCCAGATGGTTCCAATTATTTCATTCTTCTTATCATCACTGATGGAGTCATATCAGATATGGAGATGACCAAGATGGCTGTTATTAGTGTAAGTCTTAAAATCTAAACTGTCCCATCTTTAGACACTCCGAAATACCTACCACCACCATCATCATATGTGATCAATATCCTCTAGTGATCAGAAGGGAAGTAGGAGGTAGAAATGTATAGTGTTTGGAGGTGAAGGAACAAAATATCCAACATTCCCCACCCCCTTCCAAATTTCGTTTCATTTGCTTGTAAATTCTATTGTGTGCCCAAATGAGTCCATGTAAAAAGGAGGGAGAAAACACATTCTTTCAATCAAAATTTCCAATCCCTGTGAAGATATTCAGTTTGGAGTGAAGGAAAGTTTGAGATACCTCAGTGAGACCGCCTCAGAATTTACTTTTGTATGTATTATAGGAGATAAAAAAGGAGATATAAAACTTTTGAAAAGCATAGGTGATTGAGAATAGTGATGCTCTCAAGTTGATCTTTTTGTTGCTAAAAGTCTCCCAATTGCCCCTTCTATATTATGCACTGTTTTTAATATCTTTCTGTCTATCTCTTTCTCTCTTTACATAGGCAAGCAAACTACCCATGTCCATCATCATTGTAGGAGTGGGGCCAGCAGAATTTGATGGTAAGCAGGTGCATCACCCTGATACACTTAATTGGTCATGGCAAGTTTTTTTGTGAACGCAAAGAGAGATTACAGAATATGCAAATGTTGAACCCTATATTAAAACACATGAATCACTTTTAGAATTTTCTATTTCTTCCTCAATTTGCACTTTTGTTGGTGACACGACATTTGCTCCTGCGACAATTGCTCCGGGCTTTATTTCGTCTAAGATGTAGGGTAAGGGTTAGGGTTTCAATAGGGTTTTATGTTAGGTTTAGGGTTAGGTTTAGGGTAGGGTATAGTGTTGAATCCAGGGTTGAAGTTAGCCATTCGATTAGTGTATGAAATTTACAGCGGAGCAATTGTCGCCGGAGCAAATGTCATGGAATCCTTTTGTTATCACAGCTATTTATATCATATGTGGCTAATGCATACTGTAATGACCGGCGAGAGCTTGATATCATGTGCTGTGTTCACTTGAAGTAAACTTGATTAAAAAACGTAAAGGTCTTAACCCATTGACCACTAGAACTTGATGGCTCATGTAAGCCTATGAGAGCAAGAGAATTCAGAATTCAACTGGTTAATAGACTAGAGAGTGACACACACCTGTAGGTATACCAGCAGTTGACAAAAGTGATGCATATTTTAACTAACACAATGGATTTAAAATTAGCCAATTATTTCTTTACAGGGGAAATTTAGGAGAGATCTTTATGATGTTTTTATTTTTTCCTTCAAAACAGCAATGGAAGAGTTAGATGCCGACAAGCAAGCTTTATCATTCCGAGGTCAGACGGCTCAGAGGGACATTGTGCAGGTAATGAGTGTGCTATCCTCATTGATTTTAGGATCAACAACCCCCCTGAAACAATCCCCCTCCCCCCCCCCCCCTCCACGAACAACTATCCACTAAAGATAATTACTCCACCCCCCCAACAGTTGCCCCTAACAAGTACCCCTGCTGTCAGTGGACTGTTACAGGGGTAATCAGGATAGTTGTTTGATGGGTAATTGTTCTTAGAGGGTATAGTTGACCTAAGGAGTAGTTGCCAAATTACTTTGTATAATTCTAATGCTGTAGCAGTCAGGAGACAATTTACAAGTTCAGGCGTAGTGTATTTAACCATAAAAAGGAGCTCTTCTATGCCTCTTTTGATATGTAATATCCTCCTTCTAAAATCTAACTTGTCCATTTCAATTTTTAACTTAAAAAGAAAATATTGAGAATTGTCTGTACTTTTGCTGGAAAGAGGTACTGTTCATTTTGTTTGTAAGGTTGGAATGCAGTCAGTTTTCCTTCTTGTTTTATAAATTTAAATAAGTGACTAAACATTTATACAATTGCAAGATTATGTGCTGAAATATTATTGTATTTTGACATCATTGGTTTGTATTATCTTTAGAGGTTAACATTTGCACATCTCTTTCTGCACTTAATATGACCTTCCAAGTCACCTTTCACCTTGACTTTCCCTTCCCTTACATCCCCACCACTATGTCCAGTTTGTGCCTTTCCGTGACTACATCAGCAGTACCGGAGGGAACGTGGGTCTGAGTCAAGCCAGACTAGCCAAGGATGTCCTGGCTGAGGTTCCTGATCAGGTCCTAGGCTTCATGAAGGCCAGAGGAATCACCCCTGATAAGTTACCCAAACCTTCCCATCTTTCACAGGGTCAAGTGCCTTCTGCTCCACCAATCTAGTCTCTACATCGATCGCAGGTCAAAGGTTCATCGGTATTCATCTTGCCCGTTCAATTGCTGAAATCCACCTAAACCCGCAGTGCATTTATCACGGAGCATTAGGTCAATCCAGTACTCATACGCATTCCCTAATTGACTTGGATACATGGATATAAATGTATTAGTTAATTCTGCATAACTCAAAATCTCATACCGGTAAGTCAAATTTTTCCCAAAGACGAATTTTTTTAAACCAAACTATGCAAAACATGTATTATTTCCCTTCCTTAGTCAAATTTTGCTTAAGTCAAACTATTTTTTGCTGTCCCAACAGATTCAACTTATGTAGAGGTAACTGTATGTGCATAGCGTTCTTACACAGGTATTCCTTATGTAAGTGATGCATTGAAGGGACTATCAATGTTCAGTATTCATTGAAGGACAAATTTATGAATCACGTTGCTTGAATTTCATGTTAGCAAGCCAAGTGTATGGTATAAGTTGAAACATATTGCTGAAATAGACCTCTTGTTGGTCAATGTCACTGATATGATTTTGATATATAATGATAATGAATTCTCGATCAAGTCTGGACCAATTGTCGTCCAATAGCCTTAACATCACTCAAAGGGTCTTATTTATTGGAGGAGCTTGACTGATAGCCTATGCCTTTGAATATTTGGGAGAGGAAAAGTGAGTGTCTAAACATTCAGGTGAAGACTACTGCAAAGTCCATTCACTTAATACATGTATTCACACAACGAATATATATCTTTTTTGGGGTGATTTTCAGACATGTATTATAAGATGGGATGGGTTAAAGCCTTAATCTTGCTTATATCGTTAATATGCAAAAGAATATTAACCCTTGTTACAACAAGATGTTGTTTATATGTTAGGATGTATAGACCAATTGTCGGTTAGTTGGTTTAATTGGTTATACTAATATTGCTACTTGGTTTATAACTTTAGTTTTTCATGTTTGATAGGTGTTAAATCGTTTTTGTTTTACCATGAATTGTTACATCTTGAATGATTTGTATTCGCAATTTAGTATTTGTTGGCTGAAAACGACCTGTAGTATTATCCCTAATCCCATACAAGTATGTAGAACCCTTTACCCTTGTATTCTATGAAAGCATTATGTACTGGCTACATGATTCAATTATAATTCCAATTGGCAAACAAACCATATAAAAGGTGTGTCTTTGCAATATATTCCTCAGGTAATTGTATCCTTTATGGACCATAGAGCACAATAGGAAACTCTTTGCACCCTACACTAATTGCACTTTATTAAAACATATTTTTTTGTGTGTATAATTTCAAAGCAATAATGATATGTCTTGCTTATCCTTATGAACATAACCCTCCCCCCTTTCTCAAATGGAACATGTAACTGAAATTAAGATTATGATATCTCTGTTCTACTTGAATGATAGCATCGCAGAAGAATGAAATGAATGTTCATACAGGCATGGTCCATGATACATCTAATGTTAGGTGGAAGAATGAAGAAGGACAGTGGATTTTTATACAGCATTCAATCTTTTTTTCTCCCTCCGTATGTTTTGGTATGGTTTTGATCTATGACAGAATATATCATATATTTTTTTAAGCTATTTGTTTAACATTTCTGCATTGCCATGTTTTGATTCAAATCTTTCAAACCTTATATAATTTGTATTTATGGATACAATCTTCTTAGTGTGGTACATTGTACTATGAGATGGGTTAATGATAACCAGTCATGTGGAACCGTAAGACTTGATAAATATCAAATTGGCAAGTGATATGATTGTCAATTTATGTTGTTTATGGGTGTCAGTTCTACTTAAAAGTTATTGGCTATTATATATATTATGAGATAATGACGTGGATCCTAATCAAATGATTGGTTGAAAGCGTACACGTGACCAGGCATTTATTTTGCCTAAGGCGTAATTTGGATAATGACCGGTCATTATCAAATTCTAATGACTGGTCATTAGTAAAATTAGGTTATAAAACATCATTTTAAACAACAAATAAAACATAATCTTATAAAACCTTGTGTGGGTCATTCTTACTAATGCCCTCACTGCTGTGTATTATTTGTATACAGTCGAACCTCCTTTAGCAACCACTTGTATAGATCAGTCTTTATATTTGGGTTTCACTGTATGTCATTTGTATAGTAGAAGTATTATGTATATACTTATGAATAGATACATGTTATTAGATATATGAAGTACTCTTTCCTTTCAGTACTTGTAAAGTGGAACATATAAACAAAAATATATATGAATATGAATTATAGATATATTACATTTTTATCTTAATATGACAGGGATATTGAAATTCAGAGAAAAATAGTCGGTACTTCGGACTTTCTTATAGAAAAATTATATATCATATGTATGATTGTAACAGTTGGTTTGTCAGTAGTGTCTTTGCATTTCAATCAATAATTCTATAATAAATTCATGTCTTTGCTTTGATATGAAGTTTTTATCTTAACAATTTCTGATGTACATAACAAAAACGTTTATATTACATTCATGTATAAATATTTTGGATTATGAGATGAAAATATAAGGTGAAGCTTGGGATTCTAACGAAACACTAAACTCTGCCTTTTGCTACTATAGCCTATACCTATGTGTATTTCAAAGAACACTTTCCCAGCCATTTCACTGTTTTTGTTTGATATAATACTAAATGAAAAGCAAACATTGTTTGATGGCTTTCATACTGAATTTGCAAGAGGTTACTTTCCTCTGTACAAGGATGATGTTGTGCCTAGTATGCAGAAATTCAGAGCCCTTGTGCTCTATAATATTCTATTACAACATAGTGTGCCCTAGTTTTCATTTAAGTCATTCTAATCAATTATTGTTTACCGTGGACAAAATCAGAATTGAGATAAACTTTTTTGGGGGAGGACTTTTACAAAACGTGTCTACCTGAAAATCACACTTGAAATTTGTTTATTCTTTGAAACACATGTTGCATGTTCTGCTTTTATGTCTTACTGATCATGCTGCCTCTTTAATATATCAATGTGTCTTCTTTCTAATAAAAAACTATGTTCTTTCTGATTTAAGTTATATGTGTATTAAATAAATGTATTTATCAGGAACAGTAAATTATTGCTTATATGGGAATCAAATAGTTTTTCACTGTTCACAGACAAATTAATGTATTTTATCATGGGTTATATTTAAACAAATTAAAACAAATCTTGAAATATGCTTGGAAGACAGTAAATCAGTTATGTTTTGTGTTATACAGCAGGGTGATTTAGTCTTTTTAAAGAAAATGTTAAAATGCATTTACGTATTTGATATGTAATGAGAATAATGATCAAATATAAACAGTGGCTTAATTAGGATTGACAATGCAGCGAAGCTATTCTCGCTACCGCAACTACGTTTTTGGGTCATAGAGGGCAGCACCAGCCAGTGGTATATTTGGTCGAGAACAGCTGGAATGTCTGATAGAAATTGTAGTTTTGGAACCAATAACTGTGATCAACAGATTATGATGGTGCCTATATATGTAGATCTCCTTTAAAATCATCGGGGTAATTCATGAAACCTGAACAAATAAGGAATTAGTTGGCATTGCTGTTCTATGGTAGCAGGAAGAAACTTATTGGCAGTAGGGTCAATCAAGCTTTTGTTAGTTTTGTAGAGATAGGTACTTCCTCTTATTGCATAACCATATATCAGTTTTAGTCTCGATTTAAAGATAAAGTTGAGTTCTGGTCATGCGATTGCATTGTGAAAGAAACAGTGTGGAATTGATCGCAACAATTTGATCATGTATTGGTGTGTACTGCAAGGTTCTGGAGTCATCAAAATGATAAGAAATTTGGCCCAGTCTTAATTAGTAAAGAATTCAGGCACTGTACACAGAAAGATGTATATGGGAATAAAACATGTGGCATAAAAACGGGCCTCATTTTTAAGCTGTTACTTGTCATATTTAGAATATGAAGGCATTTGAAGAGCCATATGCTTTTCAAGGAACTTTTTTTATCTGATGCTCTTCCACACTTTCATGATAACAATAATGATAACACTCACAGATTATTTGTCACCTCTCCCCAGAACTCAACTTTCTCTTTAATCTAGCATTCCTCTAAATGATAGCATTTCAGTCAGGTTTCTTCTTGATTCAGACTATGTTTAGGTTTAAGATATTGAATCGGTTGTTTGGCATTAATTAGCGCTGACAATTTTTGCTTCATCATTATTGTTTTTGGTTATATATAGATGTATTAGTCTAGGTTTAGGTTTAGGTGTAATGTTTTAGAGTTTAAGTTAGAAACTGTAGAGCGATTGTTGCTAGAGTTTGTGTCAATTACTGTTCTGTTTTGTAAATCATACAACTTTCTTTATATTTATTGAGATGTTCATATATCATCAATTTATTTTGTTATATTCTATCGATCATTAAATGCAAACATTTTCTATTAATCTTGATTTCTTTGAACTTCATGCTTGTCTGTCATGTTGGATGTGATATTCTAATGTAGGTACTTCTTTATAAAGATGTTGAAAGAGTTGGAACAACTGATATACATTTCTTTTTTTGGGGGGGGGGGGGGGGAGGAGGGGGATACAAGTTTACTTGCATGAGCTTTTATTTTAAAAAGTGACCATCCTTTCAGCTGCAATGTGTAGTACAATTTATGAATGAAGAGCAAATCTAATACTATTTTGTCAACTACAGAAATAAAGGGATGATACAATACCTCATGTTTCATTGACAAGTTATATCGAGAGCTTTTCGTCTTTATTTAAATAAAAACATCACATATACACAAAATTATAGTGGCTATGATTAAATAAGCTTGTGTACACTGAAGTTAAAAATGTTAAATTTTTTCCAATAATGATTACTGGATCATACACATGAAAGATTCCTTGATTTTATCAATAATATCTTGTCATTATCAATATGAGAAAAATGTTTTGCCATATAAATTCCACTGTGGGTATAATCTTTAGTTTGTTTAATAATAACTTTGGAGTGACTGTTTGTAATAAGACCGATCGAGCCAACAGCATAATATTTATTATCTCTTGAATATATGATGTTGAAGTCTGAAATTTTCCATTCTGTGGTCATTAGGCTGATCTGAGTCATCGTTTGAGTGCGTCAATGTATGATGCGGTCAAAATTATCTCTCGATGCGGTGTACGTATTTGTATAGTGGGATTACCATACGGACAGTATTGCGATATCTAGAGCGGAGATGGGCGTGGCTTCTTGTAATCAGTTGTGTTGACATATCATCAACACGCACACTCGACCGAACTATTCATTGCCTGCCGCTCTGTAAAATCCATTGGACTCTGCAAGATGGCGGGTACTGGTACGTTTCAACCGGGAACTGCTGGGGTAGCAGCATCACAAGTCGAGATTTCAGTGTCATGCAGGTATGGTTGAAATTTAGTCGGCGCTTTCTGCACCTCAAACAATCACTTCAATTTGTTCGGCCCCACATGCTATAAAATGTGTATAGTCTACGAGTACGATTGATACATGTCTGTAAAAAAAAAAAACACACACACACGCATAAATGACATATGGCCTAGCTACATGAGCAATCTATGCAGTCTGCTTAAAGGGGAAGTCCACCTTGGTAATAAGTTTGTTTTAATACAAAGAAGAAAATGAGAAGAACAGATCAGTGAGGCCGTAGGTTTGAGAAAAATCGGACAATACAGAAAGTTATAGTTTTTTTTAATCAAGGTCTAGGTCTATAACTTTTCATGAAATACTTCAAATCTGTGAGTCAAATTGGCAACAGCAACGCAGTCTCTAAATATAACAGCTAAGAGTCTTTGGATCCTGTGGATCATGTAGATCCTTTTAATGTATATACATTAATCATTTGTATGCTGGTCTGTTACACCTGCTGTTTATTAACATAGTTTTTGTTTTAAAATATTGATTAATTATTCAATGAAATATTATATTTACTTTGCCTTCAAACAGAAACCTCAAAGATAAAGATGTTCTTTCAAAATCAGATCCAAGTGAGTAAACTATATATGTTTCATTTTATATTTAATTATTGTTCTTTAAGTTGGGCTACTGTGTACAGAACCACTAACTTCATAAGTATGCATAAGTATGCAAATTCATGTGGTTTCTTCTGAATCTTCTCTTTCAATAACGGCAATGTTCACATTTGGGGGGTTGTTATTTTATTTGTTGCAAAAATTCATTAACACCTTTTCTCTATCTAGATGATTTTATAGAGACGTGAATTATTTATAATTTCAGCTTTTGTATTGTCATGCAGATAAAGCAGTATGCTATAAACTATGATGCTCTTTAGTGCTTTTGAGTAAGAAAATCTTTGTTTTCTGTTACAGTGTGTGTTCTCTACACCACACAGATGGGATCTAAACAATTCTATGAGGTAATTGTTTTTTGTTTGTTTGTTTGTTTGCACTTGATTTAAAAAGAAAAAAATATATCTTATTATTTATATAAACTATTGCAGTCCTCTTTGCAAGAAATTATGTTTAAATGCACATTAACTGCTTGGCACAGTGAAATATTTTCTCACAGTTACAGCCAGCAATGATTCTTTTTAATTGTTGCACTTTTCATTTTTCCTTTCCATCCTGAGAATTTCTTGGAGACTGTGACCACACTCTTAGTATTAGGTTTGATAATTACACATGAGTGCATTAATTAATCCTGTTATAATTATTGTTTATAAAGGGTGTCGTGTTATTCAGATATTTCCCTAGCTAGCTCATAATTCATATCACAATTTCTAAAGTAGTTTCAATTAATGCATGCAAAAAAAACAATTTTAATTCTGTAGTTATGCACAGTACCGAAAGTGAACAATTTGTAGATATCTGTTGTTAAAAGTAGTTTCTGTTTTAATAAAAAGCAGCAGATCCATGAGGGGGGAAATGTTTGAGGATTAAAAAAGCATTTTGATTTGTCTATCACATTTTTAGTTATAATTGTGTAAGTTAAAAAAAATACAAACGAGTGGAAAGAGGTTTAGCTTAGGAAAGCCAGCAAACAACTCTTAGGAAAATAAATATTCAAAAATTCAACAGCTAGTTCTTTATAATCATTCTTTTTCTTTTGGAAATCCAAAGTTTTTAGTCTTAAGTTTGGCAATAATTTTTGTTCATGTACTGTTTTTAGCCCATGTTTTTAGCCCTTGCATCTGTCATTATGATTAGATTGATTCTAATCATTAAATGTTCTCATTCATGTTATTATTGATTTGTAAATGCTTTGCAGTATGAAAGGACAGAACGAGTCAAAAACAACCTAAATCCTGATTTTGTTCAAAAATTCAACATGACCTACCTCTTTGAAGAGTGCCAAAGACTCAAATTTGAAGTGTAAGTCTCTCGTCCATCCTCCCGTCTTATTTGATTTATGAAAAGGAATTGAAGTATTTGCTATCATCTCATGTAATATCTACAGCGTAGTTTGTTTTATTACCTAATGTACCGTAGTTAGTTTTAGAGTGATAGTTTGGCTACAGCATCAAACTTGTTTGGAGAGTAATTTTTGTTTTTGATGGTGCCATATTATCTTGTAGACTTAGATAAGTGACCCCCCCCAAAAAAAAAAAAAAAAATAAATAAATTAAAAAAATAGTTTTTTTGTACTGTAGTGCTGTGGTATGAAATTGCACTGTCATCCATCATCCATCTATTCACTGTAGATCTTTTGATATAGCATTACTTTTGCATCTAAAAAATTATGCATAATTAGCTTTTTGCTGCTACCGTATTTTCATCCATCTAAAAGGTCAGTTGATTGCTTTCAATGTTTTCGTAGTCTGATACAAAAAGCATGGTCACATGATACCTTCCCATGATACAATATACCTTTGAGTTTCAGACTGCTAATTTTGGAGTCATCAAAGACATATGATACATGTTGAAAATGTTTCTTTTTGCAACTTCATTAGTTAGTTTGTAAGATATGTGCATAGAGATTTGCCGTCCTTATTTCATGTCTCAAGTTTTTCATGTATTAACTGGTATGTACTCTACATCTTTTTCCATTTTTCTTCGTTTAGGTACGACATAGACTCACCCACATCTGTTCTGGATGCACATGTAAGACACTTGAATTTTTCATGCACAAATGAAAAGGAAGGCATGAAAATCATCTTACGACTCACATTTATATATTAAATATAAGTACATTAACATGTCATAAACAAATAACTACAAATAACATGAATAACATAACAATGTAATATAATTTAGTCTCTCTTTTGAGAGCCAGAGGAATGCCAAACCCGTATTATTTGTACTCCCTTGGCTCTCAACAGATATTTACTTAAATATATTCTAGAAAATGTACATAACAACAATCAATGGCATATAAAAAGAACAACCCGTACAAAAAAATGTTCAATGGTATACCAATGGTATACCATTCGGAAGTACCACTGAAAATACCATACGCATACCATTCACAAACACCATTTAAATACCATTCGGATACCATTGAGATTACGCTCGCAACGTATGGGCACCATTCATCTACCAGTAAAATACCATCAACGTAATAATAATTTTTTGGATGCTCATTTGCATAATCACCAATGGTAGATGAATGGAACTTTTTACACCATTGAAATTTGAATATGAAATATGCAAATTTTGTACCATTAATCTACCATTGATTAAAGACCCTTTCCAATCAAGAAACAGTACTGTTTGGATGGGAAAATAGATGGTGGGTTAGGTGTCCTGACACTTCAGAAACATAAACATTGACTATATCACCCATTAAATAATTTCGGAATGGACCATGCATCGATCTAGTTCCAGTCAGCTAGTGTCCAAATTTTCTTTCTGTGCCCAAGCTCTAGCACCTTGTTATTAGTTTCATGCAACGGATTTTCACTTCTATAACATATTGCCATAGTCGTAGTTAGATTTGTTATAGATATAGATATCGAATTTGTTATAGTCAGTCAAACGTCTTTTGATTAACTTACTCTTTTCACTTTGATGTATATATTTCATATGTATTGTAATTTGTAATTTTATTTGATTTGTTTTGTTTTGTTTGATATGTTATTGTTTATCATTGTATTTTGTTTGTCTAGGACTTAGAGATGTCGGTAAGCGCTTTATAAGCACCGTATTTATTATCATTATTACCTTTGAAGCACCATTCATCATACAGAAAGTACACTAAAATACCATTTACCAGTCACTACTATTTACCATTAAGTAATTACCATTGAAATACCATTTAAAATTTAGTAACTATACCATCAAAGTACATGTGCCAATTATCATTTCATCACTATACCATTGAAACACCATTTACCAAAGACATATGTTCCACTGTATACACCATTCACGATTTAGTCAGTATACATACCATAAATTCAAATTCATTTCATTTCCACTTAAAAAAACATTTACAAATCAATAATGTATACATATAAATAATAGTGGCGGGGTCATAAAAAGCACTAAATTGGCTTGTTGAAAGTGACCCCTTAACAAATAACAAGAATATACATAACATATTATACATTGTAAGAAAAATATCAAAAAATTATTACAGAAAAATCTTAACAAAAACATCAAAATTTGCCAGATAGGAAACATCAACAAAATATTATCCTTTATGAATTCAGTAGGTGTTGTTTAACTAATCGTTTGAACTGTTTTACGGTCTTACTATTTTTTAGATGAGTTTGGAGGTTATTCCAAATAATTTGACCATTGTAAAAAAAAAAAAAAAAAATTTTTTTTTTTTTTTTTTTTTTTTATAGTATTGGAATTATGAATGGAACAATTCAAAGTAAAATAATCATCATACATCTTAGGAAGAAGTTTATGAGACAGTTGAAAAATGAAAATTGCAGTATTAAAGGTTAATAAACCATGGATAGGTAGGATTTGCATTTTTTTAAATAATGGTAGAGTGTGAGAAAGATAAAAAAGAGTGTGTACTAAGGCGAATCCCACGTTTCTGTAATTAATAATTTTGTTCAATAATTTAGAAGTGAAACCCCAAACAATATTACAATAATTAAAATGGGAAGAAATCAGGGCATGAAATACATTTTCAAAACAGTCTGAGGTAATAAATTCAATCTGAATAAAACACCAATATTTTTAGATAAAGTGTTACAAAGATGATTTTATGGTGGTTCCAAGATAGTTTTTCATCTACCATTACTCCTAAAAATGTTGTACTTGACACCCAAGTTTTTATGCCTCCGCCACCGAAGGTGGTGCCGGAGGCATCATGTTTTCGGGTTGTCCGTCCGTACGTCCGTCCGTCCGTCCGTCCGTCCGTCCGTCCGTCCGTCCGTCCCGTTTGACCGTTATCACAATATCTCAAGAACCATTTAAGATTTAAACTTAAGACTCGGGAATAGTATATATCACCATAGGAAGATGATCTGATTAGATTTTGGAGTACGTAGGTCAAAGGTCACAGGTCACAGAGGTCAACTTATGAAATTCCTTGTATTGAGTTTGTTAGCGCGATATCTCAAGAACCATTTGAGATTTAAACTTCAAACTTAAGGATAGTATGTATCACCATAGGAAGACGATCTGATTAGATTTTGGAGCACGTATGTCAAAGGTCAAGGGTCACAGAGGTCAACTTATGAAATTCCATACATTGAGATTGTTATCATGATATCTCAAGAACCACTGGAGATTTAAACTTCAAACTTAGTGATAGTGTGTATCACTATAGGAAAACAATCTGATTAGATTTTGGAGCACGTATGTCAAAGGTCAAGGGTCACAGAGGTCAACTTATGAAATTCCATACATTGAGATTGTTATCATGATATCTCAAGAACCACTGGAGATTTAAACTTCAAACTTAGTGATAGTGTGTATCACTATAGGAAAACAATCTGATTAGATTTTGGAGCACGTAGGTCAAAGGTCAAGGGTCACAGAGGTCAACTTATGAAATTCCATACATTGAGATTGTTATCATGATATCTCAAGAACCACTGGAGATGTAAAAACTTCAAACTTAATGATAGTGTGTATCACCATAGGAAGACAATCTGATTAGATTTTGGAGCACGTAGGTCAAAGGTCAAAGGCCACAGCACACATTATGAATGCAAAAACAGCTTGTGATCGCGTTATCTCAAGAACCGATTGATGGATTCATGCCAAAATTAGGTCATGTTTGTTACTTGCAGAGCCAATGAACTGAGTAGATTCTTGGTTCATAAGGTCAAAGGTCAAAGGTCATGGGCCCATTATGTATGCAAAAATAGCTTGTGAACGCATTCTCATTAGAACTGACAGATGGATTACTATTTAACTCAAAACATCTTGCAGAGCCAATGAACTGAGTAGATTTTATGGTCATGAGGTCAAAGATCAAAGGGTCATATATGTATATGAGAAATTGCTTGTAATCACAATATTCTGAGAACCTGTCAATGGATTACCATTGAACGTGAATTCAATTTTTTTTTTTCTGTTTTGGTTTGTAAAATTGCTCTATAACGGAGGCATCATTTTCGACTGCGCGCAGTCGAATTCCATCTAGTTTTTTATTTGAATAATACAAATTTAAATCCATTGGAATTTTGGTTTTAGTTCCA
Organism: Strongylocentrotus purpuratus; assembly: GCF_000002235.5. NCBI lineage: Eukaryota > Metazoa > Echinodermata > Echinoidea > Camarodonta > Strongylocentrotidae > Strongylocentrotus > Strongylocentrotus purpuratus. The sequence continues at coordinate 41,278,585 of NW_022145612.1, read as the reverse complement.
AACGTAATAGAATTAGTTTTATTAGTATTTAATATTAACTCATTGGATTTCATCCACATACTTAAATTTGTTAATTGAGTATTTACGAAATGAAATAAAATTGTTGATAAATAACTTGATAAAACTTCTAAAGGTGTGCCCCTAATAACCGTAATATTTTAATTTTTGTAATGAAATAGAATGATTTATAAGCTGCTTTAATTAACAATAACAGGCTGTTCAACTCTTCATGTAAGTAAATGTATAATAATGTACATCACAGAGTTATGTAAGTGGGACCACAGGCACAAAACAGCAGTTACTCATGGTAAAGAGATACATATCAGATCCAAAATTACTCCAAATTGAAGAAAAAACTAAAGATCCTTCATTGTTCCTGAGGACTAGGGTATTATTCCTTGCAGTTTGTCAGCTTTTAAAAGTTGATCATGAAAAAAAAAATTCACGAAAAAAAAAGCGAAATCACAGAGCAAAATGTAGATCAAAGTATAAGGTACATCTAGTTTTCTCAAAGTCACTACCAGTAAAATACCATTCACCATACAGACTCTACTATTGAAACACCATTCACTATCAGTCACCTCATTGAAACACCATTGACCATGCAATTCAACCATTGAAACGCCATTCATCATACAGACTCTACCATTGAAACACCATTCACCATCAAACGCCACCATTGAAATACCATTCACCATACAATTTCATCATTGAAACACCATTCACCATACAGATTCTACCATTGAAACACCATTCACCATCATACACCACCATTGAAACACCATATTCACCATACAGACTCATTGAAACCACATTCACCATCATACACCACCATTGAAACACCATTCACCATACAGAATCCACCATTGTGGCACACCATTGAAATACTATTCACCATACAATTTCACCATTGAAATACCATTTACCATACAGACTCTACCATTGAAACACCATTCATCATCATACACCATCATACACCACCATTGAAACACCATTCACCATACAGACTCTACCATTGAAACCACATTCACCATCATACGTACACCACCATTGAAACAACATTCACCATACAGAATCCACCATTGGCACACCATTGAAATACCATTTACCATACAATTCCACCATTGAAACACCATTCACCATACAGATTCTACCATTGAAACACCATTCACTATCATACACCACCATTGAAACACCATTCACCATACAGAATCCACCACTGGCACACCATTGAAATACCATTTACCATTGACGCTACCTTTCAAACACCATTCATTTACCATTAGGTTTTTTTGTAAGGGAAATCACAGCCAAGATTGAATATCAATTATTTATCAATTATTACAAATTTCAGATAAAAACTGTATATTTTTGCTAGCAGACATAGACATCATACTGGATGTCAAAGAAAAGAGACAAGAGAGAGAAAGAGAGAGAAAAAGAGATAGCTAATGAATTTCCTTACTTCAATATAGCTGAAGTGAAAGGGAACAAGAGATGAATATTATACATGACTTCCGGATAAGAATCTCATGATATATATATCTGTAAAGCGCTTAGGCACATTGTTGGATCGATGTATTGAGCGCTGTAAAAACAACAGAATATTATTATATATTATATATTATGATGGATCTACAATTGTCATATGAGAGGAATCACTGTTTGACGTAACATCTGTACTCGAAAGTGAAACAAATATTTCCCTTCTCACGCCAGTTTGAATAGGACAGAATGAACATTTTCTAAGGGTACTTCTGTTTTCAATTGTGAATTTTGAAGGGCTGTCAAACAAAACAATTAATTGCCTACAAAAAGAGATTATTTGAGTTTGTATGAATGTTGGAATTGAGATGATGAAATGGTTTAAGTGGGGGGGGGGGGGGGGGGAGGAGAGAGACAGCAATGGAGAAGGAAAGAATCAAGTATGCAAGAATGATGTACATGTATTTAATATTTCATCTCTTTAGGATTTTCTGGGAAGGCTTGAGACAACGCTGGGAGAAGTCCTGGGCTCGATGAACAATAGACTAGAAAAAGATCTCAAGTGAGTACTGGTAATCCAAAAATGGTCTGTATCTTTACTTCTTCCAGAAATGTACAGATCAATTGTCAGGGTCAATAAATAACTTTGATTCAAGCCTGATTAACATGAAAAGCTGAATGAAATGTTATATGTTCTAGTCGAAACAACGCAAAAACTTGTGATATATCTTAAAGCCACACTGTCCTACTGGTAGCTATACTTGCTCCCTCTATATAGAAAACAATGCCTAATCGGTGACCATTGGTCCCCCATGATCCTCCTTTTCTGCTGTTAATTGAGAGCTGAGTTGATGAGATAACCACCTGTCCAGTGACCTTGCAGTGTGGTCTAATCCCTCCTATAAACTATGGTAGTACAGATAAGCTTTAATAGAGAAGTCAGATTCTATATTCTTATTTAGAAAATAATGCTTACAACCTATGCACAGCTTTCATTAACTCCCTTAATGCATATTTGTAAGATTTCTAGTACTTTTCCCATTGCTTACTGGAACCAGGTGATCCCTGCATTAAGCCTATAGTAATTATATAATTCAGTAGTCAGCAGGTAAAAGAAAAGTGAGATATGGCCAAGTCTATAAATAGCCTTTATGTTGGATTTTTTTTTAGCGAAGTGAATCAAGTAGAATATACAAAGTGAAAAATAATTCTTTATACTCCGCCACTCCATGTACACTCTTGTCAAATGGATTTTAATTTACTCTACCAATCCATTATATTTGTTTATTTGTAATGAATTAATTATTTATGTTTGTTTGTTTGTTTTTGTGCAGAGATAAAGACAACAAATCTTGTGGAAAAATAATAATAACAGCGGAAGAAGTCAGTGATTGCAAGGTAAAATAAACCCCAAAGTTTTATAGGATTACCATTTTTATCATAATACATAGATGCATTGATAAAAGAAGATTAAAATAAGCTATTTTTGTAATATAATCAAACTTAATGCACCAATCTCTGTAAATAGCCTCATTACAAATTATTGTAAAGTGCCTCATTACAAATTATTGTAAAGTGCCTCGTTACAAATCTTTGTAAATAGCCTCATTACAAATTATTGTAAAGTGCCTCGTTAACAAATTATTGTAAAGTGCCTCATTACAAATCTTTGTAAATAGCCTCATTACAAATTATTGTAAAGTGCCTCATTACAAATTATTGAAAAGTGCCTCATTACAAATTTTTTCATTCACCTGTTACAAATAATGGCATTCAATAGTCAGAATGCAAATTGCATGCATTACATGTTGTTAGGTAGGACAAAAATTAAGTGTTTGTCCTACCTAGCAACAATTAATGTATGCAATTCACATTCCAACTATTGAAATACAATTATTTATACAGGTGAAAGAAATAATTTCTGATCAGGCACTTTACAAAGATTTGTGCATTAAGTTTTAATTACATTACAAAAATGGTCTATTAGAGTAGAATGCATTTGTATTTTTGAATTCAGATGGAGATAAGGACTCAAATAATAGAATACCTGGGGGGTGTTTCACAAAGACTAAGATTGGTTGTTCTCACCATTGGTCTTTCAAGGGACATCGAAAATCTACAGAATTTACATTTTTGATAGTTCATTGTTGAAGAAGAAAAGTTAATATTTACATTTAAAACCGAGGTTATATTTAATACTTGGAATTATAGTATGGTATGCGATTTATGCCCTTAAAACGTATTAAACCAGATGTAAAATTGGAGGGGAAAACCCTTAGAAATTATGATTTTCAGATAATATTTTTTCGTTCATTAATGAACCATCAAAAAATGTAAATTCTCTAGATTTGTGACCACGATTTGTATGTCCCTTGGGAAACCAATGCCAGGAATGGTTAGAGGAACAAATGGCATGAACGGCCTGCCATAAGGATATAGTTCAAGTCCAACTTAGTTTCTTAGACTGATCTTAGTCTTTAAGAAACACTCCCTGGACATACATGTTTAACATTGTTTTCAGATGACTAACACATATATCTCAGCAAAAAATAAATGTCAGTGGTAAGTTCACTGTGCATGATGATACGTATGTGGTAAGGCCATATTGGTGAAGCAATAAATCATGAATATCATTCTTTTACATTCATGAACTGTTTTTCTCTTAATATCATGAAGGATGAGGCCCACCTCAATTTCAAAGGAAGGAAACTCGATAAAAAGGATTTCCTAGGAAAGTCGGACCCATTTCTTGTATTCTACAGATGCAACGAGGATATGAGGTGATTACATGGACTTTGAATGTTTGATTCAGCATTAATGCTGCCGACATGTTTTTAAAGTTGTAAAGTTCTGGCATTGTTTGCGATTGTGTCTTTGATAATGAATAATAGCTAGGGCACAATGCTTGGTTCTTGTATAGTGCTCGTGTTCATCACAATGACAATTCCGGTGCCCCAGCATTATTAATGCATTCAAGGCCAATAAATGAATATGTAGCGCTCCATGCAGCGGATTGGGTACCCATTAATTTACACCAAGATGGAGAGTGGCAGATATTAATTAACATATGGATTGCTTTCTTTGACTCTCTGCATGGTCCCTCGTTGTCCACACTTGCAATTTTGCACAAAGCATCATGTACCAAATAATGGAAGGATGCACTTATTGTATTAAATAGAGGGAACAGACAGAATTAAATGTTTGAAGTAGGGACATATTTCTATTCAGTGGGGAAAAGTACTGTTTGTGTTTATGACTACTGTACTTTGGACCCTAATGTAACAGCCATGTAATAGTCATGTATTATCAACAGCAATATCAGGCTTATTATTGACTTTATTTCTTTTTATACATTATGTTTCGAGAACTGATAATGAAATATGTTTGTTCAATACAGTTTTACAATCTGCCACAAGACGGAAGTGATCAAGAACACTCTAGACCCAGTATGGAGACCTTTCTCAGTCATGGTTAGAGTTCTGTGTAACGGTGACCTTGATAGAACTATCAAGGTCGAATGCTTTGACTGGGACAGTGATGGAAGGTAAATTTGTTGACACGGCTTATTTAAAAAATAACTTTGAAAAGTGGAGTATTTGGGGACGATTACTTCAAGTAGTCAAGTGGCAAGTGAATCTGTCATAAACCTTGACTTGTGTTACATGGAATGGATTTCACATGATATTTCTTTAAAGATCCCCTACTCCACTATCTTTGTATATTCTTGCCATCCTTTTCTTCCCTGTTCTCCCAATCTTCTTTGCATAGTTTTGCAAGAGACTTTGATTACACCTCCTATATCAGACTTTTGAGGTTGTAGGCTCCCTACCACCCCACTATCATGACACTCGTCTCTGTCACACGTAATATTTCTTCCTCTCCCAATCTTTATTTATTTATTTATGGACGCATGTTCACGATTCATTGGGGTTAAAAAGAATATGGTGTAACAAATCATTTTCAATTTTACAATCCATTTGAATTGACTACACATGAAAAGAATGTTTTACCAAAGACAAGTTGCAACTTGCAACTATTATACAGTTTAAAGAATGAACACACAAAGGTGATGAAACATAAGAAAATAGAGCTTGAATTGTTACAACACCTTTCAAATATATAATATATGACAAATTAAATTCCTAAAGGGCTTTGAACTATTTACACTATTTACAAAGAACAAGACTAGTCAAATGTCTTTTAGATCACAAGAGAATTAAATGATATATAGATTTATGAATATGTAAGTAATATCTTTCATCTGTGAAATGATAAATACAATTGCATTCTGTTTGCTTACAATTTAACAGCCATGATCTGATTGGACAATTCAACACAAACATGAGACAGCTGACGGAAGGCAGAGGTTCCTTTGAGGTAATGACAGTCATAATTATCATCAATCAATATTCATAAACAATGATTAAAGCACTTTATCACGAGGTGGCAATGTGCTGAATAATGTATCTGATACTACCAACTTTCAACTGTAAGATGCTCGTGCAGTCAAGGAGCTAGTTTTCCCTATTAGGAATCTATTTACTTCATTACCTGGGTTGAGACAGGCAAATGTAAATTAACTCTTCATCTTCTTTGGTTCAATTACCAACTTCCACTGTAAGATGCTCAATCAGTCAACAAAGTTCTTCTTATTTGGAAACTATTTACCACATCACCTGGGTGGAGACAGGCAAATTTTGTAAATTACCTCTTTGTCTGCTTTGATCAAGTAATGGAACCAGAGGTGGATGCCACAGGTTCTGTTATCACAAATACAGTCATTATGGAAGACATCAGTTAATTTAACTTATCGTCATGAAATGAAACATATAAAAAAAAAAAAGGTGTTCGTAATGGATTATTGCCAATTGATAAACAGCTTATTGTCCAAATTTTTGGAACGTAAACTCATTTTTTCTTTATGGAGGTTAGGTTAGCTATACAAAAACGATATAATTATGGGACATATACCCTAAGAATGGTGTTCATGATCTTCCAAAAGACATTAGTTTCATGCAAAGACTCATCTTTTTGTATCTTTGCATCTTTTGTTGTGTGCATGTTCAAACCACTCTGTTTGCTGTAATACAGTTTTTAGTTTAAAAGAAGGAAAAGATGATATTTGATGCAGGTATATGTAATATTTCTGTCTTATCTGTTAGCTCATTAATCCGAAGAAAGCTGCAAAGAAGAAGGGATACAAGAACTCTGGTACAATTGATCTTGTGAGTTGTTCTGTGGAGAAGAAGCCTAGCTTCTTAGACTACATCTCAGGTGGAATGCAGATCAACTTCACCGTTGCGATTGACTTCACTGCTTCCAATGGTAGGCACAAATAATAAAATGCAAATTTCAAAATTGGATATAAATGTCTTCTAAGTCCTTTGTTTGTGGTTTTGATTGGTTCCAATATGCATTTATGTGTGATAGAACATGCCGCAAAAGCATATAGAATTGAATGCATATGTTTCACATGATTGATAATATTTGCCTGTGTTAATCTCTAAGGTTGTTTTTATTGTCCTTTAAGATATGGCAAAGGTTTAGGAAATTTGTGAAGTTGATCATAAGAATTTTTAACCATTTTTGTTCTAAGTCAGTTAACCATTCTCATATTTATATGTTTCTTTGCCGACAGGTAATCCCAATCGCACCAACTCCCTGCATTACATCAACCCCTACAGTCCTAATCACTATGAACAAGCCATCATGTCGGTCGGAGAAATTATTCAAGATTATGACTCTGATAAACTCTTCCCGGTCCTAGGCTTCGGGGCTAAGATACCTCCAAATGGGCAGGTCTCACATGAATTCCCAGTGGTGAGTTATTGGATAGAAGTATTACATGATCTGTCTCTTGTCTCTTGTATTATATACAAGCTGTATTTTTATTTTAAATTTCAAAAGACTCTCATGTAACAAATTGTTCTACTTTATGTATTCTCATTTGTAGTATTAAAGCCCGTCTGTACTAGTTTGGCCTTGGTCTAATTGACCTCCCTGCAAGATCACTGACAGGTGGTTATCTTATCAAATCCGCTCTCAATTAACATAAGAAAAAGAGGATCATGGGGGACCAATAACAGGCACCGATTAGGCATTGTTTTCTATATAGAGGGCGCAAGTAGTGCAGTGGGGCTTTAAAGATCAATGACTAAGCAATCTGTGATAGCTAGACGCTTCTGTTTTCTTCTTGTGTCCATTTTTACAGACCTTCAATGCTCAGAACCCTTTTGTATGCGGTCTACAAGGTATCCTTCAAGCATATAAATCCTGCATCTCTCAGGTCCAGCTTCACGGTCCTACAAACTTCTCACCAGTCATCAACCATGTAGCAAAGTAAGCAAGAGAAGAAGTTGTATCGTAGTGAAGATACATCTTTTAAAGCACTCGTTGTTCCTTACGCTAGTGTTCCAGTCTGTGAATTGGCATTTGGTCTATACTTGTTTGTCTGCTACCCAGTTAGTCTATAATGGTCTACACCTAGCTAGTCAATCCCCATGGATTAATAATCATTAATCATTTGGTCTAATGACCATTTATACTAATTTAATCTGGTATAATTTGGTATAATCCCCAAGAAGTCTACTACCCATTTGGTATATAGTTCATTTAGTCTAATAACCAGGTAGTATAATACCCTGTTTGTTTAATACCCATTTCGTCTACTATCCATAAAGTCTAATATTTGTTTGATTATTTTTATTATTTATGATTAAATGATAATTATACCATGTTGAGAGTAGACAAAATGGACATTAGGCCAACTGGGACCTAGACTGACTGTAAATAGGACTAAATGAGCAATTGACCAAATGGGTAGTAGACTTATTGGACATTAGACCACATGGGTAGTAGACTCATTAGAGATATTAGACCAAAATGAAATTAGACCAAATGACTAGTAGCTTAAATGGTCATTAGACCGGATGATAAGTAGACGAAATGATTATTAGACCACACTCATAGCCACCATGCTGTGTTGTAAATCTGACCTCTCATAATCAAAGAAATTCTTCCCCTACAAGTATCCCATTTACCAGTTCTTGATCAACATAGGGAATACCGGTACCGGTATGTAATATTCTTGAATGTAAAAGTCAAATACCTATTGGAAAACTCAAAGGTTCTATTTTTTTTAAAAACTTCACTGTTTTTCCCCTTCTTATAGGTTTGCCCAGCAGTATCCAGATGGTTCCAATTATTTTGTTCTTCTCATCATCACTGATGGAGTCATATCAGATATGGAGATGACCAAGATGGCTGTTATCAACGTAAGTACAGATGATCAAATTTATATCGGGGTATTATTCAAGGTTATCTCGATTTAAATGTATTTTTTTTTAATAATTCATTGATTTTCAAATGTACCAATATGTTTTGAAATTTACTATTTTAAGTTTTTTGTTTGTTTGCTTAATTTTTTTTTTAATGTGATGTAGGAGGGGAAGGTACATTCATCACAAATTGTTGAAATGATTACATAAAATTATTGTTATGTTTAAAAAGGAAGTGCCTGCAGATATTGCACTCAAAAGTTAATACGGTATCTGTAACAGGGTATCAAATCAGAATTTTCAGTATCCAAACCCCTGGCCCTATGAGGCAAGTTCTCTGAAACTGGTATTTACTGTTCGAGTAGAACACATTTTCTCATAATTTTAAAAGGCTGACATTATATTGAGGATGATTCTCTTCTATTTCTCTTCACAGGCCAGTAGGCTACCCATGTCCATCATCATTGTAGGAGTGGGCGCCGCAGAGTTTGATGGTAAGCACCAAATAGGCAATTACGCACAACATCACATTGACATTAGTCACACTATACCACTTCAGCCAATTTGAAATGCCCACACATATAGTGATTACAACTTTCAAAAATTCACAACTTTTTTTACATTTAATCAGATTTAATTGAAACTTTCATCAGTTTGCTTCTCTGATTTTTCTGCTTTCTTTTAGAGAAGTTGTCTATTTGGGTTGATTTTCCTTTTAATACAAACGAAACCATTTCAGACGTTGAGCTTCAAACATTTTTCGTTTATGCACTGTTCCTACTACCGTATGTATTACATCTCGATGTAACCCACTGAATTGTATCTGTAAACAATTATTTTACATGGTGAATAAATAAAACAAACAAACTAGAATAAGTCGATAGATGTGGCGCTAAGAAAGGAAAATATGGAATAGTAATTGATTCCCTGTTCTGTAAAAATTCAGTCTGAGTATATACACGTGTAAACCTGTTTCATGTGTCATCTTTTCACTTTCAGCAATGGAGGAGCTGGATGCCGATCAGAAGGCTTTATCTTGCCGGGGTCATGTAGCGCAGAGAGACATAGTACAGGTAGGAAACATTTGTATCAATTCAGAATAATAATAATGAATGATAATAAATAATAATAATAAATAAATAATAAATAATAAATAATAATAATGAATGATAATAAATAATAATAATAAATAAATAATAAATAATAATAATAAAAATGGTGCTTATAAAGCACTTACCACCAAAGCCTCTAAGCGCTAGAGATATATACATGAAGAGTAATTTAGCTGTTCAATATTCTTCTGTTCACTCAAGATTAAGTTTTATTGTCCATAATATTACTTTGTTTCCAGTGGTGTTACATGCAATATAGGAATAAACATGATATTGTGTGCTGTGCTCTATATAATTATTGAGCTATTGTAACATTAAAGCCTGTCTGTACTAGTTGGGCCAAGGGGGATTAGCCCTCCCTGCAAGGTCACTTACAGGTGGTTATCTCATAAAATCAACTCTCAATTAACATAAGAAAAAAAGGATTATGGGGGACCAACATGCAGGCACCGATTAGGCATTGTTTGCTATATAGAGGGTGCAAGTAGCTATAAGTAGTGCAGTGGGGCTTTAAAGCTGCTTGCTTAATCTTCTACATCTAAACTTTTATCTTGTATTTCCAGTTTGTACCATTCCGTGATTACATCAACGCTACAGCAGGGAACGTGGACCTGAGTCAGGCCAAGCTGGCCAAGGATGTTCTAGCTGAAGTTCCAAACCAGGTCCTGGCCTTCATGAAGAGTAAGGGGATTCCTCCAAAAGATGTCCCTGCGTCACACCAATCTCTCAATGCTGCTGCACCTTCAGCACCCCCTCCTCAATAGAGGGATTAGCACAGCACTAGCACTAGATTTCCCCCTTAAGCAGTTGCTGAATATCTGCAATATTTTTGAAAGGTTGACACATGAAACTGTAATAGGAAGGTTGAACGACCTAAAAGGTACTATATCCCATTTGCAGGAATTATGAATATGTCACGTATGTCCCATCTGTGAAATTTAAACGTTAGCAGTGACCTAGTATTCAAATTATGCGTAGAAACCTGTTTACTTTCTAGACTTCACTGTCAGACACTATTGAGAGACTGACTGACTTCATTTTTCCTTTGGTAATAAAATCCATGAAATGAGCTGTAAAGGCTACATGAGCATTTGTCTACGTCATTAACGAACTTCATGCAACGGCCAAATAAAACTTAATGAATCTTTGGGCTGCACAAAACATACACAATTCGGTACAAAGGTCTGAAAATCAGACTATTTACTATAAAGATTGCAATCCTTGAAGTCGATTCGACAATTAACGGTTGTTATTTTCCCATTAAACCTTTTCATTTCTGTGGGCCTGCAAATGGGACAGAGTACCTTTCAAGCTGAAGGAATAATAGAGAGCAAACAAATCAAAGTTTTTTGGAGTGTCTGTACTATATGGTTTTGATTATAAATCATCATTCAGCAACATTTCAAATTTGTCTAGGTTATTGTGTATGTTGGATAGGAGAAGTTTACGAGAGTCTGGAATTTTATGAACATTTTTAATCAGACCCCCAGGGGTTTATCATATTACTTTTATTACCTGAGTTTATGTTTTTGTACTTAAGATTTTGTAATTCCTGTAGATAATTTTTTGTGGTATTTATGCAGTTACACTTGTTATGAACTATGTCTCAATATATGTGTCTTGAATCTTTATAACCAATAAATGTACATCACTTTGTAGATTTGCTTGTATATGTAATTTAGACCGAAAATGGAGTCTGAATTTTAGGAATTCATAGTTTCAAGGTGCCTTTTTTTTTGTTACCAAAATTAGCAGATAGTTCTGTTTTTTAGCTTACAGAGTACTTAACTTTGAGTATTAGAAAATTGAAAGGCGATGGGATGACATATCCATATTAGACACATTTATATATCCTCTGAAATGACTTTTTATTTGAATTTCATACAACAAAAAAGATATGACAACTATTATTTGTCACATTTCTCAGAAACAAGGAATTCAGATTTGTAGATCTGTTTTTTAATAAACCTAATGTCAGATCATTTGTAAAAACAAAATATATTGATACCAATTACTTTAAATTAAAAAAAACATACTCAGGTGTATTATTTCCTTTATGGATGATTTTGAAAGGTGTTTCATTACTAAAGTTTGTTATAGGTATTTAAGTTGTTCAGGAGAGTTGAAATAGTTCATGCTCTAAATTTTCCAGAAGAAATACAGAAATCATGAACATTGCTGAAGTCATGGAACATTATCTATGTGCTTATATGTGCTTATGGTAAGAAGAGGAGTCTTGAAACAAACCTGGGGGTGTTTCATAAAGCTGTTCGTAAAGTTATGCATGACTTTACGAATGACTTACATATGAGAAGCCAAATGGGATCCTTTATCATTATTAACTGCATCTACTAAAGTTGAACTGTGCAGATGTATAATAACATTCTTATTATGACAAACATTTTTGTTGCAAAGTATATTTTTTGCCATAATTTAATTGAAGTTATTGGAAATATAGTCACACTTTGTTAAAACATCAGGAAAAACTTTGGGCATCCTATCTGGCACTACATATACAAGTCGTTAGTAAAGTCATGCCTAACTTTACAAACAGCTTTATGAAACACCCCCCCCCCCCCCCCCCCAAGGTTCCCCAAACCTTAAAGAGTACCAATCACCAAGAAATATTTGTTCTGATTGTTAAGGGCTCCCTGTCGCTAAATATAAATATGAACTTCAAATATGATTTCTAGAAAGAGATCATCATCAATAGTGATCTGTCAGTTTATGACAGGTTCAGTGACCCAATCAAGATTTTATATCAAGTGTCTCTTCAAGTTACTTGGTCTTGAGCCAGAGATATTACAAGTTTAAATACATTTTCAATTTGCATTAATGCGACTTGTGAGTCGACTACCCCATTTAGGTTCCAGACACAGGATTGTAAGAATTCTTTATTTTCGTCATATTTTGTATCTGCTAGCACATAGAATGCCAGGTCATTTAAATTTTTAGAGGTTGATTTTGTACACAAATAATATTTCTAGCTGATTGGTACTTTTTAAGGTCACCATTTTCGAATTCTCATCAGGCGTAAAGAGACCAAACTTTTTGAAACAAATCTGTTTTTGAACAGATATTGCATTTATGTGATAAATTAATTCATATCCAGATGTTCTGTATCTATACTATACATAGAACAGATTAAATGATGCTCAATCGAGTCATTCTGTGAAAAATGAAGGAAATTCATATACAACTTGAATTGAAAAGAACAGTCTTGTATCTATTGTCAACTGGTAATATATTATATCACCAGAGCAGGAGTTTATGTCATGAATAGTACTAGTTGATATGTTTGTGTTTCATTACATTCTGATCCAGCATGTATTTGAGCTTTTATTTACAAAAAAGATATGTGTGAGATATATATTCAACTTCCTGGTTCGATGTATAGCTATTGTAGACATGTAAATGTAAACATATAAATATATAATTGTACATGTGTAGTAAGTGTTAGCGCAGTTAATGAATTACATACATTATATTTAAAATAAATTATACATGTATTTTCAACAGCAACAAGCTTTTTTTATAATTCTAAACCAGATCATGCTGTAATTTTCTTCTGGTAACATCAAGATACAATTTGTAATCGGTCATAAAAGCTTTCATATAAATAATAAATTAATACAATTGAGATAGTGAAGGATATTTAGAATTTTGAAATGGTCTTATTTTATTTACATGAAGATTCAATATATTGTATCGATCAAAGTCAACTTGATGTGTATTTTAAGATTTATCTGCCATTTTGAACTGCCACTTTAAATTGTATAGTAAATGCTTGATTCCTTTGGAAGCTTTTTTCTTTTTAAAATCTTTTGCCCAAAATAATGCTTGCCTTTATTCTTCAAATTCAAAACAGGGTAATAGATTTCATTTGAATTGTGTCAAGAACAATGGATCAACCGGTATTAATTATGATTGGACCTATAGTACGGCGATTTAGGTCAATGAACAGATTTAAACCAAAAGAGAAAGGCATTATCTTCAAATTCAAAACAGGTTTATGGATTTCATTTATAATTGTGTGTCAAGAAAAATGGATAAAACAGGCATTATGATTGGACTAGTACGACGACCGAGGTCAATGATCAGATTTAAATCAAAAGAGAAAGAAATTTTAATTGTCAGTAAGTATACTTCATTACTATTTGTTCTTGTATGTACCTGTATATGTGGTAATGATTTTTGTGCCTTTTCCATAAATTTTAACTACAGTTCTTTCCTGATTTTATCAATTTTTATACTATGCGGATGTCAGAAACCTCTGTCTGTTGCAAATGTTTGACAATAAGCCATTTCAGAACCGGATACTATCTGTACAGCATGGGCAGATAAAACCTGTACATTTTGTAAACCCACCAAAATGAATGCTGGATCCATTATTCATTTATGCACATTTGGTACATTCTATGATACACAGGAAGAAGTATACTATTCCAGCAAGAGGGCAAATAAAAGGTATTCATGAAGCACTCCATCACTTTGGCAGTCATTATTCTAAAATACACAAAGCGGGAGTTTGGGGGTCATTTGTACTATCTGTGCTATCTCTAAAGTGGCTTACACCTTTTTCAGCCTACTTTCTTTCATGCATTCTTACTTTTGCCTATGGTTGTGTAGAGGTACTTGTGACATGAGATGGATCTCTATTTCACTATATACATGTACATAATGTAGTGAATGTAATATTCACACATGGGACTTGGATTGCAAAATGCAAAACTATTTGCAACGAGACCCAGAATATTCTTCACAAAAGAATTTAAAAAAATTATACCTTGCAAGTTGTCAGATGTAATTTGAATGTGCTTAACAATTGGGCTCTATTTTGCCCTCTACAACTTAATTGTGGTGTACCACAAAAGTCTCTTGAATTTTTTATAACATTTTTTTTACATAAAATAATTTTGTGTAATATAGTTTAATGTACATGTAAAAGGTATCTCTCAAAGGTATATAAAAGCCATGAAATCATGTATATTAAACAGTAAGATAACTATATGGAGAATTTTTGTTTGTCTGATTTTTCTTCACTTTATGAGTAGTAAAACTGTACGTATATTATTCTCCCTATTAGCTAAATGATTTTCCCTCCCCCCCCCCCCCAAGAAAAATAAAGGCAACTCTAGAAAAAATATCCCTTTTCATTAAAAAAAAAGTAGTTGGGGTGTAGGAAATGAGAATGAAACTCATCAACTCAAAAGCCAGGGTACACATCACAAGAGGGAAAATATTATTCTCATGATATTTTGAATGGGATTAAACAAAGAATAAAAGAATACAAACATACATTTCAGATCACTAATCACCTCATCATGCTCATTTATTCAAACAAATTCCGAATCTTCCTAACAAGACCTTGCCTAGTCCAGATTTTGTCTGTTTTTATATATTTTTTATTCTTCAATCATCCCATTCATCCCCAAAATATATATACCCAGCGAGGGTGAGAATGAAAGGCAAGGACTGTCTCCATTTTAGCATTGAGGGTTTGTTATTTTCTCTGCTGAGTTAATAGGCGAATGAGACGGAAACAGTCCAGGCAGGGATTAGACTTTGACATGAATTTATTCCTCCTACTCGTGTATCTGTACATATCACACATGTATATCATGATGGAGACATTGCTTCAAATCACCCAACATCCACCCCCCCCCCTCTCTCTCTCTCTCTCTCAACAACTCATTCATAGTGCATCAAAATCACATCCAACTTGAAACCTGCAATCATATGGGCATTTAAAACCCTCTGTTCTATACTCCTTACCAGAGCAATCCATTAGTAACCCTAATACATAATTTCACCATTGTTCATACATGTATTGTACGAGCAAACAATACCTCAAGAATATGGTGTATGCAGCTTGTGTATGTGTGTGTGTTTTGGAGAGGGGGAGGGGTGGGGGATGGTGACCTTTGACACATCATCCTCATGCATACATTGTGTAGATAACTGCAAGCATTCATCATAATTATCGAGTGAACTGGGTATACTAGCATCCATTCAACTCTGGTTGTGAATCACTGATCGAGGTGATTTATTTCACTCCGGCATACATTCCCCAGACCCCTCCCTGTTTACTATCAAAGCCAAAAGAGTAGCAGCGCCAGATCAGTGCAGTACTACTCAAAAGGTACCGGTAATTGATACTCTGTTATCTGTTATGTTAGTGATAGGTATGGTATTGTCATGGCACAATGAAATCACTTGGAATGAATAATTATCATTGGTGTTTGCACATATACAGAGTGAGTCAAAAAAAAGTTTACACCTAGAAAATTGCTAATTATTTAAAAAATCATCGATGAACATTAAACTGTTATATGTCTTATGAAAGAGTGTTTTATCCCAAATCATTTAGTACCATTTTTGTGTGGTATGTGTTCACGCTTGGATGAACAGAAGACATTGTTTGCGAGAGTGCAAAAATCGAATTGCGCCAAAGTTGCCTATGTGATGTATGAATAAAACAATTGGGATTTGGGAATTAATTCGGTCTTTGCAGATCCAAATAACACCGTTAACAAAATTAATCATGCCACACATATCAAATATCGAATATCAAAATATCAAATATCAACGAACATTTGTGCGCGTGTGTGTGACTTTGCCCTTTGTGAAAAACATATGCAATGCATTTCATTTGATACATTCAATTCATTCTCTCACTCTGCTAATCCCAACATAATACATACAGTAGACAAGTCGATTTTTGCACTCTCGCAAACAATGTCACCTGTTCATCCAAGCGTGAACACATACCACACAAAAATGGTACCAAATGATTTGGGATAAAACACTCTTTCATAAGATGTATAATAATTTACTGTTCATAGATGATTTTAATAATAATTAGCAATTTTCTAGGTGTAAACTTTTTATTGACTCACACGGTATACATGTATGTATAACACAGCCCGCAAAGTGCAGGCATTAACCGATGACTTGTTCCACTTTCGGTCTGTCATGTCATAACCACTGACTTACATAAAAGATAACATAGTTTTCAGAATACCATCCTGAGCAGAGCTGCTACACTGCTGTCTTTGGTTTAGACGGAGGTTCAGAGAAACATATCACAATGTAACGAAAAGTAACGGAATGAACTTGAATCGTTTCAATTCAAATTTAATACCAACATGGGTCCACAAGTATTTGACCACTTTTCTCTCAAATGTATTTAAGAGCTCTGAATATGGGCTAATGATAACATTTATTCCAGTAAATCAAAATCAAAGTTATCTTCAAGCCTGCCTGTCAGTTTAATAATCCAAGCATCAATGACAACATTACAGAATTACTATATATTCACCATCTCCATTTAATATTATTGTTCCATAACTTCCATTACCATTACAATGATACGTAAATGATGTGTTTTAGTTTGTCTATATAATCTTGCAAGATAGAGTGGCAATAACAAAAGGAATGCTGATAAAAAACAATACCGAAAACAAAATGGAAACAAACATTGCACTGAACTCCACTTTCTAATGACAAAAGCCAGTAGACAGACCATGTAACCCAATTACAGTCACTTTGAACTATATGTATTTAGCATTATTAAACAATTGGTTTAAGTTTACATTAATATGTATAATAATTCTTCTAGCGAAATGACTACCCTTATAATTTTTTCTGAATATTCAATATTTGTTACAATTCTTTTTCTACATCGTTTTGTCAAATGCACAAAGAATGTCTG
This sequence comes from Strongylocentrotus purpuratus, assembly GCF_000002235.5. Taxonomy (NCBI): domain Eukaryota; kingdom Metazoa; phylum Echinodermata; class Echinoidea; order Camarodonta; family Strongylocentrotidae; genus Strongylocentrotus; species Strongylocentrotus purpuratus. The sequence goes on along the minus strand of NW_022145612.1, from coordinate 41,260,997 downwards.
TAAAAAACTACATTTTACTCATATTACTTTTAATGATGTCATTCTAATGTTAAATACTACCTTGAAAGGATACTTTGTATCTTCCAATTACAATGAAATTACATTCAAACTAGGTCTACCAAAGAAATCTCTGCTCTTCTGGACTATTAGGCCAATAAAATGGCTTATGAAGAAAGAGGTACAACACAACAATATTGACCACACTGTAGAGGATAAATTCAGTGATGATGTGGAGATATGACCTCATGCTTAGGTTTAACCGGTAAATCAGGTATGGAATGATGAAATAACGAAACTCCAGCAGCTGTTGAGGTATGGTAGCTGCAAGGAGGCAAATGAAGAAGACAAGCTGCCAGAGTTCACTCTTGTGGGAGAGAGAATCCCGGATTGACCAGCCAGCAAAGATGTAACCAGGAATAAGAATAAACTTGACATACTCGTGCCTCATGAACACACGCTGCCAGATGTAGAAGACAATGTGACGATTGTCCGCAAGCAGGAAGGGATGCACGTAGGTACAGCGGTAAACAGCTAGGATCATTGCAGCGGTGATGCTGAGGTATGTGAGAGGATGATAGATAAGACCTTTAAGGAACCTGCAGACTTTGCTAACAGACACCGAGAGTGGCAAGGAAAAACCAGCTGTGAAAGCTGCAAAGTAAAAGAGTTGAGGAAGGTTTAGGGTTGCCTCATGGTTACTTCGATCCCCAACAACGATGCCCTTGTTTATGTAAACAAAGGCAACAAAGCCAATGGTGACACACCCATACGGCCATACGAGTGCTGCCAACTTGAAGATGTTGGTAAGGGATCCTATAAAGATGAGTCCTCTTTGAACCGCAGTCACAAGTGCATCCAAGACAGTCTCACTTACAGGGGGCTTCTGCTTGGCACTCTGATCCATTAATTGAGCTACCGTAGTGCCTGCCATGAACACCACCCACACAATGTTTGTCTGCCGGAAGAAGAATGCATCCACGGCCAGGACGGATGCCATCAAGTGGTTGCCACGGATACAGAAGAAGTATGCGAGGAGAATGAAGAAGGTGGAGCCAACATCGGTGTAGTACAGGAAGACGAAGAAGTAAAGGAGAGGAAAAGATGCCAACACCACAGCAGTTAAAATGATCTTCACCTCATCAGTACGCTGTATGAGAGCAAACAATGAAAGAACACGAGTCAGTTTCCGACATTCATATCAATCAGTCTCTACACTTCGTGCCTTAACTGCAAAGTGACATTAGAAATATCAATATGTCATCTCCATAGAGGCAATTTGGTAAGGAAACTATTGATAAGCAAAAACCAAACCATTTACTCTTACAGAGAGAACATACATGTACATGACAAAACCTACAAACATTTAATTATTCTGAAAATAGGCTTATTAATATTTCATTTGAGCTAGATGAACTGATAACCTTCTGACAGTATTACAAAAACTTCTATCAAGCAAAACGATAGTAGCCTGTAGTATCCCCATAAGTACCCTTATGGCCAATAGAGATCATAAGCACACTGCACAATTTTTAAATCTTACATTTTTGGGTTGGTGGATGACCCGTAGTTCGTAAAATAGGCTTATTGATAATTAGTTTGAGCTAGATGAACTGATAACCCTCTGACAGTATTATCAAACGAACTTCTATCAAGCAAAACAATGGTAGCCTGTGTAGTACCCCCAAAAGTACCCTTCTGGCCAATAGAGATCATAAGCACACTACACAATTTTTAAATCTTACATTCTTTGGTTGGTGGATCACCCGTAGTACGTGGTAGATGACAAACAGGCATCCGACAGCAAACAAGACATTGAGGGAGCGAAGAACAGTCACAGTGCAGATTTCCGTCAGACTACTTTCAAGGAGAGCGGCAACAGGTTTCAGAAGGCCCACAGACGCCAGGTACAGTCCTGGCAAGGTGGTGATTTTGGGGTCCCACTGTCATGAATTATACAAGGGGGAAAATTCATTACTGTAAATCTTGATTATGCAGACAAGTGACTGTAAAGGAAATTCCAACCTTAAAGGGAAAGTCCACCCCCAAAATAAGTTTGTTTCGATAGAGGCAGAATAATAAGAAAATCAGGTGAGTGAAAGTTTGAGCAAATTCTGAATGAAAATAAGAAAGTTATGAATTATTGAAGTTGTGATCAATCAAATACAAATTGGCAACTCTGTGACTTATTATACGAGCTCTCCTTCATTTGCTTTGTGCATAATATTCCATAAAATCATGTTTTCTTCGTTATTGATGACGGAATATATATTTGTTCCTTGCAGGGGGAGTATAGAAACATATTTGCAATTATTATATTTAGGGTGCATGTATGGTTGAAATTTTTCTTGAGGGAAAATGAAAATTTTAGATTTTTTTAGTACTGAGCAAATGGAAGTTGAGCTCGCATGATACGTCATAGAGTTGCCAATTTGTGTTTGATTGATCACAACTTAAAAAATCCTAACTTCCTTATTTTTAATCGGAATTTGCTCAAACTTTCACTGACTTGTTTCTCTCATTTTTCTACTCCTATTAAAACTAACTTAATTTCAGGGTGGACTTCCCCTTTAAGAGACAAATAGTGAATACCTAATCTAAACTAGGTGATAATGATATCAATATCATATTTCATATCATCACCTAGTTTGAAAGTCTACATTGTACTAATACTATATCTTTGGAATGCCGAATACGTGACAGGGCTATAGTATAGTAAAATTGAAAATAATAATTACAATAATTATACTAATATATTTTGTAACAATATTAACCCTCAGGCATCAAAATAGTCTAGTCTAGTCTAAAATTAAAAAGATCTAGACCCCTAGGCACGTAGAACTTTAACTTACAATTAGCGCATGCGCAGATCGTTCATCCGATCTCCGCTTCATTTTCGTAAGTTGGCGCCTAGCCTAGCCAACATGGGCCCTTCAGATGGCTATCGCTGATCTCCATTCACTCAATGTTATAAGATATTTGTGCGAGGAGCAAGCGTACGATTTTCCAGTTTTTTCGATACCAAAATTATAATATTTCAGTCAAACCCTCTATTGAAATTGAAAATAATAATTACAATAATTATACTAATATATTTTGTAACAATATTAACCCTCAGGCATCAAAATAGTCTAGTCTAGTCTAAAATTAAAAAGATCTAGACCCCTAGGCACGTAGAACTTTAACTTACAATTAGCGCATGCGCAGATCGTTCATCCGATCTCCGCTTCATTTTCGTAAGTTGGCGCCTAGCCTAGCCAACATGGGCCCTTCAGATGGCTATCGCTGATCTCCATTCACTCAATGTTATAAGATATTTGTGCGAGGAGCAAGCGTACGATTTTCCAGTTTTTTCGATACCAAAATTATAATATTTCAGTCAAACCCTCTATTTGTTATGATTTTTTCACTAACCTAAGTATTTCACTTAAGTTTAAGTTTTATTTAACTATTTCTTAAGTTTGAACAATTCTCATTTTCGTCATATTAAGGTACAAACTGGAGATTTATTCTGAGATGTTCGTTGATTTTTCTATTTTATGTGTTTGCAATGCTGTGTGTGCGTCAGTTACGTGTGAAGTGCGTCACCTGTTTAAAGCAGGACATGTCAAAATCTCTATGGTGTGACGTAATATTACATATTGACTTTTCCATTGAACTTAAGTTGCGCTTAAGTTAAGTAGGCCCTCTCTCACTTAAATTTGAAGCCACTCGAGCGGATCGGCCAATGAAAGCACGTAAACTCACTGTAGATCTACAGCGCTCAACGGCAAAGTTCTTCGTGCTAGACCTCTAGATCTAGATCTAATTAACAGTAGGGGCGCTGGTCCAAGAATGAGGATCGTCCTCATAAACGCGGACAAAATGCGTCCTCATAAACAAGGATCGTCTGTATTTTCGTGGACGTTTTTTTCATCGGCGCTCTGCAGGTTTCGAGTTACCGAACAATTTGGCAATGCCAAATTTGGATTCCCCAGGGGAAAATAACCGTAGTTGACCGTCTACTTTTATGGGTTGTCCGTCTTCCCAAGGATTTATTGCTCATAATGTGAAGGTCTCTGTACAAAGTAGATGTAAAATGCATCAAGAAAATCATCCTGGAATCCATTTTTTGCATCTATAATGTGCTGATAAAAAAATATGGAACATCTGCTTTTTTGCAGACGATCCTTGTTTTTGAGGACGCATTGGTCCACGATTACAAAGACGATCTTCGTTTATGAAGACGATTCTTATTCTCGGACCAGCGCCCCTACTGATTAATAAGATTAAGCAAATAAATAAATAGATCTAAGTAACTGCTAATACTGCTATTACTATACTGTTGCTGCTTATGCTGCATGCTGCTACTAGTACTACTAATACTAGGGTCTACAATATTATTTTTATCATTTAGATTTTAGACTTATAATAAAAACACGAATCTAAGCACATGGGACTGAAATGAAGACATTACCTCTCCAAATGATCCATTGCAATACTTCTGTGCCTGAGGAATATGGAAAACTTCATCCATATACGGTAACGGCTGTGTTTTGTCTACTTCTGTGAATATCATAAGCGTGACAGCAACATGAAGAGAAGCTACGAAAAACACGAACACGTCGCTAAATTGAGCCATCTTGACTTCACTGGTACAGTGCACACTCCAGCAAAGCATCTATATAGAGAGTCAATGCTAATGCGTATTGACCTCTAGTACTGCATACTTGCTGTGAGGTAGCTATTATTAGACCTATACATAAATATACACACCACACAATATTGCATAGACTGCACACCATTTTTACCGATTGGACTGATCGGCAAATTTTACACTAGACTTACAATTTGAATTTTTAAATTATTCTTTTTAACATTAGTAAGTTTAAAAAAATGTATTTTACTGTTATTTAGGTGTCATCAATTGTCACTACAATACTGATTTAGAGTGAAATTAGTTGAGTTTTGTACAGTGGTGTTTGAAATTTTGAGAATTAAAAGCACAGCTTTTACTACACAGCCAGGATAGTGATGCTCGTATGTGTGGTACAGTGTACGTGTACAGTGTACGTGTACGGATCAATTAAATCGATGACCACACAGCCACCCCCCCCCCCCCCCCCCCCCCCCCCCCCCCCCCCGCAACCGATCCCTATGCACATTTTTATGCTACGTTCCACGCACATTATTTTTCATTTGTTTGTATCATTTTGGAGAGTGAGTGCCTGGGTGTGTGTAGGGGCGGTGGAGCGACGTCCAAAATGGGGGGGGGGGGGGGGGGGGGGGGGGCACCAACAAAAAAAGGGCACTTTCTGGAGAAAAAAAAGGGGCACCTCGAAAGGGTAAGGGCCTTATTGGAAAAGCGCGGTATAAGTAATAATAATAATATACAATTTGTTAGACATTGGTATATACCCCTATAATTGTGATTACATTATCAGGCATGATTTTAATATTTGTTTCTCTTTATACATCGTATAAGATATTGCTTAAGCATATCATACCTTGTAGTTCTGTGTGATGGTCTGCGAGCGAGGAAAAAATTAAGATTTGTGAGGTCGCATAGCGAAAAATTACATCTTATAAAGATGAAAAACCCAATCCTGATGGGCCATCAGGATTGGGGGTTATAAGCACATTCTCATAACAAAAGACTGAAAAGAGCTTTGATAAGTAACATAGGCCTAATTATGACATCTATAAATGCGAGCGAGCGTAGCGAGCGATATTTGGGGTATAATTGCTTTTAGTCGCTTGAAATTAGGGGCACGTTTGATGAGATAAAAAGGGGACACTTATCGAAAAGGATGACACTTATTAGAAAAGAAAAGGAGCACGTGTCAAAATACAACAGGTAATTATCAGAGGTGAAAATGGGGCACTTCTTACACCTTAAAATGGGGCACTCACCCAGGATGAAAAAGACACTTATGAGAATGAAAAGGGGGCAGTAATGATAAAGGGAAATGTGTATTTGTTGAAAGAAAGGGGCACCGATCAGATTTTAATAGGGGCAATTACCAGAGAAGAGAAGGGGCACTTATGAAAATGAAAAGGGACTATTTGCATAGCTGAAAAATGGGCATTTATGAGAAGGGGAAGGGGCTCTTTTTTAAATGGGGGCACTTATCATAAGGAAAAGGGGCACTTATTAGAAAGAAAAGGGGGCACATGTGAAAATATAAGGTGTGCTTATCCGAGTTAGAAAGAGGTAGTTATTAAAAGGGGGAAGGGGCACTTGTCAATGTAAAAAGGGCACCTCTCAGATTTGAATAGGGCAATTATCAGAGGTGAAGGGGGCGCTTATCAAAAGTGAAAGGGGCGCTTCTCGTACCTGAAAACGGGCACTTACTAGAGATTAAAAAGGGCACTAATGAGAATGGAAAATGGACACTTATTGCAAAGAAAAAAAATGGGAACTTGTCGAAGGAAAAGGGGTACGGGTATATAAGGGACACTTATCAGAGGTGGAAAGGGGAAGGGGCACTTTTAAAAATGAATAGGGGCACTTGTATAAGTAAAAGGGGCACTTTGTATGTAAAAAGGGGCACTTCTTACACAGCTAAAGGGGCACTTTTCCTATGTTAAAAGGGGCACTTTTGGGTTCTTGAAAAAATGGGGGCACTGTGCCACCCTGCCCATCCGGGGCATATTCCGACGATTTTTTTTTTTTTTTTAAATGTGAAACATTCTTGTTACATTGCATCACGGTGTTTTCACTCTAATTTCTACAATATAGGATTAAAAGACACCACATTGTCGCAAGTCATCTTGAATGCTCATCTGAATTTCTTTTCAACTAATGACATGTCTTTTAGACTTTAGCTTTGAGCTCCGTAGTCCTAAGAACAGAGAATAACAAATAAAGATGACAATGATAATGATGAATAATGATGATGGTTGTGATGATAGTGGTGATGGTGGTGGTGGTGGCGGCGTTGGTAGTGGTGGTGGTGGTGGTGGTGGTGGTGGTGGTGGTGGTGGTGGCGATGATAAATAATGACATTTCTTTTAGACTTTAGCTTTGAACTCCGTATTCCTACAAACAGAGAATATCAAATATGACAATGATAATGAATAATGATGATGATTATGATTGTGGTGGTGGCGATGGTGGTGGTGGTGGTGGTGGCGATGGTGGTGGTGGTGACAGTGATAGTGATGAATCTGTAAATGGTGATGATGGGTAATAATGATGGGAGTGATGCCAATAACAATCGGAATGACGAAAATTCTGGTCATGGTTCGATATAAACATGGTCCCGGTGTCAATCGCTTTGCTGTCTCAATTTCTGACACTTTCTAAATTCTTAACTTCACAAAGCATTACATTTTACCCTACCCTTATACCTCACCCGAAACCAAATGACAAACCTAACCAGTGACTGGTCCAAGGGGCAAAACAAATATGGAAGGGAAACAGATCTTACGAAATGGTCTAAAAATCGTTCGTAGCAGTTCGTAATGGTATTTGTGACCGAGGCTTAACATACTCTTTAAAAACTAAATAGTTAAATCACCATTTAAAAGGGCAAAGGAGTGCATGCACAAAATTAATGATTTTAACAGTTTAAAAATGCCAGATCCAATCTTTATGGAGTGAGATCCAGCATGTTCAAAGTGTTAAACTACCTTTTTGAAAAAGTGGTCACTCCTCGGCCTTTTTAAATAGTGATTTAATATTTTAATTTTTACAGTGTAGGGAAAATAACATGTAAAAAACGTTTTAATCTTCGAGTCATTGTTCCATTTTAACTCATGCAGTTTATATTATGTGCTTTGTAAATTTTACGTTGATTTTACGTTAATAAATCGGTGAAAATGGGTTAGGTTAAGAGCCTCTCCCAAAATACTCACCACATTTTACCTATAATATTTCACCCATCGAAGTCACCTAACCCATATAATTAATTTACTAACATTTGGTCTGCCTGACTATAGTAGTCGGGTCTAGCCCCAAGAGACCCCTCGACAGATCACAAAGTCAGGTCGATTTCACCCCAACTATACCCTTTGCACCAAACTTTGTCAGTAGGACGTAGTGCAACTCGACATTACTAAACCAATTTTGGCAAATGTGGTATCATTTTTCTTATAAAAAGATTCCACTTCTCCTGGTATCAATGAAAATTTTCCTACATGATTGGATTTGTGGTAGGCCCCTTTTTTTTGGGGGGGGGGGGACTCTTTATTTTAGCGTATGTCCGTTCTTTGGGGAGGAGCTTAATATGGTGGTGGGTGGGAATGGGGTGGTAGCACACCGGTGATTGGATGATACGCAAGCTAAAGGGGAAGGAGTCGTATTTTCTTGGTTCAGGTTGCTCTCCCCTGTTCACTTCAATTAACCACCCTCTCTCTCTCTCTCTCTCTCTCTCTCTCTCTCTCCCTCTCTCTACCTTTTTCTCTCTACCTTTCTCTCTCTATCTTTCTCTCTCTCTCTCTCTCTCTCTCTCTCTCTCTCTCTCTCTCTCTTTGCATCACCAGGTACACCCTAATTTATGTAATTTGCTTGTACATATACTTAATTGTCAGGGCTCATAAGGCATCAAGCTTTGCTTATCTCGGAACCCTTGCCAGTTCTGTTTAAAATGAGTTCATATTTCTTAATGTATACTGAAAAATAAATGAAATGAAACGATAAAATAATTATAAATAGGTCTGTGGTCGCCGAAAATGTGACATGTCAACCAATGATCATAGTAGTAATAGTTTGGTCGATTTTTGCCAAAATATTTTAGATATCATGTTCTGAAGAAAAGAAGAGATGAATTGGCATGTTTAGAAGGTGTAAATGCTTCCCTCTCCAACTTAGAAAACTTTAAAATGTATGATTAAATATTTCGCAGGCATCGTTACACATCCATAGCAAATCATTTAGCTTTGCACAATCACATAATAAATTAAAGAAACAAACTCTAACAAAGTGTTTATGACCCAGGCAATTTATTTAAGAGCCATCAACATAATTGTAAAAACGTAGTACTGTATCAGCAAAACAAGTAAATGGAACAGCTTCGAGAAAAAAATTATTTCGTAGTGCTTTGTTAAAGGTAATACAAAGTTTTGGTATGGGGTCATAAATTTGGTTCAAATGAACATAATTATTGGAAACATATGCGATCCTACAATATTCAGTGATTGTTGTCGCGGTTGAAATCGAGTCTAAAGTTATGACATTGTAAATAATAAACTCTTTATGTTGTATAGCTCCCTCTCAAGGTCAAGATATTAATTAAGCTATAAAACGATGTTTTTGGACTAAAATCGACCGAAAAGCTATTCCCATTTGGGAATTATATATCACATCTACATATTCTGAGATTTTCATGGTCACAGCTACCATTGAACGGCCGTAGGCGATATTTGAAATTTATCAAATTTTATTTTCGATTTTTCTCGAAAGCAGAAGTGTTTTATGAGCTAAATTTTTAGTGCTTATAATACATTCACAGGGGCATCAAAATGTATCAAAATTGTAAGGATCACTATCCACCCGATTTTTCAAAATTTTCCAAAACTTTGTACTACACCTTTAAGATTTATCTCCTGAATTGCAAAAAAAAAGTACACACAAAAATCATAATTTATCCCAATAGTATAAGCATTATCTAAATATATGTTAATGAAGCAACGTTGATTTCGGTTGTTTGGGGGTGTTTTTACCAATAGAGCGCAATATGATGGCCCTATAGGCAGATGTGACGTAGCTAGGTATCGTGCGCTCCCCCCCCCCCCCCCCCCCCCTGCCTACACACATATACACAAACAATCGAATGACGAATAAAAAGAAATAAAATGGGAAAGGGAGAGAGGCAGATATACAGACAAAGAGGGGGACGTTAAAAAAGGTGAATCGACCCCTTCCTCCATCCTCATCCTAATCATGTTTGTATAATTATTTATGTTTTTACGCAATGTACAAAATTCTGCAATTCAGCCCTCTGGCTGCAAATGAATTTTCATTAAGACCATTACCATTAACATTACCAATACCATTACCATTAACATTACCAATACCATTACAATAACCATTACCGTTACAATCAGTAATATAACCTTGATAATCCGAAGTTGTCATCAATCTAGCACCCACGCTACGCAACTGGATGCCAAGTACGTGTAGTTTCTACGGGCAAAACATTAGACTGGAATTACTGCTTGGTAGCGACAAAGACCATACAGAGTAGACTGATGATCAATGCTGAATTGACGGTAACCCATGGTGCTCCTACAAGGAAGACAAAAAATGAGAGAAATGAATCGACCTTTGGTTGAATTATGTTCAATTCAAATCTTCTTCTTTTTTGCTGAAAAAGAATTATTTTTAATAAATGGCCCATTTGCCATAGACTCTCATCGAAGTGCCTGTTTTCCCGACAGCTTCTTGCCGTCTTCAAACAGTGAACATACAATATTTGCTATTAATAATGCAAGATAATTTTCTTTCTTTTTTTCTGTTACATTTTAGGCATACATTTCTGTTTATTAACGATGAACATTGCAAAAAAGGTACATCAAGGTACATATATTTATGTGTACAAAGTTTGATGGCAATCCGTCAATGGGATCTAGAGATGTGTAAGGCTCACTGAAAAAAAATACACAGGACCTCAAGACCCTAAAATCCGATCAGTTCATTTGGATCTGCAAGATACATAAGTGTCCTGAGTTTGATAGTAATCCATCCATCGGTTCTAATGATAATGCGTTCACAAACTATTTTTGCATAGATAATGAGCCCCATGACCTTTGACAATGGACCTCATGACCCTGAAATCTAATCAGTTCATCGGCTCTGCAAAATACATACATGACCAAAATTTGGAGGGGATCCATAAATTGGTTCTTGAGCTAACGTGATCACGAGAACGGGACGTAAGGACGAACGGACGGACAACCCGGTACCCAGTCCGTTACATCCAGAGGTCCATGGCAACACTCAAAAGTGGTCAATTTTGACTGCTAAAAAAAATGGACCAAAACTATGCACTTCCGGTCTGATTATTGGCTTACCTGATATTTCCTTTGCCCAAAAATACAATCAAATACTAAAAATATCATGAAAACTGCAATTGAAAAACAAAAATTGAGGATATTTTTCTAGACTGCCCCCCCCCTTAAGGTGTCATTAAAAGGTGACACTAATTTGACATTACATCCTTACCATTGCATGTGAAGCCATCAGCAGTGCTTAGTTTGTATCCAGCGTTACACGAACAGCTGTAAGACCCGGCTGAGTTCTCACACGCCCCATTTTTAGTATCACAGGGCGCTGGATCATTCACGGAGCATTCGTCAATATCTAGGAAAAGTATTTAAAAAATTCACAAATAACAGTCAAGAGATTCCTATAAGTCTAAATGAATAAGCTTTTCCTTTTAAATTTGCAACAAATATTTGTATCTCCACTCTTTCATAAAGTAAATTATATATCCCTTTTTTAGAAACTTGAATAAATCTAGTCATCTGATTGGTCGAAACTGGAGTCGTGATTTTAGCCATACCCGCCTACCGGTCAATAGTTTTTTTAAAGTTGCCCGTTGCCCCGGATAACGGGCCGCATACATATATTTTGCAACATCTGTACAATGTTACCAAGTCCCTTTAATATAAATTTCGTACATTTTGGGATCTCAAATTACCTTCATAGCAATGTTAGGTCCTACAAGGGCACTAGAAATATCATAAATAAGAATAATTTTTTGTGAGATAATGAAAAACTGAGTGTCAAATTTGAAAGAACATAATATTTAAACGACAAAATCATCTTTGTTTGATCAAAATTGGTTCAGAGATGGCTGAAATGTAACGATTTATAATACTTGTGTACCACCACAAAATATTAGATATTTTGAAAAAATTGAAAAAACCGTTGAAAAAAAACGAAATAATGTCTTTTACGTCGTATTTCAGCCAATGCCGATGTTGGCTTTTTTGTTGGCATTTTTGTGTTGCTTATATTACCCACAATTAGCCGGCTCATGTATTGTTATTTTTAATGAAATAATTAATTAAAGATCACCATGTTTTTCTTAAAGTGGAGCTGAATTAGTACGATCGTATTGGCTAAATTTCACACATCTTGGGGTCTAAAATTACCTTCATAGCAATTTTAGGTTCTAAAAGGGCACTATAGATATTATAGATAGAATAAGAGCAATAACCATGCACTTTGAAGGCATTTGAGGTCTGAAAACAGAACTCAACTATCCCTTTAACTATCCTTTAAAATTGTTGAATTTGAAAAATCGTGTAATGAAGAGGCTGAGCTGAGTGGATACGTTATTTGATCTGTGTTGTACTGAAGCGCGGGTGTAGTGAGAAGTGGAAACAAAACATAACTTGCACATCGTAATCAATTGCATGCCACCTACCAATTCATGAGTGTTGCACTGCCAAGACTAAAAGAACAGGACTAAAGTAATTTAGTTTAAAATATCCTCTCGCTTTTGACGAATTCTATAACCGCAAGTAGTTGTTGTTGTTTTTTCTCTTATCCTCAAGCGAGGTTTTTATTTCCATAATAGTAATACATTTATACATTAATAACTCAATGATTGAGTGAAACCTAACATAGGCTAAAGTACATTCAATAATTCTTCCAGCTTAGAATTATTTTCTTTGTTAACACATTCATATCTTAAAAATGATCTTAGCAACGACTTAAATTCAAAAAACTATGTGGGTAGTAAACAGAACCATTAACAATCTTCTTAACGTGACATTTATAAATTGCATATTGCGCATAATTCAAAATAATATTCAGAAGTGAATATTTCTTGTTTCCAATATCCTTACCTACAACTATTATCTTCTGGTCTATTTGTATTTCTATTTGGAATAGATTAAATATCAAATTACATATTATTTTCCAAAACAAAGTCACATCCTTGCAATATAACATAACATGAAAATTTGAGTTAACTTGTCCACAAGAGTTGGATAAATTATTATTAACAATTTGCCATTTATATAAGTTTTCTTTTGAGGCAATAAACCTATGAATCATCTTGAAATTAAATTGTCTAACTTTATTATTACGAATTTGCTTTAATTTAAATAAAAAATACATCTTTCCAAACAAAGCCATTATCCAAATCTAAAAATAAATTCCAAAAGTAAATGATATTTGGTTCTTTTGACACTTTACGTAATAATAAGCTATAGTAATCTTTCACTTTCATAACAAAAACATTCAATTTATCCCCTGTTTCTATTTCTATCATATTCGAAATATTACATTCTTGTTCAAATTCATAGCTTAATCTATCCAACCAACACTGTGGAAATGCTTTCTTTAATTTTGTATATTTAAAATCAAATAAGAGCTGTTGTGCTTTCACTTTTGTATTTAGTATTGTAGAATCATTCCAAATACCATTTGTAATCAAATTATGAATTTTCAATAAACCGGCCTCTTGCCATTCTTGATAAAACAGTATTTTTTCTTAAAGGTAATGTTACTATTTTTCCAAAAAATTTAATTTGGAATATTTCTTACTTGAAACATATCAATGAATTTTAGTTCTGACCAAGTACATAAAAGATCTACATAGAATTCTGGCAAATTATGTTTAGTGCATTATAAATTCATATCCTTTATGTTACAGTTGAAATGTAAACATAGTGGCAAACCCCCTATTTTGTCGGACCAGTATCTAAACATGTTTTTTCCAATAAGAGCCATTATCATTCAAAAAAACGAGATATCCATGCCAAACGAAGTGAAGATATTTTACTAGCAATATCAATCATATTCAATCCACCATTTTCAATATCACTTATAATTACATTACGTTTAATTTTATCTTTTTTGGAGTTCCAAAAGAAACAAAATAATAGTCTGTTCAATATCTGTGAAATATGTTTTGGTACTGGTACAACAGTTGCGGTATATACAATTTGTGACGCCGCTAACATTTTCAAAACAATTATTCTGCCATAAAAAGTAAGATCTCTCATTTTCCACATAATTTTAATACATTTCGAATTTTATCTATTTTTACATTCCAGTTTAAATGTTGTAACAATTTCTTATTTTCGCCTACATATACTCCTAGATATTTTACAGGTTGATCAGTATATATACATGTAATGGCATTATCATGAACAAAATTATCTACAGTATTCAGTTTCATAACTCCTGTCTTATTCCAATTTATTTTCGGACCTGCATAGTCTCCAAAATCGTTAATTTCATTCACAGATTCCACAAATAATGTTGTGTCATCTGCATATTGGGAAATTTTTAAACTATCAATACCTAAAGTAGTTGTTGTTACATTTTTGACGGAACCCTTCTGTTGTCTGTATTTTGTTTTAATGCAAAATGTGATAATGGGAAGGGTCGGTAACTGCTTGTTTACTTGAAAATGCACCATTATACACGACTGCATTCAATCTTCTATATTCACCTCATAATCTGATATTTCTCAATTTTACAGTACGTAAGTATGTACATGTAGATATACATCAAAGTACTTTAACACGATGTCATGATACTATACGGGGGCAAATATTATTATTATTTCAGTATTCTGAAACTTATATGTATATTAAAAACACTAAGGAATAATGGTAATGCATTCATAAAATGCATTTCGTGTATGTAAGTAAATAATCATATGCATGTAGGCAAATATATACAAATTGCGAAACATAAGTGTGATTCGTCTTCATGTTCTAGGCCTATGTGTATTGTAATTGTAAATTTATTGTATCTTGTAAAAGTGCCAATGGAAAAAGAATGTCTATGTATAATCATGGCTAATCATGGATCAATACAGATGAAATGAAATCAATGAAAATGAAGTTATTATAATCTTTAGAATGGCAAAACTTAAGTCTGAACAAAATTTGGACAATATAAGCTAGAACTTACCCGTTGAAGGTATCTCTTGAGAAGTAACTTTCACCCAAAACTCGTCGTACTCTAGAACAAAGGTCGCCCTGAGGGAAAGACGTAACATGCAAAAAGCAGGTCAACATTTATTTAAAATCTACTAAATTCGAAAAATATTTAAATCTCAATCCGTACCCAACGAGATGACAATTCATTGTCGTTGTTTACGAAGAGGTTAGTTATGTCCCTATAATTGTCTTTCCATCTGTCTGATTAAATTCGATTTCTTAATTTGGTCTTGTTTTTGTTTTGGCCTTTTGGGGTTGCATAGATGAAAGTGAGTTCGCCGATCCTACATTCATTTCATATTATGTAACATCACAAAGTGATTTCGTCCAAATCTATATAAAAAATAAGTGGAGCAGCTGCACCCACTCCTCTTGATTGGAGGCCTAGAGAAAAAGAAAAATACCAAGATCAAATTGTACATGATCTTTAAAAATTAACTTGTTTTGCTTGTTATATATTTTGATTTAATACTTTCGCCACTCGAATAAACTTGATTTCACAAATACCTGCCCATTATGAAAATACTTGTTCATCCCCATCGCTACTGAAAACAACACTAAAAAGCCCAGCCTGTCCTCCCCCTCTCTTCCCCCACAACTTCCCTTTCATGATTCCCGATCAGAATGCGTCATTAGCAAATATAACAAAAACGATATTGTAAGATGAAAGACTTGAATAAATATATAGTTGAAAGAATGAGTAAATAAATGGATCAATAAATCATTAAATTAAAGAAAATGAACAATATTTTGAAAAATAATGAAATGAATGAATGATTTGATTAATTTGCGAATTACTGAATATATAAATAAATAGATATATAAATATAAATTAATATAAGATAAATGGATTTAAAAAAACATATTTAATAGTAAATGAATGAATGAATGAATGAATACATAAGCAAATAGATAAATAATAATGAATAAACATAATGAGTGTAATTTGTGTGTCCAAAATTGAAGTCTCCAATTTTCTGTCCGCCTCTATAATATTAGTTTAATTTAATTCCGCAAGTAAAAAGTGGTGTATTGACTCTTTTTCTTGAAGCAATAGAAATAAATACATTAATTAATTAATTAATAAATGAATGAAAGAATAAATAAATAAATAAATAAAGGTATAAATGAATAAATAAATGAAGGTATGAATGAATAAATAAATGACGGTATGAATGAATAAATAAATGAACTCACGTAAAAATAACGTTCCCGACATCACTACCAGGAGCGGTCCAGGTAAAGGATGTTCCCGCCTCTTTGGGGGTGGTGCTTGTATGGGTAACGCTGTCTCCAGGGCCAGTGCATTTGACAAGTTTAGTGTTAGTCGGTGGGTCGCTGAACGTGCCGACCAGGGTGTCGTCCGCCAACCGAGCCTGCAGGAGAATACCTTTGAATGATCCGCCGGTGACGGACACTGAATTAGGGAAAACAGAGTCCGGTCAATAATTATATAGCCAAATAGATAAATAGAACAGATACGTGAACGTAATTCATATGATAATAATTATGATAATAATCATTATTTTATTTACCCATCAGGAGAAGCCTCATCAGCATCAAAGCTGTTCTTGCAGATGGTACAATTATGTTTACCCCCAGCAAATAGCAGGTACCATTAACACCTGCATGGAGAGTGTCCAAAATATAGATTAAAGTCTTGCCAAAGGACTTTAGACCCGTGTGTGATTTGAACCTTTAATCCTTGGATTCAGAGTCAAGTGAATGAACTACTCTAACACGACATCTCCTTGAAATCTCGTTTAGCCCACCGCACACTATACGACCCGACTGCGATTCGATCTCGGAAGAATTTGCAAAACAGCATTATTTTAATATGAACATTAAACATGTAAAATCTTAATGACCAAGGGTTTGAATAGTCATATGAATAAGAAAATCTAAATTTCAAGGGATTCCAAGCTTCCTTGAAAGACGGAAACCTAAATAATACGTCAGACTAAAATAACGACTGTCCTCGATTTTAAGCCGATTAGGTTTTTCTTCTGGCTAGAAGAGTTCAAAGCATTTAAATTCTTGTTGTTAGTATTCTTATAATTCTTCGATTTGTTTCCATAAAACTCTCGACAGGTGAACAAAAACGTCTTCATTTCGTTCTGATCTCCGACAAGACAACAACAACAATAATACATTTGCCGAAAAAGCCAACATTCTGAGGGGGTTGGGTATAGCCTACCGTGCTAGAACTGCACCACTTGAGCAATGTCCATTATACTTATATAATCATTTGTTTGTATCGCCCAACCACTAGTACATAAACATTATATTAAGCATTTGAAAAGTGTCCAAGTTTTTAGGGTAAAAGGGAAATTCATGTGTGAAATCCCTACCGTTGTTACGGTGATTGCATTGTCGACATAATTGGTAGTTGTCTAGAGGCACATTTTTGGCTGTGCCTCTGAAGTTGAATATTGAATTTGTCATCGATTTCAATTGACAATTTATTTTTTTTTACGTCTGTTTTTGTAATCGATGATGCTATAACACTCGCACCATTGCATATGAATGTACTTGGCATTATTTTACAATTATATAAAGGAACACTGTGCTATTTTTCTACTAAATAATCGATATTTCATCGTAATTTCTCAATCGCTTAACGCATACCTGTGAGCTCTTCAGATGGAGTGTACATGTTCTTGCTGACGTTGAGGACATAGGGACTTGGCCCAGTTTGAGGCGGGAAGATCACACTTGCGTTATACCGATGGCCCGGTGTCAAGTTCACACAAGCACCGGCCGGGGCGCCCGTTGGAAAGGCCATGACGAGAGGAACGGCGGCCAGGAATGCGAGAGACCAAAAGTATGACATCGTGGACTTGATACGTTACCGAAAAAGAACAAAAAACAATAGATTTATGCAATGTTGTGAAGACATTTTCACCAAAATTAGATTTTTAAAATACAGTTCCATCAGAATTAAAGCTGAAAAATGTATTTTTAAAAAACATGAAAGTCTACAAATAGTCACATTAAAGGGATAGTATAGTTGAGTTCTGTTTTCAGACAGCAAATGCCTTCAAAGCAGGCGCGTACGCAGGGGGGGGGTTTGGGGGGTTAAACCCCCCCTTTGGAAATTTTTTGTGTGTAAACCCCCCTAAAAAAAACCTAAAACTCCCCCCCCCCTTTTGGATTTTTTTTTTTTTTTTTTTTTTTTTTTTTTTTTTTATTAAAAAAAAAAAAAAAAAAAAAAATATTCCCATGGCCGACCTAAAAAAGGTGACCTTACCCCCCCCCCCAACGGAGCAAAATGTCAAATTTCCAAATTTCGAGACCAAAAAAAAAAAAAAAAAGTGTCCTCTTACCCCCCCCCCCCCCCCCCCCCCCCCCCCCCGCTTATTCAGCGGTCGGCTGAGTCGTTGCGATTTTTTTGGGACCAAAAAAAAAAAAAAATGTGTCCTCTTACCCCCCCCCCCCCCCCCCCCCCCCCCCCCCGCTTATTCAGCGGCTGGCTGAGTCGTTGCGAAATTTTCGGACCGATTTATAAATGTTAAAACCCCCCCCTTGAAAAAATCCTGCGTACGCGCCTGCTTCAAAGTGCATGGTAATTGCTTTTATTCTTATCTGGGACATATCTACTGCCCTTATAGAACCTAAAATTGCTATGAAGGTAACTTTAGACCCCAAAATGTGTGAAATTTAGCCAATACGATCATACTAATTTAGCTCCACTTTTAAAAAAATACGGTGACCGCTAATTAATTATTTAATTAAACATAACAAAACATGGGCCGGCTGGTTGTGCGTAATATAACCAACACGAAAAAATGCCCCCAAAAAGCCAACATTTGCATTGGCTGAAATACAACGTAAAAGGCGCTATTTCGTTTTTTCAACGGTTTTTTTCCAAATTATCTAATATTTGTGGTGGTACACAAGTATTAGAAATCGTTATATTTATGGATATTTCAGCCGTCTCTGAACCGATTTTGATCAAACAAAGATGATTTTGTCATTTAAATTGTATGTTCTTTTAAATTTGACAATCAGTTTTTCATTATCTCACAAAAAAAATATTTTGTGAAGCGCCCTCTGCAACAGAACTCCACTATCCCTTGAAGTATTAAAAGGGGAGGGGTGTTTCGGATTTAATCATTCCTATGAAGCTATGTTGATTTTTTTTTTTCTTCTTCTATATGCTACACGACTTGTATAAATCTTTTTGTAATCACTATTGAAAAAGAAGAATTTAAAAACGGATCTTCAATTTGCAAGTGCTGAGCTTGCAACAATTTTATACGTCTTCAGTTTTCCCATCAAACGAGAAAATAAAAATAAACATATAAAGACGAATGAAAACATGAATACTATCTTGGATTTCAAGGAAATGCAGTCACACTACAAGTGATGACTATATAGGATTTGTTCAAAAGAAAAGCGAGGTCATTTTGTATTTTCTTATTATTGTCACCCTTTCCACTACATGACGTTGTTTCGTGACCACGCATATATTTTAAGGTCGAATTGACTTTGAATTACATTTTTCTGTTCATTTACAAGATGACAAGTAGTTCCCGAGCATAAAAATAACCGATGAATAAAAAATACTCCAAAACAAATAATGATAGCAATAATAATGATGGTGATTTGAAAATAATGATAATGATAATTTTCCTCATCTTCATCTTCATAATAATGATAATACTAATCATCATCATCATCATCATCATCAACATATATAATAGTTGGTTCTTTTATAGCGGACACTCTTGCATGGCGCTTCAGGAGTGATGATATTTATATGAATGCTAAAAAAAACGGGATGTCTAAAAAAAAAACAGAACGAGTTTGGCAACATCTTAAACACCACTCAATCATCCTTATGAAATTTCGCGTTAACCCGTCTCTTCTGCATGTTACGGTAAACCTTTGCATTGGCGTAATTGTAACTCCTAATTTCTTGGCGAAATGACCACTTAAACATTTAGATTCACATTTCATTCGTAAAATGTTGTGACTATGTATGTAATATATATATATATATATATATATATATATATATATCAAAAGAAAGCATCCCAATAAAAAAATGACTTGTTTACTATCTTCAAATTCATTATCATCATCATCGATTACGGGATGTAGGTGTTGGCCGCATGGGCGGATCCAGCCGGTGGTGAGGGAGGGGGCCCAATTCGTGAGAAAAATATTCAACGACGACTCAGCCGACCGGCCGAGTAATCGGGGGGGGGGGGGAGGCAGTGAGCACTAATATATATATATATATATATAAATATATATATATATATTTTTTTTTGGGGGGGGCTCTAATTTTTTCTTCTATTTTGTAAATGTAAAATTAACATTACCATTTTTTTCAACCTATTTTTTTTTTTGGCCAGAGGAGGGGGACGCCCCCCTCCCCCTGGTTGGTCGGTAAATCCACGGTCACTATACGTCTGGCATCGTCACTTGAGAAAGATATTTGTGCGCTTACGGGAGGAGTCAGGGAAGGTCAAAATGCTTATTCAACCTGGCTTTGTCTATCAGCCGTTTGAAATGTTCGGTTGTTTTTCTTTGCATTATATCTTTAGACAAGTTGTTCCAATCCTGGATGGTGTGTGTACTAAATAATAATTCATTTCTTATGTCAAGTATAACGAATGTAAGTATGTTTTGTTGACAAAACATCAACAAATGAAGAGCTTGATTCCAAAAGGAGCTAAATCCATATTTTATCAAAATTGAGTTATCTGTCTTAAAATAATGATTTCCTACATGGGGAGAAAATGCACTATATCACATTCGAAAATTTCAGCAGGAAGTTTGAAAAAATTTAGGTACAATATCATGTTTCATTCCAAAAGGAGCTAAATCCAAATCGGTTTCATTCCAAAAGGAGCTAAATCCACTTTGGGTACTCCTGAGTAAATCACCTTTTTTATTTCTCCACTTTCCTTTTAGCCATGTACCTTCATGATGTTATATATGTTAAAGGTGTCGCCCTGGACCAATAATAAAGGATAAGAAAAACAAATCTACCAGTTATTTCTGATATTACTACATTTTTAGATTTCGTGGATTTAGCTCCTTTTGGAATGAAACATGGATTTAGCTCCTTTTGGAATGAAACGGATTTAGCTCCTTTTGGAATAAAACTGTGATATGTTCTTTACTTACTTTTCAAAAGTTTTTTTTATTTTTTATTTCACTATCATCATTTAAAAGGAAAGGTTTGCTACTAAATTTAAATAAATTTCAGTGATTTTATTGAGAAAACATGACATTTTTCAGGTACGATATCATGTTTCATTCCAAAAGGAGCTAAATCCATGAAAGAAATAAATCTAAAAATTCATTAAAAATCAGGAAAAACTCGTAGATTTTTTCTTATCATATATTATTGGTCCAGGGTGACACCTTTAACATATATAACAACATTAAGGTACATGGCTAAAGGGAAAGTGGAGAAATAAAAAAAGGCGATTTACTCAGAAGTACCCAAAGTGGATTTAGCTCCTTTTGGAATGAAACTCTTCAAATCATCTTTTTTGTATTATATTATTGTCCTCTTACGGACCAAAAATGAAGGGATTTAATCATGGGCACAACATTTCCAAAACAACAAAGAAAATTACTTTTAAAAAACTTTTAAAGGGGAAATTTGATGTCCGCTTTGCCCTACATCCGCGGGGGAGAATAAATATGACGCAGATCGAAAGACAAACTATGAACCGCTCTTAGAGTTAGGTAATAGACGACTCCAACGGGGAAATGGTGTTCACTTCCTTTTTAATGCGGATTCTGAAATAAAATTTAATTTCAAAAACGATTCAACCACCTGATGTTTGATAATCTGTGCCCAAAGAGCCAAAATGCTATGTTTTATGGGTCCACCAGTGTTTTTTTTTTTTTTTAGAACAAAAATTTTGGTTGAAAAAAAAAAAGTTCTTTTGGTGTAGAAAACCAACTATGAACAATACAGTGAAATATGGTATAGGTTAGACCCACACAAGACCTCATGGACCCTGAAACTGCTCCAAAAGGGCCCAAAGGACCAGCAACTCTAGATAGTCAAGAGGCCTGCCTTAAACTATTTTTTTTGTGGGGGGGGGAGGGGTTAATAGGATCACAGTTAATCTCTTTTCGGTATCAAAATACAATGATACATCAGTGTTGTGTGAATAAGGGTTTGATAGACAAATATGTCTCAGGTAGGCAAAATCTTATTTTTAAGGGCCCAAAATGTAACATAAGTTTTTCAAGAGCATCAAACTATAGTAACATGATATGTTTTCTTTCGACATACTTTGTGTAATTGTATTATACTAAAGGTGCTTGATGAACTATTTTAAAGTGCAAAAATAGACTAGGAAATCTCCCTGCATGCTTTCATATTTCTACAGATTAATTCCTATTTATAAGAAAAACAGGTAATGTTCCATCATAATACTAATAACATGAATTCGAATATTAACGTCACGAAATTCCGTGAATAGACATGCACGTACAATGAACACGATAAACATAACAAAAAGTAGTCAAGGCAGGGTATAAATAATAACACGACGGTATAACTACGATATCACAGCATCCATAAGTGCGGTTATAATTATAAGGTATTTTGTGAGCGAATTTATAACTAAATACTTAACACACACAAAGAAGCATTTTTGTTTAATGTCATGCGGTAGCATCTGCATAAAGAAAAGAAATGAAAGTAAGTAATTCTTGACCAACACAAATATAAAAATTAAAAAAATATAAAAAAATAGGAAATGAAATAAGAAACGTAAGTTCATAAACGTGAGTCCAAAATGAATCCGATTGACATTATTTCCAGCTAAATGTATTCAATGGATATATGAAAATGATATAGGACACTCTATTTCTATCGATTTTACTCACCGATTTTTGGCTTCTTTGTGGATTATATAGGAAAGCAGAAGAAAAGCGTTTGTTACTGGAGATCGCACTGGGTCCACCAAGTAAATGAGCTAACCAGGAACAAACAGCTGTAACTAGAAAGTAGGCAAGGGCGTATATCCCGGGGGGATGGGGGGGGGGCGGCATCCCCCTGGCTTGAAGTAGGGGGTGGCCTGTACAAACATCTCCCTGATATTACAATTAAAAGAGAGAAAAAAGGAAGAAGAAGAAGGGAAAAAAAATGTGATTGTTTCAATTTCAGAATAATGCATGAGAAATTAGTTATTTCTTTTTATGTATGTATAACTGTATAGCCTACACGTATACACTATGTCAATATCATTAAGAATAGTTGCGCGACGTGCGCGAACAAGCACTTCATAAACTTCAGAATAATAAGAATCCCACTATATACACAAAATGCATCGGCCCCCCCCCCCCCTTCCACAAAAGAGAGAGAGAGAGAGAGAGAGAGAGAGAGAGAAGGAAAAGAGGGAAAGGGAAAGAAAAGAGAAAGGGAAAGAAAGAAGAGGAAGAAGAAAAGAAAAGGGGGAAGAA
This sequence comes from Strongylocentrotus purpuratus, assembly GCF_000002235.5. NCBI lineage: Eukaryota > Metazoa > Echinodermata > Echinoidea > Camarodonta > Strongylocentrotidae > Strongylocentrotus > Strongylocentrotus purpuratus. Next base: position 41,237,663 of record NW_022145612.1, on the reverse strand, counting down.
GGAGATGGGGGGGGGTGAAAGGGCCTTGCCTCCATGCAGGCTAATGCCTCCCCACAATAAAAAAAAAATAAGAGAGAAGGAAGGAAGGAAATGGAAATAAAAAAGGAAAAGAGGAGATAAAGGGAAGGAAAATTGAGGAAGAAGTAAATAAAAGAAGGGGAATATCAGTTGCAATTTTCCTGCCAACAAGTTGCGGATGGGGTGGGGCAAAAGGTCTTGCCTCCCCCCGCCCACGCAAAAAAAAAGAGAGAGAAGAAAGGAAAAGGAAAAAGGGAGAGCTAAAAGGGACCAAAAAAGAGGAAGAAGAAAAAAAAGGGTGAAAAGAATTTCGATTCGGTGTTCGAGTAGAATTCTGTGAGATGATGAAATACTTTCTCGTAGCTTGATGTGACGAAGTGTCTCTATCCAGATATCTGTTGATAGTATTATAGAATATAGAAGCCTGATATGACCTTCTGCTCGTAACCGACAAGTCACCGCATTAAAATTAAATTGCAAATAGTGTTCAACAACACGATGGTGGATGAAACTTTCTAATATTCGAAGATATATGACCCTGAGACCATATTGTTTCATTATTTTTTATTCAATCAATCAACGTCAAAGAATTGATTTTTCATCGCTTTTCAATTTATTATTTTACCTTTTAATGTACTTTCATTCTTATGCATCACGAAAGAACACTGAATTGGATTCGTCAATGTTTGTTTTGATTAATTTCCTCCCCTTTCCTTCTCCCTGTTTAATACTGATACAATTTTCAATTTTTCTTAATCAAGGCAAAATATTATTTTCATATTTTCTTTATGCAAGACAGGGAGAGAGAGAGAGAGAGAGAGAGAGAATATGTTAAGTGAGAATTATCGAATACAACTATGAATTGCATCCTTTTCAATATTATTCAATTCGCTGAAAATATTCAGAATATGAATATGATAAATCCACATAATACACCAACGCTGTTCAACGCATCCAACGCTCCAACCATAGCCCATATGCCAATGCACCATATTTATCAAATATGAAAAGATTTTTAAATGAAATTTGAAGAAAAATCAAATTTACAATGCACTGACAGGCATTTTGTTGAAATCATGAATTCTCTGTGACTGACCTAGCACTAGTTTCTGAGGGACCAGTCACTGAAGAGGAGATAAAGGGAAGTAAAATTGAGAAAGAAGTAAAGAAAAGAAGGGGGATATCAGTTGCAATTTTCCCGCCAACCAGTTGCGGATCGGGATGGGGGTGGGGCAAAAGGCCTTTCCCCCCCCCCCCGCCCCCGCTAAAAAAAAAAGAGAAGGAAGGAAAAGGAAAAAGGGTGTTCCTTTCCCACTTGTATCATAGAGAAACAACAGTTTAAGTTAAGTCTAACGTTAACGTTAATTTGTTATTAAAATGTAGAGTACAGCCCTTGGCCTAAGGCCTAATTTAGGTCGTAACTGTTACTGTTTGAAAATCTAAAGTAAAATCGATGGTTTTCATGGTTAGACTAAGTAATTGAGAAAAAAAGTTTACCCGTCACTGAGACCAGGTCAATCAATCTTCTAGATCCATTATAAGGGTTTAACGTTAGTAGATATAAGGTAGATGCAGGCGCGGATACAGCGGGGGTGAGCGGGCCTTACCCCCCCCCCCCCCCTTCCGCAAAAGAGAGAGAGAGAGAAGGAAAAGGGGGAAAGGGAAAGAGGAGAGAAAGGGAAAGAAAGAAGAGGAAGAAGAAAAGAAAAGGGGGAAGAAGGAGATCGGGGGGGCGAAAGGGCCTTGCCTCCCAGGCTAATGCCTCCCCACAATAAAAAAAATAATAAGAGAGAAGGAAGGAAGGAAATGGAAAGAAAAAAGGAAAAGAGGAGATAAAGGGAAGGAAAATTGAGGAAGAAGTAAATAAAAGAAGGGGGATATCAGTTGCAATTTTGCTGCCAACAAGTTGCGGATGGGGGTGGGGCAAAAGGCCTTTGCCTCCACCCGCCCCCGCTAAAAAAAAGAGAGAGAAGGAAAGAAAAGGAAAAAAGGAGAGCTAAAAGGGACCAAAAAAGAGGAAGAAGAATAAAAAGGGTGAAAAGAATTTCGATTCGGTGTTCGAGTAGAATTCTGTGAGATGATGATATACTTTCTCGTAGCTTGATGTGACGAAGTGTCTCTATCCAGATATCTGTTGATAGTATTATAGAATATAGAAGCCTGAAATAACCTTCTGCTCGTAACCGACAAGTCACCGCATTAAAATTAAATTGCAAATAGTGTTCAACAACACGATGGTGGATGAAACTTTCTAATATTCGAAGATATATGACCCTGAGACCATATTGTTTCATTATTTTTTATTCAATCAATCAACGTCAAAGAATTGATTTTTCATCGCTCTTCAATTTATTATTTCACCTTTTAATGTACTTTCATTCTTATGCATCACGAAAGAACACTGAATTGGATTCGTCAATGTTTGTTTTGATTAATTTTCTCCCCTTTCCTTCTCCCTGTTTAATACTGATAAAATTTTCAATTTTTCTTATTCAAGGCAAATTATTATTTTCATATTTTCTTTATGCAAGACAGGGAGAGAGAGAGAGAATATGTTAAGTGAGAATTATCGAATACAACTATGAATTGCACCCTTTTCAATATTATTCAATTCGCTGAAAATATTCAGAATATAAATATGATAAATCCACATAATACACCAACGCTGTTCAACGCATCCAACGCTCCAACCATAGCCCATATGCCAATGCACCATATTTATCAAATATGAAAAGATTTTTAAATGAAATTTGAAGAAAAATCAAATTTACAATGCACTGACAGGCATTTTGTTGAAATCATGAATTCTCTGTGACTGGCTTAGCACTAGTTTCTGAGGGACCAGTCACTGAAGAGGAGATAAAGGGAAGTAAAATTGAGGAAGAAGTAAAAAAAAAAGAAAAAAAAGAAGGGGGATATCAGTTGCAATTTTCCCGCCAACCAGTTGCGGATCGGGATGGGGGTGGGGCAAAGGGCCTTTCCCTCTCCCTGCCCCCGCTAAAAAAGAGAGAAGGAAGGAAAAGGAAAAAAGGAGAGCTAAAAGGGACCAAAAAAGAGGAAGAAGAAAAAAAAGGGTGAAAAGAAGGGGAGATAGATCAGTTGCGGTTAATCCCGCCAGCAACGTGTGGAGAAGGGTGGGGGCCGAAAGGACCTTGTCTCCCACCCCTCCCCCCCCCCCCCTCCCCCCAGCAAACCTAAAAGAGAGAGAAGGAAGGGAAGGGAAAGGGAAAGAGGAGAGAAAGGGAAAGAAAAAAAAGGGAAAGAAAAAAGGGAGGGGAGATCAGTTGCCAACAAAGTGTAAATCAGGGGGGGGGGGCACTGGCGTACTGATTGGGGAGGGGGCTCGGGGGAAATAAAATTCAAACGTGGTTTATTTCTAATTCCATAACGGTGGTTTACACATAATGCTGAAATGACATAATTTTCCGAGATTTTTAGTAAATTATACTTTTTTATGCGTTTGTTGTAAAATGACAAATTCCTAAATTTACAGCCAGGCAAGAAATATGCTTATTGAGATGCCTAAGGGCCTACACGTCAGGGCCCGCGGAACGGCGGGGATCGGAAGCCTCGAGGTCCCCCCCCCCCTCCACTTTTTTTGAAATAGTATATCAAGAGAAGTGGAAAGAAAGAGAACAAGAAAGAAAAAATAGTTAACTGCCAGTGTCACAACAAAATAAGATATTTTCCGTAATTAAACGCCTAAAACCCCTGAGCTTCCGGGACTCCGGCCCTGGACCCAACCAAGGGCCCTAAGGCGGACCCCTTGATACTCATCTGACCGTAATTTAGTGCCTAAAACCCTTGAGCCGAGTGCTTCGTGCAAGAGGGGGGAGGGGCTGAATTTAGACAAGGATTAAGAGTCGAGAACGGTACAACGAATCGTCTTCTTTCTCTAATGATTTAATGAAACGTCAAAGCTTCCGCGCTTTGCGCGGACGGGGGGGGGGGGGGAGGTAAAATGAATTCAGACGAGCATTGTTTTGGAGAACGGTACAACGAAACGTCTTATTTCTCTAATAATTTAATGGAACGTCAAAGCTTCCGCATATCGCGCTCGAGGGGGAAACTGAATTCAGACAAGGATTACGAGTCGAGAATGGTAATACGAATCGTCTTCTTTCTCTAATACTTTAATGAAGCATCAAAGCTTCCGCGCTTCCTGCAAGAGGGGGGGGGGTAAACTGAATTCAGACTAGGATTATTTTCGAGAACGGGCAACGAATCGCCTTCTTTCACTAATGATTTTATGAAACGTCAAAGCTTCGGCGCTTTGCGGAGGAGGGAGTGGGAAAATCGCCCCTCCCTGCACCCCCCCCCCCCATTACGTCAATGCTGGTCACCATTACGTACCAATATTTGGCTCGCATAATTTTAAATTTGCCCCCCCCCCTAAGAAATGCTGGATCCGCGCCTGCCCGTGATGACATTCTCTCCATTTCTTCCCGTTTTGCACATAATGTCCTCCTCATTATTCGGAACAACCTTATTTACATGCTTTACCATATCCTCCCAAAACACAGGGGCGGATCTTGCTTTTTGCTAAGGGTTGGGGGGGGGGGGGGTAACCCAAATACGATGTGGAGCATCGTCCACGTGCCGCATAGGGGCGAGGCGATTTTTGTTGTTGCTATTTTGAACCCTCGTAAGTGATGTTTTCCTGGCATCTACTAACATGCGGAGCATCGTCCACGGAGCCGCGAAGCGCCGAGGCGATTTTTTGGTGCTATCTTGAACCCCCGTTATTGATGTTTTCCTGGCATCTACTGACATCTACTACTACATGATAGCGTTTTCCTATACACATCACATTTTCACTTGGCAACCCAAGGGGGAGGCGGGGGGGGGGGGTTAAACCCCCTAAACCGTCTAGATCCGCCCCTGCAACATCTTTGCTGATATTCTTCTCAATATTGATTTATTGGTCGAGTTACATTATTTGCTGGTCTTTTAGAAGAACCAGGTTTCAGAGGATTCACACTTTTCACAACGAAAAACTTCTCCATGTTTCAGTCCTTTCGCGATCGTCTCCAGCTCCAGCAGATATTGGGCGTCAGCGTGCACACCGGTACTACCGGCGCAATATAGCCACTGCTGACGGCCGCATTAGCTGCACTGCGAGCTTCCGTTGTTTGTATCGGTAATACTCATAGAGATGGGAGAGAAAGCGCCATCTAAGTTCCATTTCATTAGTTTAAGGTTTGAAAATTGATACTCAATTTTGTGTTCAAGTTATATAACAAAAGATAATCTTCATTTTATAATTCCACGGGGGCGATTTTTAATTTTGCAATCGTCCCCGTGGACAACCTGACGGGGGCGATTATGGAGCTCACGGGGGCGAATCGCCCATGGCCCCCGTGTATTTTGAGCGCTGGCGTGCATGTATGTATGCATGTATAAATTTATGTACATGTGTTTGGGTATGTATGTGTTTGTGATGTGTGTGTGTGTGTGTGTAAGCGAGTGAGATAGATAGATAAAGAGACAAAGAGACCGAGACAGAGACAGAGAGACAGAGACAGAGAGACAGCAAGAGAAACAGAGAGACAGAGACAGAGAGAGGGGGAGACATGAGAGGGAGAGACAGAGAGTGACAGGGAGAGACAGAGAGACAGACAGAGAGACAGAGCCAGAGAGAGAGCCAGAGACAGAGAGAGTAAATGATGCAGTTCTGCGTAGGTGTATAGCTAAACCTTCTAGAAAACGAGTTTGGTCACATGTCCTACTTCTAGGCTTCTGTGCATCGCAGATCTATATGTAATGTGTTTTATGGCATGAATAGGCCTACCTCAAAAGAGGATATAGTTGGAAAGACAAATATTGTTATAATAATTACCAATGTATGTATAAGTCTTCTCGTTCACTGTTGGGAAGACTATCCTGTCTCTCATATTCACTTTCATATACTAGTCTTCCGTATTGGTTCCTCCATTGATGTAACCACACGTATAATGGTACTTATAATGAAATAAATGTAATTGTTTATGTTAAATTGATATAATGATATAATTATAATGGGTTGTTTACAAGAGAGCGAAGCAATTAGAGAGCAAAACGTTTAAGTCTTTAATTCGTATCAGTAGTCAATGATAATATTATATTATGTATCACATGAAAAGGGGCTTAATTAGATGTGAGGATTGCTTGAAGTTGAGCGTTAAATCCATTTTAACAAAGTATTTTAATAGTGAGGGGATGGATAGAACTTGAATCGACTCACCGGTGTTCACGATTAATACAATCATCAATATCCCCATGATCTGAATATAGGGGACAACATGAGAACAGAACTTCTCTTAAAGTATTGAGACGATATTATAATGATGAAAAGAAAATGACTTGAAAGATAAAGGAATATATAGCACTGAATCTGCTTTAGGAGTCTAGCCCCCATGCAAAAATATAATCGTCTAACGATCTATTTCTATCTTAAAACTGAGGGTTTTTTTCTTTTATGTATTTGTTTTGAATACACACAATAGAAACAAAAATATAGTCGTCAGCAATGAGCTTTCTTCTACGAAGTTTGAGAGAAGGTAACAGATGCAAAGTGTTATTATCTGATTCCTACATTATATACAAAAACTGTGCCGAATGAAAGACGTACTGCATACAATGTAAAGTAATGTAATACATAAGAATATATTAAATGTAAGTTAAACGAGTAATTTTGAACAGTTTCTACACATTACATATGAACGTGAAAGTGAATCAGTTGTCTTTAGAACTCGATTTAAAGACATCTGGGGGTGTTTCACAAAGATTTTAGGTCAAACTTAACTCTAAGTTGGACTTAAATATTATGGAAAGCCATTTGCAGCCTTAAAATGAAATATATTCAAAAGCGAAAATTCAAGTATTTTAGACTTTTTATAAATTCCACATCAAGAACATGAAATCTCCTTGATAATAGAAAATATGAACGATTTGAATCAACATTTCATGCCTTTTAAAATAACTTTTACAAAATATTTTCATAGATGCTAACGGCTTTCCATAATTTTTAAGTCCAACTTAGAGTTAAGTTTGACCTAAAATCTTTGTGAAACGCCCCCAGATATGTCCTCAATACGTCCTCGTACATGGGCAATTTCCTGGAAAGTAAAAAACAAGGGCACCTTTCCGATTTTGACGTATAGAAAATAACGTGTTTTTAATAAAATTCAATATTTCGAGAGAAAAAAAAAATATAATATTTTATTAAATAATCTCAATTCCGTTGAAATTGATATCAAAATGTAGATAATTTAATTTTCTTTTATACGACACCAGAGTCATAGCGGCTTTCTTAAGACATTATCTACATAATAATATTTTTCGTCAAAAGGGCCGCTTAATTTTGGACGCCTCCTCTGATTTAGGGGTGTTCGATTCAAATTAAAAATTAAATAAACCTCTGAAATATCTTCTATTTTGATTAAATCTAAGGTGTGCTTAGTTTGTGTGCTAGTGGCAACTACCTCAAAAACTAAGTATGGTATTTGACTTTGGCCCTCCGCTTATCATACATTATCGTGAGAAAACACTAACCTTGATTTATCTTTGTATGATTAAGGTTTATCTGCGAACAAAATCTTATTAATACAATTTATAAAAAAAGATTAATACTAAGCTTAATTTGCCAGAAATGCACCGTATGCGAACAAATAAGTAGTTAGATGGTTTAGTTAGATGATGGTGTTTTAGTTCTCTTATTCAATATTACTACATCTCACAGCAATATCCATTAAATGTAACTCTGGAGATGAGAAATATTATTGTTATTATTGGGCCCCGTTGCATAAAACTTGATATCAATAACAAGTTACAAGCTACTGTTATAAGCTACTGAAATCATGGCATGTGATTGGCTGAGAGCAAATTTGTCATAGAAATTTAGCATTTGTTATAGATAACAAGTTTTATGAAACGGGCCCCTGGTCTTTCTTTCATGTCAATATACATTTTATGATGACGAAAACTCTCAAGATCGTATCTTTTGACCAAGAAGGAAAAAAACCCGTCGTGTTATTCAGCCAAACTACCAACCAAGCTTTTCTTTTCTTACTGTGGTTTGACAAAAGTTTGTTGAATATCTTTAGATGCATGAGAAAATGAAATGCTTGAAATCAAACCTTATAGTGCGATAACCTTTTCCCCCGCCATTTGCACTGGTACAATAATTTTCTCCATTATCGTCTTTGATCGCCTTGTACATGTTCTTAAAAGTTCAACTGATATCACTTTAAAGATATTCCGTAATACGTGACTGCAACTGTATTCTTGTATAGCGCTCGTGTTTGGCACATTGCCACTCATGGCGCTCCATCATGCATTACTCTGGCTTTATAGCACGACTGCCACAACAGCGCTCGAGTATTCTAAGGAATTCATTCCTGCTGCATTTACCATTTTCATCACGTAGGTGGAGTGTGCAGGCACGTAGCCAGAGTTCGATGTTTGGGGGGCACATACATGTAATCGATTGAGGTCAAAAAAGTTCAACCGATCTTGGAAATTTTAGGGGGAGCACGTGCCCCCCACCCCCCCCCCCCCTCTCCCCCCCCCCCCCCACCTATCCGTGGCTACGTGCCTGGGAGTGTGGGCTGGCAAATGTAGCTATTTTCACGAAGTGACGGTAGTGAATGAAAATCGCATACAATTTGCGTGCGGATTTCCCTCACTACCGTCACTTCGTGAAAACAGGGACGTTTAAATGTCTTTGCATAGGACATTAGTACGTCCTGCGACAATTCTAGTTCATTACAGTCACAGTGTGTGATTGCTCTATTTGATTCAGATTCAAGATATTCGATTTAACCATAACCATGAAATCATACAAACAATAATACAAAATACACTATAATATGGAATGTATAAAGGACCAATAGAAAAGCAAATGATTGTGAGGATGACCCTCAAAGGTATTGTGTCTCATTTTGCAGGCCAAACAAATGAAAGGTCAAATTCCACCGGCATTTGAAAGACAACACTAATTTAGAACTTCCCTCATGCCTTGATGCATGGGCACACAGAAGATTTTTTTCTGTTGGGGACCGGGGGGAAATTCAATGAATTATTGATAATTTATTGTATTTTATTTTATTTGTGGGAACTGCCCCCTACCCTAGCCCCCGCTGCGTTCAGTCATGGTTCAGTGGCAAAACAATGGCCCCGTAACTGTTAGGCTATATTAGTGCCCTTTTGTGGGGCATTACTCATTACTGTCATTTATGACTTAAGGGCGTAGGTCCCCTAGTTGATAACCATAGTAGCATACACATGCCTTAGAAGTCATGCAAAACAAACACTGGCCGGCAAATTATTATTCAACAAATTCTGAGAATCTATAATATATATTATCTAGATCTATTAGGAATAAATCATTGTCAAAATAATTCCATAAATTGGGGTTAAACAAAAATATTCCAACTTTATGAGCAAAAGTGTATGTTATGTTATTACCAAAGAAAAATAGAAGTCAATCAGTTACTCAATAGCGTATGTCAGTGAAGTCTAGAAAGTAAACGAGTTTCCTTGCATAAATTGAATATTAGGACACTGCTAACGTTTAATTTGCACAGATAGGACATAAATGACGTATTCATAATTCCTGCAAAGTTCTACAGAATTTGATGTTGGCTGCAAATGGGACATATACCTTTAAGTGACTTAATTACAAATTAATGTTGACTTTCGTTGTTCTGTAATAATGTATACATCCCATATCTTTTTGATGTCCATCTAGGTTATATTTTTTCTATTATTTTTTTCTATTACTTTTGTTCGACCTGCTAAGCTCCACCCCTAATAAAAACCTCCCAAAGCAAATGACGTTTGTGACATCATCATGCCAGTCATTCATCAGTCAGCTAGATGAACAAAAGATATTGGTATGTCCCTTCGCATCAACTAACCACCTGTTTACTATAGCATCGCGTGTTTTCATATATACAATGCCCACTCACAAATTTCAACTACATTTTTAAGCAGTTGCTATGTCAGAAATCCCCAAGCAACACCAGGAAAAAGAAGGGTTTCAATGGGCTATTATATAAAAACATGCAATGCTAATGCAATAAGGCACTCAGTGGGTGAGGATACACCACTGTCTATTGTATATTGGACATACCACTGTCTATCCTTAAATCTTAATTTATTAAGTATGTTCTATTAACGAAATTTCACCTTGATCAATATACATCCAGGTCCTTCTTTATATCATATTTCTTTATTCCTACGAATCTCACCTTTTAAAACTGGGTGACTTTAATAATTCCTTGTCTTCTCTATTTCCTTTCTCTTATTCTTTTATTCGCCTTCACTACCCCCCTCCAATTTCTATTTCCATTATTAAACATTTCCCCTTAACCCTCTCGTTCACTACACATGAATTCATGAAATATTCAGACGTTATTCACGCCTGTGGTCCACAAAGGTAAAGTGATGACCTTTCGATATTAAATTGTCTGACAGTGCATAACGGTCTTTTGTGTGGTAATGTATCATGCCTCTTAATACCAGCATGTTTCTACCGTAACGTGCATTATTTTCAACGACCCCCCCCCCCCCAAATGGTCGACGCTATCAATATCTATCCTATAATGTATCCAATAATTTCGATCCACTCAACATGTTTCTAACTTAATTAACGTGTGTTTTCCCCAAGCAAAAATACAACCCCACCTCTCGTTAAATCATTGGCGCTGATAGGTATTCCTAATCTCCTAATTTCTAAATGTCTCAAAATTCAACTTTCAGGTGTAGAATAAGAAATTTCATTTCAATTAGTCATCTTGTGAGCATTAAACTTATTTGTTTGTTTATTTTGAAGAAAGTTTCGATGAGGACAATATGATGATCAAAATGATGTTCAAAATTACTCATTGATTTGGTTAGGCTGAGTGTAAACTTGTGAGACAATTATTCACCTACTAGACCGAGTTTATTTCGTTTTTTGTCGAAGATTTATAATTCCGAAAGTTCATTATTTCGAAGATACAGTCCCGAAGGTTCATAATTTCCAAGGTTTGTTATTCAGAAGGATTCTTTATTTTCTACAGTATATAATTCTGGGGTTCGTTTCTCCGAATGCTCGTCATTTCAAAGTTTTATAATGATAATTCAAAAGATAAAATAGGGTTCTTTTTCCCGAAAAGAAAAGAGAATTTTTAATTTTCACAATTGCAAACCTCTTTTGAAAATTCGAAAAAAACGAACCATTGAAAGTACCAACATTCGGGAGAAAACGATGTGAGAGCATTAAAGTGTGACGCGTTATTGGTACTTTTTAACCTGGAAAAGTAATGTGATGAGGCTCGATATCAATTAGTCTGATTGTCTTCTATCATTTTTATCTATCAATTTAATTAGCTTGTTTCTATCGTAACGTGCATTTCAACAACACTAATGGTCAATGCTATAAATATATATTCTTTAATGCTATCCATTAATTTCGATCCACTCAGACAACATGTTTTTAAAGGCCCGGTCTTACCGCGAGAACTTTGCTGGAGCGTTCCTTGAACGGTAGGGAGAGGGGGCCGAATTTCGACAACGCTCGTCACCGCGCACAAAATGGGAAACAAATCGAAAACACGGGCGTTGCCTTAGCGGTGCACCGCTGAAGCCGGGGTTGCTTTAGCGTTGGTTTAACGGTAGCAAGCGGTAGTGATCGTTGGTCCCGCTCCGACACCTCCATACCAACGCCAAACCAAAGTTCATCACCGCAATGGATCGCTGCTTCAACGCCCGACACCGTTCCAGCAATCCCGTGTCCGCTCGTAAAACGCTTACAACCGATCCACCAAAGTTTGTGCAACGTTTAATCACCGCCCGGGCAAAGCTGGCGAAGCAGCGGTGGTCCAGCGTTCAAGATTTCTGCGTTGGCCTAGCGGACCAAAGCGTCCACGTACTTGCGTCTAGCGGTGCCAAACTTTGACTGGGCGTTGTTGGAGCGGTGGTGAACTTTGCCGGAGCGGAAAATTGCCCGCTCCTCACCGCTCGCAATATTTTGTGTAGCTCAAAATTTTCGGAGCGGTAGGAGGGACCATCAGCGGTGGCCGAGCGTATACGGCGTTGGCTTAACGGGGACCAACTTCTGTTAAACGGTGGTGAACGGTTACGAGCGGTGATGAATTTTTTTTCACCGCTCCAGGAACGCTCCAGCGAAGTTCTGGCGGTGAGACCGGGCCTTAAGGTAACGTGTGTTTTCCCGAACAAAATGATACAACCAATGTCTCTAAAAATCATTGGCGCAGATAGGTATTCCAAATCTCATAATTTCCTATCTATTTTTAGCATGTTAAGAGTGTAACATGCATTTTCACAAAAAAATTATGTATTTCCCTCTTCTCAAAACAAGTTCATTGGCGCTAATACCTATCTAACAGAACTATCCCCTAAATTTGATCCAAATTTTAATGTTTATGAGATAGCGTGCGTTTTTCCAAACAAAAGCAAAAACAAATAAACCAAAAATATTATCGGTACTAATAACTATCTCAATGAGCTATCCTCTAATTCGATCAAAAGGTATAATATTTCTGAGAAAACGTGCATTTTCTCAAACTAAAGCACACAAAAAAGGAACAAATAATCAACAATCATCTGTGTTGATAGCCATCCCATAAGTTCTGTTCACCACACAACAAGTTGCTAAAGTAACAGGTGCCTTTTCAAACAAAAAGTAAAACCAAACAATCCTCATTATTAGCTACATCCATTAGGGCGTTTCCATAATCTATCCCATAATTTCAATCCACCAATCGTCATCATAATTTTGATCTACCGGTTGGCAGTATTTTCCTTTTCATATCGATCCCGTTCTCACATGAGCTTACTGCCTGCAGAAAGTGAAACACGCATCATTTACCATTTTCAATAATATTGGTCGAACGTAGATATCAAGTCATATTTCCTGCGATTTCAATTGATATCCGTTGATCGATCGCTATATAGCCTACGGATTGAATTTTACGGTGAATATTTCCCGCCTTTCTGTAATCAAGCAATTGTATTCTTTGTTTCCGAATGTGTTACTTTTTCTATCCGAGAAAGACGTCAAGCTATCATCGTGCTGTTTGATCATTTTCGGAAGCCCTTGAAGATTGATCTGTAAAATGGTAAGTAATTTATATTTTAGTTTCAATCGTAGTGAAATGGCCACCATGAGTCCGATTTGAATTGATTACCATTTTACTTGTTGTCCGTTTCAATATAAGTATATACATGATACATTTCTAAACAGTACAACGTAATAAATGTATACAACAAACAAGAAGAAGAGAATGGAAAGAAAAAGAGAAATTTGACAAATTATCATAAATGACTTAAAAACAGGCTTTAGTACTTCAGCTAGAAGGGATTAGACCACCCAGCGCGCCAGCGAGGTCACTGTGACAGGTGGCTATCTCATTAACTCAGCTCTCATTTAACATAAGAAAAAGAGGATCATGGGGGTCCAACAGGCACCGATTGGGGAAGTTTTCTATATAGAGAGAGCAAGTATCTACACATAGGACAGTGTGCCTTTAAACAGCGGGTCAAGCTATAGAAAGCAATGTTTGTGTAGTGAAATGAAGAGTGACTCATGACTTAATAATAATAATAATAAATATTACATTTATAAAGCGCTTAATACAATGTTTCTAAGCGCTTAACATACAAGTAAGGTACAACGTAAAATGAACATATATCAATAATAATACATAATTCTAATAATAACATTACAGATAACTATAAACTGCCCTATAAATTACTATTACCGGTAAACAAAACATACTTCAAACTTGCTTTAAAAGACTCTACAGATGTGGATTGACGAATAATAATTGGTAAACTGTTCCATAATTTAGGGGCTGCAATAGCAAAAGTACGATCTCCGTAACGGGTATTATTTCGGGGACCAGGGGCGTATTGGAAGTTAGCATGTGTAGTTGACCGTAATGAACGTGATGGAACAATAGGTTTTAGAAGGTCGTTTAGATATGATGGGGCATAACCATGTTTAATTTTGATGACTTAATGAATAATAGCTGTGTGGTTCGAGTTTAAAGAAATATAATTGTACATGCGACTTCAGTAAAAAAAAAAAAAAAAAAAAGCAAAAGACTGAAGTCTTCGTAGTGAAAATTCGATACACATTTATTATGTGCTAACTGCAAACTGGTCTATTGGGCAAATTCCATGCTCTCTTCAGATGAACTTCCTGCTTGACATTTTAACTTATGCGTCTCCACCTTGTATAATATTAATATTTAGCTTTGTAACTTGTCTGGATGTAACAACAATAAGAAACTCTGTTTTTCCATCACTAAAGCTATATGGTCACAACTCAGAGCGGCGACCGACCGATTTGTAGCCTGCTCGCTCGCCGCTGGAATTGCCCAACGATTTTTGGAGAAGTCGAGCAGGATGTAGAGACCCAGCGATGTCCCGTCGATTTCCCGTCGGTCGCCGGTTGATTTCGGGCGAAATCGGAGGGCTTATTCAGGCGGCGTCCCGGCAGTGACCGATCGACTGATGACCCACCGATTCCCGGACGGTCACCCACCGGCTAACGGGTGATTTAAAAGAAATTGCCCGGTAGGCGGGGCACCAAAATACGCTCGGTGCCCGGGCGGTTGCCATATCCGGGCACCGACCTAATCGAGCGTTCGCCGTCGAGCGATTTAGGTCAAAATCGTAGCCGCTAGGTCAAAGACTGCCGACTGATTTTGAACTCGCCGCCCAGTGACTGACTGATCTCCCAGCGGTGACCGCTCGGCAACCTTTGACCTAGCGGCTTCGATTTTTGACCTAACTCGCTCGACGGCGAACGCTCGACTAGGTCGGTGCTATTGTTAAACCCCCCCAAAGTAGCCTGCTCGGTGACCGGGCGGCGAGTGTTTAGCCAATTTTGTCCGGGCACCGCATGATTTTAGGGCTTCGCTCGGTCGCCGTTGAAGTTTTAGCACGGAGTTGAAATTCGGCGGTGCCTGCTCACTTTTCATTCGCTGCCCAAAATACGCTCGGTGCCCTGATGGTCACCGCCCGGGCACCGACCTAATCTAGCGATCGCCGTCGAGCAATTTAGGTCAAAAATCGAAGCCGCTAGGTCAAAGGCTGCCGAGCGGTCGCCGCCCAGTCGCTGCCCGTTTGTCGCTTGGAGATCAGTCGATCGCTGGGCGGCGAGTTCAAATTCGGTCGGCAGCCTTTGACCTCGCAGCTCCGATTTTTGACCTATATCACTCGACGGCGATCGCTGAATATTCATGATCGCCATGCACTATTCGATTATGTAGGGGTGCAAATTATTGTGCACCACATCAAACTCCCCTACTTTAAGTCAAGTATTTCATTGTATTATGTAGTTTGGTAGGTTTATTTTAATAACTGTTTAATTATCAGATATCAATGATAGTTTAAAGATATGGAAAATTTTCTTGTATTTTATATTTAGCAAAGCAATCTCACATACAAATTCTCTACCAAGTGTCGTCTAATCCGCCGATTGTCTTCTGCTATATACGTCCAGCGAGCGAAAATGAGATAACCGGAGCAATATGCGGCTACCGAACAGGCTACAAATCGATCGGTCGCCGCTCTGAGTTGTGACCATTGCTTAAGCGTTAGCTTATGTTGGAACATTCAAGAACGGATATACTTTTTACAATTTTATTTAGGTGCAGGATAAAACCGGTATCTAAATTCTGCTGTTCCTTCTCTTGTTCGTACAATTAATAACCCTTGATTCTCTCTCTCTCTCTCTCTCCCTCTTTGCATTACTAATCAGAACCATTCTAATTGACACACTCACATTTTGTGTAACATACATTATATTTTAATAGTAGCATTTTATAACTGCTTTTTAAAGTCGATTCCAATTGGTAAAATATATATTTCTGTATGGTAACACCTTCAACTCAAACGTTATTATGTTAATTGAGGTTGTAAGGCTTTTATCATTGCCTATTTCCAAAATATAATTTTCCCTGTATTTTCGATTGTTTGGTTACTCAACATTATTGTCTGTTTATCTGTCACCATTAACTTATAGCATATGCAGTTTGTTAATTTGACGATCTTGACCATTACTTTTTCTCTTAGTTTATTTTGGTATTGTATTGATTGAATTTTTCTTCTTTTTTCTTGTCTATTTTGCTCACTATTGTATATTTACTGTATCGATAACTTAATTGTATTACTTGTAAACATGATCAGTTTGGGCCTTGGACCTTTGAATAATGTCTTTTTATATTAGGGTGATCACACTGCCTGTGCACACAGTCTGCCCCATGCATATACACACACACACAATTGCCGTCAGTTGGTTGAAATAGCAATTTTCGTAAATTTATTTTTAAAAAACTGAACAATATTTTTAAATTTTTATTTCACATATCTTTCAAGCATACCTTTAACTACAATTCTGTGTAGTTTTATTGTTATAGGCATGTGGGAAATATGTTAAATTATCAATTAGAATATTGTCTTTTCAGCCATGTGTGACATGGCCCGCTGATCGCCCTTTGACTGTTATTCTGCGTGGTGAAAATGCACTTCAATGTATAAAACTCCCCTACAAAAATGCAATATCCTCATGTGTTTCACTCATTGAATCAATTTGTTATTTACACTCAAGGTTGCCGCAACTGTATTGGGGTCACCAAATTTTCTTTTTCTCTGAAATTCAGTCCCTGTGGAATGTTATGACCTGTTGAATTGATTTGATTACATATGCGCATGTTAATTAGACGGACTTAGTTATCTTCACAACTTTTTCATATCTGCAGATTCGCATAAATGGCAAAAACGACTTATTTTGTTTGCTTCTGTTTTCAAAACGGTAATAGATATATGAATTTTCTTTTTTGTATTTTTTACCACAAAGATGATATTTTAGTGTCTGATAATTTAATTTATTATTTGTGTCCAAGAAAGTGATGAATGAAGTTGTCAACTTTGTCGAATTTTGCCATTTTTGCCAATTTGACCATTTCTGGCAGGTTTTTCGGTAATTTTACGATATCAAAAAAATGGTATAAAATCACAACGCATTGACCGATTTCAATTCTGTTTTTTGTTTTTTGAAGCTTTCATAAAGCTTGATCATTTGCAATCATCACATAACATGTGTTTGTTGTACTTATTTTTGGTGTGCTATACCTATTTATATGTCTTTTTAAACCGAAATAAATTATTAAAAAAAATAAAATAAAAAAGCAAAAGGAAACTCTGTTTTTCCGTTAGCTTATGTTGGAACATCCAAGAACCGACGAATATATCGTATACACCATTCTGAAATTGAGATATTATCATCCTGATGTTCTTTATCAGGACTGAAAGAAATGCATAGCTGTGTGTCATTGGTATGACAATGACAAGAAACATTTGGGTAACACCTTTGAATAATATTGATCAGATTAATTGTAAAGAGTGTAAAATGGAGGGGACCGAGACGTGACCCTTGAGGAACCCGATATGGAACATGGTATTTTGTTAGATATTACATCATGTAGCTATATTATTTTGTGTTGTCTGTTAGAAAGATATGATTTAATCCATATAAAAAAAACAATTACAGTCTTATGTTACGTTAGTGATATGTGCTACATGTAACCGTCATTGCTCTTATTAATATTTCTATGATATTTTTTCATCATCATCACCCTCATCATCATCGTCATTATCGCCATTTTCAACAATACCATTATCAACATTAGCCATTATTAATCATCATTTATTTATGTTGCTGTTATTTTGTTCTTTCTCTTGTTCTTGTTGTATTTGTTTATGCAATGTTAATATTTTTTTCAAAATACAGGCTAAAAACCAAAAATACGGTGTATTGCGGGAGTTGCTGTTCGGTACCGTAACATGTTTGTCCATTGGTAAGAACATTTTGACTTTAAATATGCGTCATATTTTCATGATTTTACTGACAAATTTACCATAATGAAGCGAAATAGGAGCAAGGTGTAAAACCTCCATTGCATCTCAAGTAATACGTTCACAGTTTGGAAAATTCTCCCTAGTGACTGTTTCAAACTATTTGAAGGGAAATTTCATTCCTAAGGGGTAGGCGAGAGGAAGAAGGGAAGGAGGCGAAGAGAGAGAGAAATGGAGGATAAAGAGGAGTAGAAGAACGGGGAAGAGGGGATGAGGAGTAGCAGGAGGAGCAAGGAAAGGAAGAGGAAGGGAGGGGAGAAAGAGGAGTAAGGGGAGGAGGAGGAGGAAGGAGAGGAGGAGGAGGGGCAGGAAGTTGAGGAGGAGGAGAAGGAAGAGGAGGAGGAAGAAGAGGAGAATTGGGAGAAGGCTATAAGAATAAATATGGTAGAGGGAAGGGTGAGGAAGGGGGTGACGAGAGGAGGAGAACAACGAAAAGGAGTAGGGAGACGGGGAGAAGAGGAGGAGGAGCAGATTGCAGAGGAGAAGAATGAGGAGGAAGAGGGGGAGGAGGTTGAAGAAGAGGAGCAGCGGATGGAGGAGGAGGGGAGGCGAAAGAGGAAGAGGGTACGTGATTGGGAAGGGATGGAAGCAGGAGGGGAGGAAGATGAGTAGGAGGAAGAGCCCATTATCGATTTTATTTTTGTTTTAATCCACACAGCCTTGACTGTTTTATCGGATTCGTCCAAGCTGACGAAAACATCTTGTCCAGATGATTTCGGCCTGCAAAGTACCTTGCCGAAGTTCTTTAAGTGTATGATGTTGCGTCTGCCCGATGACACCATGTTGCAGACCGTCCCAAAATGTCTCCCTTCCTCTGCTTTCGTTCCTGGAAAATATGTTGACGAACATATAATATGCAGAGTCCCGGGTGAGTATCATGCTTTCTTGATATTTGTTTTCGTTCTCAAAAGTCAAATTAGTCTTTATTTCACTAATCGATAATTAAAAGAACAGATCATACATTTTAAAATGATGTTATAAGTGCCCGAAATAATACATTTTCACACGAAACAGCACAAAATGTAATGACAATTTGTTTATCAGTATTGACTTTTATCTCGTTTATTACTTATTTCGCAGATTGTGGCAAACACCTTTGTAAAAACGGCTGCTGTGAGGAAACAAAAGTAGGCTACAACTGTCACTGCTCAAGTGGGTTTCAAGGGAGACATTGCGATGAACGTAGGTGCTATATGATAGGCATATCGGGGGAAGGGGTGGCCATTTAATGAAAATTTTCCGTAGTTGTTTTTGCTTGCACGCAGTTTGCTGTATCTTGTATACAACATTTTATTTATAGAGTCATTTATAGAGACAACCAAGCCCGCGACGAGCCCAACGGCCACGATGCCGGAACGATCAGACGCAACGACATCGCAAGAAACCACCACCTCCAAAGGCTCCAGAAAGAGAAACATATGAATGACGTGATTTAATTATTATTGTAATGGGTCTAGCTAATACTCCCCACTCCCCTTCTCCTCATCCCTCTCTCTCTCTCTCTTTCTCTCTCTCTCTCTCTCTCTCTCTCTTAGTCTGTATCTGAGTTTTTTGTAATTTTTATATAAGGGCATCGCTAAGCTCTGTTTTTTATAGGGGGTCCCGTCTTATTCTTTTGCTCTCGACTTTGATGACAACAAACACGCCACAAAAACGCATTCAGATCCATTATTTGGCACAAACGAACCCTTCAACATTGACAAAACATTATTAGATAATAAATTATATATCTTATGAAATAGATAAACTGTAAAAAATTATATTTTTTCATAGAGCCAAATTTTCTTCGTTTTGGCCTTGCATTCCTGTTTAGGTGTCATTCCTAATCTCATTGCTTTGTACGTGTGGTTTTATTTGTTACAGCTTTGAACCATCAACTATACTGTCATTTAAATCAGTTGTGTTTGCTAAACCGTTTCAGAGTCAACAGAATTATCGACTACGGACACAACGACCAAGCGTACGACGAGTCCTACGACCACGATGTCAGACACAACGATATCGCAAGAAACCACCACCTCCAGTAAGTAAGAGAAAGAATGAAATGACGGCATGCATTTGATCATTATTATGATATATCTAGCCACTCCCCCCCCCCCCTCTCTCTCTCTCTCTCTCTCAATCTTTATCTGAGTTTTTTTTTAAATATCCATTCAAGGGCATCGCTTAAACTCTGTTTTTTAGGGGGGTTCCCGTCTTATTATTTTGCTCTCAACTTAAATAACAACAAACACGCCACAAGAACGCATTCAGATTCATTATTTGGCACAAGCAAATCCTTTCGCCTTTGACAAAACACCACTAAATAATAAATTGACTTGACTTAACTTATGACGTCCACGCAGGACAGGGGCCTACCGATGGTTTCTGTATGGTGATGGTATGCCAAGTTTTTCTGTCCGCAGCCAGGCTTGATGCATCTGTCAGCCTTGGTATGGATCTTGCTTTGCAGTCCTCTGAGATGCAGTCAAGCCATCTTTTGGGTGGACGGCCTCTGGGTCGATTTCCTGTTACCTTCCTTCCACGGCAATTTTGGGGTATCTTGTAGGTTTCATTCTTAGGACGTGGCCGAAATATTTGAGTCTTTTAGTGGAGACTTTGTCCATAACATCTTGATCGAGGTTGAGAGATTCTTTGATGTGTGTGTTACGGATCTTATCTAGTCTTGTCACTCCCGTTATGCGACGAAGGCATGCTATTTCAAACACTTGAAGCCTGTTGCTATCTCCTTACTTAACTGTCCAGGATTATGCCCCATAAAGCAGTATAGAGAGGATGAGTGATTGGTACAGTTGCATCTTCGTGTGGCTACTAATGCTTTTTGATGTCCATATGTTATTTAGCCTTTGGAAAGCTGCCCCTGCTTTCCTGACACGATTCTTAATGTCACTTGTACTTGAGCCGTTTTCTGCTATTTTCCCTCCCAGGTACACAAGATTTTCCACCTGTTTTCTGTCGTTGGCTATGTCAATGTTGAGGTTGCACTTGCTTTTGCTAATAGCTTGCACTTCTGTCTTTGATATGTTCACCTTGAGACCAAGGTCACAGCTTGCCTTGTAGACTTTGTCAACCAGTGTCTGCAGTTCCTCTGGAGTCTCGGCTATCAAGACGATGTCATCTGCAAAACGTAAGTTGTTTATGCAGGTTCCTTGATTTTTGGCTCCTATTTGGACTCCATCCATTGCCACGGTCATAACTAGCTCGAGGAGTATATTGAAAAGTTGTGGGGAGATTGGACACCTTTGTCTGACTCCTACGGTTGTCTTGAACCACTCTGTCAGCTCTCCATTTACTCTGACCATACTCTGGGATTGTTCATACAGTGCTTGTTAAGGTCGTATCAGCTTGCTTGGATATTCAAAACATCCCATCGGCTTCCACAGGCCCTTCTGCCATGCCGAATCAAAAGCCTTCTGAAAGTCGATATAGCAGCAGTACAGGCTTCTGTTCTTTTCCAGGTATTTCTCAGCTATTTGTCTTAGCGTGAATAATTGGTCTGTCGTAGCCTTGCCTGGTCTGAATCCTGCCTGGGATTCAGAGAGGATTTCTCCTGTTCTTTTGAGAATTCTTCTTTGTAGGATTGTTGTCAGTACTTTTCCTGCATGGGACAGTAGACTAATACCTCTGTAGTTCCCGCAGTCTAGCTTATCTTTCTTCTTATAGATCGGGGTTATTATTGCTCTTCCCCGTTCCTCCGGGAATTTCTCAGACTCCCATATTTGGTTGCAGAGATAGTGAAAGATTTCTTTTCCCGTTTCTCCAGCTGCTTTGATTTCTTCGGAGGTGACTGTATCAAATCCTGGTGCCTTATCCTCAGTAAATATTTTTTTATTGCACTTTTAATTTCCTCCTTAAGTATGTTTGGCTCTGGGTCATCTGAAGAGCTGTTGGGTAGACTGTTTGCTACTGTGTCGTTTTGGAGGTTGTGTTCATTGTATAGTTCGTCGTAGTTTTCTTTCCATCTCTTCCTTACTTCTGATGTTTCTGTTAGAGTTCTCCCTGTCTTGCTCTTAACTGATTGCATTCTCTTTGATGCTGATTTGGGGATTTTCTTAATTGTTGCGTAGACCTCCTTTGATTTAGCAGCTTGGTGTGCGCTTTCTACTCTACTGCAAAGGTCTTGGAGCCACGCATCTTTACAGCCCTTAGTCTTCCTCTTTATTTCTCTATTCAGAAAGTTGTACCTTGGTTTCAGTGAAGGGTTGTTTTGTTTGGCTTGTTTGATTTGCTGCGTTCTTCGCTGAGATCTAGTACTTTTTGTGAGATCCATGCTTCCTGCGGTCTATTCTTTTTCATTCCAAGAACATCCTTTGCTGTGCTGTTAAATGCTTGCTTGATTTTTTTTCCCAGATGCTATCTATGTCTAGGTGGGTATCAGAGTGATCAAGCAGCGGTCTGAACTTCCCTCCGATTATGGCCTGGTAGTTTTTTGATGTGTTTTCATCTTTCAGTTTCGACACATCGTATCTCTTCATTATTTTATGTTTGGGTTTAGTTTTGAATCGTAGCTTGAAGTTGCAGAAAACCAGTTGGTGATCTGAGGCCACATCAGCACTTGGAAAACTTCTAGCGCATTGGACGCTTGATTTCCATTTGTTGTTCACCATGACAAAGTCTATCTTGTTTTTGGTTCCCCCGTCCGGCGACTCCCATGTCCATTCACGACTTGCCTTCTTCTGTTTGAACATGGTATTTGCAATAGCTAGATTGTTGTCCATTTCTCCGTATCCATGATGTCCTATGACGTTCTTCCAGGTGTCCCAGTCTCTCCCTACTTTTGCGTTTAAATCACCTTGCACTATCAGTATGTCCTTGTTAGGAGTGTCATCTATTGTTTGTTGAAGCTGGTCATAAAATGTGTCTATCATTTCCTCTCTGTCTGCCATGTTCGGTGCATACACCTGGATTATTGTTAAGGCTCCAGCCTGTGTTTGGAATCTGGCTGAGATCAGTCTAGGGGATATAGTGTTATATCCCAGGAGTGCTTTTTGTGCTTGTTTGTTGAGGATCAGAGCGACGCCTGATTTGCTTTGTACATGTACGTGTGGTTTCATTTGTTACAGCTTTGAACCATCAACTATACTGTCATTTAAATCAGTTGTGTTACTAAACCGTTTCAGAGTCAACAGAATTATCGACTACGGACACAACGACCAAGCCTACGACGAGTCCTACGACCACGATGTCAGACACAACGATATCTCAAGAAACCACCACCTCCAGTAAGTAAGAGAAACAATGAAATGACGGCATGCATTTGATCATTATTATGATATATCTAGCCACTCCCCCCCCCCTCTCTCTCTCTCTCTATCTCTCTCTCTCTCCCTCTCTCTCTCTCTCTCTCTCTCTATTTTTTGTAATTTTCATACAAGGGCATCGCTAAACTCTGTTTTTAGGGGGGGGGGGGGTTCCCGTCTTATTCTTTTGCTCTCGACTTTGATGACGACAAACACGCCAAAAGAACGCATTCAGATCCATTATTTGGCACAAACAAATCCCTTTGACCTTGAAAAACACCACCAGATAATAAATTATATATATTATGAAATAGATCAACTGTAAACAATTATATTTTTTCATAGAGCCAACTTTTCTTCGTTTTGGCCTTGCATTTCTGTTTAGGTTTCATTCCTAATCTCATTGCTTTGTACGTGTGGTTTTATTTGTTACAGCTTTGAACCATCCACTATACTGTCATTTAAATCAGTTGTGTTTGCTAAACCGTTTCAGAGTCAACAGAATTATCGACTACGGACACAACGACCAAGCGTACGACGAGTCCTACGACCACGATGTCAGACACAACGATATCGCAAGAAACCACCACCTCCAGTAAGTAAGAGAAAGAATGAAATGACGGCATGCATTTGATTATTATTATGATATATCTAGCCACTCCCCCCCCCCCCTCTCTCTCTCTCTCTCTCTCTCTCTCAATCTTTATCTGAGTTTTTTTTTAAATATCTATTCAAGGGCATCTCTAAACTCTGTTTTTTAGGGGGGTTCCCGTCTTATTCTTTTGCTCTCAACTTAAATGACAACAAACACGCCACAAGAACGCATTCAGATTCATTATTTGGCACAAGCAAATCCTTTCGCCTTTGACAAAACACCACTAAATAATGAATTGACTTGACTTAACTTATGACGTCCACGCAGGACAGGGGCCTACCGATGGTTTCTGTATGGTGATGGTATGCCAAGTTTTTCTGTCCGCAGCCAGGCTTGATGCATCTGTCAGCCTTGGTATGGATCTTGCTTTGCAGTCCTCTGAGATGCAGTCAAGCCATCTTTTGGGTGGACGGCCTCTGGGTCGATTTCCTGTTACCTTCCTTCCACGGCAATTTTGGGGTATCTTGTAGGTTTCATTCTTAGGACGTGGCCGAAATATTTGAGTCTTTTAGTGGAGATTTTGTCAATAACATCTTGATCGAGGTTGAGGGATTCTTTGATGTGTGTGTTACGGATCTTATCTAGTCTTGTCACTCCCGTTATGCGACGAAGGCATGCCATTTCAAACACTTGAAGCCTGTTGCTATCTTCTTACTTAACTGTCCAGGATTATGCCCCATAAAGCAGTATAGAGAGGATGAGTGATTGGTACAGTTGCATCTTCGTGTGGCTACTAATGCTTTTCGATGTCCATATGTTATTTAGCCTTTGGAAAGCTGCCCCTGCTTTCCTGATACGATTCTTAGTGTCACTTGTACTTGAGCCGTTTTCTGCTATTTTCCCTCCCAGGTACACAAATTTTTCCACCTGTTTTCTGTCGTTGGCTATGTCAATGTTGAGGTTGCACTTGCTTTTGCTAATAGCTTGCACTTCTGTCTTTGATATGTTCACCTTGAGACCAAGGTCACAGCTTGCCTTGTAGACTTTGTCAACCAGTGTCTGCAGTTCCTCTGGCGTCTCGGCTATCCAGACGATGTCATCTGCAAAACGTAAGTTGTTTATGCAGGTTCCTTGATTTTTGGCTCCTATTTGGACTCCATCCATTGCCACGGTCATAACTAGCTCGAGGAGTATATTGAAAAGTTGTGGGGAGATTGGACACCTTTGCCTGACTCCTACGGTTGTCTTGAACCACTCTGTCAGCTCTCCATTTACTCTGACCATACTCTGGGATTGTTCATACAGTGCTTGTTAAGGTCGTATCAGCTTGCTTGGATATTCAAAACATCCCATCGCCTTCCACAGGCCGAATCAAAAGCCTTCTGAAAGCCTTCTGAAAGTCGATATAGCAGCAGTACAGGCTTCTGTTCTTTTCCAGGTATTTCTCAGCTATTTGTCTTAGCGTGAATAATTGGTCTGTCGTAGCCCTGCCTGGTCTGAATCCTGCCTGGGATTCAGAGAGGATTTCTCCTGTTCTTTTGAGAATTCTTCTTTGTAGGATTGTTGTCAGTACTTTTCCTGCATGGGACAGTAGACTAATACCTCTGTAGTTCCCGCAGTCTAGCTTATCTTTCTTCTTATAGATCGGGGTTATTATTGCTCTTCCCCGTTCCTCCGGGAATTTCTCAGACTCCCATATTTGGTTGCAGAGATAGTGAAAGATTTCTTTTCCCGTTTCTCCAGCTGCTTTGATTTCTTCGGAGGTGACTGTATCAAATCCTGGTGCCTTATCCTCAGTAAATATTTTTTTATTGCACTTTTAATTTCCTCCTTAAGTATGTTTGGCTCTGGATCATCTGAAGAGCTGTTGGGTAGACTGTTTGCTACTGTGTCGTTTTGGGGGTTGTGTTCATTGTATAGTTCGTCGTAGTTTTCTTTCCATCTCTTCCTTACTTCTGATGTTTCTGTTAGAGTTCTCCCTGTCTTGCTCTTAACTGATTGCATTCTCTTTGATGCTGATTTGGGGATTTTCTTAATTGTTGCGTAGACCTCCTTTGATTTAGCAGCTTGGTGTGCGCTTTCTACTCTACTGCAAAGGTCTTGGAGCCACGCATCTTTACAGCTCTTAGTCTTCCTCTTTATTTCTCTATTCAGAAAGTTGTACCTTGGTTTCAGTGAAGGGTTGTTTTGTTTGGCTTGTTTGATTTTGCTGCATTCTTCGCTGAGATCTAGTACTTATTGTGAGATCCATGCTTCCTGCGGTCTATTCTTTTTCATTCATTCAAGAACATCCTTTGCTGTGCTGTTAAATGCTTGCTTGATTTTTTCCCAGATGCTATCTATGTCTAGGTGGGTATCAGAGTGATCAAGCAGCGGTCTGAACTTCCCTCCGATTATGGCCTGGTAGTTTTTTGATGTGTTTTCATCTTTCAGTTTCGACACATCGTATCTCTTCATTATTTTATGTTTGGGTTTAGTTTTGAATCGTAGCTTGAAGTTGCAGATAACCAGTTGGTGATCTGAGGCCACATCAGCACTTGGAAAACTTCTAGCGCATTGGACGCTTGATTTCCATTTGTTGTTCACCATGACAAAGTCTATCTTGTTTTTGGTTCCCCCGTCCGGCGACTCCCATGTCCAACTCGTAATCTTCGTTCAGCAACCGACACATGTAAACTTAACATTCCCAAATCTAGACTCTCAGTAGCTGAAAAACGCTTTGCAGTAGCTGCATCAAAGACATGGAACAGCATCCCTCTTTCCATAAGGAAAATTACCTGTCTTGCCACCTTCAAAAGATCCCTCAAAACTCACCTTTTCCCCCAATGATCTATGTGATATACTTCCTGTACTGTACTTTCTTGTCCTCTTTACATATATTTGTATTTGTAAGCGCTATGGTACTTATTGTTTTTAGCGCTCCTAAATATTCGATATTATTATTATTATTCACGACTTGCCTTCTTCTGTTTGAACATGGTATTTGCAATAGCTAGATTGTTGTCCATTTCTCCGTATCCATGATGTCCTATGACGTTCTTCCAGGTGTCCCAGTCTCCCCCTACTTTTGCGTTTAAATCACCTTGCACTATCAGTATGTCCTTGTTAGGAGTGTCATCTATTGTTTGTTGAAGCTGGTCATAAAATGTGTCTATCATTTCCTCTCTGTCTGCCATGTTCGGTGCATAGACCTGGATTATTGTTAAGGCTCCAGCCTGTGTTTGGAATCTGGCTGAGATCAGTCTAGGGGATATAGTGTTATATCCCAGGAGTGCTTTTTCTGCTTGTTTGTTGAGGATCAGAGCGACGCCTGATTTGCTTTGTACATGTACGTGTGGTTTCATCTGTTACAGCTTTGAACCATCAACTATACTGTCATTTAACTCAGTTGTGTTTGTTAAACCGTTTCAGAGTCAACAGAATTATCGATAATAAATTATATCTTATAAAATAGATAAACTGTAAAAAAAAAAAAAAAAAATCATAGAGCCAATTTTTCTTCGTTTTGGCCTTGCATTCCTGTTTAGGTGTCATTCCTAACCTCATTGCTTTGTACGTGTGGTTCATTTGTTACAGCTTTGAACCATCAACTATACTGTCATTTAAATCAGTTGTGTTTGCTAAACCGTTTCAGAGTCAACAGAATTATCGACTACGGACACAAAGACAAAGCCTACGACGAGTCCTACGACCACGATGTCAGACACAACGATATCTCAAGAAACCACCACCTCCAGTAAGTAAGAGAAACAATGAAATGACGACATGTATTTGATCATTATTATGATATATCTAGCCACTCCCCCCCCCCCCCCCTCTCTCTCTCTCTCTCTCTCTCTCCCTCTCTCTCCCCCCCCCTCTCTCTCTCTCTATCTCTCTCTCTCTCTCCCTCTTTCTCTCTCTCTCTCTCTCTCTCTCTCTCTATTTTTTGTAATTTTCATACAAGGGCATCGCTAAACTCTGTTTTTAGGGGGGGGGGTTCCCGTCTTATTCTTTTGCTCTCGACTTTGATGACGACAAACACGCCGCAAGAACGCATTCAGATCCATTATTTGGTACAAACAAATCCCTTTGACCTTGACAAAACACCACCAGATAATAAATTATATATATTATGAAATAGATAAACTGTAAACAATTATATTTTTTCATAGAGTCAACTTTTCTTCATTTTGGCCTTGCATTTCTGTTTAGGTTTCATTCCTAATCTCATTGCTTTGTACGTGTGGTTTCATTTTGTTACAGCTTTGAACCATCAACTATACTGTCATTTAACTCAGTTGTGTTTGTTAAACCGTTTCAGAGTCAACAAAATTATCGACTACGGACACGACGACCAAGCCCACGACGAGTCCTACGACCACGATGGCAGACACAACGATATCTCAAGAAACCACCACCTCCAGTAAGTAAGAGAAAGAATGAAATGACGGCATGCATTTGATCATTATTATGATATATCTAGCCACTCCCCCCACCCCCTCTCTCTCTCTCTCTCTCTCTCTCTCTCTCTCCCTCTCTCTTCCCCCCCCCTCTCTCTGTCTCTCTCTCTCTCTCTCTCTCTCAGTCTTTATTTGAGTTTTTTGTAATTTTCATACAAGGGCATCTCTAAACTCTGTTTTTTTAGGGGGGTGTCCCGTCTTATTCTTTTGCTCTCGACTTTGATGACAACAAACACGCCGCAAGAACGCATTCAGATCCATTATTTGCCACAAACAAATCCCTATGACATTGACAAAACACCACTAGATAATAAATTATATATCTTATGAAATAGATAAACTGTAAACAATTATATATTTTTTCATAGAATCAAATTTTCTTTGTTTTGGCCTTGCATTTCTGTTTAGGTGTCATTCCTAATCTCATTGCTTTGTACGTGTGGTTTTATTTGTTACGCTTTGAACCATCAACTATACTGTAATTTAACTCAGTTGTGTTTGCTAAACCGTTTCAGAGTCAACAGAATTATCGACTACGGACACAACGACCAAGCCTACGACGAGTCCTACGACCACGATGTCAGACACAACGATATCTCAAGAAACCACCACCTCCAGTAATTAAGAGAAAGAATGAAATGACGGCATGCATTTGATCATTATTATGATATATCTAGCCACTCCCCCCATCCCCCTCTCTCTCTCTCTCTCTCTCTCTCTCTCCCCCCCCCCCCCCTCTCTCTCTCTCTCCCCCCCCCCCCCCCCCCCTCTCTCTCTCTCTCTCTCTCCCCCCCTCTCTCTCTCTCTCTCTCTCTCTCTCTCTCTATTTCTCTCAGTCTTTATCTGAGTTTTTTGTAATTTTCATAGAAGTGCATCGCTAACCTCTGTTTTTAGGGGGGGTTCCGTCTTATTCTTTTGCTCTCGACTTTGATGGCGACAAACACGCCCAAGAACGCATTCAGATCCATTATTTGGTACAAACAAATCCCTTTGACCTTGACAAAACACCACCAGATAATATTTTTTTTATATTTTATGAAATAGATAAACTGTAAACAATTATATTTTTTCATAGAGCCAAATTTTCTTCGTTTTGGCCTTGCATTCCTGTTTAGGTTTCATTCCTAATCTCATTGCTGTGTACGTGTGGTTTCATTTTGTTACAGTTTTGAACCATCAACTATACTTTAATTTAAGTCAGTTGTGTTTGTTAAACCGTTTCAGAGTCAACAGAATTATCGACTACGGACACGACGACCAAGCCCACGACGAGTCCTACGACCACAATGTCAGACACAACGATATCGCAAGAAACCACCACCTCCAGTAAGTTAGAGAAAGAATGAAATGACGACATGTATTTGATCATTATTATGATATATCTAGCCCTCCCCCCCCCCCCTCTCTCTCTCTCTCTCTCTCTCAGAATTTATCTGAGTTTTTTTGTAATTTTCATACAAGGGCATCGCTAAACTCTGTTTTTTTAGGGGGGTGTCCCGTCTTATTCTTTTGCTCTCGACTTTGATGACAACAAACACGCCGCAAGAACGCATTCAGATCCATTATTTGCCACAAACAAATCCCTATGACATTGACAAAACACCACTAGATAATAAATTATATATCTTATGAAATAGATAAACTGTAAAAAATTATATATTTTTTCATAGAATCAAATTTTCTTTTTTTTGGCCTTGCATTTCTGTTTGGGTGTCATTCCTAATCTCATTGCTTTGTACGTGTGGTTTTATTTGTTACGCTTTGAACCATCAACTATACTGTAATTTAACTCAGTTGTGTTTGCTAAACCGTTTCAGAGTCAACAGAATTATCGACTACGGACACAACGACCAAGCCTACGACGAGTCCTACGACCACGATGTCAGACACAACGATATCTCAAGAAACCACCACCTCCAGTAAGTAAGAGAAAGAATGAAATGACGGCATGCATTTGATCATTATTATGATATATCTAGCCACTCCCCCCCCCCCCCCCCCCCCTCTCTCTCTCTCTCTCTCTCTCTCTCTCTCTCTATTTCTCTCAGTCTTTATCTGAGTTTTTTGTAATTTTCATACAAGGGCATCGCTAAACTGTTTTTTTAGGGGGGGGGGTTCCCGTCTTATTCTTTTGCTCTCGACTTTGATGACAACAAACACGCCGCAAGAACGCATTCAGATCCATTATTTGCCACAAACAAATCCATATGACATTGACAAAACACCACTAGATAATAAATTATATATCTTATGAAATAGATAAACTGTTAAAAATTATATTTTTTCATAGAGCCAAATTTTCTTCGTTTTGGCCTTGCATTTCTGTTTAGGTGTCATTCCTAATCTCATTGCTTTGTACGTGTGGTTTTATTTGTTACAGCTTTGAACCATCAACTATACTGTAATTTAACTCAGCTGTGTTTGTTAAACCGTTTCAGAGTCAACAGAATTATCGATTACGGACACGACGACCAAGCCTACGACGAGTCCTACGACCACGATGTCAGACAAAACGATATCTCAAGAAACCACCACCTCCAGTAAGTTAGAGAAACAATGAAATGACGGCATGCATTTGATCATTATTATGATATATCTAGCCACTCCCCCCCCCCCTCTCTCTCTCTCTCTCTCTCTCTCTCCCTCTCTCTTCCCCCCCCCCTCTCTCTCTCTCTATCTCTCTCTCTCCCTCCCCCCCTCTCTCTCTCTCTCTCTCTCTCTCTCTTCTCTCTCTCTCTCTCTCTCTCTCTCTCTCTCTCTTCATCTCTCTCTCTTTATCTGACTCAATGACGTACCTGACAATGTACACAGTTTTAGGACTCGTCGTGGGCTTGGTCGTGTACGTAGTCGATAATTCTGTTGACTCTGAAACGGTTTAACGGTCAGGTGAGTCGACTGTAACAAAGCATTTGATCATCATAATAATAGGTCTAGCCACTACCGCTGTCGGTGTCGGTATAAACTTCACGATACAAAACTGTGTCATCAGCATATTGTGGGAGGGGGGGGGGGGGGATGAAACAGTGTCAGGTAAGTCGGCTGTAATCATCATAATAATAGGTCTAGCCACTACCGCTCTCCTCTTCTCACCCTCCTCCTCCTGTGTAAAACTGTAAACATTTGCCAAAATGATGGTATGCAAAGTATCTTTAGACATTGATTATCAAAGCTGTAATTTTTTAATGTCTTTACATCTATTTTTATTATCATTACTTTCATTTTCCTCATTATTATTATGTTCGTCATCATCATCATCATTATCTATTTTCCTTTAATTTTCCGGTTTCTACCCAAATAATTAATTTTTCTTCTTTCTTAAAATCAACTAATTTCTATATTGTTTTCATCTTCTTAGCATGTTCATCTCCACCGGAGGCATATGAATACGGCGGGTCGTCCTACAATTTCAGCACTTGCGAGATGAATCATGCATCTGCGGTTTCAGCTTGTTCTCAACACGGATCCCATCTGGTCTTCATCGAGTCGAAAGAGGAACAGGACTTCATTGCAGATAGTGCCAAGGCGGACGTCTGGATTGGGCTGGCCAACTCAAGTCTCGATGAGGCAAGGTGGCTAGACGGATCAATAGCTACATATAACAATCTTAAATCTTATTCGTTCGATGACAATGGAATCTGTTTTCGAATTTTGGTAGAGTATGCAGGTAGTTGGTCGGATAAGGAATGCTCCAGACAATTTAGATACGTATGTGAGAAAGAAGTGGGGGTTTAAAAATTGGATTTTCTTCAATGTTTCATACCACCTGGTTGCACCCCTGATTGCATCTGAACACCTGAATGGGGGCAAGGGAATACCCCCACCCCTAACAACAACAACAAATATATATATATATATATATATATATATACATACATACATATAAAATCAGGCTTTCGTTCTTTTGTCAGTGTTTGTATAAGTCTATTGGAGCTCTAGGAATGTTCGATTTTTGTTTTTGTTTTGTAGTTCCATGCACCAATTTTCACATGTACAGCACTGAAAAGACTATTACAGAGATGTTAATTACGATGTTTAAATGACGGAGCACTTTTCATCTTTACATTCAAGCAATTTAAAAATAATCATATAAAATGATAAGCATTAGTGGCGGTTTCTTCTTTTGTGTTTTATGGAATCTCATTTTTATCGCAAAGAGACTTAGTACTATTACCAACCATGCACGCTCAAATACATCATGCACAATAAGTGTGCATTTTATTTCTGTTGCCTTTTGAACCATACAGTTGTACGTTATGAAAATGCAGTTGAAGTGAAATCGTTATGATTGCAAACCATACTCAAGTAATGCATTTATTGAAACCAAAACGCTCGTTTTCTCCCAATCTAAATAAAAGCGGTTAACGTCAAAATTGATATATCAGACAATGATTTTGTAATTGCACATCCGGGTTGCACATTGCCACATTCCGAGAGATGCATGCTTAATGCTTGATTGGCTGGTGATCCGGCGATTCAGGTGCTTTGATTCAAACACTGAAGGGAGTCAAGCACGTCGATAATCCTATACCATGGGGCAAAGTGCATCGAGATATTTTGTTCACGGCACTGAATGAATGAATGAAAAGAAAATGCAACTCATTTTGCTTCGGAGCCGATTGGTATAGCGGGTGTTGGAAACGCATGACCTTGTGACTTGGGCCAGTGAGCACAGCTAGTAGAGCCTCGATGATTTTATATAAAAATCGAAAGATATACTTCATATAAGTAAGCCACAGCTCGGTCACAGTTATATTACAACAATATAAATTCGGGGAAAAAAGGAGTGTCCTGGTGTATAAACAGTCATTGGACAGGGACGAACACTAGACTGGCAAATTTGATTCGCACAGAGAGATATTACTACTCGGACCTATACCAACAAGTGTGCGTTGAAACATTAAGGCAAGTATTTGCGAATGAAATTACCGTCTTATCATTCCTTTATTTTCGTTTTGATTATCACTAATCTTATTTTATTTGATATAGTCACCAGTCATTTTTTGTTCTGAAAAAGAGGGGGCTCTGCAAAACCTCCGAAAACCAAATGATATCAAGTTCCCGCGAATATACGCGTATTTACAATATTGATGTTGACTAATTATTCAATCGAATTATCTAATCGTCTCACTCAGTTATCTTTATTGAGACAAATGATTAGTGATCTATGAACACTTAATTGTTAAGTATATTTGTTTTTGCTATCGGTAGCGTGATAGTCTTCATGATAGGTACCGGTAACACAAGGGGTGTTTTTTCTTACTGATGCTGGACAGTGTTGATTGGTGCGTGTGGGTTGATGTGGGGGTACATCCATGTATATCATTATAGATATAATATTGAACTATATAATATCTTCCATGAAGGTGATAGGCCTTGCGGTATCTTGTTAGTCACCTTATATTGGCTCCAAGTTATACCATTCAGATGTAATGATTCAAAATTCAAAATACCTAGTTGTGAAGTGCGCATTGTTCACACAAATGTTATTTTGTTTAACAAGATGACATACAATATCTACAAGTGAAAGAAGAAAGAAAAAACAAATCAATCGTTTCTGCCAAGGAGTTTCACATAACAGCGCGGAATTTCTTTGGGAAACATTAATCATTAGAAAAAAAATTCATCGCGAAAGCAAACAATGGCAGTTGTTCGTGCAACGACCTTTGATTTGAAGTCATATCTTGTCGTACACAATATAGATATAATTTTTCTATTCTTCCTCTCTCCTCTACCAGTCCGGTTTTCTGTTCGTGACAAGTTTTCTCAAACACCATTATTGGATCCCGACCAAGCATGGCTGTTGTTTCTCTCTCCGGTATGACACTACACGTAGTGCTCCTCGTAGGTACCTGCTTTACAGCAGTACTGGGACAACATGTTCAGCTGAGTCTAGGTGTAGAGACAGAGCAATATACCGTACCATGCAATACATACAAATACTTCCAGGTGGACGCCACCGAACCCTGCAAAGATTTAAAAATACAGGTAAATATTAGTCTGTTTTTATTGCAATTCAGGTATTAATTTTGAATGCAATTTGTTTGTGCGCCAAATTTTGAACAACAATATTTTAAACAAAAAACCGCATATATTTGTTTTAATTCTTTCAAAATTCAAGATTCTGCACTCCGAGTAAACGCATATATAATTGAACGTTGATAATGACAGCAAGAAACAATAGTTGAATAGATTATTATGGTAATAATATGGTAGGTAAGGTAAAATACTAAAACCCACTCCTGACACCTATACCTTATCAATGTATCACTGGGATGACAGAACAGATAGAAACACTGATAGAAAACTAATAATACAGAGAATTTATCTGCTCATAACATATCAAATATATTCGGGCATGGTGGCTCAGTGGTTAGAGCGCCCATCTGAACGGGAGGTTGTGGGTTCGAATCCCGGCCGAGTCATACCAAAGACTTATGACAATGGGACCTTCTGCCTTCTAGCTGTATTTGCTTTAATGCTTTCAAAATTCTGCATTCCAAGTAAACGTATATATAATCGAATGTTGAACATGACAGCAAGAAACAATAATTGCATTGGTTATCATGATAATATAGGTAAGGTAAAATACATAATCCTACTTCTGACACCGGTATATCAATGTATTCCTGGGGTGACAGAACAGGTCGAAACACACAAAAAACAATAATACAGAGAATTAATCTGCTCATAACAGATAAAATATAATCTTAGACATCTTCATTATGATGTTTAACCCAAGATCCTTTAACTCTCAGAATCAATACAGGAACAAAACTAATCATCAAACTTGAAAAGGATGCAGATTTATTTGGGGGGATTTTAGAAAGCTGCTTTCAAGATGAAAATGATACAGACCTCGGTTGATACTTGATACTATAAGAGGCAAAACAAATTATACAATTTTTGCAATATGAATGTTATATAATAATCTAGGTCAACCATGCTGAAGGCGAGCCTGACCTGTACGTGTCCAGAGGACCAGAGAAGTTACCAACATTCAGGAGCTTGGCGTGGTCTTCTTATGAATGGGGCTCTGAGAGTCTGACTATCTCCAGTTGGGATCCCGAGTATGTGCTCGGGACCTACTACATCGGAGTTCTTGCCTACTGTGGATCAGACGTTAGTACAGGCAACATCCGTAAGTATAAATACGAGGCACAGTGATCGCCTTTAACTAGGCGTTGTGGCGTGCGCCTGTAATCCAGCTGTAAAGTTACAAACTGATTCAGCCGAGGACGCAGGTTCGAAACTGAATCACGTCTTTCGGATGGTGACGTTTAAAGGTTCCCAGACGTAAATAATCATATCTGATTGATACACGTCTGTAATGTAAAAACCAAACACACACACGTCTATCACACCGCCATAGTTATTATACTTGTAGCTTTACTATAGCTGTAAAAGTACTGGATGCTGAAGAGTTGCTGGGGTTATAATCTTTAAAGGGCAATCCAGCTTTTGTAATAATGAGGTCAGTTGTATGAGAGCAGAACAATCGGAGAAACAGGATGGCGAAAGTTTGAAATACAACGGGCCAATAATAATTTATGAGAGTTATGAATGTCTGAAATATGGAAAATTAAAGCTATGCGAATCTCCAATTGGCAATTCTATAAGTAGATTGTGACGTCTTCATAGACGTCTATCGTTTGTCGTGTACAAAAACATTGTTGATTTCTATTTGTCTCCAAAGTCCATCTCTATTGGGGCATTACTCAAAATACATTATGGATAGATACAGTATATTATATTTCCCCTTTACAAAAAGACCCTCCGAAAAAATATTAAGTTTTAATTAGTTTGTTTGTTAGAACAAATAGGAAAGTTGTCCGCCACAAAATCACAATGACA
The DNA here is from genome assembly GCF_000002235.5 of Strongylocentrotus purpuratus. NCBI lineage: Eukaryota > Metazoa > Echinodermata > Echinoidea > Camarodonta > Strongylocentrotidae > Strongylocentrotus > Strongylocentrotus purpuratus. The sequence goes on along the minus strand of NW_022145612.1, from coordinate 41,201,604 downwards.
TTGCTGTTTCAGCCAATTTGAAGTTCCCACATGTCTAGTGATTACAAATTTGAAAAATTCATGATTTTTTTTATTTTGTCCGGTTTCGTTCAAACTTTCACCAGTGTGCTTCTCTGATTTTTCTACTTTGTATTATTTTAGTTTACTATATTATGGCTGGATTAATTCCCTTTAAAAGGGAAATTCCTTTATTACGATTTGGGGAACTGATGATGGAATCATGGAAAGGTCTTAAATCATTATTTGAATCTCGTTTCAAGAGGGAAAAGGGCAGTTTCTATCTTTTAAAACAGAGTTAAACATTAAAATATATAATCAATTCAAGAGGACTGTATATCACTTGACTTAACGGTTTCTTTTTATATGTTTGAAAGACTTATTTCATGTTTTGTTTTTCTTCTTTCTTCAGCTGCCAAATTCACCATGCTAGCAGAGCATGTAACATCGACCCATCCTCACGATGAAGTACAAGAGAACGGACAAATCGCAGGCAACATAGCCGCCGAAGGCTACAAGTACTATCGCTTCTGTGTACCATCTACCTGTGCCAATATCGATGTGGGTCTTGCCAGCTGTATTGACCCTGCGACATGCCCGACCACCTACTCGTATCCCGAGCTTCTTGTTTCCCGCTCCATCCAACAGCCAACGATCAACAGCCATGCCTGGAAACTCGCCACCATCGATGTCCGCAGTGTTACGTTGAACCACGATGATCCCGACTTCTACCCTGGTCATTACTTTGTAGGTGTGTATGGATGGTGCACTCCCGATGATCTCTGTTCGGATATGTCGACGTGTGGACCGTGTTCGTATGCAGACAATACGGAATTTATTCTGTCCTTGACAGTAACCAATGTGACTGAGAACTGTACGCCGAAGGCACCACTGGAGCTTTGTAGTACGGATGGAACCACAAGTATGGCTTCCTCTTTCAAGGTCCTCTTGCTCTCAATGAGTCTCGGTTGGATCATAAATGCACTCTAGTTCTTATTTGTTTTCTCACTTTTAATAACTAAAACTCACATTGTGTTTTATTATAGATCCACCGGGATGTCAGTTGATAAACCAAAGGAGATGGGTGATATATTTATAACACATGATGCTTTCATTGATCACGATGAGTTTTTGGTGGAGGAAATACACTATAGACATTTTCATTATTAATTGATAAAAGTAATGTAATCTTGATTATACCCGCCTTCTTTCATAGAAATACAATAAATAATATTGATTCGTGAAATACTGGAAACAAAAATTGATATATATTTTGTACGAGGTTTGTGGTTAATTACACCAGTTATTCTTTCGACAGGGATAGTTGGCCCTGAAAAGGGCCCACTCGTGCTTTTCATGGCCAACCAACCCTGTCAAAAGATTACGTGGTGTAACCACAAACCCCGCTCAAATATATCCGATCACCATGGAAGTCTTCAAATATCATAGAAGTAATAATTATATGCTACTGCACTTTGATTTTTAAATGGCGCTACATTCTATTATTAAATACACAGATCCGTGTGTATAGAACAGTAATCTTGACACTTGAGTAATGATATGAATTTACTGAAGACTGTTAAAGTCACAAAGAATGGAAAGAGTCGGCATGATAGTATGTCTGCGACATGCATTCTTTTTTGTTGTATTCTATATCGGTGGCAGATTTAAACAAATCGAGACTATTGTCATCATTTATTCAACAGGGGGCCGGAAAACAAAATACCAGGCATTGATAATGAAATCATGAAAATAGAAACATTATAATGGATGTCGAGATAAGTTTTGAGGGGAAAAAACACCCCCCAAATTGACTAATCATGAACCGTTTTGCCTTTTCCAAATCCACTAGACTTGAAAAACAATTGTATTACTAATTAACCGATGGCTGATAAATTGCGATTTTATTAGTCATTGAAATCAGACAAAAATGTAAAACAATGCATCGAGTCTCTTTATTCATTCAAGAAGAACTGTTGACACATGTTATAATTATATATACCGTACACGAGGAAGTTAATAAAATTAATAATTTACTGTAAAGAACACGGTCGCCTCTATTTCCGGAAAATCAATAATCAAGGACAATTTCAATACCCTGAACACCCCGAAAATCGACGAATCATGAATCTAATGCTTTTTCCAAATCCATTAGACTTTAAAAACAATCAATTGTATTACTCAAGAACAAGTTATGCATGTATATGTGTGTAGCTTACACAACGCGGAAGTAAATAAACGAGCATAGAGACCACGACCGCATCTAACATTTATTTCGAAAAAACAAACCATCAGGGGCAATTTCAATACCCTTTTGTATTTCCCATAGAAACCATGTTTGGAATACGTCACACTTCATTGTAAAATTAATGTTCGCACATTTCAATAGGTGACGCACAAGGCTATTGAAATTGTCTTAAAGGTACAGTAATACAAAGTTTTGTGATTTTTTGAAAATTGGTTGGATAAAGATTCTTTACAATTTTGAAACATTTGGATGCCCCTGCGGATGAATTATAAGCACTGGAAAATTTAGCTCCCAAACATTTCTGCTTTCGAGAAAAATTGAATATCAAAATTTACCGGTGCTCCCGGTAAATTTCGATAATTTTCAAATAGCGCCTACGGCCATACAATGGTAGCTGCGACCATGATAATCTCAGAATATGTAGTTGTGATACATTTCCAAACGGCAATAGCCAATTGGTCGATTTTAGTCAAGAAACATTGTTTTATAGCTAAATTAATATCTTGACCTTGAGAGGGAGCTATATACAACGAAAAGAGTATCATTTACAATTTCATCACTTTAGACTCGATTTCAACCGCGACAACAATCACTGAATATTGTAGGATAGCATATGTTTCCAATATGTTCATTTGAACCAAATTCATGATCCCATACCAAAACTTTGTATTACCTTTAAGTCGATTTTTTTTCAAAGAATTGTGACATTTTCAAAGTACCATTAACATAAGAGTGGGGGTGGGGTGGGGTGAGGGAGAAGAAGGTGATCAACAGGAGTGGCAGACAAGAGAGAGAGTGGGCAGAGATAGAAAGAACATGGAATGAAGAGGATGAGATAGGAGAGAAAAAGAGAAGAAGAAGAAAATTGAGAAGGTAAAAGAAGAGAGGTGGAAAGTCATATAGAGAGGGGAGAAAAGGGCAAGAAAAAGAAAGAAGAAAGAGAGAGAGAGAAAAAAAAGAAGAAGATATGCGATACGAGAGGGAGAAAGAAAGTAAGACAGGATAAGGAAAAAGGAACAGAAAAGAAAAGAGGGAAAAGGAAGACAGTGAGACTGGAAAGAAGTTGGATGTAATACAAAGAGCTAGAAGAGAGAGAGAGAGAGAGAGAGGAGTTATACCCGAGAGACAGAAGAGACATGAGAAAAGTATAGACGGAAGAGAGAAGAGGAGGAGACAGAGAGGGATTTGAAGAGAGTTGCATGAGAAAGAAGAAAGAGATAAAGAGACAAAGAGAGTGTTTTTTTTCTTCAATACAGTTTTGGTAAATATAAGGTTTCTCTTATGCATCTTTGAAAATTTACCTTCAGTGTCTCATCTTTTTTTTAAGACTACAGGTAGTTCCATCATCAAATACACAATGATGTACACAGTATGCAACAAATTAATATTACTTCCTCATAATTTATTTCACATCAAATATATATATACAATGATTTTGTGTTCTTTGTACTCCTTGTAAAAAATAAATATATACATTTCTCTACACATGTAATCACATACTATTCACAAATATTGTTATATACCACAGCAAACTGAGCAAATTACCATAATTATGATCTAACCTATAAAATCTATTATAATTGTGAAAATCTTGAAAATATACTAAGTCTATTTAACAAGGCATGATTGGAAGATTCTTAGACAATAAGCAAGTAATCAGACATGATTTCATCAATATCTATAAGAAAATATATCACATAATTATACATGAATACACATTTGCTTATCACACACATCTTACTTTGGTAGACATAAGTGCGCCAAAAAGACAATGTAATAGATCATCTGTAGCGTGGGTTTATAAGTTAGGGTGTTGCATTTCTGTTTTTGACTGATAAATAATCCCTTTCATATAATGTTCATTATCTTTCCTTTCGGTATTGAAGTGAGTGGTGAGACAAATGGCTCAAATACATAATGCATAATGTACACACTGTTCTTCATGGCACTGAAACCTCATTGTTCTTATTTCACAAGACATGATTGGTATACTTCACTAGGTCAATATCCTAGCTGTGTCAAGATCAAAGGTTTATCATACTGACTGACTCAGATATGATGACAAAACAATACACTTTACCCCTATTGTGACTGATTAACTTTAGTCAAACAAGGCAAATAAATTCACCCCCAAATTATCATTTTCCCTGCTTCAATCTGCGCTATCACTCCCATTTACAATATATAAATAAAACATGTTTGTACATGTTTTTAGCTTGTGCATTAGTGAAATGCATTGCATGCAGGTTAAGTCATGTTAGGATTATGAACAAGACTTGTAGAGTTTATTGTCCGTCTCATTGTGACTTAACCAAGTGCAGTGCATATCACTAATGCACGAGCTAAAATCATGTATTATTGCTTCATAAGATGGGTCTATAATTTAAGTATAAAGTCAAGAAATTGATGGTTGTTATCACCAAAATGCACTCCCGTGCATATGGCAAAAATTAATACACGCACGCGTGATCCATTTCGACACTTCTCATTGGCTACATTCTTAAACTCATTTTACAACAGTGAATAACATTTTTTTCTTCTCCAGGAGAGAAAATAAACATTTACAATGACACAACCGTCACATGAAATCGAAACCGGTTTGAATGCCTTATATGGCATAGTAAATCAGTTGCATAATATGATATAGACTTCTATCTTCAAATGGCAATAACTTTCTATAGTCGCTGATCATGATCAATAAACGTTTTCATAAAAATATTCCTTCCATCTACATATATATAAATTTATCCATTACACAATTTTAACTGGAATGAAAACGATAATTATGTTTGCATAAATCAAGGAATTTTGTTAATACAAATATATTTGCATAAATTAAAAAATACATTTTGTACGATTGTTCTGATCTCACACGTAAGCTATGTGAAAGCACCCGTAATTGCATAATTATATATCCTTTTTATTTGTAAATATGCTACAATGTAAAAATAATTTGTTCAAATCAGGTAAATTAAATATAACAGATTTCCTAGTTACATATACTTCAAACCAAATGTGCACAGACATTTGAGAAATGTTGCATGAATTCAAAATGCTAACCGAGTTAAAAAAAAGAAAAAAACGTTAACACTCATGTCATGACTCAAATAAAAAGCAATGAAAGCAAAAGCAATAAAAGGTCGCCTGTAAGTAAAATCGAATCCAATTTCACAAATGTTCTATGGGTATACAACACAAGAAACTCCTATTCTCTAGTGTTTACATGCTTGATAATAATAATATTCTTGAGAAATTCCTCTTTCATTATTCAAAAGTGAAAAAATGGATGGCAGTTTGGAGAACAAATATGAAATTCACCTGTTCACACTCAAGTGATTTTGCTTGAAGCTCAAACTTTCTCAATAAAGCTCACACACGAATACACATTGATATTTCAAAATCAGCAATTTTAAAAAGGCAGTGGTCATTGTAGTTAATACATTCCTGATACAATAAATATATATGGTGATGTCAAAGGATGTGAATCTTTAGTATTTGAATGAGATTCATGTCTCTTAAAATGGCCTCTTTGGAGTATAAATTCCTACTATAGTTCCATTTTCACAGACATGCAAATCATGAATGCATGATCACTGGGGATACAAAATAATTCAACACATTTCTAAAGCAGGTTCTTCCACTAAAATTCTTTCAATAACCAAAGAAGAAACTTGGAATGAAAACTGAATACCACTACAGCTAAGCAGTTATATACAATTTTAAAGATGGATTTAGAAAGAAGTCATTTATGGATACAAAACCCTGTCAAATCCTGAGTAGCCTCTGGAAACGATAATTCTTTGAATTCCTAGTCTCTTTAATAAATCCCAATAAAGAAGATTGTTAAAGAGAGAAAGGGAGAGGACAGGAGAAAGAGCTAAAGAAGACTCTGGTGTATGGACCTGGCTTTGGCAGAACACCTTAAGAGAGAGAGAGAGAGAAAGAGAGAGAGAGACAGAGAGAGACAGAGAGAGACAGAGACAGAGACAGAGAGAGGGGGAGAAAGAGAGAGAAAAATATCCTTTGGTTGTATCATCAACAAGCAAGCAAGCTTCATGGATTTCTTATATCCGACAGAAGGTTAATATCAATCAATCAATTTAGTTGAAGAGAGATAAAAACTAAAATGAATGATATTTTAGACCTTATGTTTGGTATTGACATTCTGCTGCTGTTCCATGGCCTGTAGTTGCATGATCGTCTCATGTCTGTCAGGTTCTAAGTCTGTCATAAGCTGCTCTGCAATGCGATTCCTTAATCGCGTCCCGACCTGCAAGTACACAAAGCAAATGATCAGGGTTAAAGCAGATCTTTATTTAGTAACTGGCATTCGATAGCAGAGCAGTATCTAGAGACTTTCAACTGTTAATTGCAATTATAATAGTAATAATAATAATAATAATAATAGCCTAATAGTCCACTCCAAATTTTATTAAACCGAAACGGAATTTCTTTTTGCCCAATTGATGGTGAGCCCGGCAGCCACTGAGCAGCGCCAGATCAACGTTGCTCTATCCCTTATTGCTGAACGCCAAACAAGGTAGCAACAACTCCCATCTTTTAACGTCTTTTTGTATGACGCGGCCAGGATTCGAACCCACGACCTCCCGGTTGTGAGGCGGACGCTCTACTGACTGAGCCAACACTCAATAACCATGTAAAACAAAGAAAGAATAAAACAAACAAAAATTGAAGTACTAAAAATGTACAATACTATTATGTAAAAGTCTTATGTTACCCGCCATTCGAATTTCAAATGGAGCTTAAACAGTGATTAACAGGGCCTGATTAAAGTAAGAGTGACCATAAGGAAATTTACATACAAATAATTCTACCTCATATTCTGTCAACAAATTTTTAATCTCCTTACATATCTCCTGTAAGAATTATTACAAGGATAACCCTACATCCAGAAAACTATATGCCTCTCACCCCCCCCCCCCCACCTCCAGTACAAAACCATGAAGCAACCATACATCAGGTTTTCCATCTAGATCATTGATAGTGGGGTGGTGGAGGGAACATGTTCCTGTCTTGGGATGGAAGTTGTCAGTGGATGAAAGGCCATTGGGGTTCGTTGTCCTAGAATCAATATTTGATGGCTTCATAAATCTATCTCACAAATAGAGCTTGATATTTTTTTAATGACGTACAGTCTTTAACTTTTAACTTTGGGCCCTCACTCATCTACTCAATAATTCCTCAAGAAAATAAAATATAAAGATTTATGAGACTCGATCACTGTTTGATGACTTTATAAATCTATCCCATAAATAGAGCTTGATTTTATTTTATATGATATGCAGTCTTTAACTTTTAACTTTGTCTAACGGGCCCTCACTTATTCAATGCTCCTGCTTCTTAGTCTTTCCTATCTCTGAAATCACATGTATGCATTCATCTCTTGTGAATTTCATAACATATTAATAATTGCTCAAATAAATAAAATATAAAGATTAATGAGACTTACTGTTTGATGATTTCATAAATCTTATCTCATAAATGGAGCTTGATTTTTTGTTTTTGTTTGACAAACAGTCTTTCTTTTAACTTTGTGTAACGGCCGGGCCCTCACTTATTTACTGCTCTTGCTACTTAGTCTTTCCTATCTCTGAAATTACATGTATGAATTCCTCAAATAAATAACTATAAAGATTTACAAGACTCACTGTTTTAGGTCGCTGGGTCATGCGATCTCTCTCATTGTTAGGTTGATGCGTGTATGGATCGGGGGTGATGGATCGATAGTTTGGGGGAAAGTTTGGAGTCAACCCTCCTCCTGCAGTAGCGGTAGAGGGTGCCGGTGTTGCGCTGTTTCGACTCTTTGAGGGGCGCTCCGAGCTGTTGCGTGATGACTTGGATCTCATAGCTGTCAAAGATATCGAATAAGAATTCAGAATTTTAAAAAAATGTTTTGATGGATGCTTATAATCAGGGCTTGTGTTATTGCCTCTCAATTGAGTTCATGTGTGATAGCCACAAAAAGTATCATGGTATTAAAAAAATTACTGGCAAGAAAGATAGTAATTATAAAGAGGATGACTATACTGAAACCATATGTATTCTTGAAATTTCAATGATAGTTGATATATAAAAAATGTTTGTTATAATATGACAATAAAAGATTATGGTTTTAGCATTACTATCACTATCATCAAAATAAGTGACACCACAAACACCATTACCATTACACATTCTTTATATACAGTTAAAAGTTTACAGTTAAGCAAAGATCATGTGGTTCAACAACAAATGGAAGGTGAACATAATGTTATTTGCTCATTCCAGATGTGGCTATACGTAAGGTGAAATGAATTAGCTCATCTAGTTGGTAAATGTGTTATCATGGTAAGTTAGCTTGGTTTATGAAGCAGTAAATGAAATTTAAAAAAAATTTAAGTGATATTACACTGAATATCATATATTGGTTTAGAATAATGCTGAAATTAGGATGGCACTAACTAATAACTGAATACCAACTTTCCAGCATTTGATCTGTGAATGCAAGTGAAATGCTAAAAAAAAACAATAACAAAAGGACACTGTATTACTTATTATGGTTAAAAATGTAATTTGGGCATCAAAATCCACTAGAAGAGATTTTTTAATGACATATTTGCAGACTTTGCTGTCCAAAATGATATGAGGTTATTCAGGCAGTTTGATGATTGGATATTGAGTGATATCTTGCTGGAATATTGGTACATTATATTTTCATTTTCCTTCTTTTTTGTGGAAGGGGAGGGGGCTGTAGTGCTAGTATTGACAATATCGTTGCAATAGACATTGGCATCTTGAGACATTACTGGTTATAGCTTCCATACAATTACTATGTGTAAGATGACAATAATGGGGAAAATATTATACATGGCGAGGGCACATAATGTGAATGGTTATATGTTTCATAATATTAGTGATTACATACATGGGTTCTTCATATAATATGCATGATATTTGCTAGTGGAATAATGGTTAATAGTTTATGATATCATTCATTATAATGAATTGTACATATTACATGTAGCATTGTATTACATGAAGGAAGTATGGTGACTGAATCTTATTTGTTAATGTTATTAATGATTATGCAAGTTTACGCATTATTCCTTATTATAAAAACATATAATTATGGCAAAGAATTATAAGTTAGAAAAGATGTAAAAACTTTGTTTTAATTCTAATCTAAAGCATCAGGTGCAAATAAAATATTACATAATGAAATAGTTTGTTGTAAATGTTGCACTGTGCACTGCACATTATATTATCTGTTATAGAGGTCAGATGTGGTTAGTATTGGCTTTTAGATACAAGCCCATCAATGTTTTACAAGCAAGGTCGAATGTGATTGAATCTTATGAATATTCAATAACAAATTATCACTGGAATAAATTAAAACTAAGAACAACACGATTCCTTTCATTCAAAGCTAGTATAATGAAAAAAAGAAAATCAATATGGAAAAAAAGGTACACTCAGGTTGCCAGGTTTTACAGTTTTTTAACAAGACCATCATAAAAGGCAAAGATAGCAAACCAATAAGCTCAATGGTCATATACAGCAATGCAGTGCATGATTTAAGAGAAAACAAAGTAATATATAGGTAAAGAAAGGTATTCTTTGTTTAAATACGTATCTTACATCGATACCGGAAAATTTCTGCAATACCACTTTGGTTCTTACAAAGATTTTTATGATTTGAAAAAAAAAGGGGAAGAAAAGATATACATGATACACATGTGCAGAATTTACAGCAATGGAAATATTCCTTCATCAAATCCTCATTCAAAATTAAATGGGAAAAAAATCCCTTTAGTGAACTGAAGCTGCAACAATCTCACAAAAAACCCTTTTTAAAATTAATGTTTGAACTCTTAACATTTCTAGAATTAACTCTTTATACTGCACAACATACATTGCAACTTTTTTCAAAGTGAAAAAAAAAAAACTTCATTTCTGTGATGGTCAACACACCAAAAAACAAAAATTTGCTTGAAACTTCCAATACATTTTTCAAAATTTCCAGTATTTTCCAGTAAATTCATGATGATTCTAGCCACCACGAGACTTTCAAAGGAGAGGCCGTTTAACCATCTGCACAGGAGTGCCTTTTGTATGGAATCTTTATAGACATACATTTTAAAAAGATAAAAAAAATAGAATGAAAATTTGACAATGGTAATCAGTTCCTCCCACAAACCCAGTTCTATTATTTTAACAATGGATTTGAGACAATTAAGCTATATGATAGTTATTTCCTGTAACAGATGTTTGATTTGAATAAAAGTCAAATCTCTAGTATGTCTATATAAATCTCTGAGAGTGTATGTTTGAACACTTTCTAGAATGACATGTACAACCTAGTTTGACCCCTATTTGACCTTTGCTTGCTAATGTATTTCAAACACATTTATTCTTTTACTCCTACTTGTAACCTGCATGACCCGGTTCAGACCTTTGTCTGACCCCTGCAAATCTTAGCAACCACATGCATATAGATGCCACTCCAAATGGATCCTTAATATGACCTAGTTTGACCCCTATTTGACCTTTGCTTGCCAATGTCAATAAGACTCTACATGAAAGTTAATTGTATTTCAAACACATTTCTGCTTTCACTCCTGCTTGTACCCAGCATGACCCCAGTCGGACCTTTGTTTGACCCCTGCAATTTCTTAGCAACCATGTATACATGCCACTCTAAAAGGATTCCTTAATATGACCTAGTGTAACCCCTATTTGACCTTTGCTTGCTGATGTCTATATGATCTACATGGAAGTTAAATGTATTTCAAACACACTTCTGCTTTCATTCCTGCTTTTACCCAGCATGACCCAGGCCTGACCTTTGCTTGACCCCTGCAAATCTTTAAGCATCCACATATTTTAAAAGGATTCCTTAATATGACCTAGTTTGACCCCTATTTGACCTTTGCTTGTTAATGTCTATATGACTCTACATTGAAGTTAAATGTATTTCAAACACATTTCTGCTTTCACTCCTGCTTGTACCCAGCACGACCCCATTCTGACCTTTATCTGACCCCTGCAAATTTTAGCAACCACATATATGCCTCTCTAAATGGTGCATGGGATGATGCGACAGTGTGTGCTGGATGGACGTGAAATATTAATGCAAATGTGAGCGTAAGCGATGACAATCAAGCTCTCTCCACTTTAAAGAGAGTCAAAATACTTACGTGGTAAGCGGTTGACGGATGTGAAAAAACCTGAATGACAGTGATAAGATATCATGCAATATAGGTACAGATGAAAGAGAAGGAATATAAGCACATTGAAGGATAAAATATGCATGCATCAAGGATATGAGAAAAAGAGTAACATAATTTCAATCAAATGGGGGGGGGGGCAACAGCTTGGGAGATGATTATTAAAAAAAATTGGGGGCTGCATGGTCATTTACTTTCAGCATGGGATAAAGTGTGGGGAATATACTACCACTACATAAATTGAGATGATATTTTTTATAAATGGGGGCTGCATGGTCATTCACTTTCAGCATGAGATAAACTATGGGGTATACTATACATTATTTATGATGATTTTTTTTGAATATATTTCATGAACTTGGTAAATAGAACATTTTTTTCAATGGAGAGTAATGGAACAATAGACTTTCATTGTAAATTGATGTTTATTTTAAATACAAACACTGCAACTGAATGGAGGAGTTTAAAATGACATTAGCGTATACTTTGCATGCAAGTATATTATGTCAATAATTTGAGATGCATTTCTTGAAAACATTATGAGTAGGTAATATACTAGAATCAAACTTATATAATTATGTGTGATTAATGTAAACACAAAACAATAGGGTGAAACCATATATGGAAAGCCAAACAACCATTGGAAATTTAAAATCAAAGCCCATTATCACCAATTACAGAATACAACAAGAGCATTGAAAAATAAAAACTTCCATTGGGAACAGTTCTCATTTAGGAGTACACAAGAAGAGAAAATGTAACACTGCAAAGAATCACAATCAAAAATGGTAGTTTAAAGCAACTAAATATTTTCTGTAATTTCTACTGCTATTCATTGTCCACAAAAGCAAAATTGCAACATCATGCGATCTAGATACCGGTACGTATTGTTTCTACTTTGATGAACATTGGTATCCAACTATTAAACAAAGACGCTGCCATCTATCTGGAATTCAATTCAAGGATAAAATAAAATACTGGGGTATAACTTACTCATTGATGTGAAAGGACGCGATATGTTAGACACAGCATACTCGTAGTCGTACACTTGAGTCTGTAGTTCATCCACCCTGTTGAAAGCACCCAGTTTCATATTACGCTCATGCTGTAGGCGGGATTTCACCTGCAAGAAAATATAACATTTGTAATGTCAGGTTCTGAATGGGCGTGGATACGAAAGTCACAGTTGGCATCAAGATAGTTAGGATTCGTATTTTCCTACAAAAAAATGTGCTGCACAATTCCAGCAATAATGGTATAGCACAAGGGGAGTGTTTCACAAAGACTAAGATCGACTTTAAGTTGGACTTAACTATGGCAGCCCGTTCATGCCACTGTTTGCTCTCAACATTATGATCTTTAGATAACACTTTTTCCTGCAATAATGAACTATCAAAAAATGTAAATTGTGTAGATTTGTGACCACGATTTGTACTTCTTTTGAGAGACCAATGCCAGTAAATGGTGAGAGCAAACAGTTCAAGTTGATCTTAGTCTTTGTGAAACACTCCCCAAGTATCACATTCTGCTGGTATTACACAATGAAACATCAATAAATCCTATAAGGTAGTGGGGCATTAACTACCGATACCCATATCTTAGGGATTTAAAGGTCATGTACACTTTTGGTCAGCCCTCAAAAAATTTGCATCAGATTTCTATGATAGTAGAAAGATAGTACACAACGGTTCTACACACACGCTGTCTCCAAGCAAGGCATTGATCTTAATGTGCCAGGAGCCATCGGGGTGGTAGGATCCTAGTGTAGGGAGTGTATAGCCATTATCTAAAATTCCTTGCAGATATCGACACTACAATTTATCAATCTTAAGGTTTAAATACCAAATGATTCTCATCGATGATATCCCTGTCGACTCAAATGACATCAAATTCATGATTTTCCGGTGTGTTCTCTTTTAGCAGGGTTTGTGACAACTTAAAGAATAGATTTCCATCTTTATCAATGAACTTTGTATGAACCAAAAATAGAAAACTAGTAGTTAATGTACCAAGAATAGAAGAGGTAGTGGAGGAAGATGGGAAACAGAAGAGGAAGAAAAAAAAGGAATGGGAGGAATCAATGGTTTAAAAAAACTTCAATCAAAAGATCTTTTCCAGCGTACCTGAGTGACCTCTTTGCGTGTTTTTTCTTGTGTTGTGTTATAGAGACGACTAGTCTTATCCAAGTCTTCTTCCATGATCTCAAGCTTTGCTGCTTTCTCTTCTATCTCTTCCATCTGAATAAACAAGTCAAATCGATATGGAATAAATATAAAAATGAATATTCAACAGTTATTGCATTCATGAATATTCAACAATTATTGACATGAATATTCAACAATTATGGCATTCAACCATTTGCAAATTACAGTTAAACCTGCTTTAGTGACCACCTGTCTACAAAGACCACTTTTTGTGTTTCCCTTGGGTGGTCGCTATAGACAGGTTTGACTGTATTAGACTGTGAAGTTGTTTATCTACAATACATTTCAAGAAATTTAGTGAAACTTGCCCTGTAGCTGATTTTCCTCTGATTATAATCTGTAATGTAGACATGTTAAACTGCTATAGGCAAAGACCATCTGCATTTGCATTCAAACAAATAGAAAACTTGGCTCATTCCTATCGTGTAATTTTCTACACTGTATTGTATAGTTGAAGCATCTGGAGGCAAAAAGCTTTTGACCAGCATTGTAAATATATTAACAACTACTGGCTTCATATATCAGCATATTTTGAGTCAACGTTGGGAAAAGCAAATTAGAACCATTTCATAAACTGCAGAAAAAAGCCTTACGCATTTGTACAAAGTCACCTTATTTAGCGCCATCTCGCCCCCTCTTTTTTGAATTAAAAACACTTAATATTTATCATATATATGAATTTAAAGTCGCAGTACTGATGTATTATGTCAAGCATAAAATGGCCCCAGCCAATATAATTAATTTGTTTAACTTTAATAATGATTTTCATCAATATTACACACGTTCAGCTTCCCAATTTCACCTTCCATTAACTTCTAATAAGCAAATGTATAATTCTTTTAAACATGTAGGACCGAAGATTTTTAATAATTTAAATACAATCATTCGTCCATGTTCAACAGCCTCCTCCTTCAAAGCCTTACTTAAAAGTCACTTTATTCATAAATATACTTCTTGATTTCAATATATCTTTTTCATAAGTTTACCTAATATATGTACACTGTACATGTAATCTCTCTTTCTCCTTCCCTTCTCTTGGGTGAGTGTGTGTGTTTGTGTGTGTGTGTGTTGGATGTGTCTGCTTGTGATTATTATTAATGTTTTACTTATAATTTGTTAATTTTGTCAAAGGGGCACCAGTCCACAAGATCCTGATCTTTTTGGCTGCCCCTAACGATATGTTAATTTTACACATGTATATGATTATGTCAATATGTTTTATTGCATTGTACTATTTTCTTTTATATCGTTGAATAAAGATGAATTGAATTGAATTGAATATATGCAGTTAATGGGAATTCTCCCCCTAAATTTCAAATGACAATAAATTTGATCTAGTGTGGAGAGAGTATCTCAGAAATGTACCATTTATCTGTGCATTCTTTTTTCCTCCTGATCACAAGCCAAGGCAAATTGATCGGTTTCTAAGGATCTGGGGGTGTTTCACAAAGACTAAAATCAACTGAAGTTGGACTTGAACTATGGCAGGCAATTTATGCCCTTAAAAAGTCTTGAACCAGATGTAGAAAAAACCTTAGAAATTATGATCTTTAGATAATGTGTTTTTGTTCAATAATAGAGTATCAAAAATGTGAATTCTGTAGATTTGTGTCACTGGAGGGACTTAAGTCAATCTCAGTCATTGTGAAACACCCCCCCCCCCCCCCTCACCACCTGATCAAAATGTAATCTATTGTTTACCAGTCTGTCTAGGGTTGCTGCCCTCGCAAGCTCCATCTGACGCTGGTTTCTCGCTTCCTGCTCCTCCCGATGTTTACGCTCTCCTTTGATCCTCATCTGTAAGGAAAGATCAGACGAAGGAATTACTTTTTAGTCCCTTAATGTATTTGGCATATAACAAAGGAATCACATGTACAAGACATGTCACATGACATATTAAACCTTTTGACCTAAATAAATAATATGCAAATCATCTTTCCTCTTCCCGTCCTCAATCACAGGTAGAGAACTTCAACTTTGGAAGATATTGAAATGACAAATTTATTCAAAAATAGTCAGACAAAATGGAGAAATGTGATCAGATGTAACAACATTCTGATTTGGTGCTTTATAAGCACCGTTTTTATTATTATTAAGATAGGCCTACCTCCTTATCAAGCACTTTCTTGGTAGCTTCCCGTTCCTTCTCGGACGTCGACAGAGCCTTACGTAGCGCCATCACTTGCTGACGCAGGAGAATGACCTCCTCATTGGCAGACATCTTGATTTCCATGTAGTCCCGCTTACTACGATCCAAGTCATGCTGCAGATTACCAACCTACGATAGAAAAACAACGATTGTCAGAGTCAACCAATTGCCTGGATTACCACTACTTGAAATCATGTATGATGACTTCTCACGTTTAAAAAACCACTCGGCAAATAATGAAAAATTATTTTTTGAGTAGATCCTGAAATGGATGTAAAAGCTGAGGAGATATTTTCTTTACATAGCATTGGAGAGACATTACAGTGAAATATAGTATGCGACCTCTTGAGTTTTCAAGTTTGAAGCTGGAGTGCGGAATGCCGGCCTGGCATTAATGCCTAATTATTCCGCCAAATACAAAATATGTTGACATGCAGGAATTCCTTAATACTATGAACAATATACAATAGCTGATGTGAGATATATCTTGTTATCATTTTTAACTGTTGTTCTTCCTTAGTATAGTCACAATGGTAACTGTAATTCAATGAACCACTGCATCCATTAAACCATGTATTGGATTCTAACCCCTGCATCATGAGGATACAAGCATGTTTCTCACTAACCAATGCGTTGTACTGCTCTCTCAGTTTGGTTGTTTTCCAGCCGTTGAAGCCTTTCATCTTGACCAGTCTTCTGGTCAGGGCATTGTTCTCTTTCCTCACTTCATGAAGCTCTGTAGCTCGCTTCAGGTTCAGCTGCAGTCCTTCATCAGCTGTGTTAACATAACAGAACATTTTAATAACACATTGTTCACGAACTTAATATGGTATTAGGTTCGACAGAAGCTGACTTGTTGATCATGCAAGCAATGAATGTGAATCTGTGACCATTATGAGGTTGTTTGGCCCCATGCACAATTCACCAATACATTACAAACCTTGCTGAAATCAGATACATGAACTCTAGTTGAAACTAGATGGAACTTCGACTGCGCGCAGTCGAAATGATGCCTCCGTCATAGAGCAATTTTACAAACCAAAACAGAAGAAATTGTTCAAATTCAAGTTCAATTGTAATCCATTAACAGGTTCTCAGAATATCGTGATTACAAGCAATTTCTCATATACATATATGACCCTTTGATCTTTGACCACATGACCCTAACATCTACTCAGTTCATTGGCTCTGCAAGATGTTCCGAGTTAAATAGTAATCCATCTGTCAGTTCTAATGAGAATGCGTTCACAAGCTAATTCTGCATACATAATGAGCCCATGACCTTTGACCTTTGACCTCATGACCCTAGAATCTACTCAGTTCATTGGCTCTGCAAGATACATACATGATCTAAGTTTGGGAGGAATCCAACAATCTGTTCTAATGATAATGCGATCACAAGCTATTTTTGCATGCATAATGAGCCGCATGACCTTTGACCTAGACCTCATGACCCCAAAATTTAATCAGTTCATCGGCTCTGCAAATAACATACATGACCTAAGTTTGGCAGGAATCCATCAATCGGTTCTTGAGATAACGCAATCACGAGCTGTTTCAGCATACATAATGAGCCCTGTGACCTTTGACCTTTGACCTCGTGACCCCAAAATCTAATCAGTTCATCGTCTCTGCAAGATACATACATGACCTAAGTTTGGCAGGAATCCATCAATCGGTTCTTCAGATAACGCGATCACGAGCTGTTTTTGCATACATAATGAGCCCTGTGACCTTTGACCTTTAACCTCGTGATCCCAAAATCTAATCAGTTCATCGGCTCTGCAAGATACATACATGACCAAAGTTTGGCAGGAATCCATCAATCGGTTCTTCAGATAACGCGATCACGAGAACGGGACGTACGGACGGACGGACGTACGTACGTACGGACGTACGTACGGACGGACGGACAACCCGAAAACATAATGCCTCCGGCTACTTCGTAACGGAGGCATAAAAAAACAGATGCACACATATCCATCCCTCGGATAGGACGCTCAATGGAGGTCCCGTGTAGAGGAGAGTCACCACCTTTGCATGTTAAGAATCCACTGCACTTTTAGTATAAGAGTAGGGGGAAACCTTGGTGTAGTGGTCCACCTGCACACCCCCAATCAGTTATACCGAGGCTTACAGTGATTCAGTTTGCTTTTCACCTCCTAGGCACAGGTGACACCCAAAAAATACTTAATAATAAATGATAGATTGAGGTATTTTCCATAGCTCAAGACCCAACTTAAAAGCACTACACAATTCTTTTTCATCACATTTATATTGTAACTGTAAACTTGTGAAGATATTTTGTGCAAAGTAAGCTAGACCCTATCCAGCTAGGAGTTCCAGCTGAACTTCAAATTCATGTGCAGCTTTCAAGGGAGGACACTATATACTTACATCCAGATCCAGCCGTCTTCTTCTTGAACTTTGACATGGCCATGACAGCTTCCTGTCGCACCTGGCTCACGATGTCGGAAGCCTCCTTGTGGAGACGCAATCTGAATAAAGAAAAGAGGGCAGTATCATGAGATGATGCTAGTCAAAAGGAATGCATTATGAATGGATTAATAACATTCACGATCCAGGCAGTGGTTAAGATCTAAAATCAAATAAATTGTTGTAAAAATTTCATTTTGTAGAGAAAATGTCCATGTAGACAACTCTACAACTGTACTCTCTGTAGCAATCAACCATTCCCTACTATGGGGTAGTAGAACAGGGGTAGATGAAAAACAGTATAATAAAAAGTTGGTCATAATAAAGTATATGTATACAACAAATATGTAGTCCATAGTAGAATTAACAGAAGTGGTCCGAAGTGTAAGAAATAGATATTATAAACTAAAAATAATTATTTAAAAAAGTGCATGAATATATTGAAGCAGGGGTGATCACAGTAGCACTAATAGCACTGAGAAAGAAACAAGTTACGGCTAGACTCACCCAAATTCATCAAATTGTTGTTTGAGAGCAAAGGCGCTATGAAAGAGATTCTGAACGAGAGCGTCATATTCAGCCTTGACCTTACTGCGGACATCTTCTTCCTTGGTCAAAGCTTCTTGATTCATCTCGGTCAGCTTGGAACGTAACGCTGTGATCTCTGGTCAGTGGGCAATATCAACAAGAATCGTTCAGATTTCATCCCGAAAGTCATGATTGCCATGATAACGTAATTTTGTAATTCTATCTAACATGATCAACTTCATTTCGTAACAGCTAGTATCCATTAGACATTAAAGATTTGTTCATCATTTTATATTTCTCAACTTGGCAATACCATATCTAAAGACTGTCTTTATAGGCACACTCAACCTTTGATGTAATTGTACCAAGTGTTCCTTGGTACGTTTAGGTGTTTTAACCTTTTCTGTATTACAGTCACTTACATTTGGAACTAAGATGGCTAACATTCATACTGGAGACAGAAATACACATAGATGTTCACATCAATATCAGACGGACACAAGGACAATTTTAATCTAATATGAGTCTATAACAGAAATGAAAACACTGATTAAACACTTAAGTGTGCATCTTTGATAGTTTGTTAACTTACTGGAAAGGATAATATAAGTGTGACTGTGACGGCACAGTGGTAGAGCAGTAGTCTCGTAACCGGGAGGTCCCGGTTTGAAACCAATTCTATGCACTAGTGCTCTTTGGTAAGGCATTAATCTTCATTGACATTCAGCCCCCTGGTTGCTTGCATAAAAACATACACATACTTTCTTAGCAGTCAGATAAAGCAAACAAACAAACCAACAAACTAAGTGTCTTACCTAGTAGTAAGTCATGACTCCTATCTGCTAGCTGACATTGAATATCAACCACAGCAGCTGTCTGAATGTCATCGTAGGCCTGCTGAAGGTGCTTGATTTCCTGCGAATGTAAAACATACCATCAAATCATATCAGTCTACTAAGGATTCAGGATGATTGCTAATTTGAGATGATGAGTCATTGTCCATTCAGGCAAAACTCCAGAGAGGATGGTAAACCATTGATATTCAGTCCAGGGGCAAAATCAAAACCATTCCGATCACAAATGACTGTCCATACTTCAAGAAACGGGGAAATACTCAAATGATATGATTGTGAATGTGTTCTCCGCATTTTCTTTTGTAAAAAGTGCATCTTCAATCATTGTTTACTGCCTGTGGACAAGCAAGTACATCCATGTAAGATGATGTTCATATTCATATTCTAACGTCTTTTGGCAAGATATTAATGAACATTTGCCACGCTCCTCCCAGGTGTAGCCGGTAGGAAGAAATTCCTTGAATGCTTTAGCACCTTTTCATGGCAGCTCGGCTACAGCCGGAGTAATAATATCATTGCAGGGCACTCAGGGAGAACAGTATCAATACTGATGAGGCTACCCTGGGTATTGGGTAAACAATTAAGATATATTTTTATCATTATTATTATTATCATATTCTAAAAATGTCTTAAAGCAGGACCGCACTACTTACAGCTACTTGCACCCTCTATATATCAAACAATGCTTAATCAGTGCCTGTTGGTCCCCCATGATCCTCTTTTTCTGATGTTAATTGAGAGCTGATTTGATGAGATAACCACCTGTAAGTGATCTTGCAGGGAGGTCTAATACCCCATGACCAAACTAGTGCAGATAGGCTTTAATATCATTCAATTTGATTAAAATACATGTAGAATCATACTTGTTCTCGTTGATAGAGCAACTGATGATGCTGTCTGAGAAGATTCTCGTAGTACATGGAGTAGTTCTCATAGTTGCCTTTCTCTCTCGCCATGACGGCATTGGCCAGCCCCGTGAGGGCGCTATTCAGCTGATCCGAAGTGAAGATCACCTTGTCGCCCTCTCGCTGAGCCATGTTGTGAAGCGTTCGTGAGAAATCATCAGCAACATGGGGCTTGGGGATCATGAGACGTTCATTGATCACCTGTCAAACAAGACGGTGGTAATTTAAAAATATTCTCTTGAAAATATAGCTTCAATGTATGAAACAGTCTGATTAGGTCAAAGCTGATTAGGTCAAAGAAGCTTTGTGAATTGCAATTACTCCAACTTAAATTGTAACTATACTTGACCCTGGAAATTCCTAAAATATACCAGAGCGCCGTCTTACAAAGACTTACGATTGATCCAAATCAATCGCAAGTCCTCCAGTCAACCACAAGTTTGCAGTCTCTCTCATGTACTGTATAGTTGCGATTGATATCAATCGCAAATAAGTTCAGATTGATATCAACTCTTTGTAAGATGGGGGCCCAGGGTATTAAAAAAATCAAAATGAGCTTTACATGTACTTGTTATATGTTAATATAATGAATTGAAAATAGTAAAATATAGGTTACATAAATCATTTATTGCTTTTCAAGTTTGCATTGTGGAAGAGGTGCATATATAGAAATGTAAAATCATGGTTTACCAATCTAGCACCTGCAAAAATAAAAAGCAATTACTTTGTAAAGTCAAGCATTGTCAAGTTCAAGGACTCGTTTCACCAAGCCTTTTTTCAATACAAAATGACAAAAATCAGTGACAAATCTGCTGATAACCAATCAGAAGCAAGGATTGCACTGGCTTATAACAAACACTGTCATTTTTAACTGATGACAAGTTTTGTGAAATGGGGTCCAGGTCAAATGATGAAACACTTACCGGCCTCTTCCACAGGTCCGTAGGGAGGTTACCTTCATCCCTGGCCCTCTCGGCAGCAACGAGGGCATGCTCCTTGGCAATCTTACGCTGGAGCTCATGGATCATATGATGCTCCAGGTTATCAAGGAGCTTGACTAGCTGCTTAGCTCTCAGCTCCATCTCTGAGGCTCCCTTAGGAGCAATGATGGGCTCCGAGTCCATTACCATCCCCTCATAGAGGTCTCCCTGTGAGATAGAGAGAACATATGATTGAAAGGATATTCATCTCCAGGCTGATATCCTTTGGAAAGGCATTAGTCTACATTCGCCACTCAATACCCAAGAGAGAAATGGGAACCTGGTAGAATGACAAAAGCACTTGTGATAGTAATTGCCTATATACGGTGACCATATGGTAGGAATACTCGCCAGGGAGTGGAGATGGTGCACATTGTGTGTGAATGAATCCAATGACAGGGGTATTAATATTTGTAAAGCGCCTAGAGACGATATGCTGTATTAAGCTCTATATAAATCCAAATTATTATTATTATTATTAAACAAATACACATGGAAAACAGAAATACATTAACATTATTTCATAAATATGCACAAACCCAATACAAGGTATGCTCAAGGTGACTGCAAAGATCTTGTCATACTGCTGTGTAAAATATGAAAGCACCCTAGGTAATAGCAATTTACTTCATTTGAGGTGAGAACAGCTGGTAATATGTTCTGCCAAAGGACTTGGTGCAACGCTAAGGTTAAAACTGTCAACCCTTTGAATAAAATAATTTGTAAGCGCTTTGTATCTTATGTAACAGGGCTTTAAAAATGAAATATTATTATTATCATTACTAAGTCAAATGACTGAGCCACTCTAGATAAGATAAATGCTTTCTCACCTGTCCATATCTCCTTGCTATGCTCTTCACTACAGGGTATAGGATCTCCATCTTGTAGGTTTGGCTGCATGAAAAAAGTAAGATATATACATCAGATTCTGTCTCGTCAGATCACCATGAGAGAATAGGAGAGATGAGATTAAAAGAGAGCAGATGGGAACAGAAAGAGATAGATATATATATATATATATATATATAGAGAGAGAGAAAGAGAGAAATAGAGAGAGAGAGAAAGAAAGATAT
This sequence comes from Strongylocentrotus purpuratus, assembly GCF_000002235.5. NCBI lineage: Eukaryota > Metazoa > Echinodermata > Echinoidea > Camarodonta > Strongylocentrotidae > Strongylocentrotus > Strongylocentrotus purpuratus. The sequence continues at coordinate 41,179,003 of NW_022145612.1, read as the reverse complement.
ACATCAGATTCTGTACTGTTAGATCACCATGAGAGAATGGGAGAGATGAAATGGAAAGAAAGCAGGTGAAAACAGGTAGAGATAGAGAGAGATAGGGAGAGATAGGGAGAGATAGGGAGAGAAAGAGAGAGAGAGAGAGAGAAAAAAAGATATAAATCAGAGTCTTCGTGTTAGATCACCATGAGAGAATGAGAGAGAGGTGCATGAGATAAAAAGAAAGCAAGTGGGAACAGGAAGAGATAGAGAAAGTGGGAGAAAGAGAGAGAAAGAAAGATAACAATTTAAAGATGCAGATTCCATGCTATCCTGACAAGAGATAAAAGAGAGACAGAGAAAATTTGATTATGCAACTGGATGAAAACGGAAGTATTTCTCACCAAAACTTTCTATACAGAGCCGGAGTATCGACCTCTTCGATGACAAGCTTGCGTTGACCCCACTCCACCTTGAAGACCTCTAGACGTTTCCATAGCAACAAGAAATCCTTGAGTAGAGAGTAGGCTTTGACTGGTTCCTTGGTTCTGGAGAGAGCTTTACCGGTAGCTGAAACAACTACAAGAAACGTTTAGCGTTAATACTAATGTAATGAATTTCATTCCTTTATAATTAAACTACATTTAATGACTCAACTATCAAAATACAGTTCCCAATTAGTCATCCATAAGCATTGCCTTTTTTATTTAACTTTTCATTTTCATGAGTGTGCACAGTATCAGATAATTGGCACTAGAGGCTAGATCCTATCAGCTGTGTGGCTGATTTACTTTACAGCTTAAAGGGATCCGGTAACTTTGTCTCAGATTCTGAAAACACATTCTGGATTTAGCTCATGATGCAATGATAATTATAAACCTTTAGGTCAGTCAGGAACCCCGTGACTTTTACAAGCCGATCGCCTGTCTGATTATCAAGATATTTATGATTGGAATTACAAATTTTGAAAACCGTTCGCCTGACGGTTTTCATAACACTACAGTCTATTGGGGAAAACGAGTATGGTAAAACCGGTCACTCAAAGATTTTTACTTTTTTGAGGCACTTCTTGATCATTTTGAAGCGCAATTTTTGTAGGGCTTTAATATTACATCATATCACAGACACTGATAACACGTAGGGCCGTGTATCTCAGATTTAACATTGTTAAACGATCCCTTTAATGCATTACCTAAATGCATCTTTCCTATATATCTTTTCTGTTAAGTTGTGTGGTAATTACTTTTTACATGCATGAATTATGAATGATTAAAACTGCCTAAGAACAGGTGCAAGAACATTCATTCTCTAGGATTATAAAACCAAATATACAACCCCCCCAAAATAATAAAAGCTGTCAAAACTGATCTGATAGACCGTTCAAAGATGATCCAATACATACCTTGCTTGGATTCCTTCACAACAGACCCACTGCTGGCACTGGCTGGTCTAGAATGAGAAGAGGACCTGGTACTAGCAGCACTCCTGGGTCTAGACGGAGCCTTGCCGGTATGAGCTCCTCCATCTTCACCGTCACTATCATCAGGAGACATGGTGATCTCCTGCTGGCCACTCAGTAGGACGTCCTCCATCAGAAGGGATACACCTAATATCTCTCCGTTGGCTACATGTCTGGAAAGGAAAAATTCTACAATTGTCAATTCTCTGAGAAAATGGGGGAAATGGAGATAATAGTGTCATAATAATTTATTATCGTGTTTACAATTATGATTATGATTCTTTCACCAGCCCAATACACCTAAAATCTAGCCATTGGCTATATGTCTGGTGAAACAATATTATGATTTCTAATTTCTCTGAGAAAACTTAAATGTAAATGATAGTGTCAAAATAATTTCTTATTGTGTTTATTGTTGTTATTATAATTCTTTAAACAGCCTGTTAAATGATTTACTTCCCCTCTATTGGCTTTCCTTTTATGGATTGTGAAACTTTTCTGAATTTCTGTCAGTAATGAGAAGAAAAAAAGTGTTCTATAGGATATTATCCCAATGAAAAATCTCTTGACAAACTTGGTTAAAGAGTAAAAAGAAAACAACTATCCCTCCCTTCTTTCATTCTGATTGTAATTTTTATATGGAATTCATCAAACTTAAAGCCCCACTGCACTACTTATAGCTACTTGCGCCCTCTATATAGCAAACAATGCCTAATCGGTGCCTGTTGATCCCCCCCATGATCTCCTTTTTCTTATGTTAATTGAGGGCTGTTTTGATGAGATAACCACCCGTTTGTGACCTTGCAGGGAGGTCTAATCCCCCTGGCCAAACTAGTGCAGACGGGCTTAAAGACTTCTACCACTGATGAAGGTCTTTTCTACCTACCTGTCCACATCCTTGAGTCCTGATAGACATAGCTGCATGTTGTGCTCAATCTGCTGCCACTGCCAAAATCTTAGCTGGAATGGTCCTCTCCTGTTAAATGAGGAGAAGACAAATGGAAAGTTCTTTTATACAGTCATGGCTAATGTGCGAAAGCCCTCAAATGCCAGCCCAATGAACAAACAATGTATACAGGAGAGCAATTAGTTTGACGTTGTCACTGAATCCATTTTCGTACGAAGCATAGGTACTTCATAGGATGTTCATGCGTGGGTATATAGACGTTCGTGAAGAAGGCAACTTGGCGATCACTACACAACACTGAGCCAATGGGTATTACGCTCCTGTGCATACGTCCATGTGCTGCCCGCTATATACCCACGCTTGAGCAACTTTAAAGCATTTCTTGGCATGCTTTCAGCTTTAATAGGCCAGCACTGCTGTAGTCAGGGTGATGCAAATAACATCAAACACTTTGCAGCATCTCAAATAAAGTACTATACAAGCATAACTAATCTATGCCCAGTCCTAGTCCTAGAATGAAATAAAATAAGTTCAATAAAGGGAAACCCCCTACCTGCCCATGAAGGTTCTATGAGGGAACAGCTCCTGAGCCTTGCTATCCCTAGACTGCAGAGGCTCCGGGACAGGCATGTAGGTGTTGTAGAGCGTTGGTCTCTGGACGTTGCTCAGGGCAGGGAGAGCGGATGACATGTTCATGGTCACGCTACGGTACCCACCAACATTCTTTGTGGATAAGAGAGTGTCTCGAAGGGTGTAACGGACAGAGGAGTCAAACTCCAGGAAGAGGATGTCTCGTCGTAGACTCAAGAAGTCAGCAATCTACATGCAGGAGAAAGAAAATTACGGATATCATAGAAGACTAAGATCACAGAACTTAAAGTGAATAAAATCCTATATTAACTGCTGGTATTTTTTTTTAAAGTCTTGTTCATGTTTCTCTATCATTGCGTTTCTAACAATTCCCTTAGACCTTGATCGTGGCGTAGCTCCCTGTCATGACTACATAACATGCTCAGTTGCTCCTGGGTCAATTTCTTACACTAGTCCAACTCCTAACCCTTTTTTCTGGACCTCAAACTCTATTACTATAATATTATAACTAATTAGCTAAAACCAAATCCACACGACCTTTGACCCTCTCACCCTATATCTTTGACAACATGGAGAAGTCTAGGGTAATTGTTGGCACAGCAAATGTTGGATCAATTTCCTACACTAGTAGAGTTCTCAAATTCATACCTGGGCCCTATCTTAAAAAAGCTGCTTTTAATCACAACTTATTTGCGACTGATATCAATCGCAACTATGTACATAAGAGATAGGAGACTGTAACTTGCGATTGATTGGAGGACTTGCGACTGATTCGGATCAACTGAAAATCTACATCGAACTATCACCCTGATCCAAAACTGGACCTAAAACACATCAAAACCTTAATGCTATAACTTTATGTCTTTGATAAAATGGTGCTGGAGCAAATGTGTGATCACCCCCTCCTTCCTTGTGATACTAACCTGTTCAGGGTCATGAGGGTCTTCCATGTTGTTGATTTGTTTCTGGATCTCTCTGAGTTCAGAGCAGATTCCTTCCGTACCTCCCCAGTCTGCAGTGATATCCTTCTTCTGAGAACCAAGTCTGAGTTTTAGGAGAAAAAACACAAAGTTTACTTATAAAAAGATTGTTACAATCTATACATATGTTCCAATATTAAATGACTTCAAACCAACATGTAGTCTTAAAAAAATAGCTCCAACCATATTTATCAATGAACACATCGTCTTATAGAGAAAGACAACGAATTTTCCTTTTGATGAAATGTACCATTTTAATCATTTTCATTACATAAAAGTGGTCTAAAATGTAGATTACATTTCATACCTCTACCAAAATGAAAGACGATATGATTGTGCTAAATACTATGGGTCATTTTACCTGGCTGAAAGAGGAAATTGAAAATAATCGGTTTTAATTAACTAATTTTTTTGTGTTACAATTTACACCTGTCCATACCTCGTATAAACCATAAACTAAAGCAACATTACCAGGTCAATGTACTGTGACTATCCAGTACCTGTGTTTTTAATGTCTAATGTGATATCGGAAACTGTAGGAGGGGGCAGGCAATATACAAATATACCGTCTTGAGAGGTTCTGATTAAAACTATCCGCAAGAGGTGACTCTAATGCTCATAGTTTTAACCAGCACCTCGAAAAGAAGGCATTGTATATTTGTTTCATATCTTGCATCAAAAATTTATTTTAAAAAATAAAAGAATATTATCTTTTGAAATTTGTTATTGGAATTTAGACAATTTTGAATTTTTATTAAAAAAAGAATTGAAAATAATAAAAAAATAATTAAATTAAAAATTTGAAAAAAAGATCAAATTTAAAAAAAGATCAAATTAAAAAATTAAAAAAAATGTCAACTCCCAAATAATACTTTTTCAGAGCGACCTTAAAATAGTTGAAATATTTCTGGTCATGTAATGAGCTCTCAACGAGCCCATTCAAGTAAACATTGGATGCATTAAAAAAAGTTCAATAAATACCTTGCATGTGAGCTACCAAGCTTGGAGTGTGCACACAAGTACTGCAGGATGTCATGGAGTGCAGATATGATCCGCAACGAGACGGAGAGCGCCCCCACACAGGTGTCCTCGTCCAGGTTCTTGAACATGACCAGGGACTCGGTGTGATGGGGTAGAAACCACATGTTGAGGAGGGTGGTACCATCGGGGGATAGCAGACGTCTCGGGCGTTTCTTCAGCTCCCTGTAATCATAGATGGACAGAATTAAATTTAGTGTGATATGTCCATTGCAGTGACAAATAAAATGACAAGGGGCTATGGTCTTTAAACCAAATGATATCTATGAGCACAGATTCTACCGTTACAATTAAAACTAAGTTTAAACTAAACTAAATTTTTAATTAAATTAAAAATCTGAGAATAGATAGTGCTTCTCACCTTGGGTTTGTTTCTAATCCATTCACATCGTCGTCGGGAGTCTTTTTCTCGTTTTGCACGCCGCAGACAAAGTGAGTCATCCTGACGTTCTTGAACTCCTCCAAGAGATTCATCATGCTGTTGATGTAGGAGATGATCTGGCCTCTCAAGGAATACTGCGACACACGGCGCATGAAACGGTGACAGAACTTCATTATCAGCTCCCTAGGAATAGGGGGGAAAAGGAAGAGAATAAGGTATAACGCAATTAATTATAAAGTGTTTCTTCTATTTCAATTCATCTATCTGAAAAAAGAATATAATCAGGACTTAATTTGATATTATGATTATCACTGAACAAAGTAAAATGAACTGAATGAGGTATAATGTCATACAATCTCCTTTATCTCACGAAGTTACACACACAAAGTCAAGAGGCAACTGGTATATAAAATGGCTCACTGATGCCACAACTAGGTGTTGTGGCGTGCGCTTGTAATCCAGCTAACAATGGAAGTTACAAACTGATTCAGCCGAGGACGCAGGTTCGAAACTGAGTCACGTCTTTCAGATGGTGACATTTAAAGGTCGGTCCCCAGACGTAAATAATCATATCTAATTGATACACGTCTGTAAAAACCCAATACACACACACGCACCGGCTTCCTGTTGCAAGAGCAAACACAGAGTTATTATTCAATATCAACAACAAAACACACATCCATAACAACAGAGTGAAAATAATTTTTCCCTTGCTGCATTCTACACATCGACCTGGGCCCTGTTTCATAAAACTTGTTATCTATAACAAATGCTAAATTTCTATTGCAAATTTGCTCTCAGCCAATCAAATGCCACAATTTTAGTAGCTTATAGCAGTTATTGTAACTTGTTATTGATAACAACTTTTTATGAAACAGCTAGGGCCCTGGTGTACGCTTGAGCAACTTTAAAATAAGATACTATTTACCTCTTGAGTTTCTCAACCTCTTCAGGGTTCTTCATGATGGTTCCTCGACTGGATTTTACTTGAAGGAAGTTATTCAACATGACATCTCGAGAAGGAGTCTGTAAACAAAGTAGAAAAGAGAAATCATATGAACTGTACAGATGAGACGTATAGATAATAATAATACTAATTAAAAAGATAAGATCAAATATTGTAAATATCGTCAGCAGTTTTATGAACCGATGAATTTGTCACATATGTGACTGAACAAATTCACCAGTTCATAATATTAACAAAGGAATAAAAGTAAACAGAGAAGGAGAGAAGGACAAAGAAATGGAGTAAAGGCAAGAAGCACAACATTACAAATAAACATGGCAGAAAGAATGAAACATGTGAGACAAAAAGACAGCGACAAGATGAATTTCAATACCTTTTCCAGCTGCAAAGAGACAAATGCCTCCGGTGATCGCTTGTGTTTTTCCATGCCTGATTTGAGCTTAGCAGCAAACACCACAGACGCTGTAGAGATCCCTACTGCACTGGATTTCCTTCCCTGAGACCGGGAAGACTGACTCGTCTCTACTGGAGCATTACTGGGCCTGTTGAAAAAAAATCAAAAAGATTGATATGATTTTGACATTATTGCAGATATAAACTCTTTTGCAGTCTTCTTTGGCTTTTTGGACATGCAATGGATTGCTGTTGTTGACTTTTATGACATATACGGTGTCTAGAAATACAGTACACCAAACAAAATGGTAGACAAGTGATTCAGTTCCCAAAGGTGGATCTAATCCTTGAATATGCTATCATACATAATAGAAGAATCAAATAATTCTTCTCTAGAAGGTTCTGTGAAGACAATATATATTAGTAGACAGATCTTGTTTCATAAAGAGCTGCGACATTTCTATATCATTCAAGAGTCTTCCAATTGGTCACAAACATACAACAGCCTATCTTTTATGTACAGACTTGTGACCAATATCAATCTTAAGTTATATTATAGTCTACCGGTAGTACAATCACAATTTTTTTTAGGGACAGAAGAACCCTGGCCTTTTCTGATAAATAATTAAAGTTGAATAAGAACAGAGGATCCCCCATGGTCGGATCGAGTGATTCGGTTGAAGGAATGAAACTTACTTCTGTCTTGCAGGCGTACGGTCTAAAGCTTCTTTGAAGTATGAACACACGCTTCCCTGCTGAATAGCAGCGAGTAATGCATTCTTATGAACAACCTGGGTCATGAGAATAGCACGTATGTTCTGCTGTCCGTTCCTCTTCATGATCTGAAAGAGATAAATTGATTTATTTTTTAGTTTATCACAAGGTACAGGTACTCAGATACCATTTCTAATATGACTGCTTACTTCCTACTATGTACAAAATAGATTGTAAAATGTAATTTGGCAACTGATGCTACAAGCTTTGAGACAAGCTAGTTTTTCATCCTCCTCCTCCAATATAACTCCTCTCCTCTCCCTCCTTCTCTTTCTTTCTTTCTTTTCTCTCTCTCTCTCTCTCTCTCTCTCTTTCCCTTCCCTTCTCTGTATCTTTATTTGTGTATCTTGCACTTGCCAGTTCTCTCTTTCTTATGTGATACATTTATCAGTCACAATAATTTTTTTTTTCCTTTCAACGGACTCGTTAAGTGTTTATCATGAATTTTATTCCTCTATATCTATTTCCTTTATTGCTATCTTCCCCCTTCCCTCCTTACCTAGTTTATCATTCTTCTAAAATTAATAAATTCTTCCTTCCTTGACTTGCTTTGTAAAACATCTCATGGAAATATCGTTGACATCATTGACACATAAAGGGAAATATAATTAACCCATTGGCTACTGAATTCTCTATCTCCAATAGGCATAATACAGGGACCATTCGGCTCCAGTAGTCAATGGGTTAATAAAGCTATAATGTACAGTGGATTGCTGACCGTGATGCCATTCAAGACTGCAGCACACATACCTTCAGACATCCCTCCTTGGTACGGAAGCTGAACATGCCAACATGCTTCTCGTCTAGTTCTTGGATAGCCAAGAAGAGTTTGGCTGGAGTGTAGCGGTCAAGATTAGAATCATCCTCCTGCAGGGCCGTCATGAAGAGAGGCGGAGGCTGGTCGGCGTCGTCTTTATGAGTGGCAAACTCAAATTGGACACATCGCATGAACATGTGGAATTCATCGAAACCCATCTCTACTGCTTGCTCCCTGTACATCTGCAGAAAGAACAGCATAGAGAAAATAGGTAATAAAATTGTTAGTTAACAAGTAGGGATAGTGCTAATGCATTGTACGCCCTGTACGCAAAATGACAGGATATCTACAACAAACCATCTCACTCACAACTCTCTCTCTATATTTTTGGCAATTACTATAAATAATCATCTCTGATGCCTGTGCTTAAGGGATATATTAAATATCAAATTTCATACCCTTGCAAAATTGATGTTGTGGTAATTATATACCTAATCTGGCATTCATTATCAAACTATGATTAACTTTATTTAAAGCATTTAGAGTTTAACAGCTACATTGACTGAAAGAACAAGAGAAGTTAGATGAGAGTGGATATTTCGTTCATTTACTAATTTTTACTGACAGAATTCAGTTGTTTTTCATCCATTTCTATAATATGTTCTCTGAAAAAGAAAGATATTGTTCAACAAATGTAATGAGGACCATTAGAGAGTGACATACCTGAGCAAGAACTTCAGTCTCCCAAGAAGTCTCAATGAGTCTGTGTCTCAAGTTTAGCATCTGTATTCAGAAAAACAAAATGATAAAGATAGAAAAAATTAGTATTTCTTATACAAAAAAGATGTTTTTTTAACCCTGCAAAAACAAACACATAGAAGCTATAACTACCAATTTTAGACTCATAAACACAATTCATGAGCTCTGGATTCCTGTGGCATTCTAGATATCAATATATCTGTGGTACAATCATGAACTCATGAAACGACCTGCTTTGCATCACTCTTTGAACATTCACTATAACTAGCAATCTTTTTAGGATTTAGTATTCTACATTGTGTTCAATGTTTCTGTGATTCCATTATATTTTCTAATTTGAAAACATACAATTCCACCACCACCACCACCACTGCTATTAACAATATCACCACTACCACCACCACCACCCCTACCATAACCACCACTACCACTACTTCCAACAATATCACCAATATCACCACCACCACCACAACCATCACCACCACCACCACAATCACCAATACTACCACCACCACTACTACCACCACTACTACCACATCCATCACCACCACCACAATCACCACCACATCCATTACCGCAATCACCACATCCACCACCGCAACTACCACATAACCACCACCACCACCACCACAGTTGACACTATTCTCCAGTGCCATCGATGCTGTATAAGCCCTTCTTACCTCCATGACATCAAGCCATATCTTGAGGTTGTCGGCCTGCTTCTCTTTGGCTGTTCTCCTCCCTGCTGCAGCCTCCTGAGCCTCCATACGCGTCGCTGCAAGCTCACACACGAGGAGAGGATCCTCAATGAACAGGTCAGAGAACAGCTGTACCAGAACAAGAGATATAGAGTAATAAGTGACTTTGATAAGAAAGGAATAAATGCAAATACAAGCTTTCACTTTGATGCTCTTTATATGAGCAAACCATTTGTACTTTTTTTACCGCAAAGTTATCATTCACTTTATTGGGGGAAAAAAAATCATATCATATGCATTGAGATGTTGTAAATTATTTATATCACTGTATGCAGATATATGTATCATTAACCACTTATAAACATGCACAGTAAAAGTTGTGCTACTCTTTGTGGAATAGTGACAATAATATAGTCCATTCTCACAAACACCCTTATCAACACCTTCTTGCAATAGCCATCATCACCATCATCATTACCATCATTATTTTCATTATCTTCATCATCATCACCATTATCGTCATCATCTTTATCATCATCATCATCATCATCATCATCATCATCAACAACATCATCAACAACATCATCATCATCATCAACAACATCATCATCATCATCAACAACATCATCATCAGCAACATCATCATCATCATCATCATCATCATCATCATCATCATCATCATCATCATCATCATCATCAGCAACATCATCATCATCATCATCATCATCATCATCACCATTACCACAATCATCATTATTATCCTGAAACACATTCAAATGTTATGAATGATACTGTCCAATACTTACATCTTTCTGTATTTGAGCATTGAAGCTATGTCCCATAGGCTTCTGTTCATTCCATTCTTTCTGTACCGTCTCCCATAGTTTCTTCTCCATGGCGATAGCCTCAGACTCGGTTTCAGGTTCATGGCAGTGGTAGAGCTCCTGTTGGTTGTAAAGTCATTCAAAATGTACTTCTTCCTTTCATTTCTCAGGACAAAATCTAGGGTCCGAGTATCAAGATGATCATTTCTGTCTTCTAGTAAATCATAGATATGTCAATGTGCAAATATAAAAGGTTTTAATAATTACACTATTGTATTCTGTGACGTTCTCTTCCACAGCATGCTTTTTCCTTGCTTTTGTCAATAACATTCTCTAGAATCCAAGCTCTTTATAATGTGACAGGATCTCCTATGTTATTGTGTAACTAGGGCTTCAATAGCGATGAACACTTTTTGCACAATGCCTATAGATATATCTTTCTGATCAACTAGGTTCTCATGAAAACAATTATGAGCATTATTCTCGACAAAGATCAATCCTACAAATTAATATTTATGTACGAAGTAGAAATTTCTAGCATTGTCCTACTCACTCAGAGTGAATCCCAACGTTTGCTAACACGACAAGATCTTCTAAATTATTTTGCTTCAATTATGATGAACACTTTTTGCACCATGCCTATAAATATATCTTTCTGATCAACTAGATTCTAATTAAAACAACTGTGAGCATGAATCTCATCATAGATCAGTCCCAATCATATATATTCAGGTACAGTGAAACCTGTCTATAAAGACCACCCGAGGGAGACAAGAAAAGTAGTCTTTATAGGCAGGTTTTTATTTATGTACAGGTTCCTTTAGTACATGATTCAATGAGAAACCATTTTCAGGGGAAACAAAAAATGTGGTCTTTGTAGACAGGTGATTCACTAAAGCAGGTTTGACTGTATGATGTTTCTAAGCATTGTCCTACTCACATTGCAAGCATATCTCACAGCCTGTGGGATGCGACTGACGAGAGCGAGGGAGGGGTGGAACTCCAGCAGAAAGACGTGTTTGAGGGCGGGGCGACTGAGGTTGATCGAGATTGGTTGTTTCTGTACGATGGCATGAGGAAGACCAAACTTGTTTCCTTCCCTTGTGATCCGCTTGATGTACTCGCGCTGACTCTCAATCTACAAAAAAAAATCAACATAATCCAGTTTGATGCTGCTTATTAGTATCAGCTTGCATGGTGATGTAGATATACAGTAGGCTTCCGGTTGCATCATGTGAGAGAGCGAGGGGGAGGATTGGGGAGTCTTGAAAAGGACTGTCGGTAAACTTTCTTCTCTCTCACAAGGTGCAACCGTAAGCCTACTGTATATCAATCCAGTTTGTTTTAAGTATGACTAAAATAATTCTTAGTTTTTAAATTTATTTCACTTAGAATTATAACATAGAAAGTATATGCTAAGAGGTAAGCAAAAAATAGACAGAATGCTCAAATTCATGTTGAAGGACAAAGTATACTCTATGTACATGTAATTTGCATAGGTTACTGACTCTATTTTAGTTTCATGGGCAGGATTTAGCAGTTACAAGACTGTTGGGCTTCACATGTTCTTCTAAAAAAATACATATATTAGTCTTCACTGATGACAGCCTGCTGTCGTTTATAAGTTTAAGTCTGACAAGGAAAATAATTTTGATTTTGTAATCAGGAAATGCTTCTAATCAACTCGACCAATCAGATAAACCTCTTGATGGATGCCAGTGTACCTGTTTGTCAGTTCAAGTCTTACAAGGTAAATAAGTTTGATTGTGTAACCAGGAAATTGTTCTAATCAACTCTACCAATCAGATGAATATTTTGTGATGGATGCCAGTGTACCTGTTTGTCAGACACTGACTTGACCACTCCACAGTGAAGCTTCAGACATCGGGACTCCATCTTGTACGTCTTCACGAAGTAATCCGTCTTGAAATCAAAGCGAGGGCGCTTGTGCACAATGTTCGTCATCTCCTGGGCGAGGGCTCGCTTCTCATGCATGTCAAATACATTGTGGTAGGCTTCAAGATAGACATCAAGAAGCTATGAACGTGGGAAAGAGAAATAGAATATAAATAAATCTTCTCATGCATGTCAAATACATTGTGGTAGGCTTCAAGATAGACATCAAGAAGCTGAAAACATGGGAAAGAGCAATAAAATTTAGATAAATAATGTACCAAAAATGACAAATGAACAGAGAGAAAAAGTTTTTTATGATAACACAGCAGAGTGAAATCTCGAGTTTTTATAGCAACTGAAATAGAATGTGAGAAACTTAACAAATGAATGTTCTATGCTGAATATAAATGATATCTGCCTATTCAACATAATACAGAATCTATAATAGTTGAGTACAAAAGCAAAGAGAGACAATAAAATAACGCTATTCGTCCCATCCATGCATGTGTCCAGCATGGTTTCAGTGAGGTGGCTTACCAGCAAGCTTTCCTTAGCATGTTTACATTGTACACACTGAATTGTTAATCAGAGACATCAAGCATGACTAGTCAGCTATTGCATCCTGATGAGGGCTTGTTAAGATAGAAAAAAAGTAGTAACAACTTATGTTTAAGCACTTTCATATTCCAACTGTTCTAATGGTATTAACGGGTCAGCAATGGCGACATACCTGTCTCTTGTTTTCTAGGAACTCTGCTTCATTGGTCCATAGGTCAAGAAGGATAGCATGGCGGTCAACCAGAGAGTGACCATAGCCTGGGATATCCACATTATCATCATGACTCTATGAAAGAGAGAGAGGGATAACAGCATGGTATTAGGTTCATCTTGGAAATAAACACATTACTAACTGGAGGTTTTCAGCCCCTTACTTTATTCAAAGAATATCACATTAATTAGAAGGTTTGTACACACAAAGAATTTGTTTTAAAAACGTTTTCAGAAGTGTATGGCCCTGCCTACAATTTCTATTGTTGCATCAACACAGATTTCGTTTTTATATACTGAAGTTCTGTTCTGCTGTCAAGTTACATACCAGCCTATATTCAGTTTCAGTTTCAAGTTTTATTTCTGCATTTTCCATAAACAATAACAAAAATAACAATGAATACATTTTAGCAATATAATGATAAGTAATAGAAGTAGTAATTCACAAATAAATAAATATAAATAATCAATAGTACAATTAATCGTATTTGAAAAGAAAGAAAAGGGGGAGAATGCAGAAGACCGATATCGTAAGCAGAGCTTGAAATGATACAGGCCTTACAAAAGGAGGAGAGGAGACAGGAAGAAATAATTTCCTTTTTATATACAAATAAACAATGAATATTTATATTAAAACAAGTACATGTAGTATATTATGACCAGAATCTATTGATAATACATATTAAACAATCACTAAAAAAAAAATTAGACTTACCAAGTAGTGCAAAGGAAATTTGGCCAGCACAAAACTCTTTCAAGACATGACAAACATAAGTCATTCACATTTTAGCTTGTTACAAATTTGGGATAGGGAATATGAACAAGATGCATTTATACCATGCAGATTCGAGAACACACTACACAAGAATTGGAAGAATACCAGGTTTTGTGGTGCAAAGGCATATCACCATCAGTTATATACGGTCAATAGCTACATCACTTAACATTTGCATTACCCCTTGATGCCTTTATCAGGAGCATGAGATGTAATGATACTTCTACAAAAAGAAAAAACAATGTCTAGGAGTAGATTCATTACCTGTCGTCTAGAGGAGCTGCTCTGTGACATGGCAGGCCTGGTCTTCTTGCTGCGGTTCTCTCGGTCTTTCTCTATGAAATGGGTTGCTATTAGCAGTAGGTCAGTCTCCAAGTTCCTGTCACAGGATAAAGATTCAATAAGTAGGATTGTTCAGCTGATGTAGCAGAGCCACAGAAGACATTGATACAAAGCCCTCGAAACCACCCGTCTACAAATAATTGCATTTTGTAATATTGTGAATTTTAATGTTCTGTATTTTCCACGTTTGTCATTTATTTTATCCACTTCCTTCAAGTCACTGGCTTTATCGGGTGATAATGATCCAGTACACTTCTCAATGTATATATATATATTGTATGTGATTTTTTTAAAAAGAAATAATAAATTGAATTGAAATGAACAATAACGATAGCTACATGTATTGTATCCATCTCAAGAGCTGCACAAGACACTTACAAACTGCAGACTACATTTGCTACATCCTAGCTGGTCTAAGGTACTAGAAGCATTCAATCAGTTCCTTCTAATCAGGTAACCTTTACATATTTCCATTCAGTTACTATATTTCACTTGTTAGAAACAAGAAAATGAAAGATAATGACTTGGCATTTAACCCATTACCAACAGGAACAGGGTGGTCCTTGTGTAAAGCCTATGGAATTTAGAGAACTTGGTAGACAGTGGGTTAAAAATAACTAATACTAAAGATACAGTCAAACCTGCTTTAGTGACCACCTGTCTACAAAGACCACCTGTCTACAGCAAGCACATTTTTTTCCCCCGTGTAAATGGTTTCTCATTGAAACATGTACTAAAGGAACCTGTCTACAAAGACCACATTTTGTGTTTCCCTTGGGCAGTCGCTGTAGACAGGTTTGACTGTACTTACTTTATGTCTTCCTTGGCCTTGTGATAGATGATGTAGTAGCCTCTCTGATCCTGTACATGTACCCTTCCTTCATCGATGGTGTAGAAATCATCGTGATTCTCAATATCAGAAAACTCCATGAACTCTGATTCCGACAACCTGAATAGAGTAGTAGCAAGTAATTAACAAGGTATAGTACTCATTGATGAAAGTTTCAAACAAAATCACTCATAAGACTGAATCATCAAACATCTTGCTCTTAGATTTTCTAGAGTTGCTCCTGTTGATTTCCAAACAAAACATTTTTATCACAGGCACTGGTTTGATCCAATGGCCTATATGGAAATATGCTCTATCTTTTTTTTCTTTTGACTTTCTCAAGAGGAGCAACAAAACTGAAAGCTTTGATGGCAGAAGGTGAATAATAAAGACATACCTTGTTGTGTTGGGGGGGGGGTGGGGTGGGTTGGTGTGACTTTTTTTAACTAACAGTCATTATTAGATATATTATATCGTGCCCTCTCATGCTTATCTCCTTTCTAATGCGCATTTCTCTTTGCTCACCTTCTTCTCAACCCCACATGCAGCTCATCCTTTTGTATTATTTTCTGATCTCTCACTTCTTTTTTGACATTGTCCACTCTTTGATTTGTGACCGCGTTCTCCTATCTCATTTAAAGCACCCTCTTGTCACGTTTTTGTCTCTGTTGGCATCCCCTTTTATTCCCTATTTTGTAGTTACTTTTGTACTTACGAACTTGTTAATTTAATTACTCATTATTCCCAAGTATCATTTGAGGGGTCCACAATTGTACAAGCATTGCTTTTTAGTGGACCCCTCTGTTTCCAATAAGTATTCCTAAAATGTTGTAAATGTTTATACTTGATTTGTAATGTTTTGTTGGAAACATACATAAATTGAATTGAATTGAATTGAATTAGTAATATTTATCTATTTTGCAGCTCTGGGGTTGCACTTTTCTGACAGCTTACATTGCACAGCTCTCTAAATCCAAACGGACGGTTGCTCTGTATGGTTTCAAAACCGAAGCATTATCTCCTTTCTAGGACATCCCTCTTTCCTACCAAGACGAATTCCATCTTAATCAAACAATAAATTTTGAGGATACAGCTCCTTCATTTATTACAGTCATTTACACAGTTTGAAAATGAAACTCACTTGAATTCTGCTGGTGTGTTATGCAGGTAACCATGGTTACCGAGTCCTCCTCCTCCACTCATGCCTGCCTCCGGTGTTCCTTGTCTGTGATTCTGATGACTGTTTAGAGAGACAAAGTAATTGAAGCGTAGGACATCAATAATCATCTTTCCTCAGCATCAAATGAATAGGCTTGCTTAAATCTTCACAATCATTTCAATACAACACAACAAATAAAAGCAACAAGCACACATTGTATGAGAAGAACCTGGAGTTCACTGATCTATAATTATGCAAAAAATATAATGCAGACGAGAATGGATTAAGGTAATGATATTAAGATTTTATGCAATATCATAGTGCCCTGTGACTTGTGTTGTGAAGATTTTAAGATTAAATAGTTTCAGTTTCAAGAAATAATGTCTAAAGCTTTAAAATGACCTTAATTCAAAGGATTTATAAGATATAGCATGGACGAATTTGAGAACTGATGTGCAGAAAACTGAGAACATGACAGCACTGGGCCCCATCTTTGGTAATACTTACAAATTGAATCATCAGAACTCACCTTAATCTCTTCTGAGTGTCGCCCTCTAGTGACAAGCCCTCGTCGTTGATGGTGAGGGTTCTCTCAACAGAGCGGAAATAGTTTAACACACTGAGACACTGTAAATAAAATAATATAACAATACCATTATGAGGTTACAGTGCATCTCTTCAACACCTTTTGCAGCATGTATAAATATTCGAGAAGGAAAAAGATGGTATTATTCTGACAAGAACCTTTGGTGAGGCGGGGCTCTAAAGGACTTCACTATACAGTTTGAGTAAATATCATGGATTTTTAAAGTACTTTTAGGGCTGGAGTTGACTTTTCTTTCTTCAGTGTTATCTTTAGGCTTATGTCAGATCAAGGCCCTTTTTTTTAAAGCGTTGAGATTTATCAGATTGATCGCAAGTCCTTCAATCAATTGCAAATTTACAAGCTCCTATCTCTCTAAAATACATCCTTGCAATTGTAACTGATTACAATTCAATTTGATTCCAATAAAATACACAAAACAGAAGACAATCATGACAGAATAACAGTGTAAATCCATCAAGAGTACAAAATAGGGTAAAATGATAAAACAATAAAGCGATACATCAGATAACAACACAGCATTATTGGAATTGGGTGGCCATAAAACAACCATGAGGATATGTCGAGACGACCCTTAATACAAGACGGGTCCCAGAATGATAAATGATGCTTACTGTCCTTTGCAGATCTCTGATTCTGAGATGCCGAAGATAGAGATACGAGAGATACCCTCCTTGAACCATGGTAGGATCCTGCTGGCTGCTGCTATCATCCTCAAGACCAAGCTTCTGCAAGGCATCAGCAAACGTAAACTCATCCTCTTCACCCTTCTTCTTCCGTCTACGAGACGTCGCGCTACCAGCCCGTGACCCTGTACCGTAGGTCATGGAGTTGACGTCTTTCTCCTCAAACTCTGTCACAGCCATCTCGTCTTCCTGGCCGATACTGGTATGGACAACAAACAAAGAATATTGAAAACCAAGTTTATTTACTGCTTCCAAACCTAGAGTGTAAGGGGCAATATATGATGGAAATAACAATCAGACAGTCGCTATTTAGTAGGTACATTCTTATGAAGGATATATCACATTTAGTACCCAGAGCATTACAGGCAGTCTCAAAAGCAAGTCTCTTGTTCTCTTGGCTCATACAGTGTTGTTTTTTATTTTGTATTTGGTACAATTATTTTGTTATCTGAGAGCAATGATGTTTAATAGCAAGATCCAAAGGAACTATGGCTTAAAATCTTATCCAAGAGAAATGACAACAGAATTTAAATGTCCAGCCGAACAACACCAGAAAAGTGATATTTCTACGCTTAACCACTTTCTGAGAGGTATAAAACTGAGAGAATCTTTACATTTCAAAAAGTTCCGGGTTACAGTAGATCTTCCTCCATATGGTGTTGGTGTTATAGGCTGTTCGGTGGGATGTTACTGATGCTGCTTGGAAGTTTGGGGGCTCTCGTACTGATATAGCATGGGCTCGCAGGGCATCAATCACTTTCTGTAATAAATTGACAAATAAAGAAATGTGTATCAGTGGTTAAAGCAGCAATGGCCTCTAAGAACAATAGTGGATTAACCTAACAATTCCTTTGGCACGGGTGCTTCTTTTAAATTGGTGTTGATGAGAATAATTTCTACACCCGTCACAATTATTAAATGATAGATGATTTTAATCTATCAAAGCAATCATTCAATGAAGGTAGCCATAATGCCAGGTTTGACTGGTTATAATAAAATGGACAAGTAAATGATTCACTAAAAAGAAGAGTAAACGATTTTCCACTTCGGATAAACAGGCATTCAATGACACTGGCCAACATAGAGAGTTTGACAGTAATGTACTGATATATACAAAATACATATATATTTGAATTTGAATTACTGTAACAACTGACCCATTTATGAATTTCCTTTAAAGTATACAACTTCAAAGATAATTTGAAAAATGATTGAATCAAAATAAAGTTTAGTTTTTTTAATTATCTTACCACCGAGTCTTGAACTGAGATGAAACGTGACTGAGCTCTGAGAAGTTCATCGATACTGTTCCTCTGTCTTAGTTTCATCATCATCTTCTCCTGCTTAGGATCCTTCTCTGGTCTGCAGGTCAAAAAAAATATTATGTTTTATAGTAATTTACCAGCACAGAAAACAATTCTACAAAGTCTGTAGGTGAATAAGCATATTAAAAAAGGGTGGTGTTGTTCAGAAGAATAATAAGGATGAATTTTTAAAACATAAATGCACTGTTTTTCCAAACACTTTCAAAATGCTTTCTTCAAAGCATAAATATAACACTTGCATAATGGGATATTAAACTCATTATATCATGTTGAACATATGTAGTTCTGTTTCATTAATAGTAATTGCTATTTCAAAACAATAATAAAGTCAAAGCTATTTTGTGGTAGACTAAAATGCTTGAAAAGGATCTTACTTGAGTTTTATGAACTGTGTCCAGTTGCTTTCTTTGAGTAAGGCGTGTGATGACGTATCTGCTCCCCAGGATTCATTACCAGTCTGTGCAGGGATAACAAAAACAAAAATTGAATCTAATGAATTGGATTTATACCCCCCCCCCCCCCCCCAAATGTCTTCAGCACCACCTTTGGTGGCAGAGGAATTGAAATACATAACTAGTGACCCAACATTTAAAAGTGAGGTAAATTCAATATTTTACCCTTTATGATTTATGATTATGAACAGTGATTCATTGATTACAATCAAAAGATTCTAAGTGAACTAACAGTAAGTATCTACAAACTTAAAGCAGCCCTTATTGATATTTTATCTTTTTTTTTTCTCACTGCAATAAAAATTCAAATAACTCTGTGTTAGAATGAAAAAAATATATCATAAAAAGGAAAGCCACACCCATTCTGGCTTAGAGCATTCCAAAGTTACTGCATACTACATTTCTAGCATAATGCCAAGTATTACCACTTCACTAACAGATGCTATATAATTTCTATACTCACCTCTAACTTGTCGTATGTTGGGAAAGTTTTCTGCTGCTCTTGTCTTGTAAAGTTAGTCTTGAACTTGCGAGTGACAATGGATATGAGCTCCATCTCGTCAGAACCACCCTCCATGTCATCTACATTCTAAATAAAAACCAAAATGTCATCAAGAATATGTTAATTTCAAAGGCATTATCAACCACATAACGATGTGGATGAATTATTGTTTAAATGGGGTCTAATGAGCATAATAAGCAAGTAGATCCAGGATGCATATTTTGACTAAATATGGGATACGGTGCTATTTGAAAAGTACTTTAAACAAACTAAGAATTGGCATGCAGTCATCCATGCCTGCCATTACAAATGCATAAAATCTGTACATGATGTAAATTTGGCTATGCAAACTACAACATCTACTCAACATGTGTTCTTAAAAAGTTACCAATCAAAATGTTCATATTCTTTTTAAGAACTATTCATTTACCAACATAACATTTCATTATTCCAGATCTGTGCAAAGAATGATTTACCCTGAGCATCAGTACACTGGGCCATGAATTAATGCCACTGTCAACTACTGCCATTTTTTTAAATTTGCTTATTTAAATTTGTAGAAAGTCTATAAACATTTTAGTACATACTTTACCAAGTTGTTGTTCTTACCATGTGTACTGAGTAGCATGACATGAGAAACTCAAGGACTGGTTTGATATCCTGTATGTTGAGCAGATGACATGGAATCCCCATGGTAGCACTATTAGATGCCGGTCCTCCACCTAATAGCAAACAACAAAACAATATTCAACCAGGGATATCTGAGAAACTACTTTACTAAAATGCATTAAAGGTACTATGTCCCATTTGCAGGCATGTTCATAATTCCTGCAAAGTTCTACAGAATTTGATGTTAGCTGCAAATGGGAAATAGCACCTTTATTAAAGCCACATGATGAATTCATCATTGAAAAAGTATCCCATTTTCAAATCTAAAATATGTTTTATAAATAAAATACGATGTAGAATAAGACAACAAAATAGGATTTGTAAAGCAATTTAACCACATGAAGGACAAGTTTCATGGATGCATTCATCTACTTATTACCAAACCCTTATCATAACCCAATACTCAATCACAACCCAAGCCCAAACCTAATATTTTTGATGAAATAACCCTTGAGCAAATGCCTGAAAGTATGGTACACAGCCAGTGACACTTTCAAATGATGCCAACATTTTGGTATGCCCCTATGAGAATTGCCATTGGCTACGGGTAGTGAAAATGTAATACAAATATTATTAAGTATATGACCATTGTTTATCTTTTCTTCATAATAAGTACTTACAGAGCCTATACCCTACAAGCTCTGCTTTCTCTTTCGCTTCCATCATATTTCTCCCTTATTTAACTTAGTCTTATGTATTATTCTTTTCGTTTGTATAAATGCATCCAAAAAAAAAATTCAAAATGTAACATGCCAAATGAAATGAGGTATTATACAACATGTGAAATATGAAAATAAACTGAAACTGAAACTGAAACTGAAAAAATCCTTGAGCAAATGCCTGAAAAGTATGGTACTAGAAACTATGATTGTGACAATGAGATGAAATGGATGTTTGTACCTGCAGCCGCTGCTGCTGCCGCTCCCTGTGGAGTGTTTGTGATGGTATTAGTACTCATGACATTGACAGATGATGATAGGAGTGATCCACCCACATCACCACTATCACCATGTATCCCACCGCTGCCACCAGTATACTCTTTACTTCTCTCCTTCACACTCTCCAACATGGATGTCCGACCGGGAGATGGAGCTACAGGGACTTCACCTAAAGAGATGGTAAGTACAGGATGTATGGAGTGATAATGCATGATTTCACATGGTACTGACACTGGCATATGATTAGGGAAGGAACAATCCACACCGAAACTTTCCTGTATTCTACCCGTGTACTCTAAGAGAATAATGTATAAAGTTTCACTATTTGTTTATAAATCCATGTATAACCTTATCCCATCCTATATTTCTAGTCTGTTTTGTCCCATCCAGCAATCAAGATATCCATTACATTCAAGGTCAGACCCCCTTCTTCTGCAAATCCCCTGCATCAATTCGAAGAAGGGTCAACAAAATATAATTTTTTCTGGTCCCACTATTTGGAATAGTCTCCCTTTAAGCATTCGTTCTTGCACCTCAGTCGCATCATTTAAGAGACATTTAAAAACTCATTTGTTTTCTTTGTAATTGTCATTTTTTAGAGTGTAATGCACTTGGAGAGTATATAACTATTATGTTTGTATCTTGTAAAGCACCTTGGGCATGTTCATGTAAAGGTGCTAAATAAATACCAATATGTATGTATGTATGTATGTACTCTTTGCCAATCTTTGTCATGCTCTTTCCAGCCCAATGGGTGTCTATACAGCCAGGACACAAAGCCAGATAAATCTTACATACATGATGAAGTAAATGGAGATGATCGATATTACAAAGGATGAACATATAGGGTGCTACACAGGACATGGTTATTTATGGGCCAAGCATTGGAATGTGATAATATTTTGACATATAGATTGCAATACATGAAACACATTACTTTTTTTTTCTCACTTGGATGTTACGTAGAGTAATAAACAGAAATATTCCACACAATACCATGAAACATGAACGCATGATGAAGTAATTAGTTCAATGTCTTCCTTGTTATTTTAATGTCAAATGTCATATTATTAACGTTGGCACTGAAATTTTACATGGTAAGTTAACATATATTATTGACATCAGTTACAAACATTGTTTGAACCTTTTACGTACCAACAGACTGTCTGCCCTCAAAGACAGACCACCTGCCTGATCTGTTGATGGCTTTAGGAGCTTGTGACCCGAGACTAGACCCTTGATTCCTATGGTCAGTGTGATGGTCAGTCTTGGCGATCCGGTCAGCCTCGTCTAGTTCATCTGGTGAGATCTCATGCTTGTGAGCAACAGCTATCCATTCAAGAGTCTAGTTTGTCAAAAAGCACACCATGTTAAAAATAATTTGAAATGCTGGTAATCATTATAATAATTAATACTTAGTCAGATAGGATGCTACAAGAAAAAGGCATCTGTGAGATTTCTTCTGATAAGATATCAGATATTGTGAAATTTTTAAAAACATTGGTTATCTTTCGATTGAAGGTAAATTTTGAAACAAATGGTTTCTTCTTTTTTAACACAAAAATGAAAGGTCACTGTTTAACAATTATTTACATGAAAGAAAAAGTTGCTGGGAGAGAAGTGTATTTCTAAAGAACTTTGCCACACTAATGAGTCATAAAGATTAGGATGTATATAATTATTCTGAATTCAATTATGTCCCTTCTCTCATGGTATACATTCCTTTCTATTTCAAACACAGTCCCCTAAGGAGCTGTTTATTTCAGTTCATCTCGTCGCTGTCATCTAGCCCAGTGGTAGTATCACTGACTGGTGTCGTTGTTTGGGGTTTCATTCATGGCTTCTGTTGCACCATGCAACCTTCAACACTGTGGTAAGGTGAACAGTAAGATTTCTTACAGAATATTAGTTCAATGCTTGTAGTATATCTCACCTTCAGGAACGAATGTACATGTTTAACTGAGCGATAGTGGGATACGAGCCATCGTGTATAGATCTGCATATCTTCCAAAGTAACGAGGCTTTCAGTCACCAGAGGTTTCCCCATCACCAGGGCTTCGTGGGCCACAGACAGTCTCTTGGCTCGTGCAATGGCATCACTGTACTCTGACATAATCATCCTTCAATGGAGGAACAATCAAAGGTATAAAACATTTATATGTCGTTCTAGAATCAAGTTCGGGTGGATCTGGCATTTGTTCTAATTCCTTGAGCTCTGTGCGAAGACAAAGATTGACAGATTGATTGATTGTACTTAAGCTACATAATAATCTTTAATGTAATCCGATTATCTATTTGAGGGAGGCAGAGCTTTTTTTAATAGCAATTCATTGGAGAGGCTGCTGGCTCTGAAGAAAATAATTCACAAATCCCCTCTTTAAGAGAATGTAGAAGAAAAAATATGCATTGATCGTCAAACTTCAAGTAGATATCAATAAATATCAGTAGAAGTAGAATACAAAGAATTTTTTTTTTAATTATTAAAAGAGAGAGAGAGAGAGAGAGAGAGAGAGAGAATGATGGAAAGCCAGAGATATGAGATAGAGAAGGAGGGGATGGTGGAGAGAGCAATAAAGAGAGAAAGCTGCCCACAACACAAATATAGATTTTATTTCTTTATTACTGTTCACATCCAAATAAATCCAAGTAAATGATTCCAAAGCCGTAAGGAGGAAGTAGGATGTATCTTACCCAAGTTGATTCTGATAGTGTGGATAGAGTGCTTCAAGAGTGCTGGTGTGCTCACAGAACCGCTTCCATCTTAACATATGCATGTGCTTACATTGGACTAGCTGCTGGATCTTATCACAAAAGAACTGAAAATAAAGAAAGATAAAAGGAAAAGTAAGATCCTTTTTTTCTTCTGATCTACCTCCCCTTGTGCAATTCTCATTCTCAGACAAACCTAAATGGAATAGCCCACAGCATATGAAGAAATTAGTAACCCGTTTTGAGAATCATACACCAATGAAAGAATCCTCATAGTGAGTAAAGGACTATGTTTGTGCTGTACAAATGTGCAATGTTTATAGGAACTCTACAACCAGTTGTCAAACAATCCAGTTCCATCACAATATAAATGTTATTTATATGTTCATATTTCTTCTCATAATGAATGTAACAAAATATCCGTTATCTGCCTGATAATCCTTTCAAATTTTATGAATTCAAGACTAAAATGATCCTGCACCATATTCAGTACAACAGTATCGTAACATTCTCAGTATCTACAAACAGGACAATCTTCTTTGATAATGAAATTATAGAGGATACGTCATTGGACTGTGGATCAAATGATTTGTGGTTTGAATCTCGCCGTGGCACTAATATCCTTTGGCAAGACATTAATCTACTCTACATTTGCCACTCTCCATCCAGGCATTTAATGGGGAACCTAGCAGAGCCTGGGTAATATTGGAGGGCCTTGAGTACCTTAGGTGACAGAAATCTGCGCTATTAAAATAACCAATATTATTATCATGATCTGTTTATCTTTCACTTATAACAGAATATATTATATTAACGACAATGATTATTGCATTTTTTTTTCTCTAATCCCTCATACCTGATGCAATATAAGAGGAAGGTTTTCTTTGGAAAACTCTCTCTTTTGACAGTTTTCCATTTCTTCTTTCATGACGTCTGCTTGAATGACAAGCGGTTGGGCTTCACTGACCTGAAAAAAAAGCAAAATAAACTATTAAACAAGACACATTCACAACAAATTCAAAGCTTACTGCTTATCGAAATATGTTATCTGTTTCATTTTTCACTGATCCAGGTGGTCCATTCATTACAAGAGCAGAAACTTTAAAGCTTATGATGTACTTTGTGACCTCATATAACATAATACAAATTATATTACTTAACCCATTCTGTATAATGAAAGCAAATCTTACCCAAGGATTTTAATGGTGTACTGTATCCTTGGATTAAAAAACAAAATAGACATTTTTTTCCTTGAAACAGGAATCAGCACACGTATTGGGACATTTGTTCCTATAGAAGATGATGATGACCCCATGGATTAAACAAAGAATGAAAATTGGAAACGTGACTCCTGAAAATTAACTATTCAGAATTTTAGTGGTACAGAAGGGGCTGAGAGTAAACTCGCCTTCACAAAGTATAGGAAATTCATTGTGAAAAAAACCCTGATATTGACCAAACGTTTGAGATCATACCAACAAAGGATGCTCATGTATGGGAGTGTTTGACCCAATTCAATTCATATGCACCAATTCAATGTTCTCAATCATTTAGAGTACAAATACCCTGTCTTCAATGACCACACTTTGATTTTCCTTGAGTGACCTTTATCTCAGGTTGATATTGTAACAGACCTTTGTAAATTAAATGTTTTAAATATGATTACACACCTCCATTGCTCTCTTGACCACCTGCTCTCTCTGCTTCCTAAAGTGATCCACACTTTTAGGGAGGGATACAGAGCTGAAGAAACCGAATGAATGAAACAGGATATCCATCAATTAGCATAGATGACATGGTGAGAATAATTGCACATCTTCATTTCGATTTGTACTTATTTGACATGTAATAAAATGGCCACAAGCAATTTCCTTGGTAAGAACTGAGGATAATTATTTATATTCTCTGTAAGTGCCTTCAATCTGTGATTACTTGAAGCCATAATTTACACATATACTATGTAAGGCAACATTTTTACGGCTGGACGTAGACACATGCATTTGTGTGAGTTGTTCATGCAGTTATCAATACAGGCTATTTATAATACAAGTTTGACTGTGCATAATTGCTGGCATTGTTAGCTCATTTTCACAAGTTGTTGGTTAACAACAGTTCATTTAGTTTGGGAAAGACAAAACCCTTGCACAAAAAACAACTGATACATTAATTGAAAACCAACCTGGCAACCTTGGGCGTTTTGCCTAGCATCTCATTCTCCTCAATGTCATTCTTGAGATCCTGGAGTTCCTTGGCTAGTTCTTCTTCTAAAGCTTTGATCTTCTCTGATGAACCAACTTGATACAGCTCTGCTGAGGAAGACATGTTGGTTGTTTGTTCTCGGGCTCCGCGTTGATATATCTTGAACTAATACTGTCCTGGTTTATGGAGGCTGCCCTCTAACTTTGTCACATTTTGATTTTAAAGTCTGCCAAAGGATGGGGAAAAATGATATTATATTTAAAGAAAATTATGAATAAGTTGATTAAGTTTAACAAGTGACACAAGCATATATTCATCACTTAATAAGTGGTAACTTTATGAGGTGGTTAAAAACAATCAAATTCTAGACCATTATGTAGACAGTAGCTTTAATAATAATAATAATAATAATTGTGGGTTCTTACAGTACATCTCAATCTAAAAAAATAATCCAGCTCATCACTCCTGGCCTGGTGAAATCAAACAAGGAGGAGTAAAACAAGTTTGACTGGGTGTGTGCAAATGAAATAATATAATAATAATACTGTTTAAAATGCTGTGGCACATGATAATTTAATACCTCAAGATTTTTAATGTTAACTATGGATCGTGGTAAGTGTTTTCAGAAGGAATAGATATTCGAGGGAATCTTTGTTAGAATTAGAACTTATTTAAATACAAAACTAAGCGTGTGATCTTCTGGTTAAACAAATAACGTGATGAAGCAGGTCTCATACTGGTCTGAAGGGAACCTCTTTCCATTCCAGAACTACTTTTTGAAGAAAAACATAACATAGATCTACAAAAAATCATAAATATATTTTATCTGCAAACAAGGCCAGGTCTAATCTGGATTGGTTTCAAGTTGTTTTCTAACAAGGTGTGCAGATATAGGGCCATTCAATTGGATTCTACAGCTAAGCACACATATTACGTTAGTTTAAACAAAACCTTCACCTTGGCATGAGCCATAATTGTTGTCATTTAAAAATAAAAATTCTCCACAATTTACCAATCCAGAGCTCCTTTCCATGTGCACTGCCAATTTGTAGAAGCTTTCTTAACAATCACACTTCAGAATAAACAGGACAACATTAATGATATACGAGGTTAACTCATTTTTAAACATAGGTATAGCTTACGTAACATAGACTCATATTTCATGAATATATATTTCAACGTGTATGGTATGGTATTTGGTATGGATATTGGACTCTTATTATTAAACCCCGGCCCATTCCCGTCGCTCTCTTCACTTCAGTCCCGTACCTTGCTAATTGTGTTTTTAATACACCACATCACTCGCGCAAAACAACTGCATTATCGTTCTTAATCCACTTTTTTCTCCCACTCTCGACAATAAACCACCAAAATTCCTTTAAGTAATTCTTGATCGTTTTCTACAATGTGTGCTGGTGATGAATATGATGGCTTTAAGCCCCAAAACTTACGTTTATTATAGACTTCAGGACGTCATATCCTGGGACGCAACTTTTAATTGTTTTGAGCATGCGCAGATGGCGATAGCAACCAGCGATGTGTCCACCTGCCAGCCAGCCAGAGAGCACAGCACTAGCTAGTTTGAAATTCATGATGAAGCGATCATAAAAAGAGAGCGTTATTCATTTAAATATATTTCCTAATCTTATACTTCTTCTGGTCTGTGGTCAGATCTTTCTAAAGGATGCAAAGCAATGGCGTATAATTATAAGGGACACCGGTACAATGTGGCAGGGGCGGATCCAGCCGGCGACGGGGGGGCAAATCTTGAGAATTTTTTTTTAGCACCGACTCAGCCGGCCGGGTCGATGAATAAGCGGGGGGGGGGGGGGGGGGGGGGGGTAAGAGCACACTATTTCTGATTTTATCCTATCTTTTTACCGTTTTGGGGGCTGGGGGGGGGGGGTGGCCGGGCCGGAGAAATCGCTACGTGGATCCGCGCCTGCAATGTGGGGGGGGGGGGGGGGGTATGGGTGCATGAGATGGCAGTTTTACCTAGTATACCTTAATGTAGACATGGGCGGCAGAGCATTTCCCAATGTGGAGTGGGGGGCACCAACAAAAAAGGGCATTCTCTTGATAAAGGGGGCACCTACAAAGGGAAACCTCAAAGCGAACTTATATAGGCCTAGTACCTAGTTTACATTATCATGATTGTGATTACATCATCAGGAATATAGTATTTGTTTCTCTCTTTACAAGGTCCAAGATATTGATTACTCGGATCGTGCTCATGAAAGTCATGTAATCAGTATACATTTATGCACCAACAGTATTTTATCTGATACACAGGTGGAAGTATTCTTCTCAAACCATGCAAACAAAAGGTATTCATGAAGCACCTCCATCACTTTGGCAGTGATTATTCTAAAATGCACAGGTGGGAAGTATCCATCGCGTCTAAGATCTGTGGATATTTTGGGGTCAAGCTATTTACGAACTCGCTTATTTAAAGTGCCCATAATTGTAATTCATAACTTTCTTATTTTTTTCCCGATTTCAGTTAAAACGTTCACCAGTCTGCTTCTCCGATTTGTTAGCATTTTTTTAGAGTAGCTGTCTTTTTCTTTAGGGATAAGCAAGAATACCTCTGAATGAAACCACTGTCCCTTTTTTAAGGCAAGTAGAAGCTTAAAATAGAACAAAGCATTATTTTGATACTAGCTTTGATCAAGTGAGCTAATTTCCTCAAAGTGTGAGTTTATCCCAGGGCCTTTCAGTGTTAAATATCAAATTATTTTATTACGAACAATCGATGCTATATATGTCCTTCTAAAGTGTAGATTCTTGTTGCTACTATGATTATTCTACTGCTTGCTTATGCTTAACATGAGGTGATACCACTAATTTAAGCGATGTTTGAACTAACTCTTTACACCCATTCTCCTTATTTAAAAATTAACTTTTCCAGGGAATCCCCTAAGAATTCGATTCTTTATCAAGAGATTCTATAAGATTTATAAGCTATAATCTTCGAGAGGTCAAGTTCGCAGCGAGGTCGGATCGTGTAGGATTAAGTATTATG
This sequence comes from Strongylocentrotus purpuratus, assembly GCF_000002235.5. Lineage (NCBI taxonomy): Eukaryota > Metazoa > Echinodermata > Echinoidea > Camarodonta > Strongylocentrotidae > Strongylocentrotus > Strongylocentrotus purpuratus. The sequence goes on along the minus strand of NW_022145612.1, from coordinate 41,149,623 downwards.
TTCTCCATGTGAACTGGCAGAACAATGGAAGATATCGATTGATTAAGCACTTAAATAGAATCGCGTGTATAAATAGGACCATTCATTTATTCACCTCACTGCGCACAACGGCCCCTGTACTCTTTATTAAGGGGGATATATATTATACACATAATGCGGTACTTGACCCCAAAAGGTTTTTGCTTTTGTAATCAAGTTGAAGGACATGGATTTTTTTTTACTCGTTCACTATGAGGTACATGTAATACCTTAACTTCATAGAAAACGAATTCAGTTGAAGCCTGTTCCTATAAGAATCCTTCATGAATGGGTAGGATTATCACATTCTTGAAGGGATATTCCCCCTTTATCTCAGACACCTGAACTTGAAAGTACACGTTTTTTGAAATTTATGCTGGCTATGAGTATCCTATCGAAACTGATCCAAGTTCATTCGTGACTTAGACTTCGTGACTGGATCTTGAGAAGTTGTTCTGTATAATAGAGTTTGGTGACGAGATATATTCACTATGCCGTGTTGGTATGGTAAGTGTTCTCCAGTTTTATTAAAACAAGTTATAACTCACGAACGAATATGTAAAGATCAAGCTGATTTATTTTGACATGTTATTATTGTATATTGTTGTGTGTTGGAAGCTTGTCGAATGAAGATCAATCAATCTATACTGAAGTTAAAAAGACAACGTTTTGAACTATTGTGAAAACAAGATCATTAAAAAGACCGTATTTATCATGACATAAATCCGTTTAGCAAGCGACCATCAGGGAGATGGGAGTTCAATTTCATGCTGCGTCGTGTGGTTGACATTTTGAAAAACACAAAATGGAAAACCTTTCAACAATATGAAACTCGCCTGTTGCCATGGAAACTACCTGTAGAACCGAGCACTCTGATTGAAAATACCGTCTCTACCATTTAATATCCTGTACTCACAAGGTAAAACAGAAATGATCCGCTTAGAATGTTTTCCCGGTATACAACGGAAGTGCTTGTGTTTGTTTTTAATGTGACTGTATTATGCTTGGGAACTGAGTACCTGCACAAAATGTACAATTAGAAAAAGTCTAGTCATCACAATTGTGTTTCAAGTTTAACGTATACAATGTGCCGTATACCAACATCCCTGCCATATGCATATTAAATAAATCATACACGAATGAAGAACGGTGTGCCCGACTGCTGAGAACACAGCATTCTTCCAGAATCTCGGGTAAAGTCTTTGTAAAGTATAGCTCAGGGCTCAGAAGATCAAACAAAAAATGTTATGAATCAACATCCAATTTATAGTCTTACTTGCAAGTTATTCTGAGCGTAATATGATATTTTTTATTTTCATAACAGGTCTTTCAGCTATCACATGTTTTGTCTTTCAGAAAATATTTTGTAAATGGTGGTTTATCAATATTCGGGTAGGCCTTACTGTACTCGCTCCCTGATGGACTTATAGTTTGAAGTTAGAATAGCCATTTTGTTTTGTTTACATGCGTGATGCAAAGTTAATACAGACGATGGGTATGGTAATAACAGGTTCGATCAGTGGAAGCGACTTCTGAAAGTGTATCATATCTGCTGGCAGTAATAGTAAGAATAATAATATGTCTTGCTTGTTTACCCAGGGTAGCCTGATCGGTATTCATGTTGTTCTCCCTGATGGCCCTGTAATCATGAAAAGGCGCTGAAGCATGCAAGGAATGTCTTACTTTTAGCTTGTGATCAAAATAATAATCAATCCAAGGAATTTCTTCCTACCAGGTACCCATTTACCTTACCTATATAGGTGGAGTGTGGTGAATGTAGAATGATATCTTGGAAAAAGACATTAGTGCCGTACGTGGTGGGACTCGAACCACGAACCATGCGATACACAGTCCAACAACGTATCCATAGACAAACTGGATGGCCTCATTTGGCTCCATTGCTCATTGCAAAATTACTTTTTGTTAGCCAATCCAATAAAATGTTCATCTATTTATCCTTGTTTATATCGATTAAGTATTTAAACCTCGAATAAAAGATCAAATAGTGTTAAAAAAAACCACCATTGATGTTGGTAACAATCTGTTTTCCCTTTAAAAACAAAAATCCAGCATCACTAATGTATATAGACCTACTACTATACTTACTTTGTTGAATGGCGGAATCAAATCACCAATATTATATTAATTAATTGAAGATAAGTAAATTCTTGTATGATATCGACATAATTATTATGTTATTGTTTTTATTATTCTCATTTTCCTGTTTTAATTTTGTCTTTGTCTGTTTGTCTCCTGTTCCCATTTTTGTAATTACATTTTGTACCTGTATTATGTTACTGTGTGATATATAATATTTGTGAACCTGCCTCTCGCCAGTCGACGAGGAAATATTTTCTCTTGTTATGGCAGAGGACCTTGATAATTGAAATGTACCTTCTTTTTTTTTATCTACTTCCGAAATAAAGATGAGCTGTTGGGTTAAACAAATACACCATCATTCAGATCTAGATCTATATTCATTACAGTTTCATTTAAATGGTTTTATCAAAAAACAATTAATGCCTCGCAGCCAAAATGCTGAATTGTGCATGTTTACATATACATGAGCTCCATTACATAACATTATATTTCATTTGTTACAACCATTCATTCAAACAGTATTGGTAACATTTAACATTAAACAGTTATTCAGTTGACAACATAGTTCCTTTTTCTTTTGGTAAAGACGCTATACAGTTCCTAATTTGAATACATATAGTCCCTTTTCTTTTGTAAAGAGGCTCTAAAAAAAGTTATTCAAAACTCATACACAAATACACTATTCGAATCGATACATAAATTATATACATTACAGTTCTTCATTTGATTACACAGTTCATTTTGTTGTTGTAAAGAGGCTCTGTTTATAGTTAGTCAAAACTCATACACAAATACACTAGCATTCGGAGCTGGACCTATTTGACTATACACAGTTCATTTTCTTTTGTAAAGAGGCTCTGTTATACTAGTTGGTCAAAACTCATACACAAATACACCAGCACTCGTAGCTAGACCCATATACATTGAACTTGTTTATTTGAATACACAGTTCCTTTTCTTTTGGTAAAGATCTATAATAAAGTTGGTCAAACTCAACTTGGCGCAATTCCTTTAAATGCCCGCATACCTGATACTCGTTGGAGAGGTATCTCTGTGTTGACAAACAATGAAACTCGTCACCGCTCCTGTTAATCCTGTGTTCTCATTGGTTGACGGGTTATGCAAATGAGAAAGATTGATCTATTGTATACCGGTGTTCATTCATCCATTGACTTTTTATTGTGAAGGGCTCTATTATTTCATTCGTCTGCTGCCCAACTTCTGTTATAACTATAGCCCTGTGAGGATTTATCACAACAGAGCCAGGAGCGTATTCGAAAGCACACCAAAATATTAAAACCTGCTATTTAATTATTTGATACTTTGTCATACATGAACTTTTGAACAGGATTGGTAGCAGACCTGCAGGATACATCGATGGATGCGGTATTAGTTGAAGAACTTCGGCTACCGACGATGGCTGTAGTTGTAGAAGCGGGTGATGAACCAAGGGAACCAATCCAGGGGTTTCCTGAGGAATGTCCTGAAGATGCCGAACAGGTCAGTGTTTACAACGTGGGTGTAAGAGGGGCCGGTGCTGGTAAATAGATGATCTGACTACATTTAACAATAACAATTTATGAAACCGTTTTTTTTTTAAATAAGATCTTTGTTTAAAGAAATGTCGGAACAAGGTCTTGGACTTCACATTTTGAGTTAAGGCCAGAGATCACGGTTACAATTATATCACGTGCGATAATATGGAAATTAAGGCAGGAAACATTGTCAATTATGTAATTATTTTCGAAACTAAGTTCAGTTGAACTGAATTTGTCATTGCGTCACAGTGAAAAGCCTTCGTGGTATTAAAGTGTGCATAAACTTGTTATATGTTGGCCGGAAGAGGTTTGTATTTGCCTTTATACTATAGTCCGCGATTAGGGATTTATAAATCTCTCGAACTACTAATGATGATGACAATATCATGCTTTTCTGAGACTTCTTGGAAGACTGTGATTGTTATTATGGAAACGGCAGGAAATCATTGAACGTGACTTGACAATGGCGACAATTAAACCTCACTGAATACCCTGCAGTAATATTACCACAAGACTATGATGCTAAACAAATAAAAGGTGTTGTGCAAAAAGTCAATATACGAGTATGAATAACAGATATTAGGGACTTTTAGATTCGCACGAAGACAATAAGGATTGCTATGGTCGACGTCCTTTTAATGCACTGCCTTGAATGGACGTCACACGTATCAGTCCACTCAAATCTAAAAGTCCCCATTATCAATCTAATACATACATGATTCATCGCCCGATTCTAAAGAGAGGTAGGTGCACGTATGTAAATAACAGAGTGGGTGGGCCGAGGGGAAAATAAAGGAGCACCAACAAAAGTTTACAGTTTACCAATGATCTCATTCAACAGTTCAAGAAGATGGAGAAATCTGTAGAGAGAATTTCTTTAGAAAGTACAATAAGCGTTGAAATATAATTCTGGATATATTAAGATTTATTTCTTGTCTGATACCTGTACAATCGCAAATTACCGATATGACCAATCGAAGATGCACATGCGGTATATTATGATAACAACATCCGTCACCTTACATGTCTAACTACAGGAGTACAGCTGACTTTGGATTTTAAGTATACATTCGTGTGAAAATGTGTTTTAGCACCATAGCTACCGGAAATCCCTTGGTATCATAATTTAAGAACAATACAAATTCTATTTCCAGTACAAATTCTATATACAGTGTGGCACACGTGCACACTATAAAACTGCTAATGTTTTAATCCGGTAGATCGATACCTTACTCCAATTCTACTTTACGTAATTCCTAATATATCAATACATAAGTACATCTCTGGTGATAGATCAATACATTTTCCGAAAACTTTCTGTGTTATAACAGCTGTCAGTGTATCCAAAATATAATTTAAATACTTGATTATGAATATTTTGACATTGACTTGTCATATTTTTGCGCGTATACGCAGTACTATACCGCTCAGTGATTGTGAGTGGCGGGGGGGGGGGGGGGGTGTATGGCAGCAACTTCTTTCCAACATTTATTTTCTTCTTCTCAAAATGGGGGGGGGGGGGGTGGTGGTGCTTAACATACATGTCTCTCTCTATATTGTGTCAAGAAGCAATAGATGATCTAAAAAGTCGTTTGTTATAGTCTTTTGCAATTACCAATATGATAGGCTTGATTACAAATCAAAACAGTTCACTACAAAAGTGATTTAGTTAAGTTAAACTGCACAAAATGTAGTATACAGTCCTTTATTTCAGAGGAAATGTATATTGTTTACATAGTTTCACAATTATATACTGTACACACTCTATGGAAAATTCCAGTTCCAGTTAACAATAACAGAAAAGCCCTTCGGCAAAACTATCTCTAGTCAAGCGTTTCATCCTTTTGTACCAAAGCACCACGAATCGGAACAAAATGGGTGATCTAATGCTGAGATCCTGCAAGTATTGTGGCGCACTTCATGCACAAACAAATCATATGAATACATTTAGGTTAAATAAAGTGGTCATTTTGTACTAGGGATCTACAGCCGTCATAACAGCGATTGTTAGCCAACATCGCTTTTGACATCTTGCCAAGATGTATTTTCATGTCTGACAAATATTTGCACTCCAATTCTTCATGTTCATTTCAGGGGAATTCCGTTGACGTCATTTTGCTTTCTCGCTGCTCTCAGTCTTAATGATATTTTCATCCAGGGAGGAATCGTAAAAGTTATTAAAAAAACATTCGCGTTAGATGAATAACATGTTGGAAAGAAGATTTCTACTTATTAAAGGATCTAAATATCTTGGTATTAGTTATTACAGCTCGTGTTTACAGCTCTTGTTTGTGACATGCGCTACTATAGTTCACAAATCCAAGCTTCTTTTGTTTAATTGTTTGCATTTTCGTCTAAAAAATCTTCTCTTTTGTCATATGGGATTTTAATGGAAGAGAAAACGGTTTGGAATGAAATCTGTAGCCATTTGTCTACTACAAAGAGGAAAAGACATTTAAAGGTCGGGTCGTGAGTGGCGGAAATAGAAGTCCTTTGGAATAACATCACTTTTCCAATGTCCTTTGTGTCATGCGCGGCAAACTACCATCACCATCAACGACTCTCTAGGACAATACTGTGATAACTGCTACTTATTGTTTCTAATATAGATTACAAAGGAGTATTTATATTACAGTTCATGAGATTATCCTCATCTCTTTTTAGTTCAGAGTTTGTCTTTTGTCATAAAAGACGAATTTGTACTCTTTTAATCCTCTATCGATTGCAAGGCTTTGTTCTTAACTGCTCTGGCGCCTATATAGGCCCCGGTTATAGGCACAGTGATTTGTTTTGTAGCGCAAAAAAGCCCGTTAATGATTGTATAGACTTTTTGTACTTAATCTGTCTTACAAAGCAAGTTGTTTACCTTTTACCGGTAATAGTTGATGTTTATAATGGAGTTTGATCGTGAAGTGTTTGAAGTTTGTCGACCAGAGGGGAAATACGTAATCTATGCTGAAGAGAGAGGTCCACTTTGTCTTCCCGACCATGACGGATAAGAAAATAAAGATGCGTCTTGAGAGACAATTTTACATTCGTACCCCATTGTTTGCAAAGTTTCGTAATCGCCTTTTCGGTAATATTGTTATAAATAATCCCTCAATTACTATTGTGGCCGCCCCTTTCAGAGGAATAATTTAACTTGGGGGGGGGGGGGGGTTGACTGAAAAAACAGTTAACGACCAGCCGTACAGAATGCGACCCAGAGACAGAAGAGATATTTCAAGGGATTTCAGTTTCCATATGCCTGGTACCCATCTGTAATTAAGTCGGCATGGACTGATAATACTTGACCAAGGTGAAACGGTACCCGTATCCTGTGAGCCCCAATCACTGATTCCAATTCACGAACCCTTATTTTATGATCAAGAGAATGGCCTAAATTAACTTTATGACCCTGATTACCCTCGATCTTGTCCTGTTCATGTCTCCAAAACGAGGAAATTTTTTCGGAAATAAAATTGTTTACTTGTCTGAACAAATTTGATGGCTACCAGGGAATCTAAGTTCTTTTCATCGATCATTTCTTGCGATAGCTCTCCAGATTATCCAGAAAGTTGTTTGGGTACAAGTGTATTCGTCTCGTCTCTGACAGTGAAAGGCAAAAGAAAAGGGAATCATAATATTTTCAGATATTTCGTCCCACAACTTTTCAACAAACAACACACAACACCGATTTATTAAAAAAAAAGGATTCTCAAAATTATCTCCGAGAGCCCACAATTTTGAGAATCCTATAAAGCTATAACTTAATTTGGATCTCGACACCTAATCGAGCTGATCTTCTAATTCATTGATCATCATTTTATACTGTCTTGAATTTAGTTTAGAACTCATGCTTCTGCAGATCACTGCGTGATAGCCTATTATGCTACTGTGCCTTTATCATCGAGGCCACTTTGTAAACGGCCTTCCCCAACCTAGTTTCAATAATCGAATTCCAAGTTGTAAAAACAATTTCCCCAATGTGATTTCCTTGCACTCAAATTTATGTGAAATAGTCCAACCCCAATAATAACAATAGAGTAAACTTCTACCCACATCAAACGAAAATCCCCTGAAATAAATGACATGCCAGGGTAACTATAATTAATGTTTAACTAACCATGACTTTGCATTCGTGAAAGAGACGTATGTGGAGCGTCTAAATACTTTGAACTTATTTATTGACTGTATTCACTAACTTTACATAACAAAGGATAACCATGGCAGACACCAGTCCTATAGCGTAGGCATATTTACATTCGCTAATTCCAATTGCTGGTATACTTGTAAGGCATGTGAATAGTATTATGCATAGAACATTGAGGTACCAGTAAAGCAGTCTAAATTGAATTTGGCAAACATGGCAAATGGTAACAAAAATGATCAGTATATATACCTCGTATAGGAATGACTACATGTCTTTTGAAATCATACTTAAACCAAGATTTGCTTATTCGCACGATATTGTTACCAGATAGTACATATCGTGCGATATAATTAGGCCTACAAGACTGCATATTTTCGGATGGCAGCTAGTATGCATTCTTTTCTACACATATACCTACATCAATAAGTTACATAAAATTGGGCCTCCAAATACGTCAGATCTTCAAACTGATGGGTTTGGGCCAATTTCTACTTGTTTTCTACTTCTACAGTCTCACCATAATGCACTAAGTACCTTATTGCATTATCATTGCATGTATTGATATACTAGCCCATTGAAAACCTTCTTTTCATGGTGTTGCTTGGGGATTTCTGACATAGCAACTGCTTAAAATTTGAAAGAATTTGGTGAGTGAACATTGTATATAAACATGCTATATGCTATTGTGAACAGGTGGTCAGTTGATGGGAAGGGACGTACCTACCAGTACCAATGTCTTTTGTTCATCTATAGCTGACCGATGAATGAAAGATATGATTGTGATGTAAACATGAGTACAAACGGCGAGGGTTACAAAAGATGTTACATAACTTTTCCAAAGGCAGACCACAAAGCCCCTCTCCCGCGTCCACCATAGGTCTTTGTTGTCCGTTCATGCTGTTAACAGTTAGCTTTTAACTTGAAATTCTTACTTCACCGTTAATCTTCCCCGGAATGTGCTTTGGGTCAAGTTTGAAAGGACGGCTTGTGTAATGCAGGAAAGAGGGGGGGGGGGGGAATGGCGCTATATATGAATTTTCGATGATCTCAGTAAACGCGCGATAAAAGCTTGACCAGTTCAAGTCAAACAGTTGGTCTTTCCTGCGAGGAAGTTTTATGTAACATGATTTGAATAAGAAAGCATGATGGTTCTTCTTTATTTTCACCGCAATTACGAAATCACTCAGTAAAAGCATTGGTAATGTTTACTGAAAAGAAAAACTAATTTCATCAGTTCTCCTTAATATAGAATACTATTTTTCATTTTTGCTACTTGATTTTTGATAAACTCAAATGGAGGCCTGCATCCAAACATAACTGTGACGACATATTGCTTGGAAAATACCAAAATCATAGTGATCCTTTGATTCACATCTTATGAGTAGATGTGTGCTGTTTAAAGGTACTATGTCCCTTTTGCAGCCAACCTCAAATTCTGTAGAACTTTGCAGGAATTATGAATATGTCATGTATGTCCTATCTGTGAAATTTAAACGTTAGCAGTGTCCTCATATTCAAATTATGCAAGGAAACTCGTTTACTTGCTAGACTTCACTGTCAGACACTATTGAGTGACTGCATGACTGGCTTTTTCTTCTTTGGTAATAACATACATGAAAAGAGTTGTAAAGGGTATACATGAGCATTTGTCTACATCAATAACCCACTTCTTGTGATGGCCAAGATTAAACTGATTGAATCTTTGCGCAGCATAAAACGTATGACCATTCGGTACAATTGTCTGAAAATCAAGACTATTACTTTTGGGCTCTATAGCCCTAAAGTCGATTTGGCAACTAATATTTGTTATTTTCCCACTTCAAGACATTTTCAAGCCCCACCTTTTTTAGGGAAGTTCTAAATTAGTATTATCTTTCAAATGCAGTTGGAATTTAACTTTTTCATTTTTTTGGCCTGCAAATGGGACATAGTACCTTTAAAGAAAGTAGTCAATAGATCAAAATGGAATTGATAGTTTCTACAGGCAATCATAATACAATCAGGAAGATGATACAATGATAATGTTAATCATTACATTATATCGGCATCATGTACTTTTTATGGAGACATAACCTCACGCAGTTCAAAATATGACTTATTTGTTCCATATGTCAGGAACTTATTTTAGAGAGAACTTCTGATAGACCTTGAAAACAGGATATCCAAGTACAAAGTTCACCAAGGTATTTAGATCTATGACAGTGGAGCAACAAACCAAAAAGGATATATTCTCGTATAATCTAACCAAATCTAATGCATAAATCTTTAAGTTTTATGCTAAACATGATTTCATTTACCTGTTACAAATAATTGTATTGCAATAGTCAGAATGCGAATTACATGCATTAATTGTTGCTAGATAGGGTAAACACTATGACTTGATTGTATACCTAGCAACGCATAATATATGCAATTTGCATTCTGACTATTGAGATAAAATTATTTGTAACAGGTGGATGAAATAATTTGTAACGAGGCACTTTACAACCATTTGTGCTTTAAGAATTAAATTTGATTACATTACGAAAAATAGTCTAATGAGCTCTACCTGACCTGTTGTTAATGGGTTGTCGAGCGCTTAAAGCGACTCGGTAACATTGTTGAAGGTTGATGAAAAAATTGCTTAATTTTTGTATAAAATGTTACTTACTATATTACTTCTACTATACTAACCCTCTGACATGCAAAAAATCCTGAACAAATTCTCAAACCACAAAGATATTTATGGTTTTCTTTGAAGGCGTCGATGGGAGGCACCCTCTAACAGTGATTAACAGTAAATTCTCCCAACCATTTTTGAATTTTCCCAACCGTTTTTCCATGAGAAAAATACATAAAACAGGCTATAAAAATCTGTCAACACTTAACTGTCTGGAATGGAATGTAGAGCCATTTTATTGCTTTGTGACGATTTACATTCACCTAAAATGTAATTAAATTGTCCTTGTCTTGATGCTGAACAGGCTTTGACAAGTAGCAGAATAGAAGTAGAATAATATAGTTGGAAGAATTAAGGAATCGATCAGATCAGTTTTTCCCAATTTGTACCATGAATAATGATCCGTTTTCACTCAAATTTTCAGATTATCTTTAATTGTACATCTAGCATTGAAGTCACTACCTTAGCATCACTATCTCTCATCTGAACAATGTTACCTAGTCCCTTTAAGGGTAGACGGTAACACCTGAAGGGTAACCATGCATGCGGGCAAGTCCGTGTACCTGGGCAGCGTTTCACGCAACTATCATGAGTTTAATTCCATTCCACCAACAACCCATTGCAACGCGTGTATTAAGTTTAAAGCCCATCTGTACAAGTGTACAGGAGGGATTAGACCACCCTGCAAGGTCAGTGGACAAATGGTTATCTCATCAAATCAGCTCTCAATAAACATAAGAAAAAGAGGATCACGGGGGACCAATGGGCACCAATTATGCATTGTTTGTTATAGAGGGCGCAAATAGCTATAAGTAGTACAGTAGGGCTTTAACACGCATTTCAATGAGATGTCTGAAAACTAATTTTTGTACTTACGACGGTTTCTTAAAATGATGCCCTGGTCTTTCTTTTTTTGCCCCATCTTTCATATTTCCTCTAATCCAATCTGTAGCATATGCGGGGCTATCAAACTGATACAAACATTTATTAAGGAAACAATACTTGCCTATATAATTATGATAATGTTACCACTCATAACACACCCTGCAGTTTCCACGCACCCTTGGTGATCCGTATGCTTACGTAAGGTTTACCGGGATAGATCGAAGCACCCACTGGTTAGATGAAATTGTAGTCTAAGTCTTAAAGTTTGTTGTAAGAAGGTAAAGCCTATGCAATGAGAGGATGCGAAGATGTGTGATAGAAACATATTGTTAATCAATTCACTTTGCATGCAAGCAGGTTCCTCAAAATCAGGATCCAACATTTTAGTCTGATTTTCTATTTCATTCTGATTTTCTATTTCATTTTGATTTTCTATTTCATTTTCAGGAAATCCAGGGAAAGACAATGTTGGACTCGCCACCCCAAACATCGTCATCACCATCTGTTGTCTTCATGCATACCAATGAAGACGTAAAGACTAAGCTCGAATTCCCCAATGCGAATCGAGCTTCGTGGTCATCGACATCGAGCAATGATCCTGTCTGTAGGATATGTCACGATACAGAAGATGAGAGAGGTGTGTATAATTATCATGTAGGGAATATTGACTGACTGACTGTAAGGAGAATAGGGACTTTTATTTGCCCAGAATATGATCATATCCCCCCAGTACGCAGTATATGCATATTCCAGACCGTACGTCTAACATCCGGGAAATCAGATTCGACATCATACAAAATATTGATAGTATAGTTATATAAGAGTAACTACAATGTATGTTAATGACAGCTATTTTTTTCCCAGTGCATATGAAATTATATTGGTATCGTAATTATGTATGCAAAGCGATTGAAAATATCCTCGATATATTAAGCGCCATGTAGCACAGAATATATAAATTATCATTATGATTATTGAATAGTAGTATTGCACTCGTTTGCGATAGGAGGAATCTGAATTAATGCCATCCAATGATTATCATCCTGTGACTACGCAGTATTGGTCAAAAGTGGGAGGATGCACTAATCGTATACAGAATCGAAATACATATAAACAACCACCTTATCATTATCACATTGATGGTAATATCTGGAGTAGTATAGCATTGTTTATTGTTAGTCTTTATTTAGTATAGCAGTAGGAGAGGGATAGTTGCAGTAGCCTTGATAGTAATAATGACAATAGCAGAGGCAACATGGTTAACTTCTCCGGGTACAAAATCATATAACGTATTAGAGGTACCAGTATTATTGTTATATATGAAGTGATGTATGTGTGAATAAATTTAACGGTTGGACGCCGAAGATAAGGGAATGTGTATTGATATCATCATATTTCAAAACACTTATAATGTGAAATAAAGGTGAAATCAAAACGAAAACTCTGTCCCGTACGAACGTTTGTTGATCTCGATGTGATGCAATTGTGATTAAAAAGTATTTCAATTCTGTCCAGATGTTTTGTCTGACTTTACTACATCTAACTACATATTGTATATTTGTTTAACCTTTCATTTGTTTTCAGGAAAGACAAAGCTTATCTCTCCTTGCGGCTGTTCTGGGTCGGCGGAGTTCACACATAAAAAATGCCTTCAAAAGTGGACGCGTATGAACGGGGCGACTATATGCGAAATCTGCAAACAGGGCTACAAACCAAAGTATATCCGATTCAAGCAAAAATTATTGGTAAGGAAGCATTTCATTTGGAGGCGGGGGGGGGGGGGGGGGGGGGGAGGGGAGGGGGGGGGGGGTAAGTAACTGTCCTGCTCATGTGGAAATGTAGATTTCATTTATTAAACTAAGTAAATGAAATTGATGATGATGAAAATCCCTTCAGACAGATTTTCGCTTTTCAAACCTTTGGCGTCATAATTCATCTGGCAGTTCTTGCAGTAGCTGTAATTGTAATTGATAAGGTTTATTGATAACTATTCAAATTCACAGCTTAAAGCTGACACCTTTTTAATTTACAAATAAAACTGCAAAATAATATGAATTAATACATTCAGTAAGTTAATTGATATGGTATAAAGAAGAAGAAAGAGAAAACAAAGGGATAATAGTGTACCGATGAAAGTAAGAAAGAAGAACAAATGCTGTTTGTTTGTAAAATAAGAGTTTACAATTAATGTTTATGATACCAGTAATAAAAATGCAGTATACAATTGGAATTTTAATGACGAAACTGTTTCTGACCAGTATAACATCATGTAGACAACCTTAGATTAATGCAGTAGCCTTGTCAATAAAACATCAACAGGATTTAATCGCCATAAGGACAAAAATGAGGATCATTATTATAATTGCAATTGCTCGGTTGACTAATCAAGCATTGTTAGATGTTTTTGGCTGGTGAATTGTGCATCAATTATGTAATTAAATAATATATAGTCGTCGCATGAGCATGTATTATCAATCCTGTCTCACAGTCCTTGACTATACGCAGTAATTAGGTCATGATGTATAAACATTGTGTCTGGGAAGTTGAAGAAAATTATGTCAGATGGCCACTTACATGACCCCTCAAAGAAGTTCTGGCTTCGAGAGAGAATGGAATGATTATATTTTGATAATGTTGGTCAGCGTTTTCTTAAATTAATGTCTATACAACAAAATATAAAGTTATGAGAGCGACATTATATTGATTTGAAGGAGAAAAAAAGTATAATGAGGAATATGTAGACATGTTTTCCATAAATTAAGTTTTAAGCGTACCCTAGTTTTGACATGGGTATATTTGAAGAAATGTGTTATTGTGCATGTGGGGAAAGTTTCATGTGAGTGAATAAAAGTAGACTGGAAAGTTGAACAAAAATGTTACTGGTTAGATTGATGTGTATGATCATATCGGATTTTTTCACGAATATTTAGAGATTGATCGTGCCTGACTTACACCCTCTCTCACCTTCTCTCCTCCTCTCATCCAGACTCGCCAGGTCATGTGTATGGGTAGTGCCGCATCTCTTCCTCTTCTTGTCGTCATCATCGTCGGTTTCTTCCTCCTTGGCGAACAACTCAGTCTCGGTACTTACGATGAGGAGGATGATAGTTCATCGAGCGGCAACGTCGACGAGAGCGGTGTGAGGAATACCAGCAAGCTCATGGTTTCGGTGTGCATGATTGGAACAGCAACGTTTGGTATCTTCCTTCTGTGTTGCTTCTCCATCTGGGCTGCTAAGGTACAACCTCATCAGTTAGAAACGGGCAGTGGAGGTCTCTTCATTCCAAACGGCCAGGACGTCGAGAGCGGGCGTGGTCGTCGCAACAATTCCAGACGCCAAGGAGTCCCTGTACCACTCTATTTCTTCTAAGACATGGCCAATATGCAACACAATATGAACTTTGACCGTTGGAGTAAAGACTCATAAACTTGTGGAGCTAGAAGAAGGATTCTAGCTCGACGTTTGAACTATAAACGGCTTCATGCAGTTACCGCACGTCTTTCCATAGTGTTTACTTAGTTTCTTTCTTTTGATGCATCGAAGCAACACTGATTTTTTTTTCTTCTGGTGTACATGTATATCATGTATATAGATATTTATGACGATATACTGTACATTAATATAAATCCAGTGTAATAGTTCTCGAATCAACCGCCATAATACGACAGCAAGCGGGAAGCTATGTCATTTATGGTAAATATAATGCTAGTTCTATCATTACAAGATAATTTGTATTTCTATGAATCTAGGACAACGGCTACATAGTAGATTGGATACCACACATACAGGACAAGTACCGGTAAGCTATCTAGAAACACCCGTTGGAGTATGGGACAGAGGATATATAGAGGATATATTGGACACCTACTAACATATCAGATTATCAGTGACCTTAGGAGATGCAGGAGATTTTTGTTAACATTAACATTTGCCAACCTCATCAAAAATGTGTTTTGAAAAAAATTATACTGTGTTATGATTATTTTGTGCGTGCTGGGCTACCTATAAAGAAAGTTTCTAACGAACTGTATGTATCCATCTTGACTTAAGGTCATTGAATGAAAACTTGAGAATATCACTAACAGTCCCCCGTTTATTAATATTATACTCTTTAATAACTAATTCATTTGACGGATAAATGAATTTCGTGAGTGTACCAAAGGAATTAGGTGATATGGATTCCTTTTTTTCTTAGTAATTATGCCTGTTTCTATATAAATATTAATCATGACATTGCAACGTTTGCAATAAGTTAATGATTATATCAACATTTCATTTAAAGTCTTCCTATCGGTAACCTCAGCTTACCATTCTGTATTTGGTACTACAAATGATAAATATCAGGTCGTTTGTTTTCAACATGAAGCTTATATGCGCTGTCCTCGCTATGACAAAGTACAGACTTTCACGTTGAACTATTTTTGATGGATAATTTCTTCTATAAAGAGTCTATATAGTGCACAAAGGCCGTACATTGTGTGGTTTCCGCCAATATATTTCCCTTGTGACACTTAACGGTGAGGTCATATTGTAAAGGGAAAAAATGCAGGGTGAACAAACTTTTAAAATAAATAATTACAGTTGCCTTAGGGAGCTTATGTATCTGTTTTTACGGATGGAAGTTTCTGTTTCAGTATACATCTCTTTGTGCTATTTTGTTTGACATATTACTATCTCACACTGCATCTTCATTATGATAATGAAACCGAAGGGGTTTCCCCCTAAGCTTAAAGAGAATGGTTAAGTTCTGGGAAGAGGTGAAAATAAAATGTGAGCGTTATCATTGTTATTATGCAAGTGTGGAAAACATCACATAACAATAATGTTCCCTGAAAAGCATGGCTCTTCAAATGCCTTAATATTATAAATATGGCAATGTAACAGCATAAAAATCGGGACGGATTTTTATGCCACATGTTCGTGTAGACCCATATATTTATTTCTGAGTACAATGCTTGTTACTTTACCTAGACTGGGCCAAATTTCTTATAACTGTAATGATTCCAGTGCCTTGCAGTACAAACCAATACTTATAGCTAGATGATCAACCTTTTCTGATTGATTCCACACCGTTTCTTACACAATGCAATCGCATGACCATAACTCAACTTTATCTTTAATTCAGCGTTTTCTACTGTTTCTTCATCACATTGTCTATAGAATTGTTTGAAATCACAATTAAACAAATCAGTACTAAATACAAGTCACATTAATTTCTTTCCTGAAAGAAATTCACATTTAATCGCGTCATGTTAAAATTATGTAATACGTCATAGACACGTGACACATAATATGGCTATTGAAATTGCCTTACGTTGATTTTGGAAAGTAGCTATTATCGTGTTATGAAAGACAAATATTACTCTCGATCCTCGATATTTGTAGTCATATTACTGAAAACCAAAGATTAGACGATTATAAATGTCAAGTCTGTTAAATTGTACATCAAGAGACCTTTGTTCGTGTGGGATGTAAGACTCTGATTTATCCTTGACAGTAAGAAATCAATCACACTTCAAAATCATTTCTCCTTGTTTTATTTGTTCATATCTACATGTAGCACTCAATGTAGCACGCATTGTGTAGATATCGTATAGTCAGGAGTAGAGGTAGTGCTGAAATGTATTTTGCTACTACTCTTTACAACTCAACGCTAGAAAGGTCTTGTTTTTTTCTTTTGATTTTTTTTTTTTTTTTAGTTTCAACTGTAGTCGCACAGTTATACACGGGTGAGAAGACCGAGTCTTTTGTGAAACTATGTTATGTTCAGTATAGTACATATTTTATACGCATTCTTTGCATATTTACAAGATAAAAGCAAGTAATCACAACTACTAAAACTCTGCATTCATTAGTGTTTGTTTTGTGTACCGTGAGACAAAAAATGGCATCAGTCCTGCATGGTAAACAAATATTTTATGAGTGTTCCATATTTCAAACTGCTTGAGATATTTAAGTTGATATATTTGCGTTTGCTGTCTTTCCTTTGTATACACGAATCAGTTTCCCCATAGACAAGAAGAAGTACACATCTAGAAGAATACTCCAATGGAAGCATTCAAACTGTCAGTTTAATGAGGATGTCTAAGGATTGACTTTAATTTCTCATTACATTTCTGAAGGATTTCCGTTTCCGTTCGAAACGTTTTGTGCATACATTTTAAATATCTAATTTAAAAAACCTTCTATATACAGCCATATCGGTGAGCCATTAAAATAATCATCATTTCCGTTTCAGCATCTAGCCAATTAGTTTAATTACTTCCGTAGTCTTTATACGCAACACCAACAAGCTATTAACCAATTTCCCAGTCAACAACGAATTACCATCATAGATAATTATTTTGTAAACATCTATCATAAAAGGCTATTTTAGAATAGATGGCATTCTAAGAAAGATAACAGTTCATAACTCCAAAGGTTTGAACTAGCGTATGATGTAGCCTTCCTCCCTGCCACTCACCCCCCCCCCCCCCTCCCCCGGTCAGGATTTTATAAATATTTCCCGGCAATATCCACCGTTATGTTAGGACAGCTAAGTCATCTCGTAATGAGCATAAAACGAGAATCAAACTTGAATTAGGATACAGAAGACTATACCCTTTCTTAATATTACACCCGGTGAACATAAGTACTCAATGTGATTAGCTAATCTAAAATATTTATATGTTCATTCAATTAACTTCCCCTTCTCCGCCCCTCCCCTCTGTCTCTGTCTGTCTCTCTCTCTCTCTCTCTCTCTCTCTTATTCTCTATATCCATCTCGCTCCCTCTATCCAACCCTCTGTCTTTTTACCTTCCTATCATCCAAACTCATCCACTTTATTAGTCTACTGACTCTATCAGCGCATTGATCCTTTCATCGATTAGCCAAACTTTAAAGAAGAATTTTATGATAATTGATAGCGCTCCGACAGGAATAGATTAATCAAACCATTCAGCCGTTACCATAAAGTACTCCCAATCATCGTTACATATATCCATCATCACCGCCTGCATCAAAATAGTTACTCCCCGTAAGAGAAAGAGAGAGAGAGAGAGAGAGAAAGAGGGGGAGGGAAGGATGGGAGAGAGAGAGAGAGAGAGAGAAAATGAGAGAGGGGAGGGGAAAATGAAAGAGAGGATGAGGAAAAGGGGAAGAGATGTCAACATAGAGAGAAAGAGAGAACGAAAAAGTGAGGAAAAGGAGCGGCAGAAATATATGATAGAGAGAGAGAGAGAGAGAGAGAGAGAAAGAGGGAGAGAGATAGAGAGAGAAAGGGAAAGATGAAAGGGATGACAGAGGAGGGGAAAGGGTATAGAGACAGGGAGGGAGAAAGCGGGAGAGAGAAAATGAGGAACGGGAGAGAGAAAGAGAGACACAGAAAAAGGGAAGATTAGAATAGAATGGCTTTAAAAAGGTAAAAAGAGAGATAGACAAATAAAATGAGAAGGTTATAAAGAGTTTGAGACATAATGAAAGGAAAAAGGGAGATAGAGATAAAGATAGATTGAGATTATTCTATCAAAGAGAGAAAGAGAGAGAGAGAGAGAGAGAGTTTAGCTAGAGGAGAAAAATACACCTTGGTCATTCGACTCGATGATTTGCAAAGCGTTAACACGCTTTATCTCCCAAAACCATACGCATATTGCTTGATTAAGGACACAGCCAAAATTGGATTCAGGGAGAAGAGTTTTAGTGGGTGTATTTTTGATGCAGTTACAAGAACGCGCGTTTTCTAGCATCAGTTGAGCTACGACATCACCAGTTGCGTTACCTCGCTACCAGGTCGGCGCCAAGGAACTGTTCCTCACAGGAAATAATAAATGTTGTGATTTCATGGGATTTTGTGACTTTTAAGGTATTTCGATTCAGTCTTTCCTGGTGAGTATTATAAATTTAAATATATTATGTACGTTTCTTCCTTTGTACTAAAACAAACAAACAAATAATTCTGACATCAAAATTGTTGATAAAAGAAGCTGTGTAAGTGCTTCCACGACAAAAGATTTGATTTGATTTGATTTGATTTATTTCTGCATTTTTGCCAAATAAAATAGATCTGAATAACAAAGAACATATAAATGTAAGGTATAATACAACATAAACAAACAATAATTTCTTCATGTCAAAATGAATTTTTTATATACATAATAATATATATGTACATATAATAACGAAACTTATTATTTCCATAACATATTATCATAAGTTTAAAGTATTATCCGAACTATTCTGTTGGAAAAGTGCAGGAGACCGCAATCATAAGTAAAGCTTGACAAGGATGGCGGCCTCAAAACAAAACAAAATAATAATCTTAAGGTAAAACTTAAAATGAAAGTGTTTAAACGATCTTTTTGTATGAGTTGGTGAGTGTGTTGTGCAAATGATGAATTGCAAGTGTACATATAGATGTTTTCTTTTAATCGACAAGTTTTTCCATCCGTTTCATTCGTACTTTGACTCAAATTGAATTTACGATTTTGTACTTCCTATTTATCTGGAAAAAGAAAATCCATTTGACAAGGAAACTACAAAATGAGAACGAAAACAAATCATCTCTTGTATAGTCTTCTCAAGAATACCACTTATTTTCATCGGTAATTCATCAAACATGTCTCCAATGAATAATTGACCTTTGATCTTTCACGTGAATGTAATCAATTTGAATATTGATGATCTTTCCGACACACATTCATAATTTACTATATTGTCTGTGAAGTATCTGCTGAAAATACACACCTTTCTGAGGAATTCTCAACGCTCTTCGGCTCACGGGGCGTTGCGAGCGAAATACGTTTTTACACTTTGTATGAATATTTTCAATGTCATTATTCATTATACATGATACTGTACATGCACGTCAAACTATAGCATCGAAAATATATCTCTTTTCTGACACGTTGAACAGTAGTTTAAAATCAAAAATTTCTATTTTGGCAGATCATCGTTCATCTAGCTATCAACAGAATGGAAATATTTGGAATATTTCCGTTGATGAGAGAGAGGATGACGGCTAGGATACTGGCGTCTTTTCTCAGTGTTTTCTTGGTCATACACAGCTCCATAAGTCAAGGTAAGAAAAAAATCATATACATTCACACATAAAATTGTTTCTTTTACCGTACAGCGCAAACTCCAGTGAAATATTGCTCGATGCGTTTTACATCAAGAAATTAATGAAAAACTGACAAACTAACTAACAAAGAATAAAGAAATTAAAATAATTTTTCTTTTGGAGCACGTGGCGATTCAAAAACAAGTTGTGTATAACTTACTTAATAATCCTCTTTTAATATTTCTTTATACATTTGACATTTTATGTTTTTTGTGTTTTTCGTAAATCAAGAATCAAATGTGGGCTTGTTAACTCATTGCTTACTGGAACCTGGTGGTCCCTGTGTTAAGTCTATGGGAATAAGATAATTCAGTAGTCAACGCGTTAAATAAGGGCCTTTGCTGAGTACTTTTAGATGTAAGCTTTAGTATGTCACATTGTCAAGAAACCTGAATCGGGAAAAATCTTTTTTTTTAAATAAAACCTATAAATATACAACACTTGGTAAGGGTATTAATAATGTATTTGCTAACTTTGATTGGTTGTTCATGTAGACGATGGTCATGTTCTGTGTAATATTTAATGAGAGGTTTAGTAGAATTACATTTTGCAAATTGACCTCCAATCAGAAATACCGAGACCCGTCAACGTCCAAGTAAAAAAATACTGAAAGCAATTAAAAGGCCTTCTTCACATTTATTTATAGTTAAAAGAAATCATCAGAACTGATGTATGATGTATGATGTCATAACTTACCAAGACATTTCTCCATAGGTTTGACTTGCAAATATAGTTCATACTAGAATACTATGGCGTTCATATTCTTAAATGCCCATTATCGTAGATCAGTTAAGCTGAGACAGTGCGGTTAATTTCTTTCGTTTTTTAGATTTCATAACTCTCACACCGCACATTTACCAATAACATTTTGTCATTTCTTTTAAATTTCCTTTGAAAATAAATTAACTCACTCTCTTGGTTTTGTTGCTAGAGCAATCCCTGTGTCCTCACATCGGCCAAGAAATCAGGTCTTTACCTGAGGCCGAGGTGTCACACTATTATGATGATCTTCACATTGCTTCCTCGTTCCCTTGTAAGTAGCACACACCCACACCCACGCACACCCACATAGCAGTTGGATTTCTATCACATTTATTGCATGAAGCGATTGCAGTGAGCCTGTAGCAGTTAGATTGACGTGATTATCAAAATGGACAACTCTTTTTTCTTTTTTCATTTCAATTAATTAGCCCTCATGAACAGCGTTCATGGACAGCAGTCTTGAAAGCACATGCTATTGTGTGCACACAACGATTTTTTGCAAAACATGCAAGCCATAATAATATTGCGTGCAAACACTTACGATAATTAATAAAGTTCTCATTGTAATATTCCTAATATTGATGGTGTTTATAACTAATTTGATCAGTATCATACTAATTTATTAATTTGAAATAACGTTTAAAACAATTTCAACAACACCTTTTATTAGGTTTAGATATGGATATTTGGAGGCATGCAAGAAGAGGATATATTTAACACTGAGTGTGAAAGTTCTTGCAAAGTTATAGGGAAATTTAAATGTAAATAGCTGTATGGACTATTTGATCAAAGGAATGTAAGGTTATATAACATTTGGCAGCTTCAGGATTCTATGGAAAATAACGAGGTCCCAGACTGTAATCGGCCATATAATAAAGGACAATAATAATGAAACAAGTGCTTGCTCTAGAAGTTGGTTAAAAAAAAAAGATGTGCTGGAGAAAATGGTATTCGGCTTACCGCCAAAACTTACAAAATGAAAAACTTCTTTACCCTTTTACAGGTATTGTTCAGTATAGCGAATCCTGAAGTCCATAATTTGAAGTAGTCATAACGCCCCTCCCCTTACAACAGATTAAATGAAATTATCAGTAAAAATTAAATCCAAAGTGAAAGGTTAATTAGCGAAAATCGAACATGAAAGGTAACATTAATATGTCAATATTTACACTTTTGTATCAGTAATTATCTTAGAATGAAATACATAAATGGAATAGTTATCTCCTTTTTCCTTGCAAATGTTTACCTTACTGATCTAATTCATATGTATCATGTTTTATCATAAATTATGTGGAGATTGACCTATTTGAGACTCGCATTTTGGCGCCCGATATTTTGTTTATTATCTTTAAAAAACTTGTTCGCTTTGTGCAGAATATTATGAAGTAAGTTTTTCGTGCCCGTTTACTTCAATGATATTAAATCACTTTATGTGATTAAGCAGTCGATGTAAAATGATATGTACTGTTAAATGTGCCACCGCCCATCCATTATGTCACAACACGACACTGAGACCTCCGAAACACCAGTTTTAGAGAGGAGTGGGTTTGCCCTCATGTACCCCTTGCTCTCTACGTAAGTGTGCTGTATTAAACCTAGGATAAGTCATAGACCAGTGCCATAGCTACAGAATACACAGGGGCAAGTTCATCCTTCGAATGACAAAAAAGCAAGAAAAAAGCCACCTATTAATCAATAAAGAAGATAGATGTTACGCCAAAGAAAGAAAGAGGCTAAAGATGTTACGTAGAAAGAGAGATAAAAAAAGAAGATAACACGAGCTATCTCTCTCTCACACACACACCCACGCACACACACACACACACCCTCTCCTCACTCTTCTTTCAAATTTCATCTCCCTAACCCCCCCCCCCCCCCCCTCCATGACACCATTGCCCCATAAGTGGATGGGCCCACTCTACGTCATCGAGTAGTAAATACCCATTCCGCGGAGAAAGGGGAAGAGTTTCGAAACAGTTTCGGAGCTGATATCAACATTGGGTTGCAGTTGCATTATCGGTTGAGTACATGCTATCGAGTTTGAATGAGGGTGAGGTATGATTGTGGGTGCGTCTATACGTGTGCGTGTGTTTTGTGCGTTTGCATAAGCTAAATTATAATTTGCACAAAGCACGCTTTATTATCTTCGTGACTGAGTCAAATATTTTATTGCATGCATGTCATATCCAATATTCACACTTGTATCATTCTGACGCATGCCTTTTCCTTCTCCGAGTTTTTGTTTGTTTGCCGTGATAATGCTAATGATAAAGATAAAGATAAAGTTTAAAATCATTTTGTCTTTTAGATTGCCTCTTTACTCATAATATGACCTTGCTGTTAATCAACTAATGGTAGTTTGTTAAGAGAGACTTGTCACGGTTTATGCGCATGAGTTGGCCGGTCCCATTTTCATTTCCGTCGGATCACCATCAAATTAGATGCAGTGGTGGTTTCAATGTCATTAGGGAAAGGGAAATAAGAGCAATAGACTATATTTCATCATGTAAATGTATTTCTGTGCGAACCAGACTGTGTTTATCCAGGATATTACCTTCTTATCATGTTCTGGAGAGTTGTAACAATCGCGTCCAATATACATTTCATAAAACGTGGTTAACACCCACTTTATATTTACAAAACTTATGGTTAATGGACCTTGGGCAATTAACGAATATTCTTATTAAAAATGCAACCAGTCACTGATATTTGACACAGCGTCATTAAGAACATCTTACTACTATAAAGTAAAGTTCTTGCGATGATTATTACAAAAAGACCTCATTTTTTACAAAAGTTATGTCAGATAGAGTTTACAGACTGTCCCTAACCGATTTGATGTTAATGCTAATAATGTCTTTCATTTTTAAAGGCGAGAAAAATGTCTTTATATTTTCTAATTATGATATCCCTTTGCCAAAAAGATCAAAATAGATTGTAAAATGCTGTACATCTCATTGATATAGAATTCGTTTAGGGTTTAGTGAAACACGAAATGTTGAAATCATTCGCTGGGGAACCCGGTTTTTGATACAGTATTAAACTTTACAGTGATCATTATTTTAACATTATGTACTTTTAAAAAATTCTCTAGAAATCTACAAGAATAAGAAGGCATATAAAGGAATAAAATTAAGAATAAAAGACATTGGATTTGGTGAGAAAGCTGACTAATACCAACTAGAAAAGATGGTTACACATCTTATTTATACTCATTTTGGCAGCTCGCTTAGCACGAGCGATAATTAATGAACGTGCTTCTCGATGAGTTAAAAGCCGATTCCCCATGGTTCACTGATACTTTTCAAAAGTACTTTTACCGCAGTAAATTAAGCAATAAATCAACTTGACAAGTGGTAAATTCAAACGCGGTTCAGAAGCAACTCATGATTCAGTAAATGTTTCAAATGATGAATTCGCTGATCTTGAAGAAGAAGAATATTGGTATAATTGTTTTTATAAAGTATCGTGAGGGGGAATTACATTATAAAAGTCAATATTAACGCTCTCTCTCCATCGGGTATCCATTCAGTAGATTTGCCATATTTGCCCTCAAATATCATTACCATATAGATAGAAATATGTTTTGATAAAGACTTGAATTTGATATGTCGTTCCCATAAAAACGAGCCTAAAATTTATTGAATTACTCAAGAGAAAATATTCAAATCTTTTCTGCTGATAAAGTTTAATTTGTCTTAATTGACGATTTGCACAATGTTGCATCGCTTACTGCAAGAACATGATATCGAAATATTCAAATGAATTGCTCTTGTCAGTTACAGTCTCTATATCAGTTGCAGTTTCGATATATTTAACCAAACAATTCATGAATAATTAATAAACAAGTTATAATTATTGCATGATTTAAGCCGTAATTTAGTTGTTTAAGCCCATTATCTGTAACTTTGGCAGCTCGGCTATAACCAGGGTAATATGTTAAGCGTCATGAGTGTCAGGGACTGGTGGATACCGGCGCTATATAAATATCTCTATTAACATTTTGTTTTCAACATCAAGCCTCTGCCGAAGACCCCCGATTCATCACGACCGATACACAATCGAAGATAAGAACCATCGAAGGAAACAATGTCCTTCTTCATTGCGAGATTGCCAATTTGGGGTCCAGCAAAAGATTTTGGTACAAGTACGATTTCGGTGCAAGTATGTTTATCGTTCCAATTCGTATCAGCTTTCTTTACCTTGAAACGAGCATGATAATGTATATATCCTTTTTAATCTTCTTCTTTTATGATTTTAAAATTTAAGTATTCTACTCTAGATATCGATCCTTGTCATTTCTGAAGTCTAAATTATTGGAATGTATACTGTAGTCTTGAAGAGAATTTTTGGCTCTAATGCGACTTTTTCTTCTTTTTTCTTTCCCTTTGACTTTCGAGGCAAAGAAAATGCATTACGAGAACCGCTAATTAATGGTAATAAGACAGGTCAGTATTTTTGGCAGTTTCATCATCTCACTTTCCTGATCGGCAACCATTTAGATGAAGATGAACGAGCATAGATTACATCTCGCTTCTCTCTTCCATCTTCATCATACCTGCATAGCTTGTGATATTTATAACCATATTAATGTGTTCTGGTATCCATGACTCTTTTCATCATGACAGCTTATTTCCTCATGTTGTCTTATTTGGTTGTTTTATCATTTCTTCATGCATCTTGGCATGCAAATTCGTTTTACGGAAAATATCTATTTTGAAACGAATTGTTGATGTTGTGTATCAATCAAATGTCCTAATTATTCTCATTGAAATATGCTTGTTTTGAGAAGTGTGCATGATTAAGAACATATAAAGTATTGCAGGAGTATGATTATTTAGTTTTTTTTCTATTTATCTATTGGAATTGAATATGATTATGGGTTCATGGCTTTATAACAGACAATCTTTATGATTTTTACCACGTTAGATAATTGTCATTATCCGAAAGTAATATAAATGTCATCAAAAGCCAATTTCATATGTAGCAACACGGTCGCAAAAACTTTTGAGGAATCCACTCAAGGACGATTCCCGCTGTATATTCAAATATACTGAGAGCGTTCGGGTGATGTAATACGCCGTTTTAATGTAAACACATTAGATAGGTAATGAACAAAAAGTATAACTGAAATTCCCTTAGGTTATTTTTTTTCGATTTTTTTTTTCTCTCTTGATTTTCGCCAATTTTGCGATCATTTTCGTCATTCCTAGCAAATTCTTTCATCTTGCGATATGTGACAAATTCTCTCAGAAATGATGTAGACACCTTTCTGTTTCCTTCTGTTCTAAAGAGTCTAATAATGAACTAATCACAACCCTATGCGTGAAATGAAATAGAACTATCATATTTTTGAGGTATAATTACATTTCACTTTAAAATTAGTGTAACATTTATTGGTCCCTCGTTTCGCTCCCTCGCAAAATTACATAATACCTCTGAAGAAATATGCCCTGCGTCTTTGGTTGCAGTCAATTTGACGAGTGAACCGAGCTGATGAGTTTACTGGCAATGAAAGAAGCGAACCTCCGGACAAAGTCATTCTATAGCAACACCTATATTGTTTTGCTTGAATTAGAATTACATTTATCCAAGATCCCAAACAGTTTGAATGATCATACCTCTATTAGAAGGAGGAGGAGGTCAAACCATATTTAATTAACATCATTGTATTTTACGTCAAGACTGTAACGATTCCCGTACTATAATAAGATAAGTTTCATTGTTAAAAACATGACTCACAGTATTCAAATGATATGGCTTGGCATATATATTTAAATAGTTTTGAAAATCATGCCTTTGTTCTTACTGGGTGAATTTTAAAGACCTGATTGTCCTCAAAATAGACGTCATCGACTGCATGTTTATGTTTAATTCTGAATATCTTGATAATACTCTGCATGATAACAAGAAAACTACATTTATCATTAGGTTGTTTTTGAAGTCATGATTGTTGAAATACCATCAAAATGCCTGTAAATAGATCATATTTTATTTTACAAGCATAATTATAGCGAGTAAGAAAAGGATAGTTGTTTTTCCATTCACAAAAATGTTTTTTCGGGAGTTGCAACTTGTAACCTTTCCATTAGTAACTAAATACAATACACATGTATCTAAATATAAACTAAATAGACAGTGATCTTGCTGCAAGCTAAATACGAAGTTTTTAAAAACCCCAAATATATGTGTTTTCCTCCTCTTCTATTTTATAAACATATTTCTTAATTTCTTGAGTCCTTGTGGTATTGTTGTTTGTTGCTAATATGACATAATCATGGTTGAAGTCTCATCATTTTTGTAGAGTTGGAATGGCGGAGAAATGTCTACTGGAATTTGTACTCATAAAAAAGAGTTACATCACATGCCCTGCCTCGCTCATCGTTTCCACGGCTATCAACGAATTATTCCTTTCTGTTGAAACTGACAACACTCTCCAGTAAATTCTAACATCACATCTCCGAGATTTCGTTTCTTTTTCTTTCTTTCTTTCAATGTCATTTCTTTTCATTTAACAGACCACGTCATCACTAAGCAGGACGATGTTTTGAATACATGGGGAAAGTTTTACTTGAACATCACAAAGACTTCGTATAGTCTTTGGTTTCCTAATGTAAGCCGGTCAAACGCTGGTCAATACACCTGTGCCTTCACATCTTCTGCAGGAGAACAACAAATTAACTTTACGCTCAATGTCTCATGTAAGTACACAACTCATCGAAACACGTCTGACTGTGTGTAATGTATGAAATGTAATGAAACAACAAATTAACTTTATGCTCGATGTCTCATGTAAGTATACAACTCATCTAAACACGTCTGACTGTGTGTAATGTATGAAATGTAATGAAACAACAAATTAACTTTATGCTCGATGTCTCATGTAAGTATACACAACTCATCTAAACACGTCTGACTGTGTCTAATGTATGAAATGTAATGAAACAACAAATTAACTTTATGCTCAATGTCTCATGTAAGTACACAACTCATCTAAACACGTCTGAATATGTCTAATGCATGAAATGTAATGGAACAACAAATTAACTTTACGCTCAATGTCTCATGTAAGTATACATAACTCATCTAAACACGTCTGACTGTGTCTAATGTGTATGAAATGTAATGGAACAACAAATTAACTTTACGCCCAATGTCTCATGTAAGTACACAACTCATCGAAACACGTCTGCCTGTGTCTAATGTGTATGAAATGTAATGGAACAACAAATTAACTTTACGTTCAATGTCTCATGTAAGTACACAACTCATCGAATCACGTCTGACTGTGTCTAATGTATGAAATGTAATGGAACAACAAATTAACTTTACGCTCAATGTCTTATGTAAGTACACAACTCATCGAAACACGTTTGACTGTGTCTAATGTATGAAATGTAATCATTCTGGGCAGAATATTAGTTTCATGAAATATCAGTTACATGTATATAAATTCTAAGGCATATTTTGTACGTAAACAATATATTTCAATTGATGTTCACTTATGTCATGCAAGTCATTGATTGACTACTTGATATAGCTCATATGCAGTTCTTTCTAAAAATTATGGCTTATCATTATCATTATCATGTACAATGGCCACAGCAAGGTTGACAATAATTCATAAATGCTCCGACATGACACGATCAGGCTTTCATTAAAACTCAAGGTTGAATTATCACAATAATTATGGTGTTCATCATACTGCAAGTGAGAATCTTTCGAGGGAATCTACTCAACTGTGAATATGATAATTAGATAGCACAACAGGCACACGCCGCCAATAGGTTGATGTATTAACATATCCGTTAGAATAGATGATTAATGGTGGAAGAATAAAAGAACGGTAACTTGGTAAACTGCCGCTCAAAGGCGCCACGCGTTACGCTCAGTGCGTTTAGTTTCGATTAAAACATAGTAGAATAGCTTGTTTGCAGCACCGAAATCAATAGAAAGGGAGAAAGAGATGGTTAGGTAAGGAAATTAGAAGAGGATAGTAGAAAGATAAAGGGTTGTGGAGGGAGGGGTGGTAAATAAAGGGTTTGAGAGAAACGTGGGTAGATATATCTACCTCTATGGTAAGATATAGATAGATAGGGATAGTCAGCGAGGGAAAGAGCACGGTATATGGAGAGAGAGAGAGAAAAGAAGAAAGAGAGAGAGAGAGAGAGAGAGATAGTTGTATCGAGCAAGGGCGGAAGTTACCTGCATGATATTTTTTTATTTTTGTAGAATTTCATTGACTCTTTGACCACCTCTCGGGGTATGAGAATACAAACAAACAAAAAGGTATACATAGCAATGCATGACTTATACATTATACATAGATAACGACACAAAGATACAACAACTATAGAAATAGAATAAGATATTTTTATAATGATTAAGTCTATACAATATGTTTTCTTCCTGCATTAGTTCACCACGACAATATTATGTTTGTTCATTTGTTTTTATCGTTGAAGATCCGCCAGAAATCAACAAGATCCTACCCAATAAGGCGCCGTTCCGTAGCTTGGACCAGCCGAGAAAAATACTCGTCAACGAGACGGACAACGTAACCTTGTATTGTGACGTAGCTGCTTCTCCTTCCCCGTACACTACTTGGCGTAAAGATGGGGCGCCAGAGTTTGGAATCTGTGCGAGTACGTAACATTATCTCAACTAACAATAAAATCGTGTCACAGGGTAAAAAATATTTATTTAAAAAAAAAGTGTACTTGAAGGCAATTACCCGTAGTATTCTTCGTATATATTTGTGCCATGTGAATAGAATCATGAATGTTTACTTTTAGGAGTATTAATACAGAGACAGCATTGTTTGCCTCCTTCTAAAATAATGTTACCCCTTTGTAAACGTAAGATGATTTTCAATCATTTTCATTTTTTTGTATACACCTTGTGCATCTTACTTTCTCCCAGACTAACGCTATCGGATGGATCTACGCCTCAATTATGTTATGAAATATTAATATCATTATGCCATCTAGATTATTTTTCATAGTCTAATTTGCTACTTTTGAAATTTAAATTCGCATAAAATTATATAGCACTTCATTCCTTGAATTCATGTTTGTTTGTTTGTTTGTTTGTTTGTTTGTTTGTTTGTAATGATTGACAGATAAGAGTTTACCGCTGATTGCAGTGACGCCTCGTCAGAGTGGTGACTATACGTGCACCAGTGAGAATTCACTGGGAGTGGTGACGGAGACGATGAAGCTTGAAGTTCAATGTAAGTATCTCAGGGGCGGATCTAGGGGGGGGGGGTTGGCGGGTTACCCCCCCCCCCCTTGGGCGGCCAGGTGAAGAAAAAAAAGGGGGGAAAGGAAAGAATAACAAAAGTAAAACAGTAAAACAGCGCGATTTTTTTAGAAAAACCTGGATTCGCCACTGGGTCAACCCCCCCCCCCCCCCCTTGGCAAAAAGCTAGATCCGCCCCTGTATAATCTTGCATCACATTTGCATTTTCCCGGTGAATATTCATGGAAAACTGGATAGATCATCCACAAGAAATATGATATTCATGAATACACAGAATATACACATACACTACACAATAAACACCACTTACTGACCGTGGTGTTTGTATAATTTTACAACGTTGTGTTTTATGTATTTTTTAAATGTGTTTGTTGATTGTGAACAATTCAGCCCATGGCTGCTGATCACGATTTGTATTAAACCATGAATAACTAACTTAATGAAT
This sequence comes from Strongylocentrotus purpuratus, assembly GCF_000002235.5. Lineage (NCBI taxonomy): Eukaryota > Metazoa > Echinodermata > Echinoidea > Camarodonta > Strongylocentrotidae > Strongylocentrotus > Strongylocentrotus purpuratus. The sequence continues at coordinate 41,118,724 of NW_022145612.1, read as the reverse complement.
AAATAATGAATATATACAAAGAAGAAGTGCAATAATATCAAATGACAAATAAATTAAAGGCCAATTATAATAAAAGTTTTCATATCGTCGTGAAAAGTTATCGTTGTTGGTTAGTATTTGTTGGCAGTCGGGCACTGTATGACTAGATTCAACAACAAAATAATATTCAATTTTAAATACAGGTCTCTCTCTCTCTCTCTCTCTCTCTCTGTCTTTGTCTCTCTGTCTCTATGTCTCTCTGTTGTCTCTGTCTCTGTCTGTCTGTCTGTCTCTCTCTCTCTCTGTCTTTGTCTCTCTGTCTCTATGTCTCTCTGTTGTCTCTGTCTCTGTCTGTCTCTCTGTCTGTCTCTCTCTCTCTCTCTCTCTCTTTACCACTCCCCCTTCCCCCTCTCTCTCTATCCCTCTCTCTTCCCCTCCCACTGTCTTTTGGTTACATTGGTAACCTGTATCTAACTGAGTATATCTTCTTTTTTTAATATTAATGTTTGCAGATGTTCCTCGAGTGCGTGCAGAGATAGCCGATCTACGGGGAGCATCGGGCAAATACCTCCTCCTGAAATGCAGAGTAGACGCCATTCCAAGGGCCCGCTTTCACTGGGAAAAAGACGGAGAGATGATTTCTTCCTTAGATTTAGATTAGTAAGCTATCATAGATTTATTTATATGAACAATGTCAAATACTTTGTATTTTCTCCATAGCAGTCTAACCCCCGCCCCACCCCCTTTTCCTAGAGGGTGTTGATTCTGCTGGTCCAGAAGTTTGTCGGCAAATTTCTATTAATCCGTGACGACAAATTAATAGCTAATTAAATTGGGTGTTTCTTTCTTTTCCTCTTTCTTGGCTGACTTGTAATAATAATAATAATTATAATAATAGGCTCATTTATAAAGCGCAGCTACTATATTATGAATGCGCTGTATACAAAGTAACATAATATTGCCCTGGCCGTACCGAGTCGCCAAAATCAGGCGCTAAAGTATTAAAGGAATTTCTTCTTATCAGGTAGGACTATCCATTCACGAGTACTTCACTTAATGGGTGGAGAGTGGCAAATGTAGAGTAATGTATCGCCAACGGAAATTAGTGTTGCGGTGGGACTCGAACCGCAAACTATGACGTGAATTGATCCATGTGACGTATCCCCTAGACCAGCACATTTGGTCTGACTTACTTCATTAAAATCATGGTCTATATCGACCCCCAGCCTAATATTAGTCGCCCCCCCCCCCCTTACCCCACAATAAATTAACGAGAACAACGCGTACTCCTTGTAATGTTTACTTCCAGTCAAGGTTTTTGCCGCCGACCACATCTTCTATAGATCGTACTTAAAATAGCCCTAATGTGTCGTCACTCTTACTTTTTTCTTTGTTTTCTCCAAGTTTTGTTATTATATCTCTGGACCCTTCGATCGATTACGGTACATACACCTGCGTGGCTACCAACCTTCTCGGCTCAACGCGTGCACACATTAATGTTACAGGTAAGTTGGTGATTTTATTTATGATTTCAATTCTTTAGACTAACATTTCGCATTTATCGCTTAATTTTCTTTCAGTACTGAGTAATTTTCTTCAATTATTAATTCAATATTTTACCAATCACCAATAATCTAAAATGTATCTCTTTAATTTGGTGTATTATCAATTCTTCTTTTTCATTTCTGTAATTTCTATATCACTCATGTTGTTCTTTTTTTCGTAATGCAGATATATTTATGTAATTCATTTTTTCCATTAGTGCGCCTTGAGCATTTTGATTTCAAGTGGATTTGACACCTTACAAATAATGTAAATTCATAAATATTATCGTTATTATTATCACTATTATTATTTTTATATTGTTGTTCTTATTATTCATGTTGTTATCATCATCATAATGGTTATTATTATTAGTAGCATCATCATTATTGTTAACAATATTATTACTGTTAATATCATAATTATTATTGTTGTTTCTATCAGAAGAAGTATAATTATTGTTATTATTATAATTATTATTATTACCATTATTATCTACCTCCTCAATGGATTCAACTGTGAAAATATATCTAAAACAATATCATGTTTGTTGCTTCAAATCTATATTAAAAAATAGCCTTCAAATTGTGATCATTTTTAAAATGTGAATTATGTAATCAGAAGTAAACCAAAAGAGAAACGAAGGATATGTAATCAATTCAATGTATTAGTGAAGGCCTAGATCGCGCGAGTGGGTAATTTCATTGGATTTTGAACTTCTGACTATCGACGGTAGATCTAAATGGTTTTGACCTACCAAGTAACCTAAATCGACCATTTTTAATGAAGAGTTACCCCCCCCCCTAATTTTTTTTTTTTTTAAACCCCACAAGTTTCAAGAAGTGTGACTCTTCCAATAATGTCCGATTAGTCCTTATTCATTTTGAATTTCCCTTTTTCCTAATCAAATTTGTTTTCATTATATATTTTTTTTAAAGGCCTCCCCATGAAACCCGTGGTAGTGAGTGATCCTAAAGGAACAAGGAAGCACATCTATCAGTTGAGATGGAGAACCAGTGTTGAACGACAAGATGCAATCACAGAGCAGTTACCCGTAGATGCTTACGACATCTCCTACAGAAAAGTAGTCACAGAGGTAGGTTGAAAATAAACAGACTATGTTCGTATAAATGTAATCAAATATAATGCATACATCTTTGTTAGGTGCCTCGCTACAAATTATTTCACCTTTTTAAAATAATTGTATATCAATATTCAAGATGCAAATTACATACATTAATTGTTGCTAGGTAGAAAAAACATTTAAGTCTACTCTATATGAATCAAATCAGACATTGATATTATCAAGATTTAGAGAGGGAGGGGCTATGATAAGGACATTTGAATAAGGAAAGATAATCATCGCTCAGAAATGCTATAGATTTAAGGAAAACACAGGATAACAAGATTAACTTTACGTCAAAAATGCTCCATTTTTCTCGACAATCTATTGTCAATTTTAATGCATTTTGAGTTACCTTCCATGTATATAAATCAGAAAGATAGATACCGGTCTGGCAGGAAGGTGCCAATTGCGGTGAGGGGTTTTCATGGACCAGTGGATCAGAGATTATATTATCAAAACAACTATGACTTTAGAAGAGTACGAATTTACAAATAGTAAAAAAAAAAAAAAAGTGAATACCAATAATACCAAACAACAACAACAACAACATCACAGTCTGTCTATTAATCTGCAGATATTGGATGGAGGCCTGAAGAGGTTAAGATACGAGCCCCTGGAATCAATGCAAGAGACCTATCACACTGACGGATGGAAGGAATACCATTCATTGGTGTTGCGAGATCTTTCTTTAAACAGCACTTATGAAGGAATCCTGTGCCCTCGTAACCAGTATGGAAGCGGAGAGTGCACCAACTTTGCTTTCAATACTGCATTTGGTTAGTATTGTTATGTACACACATAAAGACATAAAGACGATATCCCGCGGAATATCGCCCCCTGAAAACTAATCCAAATAACAATTACCTCTTGACAATTACCCCAAGACATTTAGCTCCTATTCAGGCTCCGAACGACTTACCCCCTTTGAAAATGACACCAATTACCCTCGAAAACTATTTGGGGTGTAAAAGTATCTTAAATGGGGATATTGCCGAGGGCCCGATAAATTCGAAAGGTGTAGTATATATCCGGGGATACATTTCCAGGTCATCATTTTCGTGGAGGTAGATTTCTTGGGGTAGATGTTCGGGGGGTGATAGTCCAAGTTTGTAGCTGACCTTGAATTATATAGATCGTAAAACATAGTGTAAAATATGCAATTTAATTCAGTGCAATAATCAATTTCATGCACGAAAAACTAAAGAAGATATTATTCATTTTCATGCATAAAAGACAGGGAAATGGTGAAACGTAATAATGAATTAAGTTTCCATTTAACAATAATATTCAGATATTTGGCGGGGTTTATCTAATGAACATTAAAAAGAAATTCTTACTATCTACATCAACAAAGATTTTTGTCAACATTTGTGTGGGGTAGATGATTTCAAATCTGTGATACGTAGATAGAGATAGAGACACATTATCACCTTTCGTTCAACTTTCCATTTCCATTTTTAAACAATACTGTATTTGATTGTGAAATGCGACTAAACTGAACTGAACTGAACTGAAGTGAAAACTTATCTTGCAACTGACGACTACAGTTTTCCTTCTCGACGTACGACCTCCCATAAAATGGGGCAACAGTCTGATATACAGACCATAAGGAAATGTCCATGATAATTGTTTATTTTTGTTACTATTCCAGAGGACGGCTTGACGGAACCACCTCCGGTGAACCCTGAAACTGAACGGATAGGTAGGTATATAGAGTCTGGAAGAAAGTAAAACGGTTTCCTGCGGAATTTCAAGAACAAATTGAAACCTTTCGTTTCCGTGGTTACTCAGGCTGGGTGAATAACTGACAAATTAATATCTATGTTAACGGTCATTGAAAGTTATACAATCATTTAAAAAGACCAGAGATATGACTATTTGAAAGGTGATATGAAAGAAATACATTAGAAATATCAGGTAAATTTTGCTATAGTTATGATTCTTTGGAGGTCTTTGTGAAGATCATGAAATGATCAATTTTGGAGATACCAACATTTTATCTAATTCAATTTTTACTATATCTAGAGCAAATTACTGCAAAGTGCCTATAAGCTTTAATTGGACAATCGTTTGCTTAAGTTGTTTGTGTTTTTTTTTTTTTTTTTTTTTTGCTTGTGTGTGTGTGTGTTCAAGAATATAGTAGAAAAATAACCTTATTTATCTTGTTACACTCGATTCGATCGTTTATTTTAAAAAGAAAGAAAAGGATGAACTCGGCTTTTGATGATTACATAGGTCAGTTAACTGAAGTTCATGTCTAAAATGCGTGGTCTTTATTTTCCGGGACAGACTGTGTAAGTAAACATACAACTGTATCAACTTGATCTTTTCCTGCAAGAAAGGGTCGATGACCAGATAATAGGCATACTATAAGAAAATACAACTTCAGGAACTTCAAGACAAATTTCGTGAAGAGGGCAAAAATCCCTCCTTGCGTTTAGTATGTTATTACCGTGATGCATGCAAAGGCATATCCATCTCTTGGGAGGCATTTCAATCTTAAAATTTATTATTATTACACTTTTATCTTTTGTTTCTTCTTGTAGACCATGGTTTAACAATAAACCCGCCCTTGGAACAAGTTGGTATTAATGCTGCCACACAAATAACGACGTCATCGGCTGTTTGCATCGTCACAACTATTTTGTCCTTTCAACTTTGCACCGGATACAGATACATATCGTGACATTGTATGGGACCATGATAAGTGATCAAGTCATTTATGAATAAAGCACATTCAGAAAGCTTTTCATGATAATACATGTATAATAATAATGTGATTTCCATCTCTAAAATGACATTAATATGAAAATGTATAAATATTGTATGAATGATTTGTAAGGTAATGTATGGTAAGGAATGAGATATTCCTGATTACCATTTTGTAAGTTTTAACTTTTGAATGCATCTCATCCTCCCTCGCATTATGTTTACCATCTTTCTTTCTCCTTATCTCTTCCTATCTCTCTTTCTTTTTTCCCCCTCTTTCTCTTCATCTCTCTTTCCTTCCATTTCTTTCACCTCCTCTTTCCATAACATTAGAACTGTAAAAAAGTTATCATAACTTTGGTTTTGAAGGTTTGTTTTGCCCAACTGCTAAGAAAGCATGCGCATTCTTGTAAGTAAGCAACCAGGGGACCGACAGCTTTAAGTCCTCTCCAAGAGACTTGGTAATGATGATTAATGCCTTACCCAAGGGCAGGAGTGCATTGACTTGGTTTCGAACCCAGGACCTCCCAGTTTCGAGACCACTACTCTACCACTGAGCCATTGCATCTGCTCCTTACAAACACCTTAAACCTGCTATGTATATCTTCAACTGTGTTGAGATGTGTTGAGAGATACTTTCACTTTCATACAGGCCTATCACCATTTCACAGAATTCACCATTAATCTTTCTCAGTTCAATAGATATGTCATGGTATCTTCAACAAATTTAGTGCTTAGTTGTGGATCATTAGGATGGAATGAAGATCTGTTGCCAATTGAATGTTATGTTCATTTGAGTTGGTGGGTGTACTAGAAATGTGTAGACACAATTTCAAAACCAATTAGAACACTGTAAATATCTCTTTTTTTAAAGATGAAAATTGTGTATACCTACATCATAATTCTTTATGTACATATTTCACAGTATAATGCTATTGAAATGAAGCCGCGAAAGATAACAATAAAGCTTCATTGATCACACTCGATTCTTTTATTCAAGAATACATTGCAGTAATAGAAAGTTCACACACCTTCGATTTCTTGCCTTAAAAACATGAACAGCAAGTAATTATGAAATAATTTATAATCAACACTAATTGATAATCATAATTTAAATAAATACTAAGATATGAATCAGATAGGTATGAAAATGAGCATGAACCTATTCATCATGAGAAAATATTTTAATTCTAAACTGATCGTAAAGATAAAAGTACATATACCTGATATTTGACACAGAGAGATTGAAAATATTTGTAAAGCATGATTTATATAGTGTTTTCCTACATCGTTTTGGGGGTAAACATATATCTAAATAACAGACAATTTATTTCAACAACTGTACAGTTTGAAACTTCGGATTGTCTTTTTCAAACATGTAAAAAACATATATTGTATTATTCAACCTCAAAAGACGATATTTCAGAATATATACATACTACCTTATTGCATTTGTATCATACAAAATAAGAGGTGCAATCGAATTCTTGATCCTTTGTGCCTTAGTTTCACTGTCAAAATGCATTATGTGTACAGTATCATAGTTTCATTACTCTAATCTTTAATTGATGTGATTTACAATTTATTAAGAATAAATTTGTTATCTTATATGCATTTGATACAAGCAGGGTATAAAACGATAAAATATTAAGTTATACGTGTACATACATGCATATGTCTTATTTGAATTACACAAATGTATTTCAATTTGATAACTTTATGACTGCCTCCGCATTGGTATGACTCTGTAATAGATAACAGCATTTATATGCTAATTGCACAAACAGTATGAGGTGTTTTTTTTTTAATCACACATTCAATAAATATCATATACATTCACCTGCATCTATATATTTGGGTGAAACTAATATCATGCCTTTTCTGTGATATTCTTGATACAATTCAAGAATTTGGAAATCAGTCTTTCATTTTTTTACACTGCTTGCTTTTATCCTAGCAAAGAATTATAAATTGTTCATACACGATTTAAAAAAAAAATATTAAGGAAATTAATCTACAGCGGACATCCTGAGATTCCTATCAATTAAAAGATATTTTCTGTAAGGCATTCTCTTGAAATTAACATGTCTATTGCGTGAACAAATTCACACACACACACACACCCAGGACAAAGTAAGTGTGTAATGCATTCAAAACCCACGCTCAATAACATGGAAGAGAGATGCTCTTTCATCCATGATAAAGAAGAGCTGTCACTTATAAATTGCAAATTTCATTGCTTTATATTATCAATTAATGATTGTCAAAACCTGCATCAAATCAATGCACGTTGTCCAAAACCAGGCCACCATAAAAACAAAAATCTTTGGGTATTTTCCTTATACATTTGTGTAAATCAGGTAAATGCACACTCTAACTCAAACAAAAGGAGAATTTTAAAATGGAATCACATGTGTATTGAATGATGTACTATACTTTTTTCTGACTAATCGAGGAACCGGTACTAACATTTTCATCAGTTTCTATTAGGATTGCAAACACTGTGTATTATTTCAATTTCATTGAAAATTGTACATCACTTGAAGTCAAAGAAAACTTACTACTATGCACGATTGATATAGAGTATAAAAATAGAGAACTTACAATGTAAAAATAGAAGTATATTACAGATTAATTTATCATATATTACACTCAATATTCATAAAGTATATAAAATATATTAGAATATAACTGCATAGCCTTTTGTACGAATATACATGTATATTTTTTCTCTTTCTTCTTCTGAAACACTGATCTTGAAGTACTATCAAATAAAATTCAAATCCTGAAACAGCGGGTCACAGTTTGTTTTTCTGTTAGCTTGATTGTGTTGAGTTGTTGGTCCTCTCGTAATATTACCTGCTGAGAACCCGGCGGGTATCAAGTCACATCATTTAAAGCCCCACTGCACTACTTATAGCTACTTGCGCCCTCTATATAGCAAACAATGCCTAATCGGTGACCATTGGTCCCCATTGGTCCCCCATGATGCCCTTTTTTATGTTAATTGAGAGCTGATTTGATGAGATAACCACCCGTCAGTGACCATGCAGGGAGGTCTAATCCCTCCTGGCCAAACTAGTGCAGTGGGGCTTTAATAGGAAGATTTCAAATCATACTTATGGTTTCAGACTAATTGTGGGAGATATGAAGTCATATTCAGCCATACTGATTGGTTGGAAGCTACCTCGATAAGCTGTAAAACAAAACAGGAAGATAATAAATTAGGTAAGGGGTTAAATGATAGGCACTCTATTCCTATAAATTTACTTTCTCCTCTAATAATACGGAATACACTGGCTTTGTTATGTGATGGATTATAATAAAGGATCAGAAAGAGTAAGAAAAATTGGGAATGATGCACAAAGATTTGTGATTGATGGAATAGGTGAGGATGATAAGGGGAGAGAGAGAGGAGAAGGGAGAGAGAGAGAGAGAGAGAGAGGGGGGGGGAGAAGGGAGGAGAGAAAGAGAAAGAGAGAGAAAGAGAGAGAGGGAGGAAGAGAGAGAGAGTGAGAGAGAGAGAGAGTGAGAGAGAGAGAGAAGGGAGAGGGAGAGAGAAAGAGAGAAAGAGAAAGAGAGAAAAATGTGGGGGAAGAAAGAGGTTTGAGAGAGAATTAGAGACAGAGAAAGAGAGTAAGAAGAAGGGGAGAGATAGAGAGAGAGTAATGAATTATGTCCAGTTTAGACCCAGGATGAAGTTTTAAAAATCCCTGCATGTTGTAGAATACAGCAATAATATTTATTGAATATGGAAGGTGAGGGAAACATATACAGCCTAATAGTCAGAAAAGTGTAGAGGAAGTTTTAAAAAACAGAAAAAAGTAAAGATAAAACAGAAAAAATGAGGAGAGTATAAAACAAACCTTTTGTTGGTGGAATCCATTAACTGGAAGACTGAAATGGAAGCCCTTTGGGCAAGCATTGATATCACCGTAGCTTGCCTTGCTACCAAGCACCCAGACAGTGGAATTGGATGAACTGATGCAGGCATGTGGAAGCAATGTGTCACATGAGGGCGCCAGATACCATCGGTGACTGGTACCACTGAAAAAACAAGAAAGAAATACCTTTCATCAACTACACAAACTATCAAAACAATGCATTTCCACTGCATTAAAAAGTCTTACAATCTCTATAGAATCCTCTGCCACTGAAAATCCAATAAATAATCCATTGGAACATTTAAATTCTGAAAAAGTCTGAAATCAAATATGCTCTCATCATAATACAGTTAAATATTTGATAGATATACATATGTTTTTTTTTCTCTCTTTGTTTTCTTTTTCTTGATTCTCTTTTGCACACTTACATATGTACATCACTCCAAAGTGTTGGGAGCCCCCACAATTTGATGGCAAAATTTCACTTAAATTGTATCAAAATGTAAAAGATGATGTCATTTACACATTTCTGGAAGGATTTTCAAAACAAGTGCATTTGAAGTCAATTATTGATAAAAGAATAGAAAATCTAGGTTTTCTGCATACAACAGAAAACTTATCTTTAGTATTATTATCAAAAATAAATCATCAAAGCCGTAGCCTTATAAGTTTACATGTAAAAGAAAGCAATAATATGCACATTTACAGATGTCTTTCCCCCTAAACTTGTACATTTTCCATGTTGAGCAATGATCTATCTCATTTACCAGGACTATGACAAACTGCAAAATGTCTTATTCACTTATTCACCACTCATTATACATTCAGAATTATGATATCCTTTACTTACTCGAGAAAGACACAAGACTGAATGGTCAGAGGTTGACTTGGTTGACCTTTGGCCCAAGTCCAGACAGCAGTCTCCAGCAGTTTTGGATTGATTTGGTCAGCTGCAGGATACTGAATACTATAGAGGGAGAGGTCATAAGAAAGAATGGCAAGTTAAGGTGATTATTACGAGGTTTGAACAATATTCCATTTTTTCATTTTCTATGGTTATCTGTACCATATCCATCTAAATTTTAAAGAAAAATAGTCTGTTTCTAACTCTACATACCCCCTCTCTATCTCTCTCTGTTTATGTCTCTCTTTTTATCTCTCTCTCTCTCTCTCCCTCCCCCCCCCCCCCTTCTCTCTCTCTCTATACTGTAAATGAATGTGCCTACAGCAAGTAGACTTTAGAATTTGGATATACACATGTAACATTATTATCACATGCAATTCCAAGTAAATATGTTTTTTTATTTTAATAATTGAGCACTACATACAAGCATATTGTACATCTCTAACACAAGTACAAATGAGATACAGTTAGTCTTTTAAAAGCATGAACTTATGAAATTGTGACCCAGCATAAATATCCTCCTAGCCCACAGAATGATAGATGACAGATGATACATTCTTACTTCAATGAACATATTTCTGTGACTCTATGAAACAAGATATTTTAAATGACATCTTCAATTACCCGCATTTCATGAACTCTGAGAAGTCTAGAATAACACCGGTTTGCTTCGGTCCATTCCAAAAGGGTCTGTGGAAAATGGAAATCAAATGAAAGAGATAAAATCTAAATGGAAAAAACTTTAATTTGTATCACTATTTAATCCTATCATATTTCTCTTTGCAATGATGCTCATAATGGCAGCTTCAGTAAGATAAATGTAACAATTCAGAGATACATTTTACACAATGTTTTTTCTGTTCTCAGTATGTCAGACCCTGATATTAAACCTGAAGAAAGCAACTAACAAAATGAATCATTCAGAGCGTCACACAATCAAATGATAAGAGAAGAGCTATTGACTATTGTGTACCTTACAACACAGATAAGTGATTATGCGATTGTTCCAAGCATCTGATTTTGTTCTTAAACCACAATATGCACAGGAATAGCAGATAATGGACAGAAATCTGCATGTCTGCATATAACAGACCTGGCACTTCATGCATGATGATGATACAGTATATAAAGTCTTGCTATGGCATTAACTTTGGCAGTCTATCACATCATGACTCTGATGGGGATTTAAAGAGCTTGTTGGATACCTACCCATAGTTTGTACTGTCACAATAGTATCTCAGTACACTGGAGCTTGATGCTTGGCCGCATGTAGGGTACGGTGTGAACTGGATGACAGACGATTAAAATAAAATCACAGGATAAATATTGTCATTATCATCCCAAGAAGTTGCATCTTTATGTGCAGAAATTACATAGAATTGTTCAATCCCACAGAATAAGCGACGGACACAATCATCACACATTCTCATACTAATTTATAAAAAAAAAAATTAAACATGATTCCGACCCGAGGTGAGAAATAAGATTGAGTTAATTGAGATGAGGGAAAAATTCTAGCTAAGGACCAAACCACGAGAAAGACAACTGTTGCTACCGAATTAAGGCTCCGCAGGGAATAGGAGGGACTATAAGGCTAAGTAGTTAAGTCCTGCTGAAGTTATCTCACACTTAAGTATTTCATTAAGTAAAGAATGGGTTAAATTTTCAACTACCTACCTCATTTCTTATGTATTCGTTCCAGTACCCCTCCTGAATAAAGACACTACCGTGGGTGTATGAATTGGCCGAGGTGACAAGGACGGTCTTATTTAGCTGTTTGAATAAAAAATGAGAATCAAAATAACAATGATAGATAGATCAGGGTTTGCTCATTGAGAGATAGATGGAAAGAGAGTGAGAGAGGGAGAAAGAGAGAGAAAGAGAGAGAGAGAGAGAGAGAGAGTTAGAGAGAGAGAGGGAGTTAATAGAGAGAGAGAGAGAAAGAGAGAGAGAGAGAGAGAGAGGGAGATAGTGTTAGAGAGGGAGAAAAAGAGAGAGAGAGAGAGGTAGAGAAAGGGGGAGTGGCACAGAGAGTGGCACAGAGAGAAGCAGAGAAAGAAAAATAGTGCAAGAGAATATAAGCAGCATGTCAGAATACCACCATGCAAAAGCGCTCAATCACGATTGATGTCTTTGTTGTAAATGGTAAAATATCAATACCAATTCATGTTCATACATGTATCTGGTGGCACACATGTTTATAAAAAAATTGCAATATGAACAGGGTACTCAATTCAAATGCAATTCAAATTTATTCAAATGCATTCAACTGAACTAAACTGTAGTCCATGACTGATAATCAAAGGACATCAGTAAGTGTATGGATGATGCATGATAGATTCTTTGTTAAGGATAAAGATGTGCAAATGACTTGACTTACATTTCTCATTTCTCGTAATGTCGGCCATCTTCCCAACTGTTTCATATCAGTTGGTGTAAATACTCTGTCTCCAAAGTACTTTTTAATTGGTCCGTTTATCAGATCATCGTGGCCTTTGGTGTGATCAGAGCCATCCTAATAGTCAATTATTCAAACAAAATCAATCAATGAAGTGATATCTGAATGGATATACAGTTTGTTGAAATGTAAATTGTAGCGTAACTTTAGCGTACTTGCAAAATAAACGGAAATACATATAAATATTGCATTTAAAATAATACCTCCAGCAAATTGAAAGGTCAAGTCAAGAAATAGCACCTTTCAATTTCTCTTCATGTCACAAAAAAAGGTGCAGATATAATTACGGTAAACGGTTCAATATCAGCATATATTCAGACTCCCGATTGGGATGTGGGTATTCAAACGAAGCTAATTCAGACTAGTTCAGTCACAGTGTGAAATAATCAAATTTCATCGCCACTTACCGTATTTGCCGGCGTATAGGCCACAGTATTTTTGGAAGAGAAAATATCAAAAAGTCGGGGTGCGGCCTATGCGGCGAAAGAGTAAAAAAAGTTTTTTTTTTTTTTTTTTTAGTTTTAATTTATGGCGCTGTGCCTGGCAATGTCTCCCAGCGCAGTAATCAGTGTGTTGACTCACCACTCGGAAACTACAACAACACTAAAATTTGTCTGTCATCTTGGTTTGAAAGTAATCTTTCTAATAGATCTCAATATGTAGTTTATAATAATAATTCCTCAATTTTTTTATATAACAAATGGTGTACCACAAGGTACTATCCTAGGACCTAGTACTCTTTTGTTTTTAATTCACATTAATGATCTGACACATTCTTCTAAAAACGACATTTTTACTATTATTTGTGACAAGTTTACAAGCACAAATCAGCGCCTTTAACTGCACCTCGATGTTAAATGAAGGTCCTTCCCCGCGTGGGACTATACGGCGCTGCGGCCTTATCGCCGGCAAATACGGTAATTCACATTTTTTTTTAAAGGCAAGCAAAATCACATTTTTGAATCTCTTCTCACAATGCAATGAAATGGAAATGAAAAGTTTGGACTTACCTCAAAGTATATTCTTATGATGATCCCCGCATTCTCTGGTTTGTGAACCCATTCTCCGATCTCTTTCATACCATATACAAAGAGCCTATCGGTGGGCCCGCAACCGATGGCATGTTCTGAAGCATGGCTCATTCTCATCTGTTCATTGAAATATAGAAAGAGTAAACATTTATTCAAATTTTTTTTTACAATGAATGCAGAAGTTTCCATTATTGTTTACAAATATTTAACATGAAATACATGAAATGATGAAATACAGGAATATGTTGTCTTCCTTCATATAAACAGTATTTACTTCATGTAGATGCACCAAAAACATAATTACTACTCATAGGAGGATCCATGAGGAAAGGCCAAAAGTGTACAGCCCCCCCCCCCCCCCTCCCCTGTGGAAAACAAAACATGGAAAAACAACTTTTTAGAGGTAGAAATGCAGCCATCCCCATAGTTACAGGGTAGGATAGGCAGGATTTCTTATGGATAAAATGCATCTGCCCTGGTTTGTTCCATTTATAGTACATTAGTGTTTGCAGAGGCAAATGAACAAAAAAAAATTGGGGCAGAAAAAAATCTGCATCATAAAAAATATTATTTACAAAAAAGTGAGAAAATACCCCCGGAAAATCATGTCATTTCAGCAACATTTGTTAAACACTGGTATCCAATCAGAAATAAAATCAAGTTTAGATTTTATCGGGGAGGGGGGGGGGGTGTACATGTCTGGTTGTGCAAATTTGGCAGTAGTTGCACTCATTTGTTCCCCTCTGAAGTCCAAAAGTGCAGTAAAGTTAATGAATCAACAACTCTTAAAGCCCCACAACACTTCTTATAGCTACTTACGCCCTCTATGTAGCAAAAAATGCCTAATCGGTGACCATTGGTCCCCAATGATCCCCTTTTCCATGTTAATTGAGAGCTGATTTGATGAGATAACCACCTGTCAGCTAGTGACCATGCAGGGAGGTCCCATCCCTCATGGAGGTCCCATCCCTCATGGCCAAACTAGTGCAGTGGGGCTTTAAGTCTATGAGGCTTTGATAAACCTTATTACCTTTCCAAAACACCACCATGGATCAATCTCCAGAGATCTGATACCCATGTTGAGCATATCAGTCAAACTAAACTCCTGGTTAGCCAAGTCTAGACATGCAGCATCATATGGTGGGGGCCATGGACAGTAATCTAGAACTGAAATGATTGAACATGTTAGTCAAAATAAACTCCTGGTTAAACGAGCCTATACATTCAGCATCATATGGTGGGGGCCATGGGCAGTCATCAAAAACTGAAACGATTGAACAGGTTAGTCAAACTAAACTCATGGTTTACACTACCTGTTTAAACATTATATTGTATTTCGAAACAACCGTATTGTTGTTTGTTGCTGTTTAAAACTGAAACCTCACAATTATTTCATTCTACATATGGAAATCATTTCTCCATTGAGCCATGAAATTATTTTCTGACTTTCATGTTGGCAATGAATACTTGATCCAATGAACTTCCTACAGAGACACACATCATTAAAAACCCTTTGAATTATAAACACCAAGACATGCACTCTAAGCAAACCAGCTCTTCAAGATAACAAAGAGCTAAATCATTATCAACAATTACATCATGTAAATAACACAATGATATCTTGTGAAATTCTTCAAAATATGATAAGTATATATAAAGGATTTTGAGAATGTGAAGGTGATGGTGGTACAGTCAAATCTGTTTTAGTGGCCAGCTCTCTATAAATGCCACCCGTCTATAATGGTGCACCTATATCACGGGTGGCCAACCTTTTAGAGCTCGCGGGCCACAGCTAACGATTGGGATAACTTGGCGGGCCATAGGTAGTCTTCTCCCCCCCCCCCCCCAAAAAAAAAAAAAAAACAGTCATGTAATACGTGTACAGTGTACACACCTGCAATTTTGCAAAAAACAAACAAGGAAACAACAAAATCAGTGAAGAAAAAAAAAACGGCGGGAGAAAAGGGCTGCAAGTTTCAAGACAAGTATGGCATTTCAAACATATTTCTCGATTCACAACATTAATTTGTATATGTACAAACTGAAATTAACTTGGAGAGTGATGTTCATGCCTAGGGGGATACTCAGAGTTGGCTTAGACAGGTGTGTGCCGCTCAAGCCTCGAAACCCCTACCCATTATTAGGGGTCATTTTTCTCAAAGAAAAGACCCATTTCCAGAATTTTCGGGTCTTTTGGGGGTGTTTGCATGACAAACGCCCGAAAATTTCCAATTTTTTTCGCGAAACGGACCCATCTTTAATGGAATTTTTGTTAGAAGTGGGACCCATGTTTATGGATTTCTTGTGTGACAAAGTCACCCATATGTGAATACCCCCCCCCCCTCCGGGTGTTAATGTCGTTAATGTAATGTAATGAGAGGAAATTTTAGGAGTTTTGTATCAACCACGTAGCGATTCAATATGTTGTGAAAGAGAGATAGCTGTTTGTAAATGTTTAACCCTATTTCATGGGGGCCCCATTTCATTTATGAACTATTTTTATTATCAGTTCTTCAATGCTCCGCGGACCGCACCAGAAAAGCTCGCGGGCCGCGGGTTGGCCACCCGTGACCTATATTGTCTCCTCTGAGAGAGAAATGTGTGCTGTAGAACCTGTCTAGAGAGCCCACCTGTCCATAGTGACCACTTATACTGCTTCCCTTGAGTGGCCTTTATAGACAGGTTTGACAGTGTCTAATTTATTTCAGATTACTCTCTGAAAGTGGTTCCTTACCTCCATAATGGTCTGCTCTGTCATTGAAAGCATTGTGGGCCTGGAGAAAAAACCGAGAATTGAAATAATGTGAAGATGAAAACAAAGTGATGTTACTTTATACATATGAGTAAGTGATGCTAAATTCTGCAGATGAAAATGAATATGTTACAAAATATGGTTCTCTTTAATCCGTATTGGATAGAATTCTTCGAAAAATATTCTTGAAAAAACTGTTGACCGTAAAACAAACCTTGTATCATACATTACTGGTTGCTCCTTTCCAATTTGTAATTCATCCTTACAAAGTTTCTTTATATTTAGTTTGCCAGCACATCATTTTCATACGCCATCCCTCAATTACATTTTTTTTTTAAATTACCTATAATACATTTATTCCTATAACAAGTTAACAGTAACGACATGATTGCAATATGAAGCCAACCAAAATATTAAATTCTTACCGCAAGCAACTGAACTTTTGGAAACTCCTGATCAATCTTGAACACAGACAAGACAAAAAACATACAACTAGTTAATGAATGTTCATTTCAGTACAACCAATTAATGTTGTATTATCATAATTATTTCAATACTGTAATTCCAAAATCCATGACTTTATTGCATTGAACAAAAATCTTACTTTCTTTCTGGAAATTATTACTAAAGATTTGTTTGAATATCATTATTTTGTCAAAATATTTTTTGTCACAAAAATTGAGCATGATATCTGAAAATAGGATCAAATGATTTCATTATTGTATTCAGTTACAGTAACAAATTGAATTAATCTATGATTAATTGCCCACATGGGCTATGTAGTATTTGTTTTTAAAAATTCATCAATTATCTTACCTGGATTTCTTGCTGAGTTTTGAGAGCAAAGTCCAGCCACGGATGAGATGGAACATGACCTTTGACACAGCGTTTAAATAGTGTACACTGAAATGACAATTGTAAAAAGTCAGTTGATATAAGTTACGATACAACATTACTAAGGGTTAAAAAAAATTAATATGAACATATGATCTAATAGACCTGGAGGAGTGTTTCACAAAGACTAAGATCGACTTTAAGTTAGACTTAACTATGGCAGGCTGTTCATGTCAGTTTGCTCTTACCATTTACTGGCATTGGTCTCTTAAGGGATTAACAAATCATGGTCTCAAATCTACATTTTTTGATAATTCATTATTGAAGGAAAAAACATTATCTAGAGATCATAATGGAGAGAGCAACCAGTGGCATAGTTAAGTCCAACTAAAAGTTGATCTTAGTCTTTGTAAAACACCCCCCAAGTTTACCAATGTATTTGAAAGTGTACATGCTTCTCTCCCGAACCTCTAGTTAACAACTATTTGATAATGGCATCTCTATGGATAGAATTTACTTTCCATTCATTAGTTGTTGCTACGTTGGGCAAACATCTGGCAAGCTTTCAGTCATCAAGAGAAACTTTTGTTAAAGTATCAGAGCAACATTTGGTAACTTCAAGTAATTTCTATTTATGGTACAGTAAATGGAAATCAGGCATACAATGTATGACTATTACCCAGCTATTTCACACACTCACAAAAATAATATTCATTTTTCAAGATCTCTATGGAATCACAAAAGTATTTCTCATGAATTATTTATACGGATGGTACTTTATAATGATGACAAAATAATTGTTCCCCATAAATCATAATCCCAAAGAATGAAATGGAAGACAATCGAGTCAATGTTATCCTACCTCTGTACATCCTGCTTTTGAACTCAGTTTATCACAATGATGAGTCCCTTTCTTTGGAATAACAGCTGGAAAAAAAGAGATGATAAGTAACTCACAATTTTTTATAAATATTCAAGTTACAGCTGTAGGTAAAGATTGCATTGTACAGAAAACATACATGTTTACATTGTCCTTTAAGATAATGAAAATATAAAAAAATATTCATAATAATTCCTGACACTGCTTGCAATCTTTAGTTCATCTTTGTGATAGACTACATAACCCTTTGAAGATTACTAGAATAGAAAGTTACAAAGCCTATAAAATCTATAGCCCATACAAATTGTTGACATGTGTTGAATTGGATTTAACTCAATTTAATGTATGTGTATCACAATAATTTATCTAACTTGTGGTACACAGTTTTGTTTACAATTGTTTCAAGTATTCAAGAGATAAGCAATGGATGGAATAATTATCTCACAAAATGATTATGAAAAGTAAACATTATTAGAAATCAATTAAAAAACAGCTTACGCTCTAAAAGGCATACCTGAAATTTAAAAAGGTATCAAATGTTGGTTGAATATGTCGCTGTCATTGATATCAAAGCATTCACCTGGGCGCGCCCCCTTGCATAAAATCAACTAATTTTGCCATCAATGGTAACAGGGCTCAATAGACAATCAAAATCAAGATTTTTATGGTAGTTACTATTGATGGCAAAGTTACCATCAATGGTAAGTTTTGTGCAATGGGTCCTGAACAAAAGAATTGCATGCTATTACCTGCTTTCGTCATTGATGAAGTGATATACTTGGTTGTTAATATGGATTTTGCCTCAAAGTACATCTCATGATATCCATGACTGTCAGATTCTACTACGACCTGTAATTTGACCAGATTGTCTTGTTCTTCTATCCGTGCCTTTGTGATGTGCCTTAGCTGGTATGCTACCTGTAATGCAGAAATAATATAAGAATTCCAAACAGCAAGCTATAATCAATAGTTATTTTTTTTAAAGCAGGATCAAGATGTAAAACAGTGAATTAAAACTGATCTTGTTATCCAGAATAAATATGTTTGAAATACATGTAAATAAAAATCTCATAAATCTCTTAATTGCTCTCTCTTGTAGTGTAATTTAGTTCCAGAGGATAATCAGAAATAAATGACAACAAATTTGTGCTCATAATGACTCTAATAGCAGTTTTCTTTCTAGCCCTCCACTATCGATAGTATCATTTTCATAATTTGTCACGAGGTGGAAACTAGTCCATTTCAGCTAATGACTGTGAAATATTGTTTTTAATAAAGGCCATTTTTAACTGAAACTGAAAATGAATTTAATTGAATTTGAAATGTGTGATGAGAAACTTACTTGAGACTGGTTATTGTACTCCTTTACTGTAAGCTCTGCACACTTTGCTACCATTAACAACGCATCATTTGTGAAATTCTGGAGAGGTCCAGGGAATTGCTTGTAGTACTTCACATAAGCTTCTTGATCTTCCATGGAGTACAATTCCTAATAGAAAAATATTAAAGATGGATGAGAAAAGTTAGTATGTAATAAAAGCAGAGAGAATCTCTACACTGAAACATGTATACTTTTCCTAATAGAAATATTAAAGAGGGTTGAGGAAAATTAGTATGTACAGTAGTAAAAGCAGAGAGAGTTTCTACTCTGAAACATGTATACTTCAGTTGTTGTCAGTATTTCTTTTTGCCATGACAACAATTATTTACAAAGGAGATATCACAACTTGAAGATAGCACACATATACTACGATCATAATATTTACCTAAAGTGACACAAAAAATATGAAAAAAGGCCTTTAAAAAACAGCAAGATTTTATATTAAAATGGGGTAGAAGCTAACAAGATACTGAGAATTCATTTTTTAAATTCCATTTAATTTAAAATCATTAAAGGAGTTCAAATTATATTCATCACTGAAATAGAACAATTAGAAAGGATTAAATAGAAAATTGGAAATTCCCAGCAGCCTGCGACATATTTCCAAGAAATCTGATAATGTGTGATTACCTGAATGGTAGCTGAACTTTTTGATGCATGGTTTAACAATAGTAATGTGCCAAGTAACAAGTAGCAAATATGATGCAAGTCAAGATGACATCTGAAAGTTGATGTTTTTCCCATTTTTAGATATCAGTGCAGCTCCTCATTTTATATCTGAAAAATACAAACAATATTTAAAGAATGAGCAATCCGTGAAACCAAAGTTTGAAACAACTAGTATGATGACTTTAACGTAATTCTGCATAATGAAAATACAAGACAAACAAAGAATTAATTTACACAATCTAGGGGAAGCATCTAACATCAAAATGGACCCTCAGGTCTTGAAATTCATGTGTTGTTTTTTTTTTGTACCACTGTATAGATTGTTAAATAAATGACCTCAATACTGCATTGTTTCTGTCTACATGATCAATTCAATATCTCTACATGATAAATTCAATATTTCTACAGGATAAAAACAATATTTACGGTTCCGTCCATTTTACCCCATCATTATGAATCAGTAATACAATTATATGTTGTTTGTTTGAAGGCTAGCTGTGTGATAGCTCTCATTTTAACTGTCATGACTGATACTGATAGTATCAATATCACAAGTTGTCTCAGATGAGAGCACTAGTTGGAACTTCCTGAAACTACATGTATTCAGTGTCACACTGTGAAAGTGAAAGTGTAATTAAAGTGAAAGTGTAATTAAAGTTAAGGTGTAATTCAAATTAAAGTGTAATTCACGTGAAAGTGTAATAAAAATTAAAGTGTAATTAAAGTGAAAGTGTAATTAAAGTTAAAGTGTAATTACAGAATTAAATGAATATTTAAAAGTAACTGAGTTTTGAAAAAGTATAACTGAGATGAATTAAGGATTTAGCGCCCAGACTGATTAGACAGTTGCCAGGTATCGCTTTCCATTATCTTGTTGATTCGTTTAATGAGATCTGGGACAGTTCCATCCTGCCCGGACAATCGTTATATGCCTTTCTATTTCTAGTTTTAAAAGATGGAAGAGATCCATCAAACCCTCCATCATACAGACCTATCTCACTGTCTCCAGTAATCTGTAAGCTTTAAATATGGAGAGGATGGTTGAAAACCATTTGACATATATTGAAAAATATATTATTACCCCATTACAATTGGGTTTCCGAAAGGACAGGAGCACAATTAATGGACCAAATCATTATATTAGAGGCCGATATTCATAAGGCCTTATTAAATAAAGAGTAGGCCTGAGTCATCACGGGTTTTGCCGAACCCGGGTTTGACTTGAAAATTTCGGGCGGGGACCGGGTACCCGAAATTTTCACCACTGCACCGACACTAGAAATCGTGTGCATGCAACGGCGGGAGTTAGACTAAGTTGCTGTTCTAATAATGCGGCGGAAAAGACAGTTACTGCTTTCAAAACAATAAAATAATCAATTGAATTAAATTAAGATGCTTTAAAAAATAAATGGATATCATTTCAGTTGACGGTAGGTGTTTTTATCGCTCAAAATTGAGGCTGCAAGAAAGGAATTACGCTTCATGCGTGGTACCTAGTACGTTCAGAAACGGAAGCTCGGATGGCGGTGTAGGTAGCTTGCCGTTTATACACGCATTTTTAGAACGAACGGAAGGCACTTCGACGTTATTTCAAGGGCTTTAAATTATTTTCCTTCATCAAATTATCAAGGGTCGTAAACCATTATTTTGTGGACATATTTTGACAATTAAATTAATGCCTTTAGTATTACGATTTAATTGCAATAGTCTGATCAGTCTTGTGTGTGGCACTTTCTTGCTCCGTCTTCAGTGGGTCATAGATCTATTTCCACTTCCGTTTCTGAACGCACTCAATCGGTACCTCGAAGCGCGATTCCTTTCTTGCAGCCTCAATTTCAGAGCGATAAAAACACCTACCGTCAACTGAAACAATATCCATTTATTTCTAAAGCATATTTATTTGATTATATTGAAATATAAGTTTGTGAATTGCATATTTTTAGTTTTATATTTCAAAATATCAGTGTGAATTAAATTTAATTCTGAAAAACCCGAAACCCGAAAACCCAAAACCAGGTTTCAGCTCGACGGTCGGGGCCCGGGCGGGGACCTGTTTCGACTCAGGCCTAATAAAGAGTATGCAATCGTAGTCTTCCTAGACTTACAGAACTATGATGCGATATGGAGAAATGGAATTATATACCAGTAAAATGTACTAAGCTAAACAGGTTTGAGAAACATTTTTAAATGGGTTGAAGTGTTTTTCAACATCAAGTACACATTTGAAGAAACTTGATTCTAAACAATACCAAGCGTATCACTGATGGATTACCCACGACATCCTTAGCAGCACATCAGCTCGAGTGCTGGGAGCCCCCCTCAGAGTTACAAATTTTATTTACAAACAAGAAAGAATAATCATCCAACAAAGAATATATTACACAATTCTTGGCAATATGAATGCAATAAATTGAAACAATGAATCAAGCCAGCTCTTTAAAAACAACAAACCTAGAAAAACAGGTGGATTGTACTCCTCCTATTCCTCCTTTGTATTTTGTGAAACCATATCTTTCAGTATACATGATCAGGTGAAAGAGAAAGAGTCGCTTCCAATACAGCAGTTAAATTGTGCATTAGAAAACATTTCAATAAAATGGAACAACTATTTGAAAATACATATGATGGGTCCAAAATTAATGATGGCCTAACGGGTGGCCCTGCACGCCTGCAGGCTATTATTACAAATGACAAATCCAGAGTAGGCCTATAAATTTATAGAAATATCTGAGAAATCGACACAATTAAGCGCTTTGTTAATATAGACAGTGCAGGGTCTGAATCTAGAGTTTGAGTGGATACCTGAGCATTTTGAACTACAGGGAAAGGAAAGAGCGAACGATCTCTGTTGGTCGTAGACAAAGTTTTTTTTGCTATGAGCAGATGATGAGTCAGCTCTGCACTCTGAAGCCTCGCCCTCTGCTCTGCTCTGCTCTGCTCTGCTCGGCCGCTCGGGTACTAACTCAGCTCAGCTCAGCCTTGGCCTAGCACCGGGATCGACCGGGCGCTAGCCGAGACTGCACTGGAGCCTCAGCTCAACCTGTTCCGCAAGTGACTCGACACGATAAAATAGAAAGAAACTATATAAAACTCACGTTTCGTTCAGCTAAACACCTCTCCTTCTTTTCACAGTCAAGAGCAGCTCAATTCTATAACATAAGTCGATCGTACATTTATTAAAATGCCTATCTTTTGTTAGTCGGTACTTTTTGTAAACTGTCTGTAGCTGTTTAGTGCAGCGCAGTGTTGTGATTGTCGTTGATCCGATGGTCACCTGATAAATAGTCACATGACTACTTGAGAGTGGATGAATGACTGTACTGTACAAACAACTTCATCAAGCGATGTTCAACCAGTCCCTGACCTGGCCTGGTTCAACTTCAACAAAGCTCAAAGGAACAGAAAAGTACATAATAATTGTGTATAATCGAAGGTACGTACAGGGGAGTTCTCAAATCAAGACTTTTCATTCAATATACTCCAAAATAAGAATTAAAAAATCGATAGGACTACCTACTGCCTGAGGCTGGTGTGAAAATGACACAGAATTCTATGCAGTTAGTAAAAGTTAAAACATAAATGATGTGTGCATATATTTGTTCCATACTAATTAATACACATATCGCTCCTGCATTTGCTAAAACCAGCAAGTCGAGTCCGGCCAGACCAGTTCCATACATAAAGAGTCTTTAGGGAATTTAATCACCTAAATAAAAGAAATAGAAATAGATTTCTTTCCTACCTTGTCTCGTAGAAACACCTGTTGAGTACAGATACTTGGAACATATATTATATCACAAGTAGTAGTTCAAATATTGCACAGCACCCGTAGAAAGAATATGTAAGACCATGTACAAAGTAATGACGCTTCTTTGCGAATTAAGTAAAGAAGAAGAAACTTATAATCTCTATAAAGTAATAAGGCCTCAGAACCGAGTAGAGAAACAAGCCGAAGAAATAGGACAAGAATTAAGATGAAGCTGAATTAGCTTTGCTGTAGATAGACTCTCTAGAATACGTGTGCTCTATATGAACAGCTCAGGAGAAGTGATGAAAATAGGTGTGGCAAATAAAGCAAGCAAGTGTAATGTCCCTGTACAGTATAAGCTATACCAGTACATTAGGTGGTTGCACATCCCAACCCATAGGGTATGGAATGTGCTTGCCAGAGTAAGTATTTGTGGCACTCTAGTAATGCAACAGGTGTCACTAAAGAAATGAGTGACAATGGAATAAAAGGCTAGACTTCAAGCCACACAATAAAGACAAGACAATAATATTTACAAATGCAAAGTTCTCCAAAGGTCAAGTCACTACAGTAGCTCCCCTCTAGATTTGTTGTCGAATGAAAAGTAGCAACAAATCGATGAGGAAATATAGACCTACATGCATGTTGACTTGAAAATACGAAAA
The DNA here is from genome assembly GCF_000002235.5 of Strongylocentrotus purpuratus. Taxonomy (NCBI): domain Eukaryota; kingdom Metazoa; phylum Echinodermata; class Echinoidea; order Camarodonta; family Strongylocentrotidae; genus Strongylocentrotus; species Strongylocentrotus purpuratus. The sequence continues at coordinate 41,094,162 of NW_022145612.1, read as the reverse complement.
TATGGTAATACTGTTGAAACACAGTAAGTTTAATATGCTTCACCCGACTTCGAAAAAATCCACGAACCTCACTGGCCATCTAACTTGACGACCAGACCTGGTCTTTCGAATCTCAGGAGTGTTCTGCTTCAGTGCAGGATCCAGTGCTAACGGTGCAGGATCCAGTGCTAACGGAGCAGGATCCAGTGCTAACGGAGCAGGATCCAGTGCTAACGGAGCAGGATCCAGTGCTAAGTCTGCGGAGTTGGATTGCCGAGGGACCTGGATAGGTGGATCTTGACCCTTCTTAGATTGAGCAGGGAGATCTTGCTCCATGAAAGCTGGCTTAAGTCTCTCAACACTGACAGTTTCACGTTTACCATTGTAATCAATAGTAAAAAACTTGTCAGAGCGTTGAAGGACTCGAAAAGGCCTCCTGTAAGGAGGTTGAAGGGGCCCCTTGACTGCATCAACCCTCAAAAAGACGTGGGATGAGGAATGCAACTCTGGGTGTACCTGTGTAGGGGTAGCTCGTTGTTTGCGAGTAGGGGTGGGATGTAATTCACGCATCAGTCTCTTCAGTCTGTGGGCGTAATTAGCTGGATCGCCAGCAGAGTCAGTCTGTGAAGGAGACACAAATTGGGCCGGTAGCATGACCGTAGTACCAAAAACGAGTTCTGCTGCGGAACATCCCAGATCAGACTTGATAGCTGTACGTATACCCAGCAATACCAAGGGAAGGACCTCAGTCCAACGGACTGTGTTATGCGCCTTGAGAGAGGCTTTGAGTTGCCTGTGAAAACGCTCAACAAGCCCATTGGCTGCTGGATGGTATGCTGTTGTGCGAATGCGTTTAGTGCCAAGAAGATTAGTGAGAGCAAGGAAAAGTGCTGACTCAAATTGTCTACCCCTGTCTGTAGTAAGAGTAGTTGGAGCACCAAACACCGCTACCCATCTGGCCACAAAAGTACGTGCTACAGTATCCGCAGTGATATCTGGGATAGGTATAGCTTCTGGCCACCTGGTGTAACGATCCACACAAGTAAGAAGGTACGTGGTACCCTCTGAAGTAGGAAGTGGGCCTACAAGATCGATGTGCACATGAGAGAAACGCGCATCAGGTGAGGTAAAAGTGCCAAGTGGAACTTTTGTGTGTTTATGCACCTTGCATCTCTGGCATTCAAGACATGTTCTGGCCCATTTCCTGATATCATGATTAATACCAGGCCAAACGAAACGTTCCGTGATGAGCTTTTGAGTGGCCCTGATCCCAGGATGGGATAGTCCGTGGAGGGCGTCAAAAATAGCTCGTCTGTGTTTGACTGGAACAAGGGGTCTAGCAACACCTGTCGAAACATCACAAAGCATGGTAGTAAGAGAACCAGGAAGCGATATAGACTTGAGCTGAAGCGAGGAGTCCTGTACCTCACTATCATCCTCTTGATCTTTCGCAATGGCTGCAAAATCTATGACCGAGGATGAATCAACTCTGTCGATACACAGACGGGAGAGAGCGTCTGCTGCTGTGTTCTCCCTTCCTGCTATGTGGTGTATCTCAGATGTGTATTGGGATATGAAATCAAGCTGGCGGATTTCACGAGGTGAGTGTCGGTCAGGCTGTGAATTCAAAGCATGGGTGAGAGGTTTGTGATCCGTGTAGATGGTAAATGTGCGACCTTCAAGTAGATGTCGAAAGTGCTTTACACCGAGGTAGGCTGCTAACAGTTCCCGACCGAAAGTGCTGTACTTAGTCTCGGCAGGCTGTAGTCTCTTAGAAAAGAAAGCCAACGGTTGCCAAATACCATCTACCAGCTGTTGGATAGTTCCCCCAACTCCCACATCAGATGCATCAACCAACAGGCATAGAGGAACATCAATTCTAGGATGAACTAAAACTGCAGCGTTAGCTAACTGATCTTTAGCCTGATTGAAAGCAGAAAGTTCTTGTTCACCTAGGGTGATTGGTTGGTTCTTCTTCAATCTATTTTTCAACAGATCCGTGAGAGGCTGGAGTACTTCTGCACACCGCGGAATGAACCGTCTGTAGAAATTGATCAGCCCGAGGAACTCTCGTAGTTTGGTAAGTGATGTAGGTATCGGAAAATCACGGATGATCTTCACCTTGTCACTAAGTGGCTGTATTCCTTCCGAGTCAACTTTATGCCCTAGAAAGGACAGTAAAGGTACTCCGAACTGACACTTAGCGGGGTTGAGAATGATTCCATACTCTTGCAGGCGGTCAAAGAGTAAACGGAGATGTGTCTCATGTTCGTCTTTGGTAGTACTAGCTACAAGAATATCGTCTAGATAAACATAGACGAAAGGAAGACCGCGAGTGACATCATCCATCAATCTTTGGAATGACTGAGCTGCATTGCGAAGACCAAACGGCATCCTAACAAACACGAATAATCCAAAAGGGGTGGTTATAGCTGTCTTGTGGATATCGCTAGGCTCGACTGGGATCTGATGATATGCCCTGATGAGATCAATCTTGGAAAAGATTGTCTTGCCACTAAGTGACGCAGAGAAATCTTGCAAATGAGGAATAGGGTATCTATCAGGAATAGTACGAGCATTAAGCATGCGATAATCTCCACAAGGTCGCCAGTCCCCTGGTGTCTTCTTCGGAACCATGTGCAAGGGACTTGACCAGTTGCTATCAGATTGTCTGATAATGCCGAGTTCAAGCATGTGTTCAAACTCTGCCTTGGCAATCTGCTGCCGATCTGGAGCAAGCCGACGAGGGCGAGCTGAAGCAGGTGGGCCTCGAGTTTGGATATGGTGGGTGGTTGTATGCTTGACTTCTGAGTGCTTGTACACTGGCCGGGTGATGTCAGGATACTCACGAAGAAGGGAGTGGAAACGCTCCGAAGTATCTTGCTTGACATACACCGGGCTAATGATGCCTGTGTATGTACCGACTCCCTGTACTGTAAGAGTGGTGGTGGTGTCTATCAGCCGTCGATGTTTGATGTCGACTAATAGTCCATAGTTATCAAGGAAATCGGCTCCCAAGATAGGTGTAGGTATGTCCGTGACAACAAAAATCCAACGAAAAACTCGCCGCAACCCAAGATCAAGAGTGAAAGATCTCTGGCCAAAAGTTTTAATGGGTGACTTGTTAACAGCTTGAAGTTGGATATTTGTTGCACTTACCATTGCCGATTTTCCTAACATGGAATGAGGGAAAATACTAACTTCGGCCCCAGTATCAACAAGAAAACGCGTGCCTGATTGTTTATCATGAACAAAGAAAAGGCGACTGGGTTGAATGGTGCCAAGTGAATTAGTCGCCGCTATTCCTTGGCGGGCCCGTTTCCCTGGACATATCCAGGGCGGCTTTGTCCTGCTGAGTATGAACAAGGACTTATGCACTTCTGGGCTCGTTTGCCATGCTTCCAGTGGTACCAACATTCAGCCCCAGCATGTTGTTGATGCCGACTCGGGCTACGGGAAGCTGATTGGCGAGGGCCGGAATTCTTCGGGCCTCGCTGTCGACTGCGACTTCTGCGGTCCTCCTGTATAGAACAAGTCAAGGCTTGCACCTGAGCAGCCAGTTGAGCAGCCTGGGTAGAAAGTCGATGTACTTCACCAGAGTCATTGGGAGTAGCGCAAGCGTAAGTCTGCGGTGGCACTTCTTTAGGTAAGACATGAGAAATAGTAGGCGGACCAGCAACTTCAACAATTTTGTCGGCTAATGCCGCTAGCGCAACCAAGCTGACATCATCGCTTGTGGAAGCGAGAATCAACTGTACATTGGTTGGCAGGCGTTGCAAAAATAATTGCTTAAGTATACTAGTTTCCAAAGTATTAGAGCCTAATAATTGTTGCATTCTCCTAAGGAGTTGGGAGGGCGACCTATCGCCTAACTCTTCACTCGTCAGCAATTTGTTCAGACGCTTTTGCTCAGAGACAGAAGTTCGCTTAACCAGTGCTGCTTTTAGTATCTTGTACGGCTCTGTTTGGGGAGGGGCAATTAAAATATCGCGCACCTCTAGAGCTACCTCTGGTTGTAATGAGGCGACAACATAAGCAAACTTTGTAGACTCAACTGAGACACCTCTAGTTTGAAACTGAGCCTCAACCTGAGCAAACCAAATATCAGGATCATGTGCCCAAAATGGTGGAAGCTTTAAACTAACATATGAGACTTGAGGGGATGACTCAGAAGCCTCACTAGGTAATACATTGCTATCAGTATCAGGCATGATAATGACGATGACAAGGTAGATTAGATCAACAGAAGAAAAAAAAAATCTGGATCACGTCGGGGTCACCAGTTTAGGGAATTTAATCACCTAAATAAAAGAAATAGAAATAGATTTCTTTCCTACCTTGTCTCGTAGAAACACCTGTTGAGTACAGATACTTGGAACATATATTATATCACAAGTAGTAGTTCAAATATTGCACAGCACCCGTAGAAAGAATATGTAAGACCATGTACAAAGTAATGACGCTTCTTTGCGAATTAAGTAAAGAAGAAGAAACTTATAATCTCTATAAAGTAATAAGGCCTCAGAACCGAGTAGAGAAACAAGCCGAAGAAATAGGACAAGAATTAAGATGAAGCTGAATTAGCTTTGCTGTAGATAGACTCTCTAGAATACGTGTGCTCTATATGAACAGCTCAGGAGAAGTGATGAAAATAGGTGTGGCAAATAAAGCAAGCAAGTGTAATGTCCCTGTACAGTATAAGCTATACCAGTACATTAGGTGGTTGCACATCCCAACCCATAGGGTATGGAATGTGCTTGCCAGAGTAAGTATTTGTGGCACTCTAGTAATGCAACAGGTGTCACTAAAGAAATGAGTGACAATGGAATAAAAGGCTAGACTTCAAGCCACACAATAAAGACAAGACAATAATATTTACAAATGCAAAGTTCTCCAAAGGTCAAGTCACTACAAGTCTATGTATGTGCGTAGATGTATATTTTGTGTACTTGATCGATTGATAAGATTTACGTCTAATTTACGAACAGATGAGATGCCATCCAAAGGCAAAAGCTGCAGGGTGTACATTAAACCGGGGTCAGCTGTTCGCTGTCGGACTCCGAGCCAGTTTTGTGGTGAAGACGGAGAGCTATACAGCCTACTGCATGTATATTTTCTTCATGAGCATTTGTTTTTTCTACATATTTTTGTATACTTTTTAGGAGGCCCAAGCATTACATCATTGATTTGGCTGGGTATAAAAGTCTCTGCCTGATGAACTATATAGTCAACGCTACCTCTGCTAATTAGCAGGAGGTACAGACTACAGAGCATCCAGCTTCACCAACAGAGGAGCACTGATTTTTAGCCGCCCAAAGCTAGTACTCTGTAGAAATTTGTTTTTGAAGAAGACGTACTGTACATTCCGTACTGACCGTACACCACACCAGACCTGCCAAATAAATAGTACAGCAATACACATAATAGTAGACTGATATTTATGAGAAGAGAAGGAGATCTTCTGTCATGAGTTACTTGCTACCAAAGTTAAAAACAAAGAAAGATGTAGATGATGCCATCAAGCAAACAGAAGACAAAGTACTCGTGCTTCGGTTTGGACGCTCAGATGATCTCGTGTGCATGCAACTGGATGAAATTGTAAGAATCTCAGACATTTTCTCAATTTTATGAGTCTCTCTTTGAATGGGTTTGAGAATATTAATCCATTGGTTAATGTAAAATTGACAAAACTATTGAATCAACAAAATAGTATTGCATGATATCCATTTGTAAAGCAAGAAGGATATTTGTAGAAATTATCATCTAGGTCTAAGGTCACAGGGTATCCCAATTTGATTGACTTTGAAATTAATTTGTCTTCCTTGATCTCCCCTAAAACTTAAGAAACCATCTTTTTATGATAAAGAAATAATGAAGCAACCAAGCCACAAATACATTTAAAAGGTTTGTTGATGTTAAGAAAAATTCTATATCTAAAAAGAAAAAACTCTATCTGATCTCATTGCCTTGATGATATGGATGATGTGCAATTTATGATATGTGCTCTTTTTCCATTTCTTGTCAGTTGTCAAAGACAAGCGAAGACTTGGGAAAGATGGCGGACATATACTGCATTGATGCAGACAGTATACCAGTCTACACACAATACTTTGATATCACTCTCATTCCAGCTACGTTGTTCTTCTTTAATGGACAACACATGAAGGTGGATTATGGGTAAGGGATTACATATCTGTATGATAATATATTACTATTTTTAAGTCCTCTATATAATTATATTTGATTCATGCTTTAAAATTGCTGATGTAAGTTAATTAAGTATCATGCAAAGTTGAAAGCATATACCGGTATGCTTTTATGTTTCATTCTTTTTTCTTTCTTGGTGTCTAAACGTCAAATTGTTGAACTTTATTGGTAAGTTACAGTAATTTTTGTATGCTGCAAACCAAGTGTCAGACTTTTGTCAGTTGTATTCTTACTACATGTACAATCCTGTTAAAACAAAGTTATAGGAAAGTAGTAGTAGTGGTATTAGGAGACTTTATTGGATAACCAGTTTTCAACTACAAATTGTACCCTAGACTTGTATTATGAAAAAGAAAATGTTTATGTAGACAATTACTGCATTTCTGAAGTGCTTTAAATTGTCTGTACATGTAGTTTTATATTCTGTGTGTGCAAATTATCATCATTAATGTTGCATGGCATGTTTAATTCTTTTCACACGTATCCAGAACTCCTGATCATACCAAGTTCATTGGCAGCTTTAAGACGAAACAGGACTTCATCAATCTGGTGGAAGTCATATGCCGTGGTGCTATGAGAGGCAAGCTCATGGTGACGAGCCCCATCGATTCCAGAAATGTGCACCAGTATGAACTGCTGTATCAGGATATATGAGGAACATGCAGCAAGACTATGAGGATCGGTCCCTGTAATGTGCACAAGTAGGAGTTGCTACACTGGGAGACACCAAGAGGACCAGCTTATGATGGGTAGCCATAGTGATTCCATGAATGTACCCTACTGCACCAGGCAGTGATATAATAACAGGGGGCACAGGGGCCCACATGCTCTCATTGAAATGAAAAGAATAGGAGGAAAAGAAGGAAAGAGATACATGGAGGAAATGGGAGAAGGATAAGAAAAAAGTTAAGACCAAAAGATAAGACCACCTCCCACATCCTTTTCCTAATCCAAGGCCATATAAATTAGCATATCATTTTCCGAGTGAGACTGGTGCACAATCAGTAACTGGACTCGCACTATGTCACTGGTACCATGATACATGAGGACCAGTTTAAAGGCATCGTTTAACAATGTTAAATCTGACATGCACAGCCCTACGTGCTATCAGTGTCTGTGATATGGTGTAATATTGAAGTTCTAAAAAAAATGCGCTTCAAAATGATCAAGAAGTGCCTCAAAAAGTAAAAATCTGTAAGTGACCGGTTTTACCATACTCGTTTTCCCCAATAGACAGTAGTGTTTTGAAAACCGTTAGGAAAACGCAAAATTTGGTTTCAATTTCCAATCATAAATATCTTGATAATCAGACAGGAGCTCGGCTTGTAAAAGTCTTGGGGTTCCTGAATGACCTAAAGGTTTATAATTATCAGCTCAGGATTTTGTTTCAGAATCTGAGACAAAGTTACTGGATCCCTTTAAGGTTATCAGTTAGAGCTGCTAGATATAATAGTGTCTTGGTCAAATGGGTCTAGTGGATATGTCTGAAGACTAAATAACAGGGCTCGTAGGTTAATCCTAGTCTAGGTAGAAAGTAGTTCCTGGAATGCTTCGCCAAAGTCTTAATGATATGTACTTAGGAGTACTTTGTAGGTATCAGAGCTGCCTGGGTCAATATAAATGTTTCAGTTTGTGACATTTGATAATTGAGAGTAACATTATAAACTGTCTCCCTTAATAGGCCTACTTTGCATATTTGCATATTTGTTGTCTTTGTGAAATAAAAATAAGAAAGGTCATGTAATACATTTGCATGGACACACATAGTACTCGATTTATTTTAATTCTTGATCGAGAGGAAATCTAAGCATAAGAAATGCATGTTATTTATGTAGAAGGGCAAAGGAGATGAAGAAGAGGAGAGAGAGAGAGAGAGAGAAAGAGGCAGAGAGACAGACATATAGAGCGAGAGAGAAAGAGAGGGAACAGACAGACAAAGAGAGAGAGAGACAGAGAGAGAGACAGACAGACAGGGGAGAGAGAGAGAGAGAGAAGGGCAGCAAAAGGATGAATATACCATGGGAAATAACCCAAAGTGAAAAGTCATTGGAATACACGTTTTAAGATGAAAGGAGAGTCTGTAATGTGAAATAGTTGAAGAAGAAGAAGAGACCTTTTAAGGGAGATTCAAAGAAATGAAACGGTGTATATAAATCAAAAACACACAATTTGTAAAATAATCACCAGAAACAACACAACAAATGTAAATGTGTTCAGTTTTTATTAATTATCGACACATCAGCAGATCCATTTAATAACCATTCAATTAAAATGGAATAATGTCATAACAAAAGCACAACCTACAGCTTGTAAAGTACCTAACACTGTATCACCATCAAATCATCATCATACCATAGCATTACAGTTTCTGGCCATCACTTAAATCTAGGCCAATAATTCTCATACATACATGTTGTCAGTGAACCAGATAGACAGATTAGGCCTAAAAAAAAGATGTTGTATTGCCCTTTGCGACCGACCCCCAAATCTTGAAATCTAGGGTCAGCTTGAATTTCATTATTTTTTAAAACCGTTTTTGGGGAGAAAAAAATGTATCAAGCATTCAAAACTGAGAAATATCAGCCCAAAGAGGAAGTACAAAAAAAAAAGATTTCCAACCCACCGACCAATGTTTTGGTACCTAAAGGGCAGTACAACATATTTCTTTTTTTAAGCCTTAAGCCTCGACACATCAGGAAAAAGATGATGGCATAATTATAAACCTTGCACATTTCAAGATAAAAACACAGGTGTCAAAAAAAAGAGGGCCAACACTGAATATAAAATGGACTGGTCTGAATGAGAACTCCAAAATGAATAAAGGTGTGAAAAAGCAGTGAAATTGAACCTTGAGAGATCAGGGGGTGTTTCACAAAGACTAAGATCGAATTTAAGTTAGATTTAACTATGACAGGCCATTCATGCCACTGGTTGCTCTCACTATTGGTCTCTCAATTATGATTTTTAGATAAAATTTTTACCTTCAATATTGAACAAACAAAAGATGTATTAAAGTTCTGTAGATTTGTGACCACGATTTATACGTCCGTTCAGAGACCAATGCCAGTAAATGGTAAGAGCAAACAGTGGCATGAACGGCCTGCCATAGTTAAGTCCAGCTTAAAGTCGTTCTTAATCTTTGTGAAACACCCCCCTGGTTAACTAAATGGAATCTTCTTGTTTCCAGGAAGTGGAGGGCACAACTGCTTAACCTGGCTTAATTGGTATCCTGAGAAATGTCATTAAATATGTTTCAACAGTAAAATACTAATTTAAACAATAACGATCCATAATAATAAAGAAAATGTTTCTTCCACATTGGAGTACACTTCAAGAAGATTCCCTCTGTAGAATTCACCCATTCCATAGAGCAGACCCACAAATTCTAATGATGAAAGCATAAACTGCTAGTCCCCAGCTGTAATTGTTACGATACTAAAAAATACTAAACTTAAAGGTACTATGTCCCATTTGCAGGCCAAAAAAATGAAAAGGTTAAATTACTACGGCATTTGAAAGATAATACTAATTTAGAACTTCCCTTAAAAAGATGGGGCTCGAAAATGTCTTCAAAATGTCTTCAAATACCGACTATTAGTTGTCAAATCGACTTAGGAGCTATAAAGCCAATAAGTAATAGTCTTGATTTTCAGACCATTGTACCAAATGGTCATATGTTTTATGTTGCGCAAAGATTCAATCAGTTTAATTTTGGCCATCACAAGAAGTGGGTTATTGATGTAGACAAAATAAATGCTCATGTACCCTTTACAGCTCGTTTTATGTATGTTATTATCAAAGAAGAAAAAAAGCCAGTCAGTCACTCAATAGTGTCTGACAGTGAAGTCCAGCAAGTAATCCTGCAAAGTTCTACAGAATTTGAGGTTGGCTGCAAAAGGGACATAGTACCTTTAAACCAAATCAGAAGTGTGAAAATTAAACCTGTTTTTCAGATAATATTAATAAATATCTGGTGTGTGAGAACTGTCTCTGCCAGACTTTGAGTGAGAGTAATCAATATTTTCCTTGCATGAGACACCTAATGACATTCACACAGGTGTGGGAGCGTACACAGGTATACGTGTACGAACTATTATCAACACCAGCTGGTTAGGAACGGTTCACTCAAAGATCTACACTCGTACGTATAATCTGTCGTAGCCAATACGTACACATGAACATACACAATGAGTACAAAGTATCTAGAGATGAACTGAGAGGCTACAGATCTATCAGAAGAGTTCAAACTATTCAAGCAAAGAATGGAGCTTGTGTTAGCAGACCAAGATGTAACTGATAACAAGAAAAAGGCTATCAAAATCAAAATCGATGTAGGCAATGAAGTTTGGGCCGAATCAATGCGTCAGGGCTATCAGAGGCCGACCAAGGCAAACCGCAAGAACTGTGGAAACTGCTAGAAACACAGTTGAAGGTTAACACCAATTTTCTAATACATCGCTTAGAGCTGATGCGATACTGGCAGAAAAAAATGAGAGTATCAATGAATTTTTTTACTAGCTGTTGAGGTAAGGCAAACACTTGCGATTGGCGAGGAAACCGAACTCGATGAGTGGATCATGGAAATAGTGATCACTCCAACACCACTTGAAGAATTTCAGAAATCCTTATTGGATCAACTAAAGGGGTACAAAATAGAGGCAATCTTAAATACAGGGCAAGATACTTTCAGGCCAATTAAGGCAATCTTGAAATGAATCGTAGAAAACAAGGAAAATTTACGATGATATTCCAAGGGGATGAATCATAATTCAAATGAATGGCAAATTTTTAGGGAACCATCTGCATCACACCAACTGTAGCAGCATGGAAACAAAAAGGATTAGAAGTCTGAAGTTGACGACTATCGGGCCAAAAATGAATTATTCAGGTTTTGGTTTCACACAAAAAGGTATGAATAATGGTTATTGGTCAGGTGATACACTATCCGCCTTAGAAACATTGTTGTTTATGATGAGTCTGTAGTGGACAAACAATCGTTTTTATTATGAATTTCGAAACTTGTATAATAATTATACCATGCCATAATTCACTATTGCTCTCTAGTATTTCATAAATGATTACTTTCCTTTAAAACTGTCTTAATTCATTATAATATGCATTAAACATTTAATTGTACTAAATGAGCAATTATGACAATATCGGTAAACAAGTTTAACCAATCAGCAAAGGCCCTTTTTGGCATTTCCTCAGATTTGAGGAGTTGTAAGAAGCAACTAGAAATGACAAGGTCTTGGTTGAAGTTGAGAAGTTCATAGAGAAAGGTTGGTCTGGAAACCACAGGATCATATCTGAAGAATTTAAGCTATGCTTTATGCTTCGGGAAGAGTTATCAGTAGTAAAAAGCATTGTAATGAGAGGAAATAGGATTGTGTTTCCTACAGTACTAAGAAGGTGCCACTGGTATTGTATGTATCCGCAGATCATCAGATAAGGAGATTTGGGGGGGACAATGGGATTGATAAATGGGTATCAGACGTCCAGAGTTTATTGGCAGACCGGGCCCACCAAACACCCAGGGAGAAGTTGCAAACAGTTATCAAATATACACAAGGGGCAGCCCGAATGGAACTTGTCAGCCGGGAGGATATTGAAACGGCAGAGGACACATTCCAAGTCCTGAGGGGTGTTTTGGGGGATGTAGGGAGTCAGGCGTCCCAAAAGCGAAACTTCTTTGTTTGACATTAGAGAATGCCAATAGTACTTTGGACTCTGTGGTGATCAGTCTGCAAGTTGAAGGCAAGACTACAGACGAGAAGGTTAATCTAACAAGAGTCTATTCCAAGTCAAGGATAAATGTCAGTCCTGAACATTTGGCCAAGAGGGAAGATATCAGGAAGTACCAGCATCTATCTGATCTGAACATTCCAACCATAGATGATGTCCAAGTTGATATGCATATAGGGCAGGATGCTTCGCAAACACTAATCCCTCTGGAAGTGAGAAAGGGAAACCCAGGGGAAGTATATGCAGTTTGCACCATGTTGGGATGGACTTTGAATGGCCAGCTTGATGCAGGTAGTTTCCAGGGCCAGGTCTCCACGAACTTCGTCTCTGAGAACTCAACACTAGATGAATAGGTAAAGCAGTTTTGGGCTATAGAGTCAACTGGTTCCCTTCTGTCTGACCTGAATGGACAAGAAAGTTCTCAAACTGTGGGATGAGAACGCAAGGATGAAAGAAGGTCATTATGAGCTACCAATTCCATTCAGGGAAATACCACCACCTTTGGAGGATAGTTGATGGATGGCACAGCAGAGACTTTCATCGCTGAGAAAGAGGTTGCTCAAGGACAGGAACCTACATATGCGGTATCAGGAAGGTATAGCAGACCTAGTACACAAGGGGTATGCTAAGACAGTGACTGATCAGTCTTCAGACAAGATGTGTTGGTACATTCCTCATCATCCTGTCCATAATCCAAAGAAACCAGATAAACTAAGGATAGTGTTCGACTGTGCAGCGAGATACAAAAGGATCTCTCTTAACGATGTGGTCTTACAGGGGCCGGACTTGACAAACAACCTGCAGGGAGTCTTCAACCGATGCACGCAGTTTTCACTGCACGATGCGAGCTGTGTAATTCTTAATTCAACATTTCACACGAAGGTGCGAATGAAAGACATGCACGCTTGCAAAGGAAAAAGCATGTCAGCTTGACTTCTTCTTTTATCATAATCCTTTCTTCTCTCTGAAGGAAATTTTGAAAAATTATTGTGGAAAAGAAAAGAAATAATTGGAAAATTTATATGCAAGCTGGTCAAGGAAATTGTAAAAACTTTTGTGATTTTTGTATAATGTGAAACTATAAATTTGCAAATATATTTTAGATGAAAATTTATTTGTAACCTTATAGGCCTATGTGTAGATTATTTGTAATTTGTAATTATATGTACAATTTTCTTTATGAGAGATGAGAATAAAAACCTATGAAAAAGAAGGTAAAGATGTAAATAATGATACCATAATTGCCCCTTGAGTAAAGTTGAACAAAGAATTAAATCCAAATGTTCCTGCATGGATAGGAAGTGTAAATGCTAATGTTAATCCTCCTACTGCTAAAAGGGCAGGACCACATGATTCTGATGTATTTCAAACTGCAGATCTTTCACTGGTGTCAGAAGTGGGATAGGCGCTTTAGAAGTTTATTGAACGAACTGAGAAACACCACTACGAGCAAGGATCAGATCAGAAGTTAAAGTGGAATCCTCAGTTGGAAGTTTTGCAGACTTTGTATAGTGAAGAGACAGCCTTGGCCTGCAGGAAACAGACAGCAGTTTCGGACAGTATTAACGAATTGACATAACCTATGTGCAATTTCTGTTTAAATTTTCATTTAAAGCTTCATGTTAATCTTGTTTGCTATATTGAATTGTGCCCATATTTTTGTATCAGTGCCTTCCTTGCATCATGAATACCACTTCAGGACAAGCCCTTGATGCGAACATGATAACACAGCTCTTCTGGCGATCAAAGGGACTGTAAGGAATTTTGCAGAGCCACCTCTCCAAGTTTAAGGGGCTTCCTGAAAGTGTGGGTGATCTTTCACTTCCAGAATGGTTTGAGGAATTTGAGCAACTCACAGCTCAATTCAATCTGTCTAGTACAGAGAAGGCCAGATTAGTCCTTGATCATTTAGCAGGTGCAGCACGGGAGGAGGTAATGTGCCTACAGGATGACAAACGGCATGATTTTGTTAAGTTATTAGTGCCCTCAAACTTTGTTTTGTTTCTTCAAATAAACTATAACTTTCCATCAACTCAAGCGTCTCAGTGTGAATATGTTGACCTTTCTTTCACTTTCAATTAATGGCCTACATCATATGCCCATGATTATTTCTACTAAAGTTTCTAATGCCGCTTCACATACATATATTAAATAGAACAAGTTGTTCTTTGTTGAGTTCCATAAATCCAGCCTGACAAAGACTATTATTGTGGATGTTAGTTTGTGTACATCTCATTACATGATCGCAACGGTGCAAGGACTTTGCTAGACCATGGAGCCCGGATTTGGATTTTATGGACATTTTTTAAACTTCTACCTGCCAGGCCTAGGTTGAGACTTTGACTCCCTGTGCTATATTTGGCTATATGTTCGTGTGTATGCTGTATGGACAAGCAAAAGAGACTCAATTATGATAGAAGGAATATTTTGCTTGACAATTGTCTTATTGATGTTCTTGAGATGCTGTATTATGAATGCCATATTTGTCATAATGCAGTATTATTGATTACACACAGGATAGGGTGTGAAAATTAGATGTAACCCTACTTCAATTTGTATATTAGGATAAGGCTAATATTACTAGTTGAACTCCTTTATTGATGTGACGTAGGCTTATTGGTTGTTTAAACAAGTCACATACAGAAACAAACGCCATAGGCGAGATGACAGGCATCAACCCACCCTGCATGGATTGGACATCAAAAGATTTGCCCAGTGAATTCAAGAATTGTCAATATTATATTATATATGATATTTTCAGGATCGCTGAGCAGAAAATCTGATCAAGAGAAATGCACCTACATCCTGTTGTGGCTGGGCAAAGAGGGAATCCGGATACACAAATCCTGGGAAAAGGATTCAAGACCCGAGCTGGGCTCTTCGAAGCCTTCTTCAAACATTTTGAACCAAAGATAAATTTCTGTCGTGCAAGATTCCAGCTAAAGAAGTTCACACAGAAACCAACTGAAGCGATAGATGATCTCATGGCCAGGTGCAGAATCCAAACACGGAAATGCAAGTTTGCAGAAGTTGAACTTGAGGGTCGCCTCATCGAGCAGATCATTACTAGCACCTCCAGCAAGAAAGTACCGGTACAACAAACATTATTGGCCAAAGACAAAAAGCTGACATTGATCACAGCGTTGGACATTCCCAGAACTCAACTGAAGGCAACTGAAGCTGATATGAGATTACTTCATGGCCAAGCAGTGAATGTGGATATGACCAAGCAACATATTCATGGGAAGAAACGTAGAACAAGTTGTTCTTTGTTGAGTTCCATAAATCCAGCCTGACGAAGACTATTCCTGTGGATGTTAGTTTGTGTGCATCACATTACACCGTGAAGACCAGCAAGGTGTAAATTACCAAATGTACGACGATGGCAACGAAAGACAGCGAGTCATCCAAGACTCACTCCACCCAAAGGTCAGAGAGCAAGTGTCCATGCTGCTCTGGACCACACTTCTTGGGGTCCTGTAAGGAGTTCCAGGCGGAGCCGCGCGATGAAAGGTTTGAAGGTGATGATGCAGGCAAAGACGTGCGACAACTGCTTTCAGCCATCTGATGGCATCTGATCTACATGACAAACTCCAGGACTTTCTGAAAGAAATGTTACTGCACTTTGTCAAGCCAACAACCCTTGTGTCTTCAATGTCTATAGCATCATGCAACTATAAAGATGACAGTAACCAGAAGGAAGATGAGGAGCTTATTGTTGGTCCCAATGTCACTGCCTTACTTGCTTCACACAAGTTTTCTTCATCTCAAACTACTGAGTTCTTTTCATCAGTGAGGAAGTTTTTCACAGCTGTTTGTGACTATATTTTGAAGAAGTTCCCAATCAACAATGAGGTAATCAGACATGCAAGTGTTGCAGACCCAAGGAAGAGGCTTGAGTCCAAATTTGAGTCAGTGTCCTTCTTCATGGACAGGTTTCACTTGCTGGAAGACAAAAGAGATTCCATCCAACATGAGTTTGTTCACTATCAACTAGATGATCTCTCTGGTGTAAGCATTTCCCCTGAGCGAAGAGCTGATGACATGTGGGTGGAGATCTCAAATTTGAAGGACAAATCAACTTCAGAGCAGAAGTATGTGTACCTGCCGAAGATCATGCCAGCTATCCTCTCCATTCCTCACAGCAATGCTGAGGATGAACGTATTTTCAGTCTGGTGAGGAAGAATTCAACAGAGTTTCGACCTAGCCTTGCTACCAAGACACTCTCAGACTTGTGGATAGAAAGGCTTTTTTCATGGAAAAATCAACGTCAAATTCGCGCGGTGGTATAACCACTACAGGTGGTGCCACCACATCGGCAACCGCTTCCCAGGGTAAGCCAGCGACACAGTCCGCTACCACTATGGGGGAGTTGAGCGATAAACCTGCAAAGCCAAAGGCTAACACTGTTAGCAAATCTGTCAAATAGAAATCGTATGAATAAATTTGAGGACATGATGTCCCAAGTCCTACAAGCTCTACCACCACGGCTGGAAAATTGTCGACAAACTGAAACTGACGTTAGAGCTGGTGATCACCATGGGCGAGGAACTTCACCTACATCTCAACCACGTGTTGATGTCACACCTGTGGATCCCACCGGGATTTATGGTTAACCAGACCTCCCAGATTATTGTGATTCAGACCAAGAGTTAGAGTCGGGTCAGATTGATGGTAGAGAAGTTTTAACGGACTGTGATTTCCACGCCTATCGCAGCAAAGTTTGCCCTCTCTACCGATATCGGTGAACTTGTCGACGATGGAATAGCAGAGTCGACAAATACCTTTTATGTGCCTTTATACCATCTGATAATCCGAGCTATTTCGGTTTAAAATGTAAAGGAATATATGATGAATATATTGCATTACTAATTTTTTATGCAGTTATTATTTTGTGTAATGCTTTTTATAATGTTCATTATGATTTGTTTTTATGTCAAAGATTTGTTAAAAAAATCGTGCAATTCAGCCTTTGGGCTGCAATGTGATTTTTGAATAAATAAACAATTATATATTAGCCACCAGCTAGAACAGAAAGTACCGTAGACACAGCTGCAAGATACCCTCTGCCAAGTAATTGCAGATTTCTTGATGCACCAAAAGTCAACCCAGCGATCTGGGATAATCTGCCAACTCACACCAAGACCAAAGAACTCAGACAATATCCCGTTGGTTGAAAAATGTTATGGGTTCAGCGGGCATAGACACAGCCAAGAACAAAGCCCACTCTACTAGAGCTGCATCAACATCAGCGGCAAAGAACAGTGACCTACCAGTAGCAGCTATTCTAAATCAGGCGGGCTGAAAAGACATTCAGTAAATTCTACAACAAACCGATGGATGGTGGAAGGACCTTTTCTCAAGCCGTCCTAAGCCAGTAACAGGACAAGATTGTTCTGCTGCTTCTTAAGATATATGGCATGCTTTATTGATATAACTGTCTCCTCTATTTGTGGAGCAGTTCTATGTTTATGTCTAACCCAGTTGGGTGTCTCTAATTTGTTACGGGCAGCTCTGTTGCATTCCTAGAAGACGATTGTCGTGCTTCAAAATCTCATACGATATAACGTAGTAAAATATGAAAATTAAATGAGAACTTACCATTTGAAGTTTCATTTGAAGTTTAATAAGTATTTTATTAGTAATAGGAGGATGATATTACGTCCCTCCTCACCCTCCCAAATTTCTATCCACAGTCGCCTTCTATGCTACTAAGATTGACGCATGCGCAGTAACGGGCTCTCTCCTGCACGTAATATCATCCTCCTATTACTAATAAAATACTAATTACACTTCAAACAGTAAGTTCTCATTTAATTTTCATATTCTACATTCACTGAGTTTTTCCATTTATATCAAGTTGAATTTTCATAAGATAGGGTCTTTAAGTATTTGAAAATTGACTTGTCCCAATCTGTTTCTTGAAAATTTTAAATTTTGACATTTTAAAGCTTACAGTATTCAACAAAGGACCTCATTAAACCTATCTACCTTCATTGTTGAGTAACAAAAAACAACAAAAAACATCCAATTTACAAGGGGTATGAATAATTTAGTTTTTAACTGTAATTTTCCATAATCCATGTATCATTTTCTTGGAATCTTGTAACCTGGAATATTCACTCTTGCTCACCTAAGAACCAAGGTCGATACTTAAGACGAGTGAGCAAATGCCATACTCTTCAGTTCAGGCTCAGGCAAGAAATCTATAGTGTTAAAGGCATACAGTCAGCAGTCTCCATGGGTACTGCATCAAGATTCGCTTTATACCCCCACAATACGTCAAATTAATGTTTACCGAATTACCGGTACATAAGTATTGCACACAGCTGTCCCACTGTCCCACAAGAAACTTACTGGTCTTGCCTTCTAGACTAGGAGAACATTTGTGTGAGGGAGATTTCCTTACGGGTCCTTAAATGTCGAAGGGTCTGTGCTTTACACAGACCTGTTGGTGGAAGTGAAGTTCACTCTTGGAGATAGATTACACCTATTAACAGGTAAAAACCAAAATGGTCTCAAAGTCCCTATAAGAACCCGCGATGACATGTCTTTAATCAGCATCTCTGCTCTAATCTTGCACGATCAGAAGCCATTCCAGACCTCATCAGGATTTCCGGACGTTCCTGATTAGCCTTCCAGTGCGGGAACAGCAGGCCATCTCTGGACGTTGTTACATAACACCATGAGAACCTTGCAGCATGAGCTTTGATCATTCAGACTCGCTGTCTCAGTCACTGATTTCATCCTCATCACTGAAATATGCATTCTTCTTCACCTTGGGTCTTTTGACCATTGGCTGCGAGCTGCTCGAAGCAAGGTCATAACTACCAGAGGCTACTATGTGCCGATACTCTTCCTCCTCAGTCTTTTCCCTCTGAAAGACAGATAAGCACAAACAGTAAAATCATGGATTAAAAATGCAATTTGTACAAAATAAGTTGGAACTTGACTAAAGCTTGACGTCACATTTCATGTCTCATTTAACAATCTAAGACTCTAAAATTAATGAAACTTTAATTTAAACAAATCACAACTTTATCATTTCATGTCATTCTTTTTCCAAGCTTACTCTCTCTTACTTTTCTCTTCTCATCCAAAGTAACTAGTACTCAAGTTTTCAGTTTCCTTTCATAAATACATTCTTTGTTTAATATACATTCAACATTTAGTCATTTCAATTTAAAAATGGTGACCTACACACATGTATTGTAGCTGGTTTATCAATAATTTTGATTTTGAGAATCTTCTGATCCATCCCCTTTGCATACTGAACGTGCAAGAATCTTGATTAAGATGATTAATCAACTTCCATAACTCACCTGACTGCTAATTGCAGCATGTAAGCTCTCTAATTTGGGATCTTCACCCTCTTGTTCATCGTCACTAAATTGAAGGAAACATGCAAAAACAATTATAGAAACAACACTATATATATATACAACATGAAAGTACCCTGTTTAATGTCTGTGAAAATTCTCAACTCTCCAGGTAGTAGATAAGTAAAGTTGAATACTATAGATGGGTCAACTGGAGTTACTATGTATTAGCTTGCAATGTTTCTTGAAGTTCCTGCACCCTGTCACGGATCAACGACCATCTGCCGCTAAAGGTCAGTCAGTCTGTTGAAGCGTCCCGGAGTGGACGTGAAACATCGCAAGCTAAAACATAGTAAGTCCATTTCACTTGTATATAATATTTAGCATTATTTACCAAGTTTAATGTAAATAAATGAACAGAATCCTAAATGCATACCAGATTATATTCAACCTAGTATATGAGGAACCTTTTTACTTCTATTTTTTAATGATCAATGTTTTGTTTCAAAGCTTTATACGTTTATGAAAGTATGACTTTTTATTTGTAATGATTATGTACTTTTACAACCTATGAAATATTTTCTTGTTTTAATTAATTTCGCTATTATATGACCATTTCTGCACTGTAAACTTCATGCAATTAGATCTTGAACAACTACTTTCAATTTGTTAATATTAAACCAACTGGAATTAAATTGAATTGAATGAAGAATATTACTTCATGCCACAATAAAATGTCTTAATTCTATATTCTGAAACTTGAAATATAACATTTATCACAAAGTGGCAATCAGTTCCATCTATCGATCTTTCCAGTTAGGCATGTAGTTGACCTGAAAAGACCCTTATATATCAAAAAGGCAAAAATATGAGAATATGATGCATTTATTTCTAATGCATAGTGTCACACTCCCACAAGAAATACATAACAGGTTGGAACACTTCTCGTTCAATTATTTAAAAATCAAAGCCATTAAATATTCAACACTACTGACATTTTTTGGGGAAAAGAAACATTGTGTAAAGTTACCTATCCTCATAATCTCCTTCATCGTCATCATCATAGTACTTTCTCTTCAGATTTGAAGATTCCTCTTGATCCTTTTTCTTCTTCTTCTCTTTCTTAGGAGGCGGTTCTCTATCTCCTAGTGTATTCTTTGGGCAACTATAGCTGAGATGACCAAACTCCTAAAACATCAAGCAAATAAAAACTTAGATGATTACATTCTTTATTAAGATTACAGCCAAGTGTCTAAAAATGTCTTCCTCAGAAACATTTCATTTCCATAATATTGTATTTATCATCAATATACTTGGTTTAAAAAAAATGATCAGAATGTTATCAAGAAAATAAAATGAGACAAGTTATCTTCTTTGAAAGTATTGTAAGCAAATGTCTTACTAGAAAATCTTTTTTATTCAATGAATACTTATTTTTCGATAAATTTATCATTACCTTTGGTTCAAGAAAACTGTAAAAAATTTGGAAGTTAAAGCGCTGTTACGCAGTCACATCCAGCATGGCATATTTGTCACTATTAGGTCTTTATAAGAACTGTTGTTTGAAAAATATGATTTATAATTCACTCTCAGATCTCACCAATCACACAAACGTCTCACAATTAATGCTAGAAGTCTTACCCCACACTCGTAGCATCTTGATTTATCTGGATAGTTTCTTCTGCGAATGAAATCTGCAGCTCTGCCATTATCATCTGCAATAGACACCTTCCATTTACGACCAAACAACTGCAAAGAAAACAAATAAAATGGTTGACTGTATTATTTTCAAATGTGAGTGCATACATAAACAATAAAGTCTTGAATATAGCTTTTTATTTTCCTGCTCAAAAACATAATTTGTGGATTGGTCATTGTCTTTCAGACATATATAAACATATATATATATTGTTCGTCATTCTATCAACTAAATTATGAATTTCCTGATCTCGATTTGGTTTCTTATTAAGGGAATATCTCATATTTTCTAGAATCTGTTATCATTCACTACGAAAATCTTCATTTAAAAACTTTATCATGCATTAGGACTTAGATATTCATATTTTCCATGGTCAAAATGCTGGAAAAGAAAAATAGAGCAGTGCCAGGAGCATCACAACGTGACAGACATGTGCACTATATAAGAAGCCACCATTATATTATCATTATTAATATTATATATATTCACATATGTTTACACAAACAATACCAAAATTTGTCCATCTTTAGCTGAAAACTTTAAGCTACTCTTACGAATCATCATTAACCTTTCATCATTAAAAAAACATTTTCTTCATCATCTCATCATTGATTAACTTCATGATCTTATCTCTGATTTTCTTTTAGAGAAGAGATCTAATTTTCCAGCATTTGCAATAATTTGTATATTATTTTCTATTTGGAACCATATTTTCACACTTTTCTCTCTTTTTTTCTTCACCAAATGGCTAAAATACAGGGAGTAATTATTCCTTTTTCATTTCCTCTTACCTCTCTCCCATTCAGAGACTTGATGGACTTGTATGCAGAATCTCTCTCTACAAAGAGAACGAATGCAAGTCCTTTGCTTTTCCTGGTCTCTTTATCTTTTACTATAGTAACTCTGTAAAAACAAATGCAACATTTGAGATTCAATTGACGTAGACAGTAAACTTCTCCTTATACATGAATCACAGAGAAGTGAAGAATAGAGAGAGACACAGCAGCTCATTTTTTCTAGATTTCATGGAAAGAAATTTCAAATTAGAGCTCATTAAATACTCATTGTTTCAAGAAAGAGAAATTAAATAGTAAAATCAAAAGTGAAATTATACACAAGTAGGAAACGAATGAGTTGAAAGAGGCATTTAAAAAATTACAGTACACTCTACTTCTTTCTAACCTAATTTTTTTTCTTCTTTCTTATAGATATGATAACATCAGTAAGCAGATTTCATATTTCTACAATTTATGTATGCACCTATTTATTAAAGAGCAAAGCATTGTCTAAGAACCGGGTTAAACAAAATCATCAGAACCATTTGTATCCAATTTTCTATTCTTTCCTACTCTGTGTGAATATTTACTGTTCTTTCATAATTGTATAATGCATTTTTATTTCATACTTTACCTGGCAACCTGTCCAAATCTCCCAAAGATCTGGAATATGAAAAGACACAGATGAAATTACAGGTTTTCTTTTTATCAAAGTGTATTAACAATATAAAGTTTTAGTTTAGACCTGAAACTGTAGAGGGCAATGTTATCAGCTGTTCAAATGCAGAGTTGATATTCCCAATAAACAACAAGAAAGTTATGAATTTTTAAAGCAGCAATCAATCAAATTCAAATTTGCAACTCAGTACTCTGTGATGTATCCTGCGAGCTCCCTTCACATTTTGCCCTGTACTAAAAATCTTCAAAAATTAATATTTTCAATCATACACTGAATTTTTTTAACCCTAAAATGGCTTAATTATAAAAGCCATGTATGAAACACACATCTAATCCATCATCAATAAGTCTACAAAGAAAATGAGTTTTTGAAATTTTCTGTACAGAGCAAATTGGAGAGGAGTTTGCAAGATTTGTGGCGCTTGTTCAGAAACCTATCCAAAATTTGATCTGTAACTCCGACGTGTAGATACCCTACAAAAACATACCCAAAATGAAGTAAATGTCCAAGCTGTTTGGCGTGAAACCTGAGAAAAAGTGTATACTAATATCATTGTTTTTCTGAAAAATACTCCAAAAATAACAAGAAAAATGTCACAAAACAGGAAATAAACATAACAAATTTTAACTCATGATCTTTTTTTGGACATTTAATTAATATTTACTTTATTTTGGGTATGTTTTAATAGGGTATCTCCACGCCAGAGTTACGGGTCAAATTTTGGATAGGTTTCTGAACAAGCGCCAGATATGTCTGTGTTACCAATTTGTGTTTCATCGAAGATAACTTAAAAAATTCATATTTCTCAGTGACGATTCTTGCACATTTGTCGCAGAAACACACAAATACACACACACGCACAACCTAGATCCACACCAGCAACACTAGTATAGTGATCAATCAATGGTAATGCTTTATCTACAGTATTACTTAGTAATATTTTGTTTAGATCTCTGGAGTCTACAGACAGACAGGGGATGAAATGAATGGGACTGCAGTAAGTAGATCTAGCAGATTCATGGAGAAAAGACATAGATCCAGAGGTCTAATTTACTTACTTGTTGGAGATCATTGTTGGTAAGAGTGAATGGTAAATTTGAGACGTAAACGGTGCTTTTACTAGGAGCTAAGCCACCACTCATCTTGAGAGATTTTAGGACTTTTGAGGAAATATATTCGTGTTGTCGCTCTAGAATTTTGTTTTGTTAGTCTCGGCTCAAGTAATATATTTTCAGTGCACAGAAAACGGTGATGGCGATGGTGATGGAATGTAAAATAATAAAATGGACTATGATAAAAGAGGGATACAAATGGACAGACGACAAGATACGCTGCAAACATGATAGTACAATGTTATGTTCAAAATAAAGCTACGAAAACAGACAAACAATAAGCTATAGGTCTACAAAACAACTCCCCCCCCCCCCCAAAAAAAAAAAAAAAAAAAAAAAATTATCATCATGCATAGTCATAACAATAATTATAATAAATAAATAATAAATACAAATAATTGAAACAATAAAAACAAACATTTAAAAAAACCTACAGGATGTGTGTCGATCGTCACACGTGCAAGTTCGGTGAAATTAATGATCATATTGATTATAAAGGATATCACAATGTCAGAAAATAAACCTCCGATATATGCAGATGCAGATGATACTGTTTTAGTAGCAGAATCCGAAAAAGATCTTAATTTCGATTGTGGTATATATCAACAAAAAAGTATGAAGAAAGGCTTGGATTAAAAAGAATAAGAAAACCGAGTGTATATATGGTAATAATTAATATTTTGTTGATTTAAAGAGTCAGATATCATCCCATGCAATCTCAAAAATAAAAGGGAAACAATAAAGCAAACCCATACTTGTATATGTTTTTGTAATAACTTAGGTACAGTATAGCATCAGATGGGGAAAGTATTCATGACTTTTGCAGTATCCTTTCCAGACTCCCTGTGAGGTCAGAAATTATATGCCAAATGTTTTTTATATGTTTTATATGACTGTTCAAAATTATTGTTAGTACTGAATCCACAAATAGTCTGTTAACATAATATTATAATAGTGGTTGAGGTGGTGCAATTGAGTAACGGAAGTTTTTCTTTACATATACCTAGTGAAATATCCAGGATTCTGTGGCAGGGGTGCCTTAGCCCCCCCCCCCCCCCCCCCCCAAAAAAAAAAGAGGAAAAAACAAATTAGCACCTCATTTTAGGTTCCTGTTAGTGGCAACAATTATGGTTGGGGTATTTTAGAATGCAATTTCTTGTGCTGTATGGAGTATGTCTTCTCAAGGTATATGCTCGATTGTTTTTTTTTTAAGGGCATATCGTTCGGTGGGGTGACAAAACTTTGTATCTCAAAAATCATGAATTTTCAGGAGAGCGAAAAAACTTTCCTGTCTCAAAAAATTTAGTGCTGTGACACCGTCCTTTCTTTTTAAAATGGAATATTTATACAATTTTTAATGTCATTGTTGAAATACAGTAAAATAATTGTTTTTATATTTGAAAGTGAGTTACGAGGTTTTTGCGTTTATCTACATTGAGATACAAATTTTTAGTTTTTATTCAAATTGAGATACAGGTTCTTACTTTCAACTCTGAATGAGTTACGAGGATTTGAATACACTAACTTTGGTACTGTTAGGCCATGTGTGAGTTACGAGGAAAGGGAATTACGTATCTTATATTACGAGGTTTTGTCAGTGCAGCTTCAAAGGGGGTTAAAGTTACAAGGTTTAGTTTAAGGGCGTTTGTGTGGAATTTGTGAAAAAACCGAGAAGGAGGCGTTCCATGGATTTATGAGGTGGTGTCATATAGGCCATTAGGTACAAAATTATGCAAAAAAATTAAAATCTCAAAAAATTGAGATACAAGGTTTTGTCACCCCACCGACGATATGCCCCCTCATCTATGCCTTCTGGATCCAGAAACATAAACTAACACAGAAAACAAAAAGACATTTATTGCGTGCAGATGACCATACATTTATTTCATTCTGAAGCAAATAAACTGCAATACACCTAGGGCCTTCAAAACATGTTAAATGACAGCCATGGCAATGCAAATTCTACAACTTGCTTGGAATTACAAATGTAGATACGGCTACCAAGTTTAAGGTTTCATATATCAGGCAGTACTATGGCATATATCTATTCATTGCTAATTAACATACACATCTCTATTTGTTGTCCCCCATTTATATTAACTGCACAACGAAGGCCAGGTAAGATCCATAGATATTGTATATTTATTTATTTATACCACTACTCCTAACCTACAGAAACACTGTGACAAATTCAAGAATTGTAGAGGAATCAAAAGAAATGATGAATCTCTGAGTGGTCTCCAAATTCTTGAATATTTGAAATTGCGTCTTTTGAATTGAACCCGACATGGAATGAACATGGAAGTGCCTTTGTGTCATATCAACGCTTATCAACAAAGACAACCTTACTTGTAGATGTATGGACCATTACGCAAACAAATAATGTAATTTGTGTATATTTTTAAAACTATTTTGCACTTTGCCAACCATCACCACTTCCCTCACCCTACTAACATGACACTGAATTAGGAACAATAAATTTTACATACATGATTGACTATAGCTACTACAAAATAAAGAAAACCTCTTTGTAACCACAATGGCTTGTATTGCAATCAGAGATAAGAATATATTAAGTAAGAATGTGTAACAAGATAAAATCTGTTTATGATAAAACATGACATAAATGCTGACTTTACAGCATATGAGCTTTCATTCATATCAACAAACATACTTAAGTAGGCTTGAATGCACTAAGGTTTTTCAGTATGGATTGTTCCAGTTCAAACACACTTCTCATATCAAATAAAGGCAAGTTTTATGGATGATAAATAAAAAATGTAAACATTGAAAAGATCAGAATAATCAACTACACAAATATTTCATGGAAAATAAAACAATAATCTTTCTTGTATACAAAAAAATATTGCAACTAAAGAAGCACATGGCTTGTGAGCAAATGAGCATCACTAGGTGTTCCAGCGCAGATTTGGTATGAAACTCATTAGTACTATACTTTTCCCCACCAGGTGATACATTATTAAATAAGACTTTTTCTTTTCTAGAATGCCACATCAGCCATTATATTGCAAACATACATGCTACTTAATTCATTATACAATGTATTCACACCTTATTTATTCCAGTGCATTGTGATATCTGCAGATTCCCAAGCTTTCAAAACTCTTTGAATGTTGCTCATGAAAAATGTACACTTTATTTCTGTAATCAGTTAATATTTCATAAAAAGGGCAAGAAAAAAAGAAGATTGTCAGCTCTATTGCAACTACTAAGAATTCCTCACATTACAAGTTTATGGATAAAAGAAGTTCAACCACGTATCCTTTGGCTCAAAGATAAGTTTGAGTTCTTATACAGAAGAAAATAAACATGGGGGCTTTCCCATTTTTTTTCTAATTCCCATGTGATTTAATATCAAAGAAACAATGTCTCATGAAGAGAATTGCTCTAGAAATGAAATGTGCTCATATATTAAATACATTAAATATGATTAGAAATAGTCTCCTTTGGTCCAAATCCAAAATGCCACATGTTTGTATTTGTCCTCCTAGACTCTTATGCCTGTCTGTTTTTTTTTCTCCATCATTTGTGATTTTCAGCAAGATTTGGTTAATTTGTGACAAAGTCCTACCTGCTGTACTAAATCTATTTACTCCGATAATCAGCCATTCAAAATAACTTTTAGTCAGTTTCCTTCACAATGAAAATTGAAGACCAAAAATCAATATCATCTTTAAAGTTGAGAATGAAACATACTTGACATTATTTCAACTCATGTAAATATCAATCTTACTCAACCCCAATATCATAGCTTTGTGGACATTGACGTGACTACAGTCATGAAGAATCAATTACTTTCATTTGAACATGCTTGTGGTGTACGGAACATTGAAAGCGATGTCATATAAATTCTGAAGCAACCAGAATCCTACTTACTTTGTAAATAATTTCTTCAACTTCAATTCGAAACAAAACATATTTTCATTCTTCATCAGCTATCCTTTCCATGCATTCACACACTAAAGTATTTATATTTCAAGCTTTATAGGAAGGACACAGTATGGGTTTTCAGTTGCACATGATTTTGAGAAAACTATCTAGCAAGTAAAGAACAAGATATTCCACATACTCTACTCTAAAAGCACAATCACACTGGACAGATTACAATACATAATTCAACAGGTATGTATATTGTTTTCAGATTTAAATGCCATAAATTTCTAAACTAGTAGTCATTGCGGTTGTATTTAAATCCTGTTTTTTTCTTCAAACAACAATGGCATGAGCTATATGGTAACCTTCTTTGTTATGTACAAGACATGTAGTTTTTAGCCTTCATTATTCATGAACTAAATGTTTTCCTTCAGATAAAGATTAGAGGCCTTGTTTTGTATGCATCTTACCAAGCTTCTCTCGCTAAAATGGATATAGATCAGCTACTTGTATTACAATGGGACTGCCTACTTTATCAGTGAGATTGTTTTTTCACATAAAAGAGTGAAGGATACAGATTCTTTTCCTCAAAATTCTCAAAATCCTGTCGGTAACGCATGTTCCTTCGTACACAACAAATTTATTACATCTCAGAGATGTATGTGCTACAATATTCTGTTCTGTTCCATAACCTTTCAATCTGCTCTCTTTGAAGTTTGCACATATTTTCAAGAGAGTTGATGATTTCAGAGTTGATAATCTAATCTACTAAATGTGATAGATACTCTTCATTCTAAAAGCAGTGATACTAGGTATGTTATGCAACAACAAAAAACAAAAATAGCAATAAGAAATAATTTTGTCTTTTGCTCTAATTCACAGACATGTACATTTATGGAAAGTGCATTTAAAATGCTCGACCTCAAGTTTGATTAGCCTAGCTCTACTTCAGTTGCAATACACACATTATGAACATGAAAGGCATAACTCATTAAGTAGTATACATCATCATCCATTACCTCTGTACAAGTTATCACTGTTAATAGGAAGCATGATTGGTTCACAATTACAGCTGGAATAAGAAGAAGAAGAAAAAATCCTTTGAAGTCTAACTTCAGAATTTACAAATAAAATATGTGGAATGTAAACATTTATCACCACCTCACTACCGGGTAATTTGGAGAAGAAAAACAAAATCATTTTGAGTTACGAATCTACCCCTTACACCACCTGTACATCCAATTATTGAAAAACAAAAATAAACCACCCTATATATTCATATGCTTTAACACAATCTATGTGATACCATTTGATCAATTCAAATTACATTTACAAGATGACTTTAAGTACACATCATATGGTTGCACTTTAAGTAGTGATATGCAACTATACTGGAGTTCAATAGATCATGAGCAGCGATAAAACAGACTTAAAATGATAAAATTGCTTTATACGGCTTCTTCTCGTGCACATACAGCCTCTTAGCTCTCTCACTACAGAACTCACACAGGAGATAGTGGACTATTTATGTGACTTGGAACTAAAGACAGACAGAGAGAGCTTATTGGGAATCTTTGTTGGCTTCTAGATCGTGCTGGACTTTTGAGAAGTCTATCGCTTCTCCGGTAGCTCTCAGGTATATATCTTGGATATCGTCGAGGACTGTCTCAAAGTGTGTGGTCGCATCGTAAGAGCTCGAGATGAAGAGCTGCATGGTGTAATAAAATAAAATTGTGACTAAAATCAGTTTGATAAGAAAACACATTGAATAATCAGGGATGCCAGTTAGTTGATCAGAAGGCCTGAAAATCACCTAGAATGAGCTATTTTGTACACAGGGAGACTTAGATACAATGTCCAAATTGTTGGAATTGATAATTTTCAAAATGAGCAGACCAAAAACCTATAAGATATGGTTCAAGGACATTATGAAGTAAAGTTTATGTGGACTTCAATTCATAATTGTGAATTCCTTATATTTGGTTCCAAAGTACAGCTTAGTAAAGTTAATATCAATTGCATTTCATTTTCTGGCCACATAATTCACTTGTCACAAACGTGTCGCAATCTCGGTGTTATGTTTGACTCACATATGACAATGTCTAACCAAGTTCTTAATATTTGTAGATCTGTAAGGTACCACTTGCGTAATATCGGTTTTATTCGTAAATATTTGTCCAAGTCTGCCACCGAAAAATTAGTTCATGCTCTGATTTCCTCCCGTCTTGATTTTGCCAATGCCCTCCTAATCAATCTACCCCAGAATCTAGTGTCCAAGCTTCAGAAGCTTCAAAACGCTGCAGCTCGTATTGTTTCTCTGACCACCAAGCGTACCCACATTTCCCCAGTTTTGCAGTCGCTACACTGGCTCCCAGTAAAAGATCGCATTGTTTTCAAAATTTTGTTGCTCACCTTTCATTGCGTTCACGGCTCTGCTCCTCAATACCTTATCTCTCTAATCCAAAACTACACTCCTGCAAGACCTCTACGCTCATCCACTTCCAATTTTCTTGTAACCCCCAAAATTACCAAAACGTGGGGGGAAAGATCTTTTGCATACTCTAGTCCTAAATTATGGAATGGCCTTCCTGAAGACATCAAAAAATGTTTATCCTCTGATTCTTTCAAAACTCATCTCAAAACATTTCTTTTCAAGTCTTGATCTTTTTTCCTGTTTACACGCGCCTTGAGCACTCCACAGAGTGGATTTGGCGCGATATAAGTTACATTATTATTATTATTATTATTATAATAAAGAGTATTAATAATGTGTCAACTCCACATGAATAATATGCTCAGGGTGCAAAGCTTAGCTGCGCATGGGCAGTTGATTATGTATTCACAGAGATTGTTCAAAGCATTTCAGTTATTGAAATATCAAGGACATAAAAATCTATCTATGTTAAATTAAAAACATAATAAGACCATGGAGTATCACACCTACATTCCCAGATAGGCTTTTGCTAACATTGCACCCAAATTATGGAAAACTTTACCATTACAAATAAGACGATCATCATCAATTGAAATATTTCAGAAGAAACTTAAGCACCATTTGTTTATGTTGTAGTTTTAATATTACATAATTATTTTGATATTGTTCAGAGCTCCTTGAGCAGTCTTTTAGAATGGATATGTGCGCTTTATAAGTTGATATCTTAGTTTCAGTTAATATTATATATCAAAAATATATCTAACCAATACATGTATGAATTTATTACAAACTGTCACACATTTTGTGGTGATTTTGTCAATATTATCTGTAAATTTTCCTTGGGGGGAGTGTTTACCTGGTTCTCCTTGCCATCATCATTTGGTTCATACATGTCCGAGACAGACACAAACTTCTCGACGATGGGGCCAAGCAGATCTAGACCTGGTTTCAACTCATCTTCGGGTTCGCCTGTCTCAACCGTGGTAGCAACTAGAGCGATGTAGTGTCCCTTGGTAGCAACATGGTGGGCATGGGATACGATCAGGACATAGATATCTGGTAGATAAAGTGTGAGGATGAGGAAAATAAACATGAGGAAAAGAGCAACTTATTATATAGATATTGAAAATTGCCCAGAACCCATCATTTTATTTTACTGTAAAAGAAAAAAAACTTTACCACAGGAAACTATTGCATATTGCAAATGACAGCCGATTTGGGGGAATTAAACCTTTGCAAACTAATTCCACTGTTGAGTGTCAGTTGTGATTCCATTTATTTGTGACATTACAACTTACGACTATGGAAATAAGAGAACTGAGTAGCCAGCGTGTCAAAGTTCCTGTGCTGCTGGGCAGTGATCATCTTCCATCACAGTAAATTGAACTAAGATGAAAGTGCCTGAAGTTGTTCTGGCTCAAAATGGCCTGTCTTCATCAGCTCAAGTTTGCCAAATAACCTGCTATTTTAACTATCCCGCAATCTATCGCAAAATAACCAGTTAATTTGCATATTCATTAGCCCGCAGTTGCAATTAGCAGGATATTTGGTCGAACTCACCAGATTTGCGATTGACCTGGCCCTGAGGGATGATAATCTGGCAAGAAGCCGCATCAGAGGTGTTAGGTACAGAGTGATTCAGCAAGCAGATGGCACGAACAACCTGTCCAACCTTCTTGACTCTGTCAGGGAAGTACTTAGGATCGCCAATCACCATGCTGCACTTGGCGACCTCACCGCCAGATTTGACCCCCGTGACCTTTCCATCCTCCATCGTGATCTCATCGATGGGCTTGTCTAGCATGTAGGTACCTCCGTAGATAGCAGACAGTCTGATAGAAGAAACAAGTCATACCGCAGCAACATAGGTTAGTAAAGAACTGAAGGGGGGGGGATGCAGAAACTGTCTGGGAGTTATTTGAAATGGTTGGTTGATTATGTCATATTTTATAAGAATAATTGAGCATTTTTAGATTTCAGAATCATCAAAATTCAGCAAAAAGCACTGCACAAAGACATAATACAGGTATATAGGATTACATACGTAAGTCAGCAACATTTTATCCAAACCATTTCTTGTCAATTTGGGGTAGGAGGGCATTTCAAGAGCGATTCTTTCCAAGTGAAATTCTATTTCTTCCGCATACAAATGAAAAGAATAACACACCTAACAAATTTATTGTCTATCACCTCCAACATCAAGTCAACCTTTTCTATATAACTGCCATGGAAACCTTGATTTGATTGGCTGTTCAGCCCTGAAACCATGGTAGTTGCCATTGATGGCAAAGTTACCATCAATGGTAAGTTTTAGGCAACAGGACCGAACTGAACATTAATGCAGATAGTTAATGTAGGAACCCAATGAATGAAGACCTACCTAGCAAATCCCTGTGGTAACTCTCCTAGACCATACATTGGATAGAGATACGGTGACTTGCCATAGCGAGCAAGGCTTTCAGAGTACAGTTTGATCCTCCTGATAGTCTTCCCGCACGGTTGTGCTAGATAGCTGCAATAACAAAAAAAGACAATTATATGTACCGTATGTCATCTAAACACTCGAGAGAGAGAGAGAGACAGAGAAACAGAGTACTCAATGGAATTAGCAAAAAATATATGTTATTTGGCAAATTTCTTAAAGATTATAAAATTACAGCCATATATAGTTTTGACCTTGAAAATGAATGAAATATAATTTATGAAATCTTCTCCTTTTTTTGGAGGTACTTCACTCATCGTGCCGTCTCGTGAAATATGCTCCTTAGCGAGTGGGATATACCCTTGTATCCAGCATTTAACAGCATTCCTTACTGAAAATTGTTTTACATGATACCCGATAGACAGACCACCTGTCCATTATAAAGTATATTTCTTGTTTCTCTGGAGTGGTCTTAAAGCCCCTCTGCACTAGTTTGCCCAGGAGGGATTTCCCGCTCTCAATTAACATAAGAAAAAGAGGATCATGGGGGACCAATGGTCACCAATTAGGCATTGTTTGCTGTATAGAGGGCGCAAGTAGCTATAAGAAGTACAGTGGGGCTTTAAGAAGGGAACATTACCTGTCATCTCTGTACAGACCCAGGGCGTGGCCAGTGAAGTCAACGGTAGACTTGGACAATCCAAACTTATCATAGAGTTCCTGTGCAGTGGTCGTCTCAGGGTCTACTTCATCCTTCAGGTCTTCGGGGTTGAATTCAGCGATGTACTTCAGGAATCCTCTGAAGCTGTTCTTCTCACCCAAGCTCAACAAAGCTGCAGGAATGGAATGGATCTAGTCATACACATGCTATTCTTTTTATATCAAAACAACTATCAAAGATACCTTTAAGATAAAAAAATAAAATTTGAATTACCTGTAATAGCATTATAGCAATCACATTTTGCTGCTCCCTTTGCCTCTTGTTTTCATTAAGGTAGCACAGGGAAATGTATCAGCAGCAAACTGTGATCACCATACAGTAAAGAAATTATAAGAAGTATCTTTGAAATAATGACCAACTTAGCAGAGGAGGCAGTTTCTCATGCATAATGCATTTCAAGAGGAAAAAAAAAACCTGTCTGGTACCCATTTCACACAAGAGTTAAGAGAGCACACAGATCATAAGAATGCCTCGGCTTGGGACATATCTCCCAGGCAAGGATTTGAACCCTCAACCTTGCCACCTAGAGTCTAGTGAATGAACCACTATCTACAGTGTTCCATCAAGTATGTAGGTACTAATCAGAACATATTTCAAAGCTGAGAAAAACTAATATCAATTACGAATATCCTGCCCCTGCCCCATTCAACCCCATCCTCCCTCTTCTCTTTCCTTTTCCCTCCCACCCCCTCTCTCTTCCTCCCCCTCCCTCCCTCCCACCCAACCCTCTCTTTACCCCCCCCCCCTCTCTCTCTCTCTCTCTCTCTCTTCTATTCTTCTCTTCTCTTCTCTTCTCTTCTCTTCTCTTCTCTTCTCTTCTCTTCTCTTCTCTTCTCTTCTCTCCTCCCCTCTCACTCTCTCCCCTCTCTTTACCTATCTCTCTCTTTCCTCTCACTTTCTCTTCCATATATTACACACACTCTCAACCCCACTTGTCTTTCATTCTCTTCTAGTTGATATGATAAACTTACAAGATGTCAGTGCTTCTGTTTCTGTAGCAGGGACCTTGTGGACCTTGCCATCCTTGAAGACATAGCTCCCTTCCACCGACTTGAATTCCAGGTAACGAGTCACTCCAGAATTGATCAGTATGTTCACCAGCTTACCTAGAAAATAGGAATGGGATGCCATTAGTAACCACTAGATAATGTAACATGACAACATATAGAAATAATGGCAAATGTGAAAATCTCATAAATTTTAAGGATTTTGTTACATCTTTTCTGTAATTTATCTAAAATGGTCTAATAATAGAAGTAACAACAGTGAACTATTGAACAGCAAGTTTCATTTTCTATACAGTGCGTCCCAGAAAAAACGAAACCGGGAGTATCGATGTTCTATTATAACTTAATCACAACTATAATTAATGAATGATACATATTTGGAAAGCTTAGAGTCTCCTCTTTCATGTGATGCTACTCAGATGATGCATATTTCACGCATGAGTGATTAAAAGCAATTTGAAGGAATTAAACTAAAAAGACATTTGGCGGGCGGTATCTGAATTTCGAAGAAAAATTCACATTTCTAGAAAGTTGAGTTTCTGCCCTTTCATACGACACCTCAATCAGGAAAAATGAGCGAGGAATGACAAAGTTCTGTTTGTTTAAAGTAGTGCTTGCATTTCCATAATTTTATTAAACAAATTCGTTTTCACTGGCTGCCCGCCGTATCAATAAACGAAATTAACAAAAGACTTAACTCCGTTTCGTTGACAATCAGCCGTAGACGAGTCTTCATGCATGGCTGATTGTCAACGAAACGGAGTTAAGTCTTTTGTCAAATCTGCTTTTTGCTACGGCAGGCACCCAGTGAAAACGAATTTGTATTTTTCATTTTCATTTCATTGTATATTATGTAATACACGAAATTTGATTTCCATTGGTGTTACATGAATATGTACCCGGTACCCATTTTTTCTCCCTTTAAATTATTATTATTATTATTATTTTATTTTTTTTAAATAGATTTATTTAGTACAAATGAGTTTTAAGGTTGCTTTTCATTGGGGGATCCCAATTCCTATGTTTGGTTTACCTGTTGCCATGAGAAACTTTGGGATGAGATCCACATTCCAGTCCCTGCCTCTCCCCATGCTGTCATCACCACCTGGCATCTCCTTCGTGAAGTATGTATACACCTGCAAAACAAACATACAACAATGAAACACTCATGTAGGCAGGTACATGTAGGCAGGTAGGTAGAGGGAGAGAGAAAGAGAGAGAGAGAGAGAGAGAGAGAGAGAGAAAGAGAGGGAGAGAGAGAGAGAGAGAGGGGGGGGGGAGAGAAAGTGAGCATGAGTATGAGAGAGGGAGAGTGAGAGGGGAAGGGATTTAGAGGCTTGAATCATGGACCTGGTACTAAGAAGTTAATAATAAATGAGATAATTACTAAGTATGGAATAAGTGATATACTGTATACATTCCAACTCTTTACTATAGTAAACAAAAACTATCAGAACTGGCATTACATGTACTTGTGATTTTGATATTTAAATAAATTAGCATAATCAATGAAGGTCAAAAATGCTGTGTGGAAAAAAAAGTGTTTTAGAGCCCTTTCTAGTCTATCAGATAAAATGAAGAGAGGGAAAACAGAAATAATCCAATTAGAACATACACATTGGTAAATAAATTCAGAAAAGCATTTAATGCATTAATTTGCATCAACTTAAGAGCAAAATCAAACAATTTCTTTTGATTTCTTAAAACCCTTACCTAGCAGCGTCAGATAAATCAAATCAAAATTAATCATGAATTTGAAAAAAACATGTCTTTCTTGAATAAATTACAAACAGTGGCATTAAAAATTACAGAATGTTGTGTACGGATTGAAGTACCACAGAATAATCTGTATGCTTGTTATCTGTCTATCATATGGTGCATGTATAATCATGCACTCAGTTTCAACTGTATACAGTATGTACAGACAATGGACTATGTACATGTGTATGGATAAATAATTCACACTAGCATTCACACTAGCAGTCACATAGAAGACGAGCAAGGTCATGAACTACAAGTACATGAGTATGTACAGTTGAATGGTTACATGTCATGTATCCTGGCTTAGTATGATCTCATTTCCAGCGATAATCCGTCTACACCATGCTATGAAAAGTATGTCTGTGACTGTCATAAGTAATTCCATGCTGTAAAAATAATGTGTGCATATAAAGATCCCTGCTGAGAGCCACCATGAATAAACATTTAGTCAATGACTCGCTGCATACTGTAGAAATTCAAAATGTCACAATTAAAAGGAATACATTTTACAAGTCAAACAGATTAGCGACACTGAGACATTGTATTAAGCATTAAGCTATATAAGTGGAATACTATATAATTATATCATCAGATGCATCTAAAATGACCGAAATACCGGTACATATTTTTAAGTATGTATGATTTAATGTAGAGTGTAGTAGTGAATATGGAAATGTCTACTCGATCATTTTGAAACTAAAGTGTATACATGTATTTGGTAGAAATTACCAGAAATATGTGCAGGTTTGAAATGAAATGAAATAATCTGTATAATCAATATTATATTTTGGCAGCATCTTCCTGATGTAACATTTATGATATTAGAGGCTTACCAGATTATCAAAATACCCTATCCTAATGTATAACAAAAACAACTATATTATTGGGTAAAGAATCATGCTATATTCATGAGATCTGTACTAAGAATCCTTGAACACTTCCAATTTATGCAATTAATAATTCAAAGCTTTGAGATTTCCAAAATTTATATATCAAGAGCACACAAAAGAACAACTGACATTTTTAGGGGGTAATCTTTCCCTTTAATTCCATAAATGTACATGTATTAGTCACACTCTTGGCATTGCATTGTATGGACAAATAGTTCACACTTGTATTCTATTCAGACACACAGATATGGCCAAGGTCATATTGCATACATGTACCCTAGATTGAATTGTACTGCTCGACCCAACGTATAAGGCTTACATGTACACAAAACTACAAAATGTATCAAATGAAGAGCACTATAGAACTATTTAATTACTGTTTGTTTACAGCCACGTTATATTCCTTCATGGGTGTTTTCTTTTGCTTCTAATTTGGCTCTGCTATAAATTGGGGAAGAAATGTGAGAATAATATCCATTTTAATTTAGTGCAGTATATAATAGAATGTATATATTCATGCATGGATTTAGCTGAACAAATCTGCCTTGCATGTGGTGTGTCATTGGCAGCAAGGTTTGATTGTTAAGGCCCACACACACACATAATCCTCTGACATGTTCTGTACATTATGTACAGTACTACATGTACATGAATAGCATTTTAAAAATTATGTGTGAATGAAGGATATGAATACCGTAGTTAACGTTGTATAAACCGCCCTCGTGTATTAACCGCACCCCTCTTTATCGCCCTTTTTTTTTGTCGACTCAAAAAACAGTAGAGGACCTAGGATAGAATAGAACCTTGTGGTACGCCGTGTAATAGAAGAAAAATTGGAGGAATTATTTTTATCAACTACATATTGAAATCTATCAAGATTACTTTCAAACCAAAATGACAGACAAATTTGAGTGTTGTTCTAGTTTTTTGAGTGGTGAGTCAACACATCAATTACTGAGCTGGGAGACATTGCCAGGCATTGCGCCAAGTCGGCAACAAAAAAACAAAACAAAAAACAATTTTTTTTTTTGGTGTACCGTGTATAAACCGCACCCCCGACTTTGATTTTTTTTTCGGCGGCTAAAAGGTGCGGTTAATACACCGTTAATTACGGTAGGTGCAGTTGTATTAAAGTAGACAAACGTTATTGGAATTAATGATCCAGTATACATGTACATTATCATGCAGCTGACATATATGAGAATTAAACTGCCCTTGATTTTCTCTTTTAGCTAGCTTTATTAATTCCCTAAATTATATCAGGGTAACTTTTATTCTAATTCAACCTCAAAAATCACTTATTACTTACCGGTATATACATGTGTGTACATGTAAATTGCATACAAAATGGATGGCATGGATTGACACTGGTAGGGATTCAGAATCAAACTTGAGAATGATTTTACTGAATTCTATCTTAAATTTAACCTGTTTATACCACTTATTTAAAGTCCTGTTAAACAATAAATTAACTTACATCTTTGAGGGGAGTTAGAGATGCACTTTCTCCACCATAGTACTTATTCTGATCCAGATGAAGAACTTTCTTGCCGTTCACTGACATAAGTCCACTCAGCACACTTTCCTAAAAAAAGAAGAAAAAAATAGCCACATATTTATGATTTTAACATTACAGTCTTGTCAATTCTTGATAAAAGTAGAATTACATATTATTGGAGAAGTATAAGTCTAGTAGTCTACAAATGTTGTATGTTTCTAGATTCAAACTAATTTATCTCATATCTGTATAAAAGTCATGATCCACATATTTAATTTCAACAACTCAAGTACCAATAGTGGTGCTGAAAATGTGTTTCAATGTAGGATAGGATATTGTAAAATTGTATGTTGATCGTAAGATGAAAGTGATGATGAAGATGATGCGATGATGATGATGATCAATTTAGTGATAATGATGATAATGGTATTGATACTGATGATGACGATGATGAAGATGATGAAGATGATAAAGACAACGACGATGACGATGATGAAGACAACGACGATGACGATGATGTTTATGATGATGATAATAATGATGATCATAAGATGAAGGTGAGGGACATCATTAAGATCCGAACATTACAGTTCTTTTTGGTCGACAATATTTGAAGAGCAGGAACAAGAACAGAACAGATTAATATTCAGAAGAAATAATCCCTCCCTCTGCCACTGATTCACATAAAAATAATAATCCATGGTAGAAAGATATACCATGTCATTCAGATCTTTGACCCCCAACCCCCCCTCCACTGTCAGACTTGTAATAAATTAATTGTAATGTTTTCCGGTATAACATTTGAAGCAGAATTTTATGAAAAATAAATTTCTTACATGGTCACCACACAGCCTCTGCTGTAATCTAACAATTATGTTACCTTTTTTCCTCTCCTTCTCCCCCTTTCTCTCTCTCTCTCTCTCTCTCTCTCACTAACTTTCTATATTTCCATCTGTTTCTCTCTTTATTCTGTCTTAACCCTGTTTCTCTCTTTTTTATGCTAGGAAACCCAATTCATGTAGTATTAAATTTTAGTACTATATTTTGTAATGTAATTTATTTGCTTTCACGATTTCATCAGAGGGTATCCTTGTAAGCTATTGCTCAGAGCCGTTGATGTATGTTGTGCATGCTGCTCTGTTAGGCTAGCATACAACTGAACCTAAGTTGGCCTGACTCAGCTCTATTGTTAATTAGCCTGGATTTTTTTTTTGTCAACACTTTCTACAACCTGGATTCCTTAGACCTTTCTACATGTTCTAAAGTGCATTTTCATGATACTATAAAAAGAGTTGAAATATTTTCTGTTGCAATTAGTGAGAGGCTTGGGAGCCATTTTTGTAAAATGACTGTACTACTGTTGGTATGTCTAAACTAAAAGGTATGTACATGTAACTGTACATAAATCAAATGAAGCATGAATGAAAGTAACGCAAATGTATTACCGGTACAGGGAATTCAACCTCTCAAGTACATGTTTGTTGATTAGTGGAAGCAGAAAAATCAGACAAACATATCAATGAAACTTTAAGAAATCAGTTGATGAAATAAAAAGTGATTACGATCTAAGAGTGAATCTCCTATTTGCAAGTCCACAATGATGTATGATGTCACACAATGAGTACTCTGCCATTCTTTATGGCTTTACATTTTTAAAGCACAAAAATGTTCAAGATAAAACAGGTTTTTTATATTTTTCCATACTATGCGTCATGCAACGAGGGCACGGGCAAAAATCATTATTCTTTTGATACTCAATGTCCGATTTTTCTCAAATTTTACAAATGGCTTCTTTCATTGTATTTGCTTCCTCATTAGCCTATCCTTTTCAAAGGATTGATCACTTAATAATACACGTGTACATCCATCTTTGCATGTAAGAATAACATTAATTTAAAACTAAAACATTGTCAATTTGTTATTTTGTTCTTTGTAAGGAGAATAGAGATAAGCATGCAAATACTGATCTAAACAACACACATGGAAAATCAAAGCAAGCAGCTACACTTCAAACATCAATCTGATGAGCTGTGCCATGTACATCTACTATACATGTACATGGATGATCAAAATTCAATTTCTTGTATAGTTATTCAAACAAATTCATATTTGCATGGAAGAATAAAAAATTGCAAATGGAGCTCTCATAAGTTTTTAGTTCATGATCAAGTCATCGTGTATACAGGATATGAAACAGGCCGAGATGAGGATGTTAGATAGATGTGCAAGATCTCTCTACATAATAGAAAGAAGAATGAAGATATCCTTCCAAGGCCATTCAGAATCAGAGAATTGATAAAAATCTCAAAGGAGATAAAGATGGGTAGACTAGATTGAGATCGCATGGTCTTGTGGTTAGGCTTCAGAAAGCAGTGAATTTCAAAGTTGCCGCCCCCAAACCCTGTGTCAGACCTCGTAAAACCTGGAAGAGACGCTATAGTAGCCTAGAGGCTCAGACAAACTACTGATTGGATGCATGTACAGAAGCCCATCACTAGACAACCATGAGGAACTGAAACGAGCATTTACACAAGTCACATCAATCAACTCCTCCCATGTCCTAATAGCAGGAGACTTCAACTATCCCAACATTGATTGGAAGCTTGGAAGGGCAAGGTCCCATACTGAACAGGAGTTCCTTGAAACTGTCGCTGACTGTTATCTACACCAACACATTGGGGAACATACCAGATACAGAGAAGGCCAGCGTTCCAGTATGCTAGATCTGGTTTTCACGAACGAGGACGGCATGATCAACCACATAG
Organism: Strongylocentrotus purpuratus; assembly: GCF_000002235.5. Lineage (NCBI taxonomy): Eukaryota > Metazoa > Echinodermata > Echinoidea > Camarodonta > Strongylocentrotidae > Strongylocentrotus > Strongylocentrotus purpuratus. The sequence goes on along the minus strand of NW_022145612.1, from coordinate 41,053,253 downwards.
ACTATGTACCTGGAATTGGAAGAAGTGATCATATTGGAATCCTCTTTGGCCTTACAGTATACACACCAGACACCCACACCCCAACTCCTCACCTCCAGTTTTACAGAGGGCAGTATGATGATATGTGTAAAGAGCTAGACCAAATCGAGTGGGAATCTGAATTGGAGAATAAAAGTGTAGAGGATGCTTGGGAGTTCTTTTTAGTCACCCTGACTGAAAAAATGGAGAAGTTCATACCGAAGTCAAAACCCAAACACCGCAGAAAGAAACAGAGATGGATGACTAGAGAGGCACTGAGGAAACAAAGCCAGAAACATCGAGCTTGGAAAGAGGCACAGAGGACCAAACATCCTGTGGACATTATGAGAGCAAGGAGATTAGCCAAGCAGCTGCAAACTCTGACCAAGCAGTTATGTAGGAATTTTGAGAAAGACCTGGCTATGAATGTGAAATCAAATCCCAAGGCATTCTGGAGGTATACAAATAGCAAACTCAAAACCTCTTGCAGACTAGGCGAACTCAGAACTCCAGACGGTGAACGAATATCAACTGATAAAGGAAAAGCGGATGCATTGAACACCTTTTTCGCCACTACATTCACTGATGAGGATAAAGGGCACATTCCAAAACTCCCACCAAGACACAAAGGAGAGACATTGACATCTATCTCAATCTCTGAAGATGATGTTTATAAGAAGCTTGTCCACCTGTCAAAGTACAAATGTGCAGGACCTGATGGCATTCACCCTTGCGTTCTAAAAGAAACAGCCGCCTCAGTTTCAGAGCCCCTCTCCATAATCTACAATGCATCATTGAAGGAAGGCAAACTACCAAGTGCATGGAAGGTCAGTCATGTGGTACCTGTCCACAAAAAAGCCAGTAAGATGGATGTTAAGAACTACAGACCAATCAGCTTGACATCAGTACCATGCAAAATTCTGGAGTCACTAATTCGAGATGAGATAGTTGCCCACCTGATGGAAAATGACCTACTGTGTGATGAACAGCATGGCTTTGTTCCAGGACGCTCTTGTGTGACACAGCTTCTGACTGTCATGGAGGCATGGACTGAGATGCTGGATAAAGGAACCCCTATTGATGTGGTATACTTAGACTTCAAGAAAGCTTTCGATAGTGTACCTCACCTTCGCCTTCTATCAAAACTTGAGACATACGGTATATGTGGCCAAATTAAGGAATGGATAGCAGACTTCCTCCAAGGTAGATGCCAGAGAGTTAGAGTCAATGATAAATTATCTGACTGGACAAAAGTAAGGAGCGGAGTGCCGCAGGGTAGTGTTCTCGGCCCAACAATGTTTGTCTTGTGCATCAATGACCTACCAGATGGACTTCAAGGGTCTGTCAAGATCTATGCTGACGACACTAAACTGTATGGCAAAGCATCCACCAAAGATGATCTGTGCTCAATCCAATCTGACCTTGATGCACTAATGGAATGGAGCAATACATGGCAAATGCACTTCAACACACAAAAGTGCAAAGTACTACACATAGGCCCAGGAAACGTCAAACACATCTATGCCCTTGGAGATGATGTCCTTGAAGCTACATCAGAGGAGAAAGACCTCGGCATCCTCATTGATGACGAGCTAAAGTTCCATAACCATGTGGCATATGCTGTCAAGAAAGCCAACGGAGTACTCTCCTGCATCCGTCGCAGCTTTGAGTGCAGAGACAGGTCCACAATTCCAAAGCTGTACAAAGGCCTTGTCAGACCTCTCATAGATTACGGAGATTCCATATGGTACCCTCGCTTCAAGACAGACTCCAAAACCATAGAGAGGGTGCAGAAGAGAGCTACCAAAATGATTTATGACATCCGCAACCGTCCTTACATAGAGAGACTTCGGGCGCTCAACCTTCCCTCCCTCGAATATCGCAGACGGCGAGGCGACATGATTCAGGTTTTCAAAATCATCCATGGACTTGAACGCATCCCAGTTGATACCTTCTTTGAACACTCGACTAGCAACACAAGAGGCCACAGTCTAAAGATCGTAAAACAAAGATGCTCAACGAAGATTAGACAGGATGCATTCAGCCAACGTGTCGTCAATGACTGGAACACACTTCCTGAAGAGGTGGTCACTGCTACCACGGTGAATGCCTTTAAAGCCAGACTGGATCGAGTATGGAAGGACAAGCGTTTCTGCTCCCCATATGAGTAGAATACCCGACGCAGAACTGAGCCAGACACTTACCAAGAAGACACCCAACTACGAGAAGGAAGAAAAGGAAATTGAACTGGAAGCCCGACTGCTGAGAACACAGCATTCTTCCAGAATCTCGGGTAAAGGTAAAGGTAAAGTACATGTAGTAGAAGATATGTGAGTAATGAGTATCTGACCTCATCCAGACATACATGTATGCTGAAGACTGGAAGGCTTTGGGAAGGGCCATATTAAAGGCATAAGGAAAATGGAACGCCCAACCCCAGAGCATGGGAAAAACAGGCCATCTAAAAATCAAAAATTATCAAGTGTAAACAAGCGTATCAAGCAAAACAGAAAGGAGTCACAACTGGCAACCCCTGTCAATCTCTCAACTGAAAGGGTAATTGCACAAACAAAGAAAATCATGAACAAATGAAAACATACAATTTTACAAGCAAAAATTAAAGAAATTTATTAAAAACAATATTTATATGCATTATACTATATAGGGTCTATGTGAACAGAATCAGATTGGAAGAGAAAACCATCATGATTCATATATCCCAAGGCTAGGGCCTCAACTAGGCAACTGTCAAGTCACAAACGTTCTGCCTGACGTCGCGTTTGTTGTCTAATCTGAAACACAACAGTCAAGATGAACATTATAAAAGATCAAGAAATGGCTGCAAATGCATACGGTAGATCTCTAGTTTTTACATTCATTCACAATCAAAAAACGTTTATATCCTATCACTTCATTCAATTTCACGATGAATAAAAACGATTCCATGCATTCATGTCCGAGCTTGCAGACATTGAATTATGGAGAGTCCAAGCTTCCCGATCAATTGCCACACAGACACACGCCCATCCCATTCATTCCAAAGTGTCCGCATATTACAACAAGCTTTGTGCACAAATTCAATGCAACACACAAAAGAGATGATTAGCTGTAAATCACAATTTGCATTACCTTCAGACCTGTGCCAAGCACAATAACATCGTAGCTCTCATCCATATCTATACAGGTGTCCGGTATACACAGGGAATAGAATAATTCGTATTTTAAGAGCAGATTCCTGGTTAGAAAAAGTGAATAATCAGTCTGTTGCTCCTCCGGCGAGATCCGATGATGATGATGATTTGGCGCACCCGTACGTGTCCGCAAGTTCAACATGCACAAGACTGTGATATGCACACGCAGACTTCCGGATGGCACATCGGGATGACACGCACGCGCGGATGCAGGCCCTGTATATTGCATTTGCCTTTTGAAGTGGAGACCCCGGTAAATATCTTCCGAAGATCTATTTTTTAAAGATGTTGGCGGGCCTGACTTCGATACTTAGTCCTAGTTTGCATTGTTGGTAGGCTTTGATAGCTCTGTATAATCCACGACCCGATGGAATAATAACAAAGTAAATAGGATAATAAGTAATAACTTATTACTTCTTAAAGATAATTTTTTATTTCCAATGCTTTTGAGGGGGAATGGTGCGGCCATCCAACAAGCGATCAAATAGAAATTTCCAAAGAGGCCTATAGGCTGTGATATTGGGGGGTGGGAGGGATACGTACCCCTGCGATTTTTCAATGAAGAATTTACACCCCCGCCCTAAAAAAAGAGAGAAAATAATGACTAAAGCTTCAATTTCAACAGACACTTTAGGCCCTGAAGCACTTTAAAAAGTTTTACTGTTCTAGAATGGAAATCATCGCTAGTTGCACTCTCTTGCATACAAAATACTTTAGAGGTCGCCACCTCCGAAATGTATAATAAAAGGCGCCCCAAAGCGTGTTTTATAATGTTTCGAAATTAAAAAATGCAAATGTTTCCATCAGTCTATCGCACGACATCGCTTTTTTTTTTAAAGAACCGCGCACTGGCAGGGAAAAACTTAAATTAGTAAGTAAATATACATTCGGGACTTAATTGCCCTCTGAAAGTAATTCTTTTTAGAAGTGAAATTAAGGTCACATGGTAGTAGTAAAATGAAGCCTTATTACATATAGTATTCAATGAAATGGATAGACTTCCGCATTCCAAGCACTACTACATACGGAGATTCATATATAGAGAGAAAGAATTTTATGCGAGCTTTGGAAGGCACTCTGTTTCATTTCCCAAGGTAATGATTCACATGTTACATGATTCCTCCTTTAACATGCAATAGGACACTTAATGTGAAATTAAATAAGAGCTTTTCTTTCTTTTGTCTTTTTTGAAAAAGGGCTCGTACGTGCTTATATCCCCGAGGCCTCCTGTTTAGAGTCCATTGCAGGAGAACTTCAAAATAATAAAGCTTGAGCTTCATTTTTACGGCTTCTTAATAAGTAGGGATGGCAGGGGATCAATACAAGAGATAATTGCTATGATATTTTAATGGTATTTATTGGAGAGGAATCATTATGAAAGGAGAGGAAAGAAGCAATTATTTTCAGGACACTTGAAAAGAGTGGGGGAAACTAGAGTAGTGACCCATTCCATATCCCCCGCGGGTATACATTGCCTCTGATTAAAAATCAAATATTTTGTCTGGGCAAACAGAAAAATGAGAAAAAATGTACCCTCCCCCTTCCTGAAAATTACCCCCTTGGAATTATTCGACCCCCCCCCCCTCAAAAAAAAAAAACTGCTCTTATTAATATTAAAACCCGACTCATTATTAGGGTAGACTTCCCATTTAATGAACAGGTGGGGGGGGGGGGTGATTTTCGGGGGGAGGGGTATTGTCCTCGGGATAGTTGTCCTATGTCCTTGGACATATAGTAGCCTACATGTAGTGTAGCAGAGTAGAAGATATGTGAGTAATGAGTATCTGACCTAATCCAGGCATACATGTATGCTGAAGACTGGAAGGCTTTGGGAAGGGCAATATTAAAGACATAAGGAAAATGGAACGCCCAACCCCAGCATGGAAAAAACAGGCCATCTAAAAATCAATTTTTTTTCGACCCCCCCCCCCCAAAAAATGCTCATATTAAAACCTTACTCATTATTAGGGTAGACTTCCCATTTAATGAACAGGTGGGGGTGATTTTCGGGGGGAGGGGTATTGTCCTCGGGATAGTTGTCCTAGGATGTCCTTGGGGGGGGGGGTTAAGGGATGGTGGTTAATCTCCTCGGGGCCGGGGCAATTTTCCATGGGGGAAAATTGTCATAGGGGGTAATTTTCTGGGGGTAATTGTCCTTGGGGTAGTTTTCAGGTTGGTAATTTTCCGGGGTGATTGTCCAAGGCCCGGTCGACGGTCCAAGGCCTTCCAAGGTGATTTACTTATTCGGATTTAATTATCGATCGAGCGCTACGTATCTTTTGAGACCAACTTTAAGGAGCGCCTGGATCTAGACTAATTATTTTGTCTTGCTTTCTTGCTGCAGATGGGAAGATTCTGATGTTTCTCTCTCGAATTGGGTAATTAAATGAAGTAGGAGAATGATGACGTGATTATGTGATATATGTATGCGATTTTCTTTGAAGTTGACAATTTGATATGTAAAGACATGTTGATAATAATCGGGAAATGCCGATAGTTGATAGTCATGATAGTGTGCGTGTGGAAATGTGACAAGTCCCACATGCGTTAAAAGATGCTGGAAGTGTGGAATATAATTTGATGCAATTTTTTAATTTTTTATTTACAATTTAAGCGAGTAAACATTCCATGTCGTTGTGTCATGGTCTTGATATGAAACACGGCAAACACAAGGGAACTGGAACTAGGTCTATATTGACTTTAGTGACGTCTACTGCTACTCCGAGTCTTTAGAAATGAAGAAAATATTGGTCAATTCTTCTTCTTCTTCTTGATTTGTTTTTGTTTGGCAATCAGTCACAGTTGACTATTTTTGCCACACACTATTTTATGAATTATTTATATATATACATATATGTACAATTTCATGTCATAAATGACTATTTTTAGGATTCTTTCTCCTTCCATCCTCTTTCCTTCCTCTTTTTTTCTTTTTAGACTCTATAACTTTTTTTAGAGAGAAAATTCAATAAATTAATAATTTTGGAAAGAGACGACGGCCTAGCAAGTTGTGAATAAAAAACGCCTATAAACTAAAACTAAACGTACGTACTTGTGTTTACGCGCACGTGCGCGTTCAAATATCACCTCACGTATGCACATGTGTACTTCGCACTTACCCCCACCCTTTTCAAAATGCCATCTTACCAGTCTTTGAGGTATATTTCGCAGACTTTCGGTTTTAACCTAGGTCACTCCGGCATAGGTGAGGGGGTGCCAGCTAGCATGTGATGTTGGAGGTGATCACCGAATTGTTAGAAAAGTAAATGGTCAAATTAGTTACAAGTATTGTGGGCTTTATTGGTGCAAGAAAAAGGAAAAGAGAAGATAAGAAGAAAAAAAAAAAAAAAAAAAAAAAAAAAACTCAACAACAATTTAATTGTTTGGATACAGCCGCTTTGTTCTTAAAACGAAGCGAACTATTGCTTTTTGTTTAACTATTTCTGAAAGTTTAAGTAGTGTCATGATTTCCTGTGGATGTGATAAATCAGTTTCTACGAGTAACATAGCTCTTTCTATTATGTACTTTGGGCATTCAGTGAGAAAGTGGTTTACAGTTTCAGTACGTCCTATGCAGTTATTGCAATGGCCTGTCGAGTGTATATTCAATCTGAAGAGATCTAAGTTCAAACCTATCACTCCTATTCTTAATCTATGGAGAATACTTTCTTCAAATCTGTTCAACTTACATTCATATGGTTGATTTACTGTAGGCAGTATATGTCTAAGAGATCTATCAGAATTATTCCATCTGTCTTGCCAGAGTTTTATATACTTGCTGGTAATAATACTCTTTATTTCAGAAAAGGATAATTTATTACAAATTTCAATGTTATTTTGTAAAGCAGATTTTGCATAAAAATCTGCCATTTCATTTCCGTGTACACCACAATGGCCAGGAATCCATTCTAAGTGTATGTGTTTTCCTTGATACGATAATTTTGTACTTAATGTAATAATTTCAGTTACAAATGTAATATCTTTTTCATCCTTTATGGCGAGCAGGGCGCTTACGGAATCACAAAAAATAACAATGCCAACATACACATTAATGTTCTCTAGCCAATTAAGCGCAAGGACAATTGCAGCCAATTCGGCTCTGAAAGATGAGGTGTGATCCGCCAATCGTTTGGCTTGTTGAAAGGAGAATGCTGGTACATAAAAAGAAGCAGAACTTATTCCAAAACTTGGAACCTTTGACCCATCTGTATAGATGTGTAGTTGTATTGGCCATTTGGTACTGATCAATTCTAAACTGCGTTGACGTAAATAAGATGGGTTTTCATGTTTGTTCACTATTTCGCTTAATTCTATCGACACTTTTGGAGCATTAATTTTCCAAGGGGGGAAACTAGGTATAGTGTAAGGTTCGATAGTACAATGTTTCATTAGTTCTGTTCTGCATCCAAATGGCTTGTTATTCTTTTGGAGCTTCAAAAGTTCCATTTGCCAGCTGGGCTTAACGTTTAATATGACAGGGTGATCTCGATGCATTTCAATCTTTTGTCTGAATCTGTCCGCCAGCATCTGTCTTCTTAAGTCTAAGGGCATTTCACCTAGTTCAACTTGTAGTGAATCTAATGATGTAAGAGGAAGAGCTCCCGCACAAATTCTCAAGGCTTGATATTGAATGGAGTCAAGTGATTTCTTTATACTTTGAGCCGCACTGTCATAGGCTTCACAACCAAAATCTAATAACGATCTTATCAATGCTCTATATACCATTAGCAGGGATTTCGAGGAGCTTCCCCATGTAGTCCCAGTAAGGCACCTAAGAATGTTCAGTTTCTTTTTACATCTAAGGACTACGGCATCTATGTGCGTCTTCCATGAAAGTCTTTTGTCAAATATAAGTCCTAGGAAATGCTTCTTTGATTGGAATAAAAGTGCGTCGTTGTTTAATTTCAGTTCTGGGTATTTTGCTTTATTGTTTTTAGTAAATAACACTGGAAAGGATTTACTCTGTGAAAGGCGAAAGCCCCATTTAGTAAACCATTCACTCAATGTGTTCAGATAGCACTGTATTCTGTTTGAAATAATTTCTATGTTATTACCTGACATCCAGATGACACAGTCATCAGCATAAATAGATGTGGTGATTAATTCATCTGTTGGAATATCACTCATCATGATATTATACAATATAGGACTTAAGACACTCCCCTGGGGGAGGCTGTTGTACATTTCATATAATTTTGATTCTTCTTTACCAATCTTTACTTGGAAAGTCCGCTCTTTCAGATAGTTATAGAGAAACTCGAGCATATTACCTGTAATACCATGTACTGATAGTTTGTAAATAAGGCCTTTGATACAAAGTCTGTCATATGCCTTTTCAATATCGAGAAAGATTGCTAAAGTATATTCACCAACATTAATGCTTCTTTGGATGGCATTCTCTAAAAGTACAATGTTATCCGTGACCCCACGTTTACTACGAAAGCCAGTCATGAGGGGAGGAAGTATATTGTTCTTTTCTACATACCATTGGAGTCTATTCTTCACAATCCGTTCTAGTATCTTGGCAAAACATGAGGAAAGTGCTATGGGTCGGTACGACGATACCTTTCGGGGGTCTTTATTCTGTTTTAACACAGGTATTAGGATAGAGTGTTTCAGACTGGGAGGTATGCTACCCGTATCCCATATCAAGTTCATGACCTTTAGCATATATTGTTTTGCTTTCTGAGGAAGTTTTTGGTAAACCTGATAAGGGATCTTGTCTTTTCCAGGAGCTGATTGTTTACATGTGTTTAGAGTTTTTTGCAATTCAAAAAGAGTGAATGGTTCATTCAAGATATGCTCCATTCCCCGCTTCAGTGATTTCGTGACTTGTTGCTCAACATTTTTGTTTTCTTTTATTTCTGGACATTCTTTAACATTACTAATTGATTGGAAGAACTTAGAGAAAGCCTCAGTCTTTTCACTGTTACATGTGATTTCTTTTTCATTTTCTATCAGGACTGACATGTTTTTTGTTTTTTTGACAGATACCCCCTTTAACCGTTTAATGGTAGACCATACCGCTGATTCTGGTACAAAGCGGTTGAGTCTTGAGCAAAATTCTTGCCAGTAATTTCGTTCTGCTTGGCGTAGAGTTTTTTGTACCTCTGATTTTTTCTTCAAATATGTATTTAGATTTTCTATTGAAATGTGTCTTTTTAATCTATTATTAGCCCTGTTTCTTTCTTTGATACTTTGTGTACAGTCTTTTGTCCACCAAGGTACAGGGTCATGTTTTTTCTTTCCCCTCTGGGGCATTATTTCTTTAATAGTCTCTGACAAACTTTTCATAAAACATTTATACATTTTCGTAGGGTCGGAATAGTTGCCACTATGTTCCATTTTATGTTCACATTTTTCGGCAAAAGTGTTCCAATCAAAATTTTTAAAAGACCAAGTTGTTTCCTCATTTATCTTCTCGCTGTTGCTGTTTACTTTCCCTGCTCGGTCCAATAATATCTGGGTGGAGATGGGAAAATGGTCACTACCAAGGGTGTGCCGCAAAACTTCCCACGAGCATAGGCAAGATAGTTTGGGGGAGGTGATGCTAAGATCCAAACATGACATTTTCCCAGTGTGTGGATCTATTCTGGTTCCTCTTCCGTCGTTTAAAATTATAAAGTTATTGTCATGTGTGAAATTTTCAATTGTGTGCCCATTTTGGTCTATCTTTGCACTACCCCACACAGGATTATGTGAGTTGAAATCCCCAACTATAAGGAATAGATTGTATTCTAGTTTGTTAATCATCCTGTTCAAAACAATCTCGTTTAATTTTTTGCAAGGGTTATAGAAATTGATTATGGAGATTTTTGATCCAGCAACATGAACTTTAATATGTTGTATTTCGAATTCTTCGTCATTGACTGGATATTCATAGTTGATGGAATCATGTACATAAATGGCACACCCTCCTTTAGATTGATTTTCCCTGTTTCTAATAAAACATGTATATTCAGGGATTTGCAATATTCTATCATCATTGAACCATGTTTCCTGAACACAAATTAAATGGTACTTTACATCTTTATATGAATCTAAGTATTTTATAAGTTCAGGACCGTGATTAAGAAGTCCCTGCGCGTTCCATTGTAATATGGTTAGCGCTGTCATCATCATTACTATGCTATACCAGTACATCTTTAGCGTCATGTTTTACTCTTTGTTTGAGCAGTCTCTCAGCTGCCACTTTCACTAAGGATGAAATCTCCTTCTCGGATTTTCCATCCGTAAAAGTGAGAACAAGTTGCGTAATGAAAGAGATTATTTGCTCATCACTCATTAATGTTACTAGGTTACCTCGAGGGAGGGCTTCTAGTTTTACTTCAGTTTTTCCATCCTTATCTATTAATTTACTGCTCTGTGCGTTTTTTTGCAGCGGGGTGTTCCAGGGCTGGGGATCAAGTTGCGGGGTGGCGTTTTCAGGGCGGATTGCTGTGGATGACCTCACTGGTCGGGGAGGAAGAGGGAGGTTATCTGAGTTGACATCGAGGGAGGGATGTGATTCAGGGAGGTTGGCTTGTGGTTTCTGCTGTGCTTTTTCTTGCTCCGACTGTATTTTTGCAGCTTGTGCGTATGAAAGATTGTTTTTGACTTTTACTATTTGTATCTTTTTGGCTTTCTTAGCTTCTAGACAGCCGTCAAAGGCTGCTGAATGGTTCCCACCACAATTTATACATATCGGTCTTTCTTTTCGGTTACATTCCTCAAATTTGTGGTCTTCCCCGCATCTGACGCATCTCATCTTTGCTTTGCATTGAGCTATGCCGTGGCCGTAGCGTTGGCATTGAAAGCACCTCAAAACGGGGGGAATGTATAGTTTAACCTCAAAATGTTGATAGCACATTGTTATGTTGCTGGGGAGGTTTGTACGGTTGAATGCTATAATAACACTCCTCATTGGGATAAAATTGGGTCTGCTTTCTTCAATTTCAATTGATTTTACATTTGATTTGGACCTTTTCATGATTCTTTTTACATCAATTACTCCTTGGTGTTTCAATTCATTGAGAATTTCGTCATCAGTCATTTCTGTAGGTACTCCATATATGACCCCTCTCACAACTTGCTGCTTTTCTGCAACTTTTACTGGGGTGGTTCCTATGTTACTAATTTGAGATAGTGCTTTTACTTGTTTCTGGTTTTTGCATTTGATAAGGAGACCTTGGGCTGTGGGTTTGATAAATTCCACAGGGTTTGGACAAGCTTCACGGATATTTCTAGCTATAGTAATGGGATTCACATTCTTTAGCGATTTTGATTTATCTATGGGGGTAATTAAGACTTTGAGTTCCGATTGGCGGTTCTGGGTTGTATTTTGGTCTTCTGAGGAAGAGGATTCTGTTCTCATTGAAAGATTTTCAATTGCAATGCTTCCTTCGCGCCTGCGTTTATTTCTCGGTTTTTGCTCCCTACGAGAGTAATTTACAGTTCGAAATTCATCTTCTTCATTGGGTTGTAAAAGAGGTGGCTCTTCGCCCTGGCCGGTGTTTGTCACTCCGGCCATGACCTGGTTGGTTGCCTGAAAAGGGCGGGAAATTCAATTGTGTGCAGTCTACCGTGTAATTAAGGGTGCGGTATGTGTTAGTAGCCCACAAGACTTGCTTACCTTTTGACTCTGATCCTAAGTATAGGCTTGTATGAATCCACTATAGTTTCAATCCAAAGTTCAACAGTATAAAGAAGCAAAACAGTCCCAACTATATCCGGTATTGAGGCAATTTTTAACAATATTGGCAAAATTCTACAAGAAATCTACAAGAAATCTACAAGCTCCTAGAGAGCTTCTGAAAAGCACGTCCGCTCGTCCGCTCGGACTTCGTACCTTCCTGCCAACATGTTCGATTAGCCTTTTTTAAGGCACTTGGAGACATCCACACCATTTAAAACTAGTGGTCGAAATTTATATATAGACCAATAGATCTAGGGGCTCGCAATTCATTAGAAAAGGGTATAGATATATTGCACGTACAAAAGGATTAGGGAAAAAATAATATCATTATTTTGAATACTTAATCATGAATTTAACTCTAAAAAAATCACAAGCTTACCTTGTGTTGATGGTCATAAAATTAAATTATGATTTAGGAAACGTAGGATTTTTAGTTAGGAAGTTAGGGGGTTGTTTCACAAAATCAACTCTATGGCAGTTATATCTTTGTCCGCGACCTGCCAGAGTAGTCAGGAAGTGTACAACCTGTTTCACAAAACCGTAATACATGACAAACTACAAATTTATGATTTTGATACTTTCGGCTAAAAATAAACATTTGATACTTCATCTTGATCCATCAAATTTTATCCTGAATTGAAAAAAAGAGATTATGACTATGCGGCTTTAATATTAATTCAACTCAAACCATTTGAAATAGTAAAAATCTCAGAGTGGTCGCACAAATGATACAAACATCAAATTTGAATGAAAACGTGTGTTACTGTAACTAATAAAAACAAAGAATATCTCAAAATTAGGAAACTCAAAATTGACGAGCGAATCAAATATGCGATTAAGAGGATACCATAATTCATAACCCATTTTGAAAGCAGACCCTGATTTTCTATATAAAAAAATGATAAATAAAAAGGATATGTTATGACTCACAATTTTAACATAACATTTTGCGATTATTATGTGAGATGATTCATAGCAATCCAAGGTTATGCTTGAAATGAAAAATATCTACAGAAAATGTTGTCGTTCACATGGATCTGGGACTACAGACTTTTCCATCTTCTGAGACTTTTCTATATGGTTGACCAATGACTGGACAAATAATATCTATCTTATCAGTCACTGTGCAGGGTTTATTTTTTCTTGGCTCAACTTTTACAGTAATAAAACTGTGCTTATAAAGCGCTTACCACCAAAGTCTCTAAGCGCTATAACAAACAAAATACAATGATAAACAATAACATATGTAAAAATTCTATGCTGACTATAATGAGTACGAGCTAAACTTTTACTCACCACTGTCTTTTGTTGTGTAGAAACTTGAGAGTGATCCTATATATGTAGTATGAAGATGACAATGGCGATCGCGATGTGTGTTGATCAATATACAATGTCGAGTGTAACACGTTGAAGAAGAATTGTAGAAATTGACACTCCTAAATGTTGGGGAACAGAGGGAGTGTTCGTAGTAAATGTCCCCGACGACTATATACAAAATACTAGACTGAAGACTGAAGAAGTGGAGTCTAGTTGTGGCAAGAGTTGGTAATATAAACGCTATCTAATAACCGGAGGCCTCGGCTAAAGTACGAGAAGCGGATCGCATTCTTCTAAAGTTGTGGCAAAAATGAAGTAACGTAAATATAAACACCTCAGGCTAGCACAAGCGTAAATCAAAATATGCTAGCCCAGGAAGAAAGTACACGAAAATAACCACTGGCGCGTTGTAAATAAACCGCGTATTCCAAGTGAAATAAGTGTCAGAATTGAAGTCACGAGATGTCGAGTCGCGAAGAGAAAACAAGCAGTTCGCTATTAACAGTTGTCGTGAAGAAATCACAGGCGTGTACTAGTGGAAATCCAACGGAAAACGCTACACTATGTCGCCGTAGCTGCTGGATGAAAAAATCGCGAAGATCGCTATAAAAGTGAATCAATCCAATACGTGATGATCTTACGAGATCATGCAGGCTAAGTCACGAAAACCCCAGCTCCGTGGCGAAAACGTGACCAGCGGAAACTGTGATTGGTCACATTACCAAAACAAACCATGGCGACGAGATATGTGAAGGCAGGTGCCAAAATGTGTCAAGAATGTGAAACATACGACGTCGCAGGAAAACTGCATAAATTATCAGCGTAAATTTCTCAAAAGTTGTCGGCACAACAAGGCAATATCAAAACATTACATAAAGTTCGTTGACACTATAATGGAGCATAAATTCACTACACATAGTAAACAAACAAAATGCAAATAAACCTACAAAGTACAATACATATGAAATATACATCAAAGTATAATACAATGTATTTTTTTGTTTTGCTATTAATTATATTCTAGATTTGCCATTGCCGTTAAATTTCGGGAGCTTTTGGATCATCATGTTAACTCCTGCATTTGAGCTAAAGCAGGACCCATCCTACCTTACTATTATCATCAAAGCACGCTATGCAAAGGTTTCGGAGACAGAAATATTTGTTGATGGTGCCGATTTCAAGTTCCATTCAAAGCCATATTTTCTGAGGTGAGATTGTTGAACAAAAATTCATGTCTAAACATATATCTATCATAAAATATAGAGCTAGGGCTAAATGAATATAAATGGATTTTAATCCAATTGACTAACTTATTGTAATGCTTAGGAGAATACTTCAACTGAAATTACAGCCCAGGGCAGAGTTTCATAAACTGTACAACGCCTAGTTGTCAACAGTCAAAGTGCTGTAGCATTTATGTAATTAGATGACAACCATCTTTGTAAGGCTTCTATTAATAAGGGTCCATTTCTTTTGGGTAAAGGAAAAATAATTATAGGCCTACTAGAAACTTGTAGAAACTGAAGTTTTCCATATATTAAGTTTTGCTGAATTGAAAGTTACCAGAAATTTAAACAAACCTAAACAAAATTAAGTTTATAAGAGTTTTGATACTGTCATATCATGTCATAAGCTATGAAAGTATCAAGAACCAAAAGGTTATAAAGATAGGATGATGCTGATATCACTTGACTAGTAATTGACCATATCTGCTAACCTCATACAAAATATGTACCGGTAGTAGGATGGAAATCACACAATGATGCATGATTTAGAGACAAGATCGAAGATATAGCTTTTACTCCTTTTACTTACTTTTTTGTTTCTTGCTTGGTAGGTTAAATCTTCCTGGCCGTCTGATAGAAGATGGAAAAGAGAAAGCTTCATATGATGTAGATACAGGTTTGTGCAGTAACAGTCATTTTATTTTAGAAATAGAAGATTAGAAATTAGTTAGCTATACTCTTGTTATCTTTGATAGCAATAGATCTTCATTACAGACACGGTGTGAAATTGATAAGTTTTTTAAAAAGTGAGCAGCACAGCCTATATTTCAGAACTTGTGTTATGAATTGAAAGTACTTTTGTTTACAACCCCCCCCCCCCCCCAAAAAAAAAAAAAAAAAATTGGTTCCTCTTTATTCACAGGGTTAACTTATTTTATGATTGCAATATCATTTTGGGCTAATGAGATGTTTATCTGTCCTAGAAATATCTAAACTTGCAAAATATTAACAGATGACAGAAAAATGCTGATTTTTTTTAAACGTTTTTTTTTAAAGTCTGATTTGCATTTAACCAACTCATTTAAATGATTGTAACATATCAAATAACAAAATATTGATTATGTGGAACAGCAGAAGTTATTCGTCTTATCAGCAGAATGGAAATATTCATGTGTTTGAATTTTTAATTGATATTCACAGGAACATTTACTGTCAGAATTCCAAAGGAGTCTGAAGGAGAAGAGTTCCAAGGTTTGGATCTTCTTACTAAACTGTTAGCACCATCTGGAGAAACTTCAGCTAAAGAACCATGCATTGAAGTAATAGGTAGGTACAATGTATTTCTATGAAGTTTAGCAGTGATTTACAGTATGGAAGATACTACAACTTTTGTATCAAATTTCAAAGACTAAACAAAATGAAAGATTGTGTGCTATGTCTTTTTGAAGTGGTGAAGCGAGTTTGCCAGGCCATTACTCACTTTAGCATACCTATTTTGCATGTGCATTGGTAGCAAGACATGTTGTTGTGTGGTTTTACTGTTACGTAACCATATTTTCTTTGTTTTCTCTACTTTTGTTACTATGTAGGCAATGATGAAGGAAGAGGTGATGGAGAAGATGTAGAAGAGGACTTTGATTGGCAGGTTGAACAGCAGCCATTTTGTGGAGATGAGGAGGATAGGGGGAGACTCGGTGGAAATGTGACGTATGGCTTTGCTAACAGGAGAAGTGGTGTCTTCAAGAGATTGAGGGTATGGTTTAGACTCTTTCACACTCTTTATAACATTTAAAGTCATATTACCATAAACAAATGTGCTACTCAATGAAATTATTTTATTTTAAATTGACATATGTAAATTGTCATGATAGCTTTATAGTTGAAATGTCATTCATTTACAAGTAAATATCAAACTTATTCAAATTAGATGATAGTGTCGAAGTGAACAGAAGCTGTGAGGAATAATAACGAAAAGCTTCAGTATGTCTCTCTCTTCTATGCTATTCTTTGATTTTATAGTACCAATCATCTGTTTAAAGCCAGACTGCCCTCTATATAGCAAACAATGCCTAAGCAGTAGCCATTGGTCCCCCATGGTCAGCTTTTCTTATGTTAATTGAGAGCCGATTTGATGAGATAACCACCTGTCAGTGACCATGCAGGGAGCTCTAATCCCTCCTGGCCAAACTAGTGAAGATAGGCTTTAAAGACGTATTATCTCAACATGAGAAAGACAGCTTTATGATGCATACCTGCCAACCACCCCGATTTAGGCGGAGTTCCTCCGCATTTTTCATACCAACTCCGAATTCCGAATGCATGCCTCAAAACTCAGATTTTTTTTAATTTAATTTTTTTTTTTTTTTTTAGAGTGTAATGCACTTGGAGAGTATATAACTATTATGTTTGTATTTCGAAATGTAAAGCGCCTTGAGCATGTTCATGTAAAGGCGCTCAATAAATACCAATATGTATGTATGTATGTATAAGACTAAAGCATAACACAGCACTGATAACCAGATCACGCCGACATCCGCGCTCGCGCTCATAGAAGATATACACAGCGCAGCCCGAACGTGATCGTTAGTTCCCCCCCCCCCCCCAATCTACGGGCTACTACCCCAATCCTTCAGTGGTTCGCGACCTCGTAGTCCATCCAGAAAAATTTACTCCTAATTTTTCTTGTCTCAGGTTGGCAGGTATGATGATGTATTATGGTTTCAGGTATAACATGTATGCTAAACATAAAAGTAGCATTGATAAAGATTTCCCCCTTGTTCTCTTTCTCAATCATCGTCCAGGATGAGATCTGTGGAGTGGTAGACATCGATGAGGCAGATAACATCTCATTACCAGAGAGAAAGAGAGCTAGGATGATGGCAGAGAAGGAGAAATTTGATGACAGTCATTACCTGTAAGTATAATCATTGTTATTAGATTTTTTTTTTTCTTCTTTAAATGTTAGAATGGACAGGATTTATCTGTTACAGCAGGGTTCAGTTGAACACCCACCAAGTTACACAGATTTCGATACATTTGGTTGCTTGAAAATAGTGTATCATAGATAGCATGCCTTTTATCTTCTTGCTATTCATATAATATCTGAAATAAAAGATAACCAAACTTAGGTTTTAGGTTCTTTACCATAGCTGAAATTTCTGAAAAATGACAAAATGCATGAGGAATAACCTTTACAATCGTCACAGTGGTTGTTCAATCATATGTGTTTTAACATCTTTATATATCATTTTGTGTGTTTTCTCTCCCCAGAGCTGACTTGTATCAAGATGATGCAATCCAACCCCTCCTTCAATTCAAACCTTCATGGGTTCAAAACTACAAGAAAATGAGAGAAAAGATGGTCTTAGCCGGAGAAACAGCCTCAGGTCAAGACTTCACGTACAATGGTAAATATTGAACTCAACCTACATTCCAGTTGGCATTGTTTCTCATATTTCTCTTATTTTTTTTATTCTTCTAATTTTAAACTTTTTAATGATGAAAATCATATAGGGGATAGAATATAGTTTTGAAAGCCCTTGACATTGTATCTAAGTCCTATCAATCCATGATAAATTCTTTTGTAATTACTGAAGTCATGTGTTATGATTAGGCCTGAATCATCACGGGTTTTGCCGAACCCGGGTTTGACTTGAAAATTTCGGGCGGGGACCGGGTACCCGAAATTTTCACCACTGCACTGACACTAAAAATCGTGTGCATGCAACGGCGGGAGTTAGACTAAGTTGCTGTTCTAATAATGCGACGGAAAAGACAGTTACTGCTTTCAAAACAATAAAATAATCCATTGAATTAAATTAAGATGCTTTAAAAAATAAATTGATATCGTTTCAGTTGACGGTAGGTGTTTTTATCGCTCAAAATTGGGGCTGCAAGAAAGGAATTACGCTTCGTGCGTGGTACCTAGTGCGTTCAGAAACGGAAGTGGAAATATGACCCACTGAAGACTGAGCAGATTAAGAAAGCCCCACACACAAGACTAAAATGTTGATCAGACTATTACAATTAAATCGTAATACTAATAGGCATTCATTTAATTGTCAAAATGTCCACAAAATAATGGTTTACAACTCTTACAATTTGATGAAGGAAAATAATTTAAAGCCCTTGAAATAACATCGAAGTGCCTTCCGTTCGTTCTAAAAATGCGTGTATAAACGGCAAGCTGAAGTTACGAGTCAAGTTTTGTTTACATATATCCCTACACCGCCATCCGAGCTGATCGGAACATTAAGCATTAAACCAATTTAAAAACATATATATTTTGACAATTAAATTAATGCCTTTAGTATTACGATTTAATTGCAATAGTCTGATCAGTCTTGTG
Organism: Strongylocentrotus purpuratus; assembly: GCF_000002235.5. Classification (NCBI taxonomy): domain Eukaryota; kingdom Metazoa; phylum Echinodermata; class Echinoidea; order Camarodonta; family Strongylocentrotidae; genus Strongylocentrotus; species Strongylocentrotus purpuratus. Next base: position 41,034,479 of record NW_022145612.1, on the reverse strand, counting down.
TGTGGCATTTTCTTGCTGTCTTCCGTGGGTCATAGATCTATTTCCACTTCCGTTTCTGAACGCACTCGATCGGTACCTCGAAGCGTGATTCCTTTCTTGCAGCCTCAATTTTAGAGCGATAAAAACACCTACCGTCAACTGAAACAATATCCATTTATTTCTAAAGCATATTTATTTGATTATATAGAAATATAAGTTTGTGAATTGCATATTTTTAGTTCTATATTTCAAAATATCAGTGTGAAATTTAATTTTGAAAAACCCGAAACCCGAAAACCCAAAACCGGGTTTCAGCTCGACGGTCGGGGCCCGGGCGGGGACCCGTTTCGCCTCAGGCCTAGTTACGATAAGTGTTTCCTTGCAAATTTCTAAAGATACTCTCCACAAAAGCTATTCAACATTCAATTATTTTATTTTAGTCACAGATACTGCATTCTAGAGAAATCATGAATCACTATCAAGTGTTTGTGCGTTAACAAGAATTCTCATAACTTTAAAAAAAAAAAAATCAGATTTTGCTTCAACTTTCACTGATCTGGGCCCTGTTTCATAAAAGTTGTTATCAACAACAAGTTACAATAACTGTCAAAAGCTACTGAAGTCATGGCATTTGATTGGCTGTGAGCAAATTTGTCATAGAAGGTTAGCATTTGTTATTGATCACAAGTTTTATGAACCAGGGCTTGTTGCTCTGATTCTTCTGCTTTCATCTGACCAACTTATATCACGGTGGACTTTCCCTTTTAAGACCAAACATTCTTTGTGTAGGAAAAGGAAGTCCAACAGTTACATATATCCTAAATACTATGATCTTTTCATTTCTGATTATAGTTGGCTTCACAGAAGACGAGAAGGAGTTGATGGTGAAATTACCTCGTAAAGAATTCACCTTGAGTAATGTAGAAGTTGATGGTGCGTTGCTTGGAGTAGCAGACATTCTCTTTGCATATGCTTACAATGTCAGGTCAAATGAAGGAGAGCATTCTGTAAGTATTTGATTGGTGTTTCATTTCTCTGATATAGCATTCTCTCTCTAACTGAGATGGTGGAAATTTGTGTTGAGATGAACAGTACTTTCTCAATACATAATATGTAACTCGATTTTGTATTACCAGTATATATTTGGGGATGGAAATTGATTCCCTGCAAACCTTGGAGGAATAAAACAGGAATCAGTTTTAAGGGGACTTTGCAAGGGAGTGAAACAACCTCATAGGGGTGGATGTGGAAGGGATTCCCCCTTTTCGCTCTGTATGAGGGGCATTTTCATTCACTATAACAAACATTTTTAGCAAATGAAGTTTAATCCTTCACAAAGATTTTATTCATTTTACCCTCCCTAGAAATTGGAATGATTTTCAAGTATGTTGAACGTGGAATTATCAGATATTATCTTTACACCTATCCATAGTAATTGATTTATTGCATCCTTTGTATCATTTTATGAAATCACAACGTACAGATTAAGTATGGCTTAAAAATTCACTTAGGACTAGAAATGTGTCCATACACGAATCATTGATAATGCCCATTGCAGAACTATTATTACATTTGCATATTGCATTTGCAAAACTGTAAACTTGACATAAAGAAACGTCAACCTCTGAACTATGACCTCATCTTGTCATACCGGTCATAGGTCGAGTCAGCTTGGACTGTGTGTAAGTTAAGCTCGACTCTGTCATGCCTGGATTGGTTCCAAACCCCCCGTGAGATGGCCATAGCTTGCTGCAGGAGGGCGCTGTGTTTTCCCTTGTACCGAAGCTGGGCGTTGTGTCGCAAGTTGCTCAAGGATGTGAGGATGATACTGAGACTAGGTTAGTCAAAGGCATTGGTATTTAGTAATGTTTACACTGAAAGGTATAATGCCATATGATTGAAATCCTAATGTTCACACAAGAAATTACAAAAAATTGCATTCTGAAAGTAAAGATTTATTAGATTCTTTAAATTTTACTTTTGATGGTATCGTACAGTACACTAAGTCAAAGCAAAAATCTACAAACGTTTGGAAACTTTTATAAATAAACTTTTGTAGTCAGAATTATATACAGTTTTTATATAAATCTAAGATGTTTTTCTACTTAAGATTGAAGTTATAGATGCTAGTCTTGAAATGGTTGGAAATCTATCTTCATCGGTCAAATTAAGTAATATTTCATTGCTTTCAAGAAAATTCAAGAATAATAAGATCGTTTTCATAATTGAAGAGTTTTTGGTAATGCTACGGTCACAAAAGTTTGTACGAACGATAATTCTGTACGAATCTCCCTGTTTTTCCATTGTCTGAAAATCGTTTGTACGGCGTTCGTAGCAGTTCGTAATGGCATTTGTGACCGAGGCTTTACATCTGTAGGTAGCCTTTAAAAAAACAGGCTTATACTCCCCCCCCCCCCCCCCCCCCAAAAAAAAAAAAAAAAAAAAAAAGTTGATAATAGACAAATAGTCAAACCTGAAGTTCATTTGATATTTGATTTTCTACGTCTTCTATGCAGGTCGCAATCAGGTCTTGAAGTGCTTCTTTGAAATCCACAAACTTCTGTCAAATGATGAACCTCGCTACATTCTCAATGATCTGTACATCTCAGACTATTGTGTGTGGCTACAATCAATTTCAAATGAAAGACTTGCTGCTCTGGAGCAACAGATTGGAGAGGTGAGAGACTGATCCTTAAAAGTCTTCTATAAACACTGTTATTTTCTCTGTGCACCAATATCATTTGCTTAAAGCCCCACTGCACTACTTATAGCTACTTGCGCCCTCTATAGAACAAACAATGCCTAATCGGTGACCATTGGTCCCCCATGATCCTCTTTTTCTTATGTTAATTGAGAGCTGATTTGATGAGATAACTACCTGTCCAGTGACCTTGCAGGGTGGTCTAATCCTGGTACAGATGGGCTTTAAATCAATGAAAAGTGACATATAGGGATTGAAATACACCTCATGATGGGCTTTTCAGGTCATAATCAAGTTGTGACCTACTGTCTGAAAAAACTCTAGTAAATGACTTATCTAGCAAATTAGCTTTCTATGAAGAAAAAAAAGTTATGTTTGTCATCCTTATTCAAATTACCAGGCGCAGCTTGAGAAGAAAGACATTGGTCTTGATCTTGATGACCTCGAGGAAGCAGCATCGGTTGTAGAGGATGACGAGATGAGGAGGAATGGGACAGAGCACCGGGAGGACCAGACACCAGGTCACCATGGTAACCCATCTCTTCAAGAACATTCCATGGACTCGGATCAACCGCAGGTGATTCATCAAGTGGGTTACCCTGACCTGATACGGAGAGCCACTCCAGGTCCGGATGTCGTGACAGCTCATATCGTGAGGGCAGCAGAGACGGTTGCCATGGAAAGGGATGATGACAGTGATGATAGTGATGATGAAGACAATGTCCATGTTGCTGATGGAGGTGTGGTGCAGGAACATAGCATGAAGGAGAGTGGAACTTCCAGTCAGATACCTAAAACTGGTTCTAGTTCTGATGTAGGAGAAGTATCGAACCTTAATCATTGTTCACCTGACAATGACTCTGTTAATAAAGTGATCATAGCAAGCACTGATTGCTCAGATGATAGACTAGGTCAAGTCATGCCTTCATCAACCAACAGTTTAGACTTACCCCACAGTGGATCCCCATCGAGAACTATGCATATAAGGAGAAAAGATGAACAAGGCAATGATAGAGAGGATGAGGTTGAGGTAGTAGAAACAATGCAGGACATGTTGAATCATCTCAGTTTAGATCCATCCATTCCATCATCATCATCATCGTCGTCGTCATTGTCGTTGACGTCATCGGGGCATAAATCATCAAGTAACAAAGAATGGGCTGAGAAGCCACCCACTAAGTTAGTTGAAATGTTTGAAGACAAATGATGCTCATAGAAACTTACAGTTGAAGACTGTGGGGGGGGGGGGGGGGGTTGCTGAGAATCAATAGAATGTACTGAAATGCATTTTAAAGTGTTTTATGACCAAGTATTAAGGGAGCAAGAAGAATTTTAATCTCAATATCTCATCTTTATCTTATAATTAAGCCTTTTGGTGGTACAGTGGTAAACTCAACATTAATGTTTTTAATCTTAACTTATACTAATTTGCTGGTGCTATTTCTATTTTATAACCTTATTTATAAAAAATTAAACAAATTATGAGGTACACATTATCATAAGAATGATTTTTTTTATCCTTGTATATAATAGGAGTACTAACAGCTTGATATCATAATATTGATTGATAAACGATTTGATATGATTAATGACCTATAAACTCCAAAGATTTCAGCAGATATTAGCTGAATCCAAAGTATTGTCACTATAATGGCTGGGGTGTCTCCGAATATAGTGGAGTGTCCTTTGTAGATGTAATGTATGTCAACAAGTCAGTTCATTCATCTCAAACTGCTAAACGAACTTTTGAAGTGGTAGAAATGCCATTAAAAATCAGTCTCTTACACTTTCAAAATGTTTCCAATAAATAGATAAGTATTTGAAAGTTTTACAAAATTTACAATTAACTGGCTCAAAAGGAGATATAACTGTACTTGGTTTTCTATCTCAATGACCAAAACTCAACAAAAAAAATTGTCATGAATTTTGCTGTAATTACACTTTCAAAGAATATTCCCATAGTAATAGATATCATGAACATCTTGCTACCCCAGAACACTTGGTACTGTACTGGCATAATATCGTTTTTTATTGGTAAAGGTACTAATTTATATTTTAGTTGGTTAGTAAAAGTAGATGAATTGTTTATTAATTTGTTTTAGAATGCAAGATTTGTAAGTAGTATGGTGCCTGTGCTCCATCAATGGCTAGATCCATGCTAAACCACTGAACATCCTTACACGTAGTTGTAATTTTAAGAAAAAGTGGATAACTCATTATAAATTGTTTTATAATGCAGTAGATATTTTTTAGAAAATCAAATTTTAAACAAACCAACAATAATGTGCTGGAAATGACATTTGCTGAAGAGCAATAAATGGATACCATGCATGCATTCCTTCCTTCGCCAGTAAAGATGAATAAATCCTCTTATGTTGGGTATAGTTAGGAAAAGGCTTGCATGCAATATCTGGCAGGCGAAGAAGCACAAATCAGCAGTACTCTGTATTAATTGTAAATTGCTTCAACACAAAGAGACACTGACTCAATATAACAAACTGTATTTTTAAATTACTGTTATATATTTAACCAAATAAAGCACAAACATGTAAATTACTTAAAGGAACAAAATTTGTACAACCTCATTTGGGTTAGGTTCATTTTGTGACAGAATTAATGTCAATTAATGCTTTAAATGCTTGTCATTTCTCCAGGGCAATATGCGAAAATGAATATGTTAAATTAAAACTCTTTTTATGTATATCAAACAAAAATATGTTGTTTTGTGCTTGCATTGTGTTCAGTACGTTTGATTTCATGTTATTTTTAGATACATGTACATTTATACGTGGGAACTCCTTGTAAACAACAGCTCTGATATATTGTTATACCTGATTTAATTTCATTTTACCGTGATATAGAGGTAAATCTAATTGTCCCAATGTCCTGATTATAATGATGTTTTCCACTGTAAACATGATTACATGCATGCCATGCTGACTGATTTCCAGAGTAGGGGACAAAATGAACATAACGAAACACAGCTTTGGGATGAATATATATATATAAAGATTTAATTTTATTTCACAATGTCAAATATACAACCTTTGCATCCCATCAACATTAATATGCTTAATATAATAGCAACCAAAAAACTCTTCATATTGAGAGTACTTAAAATTAAGACTTTTTCTATCTTTTTATACAATACCTTTGTGGTGACAGTGTAGGTAGTAACAAAAGAAATGATAAGAAATTTCTAAAAACGACCAAAAAAAATCATTCAATTGTTGATAATAATATGTAATTACTAATAAATCATATCTGACAAAGAAATTTAATAGAAAAGTGTATCGGCATTCAGCACAACAACAAAAGTTAAACAAATATACAGATAATGGTGATATTATTAATGGCTGGTACATAAAAGAGATATAAATCAACAATTTTTATCATATATTATTATTTTGAACTATAAAAGTAAATACTTGATGCATTCTTTTATGGACAGGTCTACTTTCATTAATAATAGCACATTCATATAATTTCATTACCTATTATGAGAAACTAAATATACTGTGAACTGGACTCAAACACTTGTTAAAACTACCCCAAAACAGGTTACAGCCCAATACCATAATGCTTATCAGTTGAGAACTTTCCAAGTAATGGGTAATTTGTAAGATGGAAGGTGCTAGAGTTTTGGTCTATTAAAGATGAGAAGACCACCCAAAATCTTGAAGGAAGGACCACAAGATACATGCTGTGTTCATAAAAGAATAACTTTAATACCCAACTAGACGATTAGAATAAGTACACAATGTTTTAGAGACCAAGAGTTAACCTATTAATTTGAAACAGATTATCATTACCGAAAACAAGTAACTATTTGACTCAACAATAAACCTTGTATTTTTTTTTCTGTTCATTTCATAATACTTCATTTTGATTATGTTACAGAATTACTAGAGTTTACAAAGTAGAGAGGTTAGCACTTGATGTACCATCAAACAAAGGGCTAAAGTAAATCAAATTTTGCTTGGTCTACTTAATGATTGGGTCTGCAAGCCTTAAAATTAACATAAGACCAATTAACAGGACTGTCAGTCAACTAAGCTACCATATATACAAGGATCAGTTGCATCTTCTAGCAGTGCTACTTTCACACTTTGGGAGATCTTGCACTTGATAAACACACCTTCAAAAAAATTGCTCTTCGCGTATTCATGCTTGAATTAATCCCAATTTAAAACTCGTAACCTAATGAGACTGAATACAAAGTACCCCTGATTTCCTATATATCGAATGAGACAAAATATTTAACAAGGCTTCGATTTCAAGTTACAATCCATCATAATAAACAGTATTGTAAACATATATATATATATATATATATATATATACATGTACAAATGTTTTGAAAAATATAAATCCAATTTGCTTTTAGAACATATCATATGTAATACCAATGTATATACATGTTCATGAGAGTATGATGAAAGTTGGGTTTCATATTGCTAAGGAGAGATTTCTCATTGCATAAAATGATCTCTTAAAATATCAAGCAAGAAAATGTGAGAATAACTCTAATCTGACCAAAGGGATCCATCTTATAAATGTAAATATTTCATATCTTTTGACATCTGGTAAAAAGAAAGGCGGACTATGTTTGTTTTTTCAGTGTTCTTTTTCATTTGTGTTTTCTTTTGATCAGTTTAGATATTTTCCCCATTTTCTTCTTGAATGTCCTGGGGTACCTCAAAATCCATTACTCTCCTTAAAAATATCAAAGTATGAGTGATAGAATGCTTAAAAGAGCTACATAGCAGACAATCAGACGGAGGGTTTATAAACCAAACCAGAATAGCGTACCATAGAGATAGAAACCATAATGGAAGCCATGATGTCATCCTGAATATTCCTTCCTTAATGGCTTGGTTGAGGATACATAGAATGTAATGGAAGAGATTAATGAGGTCCAGATAGCGATGTCGTCATGAATATTCATTTCTTGTGGGCTGAGTTGAGGATGCGTAGAATATAGAGGAAGAGGTTGATAAGGTCCAAGTAGAGGTTGATAGAAGCCATGATGTACTCTTCTGGTGAGAGCTTGTGCATGATCATGTGGATGTCGTAGATGAGGAAGAGACTGAAGACGATGGCCCCACCGATCGCGATGACGAGCTCCAGCATGTCAGAGTGAGGAATGAAGATTTGAAGAAGACCACCAACAATGAGGATCATCAAGCCTGCATACAGACTGGATATCAATCATGAAAGAACATCATTGAATTTATTATGATTAAACATCATGGAAGATAGTACATTTCCTTTTTTTGTATACATGTATATCAAATTTACCATTATACTGACATTGATTATGTTTTATTTTATTAAACAAGGGAAACGCTCTTGGCCATCTCCCCTGCATTATGCAATTGATATGATGAAAAATTGAGGTTGGGACATTATTTATAGGCAGGGTGGCCCATTAGGCCCCCCAAAAAATTAGGTTGACCTCGATTGCTTTTCTTGGGTAGGGGCAGGCAGGCGGATTTGTTTGTTCTTTTGTTGTTGTTGTTGTCTTTCTTTAAATTTTTTTCTTCCCATTTCTTTCTTTTTTCTATAAAAAAATAAAAAATCATTGGGATGTCAATAATGCACTTTAATATGGTAAAAGACTAGTTTAAAACTGTTTAATGCTATCTTTTCTAACAAATGTACAATGAATATCAAGACCGACACAGAAAGTATTTTTGGCTTAAAAAAACAGCACCTTTTAAAATGAGTTTAAGAATGCTCAAAACCTGAATTGAATGGAATAGGAATGAAAACTTTCAAAATTATGATAAAAATTCAAAATCTTAACCTTTGGTAAAGTTTTGATGTTGATGCCACAACATATTCTAAGTTTGTTGACCTGAAATTACCTTTGACCATAACCTAGTGACCTGAAATTCTACTCATATGATTGGGGATACTTGATAACTCCTTAGTCAAAGTTTCATTGAATAAAAACTTATACTTTCAAAATTATATTAAAAATTCAAGAACTTAACCTAAGTTTAAGTTTTTGATGGTGATGCCACAACATAGTCTAAGTTTGTTGACCTGAAATTACCTTTGACCATGACTTTGTGACCTGAAATTCTACTCACATGATTGGGGATACTTGATGACCCCTTAATCCAAGTTTCATTGAATAAGAATTTACACTTTCAAAATTATACTAAAAATTCAAAAACTGTTTTTATTGTTGACGCCGCCAAACCGTCGTCGTCACTGAAAAGCGGCGACTATGTCTCGCTTTTTGCTACGCAGTCGAGACAAAAATGTCTTTTACGGTTTTTTTTATTTTTTAAATCTTGATATCCTCAAAAAACAAATAAACAGATGAATGACGTCTTTCTTACCCTGCACCCCATGTACTGAAGTCTTTCCTGCTTTGCACTGTAAAGACTAAAAGACTGAATGCAACAGCTAAAGTCAAGACGAGAGCCTCGATCACTATAGCCTTGTCATAGAAGGTCACAACTGTACCGACAGCATATGCTTCCACCAGGGTCTAAGAAAGGCAACAAAAAACATTAAACTTTATAGTCAGGGATAACTTTCACACTAAATATTAGCTTTATAAAAATTACAGATTGAAGAATCTATTACTTACATGTATTTCAATATCATTGAATATTAAAAATAGCATCATTTTTTAAAACCTCAACATTTATTTTCAAAAACCTGAACATATCATAACAAAAGTTTAAACTGCTAGAGGAAAAAATACATGTGTCTATTTAAGCCCCCCCCCCCCTTCAACCCCCAATGTTTACGATTTAATCAAGCAGGTTGAAAATGATAACAGATTCTCTCATCTGTTCACCTACAGCAATACCTCTCTCATGATCAGGGACCTGCTTCACAAAGCCTTTTTTCAATGACAAATGACAAAAATCTGTGACAAATCTGCTGGTAACCAATCAGAAGCAAGGATTTCTCTAGCTTATAACAAAGACTGTCATTTGTCACGGATGACAAGTTTTGTGAAACAGGCCCCAGGTATCTCTCCCCTCCATATTCTCCACCCCCCCCCCCCCCCCTTTTGACCCTTGACCCCTCTCCTGATATTGGAGCCCACAGACTTACAAAGCAAGTAAGAAGGATCATGTTGATTGGGTATTCCTTGCTCTTCACCATGAGTGCAACCAGGAAGATGAAAGACAATACAAAGGCAATCATCAGCATACCAGGACTGGAAGAAACAACAAGAAGAACATGAATTTGATTAAGGGATGACCCCCACTTCTGTTGAATTGTGAGAAAAAGAATCTGATTGTACTAAAAGATAACAGTGACATAGATGAAGAATGTTAGAAATTGAAATACTCTTAAGAAAAAGAGAGCATTGAAGTTCGATAGGGGTGGAGCTGTGTACATACAAATTAAAGAAAAGAAAAATCTGTATATATGTTGTCAAAAATTGGTCTTCCCAGAAAGAGTTTTGACTAAGAATAAAAAGGAGATGCTTGAATTGAGTTACATTAGAATGCATAATTTTGTATCATTATCTAGGGTTTAAAAATACTTGGTTGTACAGGATACTATATATACTAAAGTGTTGCTCCCATATTTTTATTTACACACAACACTGATTAATCTTTATTAATAACTATGAATGTATGTGAAGGTTATCATCTGTTCACAAAGAGTGAATAGTAATACTACTTTTCAAAATCATTGTTGGGAGTCTCATTTACCTTTCTTGTATGTAGCTCTTGACTCCTTCAAAGTACATAAAGATGCCTGACACCACAGCTGTCAACAAAAGCTGTGCAGATAATATACCAAACACCTTCCTCAAGAAATCTGAAAGTGAAATGTATGGAAAATAGTATTCAGAATGAAGGTCTGCTAATATTGTCTCGTCAATACAATTAACATTAATAAGTAAACAATGATGAATGATTATAATCGTTTCTTGTCACAGATTCATCTCTTGCAGTTGTCCTTTACATTGATTATAACTTTGGTAATGTCATTTTCACCATGCCTGAAAACAGCATCATGTGCAGGGCATCATTCTGTCTCTGAGGACAACTCACATTTCTCAGTAGAATCATAATTGTGTAAGCTTAAATCTAAATTCAATAGCAATGATAAGAAAAACCAATAAAAAGGATGGAAAAGAAAGTTGAGTGAGAGAGGACAAGCAATGCCAGCATCAGTCTCGGCCTCAGATGTGCTGCCAGCTGGACCCAGACTCAGACTCGTATTTGGACACTGATAAGAAATAAGTCAAGTATATTACCTAATTCACAACATTATCTCGGCGTTAATGGAAAATATGTGTTTTTAATACATTCAGGAGTAATTAATTTTTTGTACTGGTGCTCAAGAACACTGTTATTCAAACAAAACATTGTTAAATACTCACTCATTCTGATGTCAATGTGTGCAGACATAACACTAGTGCTATGGTGAAAGTCATCTAGGACAGAGTCCCCCTCCATTGAGATTTTGGTTGACATCGTGATCTGCCTTACGACCTGCTTGCTCGGATGGCAATCAATGCAGATCTGTTTTACAGCAAACCTGTTTAGGACAAACAAAAAATGGTGACAATTTAGTACATTATTTAATGACACATTATGGTTCCTAATTTCTTTCTGACTTACATAATTTGAGAATTTCTAATTGTAAATGGACTCTTTCATATGGTTTAAGAAGCTGAAACCATGCGCAGTATTTTTACCAGCACTAAAAGACAGAAGGAAAAAAAAAGAGAAAGAAAGAGAAGAAGAATCTCCAGACAGAGCTCATATAAAAATTATTCATTATTTTTAGATTCAACATGCCTGAAAATGTCAAACAATACCTAGCTTTGGAAGCATCCGTTTAGTGTCGCTGAATTCTGAGACTGACGTCAGCGACACTCACGTGCTGTTTTACACTTTATTTTCATAACATTTTCATAAAATATATATAAAATCGGCAAATCAAAATCAGCCATTTCCACGCACACCACTTGTTTTTGCGTTTCCAGCAGAATCAACATCACTATCTGCCTGCATGAGGTCAGCATTTTTCTCACATTAACTTTCATAAATCACCAAGCACTTGAGGCTACCCCGTCCCCATCATTTAATCATGTTCATCAAACTAGGCTCAGTAGGCTGCATTCAATTCATTGTTGGTAGTTTTATGGTACGGTACGGTACACTATTTTCGATATATGGGACCAGCACAGAGATAAATGCAAATAAGTTAAGACTTTGGTCATAGATATTTGATTGTTGAAAGTTTTACCGGACACATGGCCTACTAGAATTTCTCTTAAAGATCATTACAACAGAAATACGGGAAATGGTACTTACTGATTTCGTCGTAACGCCTTTAAATCGACAATTTCTGTACGGACTTGACGTGGCTCAGTTTCAGCTTGTTTTCATCGGTATTAATGATGACGTCATCGGTACAGGTACGTCACCTGGAAATGCCAGAGATTGAATATAAAATATGACGGATTCTATTCCTACTTCTCTGTAGGTTTATCCGAAGATATTTTTCATGATCAAAACTTATGATTCATGAAATAAGAGAATTCAAGGTCTCTACGATTTGCTTTGAATTTCTTTTATTCTTATTTCTATAAGAGCAATACTTCATAGCACTTGACAGATGTATGGATATCGATCTTGCTCTCCAATCAATTATAGACCTATGTATATATTTTTATTCTTAGAAAGAAATTAATGGATTTGGGAGGACAAATTCGTTTCTATAATTGTCTTGAACATTATTTACCAAACAGATACAAACTTGCTTCCAAAGGGGGGGGGGGGGGGTGGTATCATTCACAGCAAAGTTTTTGTACACTTTCTTTGCAAAAATCTACACCAGTATAGGTCGGATGTTAATGACCCTGTTCATTTTCACCCTTTCTCACTCTCTAAAATGCCTCTCTGACTCTCATTTTCTACCTCTCACTTTTCTCTTCCTCTATCTTCAACCCTCTCTCCTCTCTTTTGTCTCTCGTCATCTCTCTCTAATCTTGTCTCCCTCTCACCTTTCTCGCTTCTAAAAGTACTATCCTGACCATTACCGGTACACGCTAAAAATTTGTTACATTTAGAATATTGACTGGTCTCTAGGGGGATATCAGAACATATTGTCCAGAGTCATAGACGAGGATGAGATGATTCTAAAACAAGGAATATATATTTCCTGCTGGTTCCAAGATTTTTTCTGACTTGTTTTCAATTACAGATCGATCAATCGATCTTATTTACTGGGTGTAAGACACAAATATATTTAAACAATTTAAATAAACGAATATATATTCAATCTCCTGAAAGAAGAACCAGACAAAATTCATTATACTTTCAAAAATAATAAGTTTGATAATGACAGGCATATTGTATTTATATTTCTTTCAGCTTTGTGAAGAAGAAAAAAACGCAGTTGAACATTCTACCTACTTGTGTGTCTGAAATCTGACAAATTTACAGTACATTTGCGAAAATCCTTTGACAAGTTTCTTTCCGTGGTATAAATTTACTGTTTACAGAATTACAGTCAAATTCCAAGAAGCATTTTATTATCAGGTATCATTTAAAGATATATGATAGTAAAGAAAGTTTAACAGTGAGTGTATACAATTTCATACATGCTTTCCAGATATATGATGCTAATAAAATCCTCAAAAGCATGTCTGAAGTTTGTGCAACAAAGTAACGACTCACGGCTGTAGCCTTTATTTTATATAAATAAAATAACTTGTGTTACATTCAGGGAAAGATAATGCAATAATTTGTTATTCGGTACCGGGGAATATTTTGCTCATATCAAATTTAACAAAGAAGCATATATATCATTGAATTTGCCAACAAGATATAAATAATGGTCAAGCTGTTTTTCTACTTTTATTTGTTCATACTTATATCCTCTCATTGCATAGAGATAATACTTCTAAATCTAGGCATTATAAAACTAGCAATTCCTTAGAAACAGGCAATGAATTATTCACATACACTTTTCACAAGCAAGATTCATTTCAGATTTACAGGCGAAAAATGTAACAAGTCTAATGGCACTTAATATCTTGCCTGTACCTCACAGTGTGTGTTTTAGATGAAGAATTATTGGATACCATCTTTTGACAGTTCATGCCAAGTTTGAAAGCAATCATCCATACACACCTAAAAGAAAGGGAAAAAAGCTCAAGACAAGACATCAGTAAGCACAAAGTAGCATCAACCCTTCTTCTCAGCAAGCAACATACCCATGCATTTTATTTATCTGGAGAAAGCAATGTTTTTAAACAATGACCTAAACTTGACTTACCAGTACAATTGGTATGTCATTCTATAATCATTAGTAATGCCTGAGGTATGTGATTGAATGATACATGTATCTATTATTTTTTAGGCTCATTTTGACTATTTTAGTCAGGAAGGAGTCCAGCATGGCATGGGCATAAAGAGAGCCAACGGTTCTTATACACTGTATATTCAAAATTTACACAGGAGGTGAGCAAAAAGAAGTACAAACTGCTCACAGACTGTTTTATAAAGTCTATACTGTGTATCCATAAGGATAAGAGTATTGTTGAGATTTAGATTCAGGGTATACGATAGGTCAACAAAGAATGGAACAATACAGTGGATTCACAATTCACAGCACCATCTAGCAAAACAATTTTGCCGTTTAATTTTGTCTTTCCCTACTCATGACATTTTTATCATTTTGGCTTCTTTTTTTTGATGGTCACTTTGGTTCAGGGCTAATTTTTCCAACCATTGTAATCAGCAAAAGAGATTTGATGGGCCTACTTTTATGTAAACATACACCACAATGCTAGAAAAATTGGTCAAATTGACCCTCATCAACAACAATATGGTCAATTCAGACACTTTTAGGCCAAAAATTTGTAAAATACAATTTTTATTGATTTTAGTCCAACATCAGCCCGAATTTAGGTCAGAATCAACCTAGGGATGGGAATCGACATCCTCATTCAAAATAAACATGTGTGCTGATATCAGAACAATCAATCTCAATGAATGAATTTACAGTTTGGACCGCTTGGGTCATGTCGATCAGTGGCTAGCTTTTTGCTATGCTGTACTGGATGAAAGATGTTGACCAACGAGCTGAAAACTTGGCCTGTCGCAGCATTTTGCTGGTGGGGGAGCTGTTAATTGTGAAACCACCCTATTAATCCGACCTGAGCATTCACAATGTTCTGTGCCACTCTATTTTCGCCATTTACATAGGTGTTCAAAAAAGGTTCCATTATTTCACAGGAGCATTTATACACGGTATGAAGGAGAGAGATTTCCTCTTAGGTATTTTTTATACATTTCATTGTAGTTTCCTCAGAGCTACATCACTTTCCACTCATATGTATCATTTTTCACTGTTGGCACTCACCATCCAACACATTCTTACCATAACAATCACATTCATATGGTTTAGAGCACTAATATGGTCCAATCATGTCATCTGTGTCAAAGATTCCAATTTCCATCACTGATAAGAAAATCACTGATAAGAACATCACTGATAAGTACATCACAATATGATATCTTAAGGTCTCACAAGTTCTGTCAGCCAGTTTCAAAGAGTTCACAGAAATGTCTGTTCAATCAAGATAATACTGAAAGCTTTGTCACGTCTCGCCGAAGACATTTGTTGTTGAGGGTTTGCTGCTAGGAAGCACACTGGACCATACGAATCCTCGTTCCCCTCGTACGGGTACTACAGGGTACGGACTCTTGACAAGGCGGTAGTAGTCTGATGGGGCGTGGCATACAAACTCCATAAACTCTAATGAGCGAGGTAGCTCTTCCTCAGGTCCTGTCATCAAGAATGATATAAAATGAATAAAAAATGGTTAGATATATCTTAAGATGTATCTATGCAGCTACTCCAGAATAAACAACAGTTGCAACAAAAACAAGAACATTGTATACAAAGAGATCAAGATCTACCATTACCTAGAATATATGTGGCTGGATCAAACTTGTTCTTGTTAGTAGCCTGTGTTGGAAGGAGCCAAGTGATGATAGCACTTTTCTGGGCGTACTGATCTTGCATGAATCCTCGCAGTTGAGCATAGTATATGCCTCCTTCTACATCGAGCAGGGATACAATGTCACCAACTTGGAAGTAAGTACCCTACATGGAATAAAAAGAAACATTTTGATTAACATAATTGGTAAAACTTTTTAAACATAAAATCCTTGGGAGAAAGGGAAAGCTTTATTTACTGAACAATTGTAATTCTGAAAGAAGAAACAAATTTACTATACATATTTACATATAGGTCTAGAATAAAAAATAAAGTTAAATCACCCACCTGGTGGAAAACACTGCCTGAGGTCACAATTGTGGACACCGTTGCTGGACTCTTCAGAGGCTGCATGGGAAACAGAATCAAAAAATAATTTACCAGAATCGTTATGGCGTCAGTCACTCAGTCAGCTAACAACAGTTTGAGTTTTACAAAACAACTAGACCAAATTTTCTGTCTTTTTCGTTTGTTAGCCTCTGATTTGGGTAGGGTCGGCTCCTCTCCAACCCTACCCAAATCAGAGGCTAACGAACGAAAGAGACAGAAAATTTGGTCTACAACAACACAACCAGCACAATTCTAATTCTACACATTCTCTAGGACCGAACACTCGCATCTATTTTCAACACATCAAACTAATTTTGAAACTTTCAGGTAGGTCTATGCATTAAGTACTATGCATGCCTCGTCACTCGTCACACTCAGACTCATTCATATTTATCATGATCATCAGTTTGCCCGAACTTCTGAATATGAAGTTCTGAACCGACGTGGTATTTTTATTTTATTCTCTTTGTCACTTACATTTTTCTTAAATATAATTCGCCGATTCTTCCCTTTAGTTGATTGCGATTTTGCTGCATTGACAATCTGCCTATATCGTATCCTCTTGGCTGTCCTTCCTGTCTTTCTCCCTGCTTGACTTTTCCCTCCTCCTGATCCATTTCCACTCGATTTTCCGTTTCCATTGTTGTTGCCACTGCCACCAGCATGACCAGAATTGTTCTGAGAATCGTCGCTATTATTCTTTAAATAACACCCGTTACAGACTACAGAGCCTGATTTCTTTTTCCTCCACATACATGTGACCGATGTCTTGCATGAAGAACAGTATGTTTTTGGTCCTAGTGGCATTTTGATGAGCTTTTGTGTTCTAGATAAGTAGAGGTGAAATTGGAAATGTCTCGCCAATAAAACGATGTAGCAATAACCAACATAAAAATGTATAGGTGGGATCGCATATCGGGCTCGAACAGTTGCAAATGAATGTGATTGATCGCTCGCGGTAGCATATATTGGCACCAAGATTAACGGCGATATGAATATTCATTATTCCCTACGTCACAGACGTGCGGCGTGCGTACTCTGTCTATGGATCTGTCTTATACACAGGTACATGTACTGTACTAGTACAAGAGTACGTTCGCAAGCATTACTACATACATTGCTCCGGAATGAAGAGAATCATTATAAAGGACGAATTACTCCGTGAAGCCAAGTACAAGCAGGGAATTGAAATAGCAAACGTTCCTCGGAGCGGCTATACAATCCCTAATCTAGCTAGTTTTGTAATGACAGTTTATAGGAAAATGGACATTTAGTAGGCCTACTGTTTAGTTGTTCAATAAAATCACTCAGTTTGATTTGATTCGAGATATATCTCATTAATAAAACAGTATAAAGGCTGTATGAGTCTCGGACCAACCATCGCCACTAATCTTGGTGCCAACACCGTTAATCTATGCTCCAAATTTAGTAATACATTTTGTGTGCCCTATAATGACCCGGGGTTGGATTATTTAGGAGAACAGAAGATTGATATTGTTAAGTTGTTTCATAACATCTCTCAGTTTGATTTGATTCGAGAGATATTTCATTAATAAAACAGTATAAAGGCTGTATGAGTCTCGAACGAACGATCGCCACTAATCTTGGTGCCAACACCGTTAATCTGTGCTCCAAATTTAGTAATACATTTTGTGTGCCCTATAATGACCCGGGGTTGGATTATTTAGGAGAACAGAAGATTGATATTGTTAAGTTGTTTCATAACATCGCTCAGTTTGATTTGATTCGAGATATATCTCATTAATAAAACAGTATAAAGGCTGTATGAGTCTCGAACGAACCATCGCCACTAATCTTGGTGCCAACACCGTTAAACTATGCTCCAAATTTAGTAATACATGTTGTGTGCCCTATAATGACCCGGGGTTGGATTATTTAGGAGAATGGAAGATTGATATTGTTAAGATGTTTCATAACATCACTCAGTTTGATTTGATTCGAGACATATCTCATTAATAAAACAGTATAAAGGCTGTATGAGTCTCGGACGAACCATCGCCACTAATCTTGGTGCCAACACCGTTAATCTATGCTCCAAATTTAGTAATACATTTTGTGTGCCCTATAATGACCCGGGGTTGGATTATTTAGGAGAACAGAAGATTGATATTGTTAAGTTGTTTCATAACATCTCTCAGTTTGATTTGATTCGAGATATATTTCATTAATAAAACAGTATAAAGGCTCTATGAGTCTCCAAGAACGATCGCCACTAATCTTGGTACCAACACCGTTAAACTATGCTCCAAATTTAGTACTACCTTTTTTGTGCCCTATATGCTAAAGACCCATGCAGGGTTGGATTCTTTAGGAGAATGGAAGATTGATATTGTTGTTTCATAACATCACTCAGTTTGATTTGATTCGAGATATATCTCATTAATAAAACAGTATAAAGGCTCTATGAGTCTCCAAGAACGATCGCCACTAATCTTGGTGCCAACACCGTTAAACCATGCTCCAAATTTAGTATAACATTTTGTGTGCCCTATAAAGACCCGGGTTTGGATTATTTAGGAGAACAGAAGATTGATATTGTTAAGTTGTTTCATAACATCACTCAGTTTGATTTGATTCGAGATATATCTCATTAATAAAACAGTATAAAGGCTGTATGAGTCTCGGACGAACCATCGCCACTAATCTTGGTGCCAACACCGTTAAACCATGCTCCAAATTTAGTAATACATTTTGTATGCCCTATAAAGACCCGGGGCTGGATTGTGTAGGAGAACGGATGATTGATATTGTAAAGTTGTTCCATAACATCACTCAGTTTGATTTGATTCGAGATCTTTCTCATTAATAAAACAGTATAAACGCTGTACAAGTCTCAAACGAACCATCGCCACTAAACTTTGTGCCAACACCATTAAACTATGCTCCAAATTTGGTTATACATTTTGTGTGTCTATAAAGACCGAGGCTTCCCAGGATCATTTAAGAGAATGGAAGATTGATATTGAGAAGTTGTTCGATAACATCACTCAGTTTGATTTGATTGCGCATTATGTCTCTTAATAATGGTGTAAAAGTCTCTAAAGAGAAGAAAATAAAGAGAGAAAGAGAGAGAGAGAGAGAGAGAGAGAGAGAGAGAGAGAGAGAGAGAGAGAGAGAAAAAGATGTGAAAGGGAAAGAGGAGAGAAAGGAAAAGAAAGAAGAGGAAAAAGAAAAGAAAAAGGGGGAGGGGAAGAAAGAGATCAGGGGGAGGGGGGCCGAAATGGGCCTTGCCTCCCATGATGTTGCTTCCACTTCCCCCTCCCAGCAAAACAAAAAGAGAGAAGAAGGAAAGGGAAAGCAAAAAGGAAAAGAGGAGATAACGGAAAGGAAAAAAAAAGAGGAAGAAGATAAGAAAAGAAGAGGAATATCAGTTACTATTTTTTCCGCCAACAAGTTGTGGATCCGGGGGGGGGGGGCAAAAGGCCCTTGCCTCTTCCCCCCCCCCCCCTCCCCCACCGCCAAAAAAGAAGGGGAAAAGGGGAAGGGAAAGAGGAGAGCTAAAAGGGAACAAAAAAGAGGAAGCGGGGGGGGGGGGGGAGGGGTAAGAGGACACTTTTTTGGGGGTCTCGAAATTTGAAAATTTGACATTTTGTTCCGTAGGGGGGGGGGGGTGTTGAGGTCACCTTTTTGAGGACAGCCATTGGCATAATTTAAAAAAAAATTAAAAAGGGGGGGGGGGTTGCTCCAAGATACACACATAACAAAAAACCGAACAGGGGGAGGTTCAACCCCAAATCCCCCCCCCCCCTCCGTACGCGCCTGCTCTTCTGATTACAGTTTTCGACTCTTAATCCTCGATTGTTTTCAGTCCCCCCCCCCCCCCCTCCCGCGCGAAGCGCGGAAGCTTGTACATTTCATTAAATCATTAGAGAAAGAAGACGATTCGTTGTACCGTTTTCGACTCTTAATCCTCGTCTGAATTCAGTTCCCCCCCCCCTCCTATCCGCGCGCGCGAAGCGCGGAAGCTTTTACGTTTCATTAAATCTTTAGAGAAAGAAGACGATTTGTTGTACCGTTCCCGACTCTTAATCCACACCTTCTGCGCCAAGCGCGGAATCTTTGACATTTAATTCAATTATTAGAGAAACAAGACGATTTTGATACCTTGTCCGCCCCCGGAAACTCATGGGTTGAAGGCAAATTACGGTCAGATAAGTATTCAGGGGCCCGCCTCAGGGCCCCTGGTGGGGTCGAGGGTGCGGAAACCCCTGAATCTCAGGGGTTTCAGGCATTTGATTACGGTCAGATGAACATAATTTTTATACCTTATTTGTGAAACTGGCAGGACACTGATTTGCGTGAGGTCCAGCGAGCGGAGCCCCAAGAAGCTCAGGGGTTTTAGGCATTACATTGCCGTCAGATTAGCATCCAGTAGGGTCTAGGGGGCAGAGCCCCCGGAAGCTCGGGGGTTTAGGCATTTGATTACGGTCAGATGGACATATTTTTATACTTTATTTGTGACACTGGCAGGACACTGATTGGCGTGAGGTCCAGCGGGCGGAGCCCCCAGAAGATCAAGGGTTTTAGGCATTACATTGCCGTCAGATTAGCATCCAGTAGGGTCTAGGGGCAGAGCCCCCGGAAGCTCGGGGGTTTAGGCATTTGATTACGGTCAGATGGACATATTTTTATACTTTATTTGTGACACTGGCAGGACACTGATTGGCGTGAGGTCCAGCGGGCGGAGCCCCCAGAAGATCAAGGGTTTTAGGCACTAAATTTTGGTCAGATGAGTAGGCAAGGGGCCTGCCCAAGTGCCCTTGGTTGGGTCCCGGGGACAGAGCCCCCGGAAGCTCAGGGGTTTTAGGCGTCTAATTACGGTCAGATGAGCAATTTTTTTATACCTTATTTTGTTGTGACACTGGTAGTTAACTATTTTTTCTTTCTTGCTCTCTTTCTTTCTATTTCTCTTTAAAATGCTTTTCCAAAAAAAAAATTGGGGGGGGGGGGAGCTGGAGGCTCCCGATCCCCGCCGTTCAGCGGGCCCTGACATGTAGGCATCTCAAGAAGCATATTTCTTGCCTGGCTGTTAATTTACAAACGCATACAAAAGTATAATTTACTGAAGAATGAGGACAAATCTCGGAAAATTATGTCATTTCAGCATTATTTGTAAACCACCGTTATGGAATTAGAAGTAAACCACGTTTAAATTTTATTTCCCCCGAGCCCCCTCCTCGATCAATACGCCAGTTCCCCCCAGAAATAAACCACGTTTAAATTTTATTTCCCCCGAGCCCCCTCCTCGATCAATACGCCAGTTCCCCCCCCCCCCCCGATCTACTCTTTGTTGGCGGAAAAATCGCAACTGATCTCCCTTACCTTTCTTATTTCTCTTTTTTTCTTTCCCTTTCTCTCTTCTTTCCCTTTCTCTCTTCTTTCCCTTTCCATTCCCTTCCTTCTCTTTCTGTAAGATTTGATGGGGGGGGGGGGGGCGAGGGGGAGGTAAGGTCATTTCGGCCCCCACCCTTCTCCACATGTTGTTGGCGGGATTAACTGCAAATGATCTATTTCCCCTTCTTTTCAGCTTTTTTCGGTCCCTTTTAGCTCTCCTTTTTTCCTTTTCCTTCTTTCTCTCTTTTTTTTAGCGGGGCAGGGGAGGCAAGGGCATTTTGCCCATCCCCGCCCCGATCCACAACTTGTTGGCGGAAAAATTGCAACTGATACCCCCTTCTTTCTATTTCCTTCCTTCTCTCTTATTTTTTTGATTGGGGGGGGGGGGGGGGAAGGGGGAGGCGAGGCTCTTTCGCCCCCCCCGATCACTTCTTCCCCCTTTTCTTTTCTTCTTCCTCTTCTTTCTTTCCCTTTCTCTCCTCTTTCCCTTCTTTTCCTTTTCTCTTTCTCTTTCTTTTTTTGTCCTCCTTTTTTTTCCCTTTTTTTTTTCCTTCTTTTTTTCCCTTCTTTTTTTTTCCTCCTTTTTTTTCCTTCTTTTTTGTTTCCCTTCTTTTTTTTCCTTCTTTTTTCCCCAGGGGAGGGCGCCCGGGCCCCCTGGATCCGCCACTGCGGCCAGGCACTAGTGTAGGAAAACTTCAAATGTTAATCAGTTATATGATAAAATAACTTGTCTGTGGCCTCACGAAAAAGTATATATTTAGTCAGGCCTAAATTGAGTTGCAAAACAATTATTGTGTTAAAAGGAAAAAACATATTTGATGACATTCGCAATACCACAATTGCCGATACAATTGGATTACTCGTTTTTGTTCTTTTTCAAAACTTACTTGCTGAGCCCCATGAAACTCAGGGATTTGAGTCATTTTATAACGGTCAGATAAGCATTCAGGGGGACACCCGGAGGCTCAGGGGTTTAAGGCATTAAATTACGGTCAAATGAGCATATTTTTATACCTTATTTGTGACACTGGCAGGGTCACTAATTGCGTGGGGTCCAGGGGGCGGAGCCCCCGGAAGCTCAGGGTTTTAGGCGTTTAATTACGGTCAGGCAAGCGCGTAGCTAGGATTTTATTTTAGGGGGGTCGGAGCACGCGATGCGTGCGAATCACTTACAGAGCGCGTTCCCTGGGGGGGGGGGGGGGATGCAGGGAGGGGCGAGTATGACCTCTTCCCTTTTCTCCTCTCTTTTTTCTTTGGGGGGGGGGGGGACTTATTGTGACACTGGCAGATCACCAATTGTCGTGGAGTTCAGGGGGCGAGGCCCCCGGAAGCTCAAGGGTTTTAGGCATTAAATTAAATGAGTATCAAGGGGCCCGCCTTAAGGCCCTTGGTTGGGTCTAGGGGCAGAGCCCTCGGAAGCTCAGGGGTTTAAGGTGTTTAATTACCGTCAGATAAGCATTCAGGGGCCCGCCTTAGGGCCCTTGGTTTGGTTCAGGGGCAGAGCCCCCAGAGGCTCAGGGGTTTTAGGCGTTTTATTACGGTCAGGTTAGCAATGTTTGATACCTTATTATTTTGTGACATTTGCAGGACACTATTTGGCTTGGGGTAAAGGGGGCGAAGCCCCAAGAATTCCAGGGGTTTTAGGCATTAAATTACCGTCAGATGAGCATTTAAGGGCCGACCTTTGGGCCCTAGGTGGAATCCAGAGGGTAGAGACCCCGAAAGTTCGGGGGGGTTTAGGCATTTAATCACGGTCAGATGAGCATATTTTGATACCTCATTTTTTTCTGTGACACTGGCAGTTCACTATTCTTTATTTCTTGCTCTCTTTAATATACTTTTTCAAAAAAGAGGGGGAGGGCGAGGGAGCTCGAGGCTCCCGATCCCGACCGTTCCGCGGGCCCCGACATGTAGGCATCTCAATAAGCATATTTTTCTTGCCTGACTGTAAATTTCGGAATATGTCATTTTCCAACAAACGCATAAAAAAAGTATAATTTAATAAAAAGTGAGGAACAATCTCGGAAAATGATGTCATTTTAGCAACATTTGTAAGTCACCGTTATGGAATTAGAAATACCCCACCCCCCGAACCACAACTTATTGGCAGGAAAACTGATATCCTCCTTCTTTTCTTTTCTTCTTCCTCTTTTATTTCCCTTCCCTTTATCTCCTCTTTTCCTTTCTTCCCTTCCCTTTCCTTCCTTCGCTCATATTTTGTTTTGATTGGGGGGGGGGGGGGGCGGGGAGGCAACAGTCTGGAAGGCAAGGCCATTTCGGTCCCCCCCAATCTCCTTCTTCCCCCTTTTCTTGTCTTCTTCCTCTTCTTTCTTTCCCTTTCTCTCCTCTTTCCCTGTCCTTCTTTTCCTTTTCTCTCTCTCTCTCTCTCTCTCTCTCTCTCTCTCTTTATTTTTGCGGGGGGGGGGGGGCAACTTAACAATATAGGAATCTTCCGTTCTCCTAAATAATCCAACCCCGGGTCTTTGCAGACACACAAAACGTATTACTAAATTTGGAGCATGGTTTAATGGTGATGGCACCAAGTTTAATGGTGTACAGGTAAGTTAGTTTGAGACTACAGCTTTTATATATATATATATTTTATTAATGAGGTATATCTCTAATTAAATCGAACTGAGTGATGTTATGAAACAACTTTACAATATCAATCATCCGTTCTCCTACACAATCCAGCCCCGGGTCTTTATAGGGCATACAAAATGTATTACTAAATTTGGAGCATGGTTTAACGGTGTTGGCACCAAGATTAGTGGCGATGGTTCGTCCGAGACTCATACAGCCTTTATACTGTTTTATTAATGAGATATATCTCGAATCAAATCAAACTGAGTGATGTTATGAAACAACTTAACA
Source organism: Strongylocentrotus purpuratus (assembly GCF_000002235.5). Lineage (NCBI taxonomy): Eukaryota > Metazoa > Echinodermata > Echinoidea > Camarodonta > Strongylocentrotidae > Strongylocentrotus > Strongylocentrotus purpuratus. The sequence goes on along the minus strand of NW_022145612.1, from coordinate 41,010,231 downwards.
AAATCAATCTTCTGTTCTCCTAAATAATCCAAACCCGGGTCATTATAAGGCACACAAAATGTTATACTAAATTTGGAGCATGGTTTAACGGTGTTGGCACCAAGATTAGTGGCGATGGTTCGTCCGAGACTCATACAGCCTTTATACTGTTTTATTAATGAGATATATCTCGAATCAAATCAAACTGAGTGATGTTATGAAACAACTTAACAATATCAATCTTCTGTTCTCCTAAATAATCCAACCCCGGTCATTATAGGGCACACAAAATGTATTACTAAATTTGGAGCATAGATTAACGGTGTTGGCACCAAGATTAGTGGCGATCGTTCGTGTGAGACTCATACAGCCTTTATACTGTTTTATTAATGAGATAGATCTCGAATCAAATCAAAGTGAATGATGTTATGAAACAACTTAACAATATCAATCTTCCATTCTCCTAAATAATCCAACCCCGGGTCTTTATAGGGCACACAACATGTATTACTAAATTTGGAGCATAGTTTAACGGTGTTGGCACCAAGATTAGTGGCGATGGTTCGTCCGAGACTCATACAGCCTTTATACTGTTTTATTAATGAGATATATCTCGAATCAAATCAAACTGAGTGATGTTATGAAACAACTTAACAATATCAATCTTCTGTTCTCCTAAATAATCCAAACCCGGGTCATTATAGGGCACACAAAATGTATTACTAAATTTGGAGCATAGATTAACGGTGTTGGCACCAAGATTAGTGGCGATCGTTCGTGTGAGACTCATACAGCCTTTATACTGTTTTATTAATGAGATATATCTCGAATCAAATCAAACTGAATGATGTTATGAAACAACAATATCAATCTTCCATTCTCCTAAAGAATCCAACCCTGCATGGGTCTTTAGCATATAGGGCACAAAAAAGGTAATACTAAATTTGGAGCATAGTTTAACGGTGTTGGCACCAAGATTAGTGGCGATCGTTCTTGGAGACTCATAGAGCCTTTATACTGTTTTATTAATGAAATATATCTCGAATCAAATCAAACTGAGTGATGTTATGAAACAACTTAACAATATCAATCTTCTGTTCTCCTAAATAATCCAAACCCGGGTCATTATAGGGCACACAAAATGTATTACTAAATTTGGAGCATAGATTAACGGTGTTGGCACCAAGATTAGTGGCGATCGTTCGTGTGAGACTCATACAGCCTTTATACTGTTTTATTAATGAGATATATCTCGAATCAAATCAAACTGAATGATGTTATGAAACAACAATATCAATCTTCCATTCTCCTAAAGAATCCAACCCTGCATGGGTCTTTAGCATATAGGGCACAAAAAAGGTAATACTAAATTTGGAGCATAGTTTAACGGTGTTGGCACCAAGATTAGTGGCGATCGTTCTTGGAGACTCATAGAGCCTTTATACTGTTTTATTAATGAAATATATCTCGAATCAAATCAAACTGAGTGATGTTATGAAACAACTTAACAATATCAATCTTCTGTTCTCCTAAATAATCCAAACCCGGGTCATTATAGGGCACACAAAATGTATTACTAAATTTGGAGCATAGATTAACGGTGTTGGCACCAAGATTAGTGGCGATCGTTCGTGTGAGACTCATACAGCCTTTATACTGTTTTATTAATGAGATATATCTCGAATCAAATCAAACTGAATGATGTTATGAAACAACAATATCAATCTTCCATTCTCCTAAAGAATCCAACCCTGCATGGGTCTTTAGCATATAGGGCACAAAAAAGGTAGTACTAAATTTGGAGCATAGTTTAACGGTGTTGGCACCAAGATTAGTGGCGATCGTTCTTGGAGACTCATAGAGCCTTTATACTGTTTTATTAATGAAATATATCTCGAATCATGCAAATCAAACTGAGAGATGTTATGAAACAACTGAACGATATTAATCTTCTGTTCTCCTAAATAATCCAACCCCGGGTCATTATAGGGCACACAAAATGTATTACTAAATTTGGAGCATAGTTTAACGGTGTTGGCACCAAGATTAGTGGCGATATGGTTCGTTCGAGACTCATACAGCCTTTATACTGTTTTATTAATGAGATATATCTCGAATCAAATCACACTGAGTGATGTTATTTAACAACTAAACAATAGGCCTACTAAATGTCCATTATCCTAAATAAACTATCATTACAAAACTAGCTAGATTAGGGAGTGTATAGCCGCTCCGAGGAACGTTTGCTATTTTCAATTCCCTGCTTGTACTTGGCTTCACGGAGTAATTCGTCCTTTATAATGATTCTCTTCATTCCGGAGCAATGTACATGACCTAATGCTTACGAACGTACTCATGTACTGAATACATGTGTATATGACAGAGTACGCACGCCGCACGTCTGTGACGTAGGGAATAATGAATATTCATATCGCCGTTAATCTTGGTGCCAATATATGCTACTCGCTCGCGCTCGTTTAGCGCCCCTTACGGTAGATATGCTTCTTATTCTGTAGTCCAGTAAAACTTTTTCATGTGACCCCCCCCCCCCCCTTAAACTATTTAAAAAAAAAACTGTAGTAAAGGTTGGAAGGAGTGAAGTAAGAAGAATTTACTCATTTTGTATTGATATGCATTATAAGTGAATGAAAACAAAAATCAGATAAATATTGTATCAGGAGTTGGTTTGTAATTGGGTAATTTTTCTGATCTATAACACTTTGGTCGGACATTTCATCACAGCCCCCCCCCCCCCTTCCCTGCCTTGACCGTATTTCACAAATAATCTGGAGCAATATTCATGAAAAATCAAATCATCTTATAGCGTAATCCCCTTGTTAAATTCGCAGTTGACCTTAGGTGAAAGGAGATAGGATAGCACTCTCTTTTAGGTGTAGTTGTGATGTCATGATCTTTAAAAATAAGGATCTGTACAAACATAATTAGTTTTTTAGTTTAATTCCAATAAAAATAAAAATAAAACTCAAACTCAAAATGAAGCAAACTGAAAACTAAATATATTCACACAAGACACAATTCACTTTATTATCAGCTAATCGTATATATCTACAGAGTTCTGAACATATTCACAGTATATACACATAGAAAATAATTTTATTTTCAGAAATTACATTTCATTAAAGTTACTTTTAAAGAAGCTTTGTTATCTAACTAGAGTCGTTTTTATTCGCCTGACAAAAAAAGAAGGTCAAATCTGCCAAATTAATGTTATTATCATTATAAAACTTAAAATCGTTAATTAAAACATAAGTGTACATCATTCAACCATATCAGTTACTCCTTGATAGCCCATTAATTCTACAAATTTCTTGAAAACTGTGAATACATGGTTATATTGGAGACAATACACAATTCATGCAAATGCATTCATGTATGCAAATATTGGACAAATCAGTTTCTACAAAGAATTCAACCTATAATTTATCAATATTCACAACCATAAGTTTCTCCATAAGTTTATGTTGAAAACAAAAATCATACTCATAAGATGGTAAGAATCTTCCACTACTTGAGTATGAACACTCTTCGTCATGTGTCATCAATTAAGTTTGATGCAAGTTCGTAAGTCTTGAATACATGTACCCACGCAATTACATATGACATATTGGTCATTAAAGACTTTTGTACATCGGCGATCCTTATTAATATGCAATATAATGGAACAACATGGAATGTTTCTTTAAAATTAATAAAGAGATGTGTTTCAGTCAAATATGCCATGTGCAGTAGCAGTAAGGTGAAACATTAACAGAAAAACACAACCACTGAGATAGAGAAAACAAATGATGCATGCCAATTAGTCCATTATATCATCTATCTGCAACTGCAGGAGTTCAGGCTGTGTGCATCTATCGTACAAAGCCATCAGGCTCAGTGCAATAGGTGCACAAATAGCCTGAACCAGAGCTGATAGCTCATAGAATGAACGAATAAAGACACGTTTCAATTGTTTAATACAACTAAACTCCTAGATCCTTGTTATTTGATTTTAAATAGGATTCATTTCCATACTGATCCATGTAACTACCAATGGCAAATGAATCTCAAGTCTTGTAGGCTATACTTTACTTCCCGCAAACGGTGTAAGCGCAATTAGCTCTACACGCACTGCGAGGCATGTAGCTGGAATAGAGTATTGGCCCAAACACAGTATAAGCGCACTTAATAGCTTCTATGCCCACTGCTGTGCACAGCTACTTCAAAATTATTGGATAGTACTGGAAACCACTTGACACTTTTTAAAAAAGAAATATACAAGTGAAAAGCTCAATACCGGTAAATGAATCATACTTGATTGCAATCGACGGATCGATCGTAGGATCTAGGAGTGAGTTGTCTAATATGATCTGATATATTACTTGGAGACAATACAGACCATCAGGGCCAACAGGGAATACCAAAGAGATACAGGTTATCACTACATATTAAAGACCTCAAGGTGATAGAGCTGATATACAATGTACAAAGTGCTATCATTTATAAACCATTTATGCTATGTATAAACTGAGTATGTACTGAGGATAGTGTGTTATACATGTATTACAAAAAATGATTACATGAATAATTACATATTATACTCACACCAAAATAGCGAAATAAATTCTGAACTACACAACAGTATTGTGATAATCACAACCATAGAATATTCATACGAGACACACAAGTAAAGTAAAATCCATGAATGTCTTATAAGCAGAGAATGATTTTCAAAATGTCTGACTTTTCTCCATAAAGCGTTATATTTCCATGTATTTATCAAGAAAATGCAATGTTCAATTATAAAATTGAAACAAAACATGTTCTATGACAGTTTCAAACACCATAATATACTTTATATTTCAGCAAGAGACTGTCCAAATAATTTCACATTTTTAGTCTGTCATCAAAGGCATCTCAAAGCTGATAAGCTGCATGTAATACACTTTTATATCCTTAGTACTCCATACTATTCTTAAGCTATTTCGATGTCAACACAAGAGGAGAAAATATCATTAGGTAGTTTAAATATTTCTGGTCATTAATTAAAGCACAAATATTGAACATAACTACATAAAGTTTATCTTGTGCAAGTTCTTGAAAATTAATCACAAATTTGGTGACAAAATTAACAGGCCCTGTTTCATAAGAAACATTTCCTATCTATTTGTAATCATTTTAATGATTTGAATGCCGTACTACATTCTAGATATAAAATAAATATTTGAGAAAATCTTTTATCATACACATCATCCGGAGAAGGCTGATTTGAATTTCGAAATCACTACTTTTCATAGAAAGTTTTTTTTATTATTCTAACTGATAAAATAACAAATATTTCCTCCATTTTCATCATATTTACAATTTACAAATCACACACACACAAATATATTCTGTTTAGACAAAAAAGAAGAAAAAAAGCAAGTCCTTTCCTTTACCTATAGGTAATTGGCTCAGAATATGCATTGCTATCTGCAGTGAATACACAATTTAACCAAGTCTTTAAAAAGAATTTGAATTATTCGCCTACTTCGATCACCAGACTAGTAGAGTAGAAGTATTGGGCAGTTCTTGGGACGGAGACTTTGCCCTATATTATAATGCAAGGCAGCTAATTGCGACACTCAATTCAACAACAACAAAAAAAAACCTCATTTTCCTGTTTCAAATCAACTTATCAAATGCTGATAGAAACATTTATATTCATGTTTTGAACATAATAAAACATATATTCACTTAAATATTCATTGTGTTAAAATACAGTAATATATTTTTTTCACAGACATATAAAAGGAATGTCATGTGAGAAATATATTACAGAAGATACCGACGTACACATATCGTAATAACATGGCATTTAAAGCTTTTCACAGGTGTCAACAATTATATCAACAAATTCTAAAGCTACTGCATTCATGATGTCCATTCTATGGTATCATTAAACTATTTAAAGTTATTACGAGGTGATTTATCTCATCGCACCATTTCAACATTTCCTGGTTCAAATGCAAGGATTTCGCTAGCTTAAAAAAAAGTTAATGTAACTGGTCATTGGTAACAAGTGTTATGAAATAGGACCCAGGTGGTTTTTGTATTCAATCTAGAGGAACGAGTTAATTCAGTATAAACGGAATGACAGAAAAACGATATTCCATCATCCCAGTCAAAAACTTTGCATCCTTTATCGGTGAGAGGTGATCATTTAAGTAACAATAAATTTCACATGTATCGTATATAAAAGAGGCTTTTTGAATTATAAGGAATTTTTAAGTCACATAGATTTATACGGTTAAAACTTAAAAAGCTTGATTGAAGAGGATGGAATTACTTGTAATGACTCATCTTGTAAAGGCTATACTATTGACCATCTTGCCTATCTTCTCCTCATTCCTAAGGATGTTTGCTTTGACTGCAGCGATGGTGTCTACTTGGTCCTCTATCGATTGGTCTAGCTGGGCCAACTGGGCCTGAAGAGGTTCCAACTCAGAGTCCGTAATCCTGCAAAAAACAAGCAAATCACACAATATTTAATAGAATCTACAAAAACACGATTTTGCTTTTGTCCACATAGGGAAACCATCCCTTTACAGCCATCACTTATTTCATATACAATGTAGACATGAAATTATTAAATAGAAGTGCATTGCCTGCCCAATAAAGTAAGTAAAATATTGTTTACTTGTATGTCTGTACATTTCAATAAGTTTTGGTCAAGTGGGGAAGTTAGTTTGTATGACACATCATACATAACTGACATGTTTACTTGCAGCAGAATCTTCAACAACAAACTGACTGATATCAATCATCTGAGAGTTCCTGGAAGATATTTTGATTCCATTCTTTACAATCCCATGCCATTTCAGCAACAACGTCGACACAGTGTCAATATCAGGAAAGTGTATACCAACATACTGGCAGAGGGAAATTTGTGGCAATGACATCTCTAGCTGAATTAGGAGTTGCTAAATCTCTCTCTATAAACATGATCTTATAGACCATTTTACTAGCATATTCAAATTTTGTGCATACTTTTTTTGTTCTTGACAACCTGAAAGCTTATCTGACATAGCAACAAGGTATGTATGAAGCCCGGATTCCAAGTATTTTAGTTCATTCATTAATAACAGGTTAATGGAATAACTCGTCACTAGGTTCCCCAGAAAAGAAACGTCCATGAATTTGAATATATTAGTAAGCTGGTCAGCATTTTATGAAACCTTCGTAAGTACAAGTTCACCGACATCCCATTGAAACGTGTGTTAAACTTAATAAATGCATTTGAACGGGATGTCAATGTACTTATGACTGTTTCGTGAAATGCTGCCCTGGTTTATTAAGCCTGGCTCTTACCCCTGTTCCCGTTTGATAGCCAGACCGTGTTCCTTGTTCTCCCTCTGCCACATCTCCAGTTCCTTCTGCATACTATCTACATCCTCCTGCAGATAGTCCATGATCTTTCCCAGAGGGTTGGCACTACGTGTCAAGGTCTGGATGGCACTACGTAGCTTCTCTACTTCACGCTGGACTAGCTCACGCTCTTTACGTCTGGCCGGATCCAACACAACAGGCTTATCCTGCAATCAACATAAAACATGTACACCAGTAAACCTTTGGGTCATGTAAACATTTAAGATGCCTCACAAAAATTTTAATTGTCAATTAAAATTTTTGAATACTTATACAGTGAAACCTGTATATAAAGACCGCCCAAGGGAGACAAGAAAAATGGTACTTATATGTACAGGTTCCTTTAGTACAGGTTCCAATAAAAACCAATCTTCAACGAAAATAAAAAAATATGGTCTTAACGGACAGGTGGTCGCTTCAACAGGTTTGACTGTAATATCACTGAAAAAAACTTACATTACAGATAAAGCGTTCCTTTCAAGCTATGATAAAAAAACCTATATACCATCAGAAGAGAAGGTTGCCAGTTTTTATTTATATCCTACACCTGCCAGATGGTAATTTTGGATTACTTTGAATTTACAAAATAAATGTACCCAACCGATGATAAGGTTCAGATATTTCTTCCACACCTTTCCATAACAAAATAAATGAACCTTTCTTTACATTTGTGTATCATACTTTGCCTTTACATAATAAAATATAAATATAAAATCATGATGCTCCTAACAGAACGAAACAAGGTAATTACCTTTAAATGTCAAAAACTGTCAGACTGTTAACCAATTCAAAACTTGTCTGAAGACACACTTATTCAAAATTGCTTTTGATGATAACTTACTCTGTTCACATTGATGTACATTTCATATGTATTGTAATTTATAGGTTTATTTAAATTCTTGTTGTTGTTTTGTTTAATATGTCATTGTTTGTCATTGTATTTTGTTTGTTATAGCGCTTAGAGACTTTGGTGGTAAGTGCTGTATAAGCACCATTTTTATTATTATTATTATTTAACTTACATCTTCCTTATTTTGTGATCCTTCCAGCTCTTTCTTGGTTTCTAAGATCTTCTTGACCAGGCCTCCATGCTCACCATCGTCCTCCATAGAATCGCTTGCTTGGGGCTACAAGATAATCGTATCACATTCAGACTGGATTAAAGAGGTTATCAACCATTTTTAAGGAGATTAGTTATCATTAGTAGGTCAATAATGTATTCTAAGACAACTTTGATAATAATAATATTCGACTTGTGTACAGCATAACACATTATGATGTAGTTGTGATATATGCTTTCCATAGAACCTGCATATATAGCATGAATGTCCTACATTAAGGTGCAGCTTGAGTGATTAAAAGTTTTAAAAGTCATAGAGTGATTTAAACCTAAGCCTAAAGCATGTAAATTGAATACTCTTGGGCATATCCAGAGGCCAATCTAATCAATGGATTGTATTTTTTTTGTCAATAATGCACTATGACATGAAAGAGATAACATAGCTGCTGTCATCAATAGCCGATACTCCTCCAATATTGGCTGCTCTGAGAGATGATGAATGTTGCAAGAGGGGGCAGAGCCTAATCCCATCCATCTAATACATCAGAGTGTGCTACTTTTCTCCTATCAAGTTAATGTACTTTTACTTCTTTTCTTCATGTTTCTCTCCTCCGTATTTCTGAATTTATGTTATCTTCTGTTTTTTTGTTTTTGTTGCCCAAGCAATCTTACCATATTAACTATATATATTTCAATATTGACAAACCAATTGTAGCTGTGTTTTTTGTTTGAAATATGCAATTAGTGTTTTAATTGTACACATGACCAATTCAGTCATTGGGCTGCGACACATGTTTTCAATAACCCTTGAATTGAATTGAATTAAATTGAATTAAATTGATTTAAATTGATTTGATGAATCCTCTAGAATAACTTGAGAAATGCAGTGAGATCTTACCCTAGGTTCATCCTCCATAGATGGCTGAGTATCCTCCACTACGAAGATATCATCTTCATCATCTGAATGACCGTTGTCAACGATCACATTCGATACCTGCTTGCCACTCCCGATCCTGTACCATAACAGAAACAAACAAGTATTATTGAAAGCTCAATATTTGAAATAGATTCCATGAAAATAGCGACAACCTATCAATAACATATACAGAAACAAACACGTATTGAAGCTCAAGTCTTTGGCGCAAGTCAATTTTTGCACTCTCCCAAAGAATGCCTCCTGTTCATCCAAGCGTGAACACATACCACACAAAAATGGTACCAGATAATTTGGGATAAGACAATCTTTCATAAGATGTATAATAATGTACTGTTCATAGATTATTTTAAAAATAATTAGCAATTTTCTAGGTGTAAACTTTTTTTTGACTCACACGGTAGTGGCAACCTGTCATTGCATGGTAAAGATAGTGAATCAATCGTGAATTAATAGTTGCCCTGTTAAGACTGTTAACACCATGAACAAGTCACAATCGCTTTTCCTTTGATCAACACAACCCTGATATATTACAATTTGGTTAGACCTAAATATGGCAGGCCATTCATGCTACTGATTGCTCTCACAGTTAACTGGCATTGGTCTCTCAAGGGACGTACAAATCATGGTCACAAATCTACAAAATTTAAATTTTTTGATAATTCATTTTTAAAGGAAAAAAACATTATCTAAAAATCATATTGGTGAGAGCATACTTAAAGTCGATCTTAGTCTTTGTGAAACACTCCCCATCTACAAGTTGGACACAGACCTTGAGCACTGGGTATGCACAATATCATTCAATACAGAAGATATCATGTTCTCACTAACATCACTACTCTGCTCAAGGGTCTACGATTTGAGGATCAAACATGGAAGACAACTCACCTTGAAGTATCTTCTGTAGAATCTTGTTTCTTGAGCCTTGGTGGAGCAGGTCTTGCACTGCTGGGACGGGCCATCCTACGACTGTAATCACACATTATATAATATTATCATAATGTTCTATATTCGTATGACAAGAGATCTACACTAACAAGCTACCTGGACACATTTTGGAAGTTTTTACATAGGGCTCATAATTACAGACTTTCAAACGTTCTATCCGGAGGCTGGGCCACGTCTTACAAAGACATGCAATAGATTCAAGTCAATCACAAGTCCTCTCATCAATCACAAGTTTGCAATCTACTATATCTCTTATGCGCAAGTTGTGATTGATATCAACTCTTTGTAAGACAGGGTCTCCTGGGCCCCGTCTTACAAAGACTTACGACTGATCCAAATCAATCACAAGTTTGCAGTCTCCTATCTCTTATGTACATAATTGCGATTGATATCAATCGCAAATAAGCTGCAATTGGTATCAACTCTTTGTAAGACGGGGCCCTGGTATAACAAGTCAATTATCAACTGCTTCAATTATACTTGTAAAATGAGACTGTATTCCATTTAATTTGCTCTCTCCTCAAAAAGATAAGGTAATTGCAGACAAGATGCTTCTCTAACTTCAATGACTGAATTGAATGACTGAACTGAATGACTGAGTACATAGAACCAATCTTCAACAAACGAAAGGGGTCATCTTCAAATCGGGATGTTTTTTTTAAAATCATAGATATGTTTGATACTAACCTTGCAGCGACCTGAGGGGGTAGTGCATCATCTGCAGTGAGACCACCTTCGCCATTCTCCTTACTGGTCCTAGACCGATGTTTGGCACTCTCCTGACGTCCATCAAGTTCTGAGATGTGGCACAAATAAGTATATTAGTCAATGTCTGTCAGCTCATTGCTAAATATATTGTCTATATTGAATATGACACATTATATATGATAATACACTTAGTAATAAATTTTGTATTTATACAGCACGTTACATGAATACTTCTATTGTGCTGTACAATGTTATTATTACCCCCCCCCCCCTCATCACTTAATGCAAGTGTACATCATCTCCACTCTCTGGGGTGTACTCCTACCCCCTCATAGGCACTGTTCACTGCATGAATGCATTGCAAGGCAATGTCAAAGGTCACAGGTCCATTCCCTCCCCCTCCTAAGAGAGGCAATTAACGTGAATTGCCTCTGGACACTATATTGTTGAAGCTGGGTATTGAATGAAAGGACTTTTGTCCTCTACCAATTTTGTTCTCACTTTGTGCAACAGACTTTGATGCAAATTAGCCTTGTGCTATAAAAGATATACAATAAAGTCTATACTATTACTTCTACTGATACTCCTACTATTCATGAAAAATCTGAACAACTGCATGTACATGTAGATGGACAATACAGCCACTTTGAGTTCTGGTTAGATTCACAGATTGGCTTGCAAGAATTGAATGGGATAGTGAAATACCGGTACCATATGTAATAGTAAAATCTTTTAAAAATTATTCCGTTTTCTTTCTTCTACTTTAAGTTGTGTTTATTGCAACACATCCAACCTATTACTATTTTTTGATTAGTCATCTCAAATATATATCATGTTACCTTGGTGTTGTTGTTTTTTAAAGTTATAAATCAATTTCTCTTAAAATCTAAATTTTACCCATATAAAATTCACCCGGTAGTTTATTCATTAAAATCAACAAGATTAAAAAAAGATTCTATTAAATTCCTTTGAGTTTTGTTACCTGATAGAATGTAATTTTAAGCAAAATTGTCACTGTGCTGTACAGATAGGACATACCAATTTGCACATTAGCAAATCAAAGGCGGAATTTATTATATATGTTATCTAAACAATATACATCAGCAACAGGAACAACACATGTGGAGTAGAACAATGGTAATCCTAATTATGATAGTTTACTAACAATACAATGATAATACTGATTGGAAACAAATGAAAATCTAATAAGAGCAAGTACAAAGTAGAGGTTCATTGACTTTCAATATTGATTTGATTTGTATCATTGCATTTAAAGAAGGTTAGATAGAACAAGTGTATTGAAAATCCCCACTTGGAAATTTTCAAGTAAAAATTATTATCAATTTTAAAAAGGTGTATGAAAATCTTAGAATACGCGGTCCAGATAAATAATTTCTAAACAGGAATAGCAAATCGGTCAATCGTAGTCAAGAAACATTGTTTTAGAGCTAAAGTAATATCAGTCTTGAGGGTGCTATACAAAATAAGGAGTTTATTATTTACAATTTCATCACTTTAGACTCAATTTCAACCGCGACAACGATCATTGAATAATGTAAAATCGCATACATGCTCCCAATATGTTCTTTTGAACCAAATTCATACCAAAACTTTGTAATACCTTTAAGGCTCTCAGTCTCATCCATACTGAATAGAGGAAGTCCTTTAATATTATGAATAGCTTTTGCAACACATATACAATACAGATAGACAATCAGCCTTGCTAGAAGGCAGGTGCATTTTATAGTGAAGAGTGTGATATACAAGTTATCAAACAGTAGTGACTATCAAACAGGAAACACAAATATCATGTGAATTAATGACACAAATTTAGAAAATCATATGGTTAAGTGATCCTGCATGAATTCAGTCTTTCTTGAAGAACAGAGTCAGCATGGTATGCAATACTGAAATATTGATCAGTGCAGTTTGTAAAAAGAGAAGAAAAAACGATTCAACATGATATATATATATATATAGAGAGAGAGAGAGAGAGAGAGAGAAAAAGAGAGAGAGAGGAGGTAGAGAGGGGTAGTGAGCACATTTTTTTTTTTTTTTGGTCCTTGAAAATTTTTAAATTTGCACCCCCCCTTGAGCGCCAGGGGGGGGGGGGCCCAACCCCCCAAAAAGGTAAAAAATCGTGTGATTTTACATGATTTTTTTCTCAAGGGGGGGGGCCCGGGCCCCCTGGCCCCCCCCTGGATCCGCCACTGCCCTATTTTACCAGGAGAAACATACTCCATTGTCAAACATCTAGTCTTCCAAATTTTCTTGAACAATATTAATGTGAAACAATTAATATTATTTGAAAACATGCATTAACTGTTCAGTTCAACTGGAACCAAGAAAGTAATTTTAGGCACTTTTCATAGACTTTTAAATATTTTCTTCAAAAAAACACATTGGCAATGTCTTGTGTATATTCAAAGAACAATTACAGAATCTGAAACAAGTGTTAGTGATTGCGAATCTGCTTTTGGTCACCAAAAGTAGAAATAAATTGCAATATAACGTGAAAAAAGATCAATGTAAGAAAGCTAAAGAAAACTAAAGAAATATTAATTACACACATGATGACAGACAGAGAAACATCTCAAATGAAAAACAAATATTAGCTCAAGAGTGGTGGATGTCTATCTATGTACTACTGTAAAACCATCAACTCTGTGACAGGAATTTTTTACACTGGTAATATTTGTTAGAAGAACTTCTGGAAGAAACTTATTTGTCAGCTGTGATTTAATAACTTTGTATCATAAAGCTCTGGGCAATCTCAAAGTTTGACCCACTTGCAAAAATTTGCAAAAGTTTCAAGTGTATAAGGCAAGCCAACGTTCCTCGTTTCACAGAACATTATATTGGATTCATGACATAAATCTGTATTTCATTAAGCTTCAAAGATTTATTATAGATGCTGCAGAAAACTGAACACAAAACAAATTACAAAACGCAATGAGTGAAATAGAAGGAGTTTTAGAAATTGTCGCAAAATCTATGACTGTTAGCTCAAAAAGATGGATGTCTGTCTACTAGAAGATAAACCAAAAAACAAGAATTATTTTGAATAGTCATACCTCCCTCTCCATCAGAATCTGTTGTACATAAAATCATAACAGAAATACATACAATAGTCAAATCAAGGGACGTAATGTATTAATTCATGTGTTAGTATATATGCACAGACAATTGTGAGTTACAACATGCTGTAAATATGATGTCATGTATTTGTATGGTAGGAATTTGTTTAATATTGAATAAATATTTTGGAATATCTGCACAATGTATACATGTACATGTGCAAAATGAAGGGAGATATTGAACTACATTTATATCTCATCAAGTGGGGAATACTTGTACCTTTTCCCCCACGTAAATAATGTGAAATTTGGCTGCATTGTGCATGCTTGCATTCATATTAAATATACATAAAGTGCAAACTCTTCAATGCTGTTATTTTGGGCTTGTGAACAACAAACAGCAGCTATCTTCGCTGCGGTAAGGGTAACAACTGAATGGGAGCCCATTTACTCATATAATAAAAATAATGATGGAAATGAAGAAATAATCTACTAATACATGATTCCTCCAAGAAAAACTAAATCTTTTTCTAGGGTTCAGGAAACAGTGAATTTATACGATCCTTTTTTTTTCCTTGAAAAAAAAATATCTTCACCACGGCATTAATCTAAATATCATAGATTCATATTAGGACAATGACCCTCTAGGTGATCCCTCTGAAACAATGACCAACAGGATTACTTACTCCCAGACAAATACCCACTGATAGTATCAAGTCATTCCACAGAACCACAAATAAATGATCTACTTCAATTGAAAATTATTGCCCAATATATTGTTAGTGTTACCAAAACAATACCTCCACTACTTTAACACTTGTAATGATAAGGAGTACCTTTGCTGGGCTTACTTCAAATCATCGGGTCATCGGGTCCAGTAGGGTGGTCGAGTTACACGACCTTTCATAGATTTGCAAGGAGGGTTTCACAAAGTGTCCGGTAAATTGGACCAGACCACTTGTAGATGAGAGGGGTTTATTTCACAAACATCCCCCCTCCCGAAATGTCACGAATAAAGAGGCATATTTTCACAAAAGGCTGAGTAACGCGACTACCCGATCCGGCGCAATGACCCGTTGATTCGAAGTAAGCCCTTTTGCTTTGCTTAATTAGAACTTATTGGTAAAGATTTATTGAATATTTTAAAATAACATTTTTTTTAAACAGGATATTTCACAAAAGTTGATGGGATTATGCTGGACTTACCATCACCGTCTTTAGTAGGTCTTCTCCTGCTACCCTTGGCTGATGAAGGCCGAGGGATGCGGTTACTACCTCCAACATCTTCACCCTGTAGACAATGAACAGAAACAATCTTTAACATCGTCAGCCCAAGATGGTCTTAAAGAACCAAGATCATGTTTCATAAGCACATTCAAGTGTAGTATAATGTAAGGCAACACAACATAGTTTGCTAGAGCTAATTGATGAGTGTTAACTTTTAACACAAGAATTTATCCTGATTTAATGCCCCTCTGCCACTCAACAAATGATATGAACATCCTGCGGTCAAAGACCCTTTACTGATCAGTACAAGACCTTTTAACACATTGAGTACTACAGCCAGAGACATCTTATTATGGAAAGTGTACGTGTTAAACTAAGATCAAGTTATAATCAATGGGTCAATTAAGACATCTCATCCACCAATAGTACAGCAGTCACAGCAAACTCCTGACAATAACAGATTAACAAAAACAAAACAAAAAACATAATCCTTGATATTAAAAGAATTAGTTCATCTTCATCTGACATATATGTAATCTTTATCATCTTAATCCAAAATCACATACACGTTGTAGTGTACTATGTAATATTATGTTTTTGTACAGCTATTAACATGTACTTCAATCAAGATTCACAGTCCATATTCAAAGAGCAAAACATGTAATTCTCGATTTTCAACACACACAAAATATCTTTCAAAAGTTTTCAAACCATCGGGTAGGAAAGTGCCGGGAAATCACAATAGTATATTGTTTTTGTTTGTTTTTAAAATGGCTCAAACCACTCAATAATTCAAATGACATGGAAATAATTATGAATGGCAATTATTCATCATTAAATTTAGACTCTTGCTATGTGCAGATATGACAAGGAATTGGTAATAGGGAAAAAATTATAAGTTGTTGTGTATCCTTGACTACAACCAGTACAACCATACATGCTTGTGTAGAAAATGTTAATGATTTTAAGCCTTATATTCATTTGCCCCACAACAGTAACATGGGTAAAATTAATATGAAAACAGAATTTCCAAATATAAAAATTATTCTTTGGAAACATAATTTCACATTTGATGTTAATTTATCAGCAAAATGAAGGGTTATATGTTATTTGACCCCAAAAAAGCAAAACAAAATAAAAACAACAACACTATATGTTACTAGTAGTAGAAAGTTCAAAGCGTTCTGTTGTTTTTCATTTAGTCTAAGATTATGCATTGAGTCAGCTGTTTATTCCAAAAACTCAAACATGCAAGTTTATGTTGAAAAGAAATTTCCCAGAACTCTACTTCAACATCAATTCACTGTTCAGTGACAACAACAACAAAACAATCTCTTCAACATTATGATCAACAATAAAACTAATGAAAGTGTAAATTGGCTCTTAATTGAAGGCCCTTCAGGTTAAACAAGAAAATGTGTTAGTGTGATGGACTTTAAATTGGATATTGTATCCAACAAATCCTCACCAGGTGAAGTGTACCGGGTAATTCACAACATGGATGTGGAATGATGACGAGTACCTTTCATATTTGTGGTTAAAGGTACAAAGTCCTTTTTTGCAGACTTGTGCAAAATGCCATGAAACTTGGCTAGTGTTTGAAATATATCTTTCAGATATCGTATGTGAAATTTTGCAGTTATAGGATCCAAAACTTAAAAATCTAGCACTGTTTTCATATCGCCGCAGAGGAGGCTGATCTCATATCAACAGATAAGATGGTCAAATTTATTTTGAAATTCATACAAATATTTGTTTTAGTCTAGAAAATAAATATCTGGAATTAATCATTCAAAAAATCGTTGAAAACTAGTTTCCATTTTTTTGTCTTCATTTGGTGGGAGGTTCCTAATAATAATCCTCTTCAATTTACCACTTAATTTAATGAAACTTCAGGTTTTAAAGTCTGCATAGTACATATATTGTACATGTATATGATATTTCCTCATTCTGACTAAATGTATTCTAAAAAGCTGGTGTCGAATCCCTAAACTATATGCTCGGAAATCCAACATATCAAAAACAACTCATCAGTGGAAAGTTTAATATATTCTTACAGAGTCAAACAATATTAATATTGGAGGCACTCTTTCACATTTCTCCCATTAAACAAAACAATCTGATTCTTTTTAAATGGGATAAGATTGCATCAAGTTGATAGACATTGTATGTCATATCAAGAGCCAAAAGATAAAGACAATCCACATCATGAAAAGCCTCCAAAATTAAATAGCAAGGATTCTGCAATAACACACCTTCTCTTCAAAATGCTACTTACCATCCAGATATACTAGTGTACATGAATTTTGTGAATGCAGATAAAGAAATTATTTAGATAATCTTATCTTTCTTTTTTAATGAAGTCTACCATGTGAGCAAAATAATGTAAAATTGCAGATACTGAGCATCTATTTATCTTGGTGAAACACTGCAATTAATGCATTGAGCACATAGCTAAAATATCCAAAACTGTAATATCATTTCTTTATTTTACATGCAATCATCTCGTCATAAACATGAAATGCATAATTTTCATTTTTGAATGTTAAATTTCATGACTAATTTCACGACTAATTTGCATAACTGGATCAATTGAGTTAATCTTATTCAATGACTACTAGGTGAATGTTGAAACCATGTGTGCTAATTATAAAGTTAACCACATCATCAATAGCTTTCTCATTTACTAGTGCATGTTATGTCAGGGTGAAGACGGTTTAATACAAGCATTATTTCCACATTTCCTATTTTAGAGAGAACTCATTAGTTTGAAAAACTGTACATTTAAAATATGAATAATGCTTGGTTCAGCATAAACACTAATGGTTGTTAGTGCACCCAAAATGTGCTTGATGATTTTCTTCAAGAATGGGTGACATATTAATGATGTTAAATGTATTTTATTTTAAGTTTATTAGGTATTAGTGATTTTATTTTCAAAACAACTACAACAACAAGCTGAATACCTCGGGTGCTGGTGGTCTTAAGTCCTGCTAGATTTGTAGAAAGGAAACGGAGAAGGTAAAGGAAGAAATGTCATACTGCTTTGATACAAGAACTTTGACTTAGCCCATAATCACACACAATAATGAATGAAATAAATAAAGTGTTTCCTCCTTCTTGAAGAATCTCTCATAATACTATTTCCATGATTTCATGCTGACTTTTCCTTTATAAAATAACTACACCTGAGTGTTGCAGAACATGTTAATGGTAGACATATCATATTTGTAATCATATCACAAATCCTTTGAATAGACTTTACACCAATTTCTAATGACATTTCACGAAAGTTAATTAGACTGACTTCAAAGTCCTCAATAAAATGGACTGTATCTTTTTTCAGCCTGCGAGATAGACTAGCAAACTATTTTTTTTAAAGGGGGAAGAGTATATGAACCAAAAAGAAAGTAGTGTATAAAATAATGCCAATTTATTTGGTACTATGAAATATTATTAACTGTTCACATAGAATTTTCAGTCAACCTGCTTTCAAAATATTTAAATGTGACGTGCATGGGAAAAAAATATCACATCTGAAATGTCACTTTATTACACACAAAATTCCTTTCAAACATGTGCACATAGCAAACAATAACCATCATGTGCAACTTGCTGAACACAAAATAAACCAAGTGTTCAGTGATTTTCGGTACTAGCAGAGTATGTTTCTGTGTTACCGTAGATATCATGATTACCCTTTAAGTAGTACTACCTGCACTGCAATATGATGTTAATAATCATGAGGAAACGCAGAGGACAAAATGTGTCAGGATATATTTCTAAGGTTTGCTCATGTAGTGAATAACCTTAAATCTGTTTGACACTAGTTATAAATCTCTATTATTATAATACAAGCAAATTATGCTTAGTGGGAGCACCAAAATGAATCATCACAAACACAAATGAAGACAATTGTAGCCATTAAGGAACATGAAGAAATGTTGGGAGATGAAAGATGATTCCCGGGTGTGTAATTAAGAATGAAACTCAAATAATAACAAGATACAATGATGGATAATAAGAAGTGTACCACATAGTCTCTGGACAATCAGGCAAGGACATGTTTTCCATTATCAATGAACTAATTGACCAATCAGTTGGAAACTAATTAGCACTTCAAATGATAATGAGCAACAAGGGAGGCAAGGGGTGCATGTAGAAGGCACAGGGAAGGCACAGGGAAGGCACAGGGAAGGCACAGGGAAGGAAGGGGAAGGGGGCACTGCACACTTTTTAATACCATTGACATTATCCATACAGCAACACAAGTAATAACAATTATATACCAAAATCCCTGTTAAAAGTATCTTAGACCCCATTCTCACTCACTTCGTTGGAGCGCTCTGGAGCGCTCTAACTAAGACCCGCTCCTCAGGAGCGGTTCTTAGGTGAGTGAGAACGCTCAAAGTGGTCCAGGAAGCGGACTTCTGGACCGCTCCAGAAGTCCACCTTCCGAGGTGGTCTTGAGGAGCGGGTCTTATAAGGAGCGCTCCCGAGCGCTCTAACGTGCAATGTGAACGGAAAGCGTACTTTGAATGGAAGTGACGTTCCGCCCGATGAGCGATTGGGCAGGCACTACACATATATATATGTATACGGGACGCGTCGCGAACGGGACATCAGGTGACATAGGGTTTGGATTCCACGCGCGAAAAAATTGACCCGCCTACCTGAGCTGCCATAGCAACAAGACCACTTTGACTCGTGGAGCGGTTTGAACCATAAAAACTGCTCGGAGTGTGAACGCTCGCAAACCGTTCCTCAAGACCCGTTCCTCTGGAGCGGTCTAACTAAGACCACTTTTAAAGTGAGTGAGAACGGGGTCTTAGTATAAATGTGTGCTCTATCCTTGTTTTTCCACCCTTGTTAATCGTTTGATTGAAATGTCATAGTTTTATAATGTTTTTATTGCCCATTGACTGTTTTTTACATATTGTTTTTAATTGATGTTGTAATTTGGAAATAAATGATTTGATTTGTTTTGATTTGATTAATGTTACCAAACAATAAATACATAAAATAATCTACTGGTAAATTTTGTCTTTTTCT
Source organism: Strongylocentrotus purpuratus (assembly GCF_000002235.5). Lineage (NCBI taxonomy): Eukaryota > Metazoa > Echinodermata > Echinoidea > Camarodonta > Strongylocentrotidae > Strongylocentrotus > Strongylocentrotus purpuratus. The sequence goes on along the minus strand of NW_022145612.1, from coordinate 40,989,842 downwards.
ACTAATACCACAATGATGACGATTACACAAAAACTAGACATACCTGTACATGTATGTATTTGTTTCTCTAAAGTGATGGAAGTGCTAATATTAATCTAAATGTATAAATCTAAGGTATACTAAACATTTTAAAGAGAAAATACAACTGTGAAATCTTCATTTCTGGGTTTTCTCAATTATGATCTACTCTTCTTTGCTATCACTTCTGGGTCCCGTTCTGCACTACTAAGCCAACATCCCCCATTAAGTTCATTCCAAATTATATAAAAGCAGATGTGCATAATGAAACAGCTCTAATGACATAGCCATCCATTTGAACAGCCCAAAAGATGGCTCTTCAGTGTTTATAGCATGTGTCCATACAAGGTTCATTCTGATTCAATTAGAGTTTACTTCATTGTAAAATTTGTGAATCTCAGTGAGTGACAAAATAATTTATGCTTTAAATTTTCTCTTTCTGGACTGACTTTGTGATTGAAAAGAGGAAAACAATTTGGTACAGACAAATGTCTATCAATGTATCATTTTGGCAATTTGGAAAACTACCGTAATTAAACTATAACAAAGTTGATTTTTTACATCTTTAAATAGATGGTGGTGGGGGGGGGGGGGGGGGGGGGGGGGGGTCGTATGGACACACTCTGAAAGATGTGTATATAGTGGGTTAATACAGCACACATTAGTGGATAAGTGCATTTTATAATACACAACAGTTTTACCTCTGATTCATCACTCTATAGATCATGCAAGAAAAGGGTTGGCAATATTAAAAAGAGAAGGAGAGAAGATGGATAAGCATGCAAACAGAAATCCAAGAGATGAGTCATTCACACATATTTCTATAAACGGTATATGTATCACTTTGTATGGCTTGCAACGCCTTTCTCAAATGAATTGCATTTAAAAGCAGTCAAAGCAGGAATCATGCACAGTACTATTGGCAAGTCTACTTGAAATACACTGGTTTTAGATGAGTGGCATTTAGAAATTAACTACTGCATCTTTTAAAAAAAAAAAAAAAAAAAAAAAAAAATATCAAAGAAGCACAACACCACATATTTATTACTTCTTCTAAAGGAAAGCACATACAATCTACTGAGATGTCTTGGACAGACATTCAATTTATAGGGAAACATTTGGTTTGACATAACATGAGGTATAAAGGGGTATGGGGTATAAATATCACATTTATCATTAGTACGTTTGTATGGTCAGTACTCACCTCTTCCTCCTCATTCTGCGCTTGCTTTGCCTCCTCATCTTTTCTTTTCTGTGAGGGATAGGAATGAATTAGAAAATCAATTTATGAGGAATCGTTCATGAGGAATGCCGAAGAGGCAAGAGAGAGAGAGAGAGAGAGAGAGGGGGGGGGGGAGAGAAAGAGAGAGATAGAAAAGGAAGATAGAGTAGGTAGGTAGAGACAAAGAGAGAGACAGAGACAGAGAGTGAAAGATATAGTGTTAAAAGAAGATGCATAAGTACATATAGAGTGGTGAAGTGTGATGTCATCAAAAAAACTATTTTTAGAATTTCTCAATTTTACTTCATTTTCCAAACTTATTCATTTGTTTTTTGATATTTGAACATTATTTTTGATTCGGAAAACGAAGTAAAAATTGAGAAATTCTAAAAATAGATTTTTATGAAGTCACAGCTTCGGTACTCTATTTGGATCAATTTTTTATGTTGTATATAGCACTTTCCTAGATGCTACAAGTCAAAGAAGTACAGGAGTGGTCTTAATCTCATGTTTTTTATGTACTTGGTCTTGGCCCAAAGACTTGCAGCTAAATGAATATAATACTACTGGTCATGATTGAATTCTCTTAGGTCTCCAAAGTTCCATAATCATTCAAACCAGTATACTCACCCTTCTTTCTCTCCTTTCCTTGTCTCGCTCTTCCTTTTCCTTCTCTTTTTTATCCTTCTCTTTCCGTTCCTCCCTCTCCTTATCTTTCGATCTGCTCTTCTCTTCCTTGTCTTTAGACTTGTCCTTTTCCCGGTCTTTACTCCTCTCTCTATCCTTGCTCTTCTCTCTATCTTTGCTGCTTCTTTCTCGATCTTTACTGCGATCCCTGCTCTTCTTATCTTCCGTCTTCAGCCTGTCTCTGCTACCACTTCGTTCACGATTGTCTGAGCTGCTTTTCTTTTCCTGTATTCAGGAATGGAATAACCCAAAAAACAAAACAAAAATATCAATTTTATTAAAGCTAATTTGGGGCGATAGAAATGCATTTGATTGACAGAAATTAATTCTGGATTATTAATTTTGATCAGTGGTTAGGACCAGAAAAATACAAACAGATTAACAAAAATGGACACCTCCGACTATATAATGATCACATAATTACAAGTAGACATCTTGGATACCAGAAATGGGGGCATAAGTTTAAATCCTATGTCAGGAAATGCAAAGTTACAAGAATAGCATAACTATTATGTGTAAAAATATGAAAATGTAATGGTTTTATGAGATACATGTATATACATGTACATGTTTCTTGTGACATATTTTTAACAACATAAAATTTAAAATATTTATGCTTGTGGATTAATGGAGGCGCTCAGAGCAGTCTTACCTTATCCTTGTTCTCTTTATTTCTCTTATCTGCACTTGTGTCTCTGTTTTTCTTGTCATCATCTTTCTTTGGTCTTGGAGGCTTCCCCGAACTGCCTTTCTCTCCGTTGAGTACTTTCTTGACTGATTCTGAACTATCCATCTAACATGACCACAAGAAAAAACAGACAAATTAATTTTATTTGTGGGAAAGTTTAGAGTAACCAACATGGGAAAAAAAGGAATATTCCTGCTTATTCTATAATCTTGTTATGTAATTAAGAAAATTAAGATATCACTTGAGCTCATCTTGTCCCAAAACCCCCTGAAATCCGTATTTTTACATTAAAAGTGATTTTAAAGAATACAGCACAATTTATCATGATTTATAAGTCTCAAATGACTCAAATGATCATACAGCCCTCATAAATAACTGATGGTATTAGATCCACATCTTCTCTGAGGGCCTATCACTAGACATGTAAGGGGACATAAAATCAGGGAAAAGATTACTTTTCCATCATTAAGGCCTGCACAAAAATTAATTAAAATGAAAGTTGTTGAACATGGTCTTTCATTGTATACCATACTATGTTTATCATATGTGCAGTTTTCCACAACTAATCTATAATTTCTGACTGATTTTTGAGTGAAAATGTCTGGCAATGCATGAGCTCCCTAACCAGCAATCTAACAGAGGTTCATAACACATGCTTCATTGGTTGGCTATTTTACAATACTATCAGATAATTTGAAGAAAGATGTATTTCAATACATCTTTCTTCAAATTATCTGTATTTTAATACAGATATTACTCACCTTCTTGGATAGGGCTATTGCTAATGCTTGAAGGAGTTCATTTGTCTTGTCTGGTTCATGCCCAGCCACAATCTTGGACGGTTTTACTGACAAGGCTTTACCAGTCACCATTGCTAGAATACAACAATCAGCATCACAGAAATGTTCAGAGCATCTGTATTCTTACATACACTGTATATAATTTACAAAAGTGGGATTTAGCCTATAATGGGCCGAGATGCGAAATCGATACAAATATTATCATCTGGCTAGATAGATATGCAAGAAAAAAGCATTTGAAATATACTTTTAGATAACTAATAACCATTTTGTCTTCATACATCTTATAATTTTTAGCACTTATTTTCATTAACAAGGATAGTTCACATTTCAATAAATTTAGAATGATTCTTGTAAAATATTTTACTGCGCTTCATGTTACAAGCAGTTGTAATCGACAAAATAGGCATTACTTACTCCACAGACATTTTCTTTTCCCCTCTATACATGAACAATGCCAAGTGAAGTCTCAATGAATATTACTAAAAATACTATTAACAAAAAGGCAGTTATGCACATCTCTGGGTTTGTTTGAAACACTCTTATCCATTCTGACACTGGGTCTGCATCAAGCCTGTTCTGTACATGTAGTGGGTAGGAACCTTCTCAACTCGGAGAATGTCTTATTTATCAATTGGACCATTCACAGCACTGACAATACATGGAAACAAACATTTTCTCCTCTTAATAAAGTTCAAATAAAAATTGTAGGATTGTACTATTCACTTTATTCCCAAGAATTACTTATAAATAGTCAATGAAAATGGAAAAAATATATAACGACTTACCAACAACATCTACGACTTTTTGTAACAGGGCAATTTTGGCATCTTTATCCTGTGAATAGAACATTGCATGGCATAATTGTTAAAATGAAGGATATACTGTACATATATGAGTTAATTGCTGCTGTAAAATTCACTTCTTTTACTTAAAAGCTATCTATGAATTTTTTCACTGTCTACTGATATGTTTACATACTTTGGGTTGCTTTCTCAATTTTATATATGATATACATTTAATACAGAATAGTACATGCGCATTAAAAGGAAAGCAATTTGATACGCTCCGACACTAAAAGGAATTTCTACCATTTTTTTTTCTCTCTGAAGAATTTAAAGAACTTTTTTATAAAAACTAAATTTGAAATGTTAGATGAATGCTAATTTATATCGAGTTGACTGATATATAGCCGGACTGAAATGCTCCCCAGGGAGCTGATATTGTACATACAGTGTGTGCGGGCAAGTATTGAATCCAATGACTGGGGTATATCTGTGAAGCGCTTTAATAGAGACATCCTAGATGTATTAAGCGCTATATAAGAGCGAAATATTATTATTAATATTATTAATCCATTGTAGTTACCTTGAGCAGCCCATGGGATGGACATTTACAATGTACACAATACAATTAAATGAAGCTATTAACATTTGTATTACTGATTCACATTCGATATGTGTGTACAGGTAGATGTAGGGTGTCTGATCGCGCACCCGATGTTGTGTGCTAAAATTCTTCCCATAGAGATTACACGCATCCCTATGCAGCCTACGTGCATTGCGCGACCATGCAAAAAAGGTCAATTTTTTTTTTTCAAATCGAGATTCAAACCTTTATCAGTTGTGATCCTGAAGGTGATAATCAATGAATGAGGTGTCATATGAAAGAGCAGGTGAATTCCAATATTTCCCAAGGGGCGTAGCCCCCGAAATTCTAAAAATATCTTGGTCAAAACAGCAATTTAAACATTGTGTCCTGGCTAACTCTGAGGTTTGTCACTTTTGAGATATGACGCCCAGACCGATAAGTAGTCCCAGTCCTAAGGAACAATTCTATGTGATTATATTTTCGCTAGCCCCCAGGGATCACAACTGATAACAGTTTAAAAATATCCTTCTCGCTATTTGGTGGATCAGCTAATTAGGAGGCGTGCGCTCCGCTCAGTCCAAACCATGGTTACATCGCGTAACATCTCCGCGCACGAACGAAACCCCAAATTCAATTACACATTATAGTGATTGAAATTATGGTTGGCAATTCCCTCGATAAACCCGGAAGTGAATACACGTTATAGTCAATGGCAATATCGCGGAGACAACGTGCGTTGTCTCCGCGATATTGCCATTGACTATAACGTGCATTCACTTCCGGGTTTATTGTGCGACGAACGCCAACCATACTAGTCAATCGCACATGTCGCGGAGACAGCGTAGCTCAAGCTGCAAGTCGCGGATTGGCTTAGCAGCATGCGTACGATATGCATACGCTTGCATATCGCGCGATACAGCTGTTTGGCTAAATTTAGCAAAACAACATCACTCTGCGTGGACGTCTTTTTCGTCGATTTTGACCAAAATGATATGAATATACCAGCGTTTTGGAGGGGCTGTAACTTTTGATAGAAACATCGGTGAGACTTGAAATTTGAAATGTATTATTCTGATAACATTTTTTTATTCAAATATCAAACAAAAATGGTGAAAAACGATCCCAAATTGAAAATTGAAAAATCGTTCAGACACCCTAGTAGATGATATCACCTAGGAAGTTTTCTAAAGGGGAAATCCATTGAACCTACAGTACCTTGACATTCTGAGAATCCATTTCTGCCTCTGAAAGAAGACCCTTCATGAAACCCGTCGTTCGTATGATCTGTAAAACAAGTTTATATCAAAGTGATTTACAACACAAATGTCAGTGCTGAAAAGATGCAAGTTGCACAAAACCAGTGCTTACCGACAGTAGGCCGTGCGCGAAGTAAGCGACCGTAATGATCATCATCAATTCATAATGTTAATTACTTGCATGAATTTAATGAGGGTCTGAGATTACAGTCGCTAACTTCACGCACCCCCGGCCTATTGTCAGTATCAATTGTATTTTGCAGTGGTTCGCCGTGAAACCTGTGAGAAAGTGTATCTTTGTGTTTAGGAAAAATACTCCAAAAAAGATAAGAAAATTGACACGAGGCCGAGGCAAGCAAGAAAGATAACGACTTTTAAATCATGATCGTTATTTGATCAATTGTGTAAAATTTAAATTTTGTTGTTGTTGTGTTATAGGTATCTCCACGCTGGAGTCAAAGGTCCAAATGGTCACAGTTGTGAACAAGCGCCAAATTTTTTTGACAGAGATACGACACTGGTCAGAGGTGTCAATATAGAAATCTACGATCAATTATCCATACTTTACTAGTCTAGACCTACTCAGCTCAGAATGATGTCCTTGAACATGGCAAAAAGGGCGAAACGCGTAGCAGACAAAAGTTTACTGCTTATATTACCGCTGATTTAGTCAAGAATGACGGTTTCGAGAAAGGGGCACCTGTCCCTGATCATTCAATCTTGCCATGCACTTCAGTGTCATGTCTCATGAGAATCAATGACAGGCAATTTTCATGGCAAGCAATAAAATAAAGTTAAAACATGATTGACACACTCATTTCACATGGAATACAAAGAATATAGCATTAAAGGTAATAAATTGAATACAAATATATTAATAGTCTAAACTCAGGTCTAATCTTTTCAGATTTCTAACATCTGCATTAAATATAAGTGCATTGATTTGAATGGCAACCTGCATGTTGTTTACCTCTGTAAAGACGTCGTGTAGAAATCTGAATGGTGGTTTCTTCAGCAGCTTCTCCGTCATCGGCGGTTTTTTAATGATTTTCCCCAGAGAATCCTGGGTTTTCTTTATAAATTCTTCTCCCATTATGTTCTCCTTGAATGTCACCTCATACCGATATCAAAACCCAGGTAGAAATATTGACGAGATAGAGTAAGATGACGCTCGAAGTTCCTGTTGGTAACCAGCCTTTTCATAGATACGGGACGCGATTTGTCAGGTGTGTAGAATTTGCTGGCTTGGAATTTCACAACCGAGAATTTGTTTCCATGCATCTACTAATTTGCCCGTAGAGGGCGATTTGAAAATACCAGTCAAGTGCAGTGCCGAGACATCTCTCCCCCAATCCAATGTATTTGATATATCATATACCGCATTGAGTCTTTGCACATAATTGCTCCACATGTTTGGGGGCTTTGGGCCATTTTCAAATTACAGAACTGTAGAAAAATGTCCTTTTGCCCATTTTCAGAATTCCTCGGAATTGCCGCCCCTCCAACCAAATAGTATTGTATACTTCCCTCAGTTTTGAAAGAATTTTCCTGATAATGCATAAGGCTTGTTTGCTTGTTTGTAGAATAAATGCTCGGAAAATACAATCAAGTTACTAATAGAAGTCAGGCGCGTACGCAGGGGGGGGGGGGGGGGGGGGTTGGGATTAACCCCCCTCCCTTGGTTTTTTGTTGTTGTAAGTGTATGTTTTGTGTATGTATTTCGTGAACCCCCCCCTTTTAAGTTGTTTTTTTATGCCAATGGCTGACCTAAAAAAGGTGACCTTATCCCCCCCCCCCCCCAACGAAACAAAATGTCAAATTTTCAAATTTCGAGACCCCCCCCCCCCCCCCCCCCACTGAGCGACTTTTCGGCCGGTTGAGTAGTTGCGATTTTTTTTGGACTCCACAAAAAAAAGGGTCGGTATACCCCCCCCCCCCCCCCCCCCCCCCCCCACTGAGCGACTTTTCGGCCGGCTGAGTCGTTGCGATTTTTTTTTTGGACTCCAAATAAAAAAAAAAAGTGTCGGCTTACCCTTGACCAATAGAATCGTTACGAAAGTAAGTGGCAGTGATTAAAATGATTAAATAAAGGCTTATAAACTTTTTTTCTTTTTCTTTCTTTCTCTCTTTTCCTTTATTTTATCTTCTTCTTTAAAAAAATTAGTTTAACGTATATCTCCTTTCCTTTTCGTTTCCATTTCTGTTCATTTTTAAGGGGAAGGGGGAGGGAGCGTGGAACTTTTTTTTAGCACTAACCCCAAGCCCCCCCCCCTTTCCTCCCTCCCAAACACAGACACACCATGCAATACGTCAGTGCATGGCTCATTATCCGTTTTTCTATATTTTCATAATATCATCAGACCACAGTTTCAGGTATGTTGTAATACTAAAAAAAATTATCTTCATAAAAAAACCTTCAACATATATATATAATTATTCTTATTAATTCCGATGTCTTTCATTTCCTTATGTACACATTTTTGTCTTTTGTTCCACCCTCTCCACCCCCTTCTGTTTCATCATAAGCTTTTTAGCTTTCTCTCTCTCTCTCTCTCTCTCTCTCTCTCTATCTATCTATCTTTATCTTTCTTTCTTTCCTCAAAAGAGAAAAGAAACTTAAGGATTCATCAGCACCTTTCCTAACATAATATCTGGCATGGATCAAGACACAAAAATGACACATGTTTTGCTTTATAATGATTTTATTTTTGAATGATCAGGACTTCTTTATTATAAATGACACAGATTTAGGCCTACTTTATTTCAATAACTGCCTATATATACTTTTTAAAGTCTATGAAGGAAAACCTCATTTTCTGCTATAAGTGGTCTTAAACCAAAACGATAAGTTTCTTCATAGGATTGAAGTTAAAGATAAACTTGAGTTCTGGTAAAAAAAGAAAATGAATTCTCACAGAATCTAACGAAACTTACACTGAATGTTCAAGATTACAAATAAATGTCATGTGCCAAACAATTTTGGAAGAAAATGTTTACTGGCTGAGTTATGAGCATAGAAAGATAAGGAAATCAGGGTAGTAATAGCCCCGACACCATGTGTGTTGTCCCATATACATCTTTCTGTGTAAGTGATTGTTACTTTACCAAGACTCTGCCAAATTTATGATGATTTTGATGACTCCAGAACCTTGCAGTGCACACCAATACTTACATGCTACATGATCAACTGTTTCTGATCCTTTCCACACCTTTTCTTTCACAATGCAATCGCATTACCAGTACTAAAGTTTATCTTTAAGAGAAATTATAAGGTCTTATTCGCTGGTCTTCTTTTATAAATTCTCATCGATTTTATTTCGAGATTAATCAAAGTTAATCAAACATCATCTATGACTGGTAAACTTTGAAGAAAAATGAAAAACCAGTCATTACACGTGGCATAAATCGCCAAATAACAGTGGGGCCGGAAGAAAAATAAAATAAACCAATCAAAGTACATGCAATCTTGAAAATGTCGATATCTCAAACAGAATATTGATGGTGTTGTGTTCTACCCTTAGAGAAAAAGAGCCCCCCCCCCCCATTCCTTCTTTTAACAACACCGTGTAATGCCTGATTTATCACATAATGCAAGAGAAATTAACAGAATTTAAATGAATACATTGTGCATGTTAAGCTCGCTTCAAGAGAATAATTTTTCAAACAGAAGTAGAGTCCTCATTATATCTAATTTTATGTTGGTCCATCAAATCAGAATGATGCTGTCATCTGCAATAAGAAAACAAAATACAACGGAATCAGTTATATAGAAAGTAATATGCGATATTGAAAACTTTTCCCCCTTCTTATTAGTTTGGAAATTGGTATCTTGAAATAAATTAATTTAAGAAAATTATAATTTTGCAGTAGGCCAATGGAAGCAAAGTGATATCACCCCCCCCCCCTTTCATGCACTTATAACTTCACTATATTGTCCGCTGATGAGGAGGAATGTTTTAATAGTCTTTTAAATCATAAAACGAAAGAAATATTTATTTTTAAAAAGATGATGTAGGCCTATACATGCACAATTAAAAATGTGAAGTTAAAAGAGGTCATAAATAATAAACCCGTAAAAACATTTTTCTTCTTCAAACATACATTATATTTTTATAAAAATTAGGTCTTTCAAGAATTATGATAATGCACATACCAATCCTCGTATAAGTAGGAACATTAAAACACTTAGAACTTAGAACTTTTTACAATTAAGTGCATTTTTATTGTACAAAAAGAGTTGAAATATTTTTCTGTTGCAATTCTTGGGAATCATTTTCGTAAAATTAAATGACTGTGAGCCAGTTATAGAAGCAGTCACTACGTCAAGCACATTGACAACGGATTAGATCAGCGTGTTTTTTTTTATTCACGGCATCCTTTTAAGAAATACAAAGTTTCCCAAGTGCATCATTTTTTCACAGAATATTGATTTTGCATCACTCTGGCATTCGTCAAATGTCATGTACATACGCATGGGCACACTTGTTTCTCAAAGATAAAAAAAGGGGGGGGGGACAGTTTTAAAATGGTACAAATCATATTGTAAGCAACACTAAAAAATATATAAAGTACTGACTGCGGGCACCTGGCCACTGAATGACATGAGTACAAAAAGTTATATATAGGTGCCCGAATACACATTACATCATTTAAATTACTTTTTTTTTACCACGCTCGTAACATGATAAATCTGGGTAATGAGATGCCCAAATCTCCTCATATTCGTGTATCGAGATCATGACCATTATACATTTTAAAAATGCAATATACATTCGGGCACCTTGCTGTCAAAATGTTGCCAGCGATCTAAGCGAAAAAGAAAGACTTTATTATCTTTTAAATGCTATTTCCACATGAAACTATACATAGACTATCAGTTTCTGAAAATTGTTTTTCACCAAACCAACGTTTTTCCGAAACAATTTTTTGATTTTAACTAAATTTCTCTCGCGGCACCCCTAGAGATGGGTGCCGCGGCACACCGGCTGAAAAAAAGCTGATTCATACTAGGGATTGAAACTCCCTGTTCATACCTTTAATGCCCTCGATCTTGACTTATGATTATTCTGCAGAGTCATGTCCCACGTAGAGTAGAGAATTGGGAGAGTCTTGTCCTAGGTCACTGAGCTTGTCCATTGAGGCTCTGTTGAACATGTTGAAAAGGTTGCCGAACAGAGTGACGGCACCTGCAAAGTTGTTTGTGCAAAAAAAAAAAGACTTTGTCGGTTGTAACACGTAAACGGGGTATATGAGGGGGGGGGGGGAGTGGTATATTGAATTTGTAGACAATTATTTAGTTAATCCCACTGGCCCTTCCATGCCCGATCAGTCAGTGGATTTTTCCAACATGAATTTGGTTTTGAGAAAAAGTTCAAATCATTTGAGAATGAGAATGAAGAAAATGAAAGGGGAATGCCAAACTCCATTCATTAATTTTGTAAAATGGAAAGCATCGCAGACCTCACAGTCCTGTAAATTAATTATTAATATTTGTTTACCCTTGCTTTCCTCTCATCTCAGACCCTTTGGCAATTATCGCTCTGATTGTTTACTATATTTAATTTATTTACTATATGACATTGTATTCTTTTTCCTTTTTTAATTATCACCTAAGATCTGATGCTGACTTTCTCCCTTTCTCTCTTTTCTTCACTGCTCAATCAACTCCGCCTAATTGATCCTCTTTAACTCTCTCGCTCTGTCGGCATCCTCACCATACGAAGCTTATTTCACGTAACTTACCCAACTAAAGCTATACATTCCTTAACCAAAGGATCGAACTTATTTTCCAGTGGAAGAACGTTTATCATTACAGTAACTGTTCCTGATTATGATTATTTCTTTTTGTAAATTTATCTCTGTAAACTTTCACCAGTGAAAAACAAATTAATAAATACTTAATTTCAATTTCATTTCACGTACCAGCGACATGGGGGTGTAGCGGCTCTTACATGCCCTACTTTCACCGTACATTAATTCATGTCTCCAGTATTTTTCCATCACGGTATTTATTTATATTCATTATTCGTACCACGTGTGTTTATTCCTCCAATCGAGCATCGTGGTTCCGCGCATCGTTCACCCGCGTATTTTCATCACCACGAGGTTTTCTAAACTCCCGCTTACATCTCGGTCGAGTCAACAACTCCTGCTTACATCTCAGTTGAGTCAACACGTCTCTGCATGATTTCCTCTCCGGGCTTGTTTCTACTGTGCCTATCATTTCTATCGGCACATATCTTCACTTTCTCTGCCGTGTTCATCGGGCTGCAGTCTTCCAGTGGAACAGTTAAATCTAGTTCCGACATATATGGTGCTTGGTTATCCGCTGGGAGCTGCCAGTTTCTTCACCGGTAGTCTTTCATTCACATGAGCTCGACTCACCGCAGCTCATCTAAACATTCACCATCAAAGTTCGGCTTATCAATCGAGCGACTCACCGTCTCAGCACCACTACCGGCTTTGATGTCTGCATTTTCTTCTTTGGCCTCCGACAGCAAGCGACTCACTGCTTTCGTCATCGAGCGCCACACATCTCTTCTCTTCTCTTCTATTCTCGCCCGAGAGCTCCATCTACTTTCATCATCATCACGAGCGTCGGCGACGACATCGCGTTCTTCACGGTTCTTCAACCACGTCAACGAAGTCGCGTTTCCGCCATCAAGCCTCCGCACATTTCATCGCGTGAGCCCCTTCTTTCGTTCTCAACTCTCTTCATCTTCATTGGACTTTCGACTTCATTTCTACTATTGTCGTAAGCTCTATTTATGTACATCGCATTTATTCACGTTCATTTATTATCATTTATATTACATTTCATTCAATAATGTCCACTTACCATTTTATGTCATGATGTTGTACACACACCAATATCTCTACATTGGTGATCCCGAGTTTACTTGGCAGCTTGGTTGTACGATTTTATTATTCCCTGACTTTTTGGACTTAGCAATGTTTTATAAAATGCATTCATTCTGGATTTTGTATCAAATGTTTTTATGCTCTTGCATTTATCCACGTTTATTCGATGCATACCATGTCAATACTCACTGTTCAATTTTTGGCAACTAAACAGCCGTTCGCATACCATGCTTGTTGTATTACATTCTTTCAACATGCCATGCTTGTACATTTCTTAGGCTGCTGTAAATTACTGCATACACTATACAATACATGCACTTTTACATTTTTATCAGCCATTGATTCTTGTGACATTTTGTACTTTGCTCATCTATATCTTTTTCGCCTCTCATCTGTGTATTGCATACACAGCTTCAATTCTGGCAGGGGAGTAATGTAGCGGCTCTTACATGCCCTACTTTCACCGTACATTAATTCATGTCTCCAGTATTTTTCCATCACGGTATTTATTTATATTCATTATTCGTACCACGTGTGTTTATTCCTCCAATCGAGCATCGTGGTTCCGCGCATCGTTCACCCGCGTATTTTCATCACCACGAGGTTTTCTAAACTCCCGCTTACATCTCGGTCGAGTCAACAACTCCTGCTTACATCTCAGTTGAGTCAACACGTCTCTGCATGATTTCCTCTCCGGGCTTGTTTCTACTGTGCCTATCATTTCTATCGGCACATATCTTCACTTTCTCTGCCGTGTTCATCGGGCTGCAGTCTTCCAGTGGAACAGTTAAATCTAGTTCCGACATATATGGTGCTTGGTTATCCGCTGGGAGCTGCCAGTTTCTTCACCGGTAGTCTTTCATTCACATGAGCTCGACTCACCGCAGCTCATCTAAACATTCACCATCAAAGTTCGGCTTATCAATCGAGCGACTCACCGTCTCAGCACCACTACCGGCTTTGATGTCTGCATTTTCTTCTTTGGCCTCCGACAGCAAGCGACTCACTGCTTTCGTCATCGAGCGCCACACATCTCTTCTCTTCTCTTCTATTCTCGCCCGAGAGCTCCATCTACTTTCATCATCATCACGAGCGTCGGCGACGACATCGCGTTCTTCACGGTTCTTCAACCACGTCAACGAAGTCGCGTTTCCGCCATCAAGCCTCCGCACATTTCATCGCGTGAGCCCCTTCTTTCGTTCTCAACTCTCTTCATCTTCATTGGACTTTCGACTTCATTTCTACTATTGTCGTAAGCTCTATTTATGTACATCGCATTTATTCACGTTCATTTATTATCATTTATATTACATTTCATTCAATAATGTCCACTTACCATTTTATGTCATGATGTTGTACACACACCAATATCTCTACAGGGGCATGCCATGGACGTTCCACTCATGAAGTAAGTAGAAGTATCACTGGTGTACCAAGTCGATTCAATGTAAGTACCAGGAGCAAAGATATCCACACAACTTCCATAGTTTGAGAATGACGAACGTTTGTCATTGACATCCGTTGCTCCAACGGTGATTGCCTGGGACGGAATTCAAGAGACGAATTTATTTTTTAATGATAAAATTAAGCCACAGCTATGGGACCCGTTGGAGACGGGCGCGCTCTGAGAGGGCCAGGGCACAGTGGCCCGACTATGCTGCTGTACTCCAAAACTATATAAATATACTTACCTTCCTCAAAAGAGCCCTAGTTAGCTTATTATCAATATTCATTGAGCAGAGTATCTGTTCTCCTGCTTTTAATGCCAATACTAGGGAGTAGGACGGTGCCCCACTACTTACGCACCAACAGCTCTACTTCCTAATATAGATAAATCACATTACATACTACGTGTGACCTTTTTAATACCAATAAATGTCCTACTCAACTGCTCATATAGACATATTGCATTACTGTAAAGGTAAACTTTCACTATAAACCATTTCAACCTACGAACCATTCTCCCACGAGCGTCTCAACCTTCCCAGAATGCCTTTCTACATGGAGCCTTACTACACAGTGCTCGTACAGGGAGGATAAAGAAGTATACTAAAGTGCTGCCGCCATCTTTAGACAATTCCCAATTTCACAACTCTCTGTCGCAATGGTCTTAGTGCTGCCCCTTTGGAACTTAAAAAGAATGAAACTTTTATCTGACTATACCCTCAGTCTCAATGTTAATGTGCCTCATCGAAGCTGCCCCTTTTTGTTTATACAATAGTAATAATGATAATAATAATCTGGATTTATATAGCGCTTTAATACGGAATACCGTCATCGTATTCATTCACGCACAATGTGTACCATCTCCATGGCAATTACTAACACAAATGCTTTCGTCATTCTACCAGGTCCCCATTTCTCCCCTGGGTATGGAGTGACTAATGTAGATTAATGCCTTTCCAAAAGACATATCATGCATAATAATTATGCAGTTCTTACATATTCGGCCGAAGCTGGAGACTGAAGGCATGCATCCCTGTTGTCATTACCAGCTGATACAACAGCAGGTATTTGTGCATTATACAATGCATCGATGGCGGCATTAAAGGACGCGGAGTATCCTCCTCCAATAGACATAGAAACGACAGAGTATCCTTTCGTAGCTATACCCATCACATACTCACATCCTACATAGAGAAAACAGACAGAATGCGAACATTTAAAAAAAGAAAGTATATTGAATGAGAAAAAGAAAAAGATGACCACAAAGTATCTGTCTGATTTGGGACTTCAAGATAATCAATTAATACAAAGTAACACCGAATGTAAAAGTTCCCTAAAATATCGAAGTTGAAAGTGACATGGGCATTTACAAAATAAATAATGAACTTTCTGTTCAAAGCTGTTCAATGAGCCCTTTAAAGCGCTTTAAGGTAGATCTGTGTACAATTTAACCAATATTTTTTATACTTCAAGTTTTTACAAATTTTTATAAACTTTATAAATATATAGTGCCGCGGATTCGAATCCTGTAGACCACTAATTGACCCATATAAATATCCCGCACGAGACCATGGTACCTGTATACGACTGAAGATAGTTTATACACTTTATTCAAAATAACAAACATACCAACAAACAAACAAACAAATAAAACTTTTTTTTTTAAATTTTTTTTTTTACAAATATGAGTGATTTGATTTTACCCGCGACGATTCCAGAGACGCTACCGTACCCCTCACAACTGAGAACCTTGACGCCTTTGATTTGGACGCTCTTGGCTACGCCATAGTTCCTCGATCCTACGGTTCCAGCACAGTGGGTACCGTGCCCATTACATTCGTACTTTAAACAACAAAAAGAACATAAAATGAGAAATGACTGAGCTTCCTCTCTCTCTGAAGCTCAATTTTCACATTTTATATTATACTTCTGTTCCTGAAAAGAAAAATATGTACTGAATTGGTTTACTCATATTCTCTGTTATTCCCTTCATTATCTGCGACAGGATTTTTAAATTCACAACAATATTTAACATGTCTAAATCAAGGAAATTCAAGGTAAATGATCGTTATTCGAAAACACATGTTTTATCATATACTATATAGTTTCTCGGTGTGATCTAGCAGATGTATAATATTTCAGTGTATTCATAATTGATTTTAGGAAACATTTTGTATATAATAAAAGGTTTACTATTAAAAAGCAAATGTTCAAACTTAAATGTATTATATATCTTTTACATTTGGTTGAGATAATTATGTAACTTACGTTTTTTCCATCACCGGCAAAGTTAACATCCTCAATGTGATCAGCGCGGCCATCAAACTCATTATGTGTGTCACGTATGCCGGTATCCAAAACGTACACAGTGTAATAATAACCACCATCACCTGGGGAGAAAAATGTTGAAAAACAACATAATTATGTTATTGTTTGATTATAAAAAAACCCATTTCTCCATATATATATATATATATATATATATATATATATATATATATATATAACACGTCATACTCACTTTGTTTCTTTTGATTGAGGTAACATAATGCTAAGAAATGAAGAAATAAAGGTAATCTTGAATCTAGCTGCGACACAACGCGATCATTTTCTATTACACTCTAACCCTAACACTATATGAACCTAACCCCATAACCTAGCTTTAGAATTCAATCGTAACACTATAAATCGAACCATATACCCCTGAGAGTAGATGAAATCCAGAACGATTGTTTTATAAGTCGCATGTAATTTATCTCTTTAATTTTCTCTAAGGAAATCCAAATTGGGTCTCTTATGTGTAACAGTGTAATTGATATGTTTTATATAATTATTTTGCAAATCATCCCTTACCCAAAGGATCGAAACTATTGTCCAGTGGAAGAAAGCGTTGATCAATACGATCCAGACCCCAGGTTACGTCCTGAGTACGATAGACGCCATCTTCTTCTACGTATTCCACCGCCGGGAGGTTGCGCACCTGGGTCAATAATTTATTATGAAAAAATAAAATATATACAATGTATTGTGCATAGAATAGAAGAGTTTCGTATTGTAATAAACTTTAAAGCATCAATCTTTGTTAAGTGCCCAGTGGCGGATCCAGGGGGCACAGGGGGCACGTGCCCCCCCCCCCCCGGCCAAAAAAAATGTTGAAATCAGCCCCAAGTTCGCCAAAAATGTACTAAAAAACAGGGACGTGCCCCCGGCCAAAAAAAAATAAAAAATAAAAAATAGTACGCACTCCCCCCCCCCCCCCCCCCCCCCCCCCCTCTGAGCGAATTTGCAGCCGGCACGATTTTCAAATATTCGGAGCAAATTTTTGTTTAAATGTGCTCTTACCCCCCCCCCCTCCCGCTTATTCAGCGGCTGGCTGAGTCGTATATATATATATATAATTATGTCCTCTTACCCCCCCCCCCCCCCCCGTGTGCCCCCATGTGTGCCCCCCCCCCCCGGAAGAAATTCCTGGATCCGCCCCTGGTGCCTGTTTGCAAATTATTTCATTCACCTGTACGAACTATTGTATTTCAATAATTATTTAGTCAAGATGCGAATTGCATACATAACGTGTTTTTAGGTAGGACAAGCCAGGGGCGGATCCAAGATATTCCAAAAGAGGGGGGCGTGACATGTACGAAATTGCGAGCGCGAAGCCTTTACGGCGTGGGGTCCGGGGTCCCACTTAAGGGCCCCGGAAAATGATGAACCTTTAGATGCTCTGTGGTACATTCTGAGGCATTTCTGAATGAGTAAACTGTAAATAAATGTGATGTTTTTTTGGAGGGTAAAACAGGGGGTGCGCGCCCCCACGCCCCACTGGATCCGCCCCTGAAAAATATATATACCGCTCGGGTAGTAGTTACATTAAATAATGTCATCATCGAACTATAAATACATCAGTCGCTTATATCCTTTCGTAGGTTACGATATCTGTTTCCAAGTTAGCGACATTGAAGAAAAAAATCTTAAGAAAACAGTATACTGTAATTACATCAATATCGAAGTTACGAAGATGGTGAATGTCATGATGGTCCACCCAGGTTTGTCAGCAAAATGAAACTATACTCAACCGGGGTCTATTGATATTTTATAAAAGACAAACGTATATCCTATACTTGCAAAATGTGTTCGCAACATAAGTATAGTATACTTTGAAAGACATTGGCAAATACCTAAAAAATAATACATGTAGTTGTAAATATATAGATTAGCCTCCTGGCCCCATCCCTCACCCCATCGCTACAATGACATGGCAGATAAAGGCCTGGGGTGTGTCACAAGGACTAAGATTGACTTTAAGTTGGACTTAACTATATGGCAGGCCATTCATGCCACTGTGTGCTGTCACCATTCACTGGCATTGGTCTCTCAAGGGACGTACACATCATGGTCACAAATCTACATAACAATAATTTGATAATTCATTATTGAAGGAAAAGATATTATCTAAAGATCATAATTGAAAGACCAATAGTGAGAGCAACCAGTGGCATGAATGGCCTTTCATATAGTTATATTCAACATAAAGTCGATCAGTTTTTGTGAAACACCCCCTGTAGACACAAAATGAGAAATGGATCAAGTTAAATCAAACTTACAGCATCAAGGACCGTATCGGTGAGTTCAGCAGCCAATCCCTTGATGACTGCTTTATAGATATGACGAACATGTCCACCGGATAGACGAACACGAGAGGCCGTGTCATCGACATTGAAACCATCCTGTCAAAATATAAATTCATTTATGTATATGTATTCGTCTTCTGTATGTCTATTCAGTGATTTTAATGTCTCCTAAATGTTTGGCCCTTTTATAACACACAAAAACAAAATAAATTTTGCAATACAAAGCTACCAAAAACGATACACTAAAAATTTGATATTGAAACATTACCAGCTGATGAAAGTGATAAGTATATTTATTTAAAAAAACATCAAGGATTTAGCATTAAGTGTTATAAATAAAAAAAAAAAAAAAGAGTATTTGTAAAGTATTTAGCTGTAACAGTATTAATCTTTGATTTGATTTTTTTATTTCTGAATTTTTCCAAATATAATATAACTGAATAACAAAGAACATACAATTGTAATACAACATAATATACAAACAAAAATGTCTTCATGTCAAAATGTTTTTTTTACATAATATATGTACATATACGAAACTTAATATTTCCATAACATATTATCATAAATTCAAAGTATTATCCGAACTATTCTGTTGGAAAAGTGCAGGAGCCTGCAATCATAAGCGATTTTCATTACGCCCTCCCTATATTGTGATTTCACAAGACCATCCATTATTTTCATGACTATCAGAGAGTCTAAAATATCTCCTCTACGCTTTACAAATATTATAAAATCCCGTTTATAAATTTACTGGTTCAAAATGAATTAGCATACCTTCAGTTTGATAATATACTTTCCTGGAATGGGTTCGGTGTTCTTAAGAAGTGGGGCAAGTTCGGCACTGGCAACAGCCACCAACAGAAGTGTGATGAAAACACGCATCTTGACTGAAACCAAAAGAAAGAGTAAAGAACAACTTTTTAAACTTTTAGGCCTACTTCATTTCATTTTTCATTTAATTTTATTCCATTCGTCATATAAAAACATAATAATTATAACATTCATATTTACAGATAAGTAAAGAACATACAAATAACATAACGAAAGATAAACACAGAATACAATTATATATACAAATAAGGAAACCGGCAAGAAAGAACAATAAAGTCTTATGTGGTGCCGGTCCCTTTCGACATAATAAAGAATTTTAACCTATAACACTCAACACCTTACACCTATCACCTAACAACTAACATCTAACACCTGATTGCATATATATATATATACAACTAATAACTGCTATTCACAACAAACGTAATCGTTTGTATTTCTTTCATTTTAAATGTATTCAGAGTTGGGCTTGCTTCAACACCAATAATATATACAGCGGAAGTGAGATTTGACTAAATTCTCCCCACCTTGTATGGTAAACACTCGAGTAAATATGATTGTAATACCAAAATTGTGAAATACATCTACATTAATTTCCATAACTGCCTTTATTTTTTATATTTTGTTAATGTATTTGCTAAAGCAATTCTCATAAACAAAATTACTTAACACAATAACTGCCATTTCTTATTATGAAGATCGAGACGATTTTTTTTAAAGCAACTATATGTTCCATATTTTAAAAAATATTTAAGGGTTTGTAGAAAAGAACGAAATAGTGGAATACAGTTTTTTTCTCATTCTACAAGTAAATGTAATATATTTTGCAAAAATAATAACAACTGTATTTGAAAAAATAGAAATGATAAGTAATGAGAGTATACCAAAAGAAAGAAGAAGAAAAAAAAAATACGTTTCTGATATTAGCTAGTGTTGAATGCTGGAATATAGTTCGATCTATCAGTTAAAGAGATCACAAGATTCAGACTTCTAGACAGACAATTTATTGAAAAGCAGAAAACTCACCAGCTTATATCGTTGAGTCAGACTTGACAGTAATAATCTTGAAGAGAGTAGCTCAGATCTGATGATGGGTTAGGTGAGATGAGATGCATTTAAGTCTCTTTTTCACCCCGAGAAACAGGTGTGCATTTTCCCTTCTGCAGTTGACGATGAATCATACTTGATAAATGCGAGATAACAACGTAAAATATGATTAAATCCATTGTTATCTTATTTGTCATTTTTTCCAATGCACACCATGAGTCTGATTTTTAAAAGGTTAAAAAAAAAAAGTATAATTTTTTTATGAACTATTGAAAAAGTACGGGCAATATGACAATGAGAATGCATAGTCGAACAAGTGTAGTGAATTTCGCAAACTTTTTTTTTGTTTTGTTTGTTTGTTGTTGTTGTTTTTTTTTTTTTTTTTTTTTTTTTTTGGGGGGGGGGGGATATTATACTTTCTTTAGTCTCTTACCTTGTCTCTCCTTCTCACTCCTTCTCTCTGGCCGTCTCTCTCTCTCTCTCTCTCTCTTTCTCTAGATATCAGCTATGTAAGGGTATAAGTGTGGATGTGTACAGGGTATGTCTACGTGCGTGCAAAGTCAGCACTCAAAAGGTGAACAAACTGTCAGAATAATGTGAAAGAACTTTACTTTCATAGCAATAAAAGGCATACAATCTCAAATAGCAGGCAGTGTGAAAATTTGTAATTGAAACATCTGAACAAACAAACAAAACATCATGGGTTGTCTCGCCAAACTCCTAGCTTGGAAAGTTCGCGAAAGTTCAAATCAAGAAGCTATCGCCCAAACGGGATTTGGGATGCCTCAGAAAATGGTGAACTGTTATGCAAAATTAATGACCACTTGAAATCTGTGTAAAGGTTTCAAATCACTCATCTGGCTTTACTCAGCATATGCATTTCATGTGTTGAAATATAATGCTCAGGTATGCTTTTCAAAGACGGTGACCTATTATAGCATTCTTACCAAGTGTATAATAACATTTTTCTTCTGAAAAATTGGTACAACAGGGGCAAGTATTTTGCTTGTGAGAAATGTGTGAGTCTCAATCTACATGAAGAATTTGATAATTATTGTTATATTACAAAAAACAAAATCACAAAACAGCATCAATTTTGTAAGGTTTTTGTTTTAATTTCTTTCCGTAAGGGGGGGGGGACGTCTTAATGTTCTTTTCTTACATTTTTCTCTGTATCCTCATTGGCGGGTGAAATGGGGGGAGGGGTTCAGAGGGCAAGTGCTTCTTGGACCAGTTTTAAAAACAATAAGCTGATAAGGGCAATCCAGCCCATGAGTTGAGAATGAATAACACTTATATTTTTAAAATATGTTGTATATTAAAATCATATAGCGCTCTATCGATCAAATCGAAGTGAACGGGTCTTTAGAATAGCTCTTTTTATACTACAATCGATGTTCATCAACTTGAATCTTAAATATTTTGAAATTCTGTTAATCCTCACTAGGTTCTGTAATGTATATAAACCCTAAAAGAGTTTGAAAACTCAAGTTGGACCGATTATAGCTCTCTTTTAATCATCGATCTGATATCATTATTATCATTAGAAAGTGTGTTTATTTCTCTTTAAAAATGATATCACATTTGTTATGATTTTGCAGCCATAAAGTGAGCAGTACACCAGAATAAGGGGCAGGTTCAAAGTGAAAAGTGCAAAACAAACTGGTGAGCACTGGTAGAGTTATGCATTGTACTCTTCTTTCTATTTGACAAAACAGAGAGTGATTTTTGTAAATGACAGCGGAGATATTGTTTCCAACTGGTCATCCATGAATGCCAAATTCTAAAGAATTTAAAATAAAAATTCATGCACTATGGTGACATGTCAGGCAAGATTCGCTATTGTTTGGTCACCGACTTTCTGAAGCATCATGCCCATAGGAAAATTGCCATGACAATGGAGATATAATCGATCAAACTTGATTTCTTACTACATTGTTGTATATCTTTTCCTCTTTCTATTATAAGTTTATCTGAGGATGTGAGTGTGGGTGTGTGTATAGTGTGTGCCTATACGTGCGTGCAAAGTCAGCACTCAAAAGGTGAACAAACTGTCAGAATGATGTGAAAGAACTTTACTTTCATAGTAATTAATGGCGTGAAAAGCTCTATCTTTATCATGAAATTAATTATTAAATGGAAAGCAGTGTGCAAAAGTGTAATTGAAACATCTGAAGAAAAAAACACGTCATGGGTTGTCACGCTAAGATTCTAGCTTGGAAAGTTCGCGAAAGTTCAAGTTTGCCTCAGAAAATGGTGAACGGTCAAACAAGACAGTGACCCATTGCATGGAATCTATGTAAAGCTTTTGAATTAATCATCTGATTGTTATTAATATAATATAATATTCTGCTTTTATATAACGCTTAATACAAAATTGTCTGTAAGCGCTTTACAGATATACTATAGTACCTGGTCATTGGATAAATTACTTGCCCGCACACACTGTGTGCACATTCTCCGATCCCTGGTGAGCATTCCGGCCAGGCGTTACTTGACGCTCAAAAACTGTTTGACCAACAATGATGGTCGCGTCCTACCTGGTACCCATTTAACACCTGGGTGGAGAGTAGCAAGTGCCAAAGAGTATTAGTGCAGTGTCGGGATTCGAACCCTTAGCAGGTGAATTTCATGTGATGAAATGTATTGCTTAGGTATGTATTATAAAGACGATGATCTATTTTAAAAGGATTCCTACCCAGTATATATAATAGCATTTTTTCGGGAAATATGTATAACATATCCCTCACCAGATAAGAGGATGCGTCAACCAAGGAGATAACAGTAGTGTTCTAAAGGGGTCTAGTCGCCAGCTCTTGTCGGAAAGGGTTAGTTCATCATGTTTGCCAAAAACGAAACTTTTCTTTGTTTCCTCGAAATCTCTCTCTCTCTCTAAAGCTATTTATAAATGTATATCTAACCAACTACATGTAGCTGAAAAAACTGTCAATACGGCTAAAAAGTGATAATGCACGGCTAAAAGGGATGATAAACGGCTAAAAGATACAATGCACGGCTATGATAATGCACGGCTAAAAGTGATAATGCACGGAATTATGTTGATCCCCGTTTGTTCCCCCAAATAGGCGTTAGGGCAAACTTGGGATACATTTGAAAATCGCCTCTTTTTGACAAAAATTAAAATAAGTCCCAAATTGTCCTCAGAAATTATATTGATCCCCGCTTGTTCCCCCAAAAAGGGGCTTTAAGGCAAATTTGGGAAAAATCCGAAAATCGCCACTTTTTGGCAATAACGGCAAGATGTTATTTCACCATTTTGCCGAAAAATAAAAGTTTAGAAATCTCTTTTCATCATGAACATGCCAATATGCCTTCAGAATTATGTTGATCCCCATTTGTTTTCCAAAAGGAGCGTTAGGGGAAATTTGGGATATATTTAAAAATCGCCTCCTTTGCCAAAAATGAAAATTTTCAATGATTTTCTTTGTTTTCTCATCTTGAACGTTCCAATATGCCCTTAGCATTATTGATCCCGAAGGCAATAATATAAAAATATAGAATTTACAGAAGCAACAAAATCACATGGCATTAAACAAAAAACACATTAAAATTGTCTTGCTTTTCTCTGACATCCTTCCTTGCCTCCTTTCACTACCCCCGCCCCCTCTTCACACTCTCTCTCTCTCTCTCTTTCTCTTTCTTTCTCCCGTACTCTTGAAAGTCGTCATGTTTCGACCATCATACTTTTGTGTTAATTAAAAGGAATATACATGTACAGATCGATCCTCATAAGCAATAATACAATATTTACTTTGATTCTCTCTTGTTGCATAATTTTCCTTCAATAATATTTTGATATTCCCATGTTTACTCAAAATACCTAAATTTTATCACATTCAGAACAGAGGATTTATATTTTCATAAGAGTATAAGAGTATGAGAATTGTTCGGCACCTTTGACATGCAGTAGGAACCTTATCAGTTTATAAAAAATTGCCGTCATAAACTTTGAAAAATTGATATTATAGCCTTTTGTGTGTTGGAAAAAATGGGTACGGTTGTCCATCACTTCTTCACAGTGACATTCCCGATTTAGCCAATTTGAAGAGCCCGTACCTATAATCGTGATTACGGCATTTAATATTTTTTTAAATTCTCATTTTATGACCGATTTCGTTCGAAATTTCACCAGTTTACGACTTTAACCAACTTACTTCTTCTGCTTTCCTCTAGAATAGTTTTGATATCATGGTTGGATTTCTCTTTACGAATATGTAATCAATTAAAATTAAAAAGTTAATTTGAAGTTTATGGTAGACGCTTTATTTGGCTTTGATACACGATTACACGATTTGGTTTATGGTCTTGATGATTTGAATGAAAAATACAAACTTATTCAATTCAAATTCCGTTTCGGTTTTATAAAAAATATACCAACGAAAAGTCCAAAGACTAACAATAATTGGTTCACATTGTATCATATAAAAATGCGTTAAAACAGTAAATTAAAAAATTCAGTAATAAGTAATAAGAGTACGAAAAAATATCACTAACAAAAAAAAAATGATTGTAAATTATAAAGTGGTATATTAATATAAATACATTGACTAGACTATATACTATATAGCGAAGGCTCTGGTATACATGGTAAAGGAGGAGCATGCGCAGTCTCTCATAATGGATTATAAGTCATTCTAATATGAGTTTTTGTAGGAATAACTGATTTCATTAATGATGTTAATATCTCCAAAAGAAGAGGAACATGCTAGGGAATGTGTCTAATTGCATGTTGGTTGCTGTTTGTATTCTTCAAATGTCTGTTGCCATTCAGTCATATCATCCTTCCAATCATCGTAGCTCTCACGCCAGGCCTTCTGATCTTCATCGATCGAACCTGAAATATAAACATATTGGAGATAAAAATCATACCATCAATCGGTGTTTTAGTGGGATAGATGGATTGACATAATTCGACTTAAGTAGCCCCTCACAGATATTGGATGCTGTATGTGCTCATCTTTCCACATTTTATCCCAGTCTTGACAATAACATTGCATCCCTTTTTGCAGTTACAAGAATGATGCAGAGTATCGTAATATGAATATCCTAAAATAAATAGGAAGAAATTTGGTCCTCACCACCTTTTGATCACTTCTTGAAAATGAAATCACTTTTTAAATGGTGAAACAAGCCAATCTCTGATGTGTGGAGGTTAGGCACACGAAGGCCGAGATTAGTCAATTAAAAAAAATGATGTCAAGTTTTGCTTTCTATATATTTGATGCACCACGGCTATAAACAATATTGCAATAAAAGCAGTGCAGGAACATAGTCCCTTGAATTTAATTGTGGATGCATTAAACACTTTACGACACATCATGACGATGAGATTTTGAATAACTAATTTCTAAAATCTTACTTGAGAACGCTTGAAGTGCTGTCACGTATTCGTTCCAGAAATGGCACTGTCGGGCTCTTAGAGCTCTGCCTTCACCTAGCTGCAGGGCTAGTTCCTTGTGGTTGAGCTCAGGGATCGTATACAGAGGCCAGAAATCCTCCTCTTCTCCAGGCTCTTCATCCATACTTGGCTTGCTGGGATTTCTACAAAAGCAATGTCAATAATATAATGTCAGCTGAATAAAGTTAAATCTTACAAACAGTACAGAGTTTGCTGTAACCTACACTAAACGAAATCATCCCTTGAACCCTAGACGAAAATCTTTGCCCCACTCTCACCCTTTACACCATGCCCCGCTTGCAACCCTAACCATAATTATGTTTATCAAAATAAAGCCCGCAGCAAAATAATGTCGCCACATGAGCAATTTCGGTTCGGCCGTAAACATGATCGCAAAGCCTTTCGAAAAATAAGCTCAAGGGCAATTTCAAAACCCTTTTGTATATCCCATAGAGTTGATTTTCGGATTAGTCTTGTTCAGACGGGGTTTTGCTAGTCGGAGTAAGTTAATCCCTGCAGCAGTAAATGTATATTTCACTTAATTTGTCCACACGCTCTTACTCTAAACAACTTGCCACGATTAAGTTAAGGAGGGAAAATGGAAATCTTTATCCTTCCATATCTCGAAAATGTCAACCCCCCCCCCCCTCGGTATCTGGAAATGCGCCTTCTTTTCCAGCTTTAAAACAACAACAAAGTTGTCAGTCTGAAGCATGACCTACCCCACCTCTAACCGGATCAAAACAACCATTGTTCCAGCCCCTCCTGCACCCCCCCATCTCCCGACAGGCAAACAAATCAGCGCTATACAGGGCAACGTGCAATCTTACAACCGGAAAAAAAGATGTGACGACACAATGCTTTTTCGCGTCCAAAGGCCAGCGCCTCTACTAATATGGGTCAATGCGTAAACTCTCCAAGCGTTAAGATATGACATCACAATGATTCCTGCCCATCGCGCAAACTTTCATCCAATCGACGCGCAGTAACCACTCACGTGATATCACAATGCGTTACGCGCCGGTATGTTTACGTTTCGAGAAAATGTGTTGCTAACGCTCCATTCTTTACTGAATTCCCCTCGCATTCAGATGTCTGTACATATTGCTTGCTTCACAATGCCAAATCAGTCTATGAGAAGGCGTCGATCCTTTGGTCGATTCAGAAAGACAGTGACCACAGGTTTTCGAAAATTATGCTGCTGCGTTCGAGGTAAATAAATGAATGAGATCCAATGAGATAGATGGCATTCTCATTATAAAGATGAATCCTTAAAGATTATTAAAAGGCAGGGGCGCGTGCAATAGGTGTTTAACGAAAGCTAGTATTTTTTGTTTTCAATGATATTTTATTTTCTCCATTGCTTTTAACAAACAATAACAAAATCAATACATAAAATAATCTGCATGTTAATATTATTATATAGAATATGATTTTACATTCACATCTAAATAATACAAATGAAATTTTACTATTTACATTCCCACTTAAACGAGATAGAGATAGAGGTCGTTTCATTTGAAAACCAAGATGCGATGAGTTTTTTTGAAGAAAAATGAATGAACGAAAAGCGATTTGCGGATAAGAGAATGACATTTCGACATTCTCATTACTATTTACAGCATCTACTGAAGACGAACGTCCAGTCGCAGTGAAAGTTGATGATATTGCAAAGGTGAGTTATTTTCGAGCAATACCAAAAGTCGAATCCTCTTCTGAAATTGTTTCAATTATCAGTGTCATGCCTAGTAGTGTAAATAATAGACAGAATACACTTCAAATTGTAGTCATTTTTTTTTTTTGGGGGGGGGGGGGGAGGATTATAGACTAGAATGGACTTTCGAGTTCCCATTGCTGTTTTTACTGGAAAATCAAATTGTTCATTCTCGATCATAATTCATCTTTTCACTCTCTTTCCCTTCTTTAATCTTGCAGTCCCACCTTGCAAGTGGAGCTTCAAACTTTGATATTCCTAAAGTTGACGAGGATTGCAACATCAACACCAAACCCCACTTGGCCGTTCCTTCAGCAGTGTCTGACGACGGCGGTTATGATGACGACAGCTTGAGTTCGATCTCTGACTGGTCTTCGCTATTCGATGAGAGCGACGATGATGAGTCGAGTTTTACTACCGTATCTGAACTATCGGACTTTACATGGGATCTCTTCGAAGAGACCAGCAGCAGCACAATGGACTTGTCAATCTCTGAAGTGGATGACGACGGTATTGATAATTCGTCCTTGTTTTCACGAAGTGACGGTAGTGAGGAAAATCGTAACGCAAAGTGAATGCAATTTTTTTTTACTACCGTCACTTCGTGAAAACAGCGACGAATTATACCATCGCCCAAATGCTGCTCGAGCAGTTGCTTAATGAAATCGTATAATTTGTTTGTCATTCCTGAATACAAAAATAAAAAGGGTGTTGAGAATGACAAAAAAGCTCGTGTGTTTGTGCATTTGTTCTCTTGAATTTGTGTAGACTCAAGTGTAAGAGAAGGCTGTTTTGCTCTCCACTCTCGAAAAGAGCATGAATAAAACACCAAAGTTCGACACGAAGATTACCATGAAACACAATGACATAGGTATACGGCACTATATAGAATATATATTCAAACCGAGTAAAGTTATTGACGAGAAATAACAATCCGCTGATGATAGACATACCGGACAGGCGTATGTAAAACGACGTAACTGTAGCTGATTAAAATGACTTGCATAAGATAGAATATTGCCTGCTGTAAATCAACGAAAGAGTAGATACTGTTTGGACGTCGCACGCTTTTAAATTTTTGCGCTCTGGTTGTATATTTTTTGTGCCTAGATCACGTTGATTTATTTCAAAGGGATTACATGATCTGCGGCCCATCTTTGCTATAGTGTACTTTAAGAAAGTAAGAAGGCCCAACTAGCGACCAGATCGAAGCCATGATGATCTCATCAATGGGCGCTATAATAGACCGAATCGGTCTCCAAAAGAAACTGATTCGGCTCATTCTGCTACATCTGAAAGCAATATCGAGGCGAGTTAATACGACCTTCCACCGACCAGCGTAACTTTCGCAGAGCCATCTATACACAGAGTTGGGCCAACCCGGTTCGAGTTGGACACAATATGGCGACTACTGCTTTGATAAGCAGGCAAAAAACAAAAGAATATACGCCAGGCTGTGACCCAGTGAAACCAAGTTTGCCAAACTCTGTGTATAGATAGCTCGTGAATGGTCACAATGCTCCTGGGTGAAGCATCCACAGAGTCAACTTACGCCACCCTCTAGTCGTGCTAGCGAGTTACTCCTGGAAAAATCAAGGAGTAATTATGTCGGGGTAAAGGTAGGCGTAGCTAACATGATCATCGCTCAGACGGTCACTACTTCGACCTTTACACTAACCTAACCATATTTACCCCGACTAGCTATTAACACGACCTTTACCCCAGGGTAACTTGCCTCCGTCTGAACAAGACTTCGTATCATGTTCGCACATTTTAAAAGGCGATGACACGGTTATCCAGACTGCCTTTGGTTGAATTTTCAAGAGTCTTTACCCTCGTATTGGTACAAAGCCCAAGGTTGATTGTTACAGATTTTAATCATACCTTCTTAAAATCGTATCCGAAACATGATTATCCGATAGTTAGCTTAAATTAGGGTTCTACGTGAGACGGGCCTGGGGGCATGAGACCATTATTTAGGATGAATGATCTAGTTCTATGGCAATGAAAACTCAGTTTCCCTTTGGAGCCAGGATAAGCTTTTAAAGGGAGTGTAGCATGACGAGGCTATGTGTCTTTTCCGTCGACTGACTCGGGGCTAATCGGGTATACGACTACGGACGATTCGACCGCAGTATTCACGTCAGGTATGCAACATATACGCGGAACCAAATCATGAGGAGAACTTTGGTTTGTTTTGCGAACGCTAGCGCGCGTTGGGCGATAATCAAGTCCATTCGTTTACATGCAATTGTCCAAAAGAAGTCGTAGATGGCGTTAACCAGTATTTGCCATGCTACACCCCCTTTAACTCACATATAACTCTATTTTGAAGCAGAGTTAACGTCCTTCTGGCTCTGAACAGTTGATATGCATGGCCTTACCCTGAGTTTGCAAAGTTCGTCCAGAACTTCATAAGCTTTACAGAGAGCGCCTTTTCTTCGTCCGTCAAGTTGTGTCCATGGATATCTTTAAGTTCTGCAATGAATGGATGACCCCAGACAAAGGTCAACTCTTCCCCATGCCCAGCACCCAGCCAAGGAATATTAGGAATTACATCACCATACTTGAATAAACTCCTGAAAAAATGGGGAGAAATCATATCAAAATATAAATCAAATCAAATTTATGTAAATAGATTTAGATTATCATCAAAAATTGCTTACAAAAAAAAAAACTGCTTACAAAAGATGGATGGAAATAAGTGATAAATTAATAACTTAAATCTTTAAAGTATACTGACACAAGTGATCAATATTCAATTACAAAAATTCAAAATCTAGGATTAGGCCTATTGATGCAGAAGTGAAAAGAAGAATCAAAACAAGTTAAAATTAATAGCAGAACTGCTACTGTTTGTTTACTTTATTATGATCGTAACTACTTTCGAAAAATCAACTTAATTCAATTTAAATACCATTATTGTATATCCCATAGTCATCATTTTCGAATTACGTATAGGTTATTCTAACATTCGCATATTTCAACAGGTGGCGCACAGGTTTTTTAAGAATTGACTTGGGTTGATTTTTCGAAAGTAAAGTTAGTAGATCATGTTTTGAAATTGGAAATTGTTTTGGTAACTTGTTGGGCAAACTTGCTTTTCAAAATGGCATAGCGACCCCTCACGCACGCACACACGCACACGCACACACACGCATACACACGCACACACACCCACACGCACACACACGCACGCACACGAGCGCACCCACTCTATTGCTAATGTCTTACTCAGATGGACGATGCGTCATGTAATATTTGTAGACAGTACCACCGGCTTGTGCGTGCACCCTCATCACCATATCTGATGTACAAACGAAGTCGAAATCAGTGCCGAAATCAACTGTGGATTGGAAGTAATCAGCAGCACCATCATCCGCCATCGTCCAGTCAATGTACTCCTGGAACACGGCATCATTGACGATCTCGTCGTTGCGGTCATAGTAAATCATGACATATCGGATGAAATTTTCAAAGGAAGTGCGATTGATATAGGGTGGTAGCGGGCTACCGAAGGACTCGGGAAGAACTTGTAAAATGTACAACGTTCCTTCATCTTTGTTGAATCCCACCATGACTGGTACGTTGGCAAAGTCTCCCATCTTGTAAAGATTGGTTGGGGTATCTTCTAAGAAGGTTCCATCCAAAGTCACGGGATAGGCTGCCTGGTAAATCTAAATGAAATCATTGAAGAAAAAAAAAAAAAAATCGTTTGTATGTAGACCCCTTTCGATGCATGACTTCTCTTCTTCTGACATTTTATCAACAAGCCTTGTTTTTATTTCGAGAATCATCAACAATAATTGTGTTTAAATAGAACGTCTTTCGATGATTGTTTGATAACAACTTTCTCTCTCTCTCTCTCTCTCTCTCGCTATCATCTCGCTATCATCTCTCTCTCTCTCATCTCTCTCCATCATCTCCCCCTCTCTCTCTCTCTCTCTCTCCCCCCCCCCTCCTCTCCCCTCTCTCTCTCTCTCCCTCTCCCCCTCTCTCTTCCCTCCTCATGTATCTCTCTCTCTCTCTCTCTTTCTCTGTATTAAATATAACATAACAGTAGAGGTGTCGTGGACGAGTGGATATGTCAACGGACTGTGGATCACAAGCTCCGCGGTTCAAGTCCCACCGCGGCACTAATGTCCTTTGGCAAGACATTGATCTACATTTGCCACTCTCCACCCAGGTGTTAAATGGGTACCCGGTAGGATGCGAAAGCTTATGTGCTTAGATTAGCAAGTGTGCGCTCGTAAAAATGACGCCTGGCTGGAATGCTCCCCAGGGAGTGGAGAATGTGCATGCATTGTGTGCGGGTAAGCCTGAATCCGATGACCGGGGTAATAATATATATATCTTTAAAGCGCTTTGAGAGGGCCTTCGGTCTTGAAAAGTGCTATATAAGAACTAGCTATTATTATTATTATTATATAAATATTGATTACCACATCGGCAGCTTGAGTGAGTGCTGCAGGATCTTGTACGTTCCTCAAGCAGGAGACCAAAGCAGCAGTAGATGATACATCATCGCAACCCATCGATCGTCCAAGCTCTTGAGCCTTCTCCGTCTCTCCAGCAGGGTCGTGCTTGAAGGCCCAGGGATTCAATGCTGTTCCGCTCTGTCAATCATAATTATCATCATAAAGAAATATTATAATTGTACTTTCTTGAGAAAGTAAATTGATGGCATCAATGATAACAAAGCTGCTTTAGTGACCCCCTGTCTACAAAGGCCCTTTCCCTTGAAAATGGTTTCTCATTGAATCATGTACTAAAGGAACCTGTCTACAAAGACCACCTGTCTACAAAGGCCACTTTTTGTATTTCCCTTGGGTGGTCGCTATAGACAGGTCTGACTGTAAAGTGATAAACATTTTAGATGTCGATTAATTTCAGATTGTATTTTCAGATAATCATTCTATCTGCAAATTCGTTCATCCGTTTATCTATTTCACTTTACGTCAGGTACCTAATTAAAGCTGAATATCGTTAATGGGGAAATACAAAATTACGATCCATCCCCCCAAGGAAAATGTGTGATTGGTTATCTATTTTTTTCGTCTATATTCATAACAAATAATTTGTTCAAGTATATCGTTCGGTGTTAGTTTAAGACAAAGTTACCGATTCCCTTTAAATTAAAGGGATCCGGTAACTTTGTCTTAGATCCTTTAGAAATAATCCTTGATTTAGCTCATACTGAAATTATTATTATAAACTTTTAGGTCAGTCAGGAACTCCATGACTTTTACAAGCCGATCGCCTGTCTGATTATCAAGATATTAATGATTGGAATTAAAAAAATTGAAAACCGTTCGCCGAACGGTTTTCATAACACTACAGTCTATTGGGGAAAACGAGTATGGTAAAACCGGTCACTCAAAGATTTTTTACTTTTTTGAGGCACATCTTGATCATTTTGAAGCGCGATTTTTTTTAGGGCTTCAAGCCTTCAATATTACATGTAGGACCGTGTATCTCAGATTTAACATTGTTAAATGATCCCTAAATTAAGATGTGTTTTTATGTTCTCACTTTTATCGGGCATGAAGAACATGTGAAGTTTAGTAAATGTTTAATCCAAGTTAAATGATATCGAAGACAAACCTGGTAAATGGCTTGACTGAAGAACCCTCGACTGAGTTTCGAGAGAACATGAAAACTAACACTTGCTCCTCCAGCACTCTCTCCGAATATAGTGATTCGGTCCTTATCACCTCCAAAGGCTGTCAAATGAATTTTCAATATTTAATTTCAATAAACATTTATTTCCTTCAAAGACAAAACCAACATAATTGTCATGAAATATATATTAACAATCAAGGAAGGAGGCGAAGTTCCCTAAATTCAGTGCACGAAGTTGAAGTTGAAGAAAGATAAATAGTGGCGTGGATAAGAAATACCAGTTTGTTCAAGATATTGCAGATCCAAATTTCTTTTTTGTTTCGGGAAGGGGAGGTTTTTTTATTTAAGGATATAATTTTGTTTGACTTTGTTTTTCATGAATAAGTTATATCGAATTACATGCATTGGTTGTGGATTAAGGAATACAAACATAACGCCTTAATAGCGCATTAGTCTATCATTAATGTGTCTCATAGTAATAGGGACTTTTAGATTCTGCACGATGAGAACGTGGACTGCCCTTTTAAGGCAATGGGACGGCCTTTTAAGGCACTGGCAGTGACGTCACATTGCCTTAAAAGGGCAGTCCACGTTCTCGTCGTGCATAATCTAAAAGTCCCTAATATCACGAGACCTAGCTCCTACCTCTATTGCCTCTCATTTAACTATCTCATTACCATGAGTTCGTTTACACGACAGTCGTTGTTAAATTTAAGCAAGAATACACAACACATTGAATGAGCGATAGCAGAACAAAAGTCATAAAGAAATAGACATTTTCAAATAAGATTTTTAGAGATGAGTATAGACCGCTCTTACCTTCGATGTTGTTATACGTCCATTCCAAAGCAGCAACCTGGTCCAACATTCCATAGTTACCAGGAGCTTCAAAGTCCTCTTTGTAAAACAAATCAGACATATTAATTATATCATAATAATTGTGTTTACATGCATGCTCGTTATATTTACTATTTACACAAACGGGAGGATTTCGGAAGTATAAAACTTTACTGTTAACTTTCGAATACTTGCAAGCTTTTCGAAATTACTATTAGGGACTTTTAGATTCTGCATGACGAGAACGTGGACTGCCCTTTTAAGGCAATGTGACGTCCTTTTAAAGCACTGGCAGTGACGTCACAATGCCTTAAAAGGGCAGTCCGCGTTCTCGTTGTGCAGAATCTAAAAGTCCCTATTCATGAGTCAGCTAACACGGATCTATACCAAAGCTTATCTACTGATTATGTCTTGTCAAACAGTTGAAGATGGTCAATGGCTGTTCTTTGATAATAATATCCATCAGGTGGTTAGGTCCATTTGGGTAATAACTCACATGGTCTAGTTTGGGGTAAAATAATGAAGAAAATAACATTTCCGTTAAGGTAATAGATAAATGAAAGGGGAAAAAAAAGGTTAAACTTTTGTGACAGCTAGTTCCCTTACTAGAAAATCTTCAATGACCATCAAACCTACCGGTTGAAAACTGTGCAAAGATGGCCAGTCTGTAGTTGATGGTAACTACGATGACGTCACCAACAGCAACCATCGGAACACCGTAGTAATCATAGTCCATAGCCGACCCAGCTGAAAACGACCCTCCATGAATCCACACCATGACAGGTAGTCCAGACGACTGCGAGTAAATCAAAACAATTTCAGTTTCCCGATTTCCTCCATGCACAACTTTGCAGTGATAAAGCAACCGAAGAACATTCCTCTTAATTTGTCATATTTATCACGATTGTGGTTATTGTGAAAAACTAAAATATCAAGAGAAAATTTCAAAATATGTATTTCTATTTTTGAGGAAATATTTGATGTGTTCGAACAAAATGAAGTAAAAACCTAACAGTCAAAGAATTCATATGTGATAGGAAACTTATATTTTCCCGTTTTTTTCAATTCAAAGTCATTTGAATACATACTGTATGAGTTATGTTATTATAGCCAATTAAAACTAACCTTAGCCTTATGTGTCATCTTTTCAATGTTCAAAAATGATAATGACATACACTGTCGCTCATATAGGTGGAATATATTTGTTTTACCCCAATTTATGGAATTATTTTAAAAATAATTAAAAAATAATAGATCTAGATAAAAGTATACATTCTCAGATTTTATTGAATAATAATTTGACAATGTGTGTTTTGCGTGTCTGCTAAAGCATGTGTATGCTACTATGCTTATCAACTAGGGGACCTACGCCATAAATGACCTAAGTCATAAATGACAGTAATGAGGATTAATTTTCCACAAAAGGGCACTAATATAGCGCATCGACACGGTTTTCATCCTGGGGCCTCACACTTGCTAGGCCATTGCTTTGTCACTGAACCATGACTGTACGCAGCGGGGGCTAGGGTAGGGGGCAGTTTCCATAAATTTATTTAAAAAAACAGAAAAATGCAATAAATTTTCAATAATTTATTGCATTTTACCCCGGTTCCCAACTAACGGTAAAATGAAAAGATACCTTCGGGCTTGGTGAGTAGACATTGAGATAAAGACAGTCTTCTGACATGACTGGGTAATAGAGGGCGTTGGATTGGGCTTGTTGACATGCTGGTGAGAACTCGGTCGCGTTCCTGTCACCTGACCATGACGTCATCGGTCCTGGAGGAGAGAACCGTTGAGGAGGACTGGCAAATGGAACACCCTATAAAGATCAACAAGATACACCAAAATTATGAAAATACAGCATGTAAATATATTCTTTATATCTTTAGACAGCTAAGGTAATATTATCAAAATTAATGTTGTTTCGAACTTATCTTTAATTTGTGGTTTGAATAAAATTGTATATCATGATAGATGAAGATTGATTTGGTCTTGATCTAAATACACTGTTAGAAAAAAATTAAACAAGTTGTTTAAAATTTTAAACAACCCCGAGTTAACCGGTGAATCGCTCAACGTTGTTTAAAAATTAAACAAATTAAGGTTGTTTACATTTTGAACACTTAGTTGTTTAAAAATTAGGAAACCTTTTAAACAACAGTTGTTTAGTAATAAAATTGCACAACTCGGTTGTTTAAAGCAAGTTGTTTAAATTTTAAACGATAATGTTTAAATTACTAAGCAACTGTTGTTTATTCAGTATTACTGCACAACTGGGTTGTTTAAAAGGAGTTGCTTAAATTTTAAACAGAACTGTTTAATGGTTATTATCTGGTTGTTTGAATTTGTGAAATGACCTACTGGAACCACTCCTGCAATAATCACAACGATGTATACACTGTAACATGCAGAGCTTGTTGCCAATTTACTTCAACATTTTGTTCATCATATTCATGGCAGTGAGGGGGGGGGGGGGGGGGGGGTGGGAGTCAAATATATTGCTGTACACACGCGCGACCCCCAAAACGTAAACAAAAATTAGTTTGAAGAGCGTGAATCATTTAGGGTGTCGACATGTTTGTTGTAGAGTTTATAAAAACGCATTTAGGATACCCTTGCCTGGACTTTGTGTTTTCATGCTTTGTTTTGTCTGCATATGTTGTATTTATCAAGGACTTTATTTTACAGGTTTGAGACATTGTTTGAGGGTGTTAAACTTGATTAGGGGGTAAATTTTCCAGTAAAAGCACGAAAAAATCGAAAATTGTTCGATTTTGACCAGTTGAAAAAAAAAAACTTGTTTGGAGGGGGTTTGGGAAAAATCTGTGGTCACGCGTGTGATATATTCTGACCGCCCACCCCCCCCCCCCCAAAAAAAAGGGGGGGGGGGTATTTTGTAAACTACAATTAATTTACATAATGATTACTTAAATTTTTTAAAAGAAAAAATTGAAATAAAAAAGTAAGGTTAATTGAAACGAAAACATTTTTAGTAGCCAAGACACTATCTATATTTATCTATCTATCAGGCTATAGTTCATCCAGATGTTGGACAAAGCCCTTCTCATAACATTTCCATTCGCTTCTGTCTCTAGCTGTCCTAGTCCAAGCAGCCGTTCCCATGTATGATGTTAGGTCATCTCTCCATCTTCTCTTCTGCCTTCCCCTTCTTCTCTTTCCCATCCTTGGTTGCCATTCTGTTAAACGATTTGTTCATCTAACTCTATACAAATATATATACTGTGTAATATAGTGTCATGATCAACACTCGTTCTTTCTAACGGCCGACATTTCAAATGCCGTCGATCATGGTATTTACTGTTAAAAGACATTAATCAGAAGTAAATATTTAACCGCCTCCAGGTAAATTCAAATTAAGCAGAAGTAAACGTTGATTTCACGAAAATTTATAACTTATATTTTGTGATATATAACTTTCTACGACAGATGTATTAGCATGAATCTAGTCGAGTGGAAGGCAGCTCAAGTGAATGTGCCGACATAGGAATGATTATATAGCTCATATTCATCGAAAGAGTGTTCAATGTGGCGATGACAATCCTAAACATTCATGAGACAGAGGGGAACCCCCCCCCAAAAAAAAAACAAAAAAAAACAAAAAAAAAAAACAAAAAAAAAACGCCTCTCTGCCGCCCTTTAGCTCCTGGCTATCTCTGGTGGAAAATGAATGACTTGCGTTATTATAAGTTATCATAGGTCTACTTACCAGAAATAAATCGACATTCTTTGTGATATTGATGAACTTATTCTCACTGAATTCCACCGTCTTTCCGACTAGTGTTCCTTCGTTGACCGTCACACGAGGACTTTCACCGATCACCCCAACGATGAAGTTCAACATCGACAACGTGATGGAAAGAAACTTCATTTTTTTAATTCCAGGGAATGATCTTTCTGAGACCATGCATAGACACAAAATACGCACGATCTTACTTGTAAGAATACTGGTACTATATATTTTATGCGGTTGACAAGGTTGGTTTGTTTTTCGTGTTTGCAGACGTAGTCAGTGCTATGTAAACAAAGGTTTCATAACACACTGGGAATGTTGGCATTTACATCCATACTATTACGTGATTGGCACAATAATAAAGTTGCTCAATTGCAAATTTTGTACCATTTCAGAGCTTTAACCATTAATTTTGTTCCTCAACATATAGACCTATTTTCTTTTAACGTTTGTTGGTAAACACCAGAGTTGCATTAAAACAAAACTTCTTCCCTGGGCAAGAGCCGCAAGAGCAAGGTATGTCCCATACGTTTATCAAGTATTACTGAATTGTGAACATAAATTGATACCAAAATATTTGATGTTAAATAGTCTGGTTTTGCTTTAATATGGCTATCAGCTTGAGAAAGTGACCAAATACTGAAACGGATGAATCTCAGATCAGTATGGTCGGTAACGAATGGATCCTCTATCTCTCTCTCTCTAGTTACTATTTAAATCTCATTTCAATTATTCCTCTTCGGCCTCGTTCTAAGCATTTTAAAAAGAAAGTCTTATCTACATGTAATCGTCATAAATGTAAGTACATGTATGAGTAAATTCTTTTATAGTGTGTACCCCCGCCTACCAAGAGAATATTTAAAAGCTTTGTATTAAATAGGCCAGTTTGGGCGATTACGTAATGCGCGGTTACTGTAACTAGGTCGGTCAAGCTTTGCCATGCCGCCATATTGAATCTGTGCATTTTGTATTAGACTGCCGGTCTATGCCGTCGAATTTCATTCATATCTTTCTATCGAAACTGCGTTTATATATATGAATTTCTGTTTTGGCCGGAAATGTCTTCCAACTTGCCATTCAACAAGCTGAGTTTCAGGCAGCTGCAATATTTTCGACGGGGGGGGGGGGGGGGGGGGGAGAGAGAGAGAGAGAGAGAGAGAGGAGAGGGAGAGAGAAAGAGAGAGAGAGAGAGAAAGAGAGACAGACAGGGGGGGGGTTGAGAAGAAGAGCCACCTCTCCTCATGACAGGTGAAGACCATCCAATAAGGTCTAAGTATCAAGAATGAGGGCACACAAGTTCATAAAAAGAAAAATACCATTAGGAGGGGTTGTAGAGGCTAGCCCTCCCCTGATGATTCCACTACTAAATTTGCAACACAGGGTTGTTTTCTTTATTGATGATGATGTAAATTAGGCATCAAGGGAAAAAAATAAGAATTTGGGAAATATTTATTCAATATGAATAATCATAAAATCACTTAAGCATCTCTGCACTAGTTTGACCAGGAGGGATTAGACCTCCTGCATGGTCACTGATAGGTGGTTATCTCATCAAATAACATAAGAAAAAGGGGATCATTGAGGACCAATGGTCACTGATTAGGTATTGTTTGCTATACAGAGGGCGCAAGTAGATATAAGTAGTGCAGTGGGGCTTTAAAAGAAATATTTTATGATTTAAAGCTGATGTGAAAGAATGGAAGGATGGAGGTCTTTTAATCAGGAGATTACAAGCCACTAGGCTTTAAAGCTGCTTCATTATACAAGGACAGGCTTCAAAACTTGTCCCCAAATTAGTAACCAATTTCAATACTACTTGCAAATGTAGCTAACATTCCCCACCCCCTATTTTTTGTGGAGGGGTAGATAACTTAATTCCTATCTGAATTCATTACAATGCTGAATGCACCCCGAATTGGTTTATAATAATAGTCCAAGTGCCCAACTACTTTAACATACTCTTCATTTCCTTTAAACACATTTGAAAAGACTAAAAGAAATCATCCCTTTTGTATATTTCATAGAAATAAATGTCTGGATTTCATTATACATCATTTTAGATTTTGTACATTTTATAAGATGATAATCAAGGCTACTGAAATGGCCTTCGGTAAAATGTTTGAAAATCTTTGTATCCCTTAATCTTTACTCAAGAAGTAATTTCTCATAAATATACCTAATATACAAAAGAAATCACAAGACAGTAGAATTAATTTTAATATGAAAACATTTCTTTTTATTCATTGAATCATTTACAGATATTCTGTAGGGTCCCTCAGTTTCATTCTTTCGAGGTTCCACAAAAATACAGTTAAAAAACATACATTTATACAGATATAACATCCATTTATACTCTGCTTTTTCTCTAGGAATATTACAAGTTTTATTTCCAAAATTGAATCAACATTCTGAGCCACGACTTTCCTTGGAAAAATAACTACATTAAAAAAAAAAGAATTAAACCACTTAAAATTTTTCTTAGGGTCACTTAAACTGAATGTACTACATGCAGCAGTGGATGTGTAGACCTTTTCTCTATACAATATTGAACTATGGTATGGAGGAGAAAATTCTTAACATATCCTACCTCCTTTAATCTATTCAGGCTCTCAACAGCGATATTAAAAAGGTAACTTAGAAAACACCTTTAAAAGGAGATTACCATTGCAGTTTAAAATAGTTATTACAGTACACTCCAGGGGTAAAAGAACACGACCCAACATGGTAACTTTGTGTCTCGGAATAAGGGAAGTGAATCTAATCATGTCTGTTTTCTATTGATTAGATCGATTCATTCTTCTTACTAATTTAAAAAGCTTTGATAACGAGGGCACACCCAGAGGATGCTCTGTACTTGCTATACAGAATACAAATCAAGGTTTGCACCACAACTTTGCTATACACGATATAAATAATGCACTTTATGTAAATTAAGAAAAGCTGCTTGTATCATGTTACATCTACATTGAAAAGGGAATTCTTTTTGTAACAAAAAATTGTCATGATAAAAGTGTTATATGAATAAAATTCAGTGTAAAACCATGATTAAATATTAAAACCACATTAATGGTTATTAGAACATAGGAGGACACTTTTGGGGCGAATCACAATCAAGAGAAAATAGTATTATATGTATGATTCTGTATCTTTAAAAAAAAAATCCTCCTTTTTTTTCCATAATAAAAATGAGAAATTGCAAGACCCGTTGCAACCTCCTTCTTCATAACTTGATAATCAGGTCAAATGAATGGAATATGATTTCATACTTTGTGTTCTTTAATAATATTATTCGATGAAGAATTAGATATAACTCTTGGGATTTATATTCATGACAAGGACACTTCTCTTATCATACAAATATACTGTTTCTTGCTAAAAAAATGAATTTGAATAATTAGCAAGTAATTATCTCTTGATGGTAATTCCGAATATATGACCACAGAATGAGATGTATAGTCACTGAATACTTGAGTTTTACATATATTTGCTTTACTGCAGCCAAAGCCCTCTTTCATATTAAAAAAAAAAAACGTCAATGAGCACATTTTAAAACAATTTCTTGTCTTTTTCTACTTTCAAGTATTCTGCGAGAGAAATGTGATATATTTTTCCAAATAATTTGTTTTCGTCTGGTATACCATCCTATATTCATGAGCTTAATAGTATCATGTGAAATATATCAATTACTTTTCTTTTTTTCAATTAAAAAAAAAAGAGATTTGTTGTTTGAAATTTTTTCACTTTCTTTTCAGTACACTCCATTGTATCCTCTGGACTGGTTCACATTATGTATTCCATCCTTACAGAATGCTGGTTTCTATTTTCAATACTTTGGTTCAGTATGAAATATAAACTCTCATTAAGTTTATAACCTTGAAGGCAGCAAACATAACTTTTCAGTTTTCACACCCCTGTTAAGAGTAGAGGTAACAACACGATTTGATTTGGCAATTACATATCTTGGATAGAAGATTACGTATCTTGTTTCAGATACAGAATGAATAAAGAAAATATACACTCAAAGAAATGAGATCTTCAAGTTAACACACTCATAATCAGATGATATTATAGAGAGGAAAAGAAAACCAAAAATTACCATTATGGTAATTAAGGCAACTGGATTGCAAAGTTATAGTATTAATTCGGCTATGGACAGAGTAAAAGTCAAGATTGACTGAAGAAAAGAAACAAATATAACACAATACAACATAGAATTCTTTTTGTTCTAGTTTGATCTAGCTTTAAAAAAAGAAACATGAATGAAAAGAATAAAAAAACAAAGTGGGAAAACATAGAATTGCATAATTATGTAATTCCATACTATTAGAAGAGCACTGAAAGTTTGATAGAGTCAATAGATATTTCAGATCCATAAACAAAGAGCACCTTTGAGAAATCTTACACTGTAAAAAATGTGTTTTATCCTAGATGAGTTTAATCACACTTTCCTAAACATTGTCTCCTTTAGAGCTATAAGAATCAACTTTGTATGAGATATTAACCAACTTTATGAGGCAACTCCTCAATTAAACTATAAAATGATGAAAGAACTGTTCATATTAGGGGCAATAGTCAGAAAACTAATCATGTCAATGAAATATCAGATCATTCAGTTCACTAATTCATGAACTGATAAAATTGCAAATTTCAAATATACAAAGAGATATAATGAAACATATTGATGCAATCAAAATTAATTCGAGAACTTTAAAATAATTATCATTCTACAAAGTACACAGTTTCTGCTTACTTAAAAGTAGAATTATCACAAATGAATTTGGTGTACATTAATAATGCATTTATTTGCTTTGCAGTAATATCTGGTAATTTGATAACACACTTTAACAGCATTTGTAATAAACCAATTATATCATTTTTTAAGCCGTAAATATCTTTCTTGACTCAGGCACAATAAATAATGTCACAAAGTTTTGATAACCACAACGATGAGATACAGGTACTTCTGCACAAATGTTAAAATGACTGCACGATGAACAAACTGTGACACAACGGGCAAACCGCCCCATGACATGGCACATGTAATTCTCGACAGGACAACTCAAAGTAATGTCCCATGCACGCTTTATATCACAAACTTAAATCAATATTTCTTCAAGTACCATCGTCAAAACTCTTTCAGTCTTACTTGAAGAACATATCGTCGGACACTCGCCCAAACTGACCCAAGCTCAAACTTCCAAGACAGCTTGGTCTAATCACGGCCATCCATCCACACTACATCCTCATGTATACAATTAAAAGGCAAGCTTCTTTATCAACGTAAGACAAATGAAACAAGAAATCCATGGTTGACAATTCCACTGTCATGTCCTTCAAAAGATTTCCATCGCTAAAAAAGACGTCCATCAACCATCCAGCGACATCATCCATTCAAACATCATCCTCACAAAGGCTAACATCAACGGGATATTCCATCATCATCAAGGGGATATTCCATCATCTCTTAAAAATATATATATATTGCAACAAGACCACGTGTAAGATTGTCCTGAATGTCATACGGTATGATTAGATTCACTGTCAATCATGAGCTGTTCAACATGCTCAAACTTCTCCGCTAGCTTGTACTTCAGACCAAACTCGTCCTTCTGTAACGATTCAGAGATCTGCAAAAGAAGAAATTGGAAGTAGGATTACTAACGTGAACATGCGTGTGTACCTTATGAATAACATCAGCAAAAAGAGTTATGACATATTAGATTTCAAACCACACGCCGATGATATACCCCCTGGGGAGTGTTTCACAAAGACTAAGATCGACTTTAAGTTAGACGTAGCTATGGCAGACCGCTGATGCCACTGTTTTCTCTCACCATTTACTGGCATTGGCCTCTCAAGGGACGTACAAACCATGGTCCCAAATCTGCAGAATTTACATTCTTTGATACTTCATTATTGAAGGAAAAAATATATTCTTAAGATCATAATAGTGAGAGCAACTAGTAGCATGAACATCCTGCCATAGTTAAGTCCAACTTAAGTCTATCTTAGTCTTTGTGAAACACTCCCCTTGACTCTATACTTGCAAACAGGTACACACAGGTCTTACTTTTGAGAAGAATTCTCAAAATAACCCAATTCAAAACAGCAAATTTAGGTAATTATCAATCAAAATACTGAGATAATCTTGAAATTATTATTTTGGCAATCATTTCTTTGGTCAGATTTAAGAAGAAATTAACTTTTGCTGATCATCTGTTTAGAAATTGAGGATTTGGTTACTATTAGAAAGTGAATGTTGAGCAAATCGTCACTGCAACACATGTCTTACAATCCTACGAAGACTGATTTTAGTTTGACTTACTTGTTCACCGTACTTCTTAGCATAGGTATGATAGAGCTCATTGAGAGCTGATAGCGTGTGAAAGTCATACTGGTGACCGTTGGAATGCTCGGCTAACACAGCGTTCATGTCCTGATCGCTGATGGGTGGCATGTTCTTGATGTCGTCATAGTACCTGACAGACAGA
Source organism: Strongylocentrotus purpuratus (assembly GCF_000002235.5). Lineage (NCBI taxonomy): Eukaryota > Metazoa > Echinodermata > Echinoidea > Camarodonta > Strongylocentrotidae > Strongylocentrotus > Strongylocentrotus purpuratus. The sequence goes on along the minus strand of NW_022145612.1, from coordinate 40,945,147 downwards.
CAGACAAACATACAAACATATCAACAGACATCAAATAGCAAGTATATCACAAAGTATAAATTAAGAGAGCTTATTCACTTATTTATTTATTCATACATTCAAGATGGTTTATTGATTAAAAAACATATTTGCAGCTAGATGGCCAAAATTCAGATTCTTTTACAATTATAATAGATAAAATAATTATATAAAATAATAATATCACATTACTATCAGAGAAAATGTAACACTGTGGACAAATGACATAATCCAGGGCATTAAAGGGTTTAACATGATAAAGATGCATGTAGTAGGCATAAGGGTCCACTACAAGCTTACAAACAAAGGCAAAATGATGTGGAAAAGAGAAAGAAAGGGAGGAAGGGAGAGAGGGAGAGAAGATAGGAGAGAGGGAGTGAGAGATGAAGCAAGAGAAAGAGACAGGAGGGAAGAAAAATGACCAACTGTATTCCCCCCCCCAAAAAAAAAAAAAATTAAAATACACTGTATAATTGTTGTGAATACAATGTTAAATATTGCAGCATTCCATAAACTACCAGCGACAGCACAACAATGACCTTAAATTTAACTGAATGTGGACAGTTTCAGTGTTTGATGTTAAATTGTAAATGGAAATATGCCCTTCAAAATACATTTTGTTCCAAACAAAAATAGGAGCAGATTACAAGGTCATTCAAATATCCTGCTCATGCATTTTTGTTGATACCATTTTCAATGAAAATATAATACAGTCAAACCTGTCTATAGCGACCGCCCAAGGGAAACACAAAAAGTGGTCTTTGTAGACAGGTTCCTTTACTACATTTTTCAATGAGAAATCCTTTTCAAGGGAAACAAAAAATGTGGTCTTTGTAGACAGGTGATCACTAAAGCAGGTTTGACTGTAAAGTATAATAGCGTATTGTGTCTCTTGCTTGATCTATGATGGTTTAGAGATACATACCTTGCCACCCACTCCTTGTACTTGGGGATATCCTTGGCATAGAGTAGCTTACTAGAAGGTGAGTCTTTGGTGAGTTGATGTTCGGATACAGAGCAGGCATCCATCAGACACTGCCCCACGATGGACAGGCAGGCATCCACCGTGTCTGACTTGTAGATGTCAAAGATGTGGTGAGGGTTCTTGATCAGGTTCACCCAGAAACGTAGGGGAAGGCTGTATGATAAACATGTTGAGATAGAGAGAGAGGGAGGGAAAGAGAGAGAGAGAGAGAGAGGGGGAGGGGGAGGAACAGAGAGGATAAAGAGAAGAGAGAGAGGGATAGAGAGAAGAGAGAGAGGGGAAAGAGAGACAGAGGGAGGGACAGAGAGAGAGACAGATAGAAAGAAGAAGAGAGAGGGAGGGGGAAAGAGGGAGGGGAAAAAGAGACGGAGGGAGGGACAGAGGGAGAGAGAGAGAGAGAGAGGGAAAAAGAGAAGGAGGAATCAAATTAGAACATTATGAAGACAATTTCAAAGGGTGATAGAAACATTTGTATATGATTACACATTATAACATTGCTTTCTTCAATGAGCAAAAACAAGTGGTAATTGAAAGATCAAATTAATGTCATATTTTGTTAAGTGTTGTACAGTGATGAGAAACTTTGCATGAAGTATTTAACCATTATCTTTTTAATAATTGTAAAACAGGGAATAAGATGGTTCAAAATAGGTAGTAAAGGGTATCTCAGCTGGTTATCTTTTATATATTACTTGCCACTATATAAATTTTCTTCTTGGCCATTGAAAAGACAAGCAACATTATCACTCCACACCACACAAAGTGTAGGCCAGGGAGAGAGATCAAAATTCATTATCACTACCCCTCATCACCACCACCACCACCATTCTGTTTCTATGACAACCGCATCATCTTACCTGTTGCTCTTCCACGAATGGACCACCTCTGGGTTGGTGATTCCGTGCTGCTTGGCTTGGTCCTCAAAGAAATCAAACAGGTACTTAATGGCACGTGGGAGGGTGTTGCTACGGTAATTCACGCTGAATATCGTCTCAAACAGATCGTCTACAAACTTCTGTAACGTAACCTGAGAGAGAAAGGAAAAGCATGGATTTGAGAAATTAAGAACACTGCATTATACAGGGCGTATAAAAGAAAAAGTGTACCCAAATTTGGTAGCTTCTAATTAAAGAATTATAACCTATGTGACCTTAAAGCTTGTTTGAACTAGTTTGGCCAGGGGGAATTAGACCACCCTGCAAAGGTCACTGACATGTGGTTATCTCACCAAATCAGCTCTCAATTAGCATACGAAAAAGAGGATCATGGGGGACCAACAGGCACTGATTAGGCATTGTTTGCTATATAGAGGGCGCAAGTGGCTATAAGTAATGCAGCGGGGCTTTAAATCATATTTCATTGTATAGAAGAACTAATACCCTCTCTAATGATACCATTTTCATGATTGTGCTGGCAAGGATGACTGAACGGCAGGCTTTTAAAAAAATTGTCAAAATCCTCTTGTACCCAGTTTGTGCTTAAGCAATGAATGTGGGTCAAAAGCCATTATGTGTGTGTTATCTCATTAAAAAAACAATTGCTCATTTGCACTGTATAGCTCTTCACTTTATCAAAGGTTAGCATAATTCAGGTTCAGAAAAAAAAATGTGTGACTCTTCGCATTGATTTACCAAGGCACATTAAATTTGACTGCACTGAAAATGGCAGAGTATGAGCAAAATTTTGTGACCTACTTCTATCTAGTATAACATTTTTTTTAAATGCTAATAAAATGATAAAAAACGTTTTTATTGTGCCTTTTCATAGAGCAGATACAAAGCGCTAATTCAGCAGCACTTAACAAAGGGTAATTTAGAATTTCATGCTATTTGGATACATATGGACAATGTAGCACCCAAAAAATAATGTAAAGAGTTACAGCCATTGGTTCTGAGTAACACTTTTCCGATTCCATGATGAAAGACTCTTACAAGCTGCTGTGACTATGTTACCTTTGTTGTGAGTAATCTTGGTAGATATATTTCAGCCATCATCTTGTGGTCCTTCTCATTCCCTTTTGTGTTATCATGATCACTCTGTTTGACTAGATGCCACAGCTTCAAGCCGTTCTCTACGTCCGATGAACCTAGCATGGGCGTGGTCGATCGGCACGGACTCGCAGCTGAAGAAGGAAAAAAAAAAATTGAAATTAAAGTCAAATTGAAATTATGAATTGCCTGCTCATTATCATTACAATTTTCAAATGCAGACTTCACAAAATGCACATTAATATATGTGGAAAAGTAATTTGGGACCCAGTAATGAGAGAAAACAATCTATATTGACAGTTTAGTTGCCGGAACTTTCTTTTGCTTCTCACTCAATTATTGAACAAATATGAATGCTGTCAAACTCATTAGGGTAGATTAATTTGAAAATAATCAGTGTGAATTCCATTTAATTCTATGAGAATGACATTTTTGTGTCATTACTAGAACTCAAAGACTTCTAATGAATATTATACATACCATGGATCACTAGTGGCAATTTGTTTTTCCAACAATCAACATTTAAAAGTACATATGTAAAAGAAGAAGACATATATCAGTGATGATGACATTAACAGATAGAGAGCAAAGAACAAAGAAAAGAAAGAGAAAAGAAAGAGAGCATATAATAAAGATATACAAGAATAAAATGGATATTGGAAATAAATTAGTATAGTAGAGTGTATTATAAAAATGATTTCAACTTACTATATCTGCCTGTTGTAGGTGATGTGAAGGCAGACATTGTGAAACCTTGCTTTGGTACTAAAGCTATTGTATCTCCATCTCGCACCTGCCAAAAAACAATCATGAAATATCATATCATTAAGTTTCAATTTGATTTGCAGTCCCTGTAACCTACAGACATTTAGAAATGAGTAATTGCTATTTTAAAAAGCAAACTTTAAATCAACATAAGTAATACTATACTCATTACAGGAATTTCAATAATTCACTCCAATTCAATTCAGTGCAATTTGGGTTTTATTGTAAAAAAGAAAAGAAAAGAAGAGCACTGCAAAATTCCAGAGACTACTATAGTCATATTTACAGTAAATACTAAGAAAACATGAAATAAGGTTATAAAATTTATTTTAATTTAGTTACAGTAGTTCAATAATAAATAAAAAGGAGAAAGTGACTTCACGCATTAAAAAGATAATGTTAAACAGCAATTATTATATTTGAATTGAATTCACATTATTATTTGTATATTGTAAGACATTGTTGAGTATTCTTGTTTTTTAAAGTATTGATTGTAATAGTAAATTCTTTATTTTTTGTTTTGTTATGTTTTCTAAACTGATTTGTACCAAAATACATGTACTTTGTTTAGCTGTTTAAGGGGTAAGGCTCAACTAGCACATGTGCTATTATCTGGACCCTTTTACAAACCAATAGTTTCTGTTTTTGTATATTTAAAATCATTGTATGAAATTTATTGCTGTTGGTAAATAAATCGATTTAAATCAATTGGATCAACGTTTATAAGCATTTATACAGAAAGTCAACCTCACTATCGACAGATCTCTGGATGAGGCTCAATGATTACATAATGCTCTTACCTGTTCATCTGAGAGCATTGTTAATCTCTTCCAGTCTCCATCCACAGCACCATTGTCTTCCGGTAGAATCTTCCTCCCTGATAGACCGCATCTCCATTCTATACATTGAGGATGAGAGAGAGAGAGAGAGAGAGAGGTTAATACACATACAGATAGGCAGAAAGAGAGAAAGAGAGAGGGAGGGGGAGTGGTGAAGAAGAAAAGGAGAGAGAGAGATAGAGAGAAAGAAAGAGAGAGGTAGAGAAAGAGACAGAAAGAGAGATAGAAAGAGAGAGAGAGAGAGAGAGAGAGACAAAGAGATGAAACAAAGAGAGGAAACATGAAAGAACACATCTATGAAGATACCCTTACAATCCATGGGGAAATTGTACCTACACGCTATTTATACAGAAGTATAAAATAAATTGCCTTGCATAGCACAAGCTAAGCAGTCCAGACTACTCAAAATTTCAACAGAAATACTAATTCTACTGAGAAACTTGAGATAAATAAATGAAGTAGCAATAAGCTCATCAATGTATGAGATACACGTCAAAGATGAAGTCGTTGGGAGAGACGACCTCAATCTTTTGTGATGATATGAGACATGTAATCTTTGATCAAATAGCTGTCATACATGGGCATGCTACAAGGTTAGAAGTTAGTCGACATGCATAGGGAAGACATGCAGTTGCACAAGACATGCTCAGGCGACACTTGCTCCGCGGTCAACATCCAACACTAAATCGAATCCTAACTTCAACCTGGACCAACCACTACAGCTAACCTAATCCAAAACCTAATTTAAAAAAAAATTAAAAGCCCCATTGCAACACTAGCCCTAACCCTAAATCTTTGAAAAGAATAAAGCCCGGAGCAAGCATCGTTGGAGCATGAGTCGCAGCACCCAGACATGCACCTTACCTAGATTTTGGAAATTTTTGCATGGTCTGTGACTGTACGGAGGCGCCTTGTTGATGGCGTATATATTCCTGTGTTTGGTATGTGTCACAGCGTCCCAGTCAACCCCTCTCACCAAAGCTAGACAGGGGGAGAAATAGGGTTAGGGTTAGGGTTAGTATGGAACTTACCTAAGGTCTGGTCTTCTGTTCATCGTCCGTCAGTCGGTGGAGTCGGTCAGTCATGAACGGTCAGAGTCAGTTTCATGGTCAATGCATGAGTCATGATATAGCATATATGGGGGTGGGGGTACGGGTTAGTACACTATCAAACATGCTTTGACTCAAAATGCTCAGTTCTCTACTTCTGATTATCCGGGCCTGTATTCAGTAACCTGCTTGCCTGAGTTTCAGAATGACATCTAAACAATTCATTTGTGGCACCTTCCTAGAAACTAGGCCCATATGCGCTTAAAGGTAATACAAAGTTTTGGGATGGGGTCATGAATTTGGTTCAAATGAACATGTTAGAAGCATATGCGATCCTACAATATTCAGGGATCGTTGTTGCGGTTGAAATCGAGTCTAAAGTTATGAAATTTTAAATAATAAACTCTTTATGTTATATAGGTCCCTCTCAAGGTCAAGATATTAATTAAGCTATAAAACAATGTTTCTTGACTAAAATCGACCAATTAGCTATTCCCGTTTGGAAATTATATATCACAACTACATATTCTGAGATTTTCATGGTCACAGCTACCATTGTACGGCCGTAGGCGCTAATTGAAATTTATCTACATTTACCTTTATTTACATTTATATTCAATTTTTCTCGAAAGGAGAACTGTTTTAGGGGCTAATTTTTCTTGTGCTTATAATACATCCACAAGGGCATCCAAATATATCAAAATTGTAAAAAATCACTTTCCACCCAATTTTCAAATTTCCCAAAACTTTGTATTACCTTTAATGGTTCAATAGGTGTTCAAACAATACCACAAACAACCTTTCTCTTTAGGCACTACTCTTGGGCATGCCGAAAACATCAACGGCCAAACAGTTATGAAAGGCTGACAGATGGTATTCTTTGAAAATCTGTGATGATATTTCATGTATGACCATGCGCATCTTATAGATATACCACAAATAGCTAAACTTATATTTGTTTAAATGTCTTGCCTGATTGATTTCAGGCAGGGAGTTGACTGAATACAGGCCCTGAACAATACACTCCATGATCTATACAAGAGAAAACCAGTCCATTCATGGGGTCTGCATGTTCATGACAATTTAGTAGCAAATGATATGATGATGATCATGACGATCATGATGATCATGATGATGATCTTCTTCAATTCGAGTCACTACACAAGTCCCATCCAGTGCTCCACACAGGCTCTGGCACAGCAATTCACGGCTTCCAGGTCATGATAATGATGATGATGATGATGACACCTACCTTGCAACTGATCCTCCTTTTTGGGGTCCAATAAATTTGTAGATCCTTCCAAAAGTTGGAACATGACCATTATGATTCACTCCATTGATCTAAAATCTAGCTTCATGCGCATTCCAAGGTTGCAAGCATTAATTTGGACCAACTTACCTAGATCTAGTTCCTCTTTGGGTGGTCTATGGCTGTAGGGTGTGGTCCTATAGATGGAGTCTAAGATCTTCTCTTTGACCTGGGAGATGGAGTCACACGTGTGAACTTTGACCTGCAGTGGGTCAGCATCTTTGTCAAGGCCCATAGCATAGATGGTCTGAAAACAAAAAAACAAGGTAGACAAAATTAAACGATTTTAGTCACAGACAACATAAATGCTTGGTTATAACTACAGATTCTAATGCTCAAATATATCAGTATGTAATAAGTATCTTATGACCAAAAAAGAAAGAAAAAAAAGAGCACATTCCTCAGACATCATCATTAAAAAAATGAATTAATTATCAGAGAATAAGAGCAGCTAATTTCTTGCAACATAACACAGTAACATTTCAGCATCCACTCCACTGTGAGACTATTTGCTATATAGCTTACTCTACATAATACCTGAGCCCTGTTTCATGGCACTTGTTATCAATAACAAGTTACATTTACTGTTATAAGCCACTGAAATCATGGCATTTGATTGGCTGAGAGCTACTTTGTCATAGAATTTCAGAATTTGGTATCAATAACAAGTTTTATGTTAGAAGGGCTAGATGTTGAATTTAGAGGATTCAAATTATAGAGACAGATGGTGCCAAGCTTTCTTCTCTCTTGGATGTGTCTTTGTGTCTATGTACGAGCAGTGGTCTCATAATCCGGTGACCCGGGTTCGAAACCAAGTTGATGCGCTAGTGCCCCTTGGTAAGGCATTAATCCTCACTACCAGGCCCCTCGGAGAGGACCTAAAGCCGTCGGCCGTCTGGTTGCTTACTTACAAGCATTTGTGCTTTCTTAGCAGTTAGGTAAAATAACCATCACATCATCATCCCTTTACTAATTCAGAACAATGTCTACCTGTCATCATTTCTCATAATTTCAATGATGACGCTACACTTACCAATGTTTTATTTTCAATAGTTTGCCTGATAATCTTGACCTCGCTGAGACCGTATCTAGCCTCTCCTGTGATGGAGTCTATCGGTCCCATCTCCACCTGCTGTTTGATACCGTAGAAGAGCGTGAAGAGAGGCTCTCCGGCACTGTCCACTAGGAAGTTATACAAGAGGAAGGAAAGCCAGTTGCTAACCATCTTCTCTGCTACAGACTCATTCCTGAACAGAAAAAAAGAAAGATTAAATGAACATCAGTCAAGAATCGGATATCAATAGAGAAAAAGATATACATGTTGTCTTGGTTGAATCGCAATAAATTTTTTCAAACTGATTTTTCAGTGACAAAATATCTATATTTCGTGATCTGACAATTACTGTATCAGGTGATGAAGATGATAATGATGAATTCTTGTATAGCACCAGTGTCTGCTTCTGATGGGTGCTCATTGCGCTTGGTGATAACTATATAGATAACTCTCAATATTCTTAAAGGTACACTGTCCTACTGGTAGCTACTTGCTCCCTCTATATAGAAAACTTCCCCAATCAGTGCCTGTTGGTCCCCCATGATCCTCTTTTTCTTATGTTAATTGAGAGCTGAGTTAATGAGATAGCCACCTGTCACAGTGACCTTGCTGGCTAGCTGGATGGTCTATTCCCTTCTGGCTGAACTAGTACAGCCGGCCTTTAATGTCCTCATTTAAGTTTCAGCTTTTTCACTTTGTCTCTGTACATGCCACTCCTACATTTTACATTGGGAAAAAGTGTTTGTCTCCACTTTCATATATTTTCATTTCCCCCCATTCTTCTAATAATATGTCTTTTAAGATATCTCCCTACCTTCTCATGAGTAGCCTCGCTCGGTCTTTTTCTAGATGTTTCTCTATGAGTCTTTCCAGTAAGACCTTCATGATGTCTGTAGCATAGTCCATCTTGGATTGAAGCACCACCATAAGAAGAGAAGCGACCGCACTCACGTCCCTCAGGTTAAAGGTCCGTTGCTCTTCCAGGGTTTGTATCAGGCACAGAAGGAATGTCTTGTTATCTATCAGCTGACCGAACATCTGCAGACCGCGCTCGCAGTTGGTCTTACGATCTCTAGGAAGCTGAGACAATGATAAAAAAACATTGGTCCAAACTACTAGTTGAAGTTCATGGGTCACATTACACTTCTTGCTTTGACAGGAAAAATTGTGGGAAGGAGGAGTAGGGGTAGAAGGAGGATACATTGGATGGACAGTCTACAGAATTGTTAGAAGAGAGAGGAGTGAAAGAACTGGGAGTGATGCTAATAGAAAAGGCTAGGAACCGAGGGTTGTGGAACAGCATGATCGCCAAAGTCAATCAATATGGCACTTAAAGAGAGAGAGAGAGAGACTTCCAACCTTGCAGATCCAACTAAATCAGGGGTTCTTAACCCTTTGTAGCCACACAACCCAACTAGGCATTCCATGTCCGTGCTGCTACACCCAAATTTTGGGGCAGAGCCATTATACCCCATGCCATAAAGCTGTACATACAATTTAACTCATCATTATCCCTTTATTGAGTGAAGAGCCCCCAGGTTAAGACCTAAGTGGAAAACATGTATACCATGAACATGCTGAACATACAGATGCGATTGAGGAGACTTGCCTACATCATGTTTCTCCCTCAAGCCCACAAATACATCTCCTTTGCTCCATAATTTGCTACCGTTTGATTTTGGTATTTAACCTGAACACTGGGCACTTGACAGGCACAGGGTACGATAATACACCAACGGCAGTCTGTACTATACTCAGAGATGCCAACCTCTTGACACAAAAAAACAGACTGAGTATCCTAAAAAATCTGATTTTTTGGAGAGGAAAATCAGATTTTCACGAAAACTTGACACTACCACTGGCCGTTGCCACCGGGGCCAGTAAAATTTCAGAAAAATATTTGCTCTTTCATTAAAGGCAAAGTTTTTGTTGGGGTTGCGAGGGTTTACTTGTTCATGTTTCTATGGGATTCCGCTGTTTTTATGTTTTTGTGGAAAAAAAGATGAAAAATCGTATTTTAAGATCTCAAGATCGTATTTCACTCTTATTATCGTACTAAATACGATTTAATCGTACTGGTTGGCATCTCTATATACTGGAAAAAGAAGAAGAAGAATCTTTCCTACAAACTCGAGCCAGAGTATCTTGGGCTTCCTATCTAAAGGGTTCAGCAATGAAATTTGGTTGAACTGGTCCCTTTTAGAGTAATAACGAAACAACTTTTCAAACTTACCGGTAGTTCTCTGAGGACAGGATGGTTGGGTTGATCAGGAAACATGGTCTTCATAGCGTAGATGTGGTAGCTATGGAAAGGTATTCCACAACCAAGATCACTGGTCACATTATTCACACTGGTCTGTAACTCGGCAAAAGCTGTGAATAAAAACACAATTAGGTCATTATTTCTCAGACACTCCTGGAGGCGTTTCACAAAACTTGTCATCATGCAGTGATAAATGACAGTTTTTGTTATAAGCTACTGAAATCCTTGCTTCTGATTGGTTATCAACAGATTTGTCACTGATTTTTGTCATTTGTCATTGAAAAAAAGGCTTTGTGAAACGCCCTCCTGATCGATGGAAGAGTTTTTACCCTTTAGAATATAACCCTATAGAAACTATCCACAAATTGAAATGGGAATAGCCAAATGGTTCATATCTATACTAAGCCAGGAGGGTTGAGAAAAAAATAGTACATAATCTTGACCTTCAATGACATATTATGAGGTTCAAATCCCAACCCAGTGTTAATGCTGCTAGAAAGGATATATCGTCTCTCTACTAGCCCAGGTGCATGGAATTGTATACGTTAGGAAGACATCCTTAATTGCTTTTAAATGCTTTTAATACAAATAAGCACTTGCTTTACATACCAACTAAAACTAGATTCCCTAGATGATATACATGTACAACACTTCACAGATGCTCATTCTTATAACCTGTTTACTTCATTATCATTCTCATCTTATATTCCTGCTTGGTTTAATACAGGAACAACTTGGTTCTTGTAGGCAGTGAGTTAACCTCAAGCTGGACCAGGCATGGGGAAGGGGGGTAGTTCACTCACCTTCTTTGCACTCCTTGGCTACTTTCATCTCCAGCGTGTCTCTCTGTTGCTCCAGCTGTTTCACCAGTCGTTCGTTGGCGTTGGCCTTACGACAGTACACCACCAGGGTCATCATGAAGATGATGATTGCCAGAAGGGAACCTGCCGCTACGCCGATGATGAGAATCCATGGGATCTCCTTAGGCTTGTAGTGAAGCTTTCCAACATAGAACTCAAGGTTACCATGATGAACCTGTAAACAAGATATGAAGAGTTACCATCTCATCATAAACAGAAATTGAGTCTGCCTCTGACTCTCCCTCTCTCTGACTCTCTAAATGGTACCATATATCTCAATGGAAATTTTTGCATACAGAATGAATTAATAAAACATATATACTTCAAATCTACACAAAATCACATAACATTAAAAGCAATCTAACATTGGGGTGCAAGTAAATTTACTGACTATGAGAAACTTTTTTTTTTTTTTTTTTTTTGGGGGGGGGGGGGGGGGGTACAATCACAACCAGGAGCTTACACCCTTAGGAATGCATATATCTATCTATCTCTACTTTTCTAAAGCCAACGTGATACAAATGAAGCAACAATAGAGATTCAAAATAATGTACATATACTGGTCTATAAGGAACATCAGTTTTGTTTATCTACTTAATCCCAGAATTTTGATAAGAGCAACGATATCCAGTATATTGATGTTACGTTACCATGACATTTGGGTAGAGATCACCACTTCTGCTTTGTGGTTGCTCATCCGGTAGGTCACACGATAGCTTGGATGCAGCTAAGAGAATCTTCTGACAGCGGAAAGTACCAATCAAGACTTCTACATCCTTCTCCTCATAGCCCAACGTCAGATTCTCACCCTAGGGGGACAGGAGTGAACAAGAGATTGTATGACTGATCCAAAATAAAAATTTTATTTATTTATTTATTTCTGATATTTAGACAGGGTGACTTATTATCACCAACAATGGTGGTCTTTTATGAGGCCCTGTCAAAAAAAAAAAAAAATAATAATAATAATAACAAAATCATGAACATAAACTCATAGCAGCAACAAAGAATAAAGAACATGTATAAAGATACTTACATAAATTGTATTGATTAAATTCACTTGAATATATTCTTAGAAACATGCAAAGTCAAAGTCTATGATAACATTTTTCTTACAAATTTGGATTGATGTGATAATGGTATTTAAACAATTCCAGAACATAAATGTGTAAAGAAACCTTTCAAGAACGTTGACAAGAAAGAGTATGAAAAAGACGGATAAAGGAGAGGAGATGAACAAGATATTAGAGGTTGGTGCCTGGACATGATTTTTATCATAAATCTTCATATAATTCTTTTAGAGTGTTCTGACCAATGTTAAATCCCATCAATATATTATGTTAAAGGTATCAACCAGTTCTGGTCTTGCGATTGCATTGTGAGAGAAACGTTGTGGAATCAATCAGAAAAGGTTGATCATCTAGCATATAAGTATTGGTGTGTACTGCAAGGTTCTGGAATCATCAAAATGGTAAGAAATTTGGCCCAGTCTTGGTAAAGTTACAAACACTGTACACAGAAAGATGTATATGGGATGGCGCGATTTCTATCCAGGCCGGATCCATATGATAATTTACCAAATATATCAATTAGTAGGCGGTTTCCTGGCAAAATTTGTATCATCACGTATTAGTCAAAACATATTCTTTCACATGATTGGTAATATGAGCTTCCATTTCATTTTTGACAGGGGGCGTTTCCAAAAGTGGTCTATACCTTTAACATCTAACATCTGTACCACAAAGTACACATATTTACCAGGATAGTAAGCAGCTTGGGTTGTCCATAGGAGAGCTTCTTGATGTGATCCTGCTCACGGAACTTCTGATAGTACGGATCAGAGACAAACTCAAACGGTTGCACTCCGGACAGACCTTCTAGACTGGTGAAGTTCTGGACCCCGTCCAAGATCAAACCGTATTGAGCTTGACGCGTCTCAAACGGTAGAGAGACACTGCTGGCCGATACGTTAGGGGTCCGGCAGACCATGGTCTCTGGGCTGCTCACTGAGCAGTTCTGTAAGACGCAATATGCAAAAATGATCCAAGTATTAGATAAACAAACCAGGGGTGTGTTTCACAAAGATCTTAAGTCGAACTTAAATATTATGGAGAGCCATTTGTAGCCTTAAAATGAAATATATTCAAAAATCAAAAATTCAAGTATTTTAGACTTTTCATAAATTTCACATCAAGAACATGAAATCTCCTTGATAATAGAAAATATGTATGATTTGAATTAACATTTTATGCCTTTTAAAATAACTTTTACAAAATATTTTCAAAGATGCTAAGGGCTATCCATAATTTTTAAGTCCAACTTGGGATCTTTGTGAAACACCCCCCAGGTACTACTTCATAATCTAATCAATGGGGAAATGCAAGTTTCGATATCAATGAGCAGCATTTATCATCGATCCAGTGGTCTTTGTTTTTCTGATTGAACTTAGTTGGGAGTTGGCCCTAGACTCGTTCATCTTGTCATAAAAAGCTCTTCTTACGGCCCATGCTCGGCCCACTTTAAACCAATCAGGATCATTCAAAACTTGTCTTATGACATATTTATTCAAAATTGCTTTTGATGATTAACTTACTCTGTTCACATTGATGTATATTTCATATGTATTGTAATTTGTAGGTTTATTTGTAATTGTTTGCTTTGTTTAATATTTTTATCATTGTATTTTGTTTGTTATAGCGCTTAGAGACTTTGTGAAAAGTGCTTTATAAGCACTGTTTTTTTTTAAATAATTTTTTTAAAATTTACTTCGGACTTGGTAAAATTTGTATCACTCGTAATATTCAGCGACATAAATGTTGCATAATTCAAACCCATATAAAACCAAGTCCTAGTCATTACAAATGTGTATGGTGAACAGTATACAATAGTATACTCACAACTGTGAAGTTTTTGTCCGGTAGTCTAAATATCATCTGGGGCATCTGTATCACGTTCAGGTTGGTACCTTCCACACGAACTCGTACACCACCACTAGAAAAAAGAAGCAAAAAAAAAATTGACAAATAAACTATTTTTTATTCAACTGGCACATTGGGAAACAAACATTCAAAGTTGCATGTTCTGCCAAATTTAGCCAGCCTGTTTGAAAATGATGACTTCTGAGGTCAGAACTGCTACTTTTCGTAAATTATCTAAGTTCTGAACTACATTTTCCATAAATTTGATAAAACAGTACCTCTGTAACATGAGATATACAACCATCATACTTACTGACAATACAAGATACATGGAACGCAAACGTATCGAATGACAACACCCAACAACAATATTGAAATTAGTCATCGTTTTACTTGCCGGCCTTCAATTCGACGGCAATGACCCCCAAAATCTCAAAAACATTATGAAAATCAAAATGGAAAGAACTGGCATCTTACCTTCTGATTGAGCGGAATCTCTTGATGCTAAGAATGCTGGGATCAGGATTGTAGGTGAATTGCAGGGTACCCTCCACATAGCGACCGTCGAATCTCATCCCGACGTAGCCATGATCACCGGGCATGGCACGTGATGTCACACACACTATAGAGTCTTGAGATACACTGTCATGACGGAAAGATAAAAATAGAAATTCAGTCCAACCTGCATTAGTGACCACCTTCAAGAGAGACCACTTCTCATGTCTCCCTTGATTAGTCTTGGTATACAGGTGTGAATGTCCACTGTCAATGGAACATAGTAGTCTCCTTTGAAATGTTCTTTGATCTCTTTGATATCTGTTAGCATTCCATCAAATATATCATATTGTTACTTTAATAGTAAGTAATGATAAATGTAATAAAGAAAAGTAAAACTTGTTACTAAAAAGCATGATAGTATCCATCTTATACAAAACTATTTCAGAGTTTTAAAATACTTTTGAACAGTAAATGTGAAAAAGGGACAGAATAATATCATTTCTGAAAACAGACCATTGGAAAATGAATACAGAACATGATTTGACATCCATTCAAAATTTTTCTACATAATGAATTAAGGCTCGAAATTAGTGGTTGCCTGAGTGCCATTGACCACTTAACACTGGGCAACCTAAATGTCCAGTCTTTGCTGCCAGGCTGGCAACAAAGAAAAAAGTTAAGTGAGAGCCCTGAGAATGCATTGAATCCTGAAACCATCACATCAATTTGGTCTTACCTATCCACACTACAATCCCGATTAGCAACTACGGCTCTGATGGAGCTAGCAGCGTCCAGATCATGTCCTGTGATGGTCACTCTGGTACCTCCTGATGCCGGGCCAAGGATAGGATCATGGGAGATGATCTTGGGTACCTGAAATCAGAACAAGATCATGTCGTTGGCAATCGAGGGTTATCGTGAAAGAGCTGTACTGTATTACAAGCAGGTCTGCATACTTGGTTGAAATTTTTTTGTCAAGATTTTGGCTTACAGATGCATCCTATTCAACATGCATGGCAGAGAGTTGTAAAGCAACTTGCAAACTAAAAATTTGGTTAACCAAATTTCCCAGTTTTTTTTTTTATTCCTTTGTTCTAGAAATGATACAAACCCTTCTTTTTCTTCAAAAAACACATTATTGAACACACTTTGTAAATATAATCTGTTGAAATATGTGTATGTTCTTCTTTGTGTTTTAAGAAACTTATTCTGTCTTTTATCACAAAGTGTATCAAAAGAGTACAGCAGTTCCATCCAGTTGTTGCAGCCATACTATTTATGTTTGTTTCTTGATAATGATAAGGTCCATCATTGTGCTGAGGATGAGGTGCGCCTTTTTAAGGATATTCTATGAAGAATTAAAATATATATATATATTTATATATAATTTTAAATTTTTTGCACCTACAAAACTCTCTCTCTCTCTCTCTCTCTCTCTGGCTTTTCAAGCCTTGCTTCTGGTCTCTCCATGCAGATATTAATACACATTCAAACGATCAAGTTGATGATTCTTTTTTTGTCTAGATGTGAACGTACCACAAATCTGAAGTCTTGTTCCGAGTGCCCTTCCTCTGTCTTGTTGTCGCTGGCTAGTCTCACGATGATGGGACCACTCAATGGGTTGGATACTCCTTGAGTCATGCATACAATCCTGATAGAAAACAATTCATATCAAATCAATTAATATCAAATCAAAGTTTATCACTGGTTAGTCTAACAATGATAGGACTGCTCAATGGATTTGTCAGGTATTGTATGTGTGCTCAGTGGGTTGGATACTCCTGGGGAGTGTTTCAGAAAGATTAAGATCGACTTTAAGTTGGACTTAACTATGGCAGGCCATTCATGCCACTGTTAGCCCTCACCATTTACTGGAATCAGTCTCTCAAGGGATGTACAATTTGTGGTCACGAATCCACATTTTGTTATAATTCATTATTGAAGGAAAAAATATTATCTAAAGATCATAATGGTGAGAGCAAACAGTGGCATGAACGGCCTGCCATATTTAAGTCCAACTTAAAGTCGATCTTAGTCTTTGTGAAACACAGGAATTAACAAATTTCAAGTGGATGTTAAAATCCTGATACAGGCATATCTTTATAAATAGTAGGTAAAAAGAATGAGAAGAAATTGAAATCATTTATTCAAAGTCAAACACTATGACTTGAAACATTTTAATAATATATTAATAACGCAAAGGGTATAGGATTAACAAATAGTTAAATGATCATTTAGACATTGCAGTGACTACATAACTATCTTTTTCCGCCTTGTTTACAAATACCAAAATAACTATGTTTTGCCTGGTCGTACAGATTCTAAAAAAGAAAATGGTTTTTAATACAGGACAGTCTAAATGCTACATCCTTTTGCTGATTCTAGCAATGAGCCAAAGAGAAACAAAAATCAGAGAGAAGAAGCGAAGATCTACCATGAAATGTAATTCTTACAAGAATTAAAGATAATATATAATACTGTTTAATGTATATACTCACTCTGTAGCTGTGATGTATGTCTCTGGGTATGGATCACATGGATGGCCTGCTACTGTGATGTTATAGATATTAGAAGCAGTCTGACCGAGATTGATTCCTCTGATCGTCAGGTTGGTCTTACCCTCCACAGGTCCAGCTCTAGGGGTGAACTGCTCAGGACAAGAGACAAGAAGATAAGTCCAATTCATAAAAACCAGAAAAGGCATAGTTAGATTGGACTTAAAACCATAGGCACCTTTCATTTTTAAGCTGTTACTTGTCATATTCAGAATATGAAGGCATTTGAAGAGCCATGCTTTTCAGAGAACATGTTTTCTCAGATGTTCTTCCACACTTGCATAATAACAAGGTGACGAAGGGTTGCAGTGGCACATGAAACGTTGTGATCTTTTAGATCCCTTGTTGACCATACATTGCGAGACAAACGAATATCATTAGCGATATTATTTTTGATACTACATCCGCAATGAGTAATATATTTAGCAACAATGATATCACTCACAAATTATTGTTCACCTCTCCCCAAAACTCAACCTTCTCTTTAACTGCTTACACAAGTATATACGCTGGCTTTACAACTAATAGCTGTTGTTAAAAGTGTAACCACAGCAGACAGGCAATTATGCGATTTCATCCTTTGCACTAGTGTACCTTGAGAAATTGATTCAAGTGGATTTGGCACCTAACAAAATATTATGCATAATTGTTGAATATTGATAATATAATTGTTGTATATTAATAATGTATTTGTTGTACATTAATAAGGTATTTGTTGTATATTAATAATATATTTGTTGTTACAAGAACTCATTAAGTTCCGAAGTACGCAGACAATATAAATCATCAGTCACTGTATAATCAGCAAGCATGTCATGCCCAAGATAAGCATTGTGATAATGTAGATTGTACTCACACTGGTAATCATAGGGGTTGGGCAGAGGTCTCCTCCCGAATACCAATTACTACACTGATCATCGATGGAGCATTGTTGAGTGCTTTCACACCATCCACACTGGTACTTTGCATCAGCGCTGATACAGACACCACAGTTAGGTCTCCTCATATTGCACTTGTACAGAATCACTGAAAATAAAACAAAGCAAAGTTTGCTTGAATTAAGATGAAGACATGGGGCTGAGAAGGCATATTTAATCCCAACATACAGTAATTCAATGTTTTCCAAACGGAAGGCTTACGAAACCCTGCAATTTCAATATAGATATTCATATGAACACTTAATTTGTTTTTTTTGTTTTTGTTTTTTTTCTTACTGCTTACTTTAGAGTATTCCTTCTATTCCTACTGCCTTTAACTACAAATCCTGTCGTAGGTGGGTTATAAAGTGTGTGGTGAACTTTATTGACAAGTCCATTAACATCAATATGAGAGAAATTTCAATAAAGGTGTATGTACTTACCTGAGGCATGCGAAGGGTTATCAATGCGTATGTTGTCGTTCCACTGCACACTGAGAACCACAGAGAGTTGGTCTACTTCCGTCTCAAATGAGTACTGGAGAAAGAAAAACATTTACAAATGATTTAACTACCATTCTTGATAGCACTTCAGAGCAATACTCTTGATATGATGCCTAGATAATTACAGATATTAAACTAGCAAGAAAACTTTTATGATGACTGGAACTCTACAAGGACAGAATGATTCATGGATGTAAAAGAAAACGAGGGCTTTTCGATTGTACGCAGTCTACAATTATGCATCTGCCCTCAGTGCAATTCTCACAGAGAAAGGGGGAAAAAGAGGAAGAGGAAAACAAAGAAATGGTGAATGGGGGAGAACGGAAAGATAGGACGAAAGATGAAAAAAAAGACAAGGGGAAGAAGAAACAAAATAGAAAGAGAGAAAGAAAGAAAAAAAAGAGAGAAATAAAGAAAGAGGGAAAGAAAGAAAGAAAGAGAAAGAAAGAAATATAGGATGAAAGATGAAAAAAGAGATGGGGACGAAGAAACAAAATAGAAAGATGGGATGAAGAAACAAAATAGAAAGATAGGATGAAAGATGAAAAAAGAGAAAGGGCTGAAGAAACAAAATAGACAGAGAGAAAGAAAGAAAGAGGGAAAGAAAGAAAGAGAAAGAAAGAAAGAGAAACAGACAGCAAAAGAAAGAAAGAAAAAGAAAGGGAGAGATAAAATAAAAGAAGGGAAGAAAAGTAACAGAGAAAGAGAGAAGGTAAGGAGAGAAAGGAAGGGACAGAAACTAAATAAGTAAGATAAGTAAATAGACTGAATTGATTGAGAGTTCTCTCTAGATTGACCTGGGGTTCAATGGGGTAGAACTAATGTGTCCCTTTAGGAAACGGTGTCTAATATGACCTATGATCAAATCCTTTTATCCACCAAGAAGACAGGACATCTCAATGCCTAAATTAGCTCAAGTCAGGCCTAATGGTCTCTGTCTACCGGAGGAGCCTACCGGATCAGTTAGCCACTTCACTCCTTCCCTTAAAGTGACACTGCATCCTTACAGACAATCTTATGCAATCTATATTATCTGCAATTTACCATTAATCAGGTCACGTCCAGGGCTTTTCTGATTTTTACTCCTTTTCTTGGCATGAGTTTGTCCTAATGTCTCTGTTCCTTTTTTGCTGAAGTATCAATAAAGTGAGTTACTAGCAATTCCAAGATTAAACCGCTACAGTATGGTTTACAAGATCCTTTGAAAATATCCATGATGCACTGTGCATATTCATGTTTAAATACTGGATTGAAAAATATATATCTGTTGCCCCCTTGATATATTAGAAACAAACTGTTCCTGCAAAGATATGCTGATGTTATGTTCAGAACACAAAATACCTGATTTTTATATTAATTGCCATATATCCTGGAGTGAACTTAGACACGTTGAATTTTTTTGCAAGTAAAAAATGTTCGAAATGAAGTATTATGGTACAATAGCAATGAAACACTTGTAATAAAACATTGTATTTTAAATATTGGTTTACTAAGGGAATCTTTATACTAAATGATATTGATGAAAATAGATATTTTCAATCTCAAGTTGATTATCTTTGAATTGTGCTTGGTTCAAACTCATTGTTGGTTGACTTCATGTATTCAGAGCTTAATAAAGTGATTTAAGTATAGTTCTGAACTATCTCATGAAGTTAGGAGTTCCTTCAGCAATGGCTTGACAAAGTTTCATCTTCCCTTTTCGCAGTAATGACCATGTGCCCTTGTATGTTGTCACATCATGAAAATCTAATATCTCAACTTTGGAAACCACAAACAATCAAGATTTTTGCCACTTTGGAAAGCATTTAACCGAGAGCGATTCATCGCAGTCGTCCTACGACCATTAAAGTAGAGACAAGCAACGGCGCAAAGTAACACCACACAGGTCAATCTCTCAAGAAACAGACAATCAAATATTAAAGAGGAACTAAGACAGCAGGAATTTAATATTAACCACCCTTGGACCTTCCTTGGACCTCCGTATATACATTTAATATTTATAGAAGCGAGCTCTCTAAAAGTGTCTGGTCATGAATAAACTAACAATCTGACCAGCTATCAACCTTTTAATGTGTCTGCCTTCTCGCCACTCAGACAAGATGTCGACAGTCTCATCATTTTTATATTTCAAAACCTTGTCATTGTGTGAACTTGACATCAGATGTTCAGAGAGCTCTATAGATCTCAAGGAACATTCACTAGATCTCTCGAACATAAAACTTGACCATGCGTGTCAAACCAGAAACTTTTGTCAGTTCCGGATGATGACTATTTTCGTGGAAATTTTGCATATTGCAAACGGTTCATGCACACAACAGTTTCTGATATAATAGTATACAGAACAAAAATACATTTCATAATAAATGAAGTAAGCTGTGAATACAGTTCTCAAAATGTACCACAACGATAGAACACAGAGCTTGACTAATGCTTTATCATTGTTTGGCAAACAATAACCCATGCAATGACACTAAGTTTACAAACAGTTATTCTTTTTCTTTTCTGTGTGTGCACTCATGGGTGTATGTGTATTTAAACTATTCTTAATTCTCTTCAGTACATCATTATGTATTATAAATTTTGGTATTAAAGCCTGCGATAGGCCTTTGGCTTTTGTTTGTCCCTCCATATTTTATTTTTCCCCCTTGCTCCCCTCTTTCTGTTTGTTATTTCAGTCTTTTGTAATTTTGTACTGTACTGTTTATTGTTATTGAATTTTTTAATAACTGCATTGCGATGATTATTGGTTGTTAATTGTTTTGTATGTTTAGGTTGTAATTGTTATCAAATTGTGGAAATAATAAATTGAATTGAATTGAATATTAACTGTCTAATCGAGCATATCATAATAACTTTTATTGAAACAAACTTTACAATG
This sequence comes from Strongylocentrotus purpuratus, assembly GCF_000002235.5. Lineage (NCBI taxonomy): Eukaryota > Metazoa > Echinodermata > Echinoidea > Camarodonta > Strongylocentrotidae > Strongylocentrotus > Strongylocentrotus purpuratus. Next base: position 40,923,748 of record NW_022145612.1, on the reverse strand, counting down.
CATACGCCCATTTTTGTTTCAATGACAAAACTCTAGCTTCCTAAACACTCATTCTAAACATACTATTGCATGGTACACCGTTGAAATTCTTGGGTGAGCTTTACTGCTCGAAGCAGGGAATTGGTTAAAAAGAGACGATGGAATAACATAATGAACTTACAGTTGAAGAATGACATTCTAAGAGGCTGTTACTGAGTCTTGTAGCCGGTATGGAGAGCTCTCTGCCTTCATAGTCTAACACACACTTGTAGGTTACTGGTCTTCCGTCAGGTAAACTCTGCAAACAACAACAAAACAGAACGTGTTTTAGCACCAGAATGATTGTTTGTATACCTAGCTCGTATTAAATCCTCATATTCACTTCTTAGAGCTCTATCATTTTTCAATTCGCAATGATTTCTGATACAACTCACATGATTATGTAATGCTTTGGTTATTTCACAGATTTTCTACACAATCAATTATTTTTGTTGATAAAGAAACAATACAAATTATACAATAAAAAAAAGCTTGATAAGATAATACTTCAATAATATCCTAAAGAATAGGGTATGGTCTATTTCAAATTTTAGTATTCTCGAAGCGATTCATCTGTTTGAAGTGAGAAGTGCATTCACTCTGTATAAATTGATCAATTAATGCCATTCTGGCTTCAAAAGACCATCAAATAAATGATTCAATATAAAAACTTTGAAAGAACTGATCTAGTATACCTAAATACATATATTCATGTTTCTATAAATAATTTTAAAAAATTGCTAATATTCACCTCATCACCAGGCAGATTAGCTGCTGCTACTTGGAAGCTTTGCTCGACGCCAACAGGGATTAGAACCTCTGTATTATTCAGGATACATGGGCATGTCTCAGGTCCAGTCTGAAAAGAATAATAACAAATAATACTTTTTAATTATCTTTTATTTATTTATTATTATTTTTATTATCATTAATGTCTTTTTTAATTTGTCTGTTATACTTGATCCGGCAATTGGATGTAAATGAAATTGCTGTCCATTCTTTGTTTACTACACACTGAATGCCTTGTCGTTTGAGCATTGTGTTCTATACATGTGTCACAAAAGTTGACTGTGGCAATCCATGGTTTTGTTCTATTAGTCGAATGAAGCAAGTAAAGAGTTAAGCCATTGCTGGGTAACATACTTGTATCATGAGAAAACTAAAGTGACATTAAAAAAAAATGCTGTTGTTTAAACAACCAACCAGACATTGAGTAATGTTATGCCTTTTAAACTTCGGGTACATGAATAATTGACCATAGACGTTATGAAAGAAGGATTTCTTGAGTCAAGGCCCACAGAGTCAAAGTTATAAAGAAATTTACTATGAATAATCTTTCAAAATAATAATAGTTTTTGCCATTTCATCCCAGTATCATATTCTGCCCCAGCTAAAAATACTCAAGATTTCTTAAAAGGAACTAATCTAATTATTCTATGGAATAGTCATCTGTAATTCTTTCCCTCCCTCCTGGAACCTTCAGCTACTCCTCTCTATCGCCGATGTCAGTCCCATTTTGACACTTGATTATCATCAAAGCACCGCGGACATGTTGTTTCTAAAAAAGAGATTCATCGCACATGTCTCTCATCATACCAACAAGTAATGAGAAGAAAACCAGAGGCCTCCGGACACCCATCCCATTATCATACCCTAAACTAGGATTAATAAAGCCAAATTCTACATGTGGAAGCAATTTTTCCACGTTCCCTCCTTCATTGTAGTCAAAGCATGAGTGTGCCTGCCTTGATGCTAAATTTGGTTGGGACCCCTTCCCATTTGGGGGGGAAAAAGTCATCAATTTGGGAGAGGGGAAATTGACTATCTTTATATCCGGGGTCATTGTGCAGAAAATAGCACTCCGTGAGTCACTAGTTGCGTTCCCATTTATGGACAGTGGATCTTCTACTACATAAAATGGTGTGAAACAAACCGTAACTGCTGATGAATTACAATTTTATGGCAAACGGTACACTAGGGTTTTCTCTTTGGCAGTCTTACAGTCAAAAACAATCCTGCAACATTTTTATATTTAACTTAGTGCATTCAAACCTCATTTGAAAAAAAAGTTTCAATGTTTTTATAATTATATCACTATAATGTTGATCAATGTTGACCATAGACATCTTGTGCACAGACGTGGTTCAAGTGCTAATTCATTTATTGAACTTTTTACCTCTGTCTAATATTAATGTCCATCGTTTGTCATGAGATCAGGATGAAATGAGAACTTCATTCTTTTCTCTCATTTTGATAAAAAGAATGGGGGTAGCGCTTCATTCATGTAGGAATCATTAGTTGAGATGAGCTTCCATGCTTTTTAATTTCAGGTCACGTCTTATAAGCTCCCCTCGTCCCAGCAGCCCTTTACGCTAGACTGTCATGCCGACAAGATTAATAGAACAAAAAAGCTGTAATGTAAAATTGCTTCATCTCTTAATTTTGTTTCTCACTTTGCCTTTCCACCCATCCACCCACCATCCATGTTTCTTTTGCTGCTTTACCCTCCAGGGTTGCACAATTAGGCAAACTCCTCGGAGAGAGGTAACAAAGAAAAGAACAAGTGATTGATGAAGAGAAGATAGATGTCTTCTACAGGATGGATGGCGGCACAAGGAATACCCATGATCCTCCTCTGGGATGCGGTCGGATCATACCAATTATCTCATCACGACATCAGGGTTAACAAGAAACCCCGAGTCATGTAGATAGATGGAACAAAATGTTTTTATTGTTCCTTTTTAATCATACACGAAGGTTAAAGACGGGTTAGTTCTAGATCCCTGATGTTACATTTGATGTTGCATACATGTGTGATATGCACATCGCTTCTTGTGTTTTTTCTGAAATATGGCTGTTGAATTGATTTTTAAAAGAAGGCACAACATAAATGTCATGCAACTGTGTTTTTTCTATTCGTAAATATATTACAATTGTCTTTTCAAACCCCAGCACAAGACTAATATCTTAGGCAAAACATTAATCCATTTGTGCCACCCTTAACCCAGGTGTTAAGGGAGTATCAGGTAGGTGTGGTTAAAACCCTCTTTTTTTATTTTTACATAGGTAAGGTTGTTTGAGTAAAGTTTGGATAATAATTTTAAAAGCTCTTTGGAAGCACATGTACCGGTATACAAACAATACTACAAGTATGACATGCGCTTACAAGAACAAAATAATAACATAATTGTTGTCATATCTATCTACATGTATCTGTATACCATGTATTTTTCAATAGTTTAAATCTGTTTATTTTTTTCTCCATGCATTTTGATCCACCTATAGGTACATACGATTGTCTATCTTTTATCAATCTCTATATATTCATCTACAAATATTTAACTATTTGTCTCTCTATACTTTTGACTGTCTTTGTATACATCTTGCAATTTTTTCTTTTGATCTGATCTATGCATCTATACTATGCAATATACAATGAGGAACTTCAACATACGCAGGTTAAAGAAACGATTCCCAAATGTGGATTATTTTGTCTATTGCTTTAACCTAAATAGTACCTTGGTAGCTTTCATCTATCCAATAAATTCATTTATCGACCTCTTAATATAGCCCTTGCATCCCAGACACTCTCTTCTAAGTAGGTCTCGTAAAAAATGCTAGTGTGAAAGGAGTCCTTTAAGAATCACTTCCCTAGTGCTTAGATTTACATGATTCATACCCAAGTCTGGATCAGAATGTCGTGTTATCACTCACTTAGGCCCTAATTTCGAGTCGATGGAGAGAGGGGGAGAGAGGGGGAGAGAGGGGAAGAGAGGGGGAGAGAGAGGGAGAGTAGGAGAGAGAGAGAGAGAGATAGAAAGAGATGATGAGAGTGAGAGAGAGGACGAGAGAGAGAGGGAAAGAGAGGGAGAGAGAGAGAGTCAGAGAGAAAGAGATGGTGAGAGTGAGAGAGAGAGAGAGAGAGATAGAAAGAGATGATGAGAGTGAGAGAGAGGGAGAGAGAGAGAGAGGGAAAGAGAGAGAGAGAGAGAGAGAGAGAGAGTCAGAGAGAGAGAGATGGTGAGAGTGAAATATCAAATATGAAGCCCCAGGCTATTGTCCACAGTTTCTTCTGCTGTTTTGATTAAAAACATAATTCTGATTGGGTGTGACAGATGGAGGCTACCTGCCACAGTGGTGCATCATAAAAGAGCGAGAATCTCTCCGTCTTATCATAGGTGTGATGATGGCTCATGATACCGTCGTTTCCAATGTTATGGTAGTCATCAAAGAATAATCACGAACTAAAATTGGCTAATAATGCCAATGTTCGTCCCATGACGCTCCCATGCAAGCACGATATAATCAGAATTCACTTCCTGACACGACACTTCATAACAGCATTATTCTTTGAACTCCCAAAGGCAACTACACCTGATCAGTCTGAGAAGATACAGCAGCGATAGAAGAATGACTTATTTGTTCTTATCAGTTTGAAATTCTATTATTGTTTTGACCTCGATCTAAAAACAAATAAAACACCACATCATGCGTCATGCTTTTGTACTTTCCCCTGCTTCTTCCTTGTCCAATTTGCATGCAAAAAGTACTTGAAACCTATGTGTACTTTGTAGAGTACCAATCAACACCATTATCAACAGAGATGCCAACCTATTGACACAAAAAAAAACAGACTGAGTATCCTAAAAAAAAATAAAAATCAAATTTTGGAAAGAAAAATCAGATTTTCACAAAAACTTGACACTACCACTGGCCCGTCGGCCCCGGGCCAGTAAAATTTCAGAAAAATGTTTGCTCTTTCATTAAAATTTAATGAGAAAATTGTAAAGCAAAGTTTTTGTTGGGGTTGCGGGGGTTTACTTGAACATGTTTCTATGCGATTCCGCTGTTTTTATGGGTTTAAAAAAAAAGATGAAAAATCGTATTTAGAATTTAAGATAATAAGATCGTATTTCACTCTTATTATGGTACTAAATACGATTTAATCGTACTGGTTGGCATCTCTGTATCACTAATAACCTTTTTTTTTTACACCACACAAAAAAGTAAATTGTTTATTTGGATTTGACTTTCTATTACCTGATTATACTTTTAAGTCTTGCAATTGCATAATTAAAAAACAATACCTATCATTTAGTCAACTTCTTTCAAAGATCCCTTTGAAATGGTATGGCTTCGGTTTCAATAACGATCACGGTCTGTGTACAAGTAGTTGCTGGAAAGCAGGATATACTTTTTTCCCCATTTTAGATTACTTTCCAAAAAAACATGGGAGAGCTTGCCAAGATTGATTATAAGTCATGTAATATTGTGTGTATTAATGCTTTGAAATACAAGCCAAGCCTGTCCCCAGTACAGCCTCAGCGGAAGTCTGCTATTATAGAGCAGAGCATAACAGGGGAACGATCCCACCCCCACATCAAATTGTAATCATGGGGGAAACAAGTATTCTATGAATTGTCTTTTAAAGATAATCTTGGAATCTTAAAATAAACATTATTCATTTCTTTCCTTTTTATATGACCTTCCAAGAATCGACCTGATTGAGTAATGGTATTTGCCAAAAACAAAAATAATATAATAAATTATTTGCCATTTTGGTTAAGAATGTTTCAGATTAGTAAATAAAAAGGTGAAGAACAAAGTTTGTGACAAAGACAGAGGCAAAGCACAGTACAATAGAAAATGTTTTCTATGTTTAACAATGAGACATATTTATAAGAGAATTACTTTCAAGTTTCAAGATATTCAAGTATATATACTTCCTATTTTGTAACGAGGGCTGGCAAGCTTGATTTCGGAGTAAAATTTGAAATTTCCTTCCCCATCCTACAGTGTTGGCATCTACACTGGAACATTCTACACTAAAAACATTCTCATTCTATCAATGTTTTCCATTTGATATATTCTCATGGGCAATGCACATCAACGTTGGCCTTCATTTGAAGAATGTTTAGTCAAAATAAAGGATGCGGTTAATAAATAGGAAATTGATACTGGATGAACAGTCTTCTGTCTCAAGCTTACATACTATGAGCTGAAGAGCATTTGTACATAAAACCAAGGATTCCATTTCCCCCCTACGTACCTTGTAAAGTTAATCTAAGGATTGGATAGATGTTAATACAACCACTGCATTCCTCAACTTGTTTTCAAATTTTTGTTCATTCATTCTGAGTTTGAAAATAAAAATACTGGGAAACTGGGATGGTGAATTGCACATCAAATCTACGCCCAGCTTATCACGAAAAGGTTATTTGGAAATCAAGTTAATCGGATTATTCATGAAATGGTATAGATATGGCTGGCCTGATTACTTCAATCATCTTCCATCTTCATATCTGTACCAATACTTCACAGATAAGACAGTATTTCTCTACATATTTCTCCAATAATTTGATTACACATTACAAAGATCTATTTCTACTGCTTCCGCTATACCTTATCAATCTCTTATCATTTATATGGGGGACTGGAAAGGCAAAAAAGTATTACATTTAAGCCAAACTGGAATATTTTGTATCAAGCAGGCCACAACAACAACTGCAAAGTGAACGGGACAAGCGCACGTAATAGAAACCATGTAAAGAAATGCCATGAACAGCACCCCAATAAAAACAATGCCAAAACTTCTTTTGCACAATGCAATGTATCGAGCTTTGACATTTTAGGAGATATTTGTAAGACAATCTTCCTTTACGTTCACTAAGAGATTCTTTATTTGGTATAGCAAGAGAGATTTTGTAATAAATATCTTACAGTTTTCCACCTCTGATTGGGGAGTAAATTTTACCATCTTCAAATCTCTTTTCTTGGAGATATCAAGCTCATTATAGAGTCTCATATGAATAAGTGTCCTCTTCAGGTCATCAACTTCATTTCTCTCTCAAAATCATCAATATTTGATCTCTAAGGGAAAAAATATTCTTAAAAAAAACTGCCTCAATTCTTTTACACATGAATCTAAATAACATATCCCTTCATCATGTTCATGTCCAAAATAGTTGAAACAAAGGATGATTGGCAATCAAAAAAATAAATCTTTCTTTGAGGGAAAGGGGACAATAACATTGCATATGACTACATTTTCAATGCCTTTTTTATTTTATGAGTTTTACCAGAAAAATTAATTATGTAAACATCACATTTTGTAATACAATAGCCCAGGAAACAATTCATGCAGCAAATTTTTCTACATGAATATAATCTGTAGCATTCACAATCAAAACATGCATGAAAACTTAAAAGATGTTCTCTCATCTATGATAGATAAATTGTATCGTTGAAGATCGATGCAAACAAAATGCAATTTACTGATAAAGGGCCCGCAGGTATCTTAAGCATCAAAGAAATCCCTTCCTACGTCTGATATCAACATGGATCTTGTGTAAATGGAAATTGCCTCTAATCCTACCACCCTGGTTAGTACCAAGGCACCTAAGCACAACTTAAAGATGCTCCTTTTCTTTATGCGGTTACAGCTATCCCGGATCTCAGTACGCAAACGTTATCGTTTAATCCGTAATGACGCAATTGAGCATGCTTAGTTTGCTACCGGCCGGGAACGTGGGAAGATGACATTTCTGAAATTGCTTGTATGTTTGAAACAAGCCTGGCCATGGCGTTTCGAATTGACTAGGTACTATTTGCAGATATATATACAGTGACTGATTCAATTCTCCCGGAGGACTTAGCAACACTGCCTGCCTCTCATTTTTTATGCTAAGCCGTAGAGATTTGCTCACATTTCACCCACCTACACAACTATTTGAGTTGACAGCCAAACAGATTACAGGCGGAAAATTTCATATTGAAAAAGTCTATCATTTTGAAGGTGAAGTTTGTAGTAAAATGTTTAATAATTTACAGTTTTTAGTTGGATCTCCTTTAAGTCATCTCAAAACTCTGATCTGTGTGAACCCTGGTTCAAACTATATCCAGGTCATTATTTCTCGCCCTAATTTGTCTATATCTTACTGCTTTCAATCCATCCTATTCTTTGCCTCCCTCACTCAGTAATCCCATATCTAATTACAAATCTCCCGATATATACAATTACCATCCAAGAAATCACATAGCATATAAAAAAGTACGACAGTATGAGAATACACCTAAAGGTGACATGAACTCATCTAGAAGAAGGACGGTCCGTAATCTTCTTTTTTTTGAGTGTGTGTGTGTAGTCCTGAAAAATGACTGTTGGTAAACTTTCTTGAGCTTATAAGAACTATAGAGCCGGTTGGAGAGGATGGGTTGTAAAAAAACTATACCACTTTATAAGTCCATTAAACAACTAGGGTAATTGCATGTTAAGGGAATGACAGTGTTGACAATAGATTACTTGGGAATGGATTATGCAAACTTAATTGACGTTGGAACTAGAAGTCATGAAAGGCCATTAATGAAGAAAAAATGTATTACATTGGATCAAAAGATTTGAAGGGGAACTGCTCTGTACGTGACAGTGAAATGCAATGATTTGTCCTGCTACACACGTATTCCTTATGAGAAGCCGATATATTGCCGTACAACGGTTACATCCACTATTCATGTGATACATCGTTAGAGGCAATTTCAAGGGAATGACTGTTTCAGGTGATAAATCTTGTGAAACTTAAACCCCCGTATGTCTGTGAGAAGAATTTCAGCCAGCTTTTTAAGGATGCATTTATGGTGAACAGTGCGAGAAGTGAGAAAGGGATTCAAGAATTGAATTTCCGAAAAAATGCTACCATCTCTTGCACTGCCTCACCAAACATACATCACACAGGTAGATTTGAAGATGGGATAGAAATCTTACCACTCTGCCTGTAAGTTGAGATGTTGTACATTCCTCTGTTTTGCTGTGACATACGTTGTCATAGACGCACCATTCACATTCAAAATGATTGTCCACACACTCCATACAGCCTGTGAAAGCTGAACATTTGTAGAAGACAAACTCCGTCTCGGCAATCTCGACGCCCGTCTCCGCCGATTGGATGGATAACGTCACAATTTGGGAACCTGCGAGGAAGAAAGGAAAAAAGTTTCACATGGCCATCTTTTACATTTATATTAGAAAAAAAGTTAATAAAATTACTTAATTTTCATCATGAACAATTTTAAGCCAAACAGAGAAATTAGTGACTTCATCTATTAAAGGATATATATTTTGGGAAAATGAGAGAGATGCAGACAAAAATCCATTAATATTTTGGTACATTAAAACAAAAAGTGAGTATGGATCGAGCTGTAGAAGGGCTTAGCTGGTTGGTGAGCTGAGAAAACAAATGTTGTACAGTAGCTCTGGGCCCCGTCTTATAAAGAGTTCCGGTCCATTTGAATGACAACTCCTATCACTTAAGTACACAGTTGCGATTGATTTGAATCAATCAATCACAACTCTTTTATAAAACAGGCCCATATGTATACATACGCAGAGGTGTCGTGGACGAGTGGATATGTCAACGGACTGTGGATCACAAGGTCCGCGGTTCAAGTCCCACCGCGGCACTAATGTCCTTTGGCAAGACATTGATCTACATTTGCCACTCTCCACCCAGGTGTTAAATGGGTACCCGGTAGGATGCGAAAGCTAATGTGCTTAGATTAGCAAGTGTGCGCTTGTAAAAATGACGCCTGGCTGGAATGCTCCCCAGGGAGTGGAGAATGTGCAAGCATTGTGTGCGGGTAAACCTGAATCCGATGACCGGGGTAATAATATATATCTGTAAAGCGCTTTGAGAGGGCCTTCGGTCTTGAAAAACGCTATATAAGAACTAACTATTATTATTATATTATTATAATACATGTACTTGTAATTTTTACGTATATCTTTGCTATAAAATTATGTGTAAGAGCTGTTTATCACTTCTTTTATTTTCTTATTACAGAAAAAAATTGATGAAGTGTCCATAAATTTTGTAAAAGTTATTAAAATTGATAAAATCAATAAAAATTTAAACAGTACTTAAAGTGAATCAACAATTTTGTTTAAGGTCAAATGATAATAAATATATTTAATTCCTTGCTTTACTAACAAACAAACAAAATAGTTACCCTGTGGTCTGTCTGGTACATCGAAAATTCTTGGCGTGTTGCATCGTAGGATGGATGAGTTGTTGATAACCGCTTGGTCCACGAACGCATGCTCCTTACCAAAGTCATCAAATAGACAGCTGTAGTACTCTCCTGCCTTTAGCTGTGGTAGGCTAGTCACATTTAAAGCAAGCTGTGCATTTAAACAAAAGACAAGAATGTACAGTGAATTTTAATTCTTTCATACAACATCAGTTTCGAACAATATTTGTTAGGCTATCGGTATCACCTTTGGCTTCAAATGAACACATTTTTATAGGAGAAAAAAAAAATCAAACCTAAATAATAATTAATAAAGATGATGAAAACATCAATTTTTTTTTTACTATGTTTACTATGTTTTACTACGTTTACTATGTTTTACTATGTTTTACTATGTTTTACTATGTTTTACTATGTTTTACTATGTTTTACAATGTTTACAATGGTTGTTTTAGGGATTAATCCCCCCCCCCCCCCACTGCATACTTGTTTATCATCTTAATTCCCCCTCTGTCACTTACATGTTTTTCTTGTTATGTTTGTATTCTTTTGTTTTACATTTCATAATGTACATTATTTTGTATTTCCAGGTTTTCTTAACTGGAATGTGGAAAAATAAAATAAATGAAATGAAATGAAACAACAACTACAACAGAAGTGACAGTAAAAGTAACACTATATTTCATAAATTCTACTATAATTGACTCCAGGGCATATTGGAAATTAATTCCTAAGTATATACATGAAGCTACATCAATCCGATACATTAAACCTGAGATAGGTTTACAAATATAATTTTTCGGAGTAAAATTTCAGAGCAAATTACAGTGATACAAATCAATCATTACACGTATTGCCTCGTTGCTTGGTGACAAAGTTATCTCATCAATCAATCTAGGTGTACAGCAACAAACAAAAAAAAGGTAAGAAATAAAAGACAGTTCTGGATCTTCTTTCAGCTGATGTGATTCATATCATCATTCAATCAAAGTCTTAAGGTATATCTATCTCATAAGCCATACCGATGTTTACTGATGTTTAAACTACAAGTTTACCAATTATACAAATAGATCTATCTCAGGACAAGTTTAAATTTCCCTCCGCCTCCATTTAACCTTAACTTTTATCAACATGTTGTTAGAATTGTACTTGCACATGATTTCCCCTGAGTATTTAACTTGATAATCCTTTCTTAAATTGAGAATGAGCAATAATTTCTCATTTTCATCCTGGTTCAAATATATACATTTTAAAAATCTCAAATAAATATGTAAAGAGTGATTGATTATTCGTATCCGTGTTGGCTTGTCCATCAATATGTTTGTATTCTTTTCTTAGGTGTAAAATAGGAATGCCTGGTTTCACAAAGACTAGTTCCTCTAACCAGTCCTGGCATTGGTTTATCAAGGGACGTACAGATAGATCATGGTCTCAAACCTACAGAATTTACATTTTTTGATAGTTCATTATTGAAGGACAAAACATTATCTAAAGATCATAATTTTAAAGTTTTTTTTCCTCTAATTTTACATCTGGTTCAAGACTTTTTAAAGTGCATGAATCGCAAATCATAGTATAAATCCCAGTCTTAAATATAACTTAAGTTTACAATGTAAGTTACTTTTTATCTTCAACAATGAGCTATCAAAAATGTAAATTCTGTAGATTTGTGACGTCCCTTGAGAGACCAACAGTGAGAGCAACCAGTGGCATGAATGGCCTGCCATGGTTAAAGTCCAACTTAAGTCGATCTTAGTCTTTGTGAAACACCCCCTAGGGTACCTAGGCATCTATTCTAAGGAGTTAATTACCTGGCATATTTCGGAGTAATAGGGAACAGAAGGGCATGTAGATAAGAGATGATAATCCATCTCATTTCTATTTAAGTACTTTTAAAAGGAGGGAGGGAGAGAGGGAGGGAGAGAGGAAGGGGGAAGGTAGGGGTAGCTAATGATAGTACTTGTTCCCCATTGGGTCTGGGAGGGGGAGGGGAAGGGGAGGTGGGGGTAGCTAATCATCTTAACTTGTTGTAGTATCTATGGGAGTACTGAGGGAAGCAGGAGGGGTGATAAATGAATAATGATCTTACCTCTTTCCTGGAATCTATAAGAGTGTAAAGGAAAGGGATGGGGGTCGAGAGACACGGAGGTTGTGAAGGTAACACAATCTTACATGCCTCTCTTTATTGCATCTATAGGGGTACTAAAGGAGTGGGATGGGGGGGGGGGGTGGGTATGGTCTTACCTCTTTCCTTGTATCTGTAGGAGTACTAGGGGGATCCACTTCCTTGATATCAATACATTGGTCATTCCAACCTAACCAGCGACGAGTTGCAAGGTTCCTGGAGCCTGGGCACTTAGCATTGTCTAATCTTGTACATCTGAAAGATATAAAAACAAGAATTTTATGAAATTCAACTGAATCTGAATTTATAGAGTCAACTACTTAAAGCAGGAATTATTTAGAACAATAATGGTCAACAAAACATTTTAATTGTCATTTCAGTGCTTAAAACACACAAAGTGATCGTATGATTTCTGTTCATTTGATAAGAGGAATTTTTTATTTGGTCACAGTCTGTCATTAGGTATTCTTCTTGGCAGGTACCAGGGAGAAAATGAGGCAGCAATTAGAAAAAGGCAAATTTCTTTCTTAACACATCGAACAATTCTATTATCTGCCTGAAACATTTATCAAGCACATACAAAATGGATTCAACCATTTGAATTTCTTCATTAAGTACATGCAGGTCATAAGAATCCACTGAACAACCGACTCTGTGTGATCTACAGGATGCAATATCAAGAGCAGAACAAAGTTGGAGGGTGTTTTGACTGAACAAGCCTGCTGGCTTTTTAAAATTCATGAACTATCTGCTATTCATAGCTATTCTCCCTGGAATCTGGAAGCCAACAAGAAAATACTTTAGCCTTGAATCAACATTTATACGATAACAAATGAACAAGTCTGGAGAGATGCAGAAAGAAGTAGGAGATAAATATTGAAAGTTATTTGAGCATCCCTCTGTGAGTGTTTTCATATTCTGTACTTGAAATACTCTCCTCTCTCTCTCTCTACTTCTGTTTTCTAGTGAAGAAAAGCAGGGCCACTCAAGGGGCCGACGCGCAAGTGGGTACATGGGACTGCGTAGGTGTGAATTCGGACAGTGTACTTAAAATTCCTTGTCCCTTGAGGCACAGATGGCGCAAAACAGAAATCGAGAATAACCAAAGTAGAAATCATCTACGCTAAGTACAACGTAAGTCAAGAATTATTTATGACAGAACCCCATATTGAATGAGGAAATAGTCAAGACAGCCTTTACCTAACAATCCTACATTGAAAAGGATGCTGGGAACAAAGCACCAGGTAGGGGTGTGAATCCATGACAGCATGAATGAAAGTCATGATACTATATTGCTACGATGTGTAATGCAATCTGGTACTCATTAATGAACACAGTGTTTTTTTTTCCTCCTTTGATTTTAGTTGATAAGTAAACAAGATTATCACCATACTAGCCTGTAGTTATTTGTTCTCTGTAAGAAGAGTAGACTATCAAACAAAAAGCAAGCGAAAGTGATGCAAATTTCTGGTCACTTTCTAAAATGCCTTACATTTACCTTGGTTTTGTAACTTAAATCATATCTATACATAGAGGTATTTAATTTTTGTTAGCATCTTTTTCCTGAGCAGGGTTAAACAGCATCCTTTCATACTTCCTCATGTTTGTGACCTAAAGCCAATACTCTATTTGGGCTTGTGTGTATCTTATGACCAAGAAGGGCTGTATAAACCAAGACAACATCCACCACTCAAAGAAACACCAATATGACAACTTGACAAGACAAATTAAGAAACTAGATATTTCCTTTCTGCAACGCTATTTGTAGAATCCCATCGGATTCTTTCAGATATATCCCATCTTCTTCAAGTTCCTTGAAGAAACAACAATATGACAAGTCAAATTAAGAAGCTAGATATTTTCTCTCTACAACGCTATTTGTAGAATCCCAACGGATTCTTCAAGATATATCCCATCAGATTCTTCAAGTTCCTTGCTCAACCCCCAAAATAGCAACACTTCAACGTCAGAGGAATAGCTAGAGCCTCTGCTCGAGGTGTGAATATTGAAATTATATTTACGATTATCTGGGGCTACGTTTTGTGCAGCAAACGAGCTTCACGCCACCATGCCGACACACGATGAATTCTTAATGGCCTCTCCAAGTTGATTGTCTCATGAACTTCTTGGGGTGAATGTAAGGACAAATGCTACCACTCCCTTGGTTCTAAGCCCAAACACCTTATTACATTTTTTACAAGTTCTTCTCTCCCATTCTATGAATACTAAAAGCAACATCAAAATTGTTGCCTATTTAAAAAGCAATACTTGTACGTTGATCGGTAGGAAAACATGACCACGTCTTGTACATCCTCCCTTAAAGTAACTCGGTATCTTTGTCTCAGATTCCGAAACAAAATCCTGGATTTAGCTCATGCTGCAATCATAATTATAAACCTTTAGGTATACATCAGTTATCCCATGAACTATACAAGCCGATCGCCTGTCTGATTCAAGATATTTATGATTGGAAATCAGAATTTCATATTTTGTTTTCTTAATGGTTTTTAAAACACTAGAGACTATGGGGAAAATGAGTATGGTAAAACTGGTCACTCAAAGATTTTTACTTTTTTGAGGCACTTCATGATCATTTTGAAGCGCAATTTTTTTTCTTCTTCAATATTACACCATATCACAGACACTGATAACACGTAGGGCCATGCATCTCAATGCCTTTAAATAACCACCTCCATCCACCTACTATCAGAATCATGCTGGAAAATTTTAAATCCCTCTTTCTGAAACTGAAAAAAAAGGGAAGTGGTTTTAACATCTCATGAATTCTACATAGGGGTGTTTTGCTGAACCCTCTCATTCGGTGAGCGTGTTTTGACGAGGGACACGTTTGAACGATAAAGGGGTTGGGTAAAGGTAAGTGCTTGCTCGAGGTTCACTGACTGGGGCTAATGCGGCTCATTCGGGTGAAGCTTACTGTCTCAGGGTTCCCGTCGTCCGTCGTATGATTTGAACGAACAGCAGAATTGATTTTCATTTCTTCACCGTCTCTTGCCCCTTTATGATGCACTGCACTGCAAGCCACAACAGGTGTTTGCATATTTTAATGCTCCACTCATGTTTTCTCTCCTTCTCTTATTCCATATATATCACATTCGACCGTGGTTTCTCTTTTCATTCCAGGTCCGTCTTGATAAGGCATTCTCTCTGCTTTCTCTCACAAAAAAACAAAACAAGCTATGAACATGTGCCGAGAAACCCTTGACTCCTACATGACCGTGTGTTAAAAGAAGGAGGCATTTCATCTGCTCCAAAAAATAAATGAAAGAACATTGACTCATACTTAACAAAGAGTAAACACAACCTTCTGATTCTGAACAGAAGATTTACAGAAAGACTAAGTTATTTAGCAAGTAGAGAGGAAAGGATGAAAAAAAAGACCTATGTAAAACATAGCATAGTTTATGAGGACAGAGAAAGAGAGAGAGAGAGAGAGAGAGAGAGAGAGAGAGAGAGAGAAAAAGAGAAAAAGAGAGAGAGAGAGAGAGAGAGAGAGAGAGAGGAGGGGGGAGGGGGGGGGGTAGGTGAACAAAATTATGATTTAATAAGCTACATGTAGACCTACATGAAAATCTTTCTTGTTAAAAAGAGTGGTCAAAATGATTTTGAAAAATTGTCTCTAAATATGATTTCAATCTATTTCCATCTTACTAAATCTCACTCTGCCCCTTCCATTCTCTCTTTTCTCTCTCTCTTTCTCAATTTCTCCCTCCCTTTCTCTTATCTCTCTCTCTCTCTCTCTCTATCTCTCATTCTCTCCCCCTCTATATATCTCTCTCTCTCTCTCACTCTATCATATCTCTATATATCTCTCTCCTCTCTCTCTCTCTCTCTCTCTCTCTCTCTCATTCTCCCCCCTCTCCCTCTCTCTCTCTCTCTCTCTCTCTCTCTCTCTCTCTCTCTCTCTCTCTCTCTCTCTATATATATATATATATATATATATCTCACTCTCTATCTCTCTCTCCCTCCCTCTCTCTCTCAGCACTAGATTTATGAAAAGTATGAGAGAAGAAGAGCGAGTAGAGTAGATGCCCTCCAGGCTGCTTATCTTTGGTGCATGCAGGAACATTACGCATGAATTATTTCACGAGCATTAGACTGCTTGCACCAGAGTAGTCACCTACGCTACCCTATTGGGCACTCCACATTACAAATGCAAACACCGTTTCGTGGCCAAGCTACGCACCCTGCCTCGCTTTCGACCTGGGACACTATATAACAAACACCACCCTCCCTCAAGAGTTGCATTTAATATTCCATAAATACCAATAATATTGTATTTCCATGGGTAGCTCCTTGGGGGGAGTGGAGTTTTGTTTTGATATGCGAGCATGAATGTTTCTCATTTCGGGTTTGTTTCCTTCCTAACCAACACATTGAGTCATGATGTTAACAGATTGTGACAGGTAAGACAACACTCCTCCCAGTCAAGACCAATGTGGACACATAATATGTCACAGGGTATTAGTAATGGACAAGGATTGCACAGACCCAATTAAAAAGAGAAACCTGATATCAATGCTTTGTTTCAAAACATTATTTAAATATAACATTTACATTTAAACCAGACACATTATGTCACAGGGTATTAGTGATGGACACAGACTCGATTAAAAGATGACACCCGATATCAATGCTTTGTTTCAAAATATTATTTCAATATAACATTATATGTTTAAACAAAAACAATGCCTTCACCATCATGTCATTAATAATAATAATAATAATAAGATTTATATCAAGGCGCTTTACAATATTGATGCAATTAAAAATAAACAGAAAAATGACGGGAGAACAAACGTGAAATTATCAAACATAAGAAAACAAGGTTAAGGTAACAATTTAAGAACTAAGAACTGAGAGTTTGTTTGAAAAGATTGAAGTAGTTTGCATGATGAATCTTCAATGCCAAGATAAATGCCAAGAGTGAACCTCAAAGCCCCACTGTACTACTTGAAGCTACTTGCTCCCTCTATATAGAAAACAATGCCTAATCGGTGACCATTGATCCTCTTTTTCTTATGTTAATCGCGAGCTGAGTCGATGAGATAGCCACCTGTCAGTAACCATGCTGGGTGGTCTAATCCCTCCTGGCCAAACTAGTACAGACAGGCTTTAAATGTTAAGATAAATGCCAAGAGTGAACCTAAAGAGCCATCTACTGAAGATGTGAACAGAGTATACCATTCCCAACATCATTGGCTGTTCGCAAGAAGGCCAGGGGGTGTTTCACAAAGATCCTAGGTCAAACTTAACTCTAAGTTGGACTTAAAAATTATGGAGAGCCATTTGTAGCCTTAAAATAAAATATATCCAAAAGCAAAATTCAAAGTATTTTAGACTTTTTATAAATTCCACATCAAGAACATGACATCTCCTTGATAATAGAAATTATGGATGATTTGAATCAACATGTTATGCCTTTTAAAATGATTTTTACAAAATATTTTCATAGATGCTAACAGCTTTCCATAATTGTTAAGTCCAACTTAGAGATAAGTTCAACTTAGAATCTTTGTGAAACACCCCCTGAAGAGCTATTTATGTTCAATGGCATCACTGCCTTCTTGCGGGGAACCTATGACGCGCAGGACATAATTCTCTAGAAGAAGCTCCTCTTGGCTTCATGCTTCATTGAATGAATGAATGAAAGAAGGTACAAGATCTAATATTTGAGAGGGACATTTGTTTAAGATGAAAAGATTTAGCGGGGAGGGAAGCGCAGCCTTGAAGGTATTGACTCCACGCATCAGATAAGAACTGAAAGCTAAGTAGGTCCCAAGGTACATTTCTTGGAGACATCATGAAGACAGAAAAAAAAATACATTCACATTCGAGCCATGTCCCTCTATTATTGTTGACTCTTCCTCTACAAATGTCAGAGTGCTTAAATGTTAGACTTCTGACACAGGTACTGCAAAAACCAAACAACACTGCTTGAATAAAACATGACCTTAGAGATACCTATCTTGTTGATACTGCGAGAGAGTTTTCCCCCCTGATTACAATCTTCAAATGAAATGTTTAATAGCTTGCGCTGAGGTCACAAGAACGAGATTGCATCAGCGAAGGAATGAATGGAAGTGGGTCATTGAAGGTCAAGGTTCAAAAATCGAAGCGCAGCTCCACAGGTATGTCAAATAAATCCAGAGTCAGTCGTCATGTATTGGAATTTAAAGATGGAACTTATTGATCTTGATAAAAGGGGAGAAATCAATGGAAGAATGAATGGTCGTTGCCAGGGAAAAGGTCAAAGTAATTGACAAAGAAATATCATTCAAGACGCTACACTTGGGTCGATATAAGAAATGTTTTGCCTTGTTTTTCAGTTTGAGGCTTATATCTAAATAGCGATTAAAACTCCAGGGGGGAAAACATTTTGTTCCAAACTCTCCCAATTGATGGTTTTGCAAAAGAGCCCTTCAATATATTGGAATCACGCTCCGTCTGATTAAAACCACTTAGGCATTTTAAAGTCCCTTGGGGAAAATCAAAATGCTTTTGAGATTCCAGAAAGTAGACCTTAGTTCCTTCTCATCTTAAAATGCGCAATCGCCATTAGCAGAGCGCAAGTCTTAACTAAGCTCTGTAACTGTGCATATTTTTAAATGCTTTTAATAACTTCAACCAACCAAACCCACAGGCTAATGTTTTTCATCCTCTTCGTGTCGAACATGATTTTTTTCCTCCAAGATCTTCGCCGCTATTCATCTATTCCTATACATGACGCGTATCATATTTCAAGGGAGACAATGGACCCGGCCGAGCTGGATGTTATTCAGTGTCTTCTGAATATCTTCTCAGCAGATCGAGAGCCATCGCTAGCTCTGAGCATGAGATGCCAAGGCTTTGGTTGGAGTGAGAAGGCAAAGAAAAACACACCAACTGTCAATCTGGCACGAGCCTTAATCCAATTAAGCTTCAAGCCAATTGGAGCAAAAAGAATAGAAAAGACGGTTCTTGGTGAAAGTATCAAAATCGAGAGAAAAAGCAATAGTAGGTACAAGAGTGAGACAGGAGCAAAAGAAATAGGAGTGAGATAAAGTGAGAGAGCGAGAGAGATGGAGAGAGAAAGATAAAAATAAAGAGAGAGAGAGAGAGAGAGAGAGAGAGAGAGAGAGAGAGAGGAAACAGAAAGGAGTAGAGAAAGAAAGAGATTGTTGATCGCCAAGAGCCATTATGTTCTTGATCAAAATGTTCACTACTTTTATTTTTATAACAGATTTAGCCGTGCTTGTATCTTTGACAAAAACTGATCTAGGCTTTATTTCGTCAAGGATCCAATTGGTTTGGTTTCAAAATAAAAATATAAGTAGATTTGTGGTTAGGTAATTAGTACTCAGTCCTGGATTGACAAAAGAATTTTGTTAATGTTGGAACACAAACCTAAACATGGAGGAGTTGACACTAAAGCATACGTTTATACAACTACTCTAGCAGATGAATTAAGAAAGGAACAATGGACTTTTGAACTAGGGGATTTTCTACCAAATATATCTTCAGTCAAATACTGAACACACCAATCTCCTCTATCTGCAGTCATAAGAAAAATACAAGTTTCCAGACTTCTAGTCTTGAGTAAATCACAATCAAATCAAGAGGACAGACAGGAAGGGCGACATAAACTTTAAAGTAGATCCCTAATTGTCTACTTATAATTTTCAAGATTTTTTCATGATTATGCATTACTAACAGATGTACACTACTCTACAATGATTTTTCAATCTCTTTAAAATAAAACTACATCTATGAAACACATTCATTCTTTAAATCATCAACAAAGCGTTTCACTTCTTCAGTCTTTCCCCCATTTTTGTTTACATATGTTATCAAAACGGGTGTTTTCACTCCTGTGTCAGACACATCACAAAATGTGTGTTGCATCATGGATGAAGAAGGGTTAGCTGAACATGCTGCTGTTTACAGCTTTATCTAATGTGTTGTATGAGATGAGCCTCGGGCTACCATCATCTTAATACATGACTGATTGAGAGCAAGGAGAGCAAAAATGTCGTCAAGATTGCCCCTCAGAGTACATAGGTGGTGAACTATGCTAAAGGTACTGGTATTTAAATAATGTATAACACCTGTACTAATATCTGTCATTGTATTATGAGAACAGAAGGGTTGGTTGGGGTAAGAGAAGGACCAATTGTTAACCCTGCGATATTAAAAGCTCTCTCGGGTCTAGACTTCAGTGTATCTCTACTCTCACATGAATAATGCAACAACTAGCCCCAAATTTGGTTTGGTTGAGGTCTTTTGAAGAGAGGTTGGTATATGAGAGGCCAGGGTGAAATCGAATGCAGTCGTCTGCGTGTCGCGTGGCAACCACACCTGCCGCGGAACATGCGTCTGCTGCCGGGGTAATGTGATTAGCGACACGTTGTGCCGCGAGCCGTGCGAGCTTTGCGACACACCGGCCGTCCAAGAAAGAACTCGGGGTTGGATTTTTTCGACGCTGGGTTTAAAGCTTCTCACCTCACACCTCCATCGGTTCATCCATCCTACCAGAGATGGTCACATGACCCTCAATCTTTCACACTCAAGAGAGGGAGTATCGATACCCAGCTCCACAGACTGGAATTCATACGAACCCATCTCAAAAAGTCACGCCCGGACATCGCACTTGCCACCTTGCATGGATGCTAGGGAAAAAATGACACCGTTTTGGCTCAAGTACGAATTCCTCGAGTGCTTTCCATCACATATTTCCATCTCATTCGCAGGAAAAAAACAGGAGGAGATGCACAAAAACTTGAACCCAGCAGTGAACCTCCCATACATAGCTATTTTCTTACTCTTCTTCCCTTACAACAGAACGAGAAAAGAATTAACAGAGTCGCCAACTATCTAAATGGTGCAAAAATAGAGAGAAGGGTGCTCGGTGATTGCCCATTAGTATTTCACTTTGAACAATCCTTAGATGAGTGACGAAGTAACGTTACAAGTTGTTATTCTCCGTCTCACTTACATTTCCTTTTTCAGGGGTATTGTGAAATCGAAGAGTACTTCATTGTCCGTCACCATATAAGATGCCACTAGAGGTATATACTGTTCACTCCTCATCATCAACCATCATTTACAAGCAACCTCAAGTATTCTTCAAGTGAATGTGATATTGCACTTAACCACAAGTCTCTCATGAACAACTATAGCTTTGGTACTCATCAAAAACAAAAACAAAGCAGAGTGCTTACAAAAGACCAGTGGAAGTTGTTGAAGAAAGTTTAAAACTCTTAAAATTCATTACTTGTTTCATGTAAGACTTGGTAACTTTTTTTTTCTTCTTCAGACTTGCTGCGAACTACATGCACATTCAAAAGATTGCCAATTTGATTTCAAATTACTGTGTTGGCAGAGATAAGCTCATGAACTCAAATTAAAAAAAAAAACATAACAAAACTTATGAAACCGATCCCATACTGGAATCTATTGCTCTAATTAGAAGCAAAAAAAACAACCCCACACCCACTTCTGTTTTGATTTATATGCAAACAAATTGGGAATTATGGAATATGAAATTCAGATGCTATCAACAACCATCATGACCTATAGAGCTAGAGTAGAAACAATTCGATATAATCTTGTTGCTGTGTAGAACAGATGAAGAGATATCCTGCTTGAAGATAAACTAAAGCTGATCATAAACAAAATGGGTGTGAAAATTCCCATGAGGATTAAACGCAAATAGGTTAGGCATTGTAGGTAAAGGTATATTTCTATACCATGTTATTATCAGATTTAAACAAGTATTACCTAATATTCAATATTCTCATTTGTAATCAAACCAAATCGTGAGAAAACATGAATTATAGATTTTACTCACAATTTGTATATAAATATCCCTTGTCCTTTATCACATTTGTTCAAGATGTCTACAATTTCGTTATTAAAATCTTATGTAAGTAAGTAAGTTTGTAATGTATCTACTTGATACAAAAGTCAGGATTTTTGATTTTGATAGAACAATAGATATGCACAATTACACAGAAGTACTGGAATCTCAATTGCATACATAATTATTAGAAGACGGTAGTTTAATGGTAATTTATTCCATGCACAGGAACTTGAATAAAGCAGGAATGAATTTGTACATTCAATCTTGTCATTGATAGCAGCAGCAAATTACCAATTCTGATTTTGAAGTGCTTTGGAGAAGCTCACTAAGCTCTTCATACACAGCTCGAAGAGAATATTACATTCCATTACGGCTCCATCTGGCGTCTTTAAAGTATTGCTCTCGTAATGTGACATGTTTGCTATCGGAAATGAGAGGTATCATTAACGCAGAATTATTCTGTCTCAAACTTTTTGTTTTAAAACAGAGAGTGACGATGAATTCATGTCAGGCACTATAGCCCTTCATCGTAGACAACTTAAAGATTATTCATGGAAAGGAATACATTGAGAGGTAAGAATGAGCTTCAGCCTTTTCACACACAGCTAAAATTCTATAAACATGATTAGTATAAACGTGTTTCGAACGTGTTTAAACTAATCACGAGCCTTTCACACACAGAAATTTCGTTGCGATCGTTAATAGTTTCGTGATTAACTACTGCTCGTAAAATGCGCAGTAGTGCCATTGCGCATTGAAGGTCATGTCATATCAATCAAAGCGCACGCTCCATCCAGTTTAAACACGTTTAAACACGAATTTCCTTTCACACACAAAATCTCAAGCTCTCTAGATACGAACTTCGTATCTGCAGCCTGCTTTTAGGGGCGTATGGATCGCGACTTCGCATCTATCCCAACATCGTATAAACGATGTTCACACTGGGAAATTTTGTCTATAAACATGTTTAAAACTGTTAAATGATTCTAATCATCTCTAGATACGATGAATTTTAGCTATGTGTGAAAAGGCTGCTTGTTAAAGGATATTCAAAAATACGTTATTCTCATCCACCCCCACCCTCATTAAATCCTGGCGTCTACACAAACTAAGATATTAACAATTTTCAATCTTCATCAGACTTTTTTAAATCACAATTTCAGTGAATTTTGTTCTTCAAAACTGGGGAGGATTTCTCTCTAATGTAGAGACAAGGTGAATAGAGGGCAAGTGAAGTCAGGCAGCGTTATACAACAACATCTTTTTATGTTTTCTATGGACTAAAAGAACTCTTTTCACTGCAAACATGACTTTGTTTACTGATCTTTTGATATTTGTAAAACTTTCCAGAAGCATTAGTATAAATGGTATGAGATGACCATGAAAGATGACATTAAGAGACAGGAGATGGGTTGTCATGTGGAATAAACCGATGCGACAAATGGGCGCCAGGTCATGGATTTAAATCTCGGATTTGAGGCTCGATACATGAGAAAAGAAGGAGGTAAACTCCACACCACCCACGACATCGGAGAGAAAGGATAGGTGATGACGAAGGAAGAAACACTTATTAGAGATGAAGTTATGATAAGAATAAATGGATGAGAATCAAATGAAAAGTAGAAAATTTAATAAAGAGCAATTGTTAATCATAGATATACAAAAAGAAGATAGAAAACAAATAGGATGATCATAATTAACATGTTGGGTTGATAACTAAAAGACTACAAACAACAAGGAAAGATATTTAGAAAGGATACAAAATTGATGAAGGGAAGAAATCACCATAAAAGAAGAGAGGAATTTGATGAAGGGATATGCATGAAAGGGACAAAATTGAAAGGGACAAAATTGAAAGACAGAGAGGTGAACACCAAGCACATATGATAAAAGGATTGGTGATAGGAGCTGGAAGAGAAGATGAAGAAGGGAAAGAAAAATGGAGAAAGAAAAATGGAGGAAGAGAGAGGGGGAAGAGAGAGAGGGGAGATACAAGAGAGGTAGAAATCGATGGCCCCCTCCAAACAGGCGTCAGATCAATTATGACGGCCGGCTGGACGATATTTGCTGGGAAGTTGGGCCGCACCATCAACAAATCAATAGAGAGAAGACAGGCAAGGCAGGAAGCATGTGTGAAGGGGTTGTGAGGCACGATGACAAGGGCGTACAATGACTGCCCCCAAAAAGGCCTAAACAGAACACACCCCCCCCCCCCCCCCCCCCCCGTATCTACAGGTGCTAGGTTAGTCTCTTTCCAGGCCACAGCACATAGCATTGACTATCTTGCGCATATCCAGTGATGTAGGTTTCAACTGTTTTAACTATTGTTGGGCAATGTGGGTGACTGTCTAAGTCATCAATAATACAAAACTTGAAGTAATTAAAAACAAAATTATAACAAATGTTTCCAAGGCAACAGTGTCATGCAAAGATTTTAAAGATTAAATTGAATTTAAAACACAATATTCATAATTCCATCCGAAAGGTACTGAAGAAGAATGATGTCATAACTGCATTTAACTGTCCTAGCTGAGAGCTAACATTCCACAACACTTTCTTTCAAACACATATATGGGAAAAAAAATGATCTGACACAAGTCCGACTTGACAAGGAACCAGATCATAGGAATAAATCTTTGAGAAGTAATCCATGAATTCATCCCCAAACTTCAAATGCCAGCTGTTTCTTTTATTCATAAGGGTTACTGATTAGTTTTGAAAGTGGGATTGTCATCATCTTCAAAGCTCTAGAGATCGAAAATGACCTTTCCAAAAGAAAGGTTGCGCATTCTAGTTTTGCTTCTGACAAAAAAAGTACATAAGAACGTTGTTCATCGTTGTTCATCTTCGATGTGACCTTGTGCCATCTTTGGTTGTTGCTTGAAGACCTCCAGGCACCTGGGAGACTCTCTCCACCATCCCTACTCCATTTGCCCACTTTCAAAACACTCCTTGATGGAGGAGAGAAATAGAAGAATCCTCACCAAAGACAAACATTTCCTTGGCAGGCTATCTGAGACTGTCATCTGATCAACCATGACATGAGGGGATTCCTAGCTAGGTTAATTGGTCTCTCAAAACAGCCCCTTCCAATGCCTTACTGGTTTCTGGGTGAACTTTATCCTCTGTTCTTATTCATCTGGGTCAGGTGTAACACTCAATAATGTACTTTTTGTTCAACAGAGTTGAACCTGATTCGCACCGAGTACCTGAAATAATATTCTTTAGAGAATAATGCTATTCAAAGGCTAAGTTGAACTTGTATCCTGGTACCTGAAACAAACATAACATGGTCTAAGATTGCATATATTCATATATCAATGTTGATAAACTATGAGAACTACATGATTACAGCTAATGGCAAAGATTAATGAATAAATCAGTTTTTGATTTCTTTATCAAAAATACCATAACAAAATATCACCAAACAGGCTTAGAGTTACAAGGTCAATTCTTTTTGCATATCAAAGTAGCAAATTGGTATGAAGCATGTACAAAGTAAAAGTAATAGTATCAATTGAAGGGTGTTCATTGTTGCAGGTTTTTTTTTAATATTGTGAGCAGTATTAGATCTCATGCATGCTATATAATAAAGGACCATCTTGTTCAAATCCATTCATAACAACTTCATTTTACTTTTTGAAAAATATAAGACAAACAGAGTTTAAACTTAATTCTAGATTTCTTTGCATGCATATGAAGTATCTCTTTACCCTTTTGACTACAAAATGACGAGAGGTCTCTAACCATGAGTTCTACTTGCATCCATTGCGGCGGTCAGGTAACCAGACATGCCTACTTAAAGGTAAAATGAGAACCACTCTGAACGCATTTGAAATGTCAAGTCCGGGAGCCTTTTGCACCCACTAAACATATGTAATGGCTCCCATTGTATTTTGATGAGTGGGAATACAGGGAAGGGAGATCAAAGTTTAGAAACTGCTGTTAAAAGGTCTATCCTCATGACTGTGTGCATGATTGGTCTTCTCCATCTCTCCTTTCCTTCCCTCCCTCTATCTGTCTCTCCTTGCATCGCTCCATCTTCTTCTCGCCTGATCCCCTCTTTATCTCTCCCTCCCTCTATCACTCCCTGCCTCTCTCACTCTATCAATCCCTTACTTTCTCACTCCAATTAATTTACCTTTCTTTTGATCAAACTACTTTCCTTCCTTCCCTCCCTCTGCCCCTTTCTCATTCCATCTCTTCCTATCCATCTTGTCTGCTCCTCTTTCTGTCTCTCCCTCCCTCCCTCCCTATCTAATCTATTAATCTCTCTCTTTCTCACTCCAACTGTCTCTTATTCTACCCCTTTTCTTTTGATCAAACTACTCCCCTTCTCTCCCTTCCCTTCCCATCTCTCTCTCTCTCTCTCTCTCTCCCTCTTGTTCTCTTTCTCTCCATCTTGTTCTCTTTCTCTTTATCTTGTTCTCTCGTTCTCTCTCTCTCTCTCTCTATCTCTCTCTCTCTCTCTCTATATATATATACATCTCTCCTTCTTTTTTTCTCATTATCTTTTGTTGGTAGAACCTGTGTTCATCATTCACGCTCTCTCTCTCTCTCTCTCTCTCTCTCTCTCCTCCCTCTCTCTTTCTTTTTCTCATTATCTTTTATTGGTAGAACCTGTTCATCATTCACACTTCTTTATTGACAGGAGTCAATGCTTGAAGCCATGTATACCTCTCCCATCGCATAATACTTCAAGGATATTTATTTTAGAGTAAGAGTACTTCATATCTTGTCACCTTTCCATTTATGTAAACATTGCTTTATTTCTAAACACCGGTCCTGATCACAATATATCTCTATGACAGTGATATTTGCACAACTGTCCATTCAAGCCATGAAAAGGGCTTCCCTTTCTTGTCTCCTATAAAACTCCTACTTTAGATACCGATCTGACATCTTTACAAATTTTCAAATCACATTTCAGACACGTAAGCCTGAAACTTACAATTTTTCTAAAGTAAAGACTGCCATTAATCCTCTCATCTCTGGAACAATGAAAGCACATTATCTACCGCTACTATCACCATTAGTCATATGAGTAAGATTAGCATGTACTCTGTCTGATTGAATGTGACCCAGAAAGAAATCCCAGTCATTATTTTGATCTATTATTCACTAAGCATGGCAAATCATCACTCTATTCTTCCTCCAGTGACACATCAATGCATTCAGCACATCATCATTGTCATGAAATACACCTTTTAACTTCACTTGACTCCAGAACAGCAGTATTGATACTTGACCCGCTGCTAACGAGATTAATTGCTAATTCATAAGCTTTCCCTTGATTTCAACAAATACTTGCAGCAAATGAGTAAAACACTGTATCGGTTTCAACGGGCTGGTTGAAAAATTAAAAACCTTGGAATTAAGAACATGGACTGTTCATACAAAGTGTAAAAGCAGAAACTGTTGGGTGTTTGATGTTCATAAAATCATTGATTCACACTGATGAATTTTTGCAATCCCATTTGCAAACCCTTTATGTCCCTTTTGCAGCCAACATCAAATTCTGTAGAACTTTGCAGGAATTCTGTGAAATTTAAACGTCAGCAGTGTCCTAGTATTCAAATTATGCAAGGAAATCTGTTTACTTGCTAGACTTCACTGTCAGACACTATTGAGATACTGTGACTGACATCTTTTTTCCTTTGGTAATAACAGACATAAAATGAGCTGTAACAGGTACATGAGCATTTGACTACATCAATAACCCACTACTTGTTATGGCCAAAATTAAACTAATTGAATCTTTGTGCAGCACAAAATTTGCGAAATTTCACCAGTAAACTATGTTGAAATATCGTACTCACAACCTGCAGAATGCCAACACCCACTGTCGTTTTTGGACTGAAACTTTGAATTACAAACACATTTTTTTAACGTGTGAATGTGAACACCCGTGCACTTCATCAATGAAAAGCCTTATAAACCACATGGTGATTATGTGCAATGAAGCATCCTCAATCTATTAGATTACATGCACGATGAGATTACACTGTGCCTCATTCTACATACATTATGATCACTAGCAATCATGTATGGAGGACAGATATTAATTTATTTTTGGTTTTCATATAATCATTCCACCACAGGAAAAAAATGAGGGTGATTGGTAAAGGCATATAGATTACTGATCTGATACCCCAATCATTTGCATTTGCACTACAGGTAATTCTATTAATTTTTGTTGGCAATATAATTGAATAATGCTTCCATGTTCATATATGCTTTCTTACATTATCATAAACAAATAGTAGAATACAAATACAGACAGAAGGATAGACAGAACAACAGAATGGCAGACAGACAGACGGATTATAGATAGACAACCCAGAATTAATATGCCATCAGCATCAAAATATACATTAATGATGAAGGCATGCATATATCCCCAAAAGCTGTTCTAAAATAACCAAGATCGTTGCCTGAATCGTTACAATTGCACGACAGAACTAGTTTGTTTGGTGCAAATAAGAATTCAGTGTCACATCGCTTACATAATTTGAATACCGGTTGTAATGTGGTTTTGAATGAGAAATAATCAAATTCATGAATGGAGAATTTGGATGGAGAAGAAAAAAATCATTACTGAAATGTTGGATGAAGGTGACTCACAGAAGAGAAAGCTCATTATTGAATAGACCACTCAACTCTATGGTTATCAATTTGTGATGATAGTCTGTATACATCAGAGAAAGAGAGAGAGAGAGAGAGAGAGAGAGAGAGAGAGAGAGAGAGAGAGAGAGAGGGAGAGAGGGAGAGAGAGAGAGGGAGAGAGAGGGGGAGAGAGAGGGAGAGAGAGAGAGAGAGAGATAGAGTTATGTACACAGAGAGCAATAAAGGGAGAAAATGATAGGAATAGAGGCAGAAATAGAAAAGGAAAGGAGAAATTGAGACTGAGCAAAGAGGAAGAGTGAAGGAGAGACAGAGAGAGAACGGTGATCTGCCCTTCTGATGAGCAAACTAAACAATATACCATTACTCTACCCAAATTACAACACTTATGTCATCACATTATATTCTATGGAGTGTGTATGTGTGGGTTAGTGAGTGTGTAGTTGTGAGTGTGGGTGAGTATGCGGTGTGTTTATGTTGCTGTTTCAGCTCCTGATATCCCCTCTTTTCACCTTCCATGTATAGACAACATCCCCAAGGTTAACAGAAAGGTCAGATTATAAAAAACACAATTGCTATCTTCTGAAGATAGCAACTTTAATACAAGTTAGTTTCTAAGAGTAAATTAAGTTCTTAAAAGATATAAACTTCCTCCCTCCCCCTCTCTCTCTCTTTTTTTCTTTCTCTCTCTTTCTCTCTCTTTCCCCCCTCTCTTTCCCCTCTCTCCTCTCCTTTCCACTCCACTTATTCTCTCTCTCTAATCAGACAAAAAGAACAAAAAGAATATCAACAAGAAAAATTAACAGCACAATCAAACTCGCATTTCAACTCCTTGACAAATATAATTCATAATGAATAAAATATATATATTGTTTGTATATTATTTGAAACTGCTTTTTAAAGTGATATCTTCAACAATAAGAACAAACCTGCTTTGCTTTACAAAAGGGACACGAACTCTGATGAACCAGAGGCAAATATTCATTGTCAGAGCAACGTGAGTGGCATGCTAAGCTTCTACTTGAAAGCATAACTTGATTTACCTCAGGGTTGTAACACTATCCTCTGGATCTTAATAGCAAAGTTTTCTTACAAACAAGATGAACAAATCTTGACAAACATCACTTTCTGCATGAACTACGGCTAACAAAACAAGGCACAACACTCACCCAAAAGAAACAGTGTCTTCCATTATTTATTTAAGTTCATTTTGACTACCACAATAACGAATAAGAAGATAGAGATGTATCATCCATAATGGACTGAGCATCACACCTGATTAAATGGATACTAAATGGAGTTATCTCAGAACAGCTTTCAAAACTCGCTAAGAAAACATAGCTATGGGGTTCGAAATCTGGCATTTCCAGACAAGTCCACAGTCAATCTCCGAGATAAAATGAGTGGGTGTGTTTTCTTTTCTTTCTAAGAGATGTTCAAAGGGGGAAAAGAGAGAGAAAGTATTGGATTACCTGGGAAAAGAATACACAAGTAATCCTAGCAAACTTGATGTAACTAATCTGAGCACCGTATAACAATATCTTAGGGAATAGAGCTGCCGGTAAGTCTCTTACCACTAATCATAACATGGGAGAGATTACTTTGAACTGTGGTTGCTGATGGAGATTGATATGCTTCGAATGGAACAAAGAAAATGATCAATTTAAGTAATGAGTTACATTCCTCTCATCTCGTAATGTGATTACTGTGTTTCTAATTTTCTATTGTTGTAAATTCACAGGAGTATGTATAGTTCTTGGAGAGATGATCTAATCGCCCCATCCCATTATCAATTATATAAATTCACAAATTTTCATAAATTTGCGAATACTTTCAAATTGGCAACTAGAAAAATCTTCTTTTGTCATCAAGACTTTGTAAAAGATAAATGTAATGAGATTACTTGATTTTCAAATGAACTTTTTACTATGGTTTGTCTGCTCTTTATATTGGACAAAGAATTCACCATTGCTCATTGTCAATCTACTAAACATCCCCCTTCTCCACTGAAGTAGCCCTCTGTATTTTTTGTGTGTAAATGAGGGCTAAGGATAGTCTAAACAAAGCTTGATGTACACTAACAAAAGGATCCTACGCTATCATCACGTATGAAACATATCTCCTCATTACCACTCACAATCAAGCTCATATTCCCAATCTAGAACAAATATTGACAATGAGCATAACTAGCATCTGCACTCTGCAAACAATAGTTCAATAGGGATAGAAAGCTGACCAGGAAATATGAGACAATACATCATCATTTTAAAACTTTAAAAAAAAAAAAATCACACAAAGGGTAAGTGCATGCAAGATGACAGGTTTTTATAGGAGAACCATGTTGAGATTTCCTTAATTCATCTCGCATTCACCACATGTAATGATATTCTAAATGATACCTAAGTTGAGTGTAATCTTCTGCTACTTTCAACTGATTTGAAGAACATCAAGTTGGTTTGTCTTGTAACTAGTCCCTCGAGTCGGACCTTATTATCCCAGTTTCATTCTATGCTTAAATGTCTCCTTCAACTGAGCAAAGTCACACTCGGTTCAGAATATTGTTCTTAACTTCATTTGAAATATCCCTCTGTTAGCTTTTAAAACAATATTTAACATCTTTGTTAGTATTCTCCGAGTGTGGAATTAAAATTTATTCACAGTGTGAAAATTATTTCAAGTAATCCATTATGTCTTCGCAAGAGGGAATTCTACCTTTTTTTTCTTTGTTGCTTGTTATCGTTGTACCCAAATTTGTCAATGATCAACAATTTGGACCCTGTTGGCACTTTGAATGGAACTAAAATTAGCATTTTGCTCTGGTTTTTGTTTGAGTTTGGATGGTTTTCGTCAATGGTCTGGGCTTGCAGACATGCATCTATTGACTTAATTAGATGTGGAAGGGTTAAATGAGCGCCCAGGACAAGGGGGGTCAATCGTTATTCTGGGTTATCTTTCTCACTGGAGGGGAATCTCTTCCTAACGACTCGCTTGGGAGACGAGATGATGACGTATATTGATGAACGAACAAGGATTAAGGGATGGATGATGGACGGGAAGACTGGATTTGCATCTCACGTTCTCTCGTTCTCTCTCTCTCTCGCTATCTCTCATTCAGCCTGTGGGGGCTTTCAAACCTTACTAAAAGGCCAAAACATGCTGGAAAGTCAATATGTCATTCTATTCCTACATCTATTCATGTATCTCACAAAAGGACATGCATCTAGCTGAAAATACACTCACAAACCACAAAGGTATTGGAGGTCATTGAAACCAGTGTACACCGAAAGAACACAGAGTGACTTTGTCAGTATATCTGGGACAGAGATTAAGAATGCTCTAATGGTAGAAGTAATAGTACTTGCTAAATATTCATAAGACCACAAATATCGGCACCACTATTCATTTATTATTCTATTATGAAACTTGGAAACGGTTAAGAGGATTACTAGTCTAAAGTACTCAACCAAATGTATATTGCAAGTTGAAAAGGCATACTATGAATGAAAAATGACAATTAGCGTATCATTAAAAAAAATGTGACCTTCCCCTTTCCTCCCCTCTCTCTTTCATCCATTGTTATCAATTCTAGAGGTTAAGTAATCCCAGGGAGAGCGAGAGAGAAAGATGGATGAGCGCGGAATCCAGTGTTATCTATCTCACAGCATCACTCTAGGGCTTAATCGTTATTCTGCATTGGGTTTCCGACTTTTCCGGATATCCCTGTAACCCGCCTTGTGGGCACACGATTGCATTACGATTTGAATCCGGCGTGACGCACGATTGTTGCGTTGCGCCTGGCTCGACGCGGGCGATTCTCGTAATAAATCTGTACCAACACAAGTCGAGCCACCGTGACATGAATACGTAAGTTTACATGGCATGAGCAGATGTTGATTTAGGAAAAGTACACTGCGTATAGAGTTAGTTCCGCTTAAGACGAAAATCAGAGCTACTAATCAAGGATTCTGCATCAAGCATAATTCTGTGACAATTCTGCAAATAACTTTTGCACTACACTAATTCAGAAAAATCTTGTTCTATTATATGTCCACTTGACATGCAATTCATTGAACTTTTATTTCAGAACTTCCGATGTGAACAATCAGATTTCCCCTCGTGTTTTCTTACACTGCCTTAAAGAAGAAAAAAAGAGTGGGGGGAAAGTGTGTTGAAAACAATTCACCTCAAAATGACTGTTTATTATGCACTTTCCCAACCAAAATATTTCCAGAGGGAGAGAAAGAGAGAGAGAGGGAGAGAGAGAGAGAGAGAGAGAGAGAGGCAGAAGAGGGTTGTACTTTAGATCAACTGGATCTTGACAGGCAGAGGGTCTCTGAAGGAGGAAGAACGATGAGGGAGAATGGTAAGGAGCCAATTTATTCCGCTACTCGTCCCACAGAGACCAGGTTGCAACCATAACAAGATGTGCAAATAGATTATCAACTTTTGTCACCTGCACCAGTCTTACAACTTAATCAAAAGAAGCTTCCCAAGGGTTCTCCGCTAGCTCCTTCCCCTCATCCTCTCCCTTTCTCATCATCATTATTCGAAAGGCTTTCCTTGCGTAAGTCGTTCTTTGTGTTTCATTATATTTTTGCCCCGTGGCTAGTTATAACCCAATGTATCTTAACAACTCTATCAAAATTCAGTTGAAATATTTATATTATAAGTCGTAAGTCGTTCTTTGGGTTTGATTATATTTTTGCCCCATGGCTAGTTATAATCCAATGTATCTTAACAACTTTATCAAAATTCAGTTTAAATATTTATATTATAAGCAATAAAAAGGTTCCATCTTTTTTCTTTTATTTAGTTACTTCTATTTTCTGTTTTCATTTTTTTTTATGCTTCCCCTATTCCTCTCAAATATTCTCAGAAGAAGTATCTTCAAATTTCCACATGTTGATCTTTCTCCTGAAGCAATTGTGCTTAGTCCTTTCTCGACAGACACTACAAACATACATCACTTTCAGAAAAGAGTAAAAATTCAGGAATTGTTGAGGGACCACAATTAGCTTATTGCAATCGTGATCACACTTCTAATTCAGAAAACATAAATCTCCATGGACTTAGGACTCTGAGCGACTATTTCCTACAAGTCTTATATTTCAGACCTCATTAAGCCTACAATCTCTTCGTCCTCTTTAAACTTATCCCTATGAATAGTCTTTGCCTCAAACCTCTTCTCACCATCGTACCATTCTTAGCAAACTATTGCAGCTAACTATTAAAAAACAAAAGAAAGTATTAAAAACATCATTATCATCTGCACTTTTGTATATTTGGGAGCATGAAGGATACTACTGGTCTTTTAGGAAACCTGTCTTTGCTACTAAACATTTTTCAACCACCAGGATCATGTTGAGGTTTAGATTACTAGACTAGCAACTTCCATTTTGTTATTCTTATTCCAAAAAGTAATTTCATCAAAGCTGAAGGTAACGTCCTGGGAAAGAGAAAAATGGTTAATTTGTAACGTTATCCAGTTGGGTCCATTCTTGTATCCCGTTGCTAAGCAACCGCCATCATTGAATATGAACCCTCTGAAAAGCATCTCTTTAGGTAGAGGTGAAAGCAGATGCGGTAAAACAGCTTGGGTTTCAGTGGCCAAGATTTCCTTCTGTTCGCCATAGTAATTTGAGATCCCCAAATTGACCACTTAGAATGAGGAGAGGTTCTGAGATTTTTCTTTCTTTCTTTCTTTCTAAATCTTTCCCCTGAAGCCTAATATTTCCATACTGCTCGACCTACTAGCAAAATGATGTACACATGGAAAATTAAAATATTGAAGTGTAAAAAGAAAGAAATGTCCTAGAAATATGAACTCTGTACTCCATAATTAGCCGACTGAATACAAATACTTGTCTTGTAGACAGAATACATGTTATGTTTTCTTATTTCAGGATAGTGGTCATACTTAGAGCCTAGAATAGCTTATTTGGTTATATTTAATCAGTTAATGATAGTTGAGATTCTTGTTATCTTGCTAACGATTGCACTATTATTAAAAACAATATCTTTTAACCATATGGAAATTAAAGGAGAAAAAAAAGGAGTAAAAATCCAATTTGTTAACTTTTGTCATAAGTTGGTTCATATCTACTGTAGATCAAACATGACAATTATAATAATAATAAACGATAGTTTTATGATGCATATTACTTTCTGCTCCCTATGCACTTTGGAGTATAATAAATGAGATAAGGTAATAAAAAGAAAATACAATTCAAATCAGATACCAACTAAATTTGAATTTAAGGGAAAATTATGATTTAGTGAGTCTTCAGTCTGTTTTTTTAACGGCTGAACTGTGACTGTTTTCTCCACATTTTGCACCTAATGAAAGACCTCTCCAGTCTTCATAGTTAAAATATGTTGTTATTCACAGGTTTGTACATACATTCTTTACAAGATAGTGGATATTTCCACCAATTTGTTGATAATTGCACTCATTTTCTCCCACATTTGAGACCCAGATAAAAAGTAGGGCCCTATGATTGCTCTCATCATGTTCTAAATCGTACGAGACAGAAACACAGCATTAAGCAGCTGCTAATAATTTGGATAAGTAATTTGACTTGTCTCTTTCTGTTTGTTGATTCCTCTGTCTAAGTTACACAAATTTACCAGCCAGCTGTGTCCAAATAACCGTTATTATTGAACTAATTGATTTCCAACAGTTAGGATAACACGCAATTAAAATCTATGCCTGCTTGCAGGGTTAATGGCAGCATTGAGAAAAAAACAATGGGGGGAGAGAAAAAACAGCAATATCTGTGGAGGCGGAGTTAATCGCTCGAAAGTGATTTATTGGCGTGCGTCAAAACATGCACCTGCGGTACGTATGGCAGGGCGAGGTGAAACCTTCTACAACCGCCGAAACCCAATGAAATGGAAAATCTGCTCCTCGGAGCATGAGGTAATTCAAGGGGCTGAGAAGTGGGAACAATGTGAAGCATTTGACCAAAATAATACCTACCCAGACTTTTATTCTCGCTTTTTAAAATAGGTATAGCCATGAGACGGGAGAGGGATAGAGACGCAGTGGGAAAGATACGCAACAGGATACAGAGAAAGAGAGATTATATATGGAAAGAGAGTTATAGAATAGGATACAGAGAGAGAGAGAGAGAGAGAGAGAGAGAGAGAGAGAGAGAGAGAGAGAGAGAGAGAGAGAGAGAGAGAGAGAGAATGATAAAGAAGGAAAGAAAGATGTAAGAATAGAATACACAGAAAGATATCTAGAGATATCTAGGTTAAAATAAAAGATTTACAACAAATAAAGAGGATACGAGAGATAGTATGAAACATTAAAGCATAGAAAGAAAAAAATGCATTGTGAGGGATTGATGTAATAAATAACGAGAGAAAAAGAGAGAGATATGGGGGGAGGGGGTGGCAGGAGAGAAGTAGAAGGCGATTGAGGGAGAAAGAGAGGACAAGAATAACAGACAAATTAGCAGAATGAAAGACAGAAGGATTGAAAAGAAAATGGAAGAGACAGAGAAAGAAAGAGAGAAAGAAAAAAGAGAGAAAGAAAGAGTGAAAGAAAGAGAGAGAATAATAAAGAGAGAGAGAGAGAGAGAGACAGGAAGAGATAGAGAAGGAAAGGGGTATCATCCGATGGTGCAAAGCTGACTTAATGATGCTTAGAATAGAGGCGCGATCACATTAGAAATGTAAACTGTGTGATATTGCAGAGGCAGCTGCAAGTACGACCGGATCAATACCTTTACTCTGGCTTGGTTTGAAGTGTAAACATGGGCTCAGGGTATAAAGTCTGTAGGCAGAAATCTAAACATGCTCAAACTGTAACAACTATACTTGCTTTCCCTCCCTCCCTGTGTTCCCCACTTCTATATCTCTCTCTTTCTTCTATCCCTCTCTCTTTCTCTCTCTCTCTTCCCTTCTCTCCTAAAACTACTCCTTATCCCCTTCCCCCTTCTCTCTCTCCCTTTCTTTCTCTCTACAAACCCCCTCTCCCTTCTCCGTCTTTTCTTTTTTCTGTCTGCTTTAAAACCTCCCTATTTCCGACTCTCATCCCATCTCCCTCTTCTCCCCTGCCCTCTCTATCTTTTTCTGTCTCTCCCTGGAGAAATGATATCAAAATATTTGCATTGTATTTTGAGCACCGACTTACAAGCCAAGAATGTCATTTTGCTCTAATTACCTACTTCCACATCGTGTCAGAAAATGTGGGGAGAACTGGGGAGAACTGGAAAGAAAAAAAATGCTAAGAATAAGAATATCCTCATTCCATTGAAACAGGTACTTCTGTCACCATAGCGATATGGCACATGAATGTTTAAATGAGGGGCTGGGAGGGTGAAACGAGAGTGATGGATAAGGCATGACTTGGTGAGAACTTCTTTAATTGCTAGACCTGTAGAAATTCATATCTCATCATCAATTTTTTTTTTTTGGCTTCTCATCTCTTTTTGCACTCTTGTTCAAGAGCGTTTCATCAAAAAAATGGTCAAGTCCCCACCGGTGACTGGTTATGTAGAACGTGGTATCCCATGGGAGGTTAAAAGCGTGATACTTCTCACATTTTATCTCCAATATGGCTCTTTTTTCTCTGGGAGCAATCTGAAGGGTTTTTAGTAAGGCCTTCTGGCTATAGGTGTTGACATGGGGGTAGAATAGGAACAAATTGCTGCTACTATGCCCACGGGAATCCATCACTATTTCCCTAGACTGGCATTAAGATCCAATCCAATTCTTGAGCAGAAATGTCAGGAGTGACAAGCATGGCCATTTCAGTCCAGAAAAAAGAGAAGAAAGAAAAAGAAAAGAGGGAAGGGAAGGAAAAACAAGAAAGAAATTGGATCCAAAACGGGGGAGGGAAAGTGACAACTAAGGACAAGGGGAAAAGTACTGAGGAAAATATTTGGAAGAGCAACAGAAAGTTTCAGTATTGCATTATTAGACTGATCGAAAGGGATTTGAGGAGATTTAATGCTTTGCTGATTGAAATAGACAGAGAGAGAGAGAGAGAGAGAGAGAGAGGGGGAGAGAGAGAGAGAGAAGGGGAAGGGAAGGATAGAGACATAAAGAGAAAGAGATGGAATATGAAAAGGGAAAAGAGAGAAAAAGTAAAATCAAAACTTGACAGAGCAAGGAGTTGAAGAAATACAGATCAAGAGAATAAAACACGCATCATCTAAGAAAGTTATAATACATTGTAATTGACATGCAAAATAAAAATCATAATCATAACAAATTTTGTCTTGGGAGTTAAGTAAAGCCTGTCTTTCAATTCATTTTCTGCTTTGATGGGGGCTGGCATCATATATTTCCTTGGCATTACTTTGTCCTTCAACTCGGATGACTTTGACTGTCATCAAGCATGTCCTTTTTTATTTATTCACAAAACTAAGTGAAATTCAGGATATGATTTGATATGATTCACGTCCCATACCCACCCACAATGGCTGGTTGACAAAGCATCGTCTTACCCTAACATCACTAAGTACACGTGCTCCGACCGGCAATCCATGCAAACAATAGGAAGAGGGTACCTCAGACATATCAGGCAGAATTAGGGACGGTTCAGAGAGGAGAGCAGGGGCTTGTTTGGCCCACAGACGACGGAGGGCAGACCAACTCTACTATAAAGTAAATTTCGACGATCAAGTTACGAGGGATATTGAAATGCGCCCTAATGGAATGCATTATTTGCTTAACACTTGGAGCACCGTTCCAAGGAGTGGTGGCGTTCTTTTTATTTTAAAAGTCTCGGATGGAATCTTCCCGAGCCCCTGTCTGCATACCCGTAGAATGCAAGTCACTAAACATGTTTGTCTTTTTTGTCTTTTCAACTGTGTGCATGCAATATGATCCCTGGACGATTGAAGCTCTTACAGAGAGAGGTAAGAGTGGGAGTTAAGACGGAGCTTGTTGGGCATGCATGAACCAGCAAGAAGTAGGATACGGGAGATGCTTCTATACTAATGCCCTTTCTTTATTCATTGGCAGATCGAAAGCTTTTAAAGTAAAAAGCCCAAGCATATGTTGGCTCCGTCTCTATCCAGACTTAAGTAAACATTATTGTTTCTAATTGTAAGTACAGGCAAGCCTCAGAAAATAGCTGAAATAATGAACTCTTGAGTGAAAATGTTCTTCTTTTAAAAAGGAGACGGTAAAATAAGCTGTCTAGCTCGGAATGGGAAGCCTGCTTTTTAAATCTTTTGATAATCTTAAATAGAGACAAACCTCACTGCAAAAATATCTTTTTCAATCCTCACCATTTCCTTAAATGACGAAGATGGTGATTTAGCAGGTCTTATTTCTTATTGCTTTGAATACTCAATACCTAAACTAGACTAAGACGAGAAGGAATGGAAAATAAAGGATGCAAGAGAAATAGATACATTTGAAGAAGAAAAAAAAAATCAATTTCAGTTGAAAAGAGCTTCCGATGATTCAGGTTCCTATCTTCTAAGATGACAGCATGAGCACAATAATAGTTGAATAGCAAGTATTTCCATTGTCATTCCTGATTAGCAGGGTGTAGCCATGTGAGCCGGCAAAGACTACGGAACGGAGCATCAATCTGGAAATGGAGATCACGCTACTCTTCATATCAAAATATTGACCGAACTGGCTTCTGATGCTCAATCAAAGAAATGATTTGAGGGACAGTGGAGCATCAGGAATGCTTTTGGCTGATTGAAAGGAGTGGAGTGGAAAACGACAAGTCTGATTGAATTCATGAAATAATAGGTATAGAGAGGTCTGCTAGCTAGCACAGATAGAGAAAACAATAAAAATGTTATGATGAAGGTCTCATGGATACTGCTCAGCAGAGACGGGAGTACATACACTTAGAAATCATTCTGATGGAAATTAAAATGGTAAAGAAAAGAAGCAGATATCCGAGGGAGATAGAGAGAGAGAGAGAGAGCGCGAGGAAAGGAACAAGAAAAAAAGAAAGAAACATACAAGTTTTTTAAAAGGTAATGCACAATGTTGGTAAAAGTGAAAGAGGTATTAAAAAAAATCAAAACAAAAACCTTCTGAAAATGTGTCATATTTAAAGAAAACATTATCGTGTTGAATTTTGGGATTTATAAGATACTGATAGATTTCTTGAAGGCTGATTCACATAATTATGAGTAGCCCATGGATAAATGTTTCCAAAATATAGATTATAGACAAAATTCCAGTCATAGTTTTAAAAATTCAAACCAAACACCAAAGGAAGAAAGAAAAAGGTATTCCAAACCTTGTTTTAAATCATCATCTAATTTATTTTAAAAAAACACTGATTTGGTCTATATGGTCAGTTAGATGAACCATGAAAAACACATTTCCACCTAATTTGTGACTGTGGCCAAGAATGTGTGTAACTAAGAGCACAAAACCAAATCATCTATTTTGCCCTTTCAAAGATGTCCTTTTTTATGGGTTATGAGACCTTAAGAAATCAAGGAATAAAGAAAACACTGTCAATCAATACTATTATATGATGAACTGAAGCAAGAATGCTTTATAAAGACAAGAGAAGATAGAGAGAGGGTACTGAATGACAGGCACTACTCATCTCTTAACAGGAAGAAAGAGTGAACGACAGGAACTCAAAACAGCTGAATTCTCTTCCTCCAAACTCATCAGGACAATGACTTCATCATTATTCCTCTTCCATGCCATGTCCACAAATAAAAACACCAGATATTGGCCACTTGGGGCTCGTATCTATGGCTATGGGGTGGGAGGGGGTGGGAGAGGGGTACTAGAAGAAGATTTCTATCTTGAAAGTTACATCTATATCAAGTATTGTCCACACTCTAACTTCTGGAGAATGAAACCAAGAACCTGGTTTTCTGGAAATTGCAGCAAGACATTCATTTAAGAATATCCCTCCTTTGGAAGTGGATTTGATAAGTTCTTATATATTCTAAATATTTTGAAAATGACTTTCTCCTGGTAGATATCCATTACAAATATTCTGCATTTATTTCTAACTTCTAAACGATTGCAACTGTATTAAACACCAGTCTTCCTTGACTGCCATACATCTCTTTCGCTTCACTTCCCGTTGATTGAGTAACGACAGTCCCCTCCTACGGAAATGAGTTCAACCCCATTTGAAAGAAGCTTCAGTGACATCCAAGCCAAAGCCAATAAAGAGGGTTTCCACCAGGTTTCCACCATCATTTCCCCATCATATCCCTTCCATTCTCCTCAACCCTATCAACGTTCAATGCTTTTCATTTGCAATCGGATCCCACTTTTTTCCGCCACACTCTCTCTCCCTCTCCCCTCTCTCTCTTTCTCAAAAAAAAAGATATGCTTTATTGCAGACACGAGTAGGGCTGAATTGGCCACACGCTGGATTAGATTGGAGAGGTCTCCACTGCTTGTGAGCTCGGTTTCAAATTTAAATGTCAAGAAACAAGCTGTGTATATAAAGAGGACTTTAGGAGTTTCGAATAGCAAGGGACAGAGCCTATTTAATTCCAGAGCGTGATGTATTTAAGGCTTGGCAAGAGCCAGGTCTGTGATCTTAAAGCAAATGGCCAAATTACGAGGTGGAGATTTTCAAGCTCTTAGCACGAATTGCGAAGCTAACGTTATACATCCTGTTTGTCTTCCATCTTATGACACTTCAAAGAGATGCTAAAGCAGTCTAACTCTTCAAACCTCACGTACTCTATTCAAATATTATCTTTGGCAGGAAATAAATAGATATTCATATTTTCATG
Source organism: Strongylocentrotus purpuratus (assembly GCF_000002235.5). Taxonomy (NCBI): domain Eukaryota; kingdom Metazoa; phylum Echinodermata; class Echinoidea; order Camarodonta; family Strongylocentrotidae; genus Strongylocentrotus; species Strongylocentrotus purpuratus. Next base: position 40,882,392 of record NW_022145612.1, on the reverse strand, counting down.
AGACAACGAATAGCATCTTAGGACACATAAAAAAAGGGTAGTATTGCGATGAAATGGGAAAGATATAGCTTCCAGTAATTTCACACTCTGTTTAAAAACAGTTGGCCTGTTAATCAACCCTTAATAAAGAGAGGTCTTGCCGGCAATCATCATTCATACATGACCTAAATCTGGAGCGACTGTTATTGGATTGGGAGGAAAACAAGCTGCCAAGATGCGAAAGCATCAATTAAGTCTGCTACTTTACTCTCATTTAAAGACCCCATTCAGATCCTTCTCTTGCAAGATAGACGGTATGAAAGGAGACACATTGGTCATTAGGAGACATCAAGATGCCGAGAACCAAATCCAGTTTGGCTTCATGACCTCTCTGAGAGGTGAACATGGGGTTACATTAATGGTTAAGGCCATTATCATTACTGTGATGTAACCTGATTATGATGATGATGGTGGTGATGATTGCTACTAGAGTGGTAGTAGTGGTAGTGGTGGCTGTGTTGATGATGATGATGATGATGATGATGATGATGGTGGTAATGGTGATTATACGAGTGATGATAGTCTTGATGATAATAATGATGTAATGTACAAGGTAGAGAAGGAAGAGGAGGAGGCAGAGGAGGAAGGGTAGGAAGAAGAGAAGGAAGAGGAAGGGGAGGAACAAGAGGAGATAGAGGAAAAGGAGGAGGAAGAGGAGGAAGGGGAGGAAGAGGAGGAAGAGGAGGAAGAGGAGGAAGAGGAGGAGGAAGAAAAGGAAGAGGAGGAAGAAGAGGAAGAGGAGGTTGAAGAGGAGGATGAGGAAAAGAATGAGAAAGAGGAAGAGGAAAAAAATGATGAGAAAGAGGAAAAGGAGGAGGATAAGGAGGAGGAGGAAAGAAGAGTCTGCAAGAGTAGGTAATGTGGAATGTTTTCACATCTACCCCTGACAGTATGCCTTTAAGATGATAGCCCTGGAAGAAGACTAGCAGATCAATTTAAGGTACCATTGAATGAGAGAGTAAATATAATGTAATGAATATACCATCCATTCATTCATCAGTTGGAATCTATAGTCTCTTCACATCAGACCCTGGATGCCTATATCACACACTTATAACAAAGCATAGACTAATGGAACATGGTACATGGATATTGGGAGGTTGTGATAAGTTGAGAGTAACTGTGTGGAAAAAGGCTGTTGGTTTGAACAATTAAAGTAACTTAAATCCCTGATATCAAATTAATTCATTTACTAGCCATGTGACACTGAGATTATTCCAAAGCTAATCAAACAAAAAACCTCTTATTTAATAGAAAAGATTTTTGGATACATTCACAAAATCAGAAACAGTGGTAGAGAACCCATTATTCCATTTGTCTTCAATAATCAAACTAAAAAATTAAACCTACCTCACCTCTTTTTCTTTTCAAGTTTATTCTCTTGACAATAAATTCAACACAAAAACCTTGAAAATGACATTTTCATGAAGAGGCCCCCCAGATACTACTTAGTATGAAGTGAGATCTCATGCTAGTATGAAGCCCGGCCCCCCCACTCCGGGGTCGGAATGACCCCATGCGTGTTACCAAAATGTCCGGTAAAGGGGTACTTTTCGTGCGACAAAGTCCGGCCCGAGAATTGTAAAAAAAAGGGGTGTATTAACTTTTCACCCGGAGACTTCTTTAAAAAGGGGGTGTTTTTTCTTTTTTTTTCTCTCGTCTCTTTGGACTCCTGAGAAATTATTCTGAATTTAGGGGGGTACATTGAGCATTTTTCATGATTTAGGGGGGTCTCCAAGGCAGGAAAAGCATGCAAAAAGCCCGCGAAAGGGGGGTTCGGAAATGTTGGTAGTCCTCAGATAGGGGGTGCTTTCAAAAAGAGGGAACGAGCATATGCGTACCCTAAATAACACTGAGTAGGGGGGGGGGGGCCGGGGTATGAAGTGAGATCTCATGCTGATATGAACTTAGTAAATTGTATTTAGGAATATTTTTCAAAATGTCCACTCTAAATTGTTCTATTCATTTCATAAGCAGAGAGATAAACATGATTTTGAGTCCAGTAAAAAAAATTAAAAATCTGTAAAATTATATTCTATACATGCTATCTTCTACTGATGTAGACTTATCACACTAACAGCAGGATGTGACCAAACGTTACTATACCATTGAACCTTACTTATGTGAAGTGTAAAACATTAAATAGCATTGATTTAAAGATAAATGTTCCTTACATGAAACCGTCAGAAAGGAACAAGCCTTGGTATTTCAAACATGGATTGTTCAGTAATACAGTAATCTATATTGCAGGGTTAGGAAGGAAGAAGTAACTAAAGAATGTAAGGAGATCGGTGAGGAGTATACACACCTCACTGGATGAAATATACAAAGAAAGCAACAAAATCAGTGGAGTATGCAGCCATGAATTTAGGTATAGTTAACGCATTTCTGCAGTGTGTATGGACGCAATGGTGTTGGATGTGTGCTTAATTTTGCATTCAAACTCCCAGAGGGGCTATCTTAACTCTCCTTGGGACTATACTTACAACTAATTTGATGACAGTTTGCATGTCATTATGTCTCATGAAGGAGACACGAGATAGCTTCAATGAATAATTTGTTTCCAGGGATGGCGACAGGGATGGCGACAGAGGTAACGTCAGATGGGACACGGAGAGGGACTGCGGTCATGGATGCACCTCGTCACCGTGGCGACAGGGTGCGTAGCCTTTCAACTTCATCAAAATTGGAGGATGTTTGTCAGGATGGATAGAAGCAACATGAGTAGGCTAAGAGGGTCAATGCCATCATCATAACACTTTAAACTGACCCGCTAAATACCTCTTCATTTTACGTTATGGATAGAAGTCTAAGCGAATGCAAAATGAATTTTTGAGAAACCCGTTTACTTCAAGGACCTAAAATAGAAGGGCGAGATTAAATGAAGATTTGCTTCACTACATAAGATGAGGCCCTAACTAGGAAAAGAGCCTGAATGATGAATAGTCTCTATCGTTTGAGAACAAAATGTTTGCCAAGAGCACCATTAATGATTGAAGACAATCATTCCATGTTTAGAACTGACAATCAATCAACCAATATAACTGATCATCGCTATACTTCAGACGAATGCTACATAAACTCTACTCGTGTCTTGCACATGATAACGATATATCATATTTCTCATAGTGCATACACCACAAAATTAACAGATCTTTATATATTCAACCAGAGTTGTTTGTTTAACCCTGCGATTCTGTTTTTTAGTTGAAAGATATGAACGTGATAGTCTACCCTTTCCCTCGAGACGCCTATTGATGTTAATGACAACGGTTAGCCACAAGAGTAGAGTGGCTTGACCGTGGTGCGTGAAGGCGATGAGTTTATGCCCCAAGGACGTGTCGTGACGTCCACTTGCTCCTCTCATCTTTCCTTCCTTAATGGTCAGTGAGTAAATGGAAATAATTGATCCCCGTTAGCACGGTCAAAAGTTACTCGGTAAGTGGACAAATTAGGACACAATGTCAGATTTTAATATCGTTTCTCACGTAAATCACGTTTGTGTTTATTTTAAAAATGCAGTCGGAAGCCGCAGCAACATTTTGTCAGCTCATTTGTATGAGGATTGTATTGTATATCCCTGATGGCCTCACATTCTACTACTGTAGATCATGGGCTGGTCAATGATAGTGGTTAGATACAGCCAGAGTGCATGTAGCTAGCCAGCGCCCCCCTCAAGCTAGTGGGACCGTTGATGCGGTGATAAATGGCTAGCTATGACAGTGATGGTCTGCTACTCACAGCTCAGGTGTATGTGACGTCAGCCTGAGTCAACACGAGTCAACTCTATACCATCATGTTCTAGAGGTATGGTGTAAGTTCAAACCGATATTACATTCGGTAGAAGTAAGCAACAAGTCTTCGGTGACATACACAATACAGTAGTTATGGTAGTATATATAATAGGAGGATAAGGGGGGGAGGAGGAGCTTTTTAGAAAAGAGCTTAGTTCTTGAATACAATCTTTACTCTGCGACATCACAGACACTCGATGATGAACTCCTCTTTAATTTATATCGCCGCTCATTCACCTTAGAAATTGAATTCAGCCAGGAGCAACTCTATGCCAGGCCAGACAATGCCTGCACATGCAAGCGCATGCCGTTTCTCCCACAATTCAACAGGTAAAATTTTCCTCACACTCGTACTCCACTTCTGAAGTCACCTGAACAGTTGTCGCTTCTGATGACTAAGAATGAGTGCTACCAAAACCGTTGCTTCTAAACAATACACAAAGAGCTTTTAGACTCAGATGTGTATGAATTAGTGATGAGCTACGGAACGGTACAGTAATACAGAGGAGTGATTATGGAAAGGAGGAGAAGATGGAGGATTAATGTGCTAGTATTGGTTTCATCCATGTCAGTGTTACGACAACTGCAAGTTTAACATGAAGATGTAATGTAACATCAGACCAAAATTGCATATTGTGCTTTGCCCTTGATTAAAGGGACTTGGTAACATTGTTCAGATGAGAGATAGTGTTGCTAAGGTAGTGACTTCAATGCTAGATGTACAATTAAAGATAATTTGAAAAATTGAGTGAAAACGGACCATTATTCATGGTACAAATTGGGAAAAACTTATCTGATCGATTCCTTAATTCTGCCAACTATATTATTACAATTTAATTACATTTTAGGTAAATGGAAATCGTCCCAAAGCAATAAAATGGCTCTACATTCCATTCCAGACATTTAAGTGTTGACAGATTTTTTATTGCCTGTTTTATGTCTTTTTTTCATGGAAAAACGGTTGGGAAAATTCAAAAATGGTTGGGAGAATTTACTGTTAATCACTGTTAGAGGGTGTCATACATCGACTCCTTCAAAGAAAACCATAGATATCTGTGGTTTGAGAATTTTTCAGGATTTTTTGCATGTCAGAGGGTAAGTACAGTAGAAGGAATATAGTAAGTAACATTTTAAACAGAAATTAAGCAATTTATTCATCAACCTTCAACAATGTTACCAACCCCCTGTCCACACACAACATTTTCCGTGACTAATCATGATTAGCTATACCGTTTCGCGATAGTGATACCGTTTCGCGATAGTTTTACGACCAAAATTGTAGGTGTGGACGCTCACTAACGATACGTCGTATAACGAAACTAGTCTAACGAAACGCAGGTTTGGGCATCGTTTCGAACTGAAACTCAATAAAGAATCACGCCTAATCACGGAAATGTTGTGTGTGGACAGGGGGACCCCCTGGGGGAGTGTAACTAGTGTAACTAACTGGGCGGGGCTTAACGTGACCTCGAGCGAAATGAGACCAGACCTCTTATCACTATCGCGAAACTCTATAAAGAATCACGGAAAATGTTGTGTGTGGACAGGGGGCATTTTATACGATGATTCTTTAGTGACGACGTTTCTTGTGTGTGGACATCCTGGAATTTATACGATGATTCTTTATACGACGTATCGTTATAGAGTTTCGCGATAAATTGTTTTGTGTGTGGACACGCTGCAAGTCACTTTAAAATCAAAGTATTGCTGCTGCTGCTGCTGCTGCTGCTAATGTCATATTATGAAGTTTTTACTTCTGGACTTCTATATCATAACTGTAGCTTGAGGCATTACCCACATAATTTGGTTTCAATAGACCAATGTTTCCTATCTTACGTGTATTTCTTAAACCAAAGTTGATTTTGATGACCTGAAGGCCCTCCTAAGGTTTGCTCAACAAACCAACAAGGAGAAATCATTGATACAGAATCTGAGATGATATGCAAGTAAAAAGGTAATAAGTAGTTCACAAAGGTTATGGGAGAAAAATCTTATAAAATACAACTTCATGAACTTACAGAGGAAATGGAAACTTATAACAGAACAAATGAACCCTGAACGCAAATATTATCATACATTGTGATACAATACATTATAATATAAAACGGGGAACCTTCTCGTGTCCCCCTTAAATAAACCCATAATCTTCTCGCCTCTGCAATGCCCTTAATTCCAGGACAGAATTTATCTGGCAAAGTATTCCGGTGAGAGGGGGAAATGATATCCAATTATATTCCCACTGCTAGTGAACGATACAGCCAATAGAGTAAGAAGCTGCTCTAAATGCCAGCGATCTGCAGCCCCACTCAATTACTTTCACGTATGGCTCATGCACTGCTAGGAAATACCACATGCTATTCCAATATGATGTTGTGCACAATCTCTTCTCTGCTAAACTCTTCTGTCAATATTAATTTGAGGATAGGCAAGCAACAAAATGCTTCATAAATGTAATTGCTACCTCTAAAAAAAGAAATCACTTTATAGAGATATAATCAATCCCACATTATAGAGTCATTAATCATCTTTTCCCATTAATTAATGTTCTATCGCAGATTTGGTGCTAGATTTAAATGTTTTTCCAGATAATTTGATTTCCTGGAATAATTGGCTGGGTGCCTATCACGCAGCCCCAGTACGGATGTGGAAAGGGAATGTCTGGGAAGATGATTTATTTCAAATGGAAACATTTCTGGACGGCAGCTGTCAACTTTTGGAACATCATTTCATGAAATCTATCTTCGCATTGATGTGCTAAATGTGGTAAACAACTTTAAAGCTAGACAGAATCAATTTAAGGGCAATTTTAAACAGATATCTACATAAAAAAGAGAAATGCCTCATGTGAAACAGGTAGAGCCTTACAAGACTGATCATCCATTTCTTTTATCTAAATTGCTATCAACATATTCATTCATTTATTCATTCATTCATTCTTTCTTTATTGTCTTTATTTATCTTTTATATCTTTATTTATCTATTTATTTGTAGTTAGGATTATAAATGATAATGGCTGCTGGAGCTATAAAGCCCTTTGGGAGCGCATAGGGACTTTATAATGTGATATGCGCTATACAAGAACTGAATACTATTATTAGTCCCATGTACTTTATTTGATGTTTGTCCCTTACACAGCCTCAGTTCTATGCATTATATTTGATGTTTGTCACTTACACAGCCTCAGTCCCATGTAGGTTATTTGATGGTTGTCTCTGGTAAGGTCGTCATCATCTACGCCACCTGTCCCAAGCCTTCTGCTGTCAATATTTCAAATACTTGAGACAGATATCCCTTTGTTCTTCTGCTTACATCCGTCCTTTTAATTAATGGCATCATTGAACTCCAATTCAAGACCAAAATATCTCCAAGTCTTTGATCATATTAACAAAACCAGTCAAACCTCATTAATTGAGCTTTCTTTCACAGTATCTGTGAAGTGTGAACAAATCTGTTACAATATTTATTTTGATCCGGTCCTTGGCTCCACAATGAAGATAATTTTCATCTGCTGAGAGCTACAAGAGTGCTTCCTGAATTTACTCCTGAACTATTACACATGGTTAAAGGCCTTTTGGCTCTGAAACAATAGACATGTGAGGTGCTAATGATGTTCCAACTGATTCTCTCTACACTGGCAAGACTCAACTAATGGCCATATGGCAGTCTTCTTTATTTACAAACATACAAACTTTAAAATCATTTAGGATTCAAGTCAAGTTCAGAATAAGACACATTTTAATATTACCATCCATAATCAAGCCTTCATCATCGTGATGTCAGAGGTGTTTGTTCTCTAATTACTTTGTTTTGGAGCAGTCATGCCTGACTGAGCACCGTCACCCATTGAAGCAGAGTGATAGCTGCATTATATAGAGACAGACGGAGCTCTGTTCATCCCTCATCTCAAAGCACATAGCGTTGATTGATGACAGGACTGCATCAAATTAACACTAAGTGCAAATAGGTCCTATCCTCATCCATCCTATGAATGTAGGTCAGATTCATACTCACCAACACAATATGCTATATGTGGGACTGACAATAGCATTGGCAATTGGGATTTTGGAAAAAAAGATATTCTTCTTGCTTCAATTTGCAGTATTCATAGTTATCTTTGAAACTATCGGCAAAATTTCATAAAATGTAAATTATAATCAAACCTAATTGAGGGTCTTATCAATATGGACATATCTCATAATTTTATTTAACAGGCTGGAAGTAACATTTCATATCCAATAATTTCATTTAAAAAATAAAAAAAAGGTAAAACATCATTTTCAGGAAAAAAAAAGGCTGAAAAGTCTAAACTAATGAAATATCAAATTAAGGAAGAAAACTTGAATACATTTACCAATACATTCATACTTTAGATAAGGTAGGAATCAATGCACTTGAAATGGATGTAGCTGATAAAATGAACAACAACGCTGGCTATGAGCTCGTAAGATACTGTCATGGACGGATAAAACTGTTTGATATGCTTAAGTAATAACATTACACCTATAGAGCTAGAATTGATGCGCTTGTCACGGATGTAGCTGTTTGATTTAAAAGGCCATCCAGAAGACAGAGAGCAATTTCCTCTCAATACTACTCTAACCAAAGCGTATCACAACAACCGACTATTCACGCTTCAAATTCTTTCCACAAGCTCAAATGCAATCAAAACAGCAATTGAACTGCATTCCAATATGTTTTCTTTTTCTTATAGAACATTATCATACCTCAAATTTAATTTTGTTTGATTAGGCTAATATCGGAGAACAGAGAGAGGTACAAAATAATAAATACAACAAATTAACCCCCCCCCCCCCCCAAAAAAAAAAAAAAAAGTTCAGGAGGAGAAAGAGCATATCCTTTATTCCTAATCCAACTATGATGCTTATGTGCAGCATCAACTGGAAAACAAACAGCAATGTGAACATACTCATATAGAGGCCCTTCATTAACTATGCACATTCTCGGGCCACTTTTAGACCAAACCACTTCTCTCCTACACTTGACCTTGTAAACAGGGAAGGTGATCTTTTGCTTTCGGAGAAAAATAAGGTTGGGGACAGAATTAGCATCCTATAAACCGCTCTCGGAGGCTCCATCTTTCAGTGCCCCCTCTTATTCTACTTTCTATTCCCCCGCTCAACTCTTACCCGCACCCCTCCCCACTTTCGCACCCATCATCTTTTTCCTAATCCATAATTTGCATATCTTTCTCATACAACAGCCTCTTTGGCCGATTTTTCTCTTCATGCTATTTTTATATACATATTTGATAGATCAAACAGGCAAGCACTTTCCCTTCAATTTAACCCAGAAACAAAAATGAATATTGCATTGCATCTGGAGTACCTAGACATCATCACTCAATAGTATCATCAAGAATTCTATTCCATACAACCTCATCGTTCAGCTTTAATTCTTCTTACAAGTTACATGTATAAGTAAAGATAAATTTTTTCTTAGCTTTTGTCAAGTTTCTTAAAATCAAATAGAAAAATACATACTTCTTTGGTTCCTACCATCCTTTACAATGTTTCTTTCTCAGTTAGTCAGTGATCGACTAAGAACTTCCTAAGGCACATGATCATAGGCCTTTCTTTTCACTTCTTCTCTCTATTCCCCCCCCCCCCCCTCTTTTCTGCTCCTTGCTCTCTCTCTCTCTGCCTCCCTACCCATTCCCTCTATATCGTTACCTCTTACCATCCCCCTCAATCTCCATTTGATTTCCTTTCTTCAACTCCGTTCCAGCAGTTGAATTTTGTCAAGCACTCCCTAGGTACACACGAGGGCAGGGAATCGAATTGGATAATGGCTCTTGATAATGTGCATCTTCAAAATATTTGCTCAGCTATGGCTGAATGTTTTGAGAAACAGAACTCGTGGAGATGTAGATGGTACTCTATTTAAGGGTGCTTTCTTTTTCTTTCTCTCTTTCTCTCTCTCTACTCCCCCATCACCCTGATTCTCCCCCTCTCCCCCCTCTCCATTTTCTCTTTTCTTTTCTTTCTCATTCTCTACATCTATTTCTCTTTTTATTTCTTTCTCACTCTCACTCCCTATCTATGTTTCTCTTCTCACACTTTCATTTCTTTCTTTCTCTTTCTCTTTCTCTCCTTCTCTCAAATGCACACAGTAATATACAGCTGATGTGATACACAAAAAAAGTTACTAGATGTTAGTCGTTTTATGACGTCTTCTTTAGATGTCACATGGAATATTGTTTACGATAGAGTATCAAGATACTCCCTTTGCTGCAGCATATTAATCAGACCACACTTGAGATTCATGAGTTTCTTGAATATACTTCCATTTCTCAGAAGAAAGTGTTTCAACATCATCCCTGAGCAAAGGGACCTCATTCATCAACACACAATATCCCAATCACATACCTTGTAAATATTTTTTGGGTGTACATTAGGATTGATTTGTTCCCAGGACGATGATAAATCTGTTGAAATCTATAATTCTCACATCCTCTTTAATAATGTAGGTTGGTTATGGGTTGAGTGAGTGTTGAGTTTGGAATCATGATTGTCTTAGCTTAGCACCATACTGATCAGTCCTCTTCTGAAGAAGATTTAGGGATGGATACAGAAGTCTCTCTCCATTTTGACCTTCAAAATTCTTATATCCTTGACAATGATTAATCAATTTCTCCTTTCCATCCTACAGGGTAGTAAATCTTGATGCAGTAACCAACTCCTTTTAATTCAATTCCATACACAAAAATTGTGGTACAATGAAGTCTGGTGGAGACAGGAAGAATTTTTAATGTGTGACAACCTCCACCCCATGGAGATCAAGTCTGTTACCTGCTGTGCGTCTCCATGTCACAACCTCACTTCCACTGTTCACCAAGTTGACATCCTTTCAAGCCACACTCCAGCCTTGACAAGAGTATCAGTGCCTACATGTATGTCAAATGTAACACTTATTGCCTTATACAGTATCTACAGCAGGCTACATTCCAAACAAAACAAAACACAGACATCAAACTTATACATCATATAGGCTTCAATTCTCTTTGAGTCGCCAATAGCTCAGTAGATAGCTCAGTCGGTAGAGCAGTGGTCTCGTAATCCGGTGACCCAGGTTCGAAACCAAGGCGATGCGCTATTGCCCCTTGGTAAGGCATTAATCCTCATTACCAGGTTCCTCGGAGAGAACCTAAAGCCGTCGGATGTCTGGTTGCTTACTTAAAAGCATTAATGCTTTCTTAGCAGTCAGGTGAAATAACCACCACCACATAACAGTCTGAGTTTACAGACTAAATCTACTGTTTCTACTAGTTGTTCGTGTTTGCAGGTAACTAAGGATTTTACTCATTAGTATCATGTCAAGTTAAGATTAAGTTACATGAATATTTCACCTTAACCTTTTCATATATTACAGCCTCTTCCTAAATCAATGTACACTATACCTCTTAAAAACTTCATCAATCGTGTACTATCCACTAAATGCCACAAATTGGAGCTGGAAAAAAAAAATCACAAAATCTACCAAGTACACCTGTTACTGTTAGGATATTATCGAATTGTACAAAAAGTATAAAAAATGTTACAACTACACCATTTACAAGACCTGCAAGTAGTTAATTTTTAGACACCATGGTGTAAAAAAACTAATGCTGTATTTTGTCTCCAGAGAGCTAGAAAGTGTTATTAATTTCAGTACAGTTATACAGAATCAATGCCCTTTGGGCTCTAAACAGAGGGTCAATTTTGACACAAGATTTGTTCGGAGAAAAACGACTATTTCTCAACAAAATTCATGAAATCAGAGATATTGTTGTTTGCAAACAGGCTGGTATTTATTGTTGAAGAGGAAAGAAAGAAAGAAAAAAGGTGAAGGAAAGAAAGAAAAAAGGGTGAGGTAAAGAAATAGAAATGTTTAAAGGAATGGGGAAAGGTTGCAAGGGGAATGGAGTGCATTGTTTGTTTAATGACCAGGTACGCGGCCTGGTCCGAGTACAGTTACTCACATCCTGTTCAGAGTAGAAGCCACTTTACGGCCATTTTACCACGCCATAACAGTTTCCCCCTCACCATGAAACATAACGCACGGCAAACACAAGTATGAAGTACCAAACAATACACCTCTCATGTTCCTTTTGTTTGAAATTTTCCCTGGCAAATATGCAAAAAACACCCGAGTTCACGTCCTTCCTTCCATCCAATCCCCCGTGTTGACATTCTCTATGATATGGTATGGCTGAGAAAGAGTGAATCATTTTGTTATCATCCAAGCCGAGAGAACAATCTGCTTGATGTGTACTGGTGGGGTCACCAGGGAAATAAAATTGCTGCAAATTGGAAGAATCCTCATCTTCATCATCCATCCCTGGAGGTCGCTGGAATACTGTCGCATCTCAACGAGAAGACTTTGCTAAATGAGCAAAATGCTCTGGTAACGGAGAAGCAGAGTAAATCCTTGCTTCTTAAGTTCTTAGAAGATTTATAGCGCACCTGCCCTTGAAATCTCTCTCCTTTCTTCTTTTCGAATTCATCTCGTTTGGGGTTTTCATCAAACTTAAGGGCATAGACTCATTTCCTCGTTTCCTGAAAAAGATCTTAAAATCTAAGATGGGGCCACAAACCTAATTCCTTATATTCTTCTTGATCTAGTATCCCTAAGCAACTGAATTTTTGTTTTGTTTTGTTTTTGCTGAATACCGTTACAAACGATGCACCCAAACTTGATGACGAACAGCCAAACTCACCAAGCCTATACAAAAAGACCAACAACAACAACAACAACCTTAAAATACTCTGAATTATTAAAACTTATCCAATGGCTCAGTTGGTAAATGGTGTTCTTGTAACCGGGGGTAACCGGGAGATCCGTGGATCAAAACCAAGTTGATGAATATGTATGCCTTTTAGAAAGACGTTTATCCTAAGAATCAAGACCTTTGGATAAGGGTTGTCCTTCTTTGCTCACCTGAAGGCATACTTGCTTTCATAGCAGTGAGGTAAAAACTAAACCTCAATCCAATCATTCTTTTTATTGTTAAGTTTCAAACCAAAGAAGATAATTGACCGTTGGATCCGCCCGTAGAGTAGAAAACACGCTTGCTTACGTTAGATTTTATCACCTGACGAAGTGTTGCAGCAGTGCACGTAAGGTCGTGATCTTTTAGATTCCTTGTTGACCATACATTGCGGGACAAACGAATATCACTAGCGATATTATTTTCGATAGCAGGTTGAGTGTTAACATACCTTGCAAGTAGAGTACACCATCCACAGTATGGATCTCCTACACCGTTTGGTCCTTCCACACACTCTGAGCAGGTTGTATAGTTACTGCATTCTTCTACAGGTACCTTCGTGATCTGTGAAAACGACAAGAAAAAGATTACATTAATTTCATACTTAATGTAAGTTTTAATACATAATTTTGCTGTAAGCTAGTAGGGTGTTCTTCAAACATAATCAGATTTACAGAGAGTTAACATCTTTATAAGGTAATGAGAATTAAAAAATTGAAACCTACGAAATCTTTGTAGAAATATTATGATGCATCAGGTTATTACCATAGATTGAATATTTGTATTCGGATTGATTCATTCTACCATGAATGACCTCCATAATTAATCATTAACATCATTATAACCTTCAACATTCAAGGGAAGAAGAAGATTTTCTATTCACAATCACAACAGAATTTCGAGTGCAGATCAAAAAAAAATTCCAAACTATAGGTTTTAAAAAATTATTTAAAAAAAACATGGTCCATACATGATGAAGATCAGAAGGAGCTATCAGAGCTCAAATTGATAAGGAAAGCAATATATCATGAGGAGTGATAATATCAATATTTTAAAACCTATTAAAGAACGTACTTATTTGAAGCCCACCCATGCTGGTTTTTATTCCATCCCGTGGACAGAGGTTTAATAAGGAACCAGATTGTCAACAACTGAAACTAATATTCATGATCATGTTGATAACGGGCGTGGATAGAAAGGAGATTATTTCATACCACAGCCACAAATTGGTTGAAAGAGGAATTTTAACAACCAAATTATTGCAGGGAATGGTGCCTTTCTTCACGGTTTGGTTGATGGTTAGCGGAATGGGATTGAAAGAATGTTGCCCACACATGACGGACAGAGGAAAGATAAAAGGTAAGAAAAGGGAGAGGGGGAGTGAGGGAGGGAGACAGACACAGACAGAGAGAGGGAGAGAGAGAGCGAGAGAGAGAGAGAGAAAGATAGATTGACTGACAGACAGACAGAGGGAGAGAGAAATAGAGGCAGATAGAGAAAGATAGAGAAAGAGAGAGAGAGAGAGGGAGGGAAGAAGAGAGGGAGAGAGGGAGAGAGGGAGAGAGGGAGAGAGAGAGGGAGGGGGAGAGAGAGAGAGAGAGAGAGTGATACACAGACAGACAGACAGAGGGAAATAGAAAGAGAAATACAGAGAGGGGGTAGAGTGAGAAAGGGAGAAAAGAGAATAGCCATGGAAAAGGTATACTACGAGGAGAGAGTGAAGACAATGAGGGAAAAGAGAGACAGACAGCAAGGAATTACAATATGTATGCAGGAAGTGAACGACTCCACGGAGAGTATGAAGATGTGTCAAGTGGGTCATTGAAATTCCTCTCAGGTTCATGACTTTGAGAGAAAATTTCCATAATTATATAAATCTACTAGAGAACAGGTCATTCATTATGTATTTCTGAAGTGCACACCGAACATTTCAGATTAATAATGAATGGAATTCGGCATTTTGTTTTCATGCTAGAAACTGCGTTGGTTCAAATTTTAAAAGAATTACTACGTAAACAAGAGATGCTTAAAAGTAAAGACCAGTTTTGGAAACGCCCCCCTCTCAAAAAATGAAATGGAAGCTCTTATTACCAACCAATCATGTGAAAAAATATGTTTTTGACTAATACGTGATCATACAATTTTTGCAGAGAAACCGCCTACTAATTGATATATTTGGCACATTATTATATCTATTTGGACCTGATAGATATAACGCAAGTGTCGCGCACGTGTCGCGTAGTCCCGTATAAATCTTTCTATTTACAGTGCTTGTAACTTCACTAAGACTGGGCCAAATTTCTTATCATTTTGATGATTCCAGAACCTTGCAGTGCACACCAATACTTATATGCTAGATGATCAACCTTTTTCTGATCGATTCCACAACGTTTCTTTCACAATGCAATAGCATGACGGTTCTTCATTGATCTCCTTCGTAACACTCACACACAAACACACACATGCACACACGCACAGTCTCTGTCTTCTTTTTTTTTTTCTCTCTCTCTCTCTCTATTTAATATATGTCTCCGATCCTCTTTCATTTTAATGATACAAAACGGAAATTGGAAGTAGTAATCAGAGGATCCAAATATCTTGATTTATGGAGAGCGGTTATTAGACAGGTCATGAAAGAGGAGTTTCGGCAACAGATATCAGCCACTCCTCTGTATTTCTTCAGTTCACTTCCATATTTCATCTTTATAGATTTATTACCATTTTGGACAAGCAATTTCTGTCATACATTACAATATTCAATATAATTTCCTGGTAATATTTTCTCCTAATATCTCTCTGTTTCACATCATTAGGCTTATCATAATTATAGGTTGCCTCATAATTCTTTCTGGTAATTACAAGTTCCAAAATCATTATATCATTACTATTTTTTTTTCTGTCACATTGTATGTATGCACCATATGTAAGCATCATGTAATACATCCATTTCATTTATAGATAGTGGCGTTTTACAAGAAAATAGTTCTCATATTACACCGTATCATGATGATGATGATCATCATCATCACCATCATCATCACCATCATCATTGCCCTCATCATTATCACCATCAACAGCAGCATCATCATCTTCATCATCTTCATTATCATTCATCATCACCATCATAATCGCTATCAGCATCATCACCATCACCATCATCATCATCATCATCATCACCATCATCATCTTCATCATCACCATCACCATCATCATTCAGGATAAAAAATAACTGACACAGTAATGGAAAAATGTAATTTCATTTCCCTCTTGTATAATAATCATAAAACTAAACCATAGACCTATCAAAATATTATTTCAATGAACAATTTATCTACATCCCAATCTCCACCTACCGCATCTATCCCAAATGAATAGTAAAAACAGTTAAGAACAATAAGAATATATATAAGGACTGCAAGACTTGTGGTTAAACAGTCATAAGTCACAAATGGTACAATGCATCAACTCTTGAAATACGGTGGCTGTGAGCTTAGTCAACCCCCAAATG
Organism: Strongylocentrotus purpuratus; assembly: GCF_000002235.5. Taxonomy (NCBI): domain Eukaryota; kingdom Metazoa; phylum Echinodermata; class Echinoidea; order Camarodonta; family Strongylocentrotidae; genus Strongylocentrotus; species Strongylocentrotus purpuratus. Next base: position 40,866,284 of record NW_022145612.1, on the reverse strand, counting down.
GAAACTAGAGAGAAAGTGCAAATCAACAAAATACAAAATAACCCACACCGTCAAAACAATACTCTTCATTTTCCCCCCTTTTTCAAGAAAATCTTTGCACTACCTTTAGGCACTGCCTCCAACCACAATCTATCGAAAGACAATATTTCACAGGTGAAGAAATCAATAATTGTCTGCAATGTTTTGAGGTAAGATAGACAAAATCAAAATTGAACCTTGAGGGGATATATCCAATAAAAGGAATCACATCTCATAACATGTCTATATTTCCCATGCAAGCTCTTCTTGGAGAAACCCCGATTGTATGATCTGAAAAAAGGGGGGAAAATAGATGAGCACTATGCCCTGCAAACTAATGCAACAAGTTAAAAGGGAGAGGTGGTAAAAAAATCAATGAGGATTCATATTGATTCTGATGAGGTTCGAGGAGAGTTTTCTTTTCTTGTCGTGTCAATACTGGGAATATAAAGAAAGGAGCGCTAATATTGCTGATGGAGCGGATATGGAGATAATGGAATTGCCTGCCATGGCGTTGGCACGACTGAAGGAAAAACTGGGGAGGAAATATCCTAGAAAATATGGTCAGAATGAAGATTCTCAAGCCAAACTGGGGGAAAATATAACAATATCTTCATAGCGTTATGGGAAATCATAAGATATCCATTGAGTTTACGCTAAAGGACTATCTATGAAGTGTGACAGTACTTTCTATCATGAGACTTGCTCAATATATTTTTTACTCTACTTTTACATTCATTACATTTGTCCTCATTGAATTCAACCCCCTTTCTCCCCCCCCCCCCCCCCTCTCTCTCTCTCTCTTTCTCTCTCTCTCTGCCTCATCTTCCGGTTCTTCTTCCATTCTTATTTCAATACAGTTATGGTCCACCTACACACATTCCTCCCACTTTGACCTTATGACTTCCGATGCCAAAGGTCATGACCTGTGTGGGTCAAGCATACTACCAGTCAGATGTTCTACTCATCACCTACTATTTCCCATTTCCATCTTGGATTCAATCTAAGGACCCATCTGTTGTTTTCATCGTAAACTTCAGACATCTTAAAAAATATAACAGAAGTAAAGTTGATGACTGAAAGGTTTCACAGACATAATCCATGGACATAATCCACCAGCACGATATTTTGTTGGTAAGGTTTCATTTGCACAGAATTCTCAATATCAGCAGAATCTAGCAGATATTAGAAGCAGTAATGAAAACATAAATCATACAAAACCACTAACCACTAACCAATACCTTAATAAATTAGGACCTTCTATACTGTATTGTTTAATTGTGTACAGTTTATATCGTATGAAATATTAATTCATTTTTTCTCACTTTTTACCATATCATATTACCATATCCTCAACTATTTTGGTAGAACAGATATTTTGTTTGTGGTAGGAGATATGAAAACTGGCACACATAGTGTAACATGCAAATAGTATGTTTTATCATCAAAATTACATAATAAGGGTTAATTTGAGTAATTACTGTACATTGCAAATGGCAGGGTTTTCACTCTATAGCATCACACATCAAGACCGAGTTGCCGATTGGATATTCTCCACATCATTAGTGATCTTAACTTTCAAAACTCATAACTTTCTTATTCTTATTTGTGGAGCATTCGCTAATCTAATCATGCATGAGAAATTCAAATGCATTCTTCCTTCAGATGGCAAACATATTCCAACCGTAGGTCGACTACTTAGAAGCTTTCTTCATTGCAATGGCTGCATTTTCCATCTTCTTCATATGTGTTTATTTGCGAGAGATTCTTTATTCAGTAATGTGGTCGCAACGCTCGCTTCACATTGATTTTTTCCCGCCAGCAAACATTGACCTTGAACGGTGAAGCATGTAAGTCACTTACATCAGATCCACAATCGAGTTAAACTACGCTCCTGAAATAGCACCAAACTTTTCATCAATTATATGAAATGTTGAATGTGTGTGCACAGACTTCAGAAACAAATTTTCAAGAGCACCTTCTTTTATAAGTTTTGAATTTCTTCTGACAATTATTTTGTACTGTTTTAGGATATTTAGTATGTACTTAATGATTTTTTTTTAAATGATCAAAAGTCATCAAGATTTATACAAGGTTTACACCCAACTTAACCCAAGTCCCTACGACAACTACAACAACAACATCAACAACAACAACAACAACAACAATATTAACAACAACCACTACCATCACCCCTACCATCACTACCACTAGCACTAACAATAAAACATTTAAAGAGAAATGACAGGTTCAATATTTTATGTTATCAATGATGATAACAAAGATATACATCATAAACTCCTCTCTTCCAACCACCATCCTCCCCACAAGATTCCCAATAAACTATTATCACAACTGTAAACTGTAATAATAATATTCCGCTTTTATACATCAACGATGTCTCTAACTGCTTTACAGATATATTATTACCCTGGTCTTGAATTCAGGCTTGCCCGCAAACAATGTATGCACATTCTCCACTCCCTGGGGACACATCATTTTACAGGAGTTCACAATGTTGAGCAAACTACATTAATTTTCGCATCCTGTCATATTCCACTTACAATATCTTTTTATTAACACAGGTGACTTTAATTTTAATAAATTGTAAATGAATTTAATTGAACTCCACAAATATATTGGCGGGTACATTTTTGGATAGAACACCTGGGCCAAAATGGCTTATTATATCACAGTATCAAGGACTGACTCAATATGTTATCAATAGTGCATGTGTTGGTCACACACAAACACAGGAGCTCGTACATCTCACCTATTTCCATTAACCAAGATGGGAACCATTCAGGTAAGACGTCTACCATAGAAGGAATTTGTGAGTCAGAGTTGTGAGTGAGTGGATTTCAAGGTCAAAAACATTCACAATGAATGTGATGTACTAGTCTTGTCTCCATACCTTCCATTATCTACCATCTATTTCTCTTATGTCACTGTGTCTATATTCTATACAGTGCTAAGAACACATATATAAGCCTCAGGGAGGGGGGGGGGGGGGGAGAGGGAGGAAGGGAGGCAGAGAGGAAGGCAGATATGCAGAGGGAGGGAGAGAGGGAAAGAGTGAATGGATGGATGGGTGGGTGAGCAAGTGAATGAGGAAAGGAGAGGGAGTGGGAAGGAAAGGGAGTGGTAAGGAGAGGTAGAGGGAGTGGGAAGGAGAGGGAGTGGGTGGATGAGCATTGAGCAAGTGATTTAGATTTTAGGGAGAGAGGGGTAGGGGGTGGGGAGGGATGGAGTAAGGGTGAGAAGGAGTGAATGTCAAAGAGAGTGAGAAAGGAATGGAGAAAGGAATCAATTAAGGGTGGAAAGCGGTGAGAGGGAGGAAGGGAGGGAGGAAAGGATGTAGGAAAGGATGGAGGGAAGGCGGGGATGGACAGAAAGTGTGTTTATATCAATCATGTGATAAATAGTCCTGGCCGTAATCAGGCAGTTGCACCTGTCTGTTATAAATTCCACCATGTTTATTTCCTAAACATTCAGAGAATGCAAGCCTTGGTGTGGTATGCTAATGACAAATGCTAGCTGGTATATCACTCTGCCTAGATGACCAGTGCAGTGATACAAACAGCTTGGGCTCATATGAACAAGTATGTGAGAACATAATACATACAAACTTCTATAAATTCAGGCCGTAACACACTGAGGAACACCAAAGAAGAATAAGCCAATCAAAATAGGGCTATACATTACAAATAAACCCAAAAGCTTCTCCAGCTGGTTTAATGCCTCATTTTTTATTAGGTAATGAACACTTATAATTACAAAATAACATGTATTCATATCATCAAGTGCTTCAATATACTCTTCCTTTTTTGCTTTTAAACACATTTGACTTCTCTAGGTAGAGACATGAAAGCGAGTGAAAACTATTAATAACAAATTAAAGAGAAAATATATCAAGATTTACAATATATTCCATTTTTCTAAATACAATCATAACTTCTCAGAAAGATCTTGCTTTTCAGTAAATATATAGTGAAGATGGAGCAATTTCCTGCACTTTTTATCCTGAACTATAGTATAGATGAGTTGAGAAGAAGCTGGACGGCTCAAGAGTTCCTACTGGGGTCATATCTCTTCCGTGCACTTTCCTACCCCCAACCAAACAGACATGGGAAGCTTGCTTGATTGCTAAATCTCATTTACAAATCAGGTACACATGGGGTCCCTTTTACTTATGAATGGGCATAAATTGGTATTGGGAGCTAATTCACAAGGCGTTATCCACGTCCACAAGATACCCTATAGCTCGAAAGCTGCCCTCCTTTGTGTGCTATACTATAGCTTGCCCTACATCTATGTGCACACACATTAGATGGACGAGGCATTGACAAGATAACCTAATAATATCTCAGGCTGGATGTAAAAGGGTGAATGTCCAGAGAAGTTATTGGATATCCACCATTTATCATTTGAATGTCAATTTGAATCGGTTATCATGAAAAGATTGCCTCGTGTCGGTGAGACACAAAAGAAACTGGGTGACAGAATTAAAGATCATTTATCAGAGCAGTAAGAGATGAAGAAGAAAGGGGAATGGAGAGGAAGGAGGGAGGGAGTGAGAGAGAAAGATAGAGAGACAGGAGAAAAAAAAGGAAAAGGAGCGAAAATATTTGATATCTGCAATCAGGTACTCTGTTTGTAATTCACTGCTTATATGGGCCGACATTTCCTCCAATCTTTTGTGTGTTTTTTTTCTCCTTAAATGACAGTTTTCAGTAAAGTATGAGAATAATTTGAAACATAGAATTTAGCTTTAGGTCTAATGAATGCCCTTTTCACATTCAATTTTTGTGGGTTTTCATGACTGGCACAATGTTTCTGCCTCTTATTTTGAATGTTTTTGACTGCATCTCATTTTGTCTGAACCAATTACTCAATTAACACGTTTAATTAGCAACTAATTACAAAAAGCATGTTTTTTCCTGTATCCTGATGTTTGTGATCACCACACTAAGTACTAATAATTAATTCTTTCATCATATCCAATATGCTTCTGATTCTTCAATACATCGCAATCTTGCCTGTGGTATTGACGGGGTTAACCTAGATTTCCTCCGTACGAGAGAGAGAGCGAGAGAGGAGAGCATCGGCCTTTTATTGTGATTTAGCGTTTGAGATTGGCTGATGGGTTTGATTCAATTATGTAAGACAAGATCTGTGTTAATGGAATTACAACTATATTTGAATGGATGTAGGCAGGTGAATTATCTAAAGGCTATTTTGACAAGACGTGAGATAGCCTTTCCTCAAAGAATTGGCAGTGCTTTTTCTGGAGCAGCCTCGATCTGCTCCCCAGCTGTCTTAATTGGCTAAGGGCAGGTAGAAATGTTGATTTACAATCCAAAACAGTTTTGACAAATTTATATAAAATTTTGAAAAATGAAAATAGTGAGAATATTCAGGCATTGTAGATAAGCACTAATGTGGGAGAATTGAAAAGCTTTAAAAAAAATCCTGATATAATATGCCTTTTATGTCTTTGACGTTCTGTCTCGTACATAAAAGTTCCTTGTGGATACTTTATCTTTAAACTTTATTTGCATTCACAAATTATGTGACAACCCTGACAATATGGCTATCAAAAACATAATGTTCTACAACCTATAGCCAGGTATGAATAAATCAAATAAAGGCATAGAGGCACTCATTTTTTGTGGAATGAGAAACATAACTGTTCTCTTTGTTGGAAACTTAACCCAGTAACCGTCTTATAAACTCTGTGTCAACTGAAGAGAGAGGCATACTCAACTAAACTCTTCTGGCTATTTTCTGAAGAAATACAGCGCTGCATTCAGCAAGCTTTTAGCTTTTAAGAAGCTAGCTCCCTCTATCTGCAGAGGGCCTTGTAAGCCTTCTAAAGACTTGGCAATATTAATCTTCATGGTTGACAAGTAGGTCTACATCAATACATTGAATTTTCCATTTCTTAACATTTATCATAAAAAACTCCCACTCTGAATCTAAATATGTCTCTTTCACTCCTCTCTTATGCAATCTCTCCCTCTCTCTCTCTCTCTCTCTCTCTCTTTCTCTCTCGCTCTGTCTCTGTCTCTCTCTATGCCAGTTTTCCCATCTTTCCCTCTCATTGGTAGCATTCTACCCTTTCATTCTCTGCTAAAATGGACGCATCTGAGGCATCTATTGTTGTGTAGCCATACCTTTTTAATCAGTCGGGGGCTGCTGCGAGCCTGACTAGCTAGCCTTCGTCTTCAGAGCCGCATAATTGCGTCTCTTTTCGTGCCAGCGTCAGCCCGGGGTATTGTCGCTGGCCTTGTAATTTGCTGCATGCTCAACATTCACATAACATTTATTGGAAGCTGAACGAGCAAAGCCAAGTGACTTTTGCACGCCACTCTGCTTGTTCTATTGTAATCGAATGAACGAGAAGCATCCTTGGGAACGGCAAGCTTTGAAACACACCGAATCTTTATCGTAAGAAAGAGGTTGCCTTGTAAGATGTAGAATAGAAGAATGGCAAATATCTGATCAAAACAGACCTTCAATAAAAAACCAATTCATAGAGAATATTATGTGAGTCACATGCAAACTTTTCTTAATTACATCGCTTTCTAATATCTCATGATTCTTCTCTGCGCATAGCCTTCCAACTTGAAGGAAATAAATAAAAGAGTCCAATAAATCTAGATTGTGTATCATACAAGCATAAAAACAGAAAAACATATGATGAGGTAATGTGTAGTTTTGGATAGGTGATAGATGTCGGTGGTGAACGGTTTTATGAGTGATGATGCAACAAACAGCGAGAGGATGCATATATTTATCATCTTTTCACCCATCTTGGCCATTGCTATTCCTTACTCTTCTCATATCACTATTCCCTACAGAAGATACGAGATATGAACCCCACAGCTACCACCATCTATGCTTACAACCCTGTTAGATACCATGCAGGGAAGATCGGGCATCTCTATCAGCGCATTCACGGCGATCGGCAAACGGTCTGAAAGCGGTCGCTATGCTGGCAGGTGTGGCCTGTATTGATTTTCATTAGGTCGCCGTCAGCCGGAATTAGGCGCTTAAGATGTGTGCCCCTTTAATCTAATCATGGACAAGGATTGGGCTTGTCGAGAAGTGCGTGCGTATGATGGATACGCACGATATGAGCTATGGATGGAAAAAATGTATTGATCAAAATACTCCCCCTTCCCCTCTTTTTCATTTCGATGAAAATAATGTAAAATATCCTCTGCTGAGGGCAACAAGGGGGTCGATTCCTGTCCCTTTGATAAAGAATTAATTCTCTTCTTGCTCTCAAAAAGATATCTATATCATAAACCCCCCTTCAGGTATCAAAGCCATCGTTTAATAATGTTAAATCTGAGATGCATGGCCCTACCTGTTATCAGCGTCTGTGATATGGTGTACAGTAATATTGAAACCCTAAAAATTTGTGCTTCAAAACAATCAAGCATTGCCTCAAAGAAGTAAAAATTAAGTGATTTACCATACTCATTTCCCCAATAGACTGAGTGTTATAAAATTTTCGAAATTTCAATTTCCATTCATAAATATCTTGATAATCAGACAGGCAATTGGCTTGTATAGTTCATGGGATTCCTGACTGACCTAAATGTTTATAATTGTGATTGCAGCATGAGCTAAATCCATGATTTTGTTTCAGAATCTGAAGCAAAGATACCCAATTCCTTTAACGAGAAGTGAGCATCCGTTCTAAGAGGACATGTTTACAAATGCAAAGGTATTCGACATCTACAGTAAACAAGATAAGTCTGAATGACTGTCATGAATATTTCAATAATAAATCTACATTTCGGTAGTGAAATCCTTTCTCAAATGAAAAAAAGTAACCTTTACCAGTTTACCGGCAGTATCTGTGAAAACAACCTAAAATAGACTTTGCTGGATATACATCATGAATTATATTGCATACACTACTTCAGCAGACAAATGTGTGCTAATTCATTTCAAGAAATTATTCTCGACACAGCTATGCATCATTTTTTTCACAACTGAGTCAATAGAGAGGCACCTCAAATTGTGGTGTTTTTTCTAAGAAGCCTTTGAATTCAGGAGATCTTGAAAATACGGAGCCAATTTCAAAAGAGATATAATTGCTTTTTAATTCGACACATATCATATTAATAAAAGCAATCACTCATCATTCATAGAGTGGTAATAACCTATGCCTGAATGACAATACAATCGACACCTCCTCATCTGAGTATAACCTGTCAAACCAAATCAAAAAATCCTTTGTTCCAATTGATACCTGAACGACCGACCGACCGATACGCTCGCCATCAAACAACCATTGCTACCAATTACCGCGTCTGTTTATACCTCCCTAACGCAACCCACTCACTACAAGTGACAAAGCAGCTATGCGTGTTCCGAATCAAAAGGATGGGCAGCCGAAGCTGAATCGAAATCAAATCTGACTTGAATATCAATTTCAGCCTGACAGGAGCTAGAAGTCACCCTTTGGTTCAATTTGTAATAAAGATGTCCTAACAAATTGACAAATGGCAGCTTAGAGACGTAACTGACGTGAGGAAAAACAGGAGAAATGAACGAGCTTGTTTGGCAGTAAACATGTCTGTTTCAAGTTGTAGGGCAATCAAGATTATCTTTCTAATAATATGCGTGACTTGAGATGTGAATAATTATCCACGTACATTCGTTGACAGGCATATCTGCAGCTCATCAGTTACATTAAGTGTATTGATGATACCCCATCTTTATAAATGTGAATAACAGTATGTCATGAATCTGTTTTCATCTTTGAAAGGGTAACTCATTATAAATCTTGAAATGATTCTTCAAATTACATTTATACACAAGATTATAATGTTTTAAATAAATTTGGTGAAACTGAGAATTTATTCTGCTACAATCAGGATCCTGACTCATAATTGAATTTCTATAATATGAGTAATTAATATTATCAATATATGTACCTATTATTTCAGAATTGAAAATAAGTGTTGTTTTAAGATCTCCACTTCTAGACACAGTCAAATCGATAACAAGCAAAATAAGTCTCATCCAATCTAGGAACGATTGCATTTTATTCCATTGATATGATCGCAATACAATTCTACTCACAAACCCACTACACGCAGTCTGGTGTATTAAAAATGAGTAGTCAGTTGAAATACGATCTCACAAATCAATAGTTAATGGCTGAGCTAGGCCTGGCTACTTAATTGCTCTCTCTTCCTTTAATTGACTCTGTTGTGAAGTGATCTACTGCCAAAAAAGGGCTCAAATGAGATATTTATGATTATAAAGACTAGCTGATGCAGATGCTATGGGAGGGTACATGTAAATAATGCTCTAACTTTAATAGGGCTTGTTAGATTGGAAAATAATCATACTAATCACTGTTACAGTACAGTAGGTACAACGGCCCACGCCTGAATTATGCACATCGTATATTATGTTACATTCCATCTGTTAGACAAGAGAAATAACACTATTTTTGGTTATGATCAACTATGTACCTGTTTCAATAGTTTGAACAGAATAGACATTATTTTTCATGGACTGTTAACATTAAAACCATTACCGGTACTCATTTTAAAGCATAATCATGTGTAAGATGCATATGGGAACATACTAACTGTCCTAACAAAGATATACAAAAATCACAATATCACATAATTAGGTCAAACTCATAATTATAGAGATCTGGGACAGCATCTCAAACATTTCTGCCAAAAAGGTCTGGAGATGTACAGATTAATTTAACCCATATAGGCTGCTCTATTCACCGTATCGGGAAAAAAAATAAGAGGAATTCAGTATCCACTATAAAAAACATAGATCCATTCTGAGAAACAGAAATAAATTTAAATGCCTAGTGCTGTAACGTTTTCTATTTTGGTCACTTATATTTTCTTCTTCCCATCCTTTTATTTTTCCCCGTTGAAGCTCAATGGAGTGTGGGATTGATTCCAGGTCAGTATAAAACTGACAATGAGCTTATCCGGGATGCGGAGAGTAAAAGAGGGAACAAGAACATAATGAAAACAGACCAACCCAAAATCAAATCAACACTGTCTGGAAAAACAGTCGTGCGGAATTCAATTATGCGCATGGTTGTGGTGCGAATTAACAGCTGACGTGGTAACATATATTCTATTGATTAGGGCTGGGAGAGGTGGCGAGTTAGGTATTCATGGAGCGGGCTTGTCGAGGGATTAAGCTAATAAATGACAAGGTTTAACCACTATCATTAGATGATTATGTTCGCCTTCAGGCGCCATTATATGATAATTATTACACATAAACCAGATATGTTAATTTCATTAGTGGAGTGTACAGTAGTACGATTATCATTCATTGGATTCATAAGCAACACAATGACGAATATAAGTTGATTTAACATGGAATGAATGAAGCGGTGCCCTACAAATCAACATATAATGAGTGTTTTTTGAAGGGGATGCTTATATTATATGTTAATGAAACCATGAAACAGTTGCATTTCTGCTGCACTTGTAAGACAGATCCACCTTTGTCTATGTGTACACAGGTCAAATGAAAAAGCAGTGCAAAATGAGTAAGAAGTGCAATATGGCGAGTTCAAGAATAAACTTATGCAGCATACACACATTTTCACATGCAAATAAAAAGTACTCCTTCAATAATTCAATATCTAGCGCGTTTCCAAAAGCTGCGTTTCCCAAAGCCAACCATACTGCAGCGCCCAATCACAATGCCCACCACGTCCGTCTGTCCAGTCTCCCGAGACCACGTATTAATCCTAGCATGGGACTAAGCAATTTGCTAGCTTATTGCGCTCAACTCGGAATAAGAGCATTAGAAATTCACTCAACGCATCCCACTGAATCATTTCTCCATTTCTTTGCCTTGCAAATTGCCTACTCAATTAGGCTGTCACAGCTCGACCCAAAGCCTTTTTATGCTTGCTTTTAAGAATGAATTTGAATTTCCGTATCAAATATCATAATCTGCTTTCATATTTGTGCCCTGAATTTTTCTTCGGTGTCATTTTTTCCTTCCTGCGTCTTGCATCCTCCTCAAGCTGGACAATAAAATCCCCTCCGAGATTATTTCCCCCCATCATCCAGTATCGATGAAAGGGGGAGGGGTCGGGGAGGAGAGGGAAGGGGGAGGGGGGTCGGACGAGGAAGCAGGCATGCATCTTGTAAAGTTCACAGAGTTGAAGCATTATTTGATTCTCATGTAGCCTCCTGGAAGGAGGTATACTTAGAGAGAAGGAGAGGGGAAGAGAGGAAAATGATGTCATGCGTAATGAACATCAAATCAGAATACGTTTCTTCGGCACACATATATATCTCAGGCTCCGAACCTGAACTCGTATGACTGCTTGTATCTGCCCTGCATGTGCTTACATTAACTATTACATGCAAACAACCATTGAGTCCAAGGACACATTGTAAAAATTGATAACAAACCAAATAAAGACAAATTCATTTTCCCAAGTGACATTTGTTGGTGAATGTCATGGTATCCCCCCTTCATAATTTGTTGAAAAAACATCTATAAACATAACAAGAAATATAAAGTAGCCATTTGATAAAATATGAACTTAACCATTCTTGGAAGCTATAGGTATCTTGTGCCTTTACAAGCAATTGAAGATACATCAGATTACATCTGTGTACAATATAATCCCTACATGTACCAGAAAGACCCCTCAATGTCCTCGCAAGTACTCTATTGAAAATATTTATCAAAATGATTTTATCGTTTATTTATCCAATGTTCTCAAGGCAAACAGTTTGGGGTCTATTGCAAAGCGTAACAATACAATCTGACAAATGTCAGCACCATTCTTCAAAACATATCTCAATCTTTCCATTTTCCATTCAATAATGAAAAACTAGTATGAATTGCAACATGCATGCGCTGGAGATCGAGGCATTGACTGCCTGATATCCGTAGAGACAGGCAGGACTGCAATGGCGATAGGGGAGGTGTAGATGTATGAATGATGTTAGCCCAGGGGTATCATTGGGAGTTGTTTGTCAACGCATGGCCAGGTGTGGCTATTGTAGTCCCTTCAAATGATTTATTCCATTTTTTTCTTCTCTTTCTTTCTTTGAATGAACCTGAAGATGCATTGACGCATTTGTGGTTTGGGTGTTGTGTGAATATGATCTGCGAACATCTGCAACTATACAGCTTCGATTTCTAACCGCTCCGCCTTCCCATTTGTCATCCTGTTTTTTCTATCTGTGAAAATCAGCAAACACCATCACATACTTGATTTATATCTTACAATGTGATAATTTGAATTTGTAAATATGTCATGATTTTAAAATAATGGGCCGCATCTAGAAAAGGTATAAAAAGACATTATAATTACTTTTGTTTAAATGTACAAGCATAGTGGAAGATAAAAAACAACAACAAAAATCAAGATATATAAATACAAATATTATGAGCCTACAATAAAGACTTTTCCTGAATACCATTTCTTCAACAAAGCTGATGTCGAAGAAAGAAAATTTATGTTCTTTTTAAATAATTATTTATTGCTCTACATGTCATAAGAAAAGTGAAGTTTTCACAAGCTGAACACTAATATAAATCTCACATGAAAATAAATGCATGTTTTGCCTAAAGGCATTGGTATTACAAGCCATTAAAAGTTGTTGACAACTCCAATGGCTACACTTAAAATCTGATGATGAAATTGAAAAATGGACTGTTTACATAACGCACATAAATCATAACAGACTGGACAGAGACTACCAAATATGGTCACAACTTTCGTCAAGCCTTTCATCTTTGCTTTCCTCCTTACTGAACCCCAAAAAGAAGGCGACTAAACATCTAGGATTCCTCTCAAATCCAAATCCAAATAAACAGAGTATAAACGTGGATTTCCTTCCACACTCTTGAAATAGAAGCGTGTCCTTACATGGCATGTCTGGTCGGGCCTAGAGGGCTTTCCGTACTTCGTGCAGGTCTACAAAGTTCTACTACTACTACTAGCAGATAGAAGGAAATGAAGAGAGCCATGCCGATGGAAAGGATTTCACACATAGTATATTACTTTTATAGACACTCACATACAGTCTATCAGTCAATACGATAAACAGAAACAGAGAGAACAGCTTTCAAAACTATCAAGAATAAAACTTTCATGCGCGGTTGAAACCATATTTCAAACCCATTATTGATACATTTTTTTTAACCAACACAACTTTTCAATATTGCGAACGTTGTCTTGAATGATCATATTTTTCATAAAACTGTTGTGAAACTTTAGAGCCCAGACTTGGACCAGAAAGAGGAGGGTACAGAGTCAGTCTAGACAAGATGGAATTGGTTTCAGGAGAAGAGGAAGAGGATATCGTTGACATTGGTCACATGGGCATTTGTTCTACTTCATTGTTTCCTCTGTGTTGGGGATTGGGGGTAGGAGGGTTCAGCATGGGAAATGGATCAAAATAGCACCCCGATAATTGTGATCATTTCTGCTGAGTAACTAGCAGTTAAAAAAAAAAAAAAAATGGAAGCACTTGTTTTTAGTATAGGGTACAGGATGAACTAGTTTTTTTGTATCCAGGTGCGCGGAGTACAGTAGATACAGCCTAGATGAGAGACACATTTAACCTGATATTTTAAACAGACTGATAACATAATGATGATGGTTCCCCTTGCTTCTCAATCCATCATGGCAAACTCACAGAGACAGGTTCTAATAAAAGATTTCTATTTCAGTATGATTACTCGTTTCACTTGTAGCATATATATATATAGCTCCATTGTGATGCATCTCAAGCAATGACATCCCAGGGAGAGATCAGGTTTGACAGGGCCAATGAGAGGTGTTCAGCTTTCAACTGGAAAACTAGAAATTTTCACAAATTCGCAAATATTTCATGTTATGATTCAATCCAACTTCTTCAATCAAATATTTCTTGACATGAAACATGCACAAATCTTGATCATTCCAGAAATGTATGTTTCATGCATGCAAAGTTTCTGGCTTGACAGCATATAGAGGCCTACATTCTAAAGAAGAACCCACATAAAAGGAAGAAAGTTAGCTTGGATGATAAATATTGTATCAAACCATATTATGTTCATGAAAATGTATGATGAAACAAAAAAGATGCAGAAACCAATAAATCATATCAAATCAAATACATTAATCTTTCATAGAATGGTCATCGGAAAGGAAGCAGAGAAATCCGAGAAATAAATTAGTCAATGTTTGTATAGACTCTATAGAGTTATGGTAGTATTAATCATTTTTGCTGACAATTTTGAATGACAATATGTCTGATAAATGACTCTAATTTAGTTCAAACCCCTACTTGTGGTGAATATTTTTTCTCCCAAATGTGTACATTAGACAAATATAAATAATGATTTGCACAATCTACAACCCCCCCCCACCCCCCCCCCCCCCTCCAGCCCATCTGTTTTGTCATATAAAAGTGCAAATCTATTCCCCCCTTACTAATGGCCCCTTGAATAACTTAGCACCAAACTTTGGGAGTTCAATTTTTACGGTGGGAATGATTCCAGAAAGGATTTTCCTGTCCCAAGAGAAAGAAGGGACAATATGTAGGAAAAAAAGAAAGTGTAAGATTGATTTCTAAGAGGGGTGTAGATCATCTTCTTTCTAGCTACAGGCATCTACAATTAATTTCATATTCAGACACCTGCACCAGAAGGTTGTATTTTCGTCGCCCCTTAGGCAACGAGGAAAGGCCCGTATTCTCTTCACTCTTTACTCTTTAGCTATCTCTCTTCTCCTCTCATCTCTTTCTTTTCCTCTCATCTCATCTCATCTCTCTCCACCTCTTCTCATCTCTCTCCTCCTCTCATCTCTCTCCTCCCCTTCATCTCTCTCTCCTCTCCCACTCTCTCTCTCTCTCTCTCTCTCTCTCTCTCTCTCATCTCTCTCCATCTCTCTCCACCTCTCATCTCATCTCTCTCTGTCTGTCGCTCTTTGTCGCTCTCTGTCTTTACAATTTCTTCTCCAGATACCAGAACAATTTCTTTCTTTGGGAGGGGTGGGTAGTAACAGTAGCCCCATGAGCAACAAATTTTCATCAAAAGTGCACTTTTACGTGTCACGTCATCCCTCCCACCCCTCCCCCCTAAATCTTATCATTTATTCTTATTATCATAATTTCATTTATAAAGACGAACAATATACAAAGGAGTGGAGACAATAGGACAATAATTTGAGGTTGGGGTATCATAGATAATTGGTGTTGACTTTTAGATTCCTCGTCCTCATCTTCTCCACTAAATTCTTACTATCCTATGATTAATGATCTGTCTCGTTTATTAATAAATCAAAGCAAATATATACAACTATATGTGGTAGATCCTGAAAAATGGAGGATGCCTTTAATATGTATTTGACTTGGAGTAAAATCATAGCAAGCATCTATTTTCTTTTTTCTTTTTTCTTAGTTAGATACAGTTCAGAGAATATGATTTCCTTTGGAATTTCCTTATTTCACACATTGTAGGCCCAAGTGCATCTATATCAAAACAACAAATACTTAACTCTCATCATTTGAGGCTTGATATAACACATTATTGGGAACTTGACTCGATTCGAAATGTCCCCCTCCCCCTTTTCAATACTTAGGTATTTTGCTTAGAATCTGTTTTCTTACTTGAAATAATTACTGTCCATGGTATTAGAATCGAAACTGGTATAGCCACGCTCCGAATAAACTTAGCTATCTTCCAGAGCACATACTTTGTTACCAACCGCAAAAAAAGCTCAATAATATGCCAGATGCTACCATGATGGAAAATAAATTTTAATGGTGTAGACCTCAACATGCAGCTGTTGATCTGTTTTCTCAGAAATACACAGATTCAATAGAAACTGATGACTTTCAATGACTTTCATTTCTGTAAATGGTTTTCATTAATTTCCTAGTCTGATTAAAAAAGAGACTTTTCCACACTATCAAAACATCGCTTTATACAAAGGATTTGTAAGTTGCCCAGTGTCGATTAAAAACAGCAATTACAGATTTTTTTTTTTCTAATGCAAAAAGAAAAACAAATTAAAATGCATATATTCAATGTTGTCAATTTTCTCTCATTTTGGGTAACAGCCATTTTCACTAAATAAAGTAAATTTCACTGATGAAATTCTAAACAGGTTTACAAATACATGCTTTACTCCTAAGTATATAAATGCACCCAATATTATTTCAGTCTTGCCAGCCATGGCATCAATACAGTCACGATGATGCATAAAACAGGCAGGAACCCAACACAGGGTACGATTCGCTAGTTCAACAAGGGAGCTACCGATACATCCATGATCCATTAATGGGCTATCTTACATACTTGTAAGCAAGTGATAAATGCTCATTAGTATTTGTTACTCTAATCAATAAGCTGGATGGATATCCCGTCTTCCAAGCAAACAATTACCCCCCTCGTATCACCCAAGCCTCCGTCCGTGTATTCATACCCTAGAAATGACAGGAAACAACCAGCGAGGCTCGCGGGGCCGGGCAAAAAGAACCCCGGCCAGCCTGCACAGCCACAGGAAAAGGAAAGGGAATTCTACGACATAGATCTACCAAGATATAAAATGACAACATCACAAATATTACGAGGGCGAACGAAATTCTATTCCCCGCGATCAATAAATCAATACCAACTGTGTATTAGAAGCGATCAGAGCGGTGTAATATAACGCCGCTTTCGACACCTCACAGGCGCTATGAATACAGATGATCGTGATATGTTCTGCTCCCGATGTAGCAATGCATCTAACATCATATACGCTGAGATCGATTATCCCTATATCATTATTAGGTCCGAGTTTATGCCACTGCATGCTTCAAAATAACATTTCTTGTTTGAAGTGGATGAATCTATTTTCAATGTCTACAGTATTTTCGCTCGACAGGTTATCTCAAGTTTCAAAATGCACACAGGCAACATGTCAAAACCGAGAGAAATTATGCCTTTTACTTTCTGTAATGCTTCTACAGTGATAGAAAACTCAATGTGTGATCCTAGCCCATATTAAAACATTTGTATAATTGCCTACTTGATATTATGATATTAATCTGAGAAAAATTCACTGAAAAATTAATAAGTACAATTCATTAGTGACTATGATTAGAGATCTATGAATATTTATTCATATTTTCTAACAGGTAATATGTTCTTTTCAAATGAGCAAAACTCTAATAATGAACTGGATAAATCAAAGTCCGCCATCAACCCTCCTCCTCCCCAATAACATTACCTGGGTGTTTCCTCGACAAGTGTGAAAACTTGGCGACAATATTTGAGCATTCCTTTCCTTTCTTAGCACATACCATTCATTCTACCTAGCCCACCTCCAAAAAGCCTCAACAGGCCTGTCCTCATCAGCTCGAGTTTGCCAAATAACCTGCTATTTTAACTAGCCCGATCGCAAATTAACCAGTTAATTTGCATCTTCATCAGCCAGCAGTTACAATTAGTGGGATATTTGGTTGAGATAATATCCCAAGAAATGTTGGTCTTGTTTCCAAAATTTCAAGCTTCAGGATAATATCCATGAAAATAGCACGATATTTGGCAAACTCGAGCCGATGAAGACATGCCTATTGTTACAAACACAACTTCCAAGGTTACTTCAAAACCAAGGTTTACAATCATTTCTAGTCCACTTAGCAAACTCTTTACCTCTTCAGTGGAAAGGACGTGAGAGGATTGACAGAACGTTTAATGCCACACAGCAGGTGGAATTGAAGTTTCTTTTCAGAACTCAACAATATCTAGGACTAGGAGATATTAAGCAAACAAGGAACCCACCGAATGGAGAAATTCTTGAGGACAATATTAAATACATCGTGGAGCAATAACATTGATGTTTAGCATGATACTTGAGCTTCTTGTGTCAATGAGTGCATTGAGATGGTCGAGAATGAACAGTAGTTTTCGCTTTCCCACGTTCATAGAATGGCTGGACAATATAATCTCAATGTATGAAGTACACATGTTTCTGAATTTCCAATATTACAAATTGAATTCTATAATCTATATTCCAATCTGAAGCGAGCCAAGTGAGAGGAAGTCCTGGAATAGCTTTCCCATGATAGAGTCCTACCGTAAACGATTAAAGCGAAGGAAATGAATGCCCACATGCTATAGTGAACGGTAGGAAACTGTGGTAGGGGTTGTTTTTAGAACACCATGAAAACACTTGCATATCACCTCACAAACATCTTCTCTCTCTCAGCAAGATCTAAAGCAGGGTAACATTCGAGAAGTGGAGGGGCGGAGACCTGGATCACTGCCCTTTCCTAAGGTTTATCTCACCTAGATCTTGTATGGCATGGAAATTAGCTCAAGTAGGTTGTTTCCTTGCTGAATGCCGGTAGCCTTGGTAATGAGCTAGCCAGTCAACATAGATTACATTTACATTCTACATTTGGCCTTATTAACTTGACAAAGCATGCTCAGGTAATATCATTCTGTCCTCAGGTTCTCCTTCTGTCTACACCCCCCCCCCCAGTTTAGATAGGGAAAACTAAGCGGTATGAATAGTTTTGTATGATGAATCTATTGCAGTAGGTTTTTGTTTTTTCTTGGTTAACTCATGAAGAATGGAGGTCTAATTGCAGAACGATTGATGTAAAATATACGGACTGTTCACAATCACAAAATTCCCTGCTATATAGTTTCTTTAAAAGGTGTTTCATCTCAGATGAATGGACCCTATAATATTCATGGGAACCCTTCACACTTTAAACAAAACTAATTCTTCATACCATTACCCTTAATTTTCTTTCTACATTGCTCAAAATTCCTTTGTCTCGATATCGAAACCCCTTAAAGGAAATCATACACGCTTGTAATCACCACCTCCCTGTTCAGATTGGCAATTGTGTTCCAGCGAGTTTACAAAATGCCTTTAAACTTGTCTTGATCATCAAGCTAAAACGGGATTGAGAACCCACTCTTCCTGTCTTTCGTTCCCTCCCGAGGAAGGAACTGAAATAGCACGCTACCACAAACACGCAAGTCACCGAAAACAATTCAACTTTTCACCTTTCTTCGGGCCTCATTCTCCATTCTTATCTTACACAGCAGCAGCAGGCGTCATCATATAAAACAGAAAAAGGGGGGACTTGCACGCACGTACACAATTACAAACACATTATCAGCCCCTGCCAACTTCGTATCCTTTCTAAATCCACAGCTATAAATGTCTGCATATCACATTCACCAAACATTCAGCCACCGCTAGCTGACTAGAGCCAAATAGACGAAAAACAACCCTCTACCATTTCCACAAACTTAAGCGAGAGAAAAATTGTATACGGGGTTGGAAAAAGAATTGGAGAAGTAATAAGATTTGAAGAATTGCTAGGTTACAAGAAGGTTTGAAGGAGGTAAACAGTATCTCGGGTTTCTAGAAATGACTATGAAGTATTTGCTGATCAAATTGTGCTTAGTGTCAATAGTATCCTGCACCGATGAAACTTTATTCAAGAAATAGAGGTTCAGTAAAATTCTTAGAGTATGCGTGTGAAGTATGAAAGAGAGAGGAAGAGAAATATTAAAATTCATTAAAATCATTACGAGCAGAATACAAAAAAAGCATGACGGATCAAAGAGAGAAAATAAGGAAGGGGAAATGAAGATGAAAAGAGAAAGAGAGAGAGAGAGAGAGAGAGAGAGAGAGAGAGGCGGGAATGGATCTCATCAATATAACAATGTTACCACTACCTTTTTTGATAGCATAATTGAATGTTTAAATAACAAATCGTGATGAGTTTGGTGAGTTTGTGATGAGTTCGGTATGATAGAAGGTTCACTTTAAAACACCATGCATCTGTAAGACAGAAAGACGGGAGCTACAAATGTATCGATCATGATATTCATAGGACACCGACAAAGAGAAATTGATTTAGTACGACAATGAGGTGGATGAAAATGAGATTCTTTTCACTTTATTGATCATCAAAAGGCAAGGTACCTACTTAGCTAAATTTATGATGATATTGGTCACTTCCCAAATTAATCATAATAAAATGTAAGGTTAGGTTATTGCTTGCCATTGCTCTTGGAAAATGACCTACTCACTCCATATATGAAAAAGAAGCTTTTTACTAATGAAAAATTGATCTTCAATGGAAGTATTAAAATGACACTCACTTTCTAATGACCAATGGCTGGTTGGCTAGAAAGGGAATTCTACTACCAACTATCGTTATTAATTGATAAAGAAACCCTCTTTTCTTTCATTCCTGATTGATTTTATCTGCCAGAAGAGAATTATTTTGCTCTCAGCAAACCTTTTAGCAAAATATATAACTGCTGAATATCCCTATGTGCCCATGAAGGAGTCTGAAGGGTTGAAAGTATTGGATGTGTTATGTATGCTTTTATTCTTGTATGTGCCAAGTCAAAGAGTTCAAGGGATTATCTTTGGGTAATGTGATTGTCTATGATTGATACAATTATCAACTTGGTACTCTTTTAAGAGTTCTTGTACAAAAAGATGATTATTCTGTATGTCATTTACAGAAGGGACATAAAATTATGCAAAGGGAATAATTCCTCAAAAACTGATTAGTGCACAACTAGTTTTACCCATCTGAAGGGGGCGGGGGGGGGGGGGGGTGTAGCATGTGCAGACATGGTGTAACAGGTACTCTTGAGCATTTTGGGGGCCACAGGAGTGTCCTGGCACGATACCCGTCAGTCATGTACCACACTACACCAACTTATCAATCAACCGAGCCGGAGCATCATGGCAAGGTACGTTTTACCTGTTGGGTGTTCCTGCTATTAAGCTGGAAACTAATACCTCAGATGAACCCATTCACATGAGACACACCCGATCGGTTTGGTGTGTGAACATAGCGATCGATCGATTGAAACCTAGATGTGAACTAGCCTTGAAAGAATCTACAACCGATTGATTGACGGAGAGATGTTGAGAGAGTGAAGTTGAGCTGTAAGAGAGAAGTGATTGATACACTTCCAATCGATGGTACCATGTACCGTGAGATCAATGGCTTCATGTCTCTCTGATCAGCGGATCATGAAAGAATCTTCTCACCCATAATGCACCCTGCTTCTGGTATTACATGTTCATCCCGTGGTCTTTGCTGAAAACGATCTTCTCTAAATGTCAACTAACTTTCACTACACAGGCAACAGTTTCATGAAACTTTTTTCCATACAAGGAACAGGCTATATATCCTCTCTAGTTTATGTGATTTACATACTTGAAAGTTAAAAACAACTCTTTATTTTATGGACTGAAATGTTTCCTGCAAAACTGATTAACAATATCTACTTGAACATGATGAAGTATGAAATCTCTTCACATTCATCTGATATATGCCATTTCTGTTCAGTATGGCTAGTTGATTTGAAAGATCATTCTTATTTGGGGGCTGAAATTCATTTTGATTCTCTCCCATTGTTTTTAAACAAATAATAGTTCAGACTACATAGGCACTATCCACTTCTCAAAATATTCCATTGGAAAAGAAAGATGGTGATGCAATTGATCTCCCATATGAACCATTTCTTACGCAAATGAACATTTTGAGGCATGAATTGGAAAGTCATCCCTCCTGGTGATGCCGACAATTCAGAGCTCTTTTTCCTCTTTTTCTTCAAATAAAAAATGATCAATAAAACTGCTGCTGAATCATTCCATACCTCCCATGAATGAAAAGGGGAGCCATTTATTGCCATTTCAGATTTAACGACGGAGAGCTAGCGGCCGATTGTTTGGTCTGAATATAATCAATAACCAATCATTAATCAGGTCAAAATCAATGAACCGCAAAATCCGCTAGAATAGAAAGCAACTATGATCATGATTTGAAACAAAGCAATATTGTCCGCCTACATGTAAAATTAAAAAACTTCTGACTGTTATGTTGCTCTTCCTACTTTGTAGAGCATGCCCTGATCGGCCTTGACTTGTTTGCGTCTGTAGACCTGAAAGTAATTCACAACTTCCTTCATTACAGTCACAGTCTGGGCATACAAACGAGGGACTGAAATAATATCGTGCACCCCTCTTGAAACTGGAGCATTTATTTGTGCTCGATTCACCGATACTGAATGGAATAGTAGCGGTGAAATACTCTTTCTACAACACTTGAGACATTCACGGTTAAGTCAATCACCCATGTTGCTAAGATCAACACCAGAAATGTAGTTTCTGAAAACAACCTTTCCGAGGTTCTGTTGTGATCTCATAAACTGTAATATCCAAGAAGCAATTCTCGCTACCCTAAATAGGTACGAAAATCTCGAAATTCGCGAGACGAGGTAATTTTCACTCTCTCGGGTCGTCACTACAACTTCCGGTATAGAGTCCCATCCCGCTGGCGCTAGCGCCTGTGTTCGCTGTGCAGAGTTTTCACGCACGCTAAAATCGATGCCAATCAGTGTAATTTGTACAGATTATAATATGCAATGGAAAGCTTCGGGCAGAATTAGTGACTTTAGCACAAAAGGCCGTTAAACTATACCGTGAAAGAGAGGGTTGTGATCACGAACGCCTGCACAGGAAGCTGTAATGTCGAAAAGCTATCCCATAATGCAATGCGCGTTTTCAGGATTTTCCCCGGATCTCGGCAGAATCGCTATTTGGGGTAGCGAGAATTAATGTTGCCTTGTTTATTCTATGCAGTCTGCATCAATACTGGGAATATGCAAAAGAAAATATTTGTAAGTTTTTAATATTTGTTATTCAGGAAGGGTTGGGTAGAGTTTTTATCCGGTAAGATGAGCCAAACATGATGTTGTTTTGTAAAAAATCCAACAAAAATCAAGGGTGTGTAAAATAATCAATTCTTTTCATCTTGTAACATTGTAGGATAAATTGTTATTGTAGCTAAACAGGGGTTTGCACAAAGTTTTGAACGAAAAGCTAATAATTAATCAGAATTCAAACAAAAATTAATTAAAACAAATCTGGATCCACTGAGAGTGTAAGCAGCATACTGGATGGAAATCATATGAAAATAGGGCAGGGCTTAATCATTGATTATTCATTTGTTCTTTTATTTATTGTGTCATGGTAAAAATCAAACTGCTTAAGAGCGCTCAGATGGTAACGCTGTACAGGCCGACCTCGGTTAATTACTAGCAGAACCCAAACACATTGCACAATACACAACTATCCACATTGCCCCAAATCAGGTTATTTGTACGTTTCTAGATCAATTATTCTTCTCCTTGTCAATATACTCCTTTTGCGACAATGTTATTTTAGAATATACATATCTTCATACCATGTTTCATCTCAGCTGAAGGGTGAGGGGGAGTTTAGAGAGCTACAGTGGTATAATATTCTTCTCTGCCATTTGACATTTCCCAGACTAGAGACCACATTGTACATGTTCTATTAAAGGGCAATAATGCGACTGTAAGGGTCGATATAATGACATTCACAGTAGGTACGACAATACAAACGGCTTTGAATAGGAACCCCTTACAAGTTCATTTTACGCTCGATAAACTTTTTGCAGTGAATGATTCGTCAAAGGTCGATTGAGTACTGCTAACTCTTTTCAAATTAACCGCTAAACAGCAAAACATAATTTTTTTTTCTGGCCCACTTCCAATTATATCCTACCACATCTCTCTTTGCCAACTCCTTTGTGCCTAATATGAATTATTTTTTAGACTAGACCTACTTGAGACAAATAAACATGATTTCATATTTTTAGACGACAAAACAATTATAATGGTTTTGCTTGTCAACTCTTTTCCTGCTATTGAATTCTGCAAAAATAATAGAATGTTGTGCTGGATAAAAAAAAATCATAAAAAGCTCTTCAAGCAATATGGTTATCAATTTGTGTATCAAAAGAGCTTTCTTTCATCATATCCTTTTTTCCCCTCTTCACAAATAAATCATGATTTATGAATTGACGTTACAGATACAATTGATGTTTTTATTCAACAAGTATCAGATGTGTTTATATTTTTTCTGTATGTTTATGGACCAGCCAAAACAAATTATAAACACAATAAACCGATATTACATCATGTCGTATTAAATGGTACCTTTATACTAAAAATGACGGAACAAAAGAAAAAGAACTACATGTATATATATTGATACTTGGGTATAAAGTGACATGGATGAGGATACATCTACAGTACAATTGTTCTCTCTACCTAAATCTTTAAATGACTACAAATTCTCGTTTCTTAAAGAGGTTAAAATATTCAAGCAGGCTCTCCTAACACATTTCCTGCCGATATGCGATCAATTCTAATGATCTGAAGGCGTACATACGCCTTCCCGCTATCTTACTGCGAGTCTTTCTCACATCAAGCAGCTGTCCAACACACTCTATCCCCTTTCATTTCTGGGCTAGCTAGCTACCCTCAGCCGAGCGATAGAGTGTCGACTCTGTTTTGACTGTATAATAGCTAACGCACTCTCAACCCCTTTCTGACTGACTGGTCTACGACCTATGCAAACAAAATGCCTGAATATCTTACAGTCAACGTTCTAGCTTCATAAAAAAGAGAGTGGCGTGGCAGTTTGATAGATTGAGTGACATCTTTTAAATTACATCATTTTGAGATGCAGTGCATTTTGTTTAAACATCAGATAACTGGCAATTTCTAGCTATAGGTTTGCAAAGACTGCACACTACTTTAAGGACACGCATATGAAATCTAATATAGTTCAGATTTATTTCATTTCCGTGGATGACAAGCACGGAATGAGTTTTATATTCATAAACCATACCTTGTATATATACATCCAGGTCTGTATTAACCCACAATCTCCTCTAAATTTATTCATGATTTAAATCTCCCTCAAATCCTCCTCGACATAAACAACTTTCTCTGAACACTGCACATCATTTATTCGGTCCTTAGATTGGTGACCTATCTCACAAGCCAACAGCTTAACAAATCAAGCCGAGTGACATAGACGAGTCTCTGTACGCATCAATGGTAACCTCAAATGTAGACTCTTTCAAGATGCATCACTATCCGGAGCAAGGACGGAATCGATCTAAGACACCCGGTGAGCATCTCGAGACACCAGGACTGCGTCATTTGAATTGAGTACCCATCATGCTTAATCTAACGGAAAATTCCTTGTTGTTACAATAAGCATCAGAGTGGCGGCGGCATCTGCATTGCAGAGTTTCCAGAAGATGCAATATTTTCACATTTCTGAAACTTGCATGGGCAGCTGTATTGAGATTAATTCTTGGAATCCTTCAAGTATTTTGTAATATAAGTTGGAAACATAATTCCTTTCAACATTTCCATATCATTTGGTAAGTGAACAAAAAAAGAAAGGCAGAGGTAAGCTATTTACAGTGACTGAAGAAACTGTAGACAAAGTACTGAGAGTCACAACCAGAGGGGGCTAAAGACAAGTACTTTGCTACATTCTGATGCTTGTTTAAATGTTTTTTTTGCATATCACACCTTCATCCTTAATTACCGGAAACTAGCATTCTAAACCCAAGAATTGCTACACAGACAGAACCTGAAGAATTGAATATTCTTACTTAGCAATATCCACTGATGTTTCATTAATGTCAAGGCGTTCATATAATAAAAAATATCTTCACACCACAATAGTTTGAAATGAAACTAAATCTCTATTAGAGAGAGACTAACAAAAAAACATCAAAGGGTATGTCTGCCGAGCTCACAAGTCCTAATGCTCTAATAAAACCTACATTTGATCAAGCGTGAATGTCAACGGAGACGAGCGAACCATGCTAATTCCTTATCTTTTAATGCTCTCAAATGCCATAGACTGACAATCATTGCTGCAAATACCAAAGGGGCACATTGGCTATAAAAGCCTAGCTAGAACAAGAATGCTCCCAAGCCACCTTTTGATCAACTCATTCGGTCGGGTCGATAGAGGCACATTTAGGCTGTTTGTTGAACAAAACAAACAAAGAGGAATGATTCAAGACAGACACCACTTGAAGTAAAGAATGTAGCCTTTTTAGACAGTTAGTATTATTATCAAGGTAGTCAATCAGGATCACTCTATATCTCTACTGAACAGACGGAAGACATGTTCATGACTTTCTTGCACCTAGTGTCCTGACAGTGATCCAACAAAGGCTTGATCCTGCAACAATTGCTCCGAGCTTCGTTTCCTCAAAGGTATAGATTTAGGGTTGGAAATGGGTTTGCTTTATAGGTTTAGGGTTGGGGTTAAGATTCTAGGTACCATAGTGTTGGATCCATGGATGAAGTTGGGAATTTGAATACAGCGCCATTGTCAAAGGAGAACGTGTCCTACACAACCGTTTTGACAACAAAAAACATGTGGTCAAAATGAGGCGCGATAGCTCAGTTGGTAGAGCATTGGTCTTGTACTCCGGCGACCTGGATTAAAAACCAAGTTGATGAGCTAGTGCATTTTGGTAAGTCATTTATCCTCATTACCAGGTCTCTCGGAGAGGACCTAAAGCCATCGGTCCTCTAGTTGCTTACTAACAAGCATTTATGCTTTCTTAGCAGTCAGGTAAAATAACCACCACTACACAACAACCATTTTGACAACACACTTGTTTTACATCAACACTTTTTTATAAAAAATTCAGTCAGAAGTAAATAAGTGCTTACCTGTCTCTGGGTCATGACATACACATGTTCTTCATCCAAGCTAAGGAGGAGTCCATTCTGAACGATGGAGCTATCGGGAACAATCTGATGATCTATGCTCACACTCGCTTCGCTCTGAGAGGTAAGCATCAGCTGGAAAGTAAATGAGAAGGAGTTCAGACTTCAGTTAAAATAAAAAGCCTTGAAAACAACATACATATTGAATACGTTAAAGGGAGTGTAGCTTGGCAATTACTGGTTAACGCCATCTACCTCTTCTTTTGGACAACTGCACGTAAACGAAAGGACTTGATTAACGGTAGTCGGCAACTTAATCTCTATATAGTCAGCGTTCGCAAGAAACAGACCAAAGTTCTCCACACTCTTCAGTTTTTCGCGTATGTTGCACGCACGTGATTGCTGCGGTCGCGTCATCCATAGTTGTATTATACCAGAATGGCCCGGAGTCGGGCCACAGGAAAGACACGTAGTCTCGTCATGCTACACTCCCTTTAAGTATTAGTTGTACACACACTGTGAGAATGCTGGTAATATAGCATGATGCTTACTTCTCAAAGCACTTGCTGTGCCTTGAGAGGTATACAAGCATCAGCTGGAAAGTAAAATAAGGAGGAATTCAGACTTCAGTTTGATACAAAGCCTTGAAAACAATGGCCAGCCCCCAGAAATATAACTGGATAGATACAGATACGCTGTCTTGAAACAAATGAATTATGTATAATAAGCATGGTCAAAGTGAGTTCAACTTGAAAGGTTGCCCATGAATATTGTATTTAGAATCCAAGACCGAGGTGATATAAGCTCGTTTCATAGTCTAGTTCAGTCAGTTCAGAGGTGTTGATCAGTCAGTCAAAACTAATATGGGTTACATGTTTCATGCTAAAAGAACAATCAGTGAAGAATGACCAATGAAGAAAGAAGATTTCTGCTCAATGTGAGCCTAGATTATCACAATTACAAAATCCTTCATCGTATACTGTAAACGCTGTTATTTTCGCGTGATAAATTTTTCGCGCTAAGCGATCACAAACATGTTCGCCGGTTCTTAAATTCGCGTTGCATGCAATTCAGGCCGTTCAAAACACGCATAAGAAGTCATGCTTATATTTTCACGAGTTCTTAAATTACAGCTTGCCGATCTTACGCGAAATTCGCGAAAATTAATGTACCGCAAATATTTCCACGTTTACAGTATATCCCTTCCAGTAACAAAAATTATCTTTGACCCAAATAAATTCAAATTCTTGCAAGCAAATCTGGTGATTCTTTACCAGAGTGTGATGGCTGTTGTATGTTCCAGGTCATTTAGGTTGGAGTTGATTGCAAGCAATCATTGCTCTTAATGACATTTCACACATATCTTCAACCCGTGGCAATTAGATGTGATTTTCATGTTTAAGGATCTCGAACTGTAGCTCGCAACCACAAATCCTAGTCTAATCTAGCTTGCTGACTTCTACAAAATCTGTGTTGATCTGTTTAGAGAGTTTTGTTTCGTTGTATTGCAATGCATATTTCACTACTCCAGGCAGCCATGTTAACATGCATGCAATTATTCCCAAAAAGTATTCATCTCTGTGATAAAAAAATGCTGAATAAAGAGCATTTTCAAACCCCTTTTCTACTGGGTCTCTCTTAAGAAGTTGACAATAATTTGTTTGTCATGAGGTTTGTTTCAGGTTTGGCCAAAGACCTTTAGTCTGGTGAGATTCAGACTGGTGTTGGTTCTGAGCCACAGCACTACATGGCTCAAAAGTCTTTTAGAAATAAATAGTAAATAAAATAAAAAACTAGAAACCTTTCTCAGGTGTCCAGAGTCGTCGCCCACAAAGATGGCCGATTCCTGCGGCTTGTGAGAGACTGCAATGGCGGTGAAAAGGTTGGCGTTGTCGACGTGCATCGCTTGAGCTATGATAGGACTTTCAGTACCTCCCATTGGTCCAATGAAATCTAGGGTGTGGCAGTAGTTACGCCCTTGACGGTCCATCTGTGCAACCTTTAAACAAAGACGTAAGAACATTAGAAGCCATAGCAACAAGGAAGCATGGTTTGTACATTACCTACAAATTGCAAAACAAATCACTCACATTAATGAAAAATTAACGTCTTCCGTAGGATGGGCAGGAAATCCTGCTCTTAAACTAAGAGCAGGACTGGTTGGTCTAAGACAAACAATTGTCTTTTCTTGTCCTAAGAGAAACAAGTACTCATTATCAAGTGTGTTCTCTTGGAAGATATTCTATGCTTAATTTTCTTAAAGTTGATACTCTAAGCAAATAAATGTCCCTTAATTTGTTACCTACGGCAAGTATATGTTATTTTTAAGTTTTTCAATTACTTAGTATATCACAGAAAAATTCTGTCTACTCGAAATCCTCAATTGAAATGTCTAAAATATCCGCCTCTCTTTGCATAGAAAATCAGTCACGACGCTGGTCTACTATTTATGACCTCACGTCCGGGAGAGAGTATATTCACGTACCCGGATGTTCCATAGCAAACATGTGCAGAGTGATACGATTTTCTGCATATTTTTGTTTCAAAGGCTGAAAAGTCTAATAAATCATAATTCTATGTACAATTCTTTACCTTCCCCTAGTACTTCATAGTATTAATATCAATTCCCCTTTTAAAAATTATGACATATACATGCCAACGATGTGCTATTAGTCGATATTTTCACCATGTAATTTTTGTTTTGGTGTTGAAATCGGCCCAGGCACGGAGTGAACAGTAGCTGTCTACCCATGCACAGTTCATTACCATACACTGCAGCGATCTCCCGATGGTTTCTTCTTCCTTTTTCCCATGTCTTTCGCCTTCCTTGGCCCTGAACATCCTTCATCTACCAATTCTGACACCGGTAGTCAGGAGCAAGTCTTTGTTAGTTGTTTTTCTTAGCTGGCAACGTCACTTTCATTCTCTTGCAATTGCCGATAAACATATAACTATAGCGCACGTACGTTCCATCACAAGCAAGCAGCGCCTAGAGCAGCGGCTTGGTCTTACCTCCCGATTCTGCTCGCTCCACGAACGTTCATGCAAGAGCCGCATCACTCGCCAAAATATTATAGAGGAAGCGCGCTTGCATGATCTCGTTCAAGTTTGATATTTTACAACATAAAATGTTTAACTGGTACTGTATCCTTTTTTGAGGCAATCACACACATCTATGATAAGTACTATCATAGTTCTAGACCTATTCGTTTTACAAAACTGCTCATGTACATCTGATGACAATAATTTATAATGCATCCGCCTATTCATAAGTGCACGATTTAACTTTAATTCCTAAGCAGTAAACTCGTCTTAAATCTCTACCAAATAGGTGAATATGAGGATATAAAAAGAAATCAGCGACTGGAAAATGTTGCTTCGTTATTCTTCATTCAAATGAAAACAGAAAATCCATCAAATATACTCCTTAACAACAACAAATCTAAGCTCTGACAGGATAGCATTTACGTAGGGATATCACTGCCATTCACTCTCACTGAGCCCATGACTCCCGTTCGTGACGTCACGGATAGAGGCCCGACTCTACGTGCACTTCCGGGTTTCAGACTTAGATATTTTGGTAGAGTTTACTCAAATAAATTCATTATTCTAAACTTGTTTTGTCGGGTGGACACCATTTGGTGTTATTATGGGGGTTAAAAGCTTTCTATTTATGTAATTATCTCAGTATTTGGGATTGTCTTAGAGTATCAGCTTTAAAGGAACAGAGAAAACAAGTTAGGATTAATACATTAACCGATTTTCAAAATTCAAGAAGAACAAGTGAAAACGAAGTTAAGTGATGTCCACTTTCTTTTGACCCAAAACCATTACTTTTGAAACCCCACAATAACTAAGTAATCTTCAAACATGAAGAAGTTTACTCTAAAACCAGAAACGTTAGCGTGCATGGAATGTTGCCAATTTTGTGAGTGGTTCAGATTGGCGAAAGTTTCACGCCATGAAATGTTTAAATTTCATATCACACAACACTAATCTTTTGTAATTTGCACAAATATCTTGCAGCGAAAATGGCTGTCCTTTGACAATTCATAACAAGTTTCATGTTGCAAAAGTTTCTGATTTGACAGTAGTACGGAAGTTGCTATAGTTACCAGTAACGTAGGGCTTTTTCCAACTGCTGTACAAGCCACACTCTTATACCATTCCATCTGCGTGTCTGATTGATGTCCATTCACGCATTCACGTCTTCTATTGAAGAAAGCTTGATTCAGATCGGACACCAGGTACATACAAACAGCAGACTTCCTCTGGGGTTCACGATCATGCTCCAGCGACTGAGCAAACGTGACAAAGAGGGCGTCCTGGTTCTGCCACGGTTCCCCGCCCTCTTTCCCGGCCTTTGCGATGTAAGCCGATTGCGCAATGTTGTAGTTTACGCCTCCCGACCGACATTCTAACGGTAGCTCTATGTAGGAGAGTAGATTGATGTCTCGTTGGCATATCCTGATGAGTTTTGTGTAGTATTGCACTTCTCTGGGTAGGGTACGATGATTCCATGGCTGAATGCCTACAAAGTAGCTGAAATTACCGCTCGGGAACCCATATACGTAGGTGATATTAAAGCCATTAGGCGACTCAGACACCGTCTCCGCTGGAATCACGATCTGACTCACTGCCCGAAACCCCGTCTTCAGAACCGAAAACAGATTCGCTGAAGGACTCTCCGGCAATGACCGGACAGACACCGTTGGCACATTATTGTCTATCCAATCAGCGCTGGACGTCGCTGTATACAACACACTGGCTCTGTCCTCTGGACCTCTAGATATAAACCCCACTGAAGTACCTATCCTGGTGTTAGCTGCTATCTCCTCCGAGGTATTATTACCCAGAGGCGAGAAATCGTCTAAACTACGAACCTGACATGTGCCCTGGTAGACACTCCCACACGTGATTAACCTATCGTTATCAACTAATAGAATTTTGATGATATTGTTCGTATCCTCCCTGCTGAACTCTTTCGTCGTGCACTGCCCTGGTGGAGGAAAACACGTAGGATGATCAAACACGGGTCCTGTATCTCTATGAGTCTCTTCTTCTAGATCGCTATTCAGCTTATATAATCTATTAACTGAACCCACATACAGGGTGTTCGTTGTACGGTCCAGAGTCATTTTTTGTAACGAGATGTCGGTGTTACCGGGAAAGTTCTCCTCGGTGAAATGGACATAGCTGAAGACCGACGATGCGGTCATGAGTAGAATGTGAAGATGAACTAGAATGCTTGGTAGGCACATGGTCTTTGATGTTATGCAATGTCTTTTCTCTCCGCCCATGTTTGTTGTTGGGGGTGTTTAGCAGCTTGATGCAGCTTCCTGTGTGTCTTGTCAATGACCGTCTTCCATCAAAGATCCATGATCTATTAAAAAGAACAAAAATAAAACAGTTGTTATGATTAAAGGTACTTCAGACTATTCAAATGGTACAAGACAAGAATGATATAGTAGCAATGAAATGAATATAGGCTTCAAGATAGTCATGAAAATAATGGATCACAGTCCATTAACAAATTAAAGATAATAAATGCTGGTTTCCTCCAATCTTTTTCTCAAAGTTTTCAAAATGGATGTAGATTATCTTATAAATCTAATACTAGAATCCAATCATTTAGATTTAAACTTTTCAATATGTTTTATTATTTTCAATTGAAATAATGTTCATTTCAACCACATTTTTTTTCTTCCCGTCTTTATTGATTTTTTTGAAAATTGCATTATTCGTCACAAAAGGCAGGTCCAAAAATATTAATACTTTTATTTACTTGTTCAGAGGTCTTAAAAATACACTCATAAAAAAAAAAAGTAGAGGTCTAATGTATACTCTATAGTAACCAAACAATAAAATTCAAGGTCTTTTATGAAGCATGTGCTACTTCCATTAGGGAAAATATAATTGGCTAAAAAGTTTAAAAGAAAAAAGAAAAACAGAAATGACAAGTACAACAGCATCTGTAAATCAGCTTTTTTCCAACACTGACTTTGCTGAGTTTCTACGACAATGACATGCACTCAATAAATTTCTCTTCACACAAATCGTGACATTTTCGTTGATTAATATGCACTATAAAACAACTCCTGTGGTATGAGCTTAATTTCATTAATTTTCATTTTTCAATCAACATTCATAAGAGATCTATAAAAGTACACATGGTACAGACGATACATGCATTCATATGTATTTTTCAACAAGATCCATATAGAATATAGAAAAATACACCTTTGATAACACCTGTAGTTTTTTTAAAAGACCAGGGGCATGACAGCAGCACATACCTCCAACTTTGCATGCCAATAACCTGTGGACTTCTCTGCCTGTTAAAAAAATCACCATTTTAGCCATCAGAGGACAACATAGGAGACTGCAAAACAAACTGTAATTGTAGCTAGACATCCTCAAAATCGAGGCATCGACCATCACTCAATAATTAATTAGTCTGATAACCAACTCCCTGCAATTTCATTTTCATTTTTGAGGTATCAGGTAAGTGCTTTTTTATTCTTAGTTTCTGTTCTTTCATATTTTTTTTCTTGTTGTCATTTTGGAGTAGAATTACCTTTTTTTAAACTCTATAAATACTTGCAATAAAAAATAACATGATTTGCAATGCCTGCAACATCACTGCTGCACTGCATTTTACAATACATATTCCTCGATTTTCCAACATAAAAAAAACAAAAACTACTTATTCCCTTAGGTATTGTGTCACCAATTCCAAGGTGACTCATTTTTGAACTTTTCTCGAACTTGCATTTAATTTAAATGGGAAGCTTATGCTTTTAATCCTACCATGAATCTGGAATCTACACAACCCATTGCATCCTTATGCAAACCAATCAATGTCAGATATACTCCCAGATTAGTCAGATCATCCTACTTTGATACAGTTTAACCGTAACAAAACCCAAACAATTTAGAGAATAAGCCCTTCCTTTCACAAACAGGTATTCCAGCTATTAGAAGCTGCTTATAAAGTGCTTAGAGAGTCAATCTTGTGTAAAATCCCTTCTTTCATGGGTCTTTTGGCTTCCTTTTCTTGTGGTCAAACAATGGACCTGGTCTGATGAACAGTCCTGACCTCAAACTTTCAGGAATTTTTGCTCCTGTCCCAGAAAAATTACTGACACAATGCTTGTTACCTTGAAACAGAATATCTAAGACTTGAAATGCAGATATATTTTTTTTTTATCCCAAAAAAAATATTTAAACAAATTATTCTAGGGGTGACAAAATATATCAAATGTCTCTCTACTCTTAATGATATTCAAAGAAAATAATTCCACATAGCTACATGACAAATTTTTAATTGCCCTTAATGTATTGTGCTAATTCGAAATTAAAAGAAAAGCAAATTCATTGTTGCAAATTACTGAGCTTTTCAATTTTCCTTCGATTCAAAATAAGCTGATTATAAATGGAAAGAATGAGAATCAATTCCAATTTGTGAAATTAGAGTGCACAACAATTTTGATTTGAATTTCCTAAAAAGTTATAGCATTTGTGCACTGGTAAACTGCATGTCTGCTTAAAGGTACAATGTTTCATATGTCATGCTACTACATCACAACAATTCTATAAAGGTCATTTCTTATCATGGTAATGTTTTAAAAAGGGAATTTTCTCAAAAACGTTGGAAAAACATAGATAGATAACAAGTATCATAGATATAATATAAGAGCTATATGAGTTAACTGTTTTCACTTTCTAATTTAACAAAAATTTATAAAGAAGATTTGAGAAAGTTTGCAAACGCTGATTTCATCGAAAAAAACAAATCGTGTAATCACCTTTGGACTCTATTCTATGATTTGTAAGATACTTTTCACAAAGTTTGTAAACTAATTCTATGATGACTGATGAGTCATAGAAAAGCAGGTCTTAGAATCCCTTTACCGTAGTCTTTTCTTTTCTTTCTACTTTTGACTTTAGGTTGGTGGTTCCACACATGAATGAAAATACTATGAATACTTGGGCACTCTAATTGTATACTAAGAATGGTTTAGGAGGTATTAGAAGAGTTGTGTTTGGAATTAAATAGAATTCAATGATTGATGTGGCTTCACATGCACCATTAACTAATCTCATGAGATTTGGACCTTATCTGTATTACATAGGTTACATACCACATACTTCAAGATAGTTCCTTTCGATCATGTGTTGATATTTTATGTTAACGCTTTCATGGCACTTCATAACAGAATACTGAATTGAATTGAATTGAATTGAATTGAATTGAATTGAATTGAAATTTGAATACTTGCAATGATATACATACAGCATGGTCATTAATGACTGCAACCTCAGGATTTTTCCATTTTGATATTAAAACTCAAAAGAATAACATTATTATATCCAGTGTTTATCTTTATGAAAGGCAAACTGATCTGTGTTTAACCAAAATTATACAGCACTAGTTATTTGCTTCAGTATATAAATAGATGCTTTCATTACTTGCGTAAAACTCGAGCAGAGAACACAACAATATTTATACCAAACGTCTTCGGGGGAAAACAAAAAAAAATCATCTGAAAATTGTGACGGACGAAAATCTAAATTAGGAAAGGCACTCGACATACTGGCCCCCTGCGCTTGGGAAAGGCTTAATGGACGGCAAATGCATGGTCATTTAAGTAATAACGGTTAGCGAAGCGTGTCTATTGGAGAAATTACGGTGTGGTATTGTGTGGGGGGCAACTTCGGTGAATCAGAACAATTTGGAAAGCATTCGGATGCCATCTCAAATGGATGAGGACAAGAGAGAGAGAGAGGGAGAGGGAGAGGGGAGGGGGAAAGAGAAGCATGTCATGAGTTAGTAGAAATTAAGGAGTAGGAGAGCAAGACAAGAGAGGGGAAGATGTAAGTAAGGTGTGGGTAATGATGGCTGCGTGCTCGGAGCTCGGAGGAGGGGAGAGGAGAGCGTGTGTTTGTGTGTACTACATCTAGCCTCGGGGCAAGAGGAAGCAAAACGCTCATCTTGGACCAGGGATGGCTGGATTTATTGGAGTCGTTTAGGGGAAGGGCAAGAATTACAGACAGTATTGTGCGGGATTTATTGGTAGTGGTAGGGGTAGCTTCCATTCTGATTAACATAAAATGTCTACAGATACAAATGCACATTGTAAACATATATACAGTAGCGGGACAAATTGTGTATGAGAACTTACTGGCCATCGTCATGGAAAAATATGAATGTGTGTTATGTACTTCACAATTAATTGTCCTTTATATAATATTGCTTGTGAATGAGAAAGAAACCCAAAATTAGTCACTTAGTGAACAAATGTTCTTCCCCACCATGTCCAAATCTTGAATTAATTTCTTTAAAAAAAATGTTTTGATTGGTATACAGAAACTTAAAAGTGGGTAGTGAAAAATAGAATTAGCAATAAAACCCCTTTTACACTCCCAATTTTCTACATGCCCCTATAGAGGTAAAAACAAACAAACATGGATAGGAAAAACAGTGATATTTTATTTCCTTAGTGTGTTTTTAATGCAGTTATTTAGATGCTTCATTTAAATCTTAGACCTTTGTCAGAATAATCGTCATTACCAGACTATAATAATAATTATAAAAACAGTGCTTATAAAGCGCTTACCACTAAAGTCTCTAAGCGCTATACAAACAAAATACAAAGATAAACAATTACATATTAAACAAAACAAAAAATTACAAATAAACCTACAAATTCCAATTACAATTTTGGTGACTATGTCAACATTTAAATTGAGTGAAACTACTTTAGTATCTCTGGTATGTAAACCTAAATTGTCAACAAAACATATGAATTTCAAGAATCATTGATTCACAATAAGAGTACAAACAGTATAGATCCTCTCGATATGAGTCATTTGATAAGTTCAGTATTTTTGTAAAACATGGTTGATATCCTCTACTTAGTGATATGTGTTTATCATGGTAAGTGACGGGTAATTAGACACATATCAAATGTATAACATGTGGTTTTCTTCCTCTTCTTCAAATTAAGCATAGAAGAAAGAGAGAAAATGAAATGAGTAGCACCAGAAACTTGTGCTGCATTAAGCTTCAAATGACAACAATGCTGCTAATTAACAGTTTGAAGTGAAAATAAAGAGTGAAGAAAAAAAAACAATGATCAACTTTAATAGTAAAGCAGAGGTAAATAGCAACTAATTTCTCATATTCTTCATGAATAGATTATATAAATGTTTTACAAATCAATGTAGTGAAAAAGATACTTAAATTTTGCCTCAAGTTTTCAAGAAATTTTTCTTTACAAATACCTTCCTCTACAAATTCAATAAATAATAATATAGTTCATTAATATCATTCGCTATAATTACAAACAAATACAAAAATTTGAGGGTAAATATCATGGACAGAATTCTGTATCAAGAATGAATAGAGAAAAAGCCAACCATAGTATCAACATTGCAATCCTATTTCTGATGCCTATTTGTTAACTTCAAGAGTAAAAGACAAAAGTACTTGAAGGGGGCATCCAAGGCTATGAAGTAGGTAAATATATAGTATGGAAAACAGAAAAAATAATATTAACAAGAGAGAAATAGTTTACAAAGAAATATATTTATTAACAGCTACTTTTGTTGACTTGACTATCAGAGTTAATATCTACAACAACAAAAAAACAATTCTGAATCCCTCATTGATATTTATGATTAATAATTGGGGTGATTTTCACAATAATTACAAACAGGACTGCAGACAAAGAACATTGTAAGTGTCCTAATAAAAGGAGCCCATCATCATGCATCATCAACCTTACCGTGAAAATGAGTTGATATTCCAAATATTTGATCACCAGAGTTGGTCTCGAGACCACACAGCATAGGACACAAGAACACATGGGTGAGATCCAACAACAAATATATCGCTCTGCCCTGGTTCTATATACACTGCACACATTGCCCTACTCCCACTCGCTGGCTAGAGCTAGCTACTGGTATTTGGGAAGTCCTTTGACTGGGCCAGACGTTAGTCAGTATCAACAATCTTGTCTCGATGCAGCTGTGCTCGGAATGAAAGAGAGACTGATCACCGTCGACATACTACGGTAAAATATACCTTGGCATGAGAAGGAATGGCTTGATATTCTCATAGCGCGGATTGGCGCGAGCTAGAGTGATACAATGACATGCGCCCCTGTGGGTGTCGACTGAGAGGGAGCGAGAGAGCACAAGAGACGACCAACCGACAGACAAGGCAGCTGAGAGGCGACTGAACACAGGCAGTGAACCCCTAATATTGGCCAGGGTGCATCGCAGGCCAGGCTAGCTAAGCATCGCAAGGCTAAAGCAAAGCATCCAAGCGTGTTGTCAATGTGTCTGTTATATGAGCTCTGAATTGAACGAGTGCCTTGGCCAAGTGTACAACTGTTGCCCTTTCCTTTTACACCGTCTCTGTTCAAGTTTCTCAAATCTAATTATTCCACCTTTGACTGGGTTAACAGCTTTTCCACGTTTTGCTCCTTTTTTCAGTCCTTTCTTTCCTTTTTTCTCTCTCTCTTTCTCTCGTTTTGTTCCAAACTCCCACCTCTCTTTCATCTGAATTCTTTCCCTCCTTGTCTTTCTTTTTCTTTCTCTTTATGTCTGTGTCACTCTCTGCATTTCTATGTCTCACTCTCTGCATTTCTATGTCTGTCCCCCTTTTAATTTCTGTCTCCCACTCTCCTCTTCTCTTCCCCTCTCTTATTCTTTACTTATAATCTCTGTGTCTAACCGTGAATACTAGCTACAGTGTTTCCCTGCCTCTCAATTGGTCGTTGAGACTGACTGGGTGCTATTGTGCGGTTGTCCGCACACAGCAGGTCGTCTCGTCTTGCTCCGTGGCAATGAAGTTGAGGCATCTAGTCGTCACAGCGGTCTTACACGCGGGCTCCGAAGGAAATTAAAGCTGACAGATGCACAGAAATGAGGTCATGGGGACCCCTTGCCACCTTAGCCTCCCCCCTCCCTCTCGCGTACGCATATTCAACGAGGAAACTCAACTCTAGTCTTCGGGCATACCATAGAGATACAACGGCGAGATCGTACAACATTGCATACACACTTCACTTAGTGGATCATACACTTAATGTACTTTCAAGATCTCACAGGAAAAGGGGAGAGGTATGCACTTTTAGAGGATAGATCAAGCACTGATAAATAGGTCTACGTGTAACAAACTGTGGTAGAAATATTGAGTGACAGAAAAAAAAAGGATCCCTCCGCCCCCCCAAAAAAGCAACAACAACACAGACATAGTGAATGAAGGAAAATTAGCAATTTTACAATGGGAATGGACAAAATTTAAAACAGTCCCTGAAATGATTATATTACTGGCATAGTCATCCCTATTATATCACTTCTGATGCTTTTCATACACATCATACCACCTGACCTTCCGAAAAGTATATCATTCAATGAGAAGTGAAAACTAATCTACGCCATAAAACCTGCATATTTCTGATACTGCCCAGGTAAAAAAATTTACCCAAATGATACCTATTTGCATCAGACCAGACTCAGCCAGAATCAATTTCATATGGATTCGATATGCAAACAGTCTGGCTCTTTTCAAATTCCCTACTGTATATTCATATTTCAGTATAGACCGAAATCCTGATTTTTTTTTTCTTCTTCTTTCTGCTGCTGCTATTGATGAACGGCAACAAAAGATGAGAATAGTCAACCACAATCCCGCTCCGAATAGAGAGACTTTCAATAGAGGAGGCAAGCGATACTAGTGTGTGATAGGTATACCATGTGCCTTTCATTTCACCCACCAATGTTCTGCTTAGCTGACTTTCAATACGATTATCTTAATTCACTGTTCAAGTGCACTGCTCTTGAACCCAAACACCGATACCATCTAGTCTCTCCTCCAAACACGATTGTTTCAACCATAACAGAACTTGAACTAAAAACAAACCCTCTCCCAGGGTTCTTGTTAATTTTTCTGATAGCAGGCTATTTATGATTTACAGGAGGCTACTAAAATTGCAAAAGAAAAATCTCTGTGCGCGTAGCGCACATCACCATGTGCGCGAAGCGCACATCACGAGCGCGAAGCGCGAAGTCCCTTGCGGCCGGGGTCCAGGGCCCGCCCAAGGGCCCTGAAAGCTTTAGGGTTTTAGATGCTCTCTGGTGCTATCTTAGCCTTATTTTTGAAGATATGACCACACTGTATGAGCCATAGTTTAATGATAAAGATCATGAATATTTTGGCTGAATAACTTACTTTTCATATGATATACAATATGAAATGAAAATGCTCCATTATTGTTTCTGATAAATCAATCATATTTGTGATGAATCTACAATTTTGAATTACATGATAATGATACAAGGTAGTCCTGGGCAAAAACGGTTAACTGACGTTTACAGGACCTTGTCAGTGAAGAAAATCGTTTGCGATAAAAAATTAAAAAAATTGGAACACACATAAAAAAAATATGACAAAATTGGATTGGTAAATGGTTTGCAGGTATGTGACAGCTGTCACAGGGGTCTGGGGGTGTTACGCCCCCAGCAGGGTCCAGGTGCAGTGCCTCAGTCTGGAGGGGAGTCTCCCCTGAAGGCAAGCCCCTAGCATT
Source organism: Strongylocentrotus purpuratus (assembly GCF_000002235.5). NCBI lineage: Eukaryota > Metazoa > Echinodermata > Echinoidea > Camarodonta > Strongylocentrotidae > Strongylocentrotus > Strongylocentrotus purpuratus. Next base: position 40,826,070 of record NW_022145612.1, on the reverse strand, counting down.
TCAAGATCTCCCATTCAGATTCTAGAGACCTTAGAAGGAAAAATCTTGTCAATTCAATCAGAATGTATTAAACTTTTCTCGCATATTGAAATGTAATGTGAGTAGGCCTCTGTCAAACCGTTTAACCGACGGTTATCCGACCGCATTCATCAAAACCGTTTAGCATATCTCGCTCCGGTTAACCGTTATTTGCATACATTTTGGAATGTGCTAATAGCCGATGATAAAGATAATCAAAGAAACCGCAGTGTAATGTTACACTCTGGCCGCTGAGCGCCAGCTTTCTGGCAGCAGTAATCCCCATGAATGAATTTGTAAACAATAAAACAACCAGCCCCCTTCTCTCTTTTCTCACCCTCTTTATTCCCTTCTCTCTGCAATGTGTTCATCGCTCATGTACCTTTTCTTATTACTGCACTCTCAGCTCACAACTTTCTAAATGTTTACACATTCGATGGTCAGTTCCTCTCACATCCCTTCTCCCCCGAGTCTCTCTCTCTCTCTCTCTCTCTCAATATTAATATCCATCCCTTGCCGACTCGCCCCCTAAAATAATGTTCATATATAAATAAAATACAAAAATATTGATAACAATAATAATTGAAGTTTTAGAAATATCAATCAACAAAGTCTTGGATATTGTGAGTAATTTAAGTTTTTGATCATTCTTCAATTCAGCCGATTAACACAGCCACCCTTTCTATCTAGTCTCACTTGTCTTTACTTCTTCACTCTCTTATGTCCCTGCCTGGTCCATGCAGGGACATGCAGGGACATGCTAGCCCATGCATGCTCTCTCAGTCACACACACATGTACACACATGTACACACAAACCTCCGGCGCCCAAATACACTGTACATACACACAGATGGAGAGCTCATGCTTGTCACATGCACACATGTGGGCGTGGCTTCTTGACCTCCCACTGAACTGGGTACAGTGAAAGCACGCGCGGTCACCAACCTGTAATTTATGCTGGTATCAAACTCCACCCACATAGCTAGAGAACCTTCCTGATTGGTCACTAACTTGGATCAGCTCATTGCAGGGTGTGTCTTGGGTGTGTGTGATACACACTTCCACATAATTTCATATGGCAATGATACATGCAGGGAGCTCTCTCCCTGACCATGTGCAAACATTGCATTGCAAAGGCATATATAAACACGTCACAGATCAGCTATCTTCACAGAGTAACTTTGCAAGTTTAATCATGATATCAAATTCAGATGAGGAATAATAAGACATGTTTTATGTTGTTTATTACTGGTCTCTGTTTATCAGGATGACCCAATTTGTGCCATAGTCCGGGGCTGGGAATGCTCAGCCCAACAGTCTGAAGACCAGCAGGGTTCCGAGCTACAGCACTATTACAAATACTGTATTTTCACTTTTTCAGATTATTATTAAACGGTTAAACAAAACCGCCCGTATTTTAACGGTTAACCGTTTAGCACAAAAACCGTAATGACTCAGGCTTAAATGTGACACATGTTTAATAGGGTTTTATTTTACGATCGTTTCGGAGACGTTTCATCTCATTTCTTTACGACCGTTTTCACAACCCCGCGCTATGAAAGCGTGTCTTCGTGAAGCTTGTGATAACAGAAATTTGAGATAGCGACTTGACCGAATATGATGTGATTTTTGTATTATTATTTTTTTTTTTTGGAGAGGCTTACAGCCGGCTACGATTGCCGTTACAGCCGGAAAAAATAGCCGGTTGCCGGCTATTAACAAGAACCCTGCTCTCCTGTACATGTATATACTGTATTTCATCTGATACAGGTGCCAAAATGATTATAGCAAGCGATAGCAAGTCTTGGAAAGATTTCTATGAATGGAGAATTGTAATCACTGCAAATGACTGATAAGAGAAGATAAGCAAATATTGCCATTCATATGTGTCTTTTCAAGTTTCCTAATATAAAAAAATGACCATTAGTTTGAATGGGGTAACTAACGTGGGGGTAGGTACCCTTAGCAGAGCCCCATAACACAAAATAAGTAAGTGAGTGATATTTTGTTGTTGTAATTACGCCCTATGTAATCAATAGATCAGTTGCTATGCTTTTTTTATGACTTTTGGGGGCTCTTTTGGGCATTTCGGTGGCTACTTCACCCTGAACCCCCGTGTATTCTTTTCCCTGATTCAGAGGTGATCCTCACTACTGTAATACAAGACGTGAATGGAAATTAGTCGATAAATCATTGAAATTTTATCCCTCAACCCAAGTAGGTACTTTCCCAAACTAAGAGCATGTTCAGCAGATTCAGGGTAATATCTATTGGGAAATCAAACGAGCAGTGTGGAGAACCATTAGTAGAACTTTGCAGCTGCTTTAAGCGATCTTCTTGGAAAGCTTGATGCAGTGCAAAAAAGAATAAAAGAAAAAGTCAGAAATACATGATATCCTGAGATTCTGTTGTTGAGGCTGTTAGACATGATTCTCTGATTATCGAGGCTGTATTTCTAACTCTGAATCTAAACAAGTGGCCGATCTACCTGACAACCCCCCTGTCCACACACAACATTTTCCGTGACTAATCATGATTAGCTATACCGTTTCGCGATAGTGATACCGTTTCGCGATAGTTTTACGACCAAAATTGTAGGTGTGGACGCTCACTAACGATACGTCGTATAACGAAACTAGTCTAACGAAACGCAGGTTTGGGCATCGTTTCGAACTGAAACTCAATAAAGAATCACGCCTAATCACGGAAATGTTGTGTGTGGACAGGGGGACCCCCTGGGGGAGTGTAACTAGTGTAACTAACTGGGCGGGGCTTAACGTGACCTCGAGCGAAATGAGACCAGACCTCTTATCACTATCGCGAAACTCTATAAAGAATTACGGAAAATGTTGTGTGTGGACAGGGGGCATTTTATACGATGATTCTTTAGTGACGACGTTTCTTGTGTGTGGACATCCTGGAATTTATACGATGATTCTTTATACGACGTATCGTTATTGAGTTTCGCGATAAATTGTTTTGTGTGTGGACACGCTGAACTACAGGTACTTTTCCTCCAGTAGATAGTGTGATATCTCTTACTTCAGGACGTTGCCTTTCTGGTTTGTAGTTTCTTTAAAGTTCACTGATTTATTGAGAGCACGAGGAGTGTAATGAGTATAGCAGATTGTGGGTCGAACTTCATTTTCTAGTCTTTCTGTCTCTGAACCCAGTAACCTCATACCATTAGCTAAGCAAGAACACTCTCTCACGCTCTAACGGAGCTCGTCCATATTATAACCATGGATGTTGGTGCATCATTGACACTATGCATCTATCACTGTCACTCATACTAAAACATTAAGAAATGACATAGTACTGAACTTCAAGGAAAACCGCTAGGCTTTTTACTTGTTTTATGAATAGAGTGATTCTTAATTTACAATTCACAATTCTGTCTACCTAGCGTGTAAACAAAATAAAAAATAATTTGAAATTCTCTAAGGAAACAAGGAAAACAACAATGTCTTTATTGGGGGGGGGGAAGCATTTCTGCCTGCCTGGCTAGAGAGATAACTCAGACACTATTTTATGTCCTATTAAATATATTGTTCAAGGCTATTTGAAGGAAATTGGTTATCATTCTGGTCTTGAAAAATCTCCAAGAACAATTGTGCCAACTATGATATTTCATTTTTTCCAGTCAAAGTCTCGAGTCCTTTTGGTCCAAAATTCTTGAAAAGGATAATGGTTACATCTGAGAGTGCTTTCAAAACTCTACCTCATCCACATTTTTCACATCACAGAACACACTATAGTTTTCGAGAATATTGGGTTCTTGTATAGCACTCTTGTCTGTCATACTTGACACTCCTGGCGCTCCTGATTACTACCCTGGCTTTAGCAAGGCTGCCATTAAGGCGCTCTAGCTTTTCAAGGAATTAATTCCTGCCAGGTACCCATTTACATCACCTGGGTTGAGTGCACAAATTATTAAAAAAATTATGTTTTTTAAAATGCATTTTGAATTTCACGTATTTTAAGTGAATGATATACTCTGCACCTTATTTGTTTTGAACAAAAACTGTGCGCAGTGGTTGGAACTAATATCCCTACCTCCATTTCTATCCCTCTTTCTGTCTTCTCCTCTCCCGCTCCCTTCCATCTCCCTCTCTCTCTCCACTCATTCACCACCCTGGTTACAGCAATTTTTCCATTCCTTTTGTATGAAAAATGTGAGCAAATTACCCTAGATCATAATATTCAGTAATGAGTTTCATATTGAGTTTGCATGACAACCTATCAATTCCATACCTATTTTGAGCCAATAATTTGATACTATTGGGGGAGGTCACTAGTGCAAATAAGAATCTTCTAATATGGGTTTGTAATGTCAAGAACGATTGGCAAATGTTCTGTAGTACACAAATGAAGAGTTCATGAAACCTTTTCTGAAAACAGGAATAGGTGGTGATGATGGTGGTGATGAGGGTGGTGGTGATGGTGGTGATGGTGATGGAGATGGTAATGATGATGATGGTGATATTAGAAATGAAATAGTAATGAAAATTTGCAGGAGGAGGAGGAGGAGGAGGAGGAGGAGGAGGGTGATGATGATGATGATGACGACGACGACGACGACGACGACGACGACGACGACGACGACGACGACGACGACGACGACGACGACGACGACGACGACGACGACGACGATGATGATGATGATGTTGAAATTGGTGATAAAATGATGCAAATGATGCAGGATGACAATGTTGGTGATTATTATCACAATGACATTTCTCAACAAACAAAATGAACAAGATCATATCCACAATGAAGAACACACACCAAATGATATTCTTACAATACAAGTGATAAACAGCAGCAGCATGCAAAAAGCTCAGTATTCCTACACACAAATATGCCCTGTGCATAAATAACGAAAGTAATAACAACTGAATGCAAGCATGCATGGTGTGTGACCTGCATGTCTGGCTAGCTGTGAGTAAGGAAAGGTAGATGAGGTGTTTCAAGGAAACTCCTTTACCACACTGACTCACACCTCAAGACGCTCAGCTCAGGGTGCATTCACATTTATCACATCGTCACCTAAAAATCCCCATGCCATAAAACATTATCACCCAATCGTGACAAGTGTACCTTTACTCCTGTGGGCCTACATTAATAACTCCCTGCAAACCATGTTTTGCTACTGTACATGATGTAAATGTTTGCTACGTATAAGTTTGGGAAAGCATGAGATCCCTCCTTTCAAAACCTGAAGTAGGCATTATTCAAACGTTTGCAAAAACATGCTCTGGTACAACCTTCTGAATTAGAGTTCTCTCATATAAAGAAAGAAAAAGAACACTTAATATCACTCCGAGAAGGGTACTTCATTTGCCTTCATAGGGGTCCTTTTTTTTCTTCTTCAATTTGTTTCAATTTCAGTTTTTAGTTTTCCAACACACATCTTAATGCATACACTGTAGCTGAATTACCTCCTTCCGTTAGTGTCAGGCAATATCCACAAATAATCATCCGTTCAGATGTGCATTCATACAATCACACTCTCATAGCAAGCCCTTTACAAAAAAGAGCACTGCAGAAAGGATTGATCTTAATTTGTGAGTGTGAATAGGGGCCTCACTTCCTTAACTCTACACTCTTTTTTTTCTCCCTACCAGTACTTATTTTGAAAACCAAGATGGTATAAATACCCCCTGAGAGTTAGCGGCATCCAAGAAGGTCAGCTCTCCCTGTGTATTTTGTACAGAAATCCATCAGCAACATAATACCTCATCTAAATTAACCCCTTCCACCAGAATATCTCACCCTCCAAGAAAATCAATTTTCGATAACCTTGCTGCTTTATGATAATTGTGCGACTAGACTTGCCAATTCTAAAGGATCTAATCTTCATTATATATGTAGCTTTGATATAAAGTGAATCTGCATCGGAGAGCAGATGATAACTGCATTATATAACGGGTGAAGGTCTAACATAAATTGCTTTTTTGAATATGACAAAGGTAACCTGTAGATGTGAGTAGATGAGAGCAAGAAAAGTGTCGACTCTGTAGTTAAAATTTCATAAACTTTAATTTTTCTTCGTACTTGATGACGGAAAAGATTTTTTTTCTTCTCCATATAGGGGTTGTATTAAATTTAGGGTGTATGTAAGATTGACAATTTACTTGAGGGAAAATAAATTTCTGATTTTTTTTTCTTCTTCTCAGTACAGAGCAAATGGGAGGGGACCTCACAAAATACATCAGAAAGTTGCCAATTTGTGTTTGATCGATCGCAACTGCAAAAAAATCATAACTTTCTTTTTCTCATTTTTCTCCTTCTATTAAAACCAACTTAATATCAGGGTGGACTTCCCCTTTAAATCCCTTCTAGCTCTCAGTAGGTAGACAAGGAGAATAATTAACATTTTGATCATTGTTCATATCTGTAACGTCTAATTTGATTCAAACACAAAAATAATCAATACAACAGAGAGGAGGTGGCAGATGCGATAAACCTAGCATATTGAATACTGTATCTTGAGGACTATGGAGACAGAAGAAAGCTTGAATATCGAAACATCATAGCATTTATCTCCTAAAAGCATACATTACTGAACTAAGGCAATATTAAAGAGGGAATGCAGTATTTTTGTTGGAAATGTGGATATTCAGTGGCCAATAGTCATATTTCTGAGACTTCCCTTCATCTCAAGTTCAGATCTCAATCTCAGCATCAAACAGCCTGCATCCTGTCTCCATTTCATTTCCACAAAGCACTACTCACCATCTAAAAGCACTGAGATCACTCTAACTGATTGTATGCAAATCATATCTCCATGACCCAAAAGTAAAGGGATCTGGAATCTTAACACTTATCATATTTCTGTTATCATCTTATCTATTCGGAGCCAAAAGGACGTTAACTATTTGTTCGAGTAATTGAGTGAAATAACGCCCTTTTAGCTCTGAACAGGATTTACACATATTTCCTCAGAATACAATGCAGTAATTGAAATGATTATTCATCTCATTAATATTCATCCTTTTCACAATCTTATATTTATAGATGACACTCAAAGATTTACAAAGTTTATGAATTATTTCAAACATTAAAATGTTCTTTATTCTTTTCTTGTTTTCTGCTGAGGAAAACTCAAATTATATGCAATAAGACATGTCACCTTTCTACCCTACGTGACTAAAGCCAGTAACCAACGCCATGAACTCAATTTTATTTTATTTCAACATTAATTTCTTTTTGATTTAAGAATTCCATAAAAGAGGATAAGAACAGAAATGGCAGTCTGTAAGAGACTTATACTCAGCACATCTCAATAAATGACCTCAATCAGTTCTTTATTATATTACATTCTGCCTTTAAATTTCTTTAATTTTTGGCACTTGCACAGCATTTCTCATTCAGCACATCTCAATATTCTCTTAAAATAGATGACCTCAATCGGTTCTTTATTATATTACATTCTGCCTTTAACTTTCTTTAGTTTTTAGCACTTGTGCAGCATTTCTCATTCAGCCTTTAAGCTCTTACTATACTTGTTAGCGGATGCGCTCCCATTCTTCTGCCTGTAATTTGACACCCCGAAAAATACAACACTCAAGGCTCTGCTTTCAGCCCGAGTGGAGAGTCGTGCACAAGTGCTAAAATATGAGGATAGTGAAGGGGAATCAGAGAAACGGAGAGACACCGAGATAAAAAGCTCGATTGAAAATCAAATGAAGCAAGAAATGGATGAAGGATACTTGTAAATGGAATGAGCAAAAGAAAAAGAGTTAAGTGAGAGGTAGAGTTGGACATAAGGAGAGAGAAAAAACAGTAGAGTATTTAAAGACAGAGAAAAGGGTATAAACTATAACATAGGGTCTGTCCACATCAGCTTGAGTTTGCCAAATAACCCGCTATGTTAACTATCCCGATTGTAAATTATCCAGCTAATTTACGTCTTCATCAGTCTGCAGTTGCAATTAGCAGGATATTTGGTCAAGAAAATATCCCAAGAAATATTGGTCTTGTTTCCAAAATATCCCGCTATTTAGGAAATAGCAGGCTAATTTGCACCTGTCCGAGCTAGTTTGTGATGAGAGTATCGGTCTGATGAAGAAGCAATCTCAAGCTTCAGGATAATATCTTGAGTCTCAAAATAGCAGTTAATTGGCAAACTTGAGCTGATGAGGATAGGCCTATAGAGACAGAGAAAGAGATCAAGATAGATAGATCAAGATAGATAGACAAGAAAGAAAGAGGTCGTAAGAGATATAGAGAGGGAGATATATATATATAAGCAGAGAGGACTCAAAGACATAAGAAATGGGTGGATTGTTACTTTGTTCGAATGAAGGACTATTTCAGAACTAATTAGGCTAATGGGCTTGCTTGTGGGTATTACAGTTTCATTCTGACATATGAACGCTATGTACTATCAGAATAAGGTATCCATCAAACCTTATGCACTCATGAATTGTTAATGGATGTCATTTTTCGATGCATGAAACTTTTACCAATTTAATAGATTACATGACGCTATAGTGATTCATTTATTCCATGGCATGAAACCTTCGTATTTCTCAAACACTCATAAAATTGATGAAAATTTCTGATCCTATTTTAGATCCTAAAAACTTTTATGGATGCCTTTACCATGACCTGCCTACATGTACTGGCATGATCTATTTGATGCTGTCAATAATTGGATAATAACTGAGCGAGTACATTTGCAAGAAGTGGAGTACTGAGATTTGTCAATTGAACTACAGCCAAACAGCTGAAAGGTGGCAAGACCAGTGCATCAGGGTCCCCCCGTTCAGGGTGTCTTCTAGAACTCTTCTTACCAGGTTATCTCAATCTAGCTGCCTGTTCTTAACCTACATCGAGGACGAAGACGCTGGACCCGACAAGTCTTTACACCTGGTCCAATCAATACCCAATACAAGGTGTACAACATCACTCCCAGTGCCATCTGTACTTTGGGGCTTTCCCCGCAAATGCAATTAACCACCAAATTTCTCCTCACCCCTGCCCAACTGGTAATAAAGGAGGCGGGGGACCGAGAGACAGAGAGAGAGAGAGGGGGAGAACATGGTAGGAGGAGGCAGAATACAGAAATATGAAATCTAATCGCTGAAATTCAATCATCACCGACGCTTGGGCCAATCTCCATGTTTGACATGGGCTTGAATGAGGGGGTAAGAAACAATCAGAGGTATGTGTGCGCAGAGAGATGAAATGTATCATGACGGACGCAGCGACTAGGCTATCTCTCGGCTAACAAGATTGGGGTATACGGGCTAGGTATGTTTACTATGTCCTAATGACAGCCAGCCGGCAAATAGTCTTCCTATGAAGACATTTCACCCCCATCTCACCTGAGATGTACTCCCATCAAACTAGCTCCCAATCAAATCAAAATTTACTTTCTCTTTTAACCCGTTTATAACCTTTGTATAGTACGATCGGAGCCAGAAGCAGAGAAAAAAATACTTTAAAAATTTGGGGAGCTACTTTTCAAGCTTGCTTGCATGAAAATAACACTCCCTTAATTTGTTTTGCATTGAACTCTATGCAAATTTTGGGGGCTCTTTTATGACTTTCGGGGGCTCTTTTGGGCATTTTGGGGGGCTAATGTGCCCCAAGCCCCCGTGTATTTTTTTTCACTGGCCAGAAGGGCGTTAACTCTGTGTTAAATTATACGAGTGAATGCTTTCCTGGCTCTAAACAGATAGATTACACCTAATATATTTAATGTTTTTTTATAAAAGTGTCGCAAGAAATATTGGCATGACAAGAGAGAACAAGCAAGAATACGAAGTGCTAGATGTTCTCATATACCCAGGGAGTACGGTTTGAGCATGGAGCTAGTAAGGTTGGAGAAAGGTCGAGATTGAATTGATCTCATTTCTATTTGTGAAGAATAGTGACCTTGCAAACAATCGTACGCCTAGTCACTTAATCATTAGGCATCCAGGTACGTTCTAATCATGAATCATCTTCCCAAAGAACAGAGTTATATCATGAACCTATTGTCCAAATCAGACACAATGCAGAAAACTCACTAAACATGTAATGAATGACAAATGGAGGAGGGAGGGGGAGGGAGGGAAAGGACTGAGAAATAGCTGGGTGCAACATTTGGCCATGCGTGGTTTGTCATCTCTTTGCTATTAATATACAGCTTTGTGGTATGTGCTACGCTTTAGACAATATATTTTGCTACAGTTTTTTGTAATAACCATCATTATATATACACTATGCTTCTAAATTATCAGAACTAGACACATTATGTGTGTTTATGATGTATATAATGACCCCTAGAAACTAAACAAAGTGTGTAGCAATCACTCTTTTATGTTTAAGATGGTAAGTTGTTTAATTAACCACCATACACTACATACTCAAATTATCAGAACTCGACACCTTTTAAGTGTTGATTATACAATTATAATGACCAGTGGAAACTAAATAAAGCTTGTAGCAAAAACTTAAGATGGCTATATCGAGCTTGAATCCTAAATCGATAGGTCCAGTTTCTCGCCCAGTTTCTCGCCCAGCCTCTGGCTACATTTACCCCATTCCACTGGCTATTACGAATCGTAATGTCCTTCTTAATCGAGTCCTAGAATGACTTCAGGTTCAACACTGTATCTCTTTCAATCGAATGACGAGAGAGGAGAGAGCGGCCCACAAACAAAATCACCTTTAGAATTAGCGGCTTGCAGATCGCACACCCAATGCCCCGTTTTCTTGGCGGTGATAACCGACAGCTTCTTGGGTTTCTGTCGTTACCGTGGGGTCGCTCAACTTTGGAGAAACTTCATCCTCAGATTGGCCGCTGGCAACGATGAGCAGGTCCCACTCACTGAAGTCTGTAAACAGACTTCAAGGGGTGGATCACTCAACAAGACCTAAGTGATTCCTCGTCTTAAATACAACTTAGTCCTCACCTAAAACATTGAAGAACACTCAACAATACAAGCGATTTGTCTTCTTAAATACAACTAAGATCTCACCTAAAACATTGAGGAACACTCAGCAATACATAAGTGAGTCCTTTTCTTAAATACAACTTAGTCCTCACCTAAAACATTGAAGAGCACTTGACAATGCCTAAATGATTCCTCTTCTTAAAGGCCCACTGCACTACTTGTAGCTACTTGCGCCCTCTATATAACACACAATGCCTAATCGGTGATCATTGGTCCCCCATGATCCTCTTTTTCTTATGTTAACTGAGAGCTGAGTTGATGAGATAACCACCTGTCCAGTAACCTTGCAGGGCGCTTGACAATGCCTTAGTGATTCTTCTTCTTAAATACAACTAAGATCTCACCTAAAACATTGAAGAGCGCTTGACAATGCCTAAATGATTCCTCCTCTTAAATATGACTTAGTTCTCAACTAAAACACTGAAGAACACTTGACAATGCCTAAGTGATTCCTCTTCTTGAAAATAACTTAGTCCTCATTCCTAGGTATTCTATTCATTCTTTCTATAAATTCTTTCCTTAAAATACATATCATTCCTCAATTGGAACATCATTACAACTTGACAAGTATTCTCTGGTGTGAAAAAATAATTAACTTTTGTAGTTCCCCTTTCTACAACCTTGCAAAATGGAGAAATGCATTATTTGTGAATTCAGATATTATGACTAATTGGACATTTATCAATGTGCATAATTAAATTATCAAACCCCAAACCCATAATGAGGTGTAATTTCAAAATTACAAATTTGTTCTCCTTTCTTTCTTTTCAAAAATTGCCCACTTTATTTATGAAATAATGCGGAGAAAAAAGAAGAAGTAGAATGCTCGACGTTGATTTTCAATGTTGGGAGGATGGAAAGTATATCACCTTCTTTGCAATTACTCTTATTTAACTCTTGAAGAAAAGTAGTCACAAACTGCATAATGATTTGCCTGAAAGTAGGGTTTGTTTCTCTTATTGCAGTCCAAACAAGAAGAAAAAAACATATACCTGACATAATAATAATTGGGAATAATTAGGAATAAGTCAGAATATCGCAAGGCAAGTTACCATCAAATATTTTCTAGCTTTTGCAATGCCAGACACCTTCATAACATTTGCATACTTATCAGAAGAGCAAAAAGGGAATATAATGCACACAATCTGTGACAAACTGACTACCATTTTCATATATGATATCATATATTTGAAAGAATATGACAAAGTAACTGTAGGCATTGCATTATTGATACAGACTCTCCATGGGTGAAATGCCAGTAGAGGCAGAGAGGATATATATTGTTTGGCTTGTGGTAATCACACTGCTGAAAATGGGTGATTATGATTCAGGAATATTGATTCATTAAATATTCATCTGCCTCTGGAGTGAGTGGTTGAAGTGGTTTTATCTTCATGAAGATCATCTCTCTCTCTCTCTCTAGGCCTGTTTTCATCAGCTTGAGATTGCCAAATATCCCACTTTTTTAACTATCCCGATCGCAAATTATACAATTAATTTGTGTCTTCTTCATCAGCCCGAAGTTGCAACTAGCGGGATATTTGGTCAAGATAATCATCCCATGATATCTTGGACTAGTTTGCAAAATATCCTGCTATTTGTCCGTCTTTACCAGCCAGAAGTTTGCACTATGCGCGAACGCTGAGTAAAATATCTCGAGCTAATTTCTCGAGCTCGAGTTTCAGGTTTCGATGTCGAGTCTCAGCTGATGAAGACGCAATTTGTAACTTATCATTTCCCAAATCAGAAATAGCGGCTATTTGGCAATCTCGAGCTGATGAGGACATACCTATTCTCTCTCTCTCTTTCACAGGAATCTTGTTTGAAGGAATGCTACGCTGTTAGCTTTTTAAGTATTAGATGTGCAAAGTTTATCATAAGCATAATTATGACGCACTAAACAGGATGTTACTTTGGGAGTTGGAATAATGTGTTCGTGTAGTTGATTTGTTGCAATGTATGAGTCAATTCATGTATAATTCATTATGATTTTCATAACTTGACAAAGGAACATGTACATCAAAATTATCTTTTTAAGTCTGTCTCGAGTCTCAACATGTTAATATGATTTTGATCTTAGGATATTTCTCATCCTTGTAATAATTTTCAATTTGAGATGTGCCATGTTATTCATCTCCTATGTTAAACAGTACCTTTAAATCATTCTAACCTATCCCAACAGAGAGAGATAGGAGCAGAATAGAAGATTCCTAATCTGCAAATGATGGCATCTTAAACAAGCTGTTACAGTTTGAGATTTGTTATGTCCGGTAACTCCTGACCTTTCTCAGCATCTTCCTTTACGTCAGTTTTACTTGGTTAGCTCCATCACATTACATGTCTTGCTCGAGGCTAAACCAAGGCTCTAATGCATTCAAATTGTGCTGCAATGGATAGAAGTGTATATGCAATGGTATCTTGTGCAGGACGAATGCATCTATGATTGAAACTCTATGGTGCTCAGGATACTTTTTCCTCTCTCAAGAAATTAGGCTATTTATTTAAAAAAACATGTTTAGCGTCCTGCCTTTTTGAAAAATAGGAAGGAGGAGGCCCTTTTTTTTTCTTCCAAAATGGCCGCTCGGTACATTTTCCTTGACAGTCTGGCTATTTTTCAAGATGGCCGCCAGCATTTTTTTTTTTAATCAGAAATTTATCATTTTAGCAGTATGATTTTCATGTTTGTGTTCATTGAAAAAAAAGAGAAAATAAAAGAGGCGGCAGCCCCCCCCCCCAAAAAAGTGGGCGGGACGCTAAACATGATTTTTTTTTTTAATTGCCTAATTGATCTGTAAAGGAACTATATGATTCTTTTCAGTAGAATTCCAAATCTAGCCTGGTGCGACCCGATCATCAAACCAGGACAAACATCAACCTTTAGTTTGGAGTCAATAAATATGCCTCTCCTGAGAATGTTCTAATACTAGTTGCATTTTCACTGCAATCAAAAATGTTGGTTTCTCTAACATTCTGGTGTTTCGTCGGAAGTTGCTAAGCAACTAATCTTAAACACAACAACAAAAAACAAAAAACAAAAAATTAAAAAATCGACTTCTCTAATTTGCTTTTTTCTTCAACTGTCCAACAAACAAAACAGAATTATCAAACACCAATGGTTTCTTATGGGTTTTACCAGTAGTTTAAATAAAAGTAAAAAAACAAAATCAAAACAAGGGTTTTTCAAAATGGTTTGTTTGTTTTGGGGGGAGTGTAAATGGGCCTATATACCATGTGTATCTTGAGCCAGCCTCAATCATGTTTCCTTTCCATCATATATTACTTTTTTAAAAATCTATAATTTATCAGTTGAAGGGAGAAAACTAAAAGGAGCTCAATAATTCTAGGAATATAGCAGAGTGATCGAGACACTGATCTAGCTTTTAATTCAATAAAGCATTCATAATTATGGCCTTGACTATTCAAGACCTTTCAATTTAATACATCCAGCACAATATTGTTGGCTGCCAAAGCCTAGGATTCACACTAAAAGTTGGCCATACAAATCTTTTTAAACATGTAGATACTAGAGGGTAGAGACACACATATCTAAAAGTGCACGCTTTCCTAAATTGTCCTTTCCAAATTAAATCTCGGAGTTTAGACTGAAATTCAAACTGGATAGACTTGGCGAGCAAGGTTGCCATAATCTAATAGACAGCGGTGCAATCTATCCTTTGTACACACCTGTGGGCTAAGAGTATTGGGAGAAGTTGACTTGTATTGTGACTGCTATGTATCCGATCGTCCCCATCTCACACAGGTATGCAATCCAATCCCTAATCTGTGTTGATCTATGTGAAATCAATCTCATAATCAAAAGGAAAGGTTGAAATCACAGAGGGTCTCACCTAGCTAGCTGTCAAGGTTAGTCTTAGGGATCCCATTACAAGCTCAACTTGTTTGGATTCATGCCTTGTAGGGGGCACCTAAGTCTTCCTGGTCCTGTGGTGGATTAATGTCATTCTTGTGACAAGTTTCTTTTTTTGCTTTCAAGAGATCTAACATTGCATTATATCATAGAGATATACAACTACATGGATGCCACATGTGATCTTGCACCAAGAAATTATGAAATGCTCAATACTAAATAAAAGTGAGGGAAAAGAACCTTTGCTCATACAGGGCCTTCGCTGTGTGAAATGCTCTCCTTCAAGAGATTTGTTATAGCAGATCAGTTGAAGTGTTTAAAAATAATATTAAAACATATCTGTTTAATTTGGCATATAAACAATCAATTGTTCTGTCATTTTGTAAGTTCTTTCTTACTTCTGTTCCTAACTTCCTGTTTATAATGTAGATCCTTTTCAATTTCATGTGATCCCTTTTTTGTTTTTGTTTCACAAGTGCCTCTTGAGTCTTGAGCATTTGATTTCAAGTTAATTCAGTACCTTAGGAATCTCACATATCATCATTATCATTATTATTACAATAGTGCCTACCCAACTCTTCTCTGCCTTTATAGTTTCCTTCTAGATTTCAATTTAGCTGTTAAAAATGTAGGAGGAGCTTGCAGAGAGGGGGGATTGTATTTCAGGTTTGTCACTTAAGATCTAGACAGTCCATTATCAAACTCAAGTACTTTCTACCGCAAACTTCCATGAAATGTTTATGACATTCAGCATAGATTTCCTCTAAATGACCATGTGGTCCTACAATACAAAGCACTGTGTAATGAATCCATCTGTCCATCCTGCACGACTTCTTTGTCCATACTTCCACCCTAGCAACACCAGGTCATTGAGGTCATGACTGGCCAAACATAATAACTTCCTCTTTCTCTCCCTACTCTCTCTTCTTCTACCTTGACTCTTGACAGTTCTCATATCAGTTATCTCCAGATAAATAATATCAAGGAGCTACATGCACTGATTTTTTTCCTCAGAGGATGTTTGTAGGACTATTAAATGAAATATGCCTTCCCTCTGAAATCAAACACACAGCATAGTGCGTAGCCAAGGAAGTCATGGGGCATTGTGCCGCCGCCCCCCCCCCCACCAATTTATTGTGCCCTCATGTGCTTGACCACAACATTTTGATTGAGGTGGGGGAAAATATGATAATGCTCAGTAGCACTGCAGAAGCAATGTAATATACATCGGAATGTCAAGATTGAATTCTTCAAATTGGAATTTCTTTGACTTGGTTAACTTGCCTTCAAACCACAATTTTTTAACAGTAAATTCTCCAATATCCCCTCCTCCTCCTAAAAAAAACTGACTATGCTGCTGCAAAATAGTGGCTTCATGATAATCAAACATGGAAACATAAAGCGTAATTTTTAACTATTAAAAAAGTGACACAAACTTCCTCCAAGAGTTCCATTACCAATGACTCCACAAGCAATATTGAGCATGTTTATGCTAAGATTTATGGAAGTTTATATTCTTGTCATCCCCTAATATTTGATTTATGACAGGTGTCTATTTTAGGCCAATGCAAAGCCAAAGGTGCTACAGTTTGAAAGGTCAACCCTCTCTATGCATAGCTGTTTTTAATCAAAGAAGAAAAGGCAGAGAAACTAACCAAACAATTATGAGGAAATAAAACAAAATAGTAAGGAATTTATTAATCTTTCTATGATTGACAGATTGCTGTTGGACGGACGCAAAGAGGAAACTTGGTGTTTTTAATTTGTTAAGTTTTTTTTCCTTTTTTTCTTCTTCAGCGATTAAAAAAAAAAACATCAAGTATATTTGCATCTTGGGTGATGTGGCTACATTGTCATGGCCTAATAGTAGTCACGATTTGATTTGTAAAATCATAAATTTAAATTTTTCCACATGAAACTGAATCACTTGTGTTTATGCAAATAATGAGAGTTCCATACACACAGAGCAAACAATAAATAGATCTACATATCTCCACATCCTTTTTCTTGATCCCAATGAAAATATATTCTTTATACAGAAGGATTTCACCATGATTTATGAAGCATTTTATTGATCTGTTTATAACCCACCTGCCCCACATAATATTTCTCCTACTTGGCAAATGTTTATTGCAGATACTTAAAGCTATAAAGACATACCCCTTCATTCCACCTGCTGTTGAAGATATTTTCCAGGGGGGGACAGATAATCTGTACCTACAGGGGTTGCTGTCAAAGACATAATAGAATCTTAAAGTCCCACTGTACTACTTGTCGCTACTTGCTCCCTCTATATAGAAAACGATGCCTAAGTGGTGCCCATTGGTCCCCCATGATCCTCTTTTTCTTATGTTAATTGAGAGCCGAGTTGACGAGTTGACTACCTGTCAGTGACCACGCTGGGTGGTCTAATCCCTCGTGGTTACACTAGTACAGAGAAGCTTTAAATGGGAAATCTACCCTGATATAAAGTTGGTTATAATAGATGCAGACAATGAGAATAACAGGTCAGTGAAAGTTTGAGCAAAATCTGATAAAAAATAAGAAAGTTAAGAATGATTTTATCAATTAAATACTACTAATAATTAATTACATTCTTATTTCTAATCAGATATTCTTCAAATTTTCACTGACCTGTACCTCTCCTTTCTAACTTCTATCAAAACCAAATTAATATCAGGGCGGCCTTTCCCTTCAAGGGTCAGTACGATAATATCCAACAATAAATAAGTACTTATATTACATTTACAGCTTTTACTGAAAGGACAATCTAAACAAGTTTTATAACTTTTTATTCACAATTTCCATACCAATAAACTTGTGTAACTGCTTAGAGACAGACAGATGTACTGCATTAATAATACTTTCTCGGCAGATGGAAAGTAAGAAGCTTCTAATCTAAGAGTTCTAGATTCAAGAATAATCAATAGAGGCTGTGTTGTGTTGTTGAAGGGGGAGGCTATCGTTTATCACAAATAACCACCTGAATTTGAAATAAGTAGGCCTACCCTATCAATCAAGCCTAAAGCTGAACTATACTCTTTCAACTACTCTACATATTGAATGTTTACATCATTGAAACCCTGAAATCAAATAAGGAATTAATACAGAATGCTTGTCGCACAATTTTTTCATCAATAATAATTATCAATATATTATTGATGGCTTACATTGTGCAATATGCATTTGTCGTAATTCTTTTTATAGTTGAAGGGTTTCAATGATGTTAAAGGAAATACAAAGTTTTAGGAAATTTGAAAATTGGGTGGAAAGTGATTCTTTACAATTTTGATATATTTGGATGCCCCTGTAGATGTATTATAAGCACAAGAAAAATTTGCCCCTAAAATACTTTTCATTTCGAGAAAAATGGAATATAAAAATTTACCGGTTCTCCCGGTAAATTTTGATAAATTTCAAATAGCGTCTACGGCCGTACACTGGTAGCTGTGACCATGAAAATTTCAGAATATGTAGTTCTGATATACAATTTCCAAACGGTAATAGCTAATTGGCCGATTTTAGTCAAGACACATTGTTTTATAGCTTAATTAGTATCTTGACCTTGAGAGGGAGCTATATAACATAAATAGTTTATTATTTACAATTTCATAACTTTGGCTCGATTTCAACCGTGACAACGATCCCTGAATATTGTAAAATCGCATAGGCTTTCAATATGTTAATTTGAACCAAATTCATGATCCCATCCCAAAACTTTGTATTACCTTTCACGTTCAGCGTGTACTGTAGTTGAAAGAGTATAGTTCAGCTTTAGGCATGATAGGGTAGGCCTACTTGTTTCAAATTCAGGTGTTTTTTCCTAATGAATTATAGCCTTCCCCTTCAACAACACAACACAGCCTCTTTTGATTATTCAGAATCT
Source organism: Strongylocentrotus purpuratus (assembly GCF_000002235.5). Lineage (NCBI taxonomy): Eukaryota > Metazoa > Echinodermata > Echinoidea > Camarodonta > Strongylocentrotidae > Strongylocentrotus > Strongylocentrotus purpuratus. The sequence continues at coordinate 40,807,345 of NW_022145612.1, read as the reverse complement.
AGAACTCCTACGATCATTTGGTTATGATTCGCCTGTATGATTGCTGTGTTCATGAGAGAAATGCCTAGCAGTGCTATTTCTAAGCTATTACATTTTTTCCTTCAGATTTAGCCAGTGCTGCCCTGAACTGATCCGCATTATTTTATAGACAAAATTATAATTGTTTCTATAAAAATATTGTGGATCAGATCAGAACAGTACTGGCTAACAGATTTTAAAGTTCTGGAATAGCTTTAATAGGCATTGCTATCATGACCACACTAATCATACAGGGACACCCTGCATAACCAAACATCTTTCATCATAGGTCAAGTTTAGGAAAAGAAGAAACCCTGATGGAAGGAAGGAAATGGTTTTATGGATGTCAGATCAAATTAAACTATTCCAAGTGATCGGATTGAGGATATAGCATTGAAGAGGTCAGGAAATGATTTAGACTAGGAGGATTTAAAAAAATGGGAAGTTATAATTTGGGAGTTTGTTATCTTCCAAGACACAATTGTCTCAAGACTCTGTCAATTACTGCCATTTCCATTCCAACTTGTTTAACTAGCATTTAAGGTTCCTTTGGCGACCTGACAACCCAATTAAATGCACAATTAAGTGCAATGGTGCTACTTCCATCTTCCTTGAAGTTACAGGATGACTTTAATATATAAGGCAGCTTTACATACATGATCGACATCCCTAGTACTCTACAAAAATTATATGGGGCCCAAGGGTTATGTCTTTTCAATCTTCGAAAACAGTGGTCTTTTTGATAGGTGTGAAAACAGATGATATTCATTGCATTAAATATTCCATCATATGAGATGAAAGAACTACATTTGCACATGTTTTAATTGCACACATCTCATACATGATGATACAGAGACATCATTGTTCACTAGCTCATGGGCAGGAAGGAGGAGCACATGATGAGGTGAGAATTGATGAGATAGGGGTAGGAGAAGGGATTGATAGGGGGAGGTGTGGGGTTGATAGGGGGAGGTGTGGGGTTGGTATGGGCAGGTGAGAAATTGGTAGGGGTTGTGAGGAGGGCTGTTGGGTGGTAAACGGATAAGTGAAGGGGTAAGTGGAGGTGAGGGGGCTGATGTGGATAGGTGAGAAAATTGGTAGGGGTGGGTGTGGAGATTGGTAGCAGAGAGTGAGAAGGTTGAAAAAAACTTAGTTCCACCGCCAGGAGTTTGGTAGGATGTAGTGGGTAAGTGACGGGCTACAAGGAGATGAGGGGTTGATGCAGGTACAGGTGTAGTAAGTTAGAGAGTTGGTATGTGCGGATTAGTGTGCAAGCACAGACCCTAATTTGACACTTTATCAAAAAATCATTGTGCCTTGAGAGAAGCCTAGCCCAGCTACCTACTGGTTGTGCCTGTATTAGGAGCAGCTATAGTACATGGCCTATGGTAGTCTTATAGTGCAGACTCTCTTTTACGACTGACCAGGGTTTGTGCCTGCAAACTAGGTGCGCATGGGGTTGGTGAAGGGAGTTACTGGTACTGACAGTAGGTAAAAGTTATGGTACATGTAGGTGTAATGGGGTAAGTGAGGGAATAACAGGAGGTGAGGGGCTTGGTATGCGTAGAGTATATAGGGGCTTGGTAGATGATAGTAAGGTTGGTAGAGGTTGTTTACAAGTTGTTTTTTTAAAGGGGGGTAGATGAAAGGGTTAGTAGGGCATAGCTAAAAGTTATTTAGAGTTAGCTTCCTGTAGAAACGATGCAATTTTTTAATGGTTTTGCAAGTTTCATTGTACAAAATATCCCAATTTTTTCCAGAAAGCTTATATCCAATTGATTTTGCAAACTACATCTGGTATAGATTTCTGTGAAGGGCGGAATGAATATCTATTTGGATCTATCACAGCATGGAAGAAATTATGAATGTTTTCAACAAAGTCTGCACAAAACTGAAAAGCAAAAGAATTTTTATATTAAGAAAGTCTGCATAACAAAATAGTACAAAGGTATAGGTTTTTATTCCCTGCATATATACCTTTCCCTTCTAATGATATTTTAAGAAGAACAAAGTACAATGCCTGCAAAGAAATTCCTTTCATGCAAAATCACAACAGATGTATTTTACTTCCATCATAATACTAATAAACAGGGTACCTTACTAATATATTCGTTTCAACAATAACAAAAATGCTCAAGCCTATGAAAACATTTCAATATTAATCCTGTAAAAACTTGGAAACGAATTCTTGATTTGTTTTCTTCAAAATCCATGATACCTGCTCTTTCCACTAACACAAAGAATAGGGGCTTTTGTGCTCCACAAGGAAAGACGAGGGGGAAAAAATAGCCATGCCCCAAAGGAAGTGGTTATTTTTCCAGACTTTGGTCATCTCGACTCTCTAGAGCTCAGCCCCGTACTGAATCAATCAAGTTTCATTGCTCTGGAAACAATTCTAATCATTCTTTTTTGAGCCATATCTTGATGATGTGTCATCCCTTCTCAGTTTACCTGGAGTGGATTTCACACTTATCCCAAGGTTAAATTCCTGACAACTCTTCAAAAGAATGAACTTCAAAATAAGACACAGTCGCAAGGGAAGGATTAATATGTCTTCACTTGTCTTCAAGTTGGTGACTTTGATTTAAATTAGTAATGTCATATAGAAGTATGAGCAATGAGCTCAGTAGATTCACGGTTTCATATCCTTTCTTTCCATACAATTCTGCATTTTTAAAAGCAAATAGACCTTTTCACACTATTCTGCAATAACATTTTATAAAAAGCAGTAAAGAATATTTGAAACAATTCAAACAACAAGAACCTTGATCGCATTTGCTTACAATTTCATCATTCTCACATATATTATATGACCATATTCTTATTTCCTTATCTGTTCTTCTTTGCCCGACACATGACAGGCAAAAATTCCAAGGCCCAATACAATCTAAAACAGCAATATACTCTGGGTTGTTTTTCTGGCAGTACAAATAAATGGCACCCCCTTTAAAATAAATCTCGAAAATGGAATTTGAGTAATTTTGTTTGAACCTCGCAGTTTGATAAGAAAAATATGGCACTTCCCTGGAAAGGAGGAAAAAAGAGCGCTAGTTTTGACACTCTGTGTATCAAACCTAATTTCCCAGTTCAAACAATCGTGCCGCCAAAACAGGTGAATAGTCAATAACTCAGACAAAAAGCCTGCAGCTAGAGAATGACCACCGCTTAACTGGCTGTGAAATCCGATTAAGGTATTAATTGACATCCTTTGATAGGAATTTTTCATATCAAACCGGTTATAAGGGAGATGATTTGAAGGAAGTTGAAACCCAGCAGGAATTAAGTGCAAGTTCAACAGGTGCCGGGCCTATATAAACGGGGGAGGGTGAAAAATTGCTATGGGAACAACAGATTCAACTGTCATACCCAGATAGAGGAACTTTGTACAGAATTCATAGGAAGCAACTTTGTTTTCTAAGAACTATATGGAGAAATGTTCATCGGCTACGTCAGAAATAAGAATGTTGTATGAACATGATTAAATAAAATTGAGAACTAGCATACCATCAGCATCCGTTTTCTGCGACCAAAATACCATTATACATTTACAATAATTTATAATCATAATTATCATAACTGTTATTGTTATTACTGATACGTGATGCCATGGCCATGGTATATCAAAATGAGCAGTTGATAGGGTTGCCAAGGTAAACACCTATCATTAAATGAAATGCATAATGGCAATGAACCCAGATTATCTAATTATTTATGAAGAATAAACCTCCACTTAGTTTCATGACATTTCACATTCAGATAAGAAGATAATAATTACTTATCATACACCAATAACAGTTTTGCTTGTATGAATAGGGAATGAATAATATTTCTGTTTTAATTGTTGTTAATACAATTACATCTCCATTGTTGTTCAATGACTCAGATCATTAGATCTGTATTATACCCTGGGCCACTGATCTGAGTAATTGCAGGTCACACAGTTAGTCAAGGTCAAAATTAAGTAAACATTTTGTTTTTCTTTCTCCCATCTACGCTCTAGCAACTGTGATCTGTTGTTTTCAACCAAAATGATGATTCTTTTAAATGAGTATGGAATTTATCATTGTTTATTGTAATTTGAATAAAGAGAAACCATCAGTTTAATTATTTTGTTTCGCTATAAAATAGATAATGGATAGCTCAGGCAATGTCCTTGCTAGGCTTTCATTCTCCTAGACTGTAATCCACAATATTTAGAGAGAAATACCTTCATCATTAGTTGGTGTTCAACTCAGTCGATCCTAGTGGATGCCCCATGGTAGAAATTGGTCACATTCAACAGATTAAGCATAAGCCACGACTCTCAAATCAATCTACACATTAAAACTTACTCACCACCAATCAGATCGAGCACAGAAATCCAAGTTATCAAAATGTCAAATCATTAGTCGGCCAGCAGCAGCCTGGCTTACATACATATTCCAACACACTAGCAACAAAACGATGTAAGAGAACACCGTATCAAATTAAATCCATCCAGTATGAGAATGCTAGCTAGCCTGTAGACGATCCTACTCAAAATAATAGCATGTTCCAAAACGGAGGCTACCAATTGCTTGCCTCAACGGTGGTCCCCTACTTTCCCTTCAACAGACGGGGATGTGACGATCATATAAACAGGAAATGGCTGTCCAAGGAATTTTCTGTCTCGTTCTAAATTCGGCAGAGGTAGCGCAACCCTCTGTGAAGGGGTACAAGCATCCTTTCTACTTGGACCTATCTAGATGACAACAAGTTTACGGATTGCTAAATTAAATCACATACTCTTGTTATTTTGGAAGCGAAAGACGGAAAGATGACCAGTGGGTGACCAGGAAGAAGCCTCTGCTAGTTTGGAGGTTACCCGGAGGGACATGGCAGTTTAATATTACTCTTTCTATCCTAAAGATAATAATAACAGAGGAATGCCATGTAACACAAGGAGAATTAATTTCCCACCACTCAAGCGTGGATGATCAATAGGGAACCTGTAGATGTTACTGTTAGGTGGATGTCCTGGAAAATCGGCAATACAAACCGCTCACGGATGAATCTCAGCGAACGCTAATTAAAACTTTTCTTTTTTGGTCAGGAGCTTGTACATGCACTTTAACCATCTCTATTTTCGCTACACACAAGAGGCACACAGTCCAGACAATAGTGGCCATTGTGAACAAGACAACATGCGTCATCCATTTTTTTTACGAGCGTAAATTTTCCAAAGTGTCCTCCTGGGATCAACTGAATGATGAGATAGAAAGCTGCTTTACAATCAAAACTAAACTTGCTCTAGCTACCCCAAAGGAGTTTGTGAAACTGAAGGTGATATTGGTAATTTCTTTTGCTCATCATTTGTATTATGGCACTTTCAAACATAAATATCAGGTGAAACATGAACAGAAACACCAACAACAACAACAAAATTTGAGAGAATATAAAAGTCATTCACAAGCAGCAACATAGAATCAGCGATCTCATCATGATTTCTCCTGTCATTTTATTTTCTTCTTTTTGTTGGGGTGGGGGTAAATTTTGGAACAGGTGGAAGTGTTCTGCCATATCTATCATCGGTGGCTATATGAAATGCACTTCTTAATACCTAATAAGGTCAAGCCCAAAAAAGTACAGAAGGCTAAACTCAATCAACTTTATAAAAAGCAGGAGGGATATATCATCAGCATTCTGGAGTGATAAATGAAAACCAGTTGGTTGGAAGAACAGCGTACATGATGTAGCAAGTTTGGAAGAGTATGTGAGTTTCACAAGCTGCGTCTGATCCATTAAATCGTCTGCACATTCAAACTTCATAGCTTCATAATATGAACCTGTACCAGCATGTCTCAAATATAGGATCCCAGTAATCCCTTTAGCTTACTGAAATGTCTTCTGTCAATAATTCATGCCAGACATACAAACACAGCAGTTTAATGTAGAACTGTGTTCATTGTGCACTAAGAATGAATGAAGTCACTGTCATGGCATATTAAGGTCCTATCATTTTCAAGCACAATATTAATATCACCCATAAAGGATATCAGAGCATATTTATAATTGACCAATGTCAAATCATTTAAGTTGGCAAATTATTAAATGAAATATAGCCAATTCTGGAAAAGGTCACAATATGTAAGATTTGATGCTGCCTTCATTCCATTAATTATTACGATTCTTATGAAAAGGCTTTTTGACAGTTAAAAAAAAAAATACTGTATACATCTTTAAAATTCCTCGTCAGGAAAACATGTTGACACACTCTTGACTGCACGTTATCAATAGCGTATAAAGTGATACACAAGTTAGGGAAGGCAACTTTATTATCACTCGCGTTCGTCCGGGTTCAGGACGATCGCGTCCCCTCCTTTGTTAGCAGAACGCGACTGTCCTTAACGCGTAAGGTATGGTGGATTAAAACCTTCTCCATTCATCGCGTACCCTCCTTTGTTTAGAGAACGCGAGCGTCCCAAACGCGTACCCAATGAAAGGGGCAAGAATGGGGGGATTATCTTACATAATATTACATAATTCTTGAGAGGAATAGGGTTTCTATTTGTCGCGCTAAGAGGGGCAAGAACTCGTTTAATCACCTTGCCAGTAAAATTCCTTCCTTCTAGCGATCGGAAGGCTTTCCCCATTTTAAATGAAATGTAAATGAAATGAAAATTGTGTGAATCGCAATCGATGCAGAGGTCCGTTGTTTGAGGTTGAGAGAGAGAGGGAGAGAGAGGTAGAGGGACGTAGACATGCATGTTTTGTTCTTTGAAATATTTACTCTACGAGACTGTTATGTATTTTTATATGTCATCTTTTGTCATCATTTTGGACGTTTGGTCTTATGAAAACTGATTTTGAATGAATGATACTACGCCGCGGCCGCCTTGTAGCGACCAGCAGCGCTAGAACAATTTCTAATTTGCATACCCTGTGCCGCCCATTGAGCTGGGAAGATAATAGACATTCTGACATTTCTATCGATCTTTTCGTGGGTGCAATGAAAAGGTGCAATGAAAAGGCACAAATGAAGTAGAAAGTTGGATTGATAACCGTATCTTGGAAATGTTGTAATCAACACCCAAGTTCAGACAGACCGCGATATTTAAGATTGTCAGCCTACGCCTTTGTTCTGAGAGCGCCGACTTGTGGCGGGAATGTCATAATAAATCTGTCATTATTTGTATGTCGTTGTTGCGACTGGACAATGGTGAGGAGAATTTTTGTTCCGATAACAAAAACAGATCCAACAATTCCCCTTTTTAATTCGGGAATACACCTTGAAACTCTCTCTCTCTCGATAGTAGTAAATCCATCTGTATCTCAAATCAACACTAGGCGTGTCTGCACTATCTCGAGATTGCCAAATATCCAGCTATTTGAACTATCCCGATCGCAAACTATCCAGCTAATTTGCGTCTTCATTAGAACGAAGTAGCAAATTAGCTGGATAGTTGGTCGGGATAATATGCCAAGATATCTCAGTCTAGTTTGCGGTTTTCCGTGTTTACTCGTGGTCAGTGGTTGTACTAGCGCGCTGAGCGGTATAGATCGCATGTGCGAACCGGAAATCGTTGTGCATGATGGGATCGGGATATTTGACTCCGGACTTCGGTCTAATGAAAACGGTCGCAAACTATCCCGCTAGTTCGGAAATAGTGGGATATTTTGCAAACTAGACCGAAATATCTTGGGATATTATCCCGACCAACTATCCAGCTAATTTGCTACTTCGTTCTAATGAAGACGCAAATAGCTGGATAGTTTGCGATCGGGATAGTTCAAATAGCTGGATATTTGGCAATCTCGAGATAGTGAAGACGGGCCTACTATTTCCTTTCTTATCTGTTATCTTTCTCTCCAGGCCCTCTCTACGACCCTTTTTTGTTAGCCCTCTCTCCCTCTCTCTCATCCAGTCACCTTTCTAATCTCTCTCTACCACTATCTCTCTACCTCTTACCACTATCTCTCTTTCTTTAATCAACACTTTCTTTAGCTAGTGCGTCCCATGAGAAAACGAAACGGAGAATTATCGATGTTTTATGATAACTTAATCAAAATCATAATAAATATAAGACACATATTTGTACAGGAATAACAAAGTTCCGTTTGTTTAAAGTAATGCTTGCATTTCCATAATTTCCATAACTCTGTTGCTACGGCAGGCAGCCAGTGAAAACGAATTCGTTTAATCAAATTATGAAAGTGCAAGCATTACTTTAAACAAACAGAAATTTGTTATTCCTGGCTCATTTTTCCTGATTGAGCCGAGGTTTAATTTATGAAAGGGCAGAAAGTGAACTTACCAAAGGATCATGTCTTCAAATTGTTTTTTAATCGCTCATTCGTGAAATATGCATTATATGAGTTGCATCAAATGAAAGAAGAGGATCTAAGCTTTACAAATATGTGTCATTTATTCATTATAACTATTGTCGATTGCTTATCTGAAATGAGGCGTCATGTCAATCAACACCAAAGTTCCAAAACATCGCGTATATTTAACATCGTTACGCGCCTTTGTTCTGAGAGCGGGAATGTCATAATAAATCTGTCATTCTTTGTTTCCCGTTGTGACTAGACTACGATAAAGAGCAATGCCATGCGGCCTAGCCCTTTCATGTTTGCGCGCTCTCCATCATACATTTCCCTCTCTTTCTCTATCTCTCTCTCTTGCGCTGTCTCTTTCGTGAAGTTATCTCCTCCTCCCCCCCCCCCCCTTTCCCCTGAAAAGATGAGCGTGGGAAAACCTCTCTCACGCTCTCTTCTCTGTCACATTCACTTGAGTTCATTCACTTGGCCCATAAATGGCTTTGTTTTTGTTTACATTAGCTCAGAGGCGGCTTCATGAGTCATGAATGAACTGACTAGTATGTCTGGTTACTAAGCAACTATGCAGTCAATCAAAATGTTCAAATTCATTTGTGGCTGCATGTTTTTATATCGGGCAATAAAAAAAGCTCAAAATTTTGATATTTAACAATCATATAGTGAGATCCTACTCAAACTCGTGAATTTCTCATTTTTAAAGAACAATTTCCAGCAAATTAAAAATATGAACTGGCCATGTTAATGACGCGGGCGTACAAACACGTCGACAGCTCTTCTTATTTTTGGTGTCTCGGAGTCGACGGGTGTATATGTCATTTTGAGGCAGAGAATTTGAGTACCGCAATTTTGTGAAAATAAGAAAATGCAATATTGTTTTTAATATAAGGAAAATAATTACAGCTTTAAATACATGACTTGGTCTAGCTCGATAAAAATCAAACAACTATGATCATATTCATTTTTTTTTCTTCGTAACATTGGATAACAAATTTCACAAATTCCAACATACTATAAATATTGATAATTGAGATTATTTAGTGCAAGGGTAAATATGACAATGACCCGGAACATAATAAAGGGATAACAATTAATCAAATTACTCTTAATACTTGTAAACGTTTTTTTTTTTTTTTTTTTTTTAGGGGGGCGGGGTCAAATTTTCCCTAGTGTCGCGCCACGCCTTTTTAATTTCTTGGCGAGAGGCCTGATTATGCATAGAATAAAAAAAAATCAACAAAAGGGAAAAGTAAAACAACAGGGAGGCAAAGTTACATCTACATCTTCACTTGTAGGTAGTACATGCAATGTAAATCCTAATTTTGATTTCTATATTTATTTTGTAAAAACACTGAATTTTCTGCTGTGATTTTACATAAAACTCAGACTTCACAGAGCTGCCAAGCAGAACGTTTTTAACGTATTTATACGGGTTTTTTAGGTTTGGCTGTGCGAACGTGGCTACAGGTTGGCTGTGAGAACGAGCGTATGCATAGTTGTGCCAATGTTTCGTGTTGGCAATTCCTGTGGCGCGCACGCATGCACATTACACACAACACAGGGGATGTACACCACTCAAAGACGTGCGCATCACCCCAGGCTATGCATACACACATACATGCATCCGATCGTGATATCAAACCAGCATCCACAACACACGCAAATTACATATCAGTGCACTGCACTACACACAGCGTCACTCACTAGTACAAGGAAATCCCGATGTCACTTCCAAAAATCCACCCCAAAAGCCAAATTTTGCTGTCAAAAGTGCGGAATCGGAGCCATATTTCCAAAGCATGCGGTGGCTTAGCCAAATTTTAAAAACGGCTTCGCCAAAAAAAGCGCTTAAAATCAAGAAATCAGAGATTTTGTAACGATTTTTTTGGCTTATCGCAAGCGCCCTTCGAGGGCCTTCGAGTGTGCTGCGTCTTTACCAGCGCTGTCGGGCTCAGATCACGTGACCGCATTTTAGGGGGCTATCCACATGTTGTGATTTGCGCGAATTGCTAATCCACGCAATGCAGTACTGATTAATAGGTTGGGGAATACAGACACTACTAAATATGATTTATATATTTGCAGTGTCGCAGAAGCTTTTACTCATATGCAGCTGTATGTAGAAAGACTTGAGGCGTTGCTGGTTAGGTTTATTATTTCAGCGCGCGACACATTTTTGGGACAAATTATTATCAATCAACCCGGGGGATTGCAGCTCTAGGTCTGCTTTCAAGACTGAAAATTCATCTATGAAAATCTACTATCGTATTCTAAACGCGAGCTAGACGGGTGCTACTATTGTCAGGGAACACCAGATTAACGCGTTCTAGACGGGTCAGCTATTGTCAGGGGACGCCAGATTAGAAAGGATTAGAGAGGGGCTGGATAGCGGTGAGGTTGATTGACAGCGGTCCTAGCGGACGGGATGGCTTCTTTTCTGGCTGCCTGCTCTATTGTCCAACAGACAACAATAGACGCGAGCAAGGGACGCCAAGGGACCGCCAGCGTACAATACGCGTCCGGGAACGGGGGATTAAGAGATAAGTAGGCGTCCCGAACCCGGACGAACGCGAGTGATAATAAAGTTGCCTTCCCTTATTCATATCACCATGAAAAAAAAAAACATAACTCACCATATGAAGTATTCCAACACAAAATCAAAATGTCTCGTAGGCACGTACTAGATTCTCCAGAATGTAGATCGTCAGTCCTCCCAAATTAAGAATCCTATTCTAGGTGTTTCAACAACACCACAAGGTTACAATCTGTACCGGAATAGAATAAAGATATAAAAAATGTTGTCAAGTGTCAGCGTTCTGATCAATTCACTGCTTCGCAAATTGCTCTTGTACAAACAAATAATTCATACAAAGAAGACCTTCTAGTTCTACCGAGAGATGAGAGCAGTATGAAGCCAGAAAGTCAAGTGTGTCGACTCATTGTGGTGAAGCCGCATTCCTACGCTGCCGAGTGGTTATTTGGATAATGCACCATTTAGTACAATGAAGCAGTTGACGAGGAGATGGGTCGGCCTGCAATAACAGACCAACTTGTCTCCAACTCGTCTCCAAGAACAAGGAACTATTTTCACTTTGACAAACTGCTATAGTCTAGCTTTCTGACCTGTGCAGATTGAGCCGTTAAAAGTAAACCCTGTGATAAAAATGAGCACCAGCAACACCAATAAAATCTCTTCTATCATGCAGAAGGCTGGTTAAATTTGTTTTAATCAAAGGCAATCCAGACCCATCCAACACTGCTCTCGATTAAAAACAGCAAAATTTGATGATCTATTTCTGCAAATAACCTGGGCCCCATTCACAAAATTTGTCATCGGTGACAAATGACAGTTTTGTTGTAAGCTAGAGAAATCCTTGCTTCTGATTGGTTAATAGTGGGATTTGTCACTGATCTTAATCATTTGTCCTTGAAAAAAAGGCTTTGTGAAACGGGTCCCAGGTATTGATATGAAGAGGACCTACAGCGTGTCCACACACAAAACAATTTATCGCGAAACTCTATAACGATACGTCGTATAAAGAATCATCGTATAAATTCCAGGATGTCCACACACAAGAAACGTCGTCACTAAAGAATCATCGTATAAAATGCCCCCTGTCCACACACAACATTTTCCGTGATTCTTTATAGAGTTTCGCGATAGTGATAAGAGGTCTGGTCTCATTTCGCTCGAGGTCACGTTAAGCCCCGCCCAGTTAGTTACACTAGTTACACTCCCCCCAGGGGGTCCCCCTGTCCACACACAACATTTCCGTGATTAGGCGTGATTCTTTATTGAGTTTCAGTTCGAAACGATGCCCAAACCTGCGTTTCGTTAGACTAGTTTCGTTATACGACGTATCGTTAGTGAGCGTCCACACCTACAATTTTGGTCGTAAAACTATCGCGAAACGGTATCACTATCGCGAAACGGTATAGCTAATCATGATTAGTCACGGAAAATGTTGTGTGTGGACAGGGGGATCGTTGAACGAGACTAGACAGCCCAACGGCTGACACCAGTCTATAAATAGAATCATTTCACCTTGATGACCTTTGTCCTTACAGTGTCCTCGTGCCAAGGCAGTCATTATCATTGTTTACATTTATCCATCATACTCAGGTGCAAACTTTTCACCCCCATCCCACATTCTGGAGTTGCAAGTTGTAACATTCCATTCTATTATCACCTGTCTGCTGAGAGCCAGAAGGGTCTTAACTTGTGTAATACACTATGGATTAATATCCTTCTACCTCTCAATGAACGATATGTAGCCCCCCCCCCCCCCTCTCTCTCTCTCTCTCTCTCTCTCTCTCTCTCTCTCTCTCTCTCTTTATCCTCTCTGTTTTCTTCTTCCATTTCTTGATCAACCCCCTCCCTACCTTTTTGTCTCCCTTTTCGCTCTGTCTGTCTTTCTCTGTCTGTCTGTTTTCTTCTCCCCTTTCTTGATCAACCCCCTCCCTACCTTTCTGTGCCCCTTTCGCTCTGTCCGTCTCTCCTTCAATGTTTCTCTGTCTCTGTCTCTCTCTCTCTCTCTCTCTGTCTCTCTCTCTGTCGGTCTCTCTTAAATATTCTGTTTCTGTCTATCTCTCTCTGTCTCTGTCTGGCTCTCTCTCTCTCTCTCTCTCTGTCTGTGTCTCTTCCCTTTCTTGATCAACCCCCTCCCTAACTTTCTGTCTGTCTCTCTCTCCTTCTATGTTTCTCTGTCTGTCTGTCTCTGTGTGTGTCTCTCTCTGTCTCTGTCTCTCTTTCTCTCCGTCTATCTCTCATATGTTTCTGTCTCTGTCTATCTCTCTCTGTCTGTCTGTCTGTCTCTCTCTCTGTCTCTCTGTCTCTCCCCTTTCTTGATCAACCCCCTCCCTACCTTTCTGTCTCTCTTTTCTCTCTGTCTCTTTCTGTCTCTGTCTCTCTCTCTCCGTCTCTCTCCCTCTTCAATTCTCTGTCTCACTCTCCGTCAGCCCACACACGAGAAGAAAATGTGTGTGTTCTTCCTATTATTTGCCAACTCGATTACGGTGTGAATTTTAATCTGTGCTCCATCACGTTCCTCATCGTAAATCACACTACCATCTCAAAACGCACCAGTGATATCATCAAAACCACCCTCTCATCTGTCTGTCCGTCTTTATCTCATTTCTAGCTGCATTCTAAGATGTTTACTTCAGATGAAATCAGGCTTTCAATAAAGAACTCTGCTCAAAACATGTTTGCGATCATCAAAATTGGACCCTGTCCAGACCGCACCAAATTCTGTTGCCCAATGCCTAGAAAGAACCGAAATATAATGGCAGTACAGAGTTTCTTGGAAATAGTCATTAGTTTTGATATTACATAATCATAAGCATGCAAAATATTTCAATTACTTCTTTTAATGCTTATCTGTACTAATTTATAGAAGAGATGAGACCACCCTGCAAGGTCACTGGACAGGTGGTTATCTCATCAACTCAGCTCTCAATTAACATAAGAAAAAGAGGATCATGGGGGACCAATGGTCACCGATTAGGCATTGTTTTCTATATAGAGGGAGCAAATAGCTACAAGTAGGACAGTGTGGCTTTAAGTTGTAGGGAAGAGAAAGACATGTTTGGGCAGTATTTCAACTGAAGTGATACAATGCCTTGTAGCGTTCTACAGTCATTACTATAAATGTTCTTTTTTCTATCAGTTGATTACATGTGTACATGCCTGATTATTGCAATTTGAATCATATTTGATCCAGAAAAAAACATATTCTCCTCAGTATTCAGAGCAAGACTGTTTTCTGATAAAAAAATCTTCTATAAAACCTGTTGTATTTGCCAAATACAAAATACACAGACAGGAAAGCCTAGATAGAACTTGCGGACGGTTAAAAAGAAACCTTGAATAATTCCTCCTATTGCTGTACATGCGGTAGGTAGGTTGGAGTGCGATGTAATGATCAGGACATGAGCTAATATTCTCCATGGACATTGTCAGGTAATTCATTATGGACAGGTTTGCCGAGAAGACGTCTACTCGACTAAATAATTTAAGGGAGCTATCAGTCCGGGATAAAGGTTGGCTCCCATCAAGTAAGATGATGCATTTTGGATGTTTCATGTGGGTTTCTTGAAGTCTCTTGAGAGAATTGAAAAGAGCATCTAAAATGTCACAAACCCTCTGGCCGATTCTACAAAGAGTACACAAGCCCACTCTGATGGACGGATAAAATCTCAAAGATTTTTGACGCACGTCACAAAACTGTTATTATTGCAGGAATATCTCTACCTTGGAGGTGCTTTTTTTATATTAAAAAAGTTCTTCAGGTTAAACAAAAATTTAGGGGCTCGAGGTAAGGTTAAGGAGACCCCCCCCCCCCCATGAATAAATGAGGGGGTTGTTAGTAGGATGTAACGCATAATTGATGAATACACTTGCCAAGAAATAATTATCTCTTCCTTTGTTTTTCAAAATGTCTACACCTTCACTCAAGTTTCTGCAAGCATTCTTTTTAGTAAAATCACTTAATTCATTATCTTTAAAAAATGAAAGTTTATTTCAAATACTATAACCCTCTCTGTTCCTCTTTTCAAATCTCTCTCTCTCTCTTTCAATTCTTTCTCATCTCTCCTCTCTTCTCTCACTCTCTCTCTCTCTCTCTTTCTCTCTCTCTCTGTCACATACACACACTCACTCTCCAATTTCTCTCTTGCTCTCTCTCCTTAATTTCTCTACTCCTTTCTACCTCCTTAAGTCTCGTCTCCTCTCATCTTTCACTCCTATCTCTCCCCCTCTTTCCCTCTAGGATCCATCGCAAATCAATCCCTTCCATGATGTAACAAAAGAAGACAAGAGGAATACAAGAAAAGTGTCTACCTGTGATTGACTACTGAATGTCAAGATCAAATCGATCCATCAGAAAGGGAGAGTGTGTTTACAGCGATCACCCCCTTACCATGGAACCACTTTGATTCATGGCTTTCTACAACTAAGTGCTTCTCGTTCTCCATCTTCTACGGAAAGTATCCGTCTTTGGACGTGTTCATACACTCAACACTTCATCTAACCGACACCACTCTGGGCCACACAGTCCTCCAAAAGAACCTAAAGAACCTGAAGAGATTGAAGGAATGTGTCTTCTAAGATAATGTGCTTCTCTCATCACAAAGTTAGCGTGGATGTGTCTGGAGAGGACATTTCGCTGACCAAACCATACAGATGCATATACAGAAGATTTGCCATCTGAAATGAGATCTACCTGTTCATTCAATGCAAATATAATGAGAACTTGTGATGTGTCTTTGAACAAGAGAATTTCTTCCCCCTAAAATTTGTGTGGGTGTATCCATAGAGGCATTTCAATTGCATTTGGAACCAAACATTGTTTGTTCGATGTCACATGCTGTCTCTTGAAAGTGGGTCCAGATGAGGCTGGGGAGATGAAACAAATCTTTACTTTGAACGATACTTTCGAAATGTGGTTTGAATCAGTGACTCTTGTCGTTCATTCCATCCATTTCAGACAACGTCTATCAAGAGTATGTGTGGATCAAAATGTGGATTGAGAAGTCTGAATACCTACCGTACTTCATGGGCTCAACAAGACTGAGAAGAGGCTATATAATTCTTATCTAACTTTAGCATATTAAATAGAATGCATTTCATGTTCTGAGTATCTCACACTATGTAAGGCCATTTAAAAAAATATACATATTTAGTGTCCCCGCCCGCTTCCTTTTGGGGGGCCGCCTCCTATTTTTTTTTTTCTTTTTTTTGAAATTTTGAAATTTAAAAGAAAAAAAAACATGAAAAACACTGCTAAAATGGCTCTATTTCTGATTTAAAAAAAAAAAAATTGTCGGCAGCCATCTTGAAAAAAAATAGCCTCGACTGTCAGGGAAAATGTACCGAGTGGCCATTTTGAGCGGCCATTTTGTAATAAAAATAAAAAATAAAAAGGGCCTCCTCCTTCCTATTTTTCAAAAAAACAGAACGCTAAACATGTTTTTTTTTTTTATTTAGCCTAACATATAAGTCAGATGACTGCCTACCTGCAAACCAGTCCACATCATAACATGCAATGATAAAACAAGATACACTTTTGCACAGGCTGATAAACCAGTTACGTGAAACAGGTACATAGTCCCCAATTTTGATCGTTAACAAGTGAAAGAAATAAGTTTGGCAGTTCAGTACTTAAATAATTTAGGTTTCAGAGGCAAGATCTTTTTATCGAAAGTGGACCTCATGAACATAAATTACATGCATATAGTGACCCTTTCAATTTGTTATTATCTACCGGTATGCAAAATTTAAAGAAAACTACCTAGATGATATTGGTTGTAATTATCCTTGTAAGAGAAGCTTGCGAATAGACATCATTCCTACATGCTGACAATATGATTGATGGGTATCATCATAATCTTCTAATGGGGTTACACACACCAAGAAAATAACTCTTTCACCTTACATAGACAAGACAAGATCCTCTTAGTTGATAATGCGAGACATCCCCGTAATGGTTCATACATTAGCTAATCCCAGGTAATCAAGATGGACGTACCCTAAACTAATTTTACCGGCTTCCTCTTCCTAATCCTACGGACAGCAACAAAGCCAATTTTCTCCTCTGACAACTAATTGCGAGTGTTAAGACTTTGGAGTTTGGGTAACAGATGGCAAGGAAGTTCATTTCCCTTTCCCAATTGAGGAAAAAGGGATTCCATCTATCTCCTGTAAAATGTAAGCTCCCTCTTTAATTGTCTGTTCTCCTTTTCCTTCCCCCCCCCCTCCCCCTCTCTCTCTCTCTCTCTCTCCTTTACTACCATTCAGTAATTTTCATGGAATAAATATATTTACATATAAATTGACACCACTTTAAATAGACCTTAGGATTGACTTTGTAATGTTTAGCCATACCTTTTAACAGGGTTTCACGCTACAATTTGTTGATGGGTTTGGGGGGGGGGGGGGTCAGAACTGGCATTTTTAGTGCTTGTATGCATGATCCCTTTGCTAAGATTTGAATTTAGGGGTCCAGATTTAAATTTGGGATGCCCATGAGTGCCGGTCATCTGTTAGTGTAGACTCATGCTTTAAAAAATGAGATGTGACATTTTCTCTGGACTTTATTTTGCCCAAAATACAGGGTTAGGGTTAGGGTTAAATTAGGGTTTTAGGGTAGGTTTAGGGCTGGGGTTAGGATTAGGTATAGTATTCATTCCAGGGATGATCTTTAATAGGAATTTAGTAAGTAGGAGTATGTGTCGTATAACCCCATCACAAATAAGAGTGGGGAAGGACTTAAACTGGATATTTTCTAAAGTTTGACTTGTCAGAGGGAGACATTTATCAAAGAGTGGAATAAGGCGAGAAATGTGATCGGATCATCAAGACTGATACAAATGTATCAAAATTTCTTTATTATCAAGAAATATACAATACATTCTGAAAGTAAGGACAGGAAATGAAAGCAGATTATCAAAATGTTTACTCTCTTTGTCATTTTTCATCTTCTAATATCTACTAGTGGTTCCAATCTTTCCTAGAGAGAAAGGAGTTCCTGAGAGGAAACATCCACAGGGCGAGGAAGGATATAATGGTGATTACGATGGGAAACCAATTGTGCCTGAATGATAATCTTGAACTGTTAGAATGATTGTTTACTGGCTGAATTACAGATGATATCCATCTTTAGAGGAAACAATTGGAGTGAATATTTATCATCAGCCAGGAAACCTGAAAGTACAACCGAAAATGGGTACTATAAGCAGGATGGTATCTCAGAAATATGCCACACCTCCTAAAAGAGTCCAGGCACGTATTTGAAAAAGAAATTAACAATACATTTTGAAAGCAAGTACAGGAAGTGAAACAAATTCAAACAATATTATCAAAAGGTTTACTTTCTTTGTTTACTTTTCTTTTTTCAACATCTACTAATGGTTCCAATCTTGCCTTTTCTCAACAATAACAAAAGGAGAGAAAGAGTTCCTATTAAAGTAGAATCATCCAGAGGGTGAGCAGCCTTTTCACACACAGCTAAAATTCTATAAACATGACTAGTATAAACGTGTTTCGAACGTGTTTAAACTAATCACGAGCCTTTCACACACAGAAATTTCGGTGCGATCGTTAATTGTTTCGTGATTAACTACTGCTCGTAAAATGCGCAGTATTGCCATTGCGCATTGAAGGTCATGTCATGTCATAGAGATATAGTGTCATGTCAATCAAAGCGCACGCTCCATCCAGTTTAAACACGTTTAAACAAGAATTTCCTTTCACACACAAAATGCCAAGCTCTCTAGATACGAACTTCGTATCTGCAGCCTGCTTTTAGGGGCGTATGGATCGCGACTTCGTATCTATCCCAACATCGTATAAACGATGTTCACACTGGGAAATTTTGTCTATAAACATGTTTAAAATTTTACGATGATTCTAATCATCACTAGATACGATGAATTTTAGCTGTGTGTGAAAAGGCTGAAGGAAGGATATAATGGTAGAAGTGTCATAGTCGAGTAGTTTAAGCACTTGACTTGAAATTCAAGGTCGTGGTTCGATCCTCGACACAGCACTTATGTCCTTTGGCAAGGCATTAATCTTCATTTGCCTCACTCGACCCAGGTGAGGTAAATGGGTACCTGGCAGGAATGAGTTTATTGAAATGCTAGAGCGCTATAATGGCAGCTAGGCTAAAGCCAGAGTAATAATTAGTATGCCTCGGAATAGAATTTCTAGATAGATGGGTTATAGAAATGTGCCTGAATGATAATGTTGAAGTGTTAGTTATATATTCTTGGTTTGATTTTTTACTGGCAAGCTTCACAGATGTTATCCATCTTTAGAGGAAACAATTGGAGTGAATTGTTACCATCAGCCAGGAAACCTGAAAGTACAACCTGAAAGTGGGTACTAAGCAGGACTGGAGTATGGTATCTCAGAAATATGCCACACCTCCTAACAGAGATCGGGCACAAATTTGATAAAGAAAGTGCACTCACCCTCTTTTGTACTTTCACTCAATAATCATATATGTAAGTGTAACAATGACCGGATATGATGGTTCAACATTCATTCCAATCTTGAATTATTCTTGGAAATGTCTGATGTTCTATCAAATGTTTACATTTGAAGCAAAGTTCAACCACGTCCTGCACAATATTTGAATTACATATTAACAATGAACAACACAATCAGGTTCTTTAACATTATTTCTAAGTTTCTTTTGAAGTAATATATGAGTAATATTTTGTGCTTTGTCTCTGCACTTTCCTATCTGATGATGAGTATACCAGATGAACTTCCCACGGCTCCCCACCAAGGTTGGCTTGTAGGTCACAACTCTATATGGGTGTGTGGTGACGGACTTTTCAATTGTGAAGGGGGTGAGGTTTAGAGAGGAACGTGATTGAGCGACTGTCCCATCTAATGGTATTCCAATCAGAAATGACCAAATGCTCAAAATATGACAGGCTCTTTATTGAGAGGTAAATATCGAGTTTCGTTTCATTTCTCAATCTTTCAATCATAAGTTCAGAGGTACGTGATTAGACTTCCTAAATAAAGGTACTGGCGTTTTAATCATAACCGTTTCTGCAGAACTTGAATGACCGTGGAAATGGCCTCGTCGTTTAGGGAGGGGGCTCCACTTTGATGGTTTGATGAAATGACAGAATCTAATAGAGCCTTTTGAACTTTGTCACTCCCAACTTTCAGGACTATTCACCAATGCCATACCATGACCCTACTGGTCTTGGAGAGTACTACCCTCTCTCTGTACTTTAGGGAACCTTGTTCCTTGAGCCTCTCAGTACTAGAGCAAAAGGGGGGGGGGTAGGATTTGGGGCAGTCTTCTATCAATTTTTATAAATAATAGTGTAATTTAAGTCCAAGTTCAAAAGATGCTTGTGTAAAATATTTTCCAGTATATGTGTTTTCAAAATTTATAGAACCTGAAACAATACACAGAATGCCGTTGGAATTAAAAACCACAAGGGGAAGTCCACCCTGATATTAAGTTGGTTTTAATTAGAGGCAGAAAAATGAGAGAATAAGGTCAGTAAAAATATGTGCAAAAATATGTGCGAAAATATGTGCGAAAACAGATGCAAAAATTAAGAAAGTTATACATTTTTGAAGTTGTGATCAATGATTATCAAACACAAATTGGCACCTCTGAGACGTATCTTGCAAAGGGTTTCTTACCATTCACTTTGTATTAAAAAAAATGAGAAAAATTCCTTTTCAATATAACAAATCTATTCCATCATCAATAACTAAGAAAATGGAAGTTTATGAAATTTCTGTACAGAGCAAATTGGAAAGGACCTCACAAGATATGTCACAAGATATATCAAAGTGCTAATATGTATTTCACTAAACAACTTTTGGAATTCATATCTTTCCTACCTTTAATCGGATATTGCTCCAACTTTCACTAATCTGTTACACTTTTCTGCTTCTATCAAAACCAACTCAGTATCAGGGTAGACTGCCCCTTTAACCCTAATAAGGCCGGGCTATTTGAAGTCTTAGTAGGGCCGGGGGGGGGCCATTATGGCCCCCCCTCAAGATCTCGGCCGCAAAGCGGCCGATCGCCGCGAAAATTTGCACGCATGTCAAGTGAAGTGTAACGAATAATATGATAATTTCAATTTTTTGAAAAATTCACTCATTTGCATATTTATGGTAATTTATGCAAATAAAGTCATAAAAATTACATTTTTACCAATAAATCATATATTATTCATATTTAAGCATTCTTTTTCACTAGATATATTCATTAGACCATTCTGAATAATAATATAACAAAAAATTTGGAATGGCCAGCTTATTTCTTATGTTATCCCTTGTTTTGATAATTTCTTATGTATTTCTTTGTTTTTTTAACTTATGTATTTCATTGTTTTTGTTGTTTTATTTCTTCTTTTACTACAATTAAACTATTTTGACCCCCAAAACAACCACCTAAACTTTAGACAAGACCCAATAACCCATGTTCGATCTGTTTTTAGGAAAAATGACTTTGCCATACGTTTTGTACACAAATCACGAAAATGAGCGATTTTCAGGCTGACATGCGAAGACAAAAGGTCACGTGACCTTGTAACCGTAGCTCCGATTTTCAAAAAAATTATTTTAAAAGTTGCGCAAGACTCGAAAGAAAAAAGTCAGCGAGCGGCGGGGCGCCATCCATATGCGTTCCCGAGCAATCGGAAAAATTGTGGAGGGGGGGGCCATAATGGCCCCCCCCCCCGGCCTTATTAGGGTTAAGCTACAGTCCCATATACGTCCCGGACCGTCCCGGACCATCCCGGACCCCATCCGGGGTGATCCGGGATTCGGTCCGTGTTGACACCGTGTTGGCACCGGGGTGGTCCTGGATGGTCCTGGATGGTCCTGGATGGTCCTGGGCGGTCCGGGAGTCGACCCCGGATGTTTTTGACGGTCAAAAACTGCCGGGGTGGTCCGGGACAATAGTTTGATCCGGGGTGATCCGTGTAGCCACCGTGCTGGGTCCGGGGTCATCCGTAGTGGCGCCGGGGCGGTCCGTGTTGATCCGTGGCAGTCCGGGAGTGAGTTATTGACCGCCCAGGACCATCCAGGACCATCCAGGACCATCCAGGACCATCCAGGACCACCCCGGTGCCAACACGGTGTCAACACGGACCGAATCCCGGATCACCCCGGATGGGGTCCGGGATGGTCCGGGACGGTCCGGAACGTATATGGGACTGTAGCTTAAGGCATCACACTTTTTTTAACAAAACGTCCCGGACCATCCCGGATCACCCCAGACCATGGTCCGGGATGGTCCGGAGTGGTCCGTGCTCGTACGTGCTGGTCCGGCTTTATATGGGACTGGGGCTTTAGCAGACTGCATGAGCAGGAGGAAGACACATACCATTTCAGTCTCTTTAGACAACAAGGAATGAGACCTTTCGTTTTGTCACTGTCTCACTTTTGTTATTCATATAATGAAATATTTAGAACAATTATGTGCGAAACCTCAAGATCAGGATATGACAGCAAGCTATTCAGCACCTCTCTCCCTCTATCTCTCTCTTCTTTCTCTCTCTTTCTCTCTCTTTCTCACTCTCTCTCTCTCTCTATTTTCCCTCTCTACCCCTCTCTCTCTCACTCCCGTTACCAATTCACTTACCTCTTTTCTTCTTTTTTTCTTACTCTCCAAATCATTGTTTTAACTTCATTACAAACATTTTCCAACTTGTGTATCAAAAATATGGTCTCTAAGATTCTCTGTAATACTGAAATCCTTGAGTAAAGGTACAAAAATGCCTGAAGTGAAGAGTGCTTCACTGACACCATGCTGTACAAAAATGTGTCTCAAATGGACAAAAAAAAAGAATATAAGAGATAATGAAAGTCAAGTGACTGAGTCATTTTGGTATTGATCTTGCATCTAATGCAAACTTTTGTTTTCAAAAGAATGTTTGGTATAGATCTACATACTTGTTCCTGATAATGAATGTGAAGCAGTTACGGTCCATGTTCTCCACTCCCACTCATACACCTACACACCTGCTACTATATACCCCCTATGTGCTTGCCTACCATCTGTCTACCTAGCTGTCTGTCTTTCTTTGTATCTATATCTATAATTCTATTGATCTATCAATCTAACTACCTTTTTATCTATCTATCTATCTATCTATATACCTATCTACAATGTACCTATTCATATACTGGATCTATCTATCTATATGTACATCAATTTATCTTTTTATCTACCTATCAATCTATATACCTATCAATCTATCTACCCCACTCAATATTTCAATCTATCTACCTATCTGTCTACATCAATCAATCTTCCTATATATCTACATATCTACACCACTCTTTATTTCTATTTATCTATCCAACTATCTACCTCCTACATTCATATATTGTATATCAATCTATCTACACCACTCTATATTTCTATTCATCTATCATCTATTAAACTATCTACTATCTATCTATATTAATGTACAGTATCTATCTTTATAAGTACCTGTATACAGTGTTTCTACCTGAATGTATTGTATAGTCTGAGAAACACGACCACATGACCGAACTTAAGTTTGTACCAAATCCTGCTTTATATTTATCCTCCCTCATCTAGATAAGTTTGTATCAAATCCTGCTTTCTATCTATCTTTCTACCTTCTTTAAAGCCAGAAATTGCTGCTTCAAGAAATTAACATGAATTAAAAACAAATGATCAATCACGACAAGAAACTTTCACACGTTCCCAAGATTGTATGTTGGGTCACTGGTGATCATATTATTTCGCAACGTTAAAATGTTGGTGAATCTTAATCATTTGCAAAACTCAGAAATATTTCACTCTTTAAGCCTGAAATTTATCAAAAAGGTGGTGTACTGCAAAGAAAATTTTGAAGAAGATTGACTGAAGATCCTTCATGTTGAGGTGGTTGTATCAGTCAGAATCTTATTCCTTTGATCACAACAGCAAGGAAAATAAGGCATTTGTGACCCTGTCTACTTACAGAATCTAACACCCAACTAAAGATGGAAACTATACAGATAGCAACCTGATAGAATAAAAAGTTTCATCTAATACAGACGTAATAAAGAAGTCTTATCCTGACCTAAATGAACTATCACATGACTCATACCAGAGTAAGCATGCCACACCGACTCTGATCTACAAATCCTCAAGTTTCAAACAAAACTAGAGAATGAGATATTCAGGTTGCATTGCCTCCTAATCTCTCATCCAATATGAAACCAGTTCCCTTCTCCCAGCCGATCCTAAAAACGGAAAGTAACCGGAGAGATCCCAATTCCATCGATTATCTGCCAATATCTGGGGGTCTTATCGGCACCTATCTATGGTAGCAATGCCAACAGATGAAGCAGCGAAGACTCACGAAGAGCAAATTGCTCGCGTACTCCCGGGTATGTGTCCATTACAATACAGAAGGAAACGCATAAACTCTTAGGAAGATCAAACATACCTACTTTGCCCGCGTTAACACGAATTGAACCGACAATTGCTGGGGGGCACGGCGCATGCACATATATATCCGATCGGCCGACGAGATCCAAACGAGGTTGCACACACTAACAACGTTGCCTCAGCTGCCGACTTAAATCAATTCAGAGACACGCTCCTAGGTGTACATTCGATAGTGGCATGCGTGACACTAATCAAAATACCGCTGCACCAGCTTAAGCACATTTTAGGATGGGGAGGCAGACAGGTCCTGTCCAGCGTGTGTTTGAAGAGAGACCTAAGCCGGTTACAGGGGTACATCCATGACCCCGTCCCCTGTGAGTCAAGGTCAATACACCCCCTCCTGGTAAGGGCACAAAGCAAGTGTATGATCATGGTGGGTATGAACCAGCGTGTGTTGTGTGATTTATGGGAAGTAATATTATATGAGTGGTTACCATTGTATGGAATTCCTTTTAATAGTTTACCTTCTTATCTCCACATCTACACTGAATGTCAAATTTCAACCCAAATATTTGACTAGAAATTACCATTTGCAATGATTTAGAATCTACTGTGTGTGATCTCAGCCAAAACCTGCAGATATATAAACAAAGCAACAGTTTTGTTTTCTTCCCTTTACCGTGCAACTAATTTTAGAGTTAAAAAAAAAAGGTCCATTTGATGTTAGATGTATCACAGTTTGCACACTCTACAGCCATATAAGTTTTAGGTACAAAACAACTACTTCATAACACACATTTCATGCCCACAATATTTGAATGCATTCCATTAATGTCATTCCATTAACGTCATGGAATAAAAATGTGAAAGTCAATCAGACATCAAAGAGGAATAGAGAGCTAGAGACTGATAAGCATCTCCTTATGGATGCTGCATCCAGGGAGTGACTAGTCTCTCCATGATAACCTTGCTGATACATGGATCATGCATATAGTTTGAATCAAGGTTAAAGTATGGATGTCTCTCATTATCTCTTGTATCATACAACCCAACTCACGCTAATCAAAAAAACAAGAGAATGTAATACAGTGTAATGGGTTCTTGTAAAACGCTCATATCTGTCATATATGACACCACTGGCACTGCGCGATTTATACCTCAGCTTTAGCATGGCTGCCATTACGGCGCTCTGGCATTTCAAGAAATTAATTTCTGCCAGGTACCCATTTACATCACCTGGGTCGAGTGTGGCCAATGTAGATCAATGTCTTGCCAAACGACATTAGTGCCCGGCGGGACTCGAACCGCAGACCTTGTGATCTACAGTTCGGTGACGTATCAACTTGACCACGACATCTCTACAGCTATGTCTGTTGCAAGCCAGACCGACGTTGCAAAATAACCCGCCATTTTCAGACTTGGGATATTTCCCTGAAGCTTGAAATTGCGTCTTCACCAGACCGATACGTTCTTCACAAACTAGCTTTGACGGGCACAAATCAGCCCACTTTTTTCCAAATGGCAGGCTATTTTGGAAACAAGACCAATATTTCTCGGGATATTTTCTTGACCAAATAGCCCGCTAATTGCAACTGCGGGCTGATGAAGACACAAGTTAGCTGGCTAATTTGACATCAGGTTATTTTGAAACTTCGGTCTGATGAGGACATGCCTAATGATAGCCTTGCTGATACATGTATCATGTATATAGTTTGAATCAAGGTTAAAGTATGGATGTCTCTCATTATCTCTTGTATCATACGACCCAACTCAACCTACTCATGCTAATCAGAAAAACAAGAGATGCGTCCGTTGCGAGCAAAAAGGGTGCAAAATACACATAGATAAAATGCCCTTCTATTTCTAAACACCCAACTCTATAATCATGTTTTTGACAGTGCGCCAACAAAATAATGCTCTTTCCACATTGCTCTTGGATTTATTTTGTCACAGATACATGAATAAGATTTGGATTGGGGTTGCCATTGGGTCTTTAGGATATGTTTTTGGTTGGGGTTTGTTTTTTGGTCCAGGATTTGTTCAGAGGGTTAGAGTACGATATTGAACGCATGTGCTGTACTGCCCATTTAATAGCCATTAAATTACATGTACATCCCAACACCACACATGTAATCTTAGTTTTCTTTCTATATTGATTATATTCTTTCTTGGGAACCTACAAAAACAAGCTATGCTTTCCAGTGAGGTTCCTGTTTCATTTCATAATTTTGATCTTACTTTGTCAACTATGTTCTTTATTGTGCAAACAATTCGTCCTTGTTTTCACGAAGTGACGGTAGTGAGGAAAATCGTAACGCAAAGTGAATGCAATTTTTTTTCACTACCGTCACTTCATGAAAACAGCGACAAATTGTTATATGAAATGAAATAGAAATCAATCAATCAATCAACCATCTTAATTCAATTAAAGCACTTTAAGCTCAACCTTACTAATGAGTACTTGGTTTACAACACAGAGGTTTGTTCTATCACGATCATACTAACAACTTAATTTTTCATCATTACAATCATAGTTGCTGAACATTTCGATTGTTCACAGAAATTCTGTGCTATAGAATTCTCTCAAGAGCTGTAGGAACGGTTGTCTGGATGTGGGCTGAACACAGAAAAGTTGGCTTTCACCTGTTGAATGCAGTCTAGCAAAACAGATAATCATTTCCATGACAACAAGAAACCCAAACAAATCAAAAGCTTTATGAAAAACCTATAAATACTCATTACGCCACTGAGAGAAAATGATTGATCACCCTATAAATACTCATTACACCACTGAAAGAAAATGATTGCTCATTTTTACATGTAGCGATCAGACAATAATCGATTCTATTCTTCTAGGATGTGCTTTTGATGGCTTTCTTGCTGTTTGTACCACTTTGTATTATGTCATTTTGAACACTGTAATTATACCTTTATTGATTGAGTGAAAGCCACCCACATGCATGTTCAGATATATGATTCCTTGTTTTGTGATCACTTCAAACATATTGTTCACTTTCTAATGAGCTGAGCGCCCCGTGACCTTGGCGAACAAAAGATCGCAGCTTCCCTATGAATTTTTAGAAGAAAAATAAGAGATGATATTTCGTGGTTTGATCAGTCAACAATTAAAAGTTGCAGTGCTTCCACAGCGACCAACATTACGATCATGTTTAGCAGAGAATTGTTATAATAAAGAGTTCCATATTTCTAAAGATCAAGGCCGGGTGTTGATGAAAATAGGTCCATGGTATTGTCCATGGAATACACGCTCAATGCTGTATACAGCTTGTTCATAATTTATAAGAAAGATAGGAATAATTATAAACTGGCCTTGGCTGAAAGATTGGAGTTACATGATGGATTATTCATCATCCTTGCTGATACTTGATTTCTATGGCTCCGTGAAGAAAAGAATCATTCAACAATATGAGAAGGCATTGAAATAGATTCATTAGGTTTATTAATTGCTGAATCGAACATGATAGACAAGGTAGGTTCATGGCCTTCATATATTATCAAAGCTTACTGAAGGCATGTCTCTATCAGGCCGAAGTTGCGAAATAAAGCATTTTTTTCAGACTCGGGATAATTACCCAAAGCTCAAAATTGCGTCATCACCAGACCGATACGCTTATCACAAAATAGCTCGGACGGGCGCAAATAGCGGACTATTTTGGAAACAAGACCAACATTTCTCTGGATATGTTCTCGACCTAATAGCCCGCTAATTGCAGCTGCGGGGTGATGATGACGCAAATTAGCTGGCTAATTTGAGATCAAGATAGTTAGAATAGCAGGTTATTTTGCAACTTCGGTCTGATGAGGACAAGCCTTAAGTGCTTTATTCATTCTCTGATGGTTGAAGATGATCATAGATACATGTAGTGATAACATAAAAACGCCCACTTTAATCATCATTCAATGAGCTACATATATAAAAGAGCCAAGTTTATGTATATTGGAATACATTTCCCAGCCACCATAGATTCACTGACACAGTATATATGAGCTGAAATTGTTCAGAGCATATGATCATATACAGAGATATAAAACCCTTTAGGTTACAACTGTCATGACTTTGGGAGAGGAAGCCAACCCTTTTTCTCACAATATTATTGTGGAAGTATTTCCTTGGGATAAACTACAATGCCCCGTGATCTAGTATTTGCTCAATTCGAGTTGGTAAATCCATGCAGGTTCTTAAGCTCTCGGTCTTCCGTTCGTTCCGAATATTCACTGACCCCTTTCACGCTTCCTTTCTGTGTGTGCTTTCAATCAATCAGTATGAAAGGTTCAGGTAACCAACTGACATAAACCCTGTCATGATGATGCATCAAGCACAACATATTGACAATTGAAGGCTCTACCCTCTCCACCATCACCCCCACCCCCCCCCCCCTTTAGACCGGGGGACGGTATTTCTAGAGAGAAAATGTTGAGAAGAAAATAAGCGCTTAAAGGCCCTCTAAAGAGTTGGGAGCCCCAAATTTGCCAAAAATTTGATGGCAACATTTCACATTGTATCAACATTGTATCATAATGTGAAAGAGGATATCATGTTCAGTGCATTAAGGAGTTTCTTTTCATATACCTGTATATATTATCATCTATTGAGTAGAGCGCATTAACAACTACCGGTATCAGGCTTAACGCCCTTCTGGTTCTCAACAAAACATTTCTTTCTATAGTAAATTAATATTTTATCTGCCAAGAGCTAAAAGGGTATTAACTAATACATTTTAACCCAGAGTTAAAGGTAAAGACCAGTATTGGAAACGCCCCAATTTCAAAAAATGAAATGGAAGCTCTTATTACCAATCATGTGAAAGAATATGTTTTGACTTATACACGATGATAACAATGTTGCCAGGAAACCGCCTACTAATTGATATATTTGGTAAATTAGTTTATCTACATGGTCTGTGAGAGATAAACGCACGTGTCGCGCAAGTGTCGCGCACGTGTGCGTATAGTCCCATATACATCTTTCTGTGTACAGTGCTTGTAACTATACCAAGACTGCGCCAAATTTCTTATCATTTTGATGATTCCAGAACCTTGCAGTACACACCAATACTTATATGCTAGATGATCAACATTTTCTGATCGATTCCACAACGTTTCTTTCACAATGCAATCGCATAACCAGAACTGGTCTTTACCTTTAAGGCCCTTCTGGAAAGCTGATATGAAAATTCATTACTTGTTTAAAACTTAAAAGAAGCCAAACTGCCCTTGTTCCATGTTGATATTGACCATAACACAATGTACATCAATATGCTACTCACTATACACATCATTTGAAACAGTATCCCCGATCAACATCCTTCCTTAGACAATAACAACAACAACATTCAAATACTCATAGACAAACAAAATTAAAGGGTTAATTATCTCCTTCCCTATCAAATCTCTTTCCTTATCAAACCCTTTTCATGTCAATTTAATGATTCAATTTGAGAAACAACACATTTCTCCAAATCTTGAAAGATAGTCCACAAATATGATGTCAAGGACCTCATATTCATCAGCAGTTACTTTGGGGAGCTCCATATATATGTAATATCATCCTACCTACATTATTCATGCACTGCTTTCCATGAAACCCCACTGAATATATCATTTCTATCATACTTCTTACCACATTCAACTATCTTCAAGACATCTGATATCT
Organism: Strongylocentrotus purpuratus; assembly: GCF_000002235.5. Classification (NCBI taxonomy): domain Eukaryota; kingdom Metazoa; phylum Echinodermata; class Echinoidea; order Camarodonta; family Strongylocentrotidae; genus Strongylocentrotus; species Strongylocentrotus purpuratus. Next base: position 40,777,456 of record NW_022145612.1, on the reverse strand, counting down.
CACTCTCCCTCACTCATTCCGCTGAAAAATGAAACCACACATCCATACAAGAGAAATGACGGTGAAGCATGAAATCAAATCTTCTTTCATGGCAACAAAACTATATGGAGAAATGGAATAGTATTTCAACTGTTCCTATAGCTTTACTTCTCCAATTAGATATCTGATATGTCTATCTGTACGTTTTAAATAAATGAATGGTAATGAATCCATGCTGGACAAAAGAATCTGCAAACAAGCCTTCCAACACAAACCAAACATGAAAGAGAAGAAGGAAAAATAACTGATCTAGCGATTTCTATATTCCTCAAAATTCTAATTAACAATTTTGTAATGCAAAACTGAAAGTGATACACATGTATACACTAATGAAGATTCCTTGTAGAACCTGAAAGTGAGTTCTTCTCTTTTTTCTCACTTTCACAAGAATATGGTTTATTTCTAATTGTGTAGCAAAATCTACCTGTGTCAGATTTCATAATGTGAGAATATCTGTTGATTACAAATTTGTATTAGGGATATATTAGCAGTTGCATTACAACAAAGGAGGGTTATTTTCATATTTTCATTTTTGAAAAGTGACAACTGACAAATATCTCTCTTATAGAAAATACAAAAATTTATGTCTCAGGAGGATCTGTTCTTTTTAGAGGACCTATGATAATATACTATCTATAAAACATTTTGAGTAGTGTCCCAAGGGAGAAGGAACTTAGAAAATGACTTGCAATATTTGTACACAGCAAATGGGAGAGTTATCCACGTCCTACGTCACAATCCACTGACCAAACTACCAATTTGAGATTCGCATAGACTTAGGCTGCGTTCATGCTTAAATTTTGAAGGCAGAATGAGCGATCTGAAACGCTCTTCGTAAACGCTCATCGTGATCGCAGTTCCACGATGTAGTGTTCATGCTTACTTCTCCAGGCAATTCTCCTTGGGTGGCCTTCAGCTGGATTCGCAAACCTGTGTGCGCATGCTACGTAGACCCACTAGAGGTCAGTGCGTTGACCCCATTTAAACGTGTTTACAAATTGTAAACGCATCTTTTTGTGAGTTTACGATCGGTGATCGTGATCGCCGTTTTTCTGTGATTCTAAAAAAGTGAGCATGAACGCAAGCGTGTTTTAAACTAAACGCGTAACAGATGCCTGATTCTGGCCGTCAACATCAAGCATGAACGCGCCCTTAGTGATCTCCCATTTCAAACGTTCATAACTTCCTTACGATTGGTCCGATTCATTTCAAACTTTTGGCCTTCTGTTTCTTTTATTTTTCTGCTTTCATTCAAATCAACTTATTACAAGGATTGGATTGCCCTTTGAATATAGAGCAGAAAAGAAGAATGTTAGCATCAATTACAAGAGGTGGCACCGAACGGTCGACCTGACAGATATTGTCTCTAAAGCTGAGAGATCAAACCATGTCTTCATTACAAGATCAATGTCACACCGGGGCAAGAAAGATAGTAGTTCATCTCTTCCTTTATTGTGTCTGATATTCTGCTGTAAAATTGCTTTTTTCAAGGAAAGTTAAAAAAGATACTTATGAATTGAAAAATTCAATGGTATTTCTTATTTATGATAGATTTGGTTTGACTGATCAAAATAAGATGACATCATTTTTCAAGGAAAGTTTCTAAAATATTCTAATGATTTAAAAAATTAAATGGTATTCTTCTTTTATAATAGGTTTGGTTTGATAAGATGACATCATCATTTTATGCTGAAGTAATGTTCCACAAGAACAGGAGGTCCTTGAAACTACATTACGTTCATTCAACAAGACTTCTCCCACTGAAGTCAATGAAAACCAAAATTCCAAGAACTCATATTATCGTTTCAAGTAACCCTTCACTTTCTTTGTCCTGGTAAGTATAATGATGTATGAATGCTGTAGGTACTGAATTACCAGTAGGCATGCTGTCTAGATGTTTATTCCTAAGCTCAGTGACAAATTCAGGAGGTAGATCTTGTGTGTAAACAAAATACTCAACTAAATACAAAACACTGACAGTTGTTTATCTAGCTGACTGGTTTGCCAACATTTATCCCCTGCAAACATGGTCAAGGACACTGAAATACATGCAAGGTTCAATGTCCTCAGGTTGAGATGTCCCAAATATATATTATTAGTATATGATTGTATGGCTATTTTAGTGAGGATCGCATTGAAGGTACTATTCAACGCATGTAGAAAAGACAGGATAAACAGAACTAAGGATATGACTAAAGTGAAGTTATTTCCTCACAGATTGTTAATCATTTTAATTAATCTTTCAGGGTTTTTTCTTTCATTTTTCCCCTCAGTTTTCCCCTCATTTTCCCCCTCATGTTCCCCCTTTCTTTCTTTACATTGCAAGTCTATTGGTACTCTGGAACATTTTCATTTTTTCAATAATTTCATGACCAAGTTAACATAGTACCTTCAATGTAAATTCACTGTATATGCTACTAGTTGGACTCCTGTTCTAACTCATGCAAATATTAAAGTTCATTACAAAAAGGAATGTTCATATAGGCTTAGATTTCAGAAATCTGGTCTGATAGGAAACATATCAACTTCACTTCCTGTCATACATATTTTCAAATAATGTTCAGTCTTTTTTTAACTCTATGAATTACTCTCTTTTTTAAATCCCTCCTAGCAGCAAAAAAACATATCTTATTTCAGGAGCTCTATTTCAGTATTCTATTTCAAAGTATATATATGTTTGCTTACACTATTACTAGTCTGCATTGACCATAAGGCATTCAACTTTAATACAACCTACAATGATTGAATCATGGGTTCTTTCTGTATGTGACGGATTGGCTGGCCAACTCAGGCAGACAGCCACAAAACACTATTACCTACTACTAAAGAAAAACCAAATCGGCAGTAATCACTGACTCATACTATAGGCAAAATAGGCTGCGTTGAAATATCTTACCTTGTTTCTTCTTTGCACCAAATTCAGTCAATCTACATCAGATGGTAGTCCAGAATTAAATGTCCAAAGGCTTTATACTGCAGGAGAAAGATAACACCATTGGAAAGTTGTAGAAGGGAGTCAAACTTGTATGAGAACTATAGCACTCTGTGTGGGTCATGTATAGAAGTATAACTGGGATATGATTTAGGCTAGCTAGTCCTCCCTGCCTATCTCAACTTGGGACACAGTTTGTGGAGTGAACTAGTCTTCAACAACAGTCACTTGCGCAACAAGCTTGGAATGTGACAGACGGTAAACTAAATAATCAGATTAAAGGACTGGAGGGTGCCTTCCTTGAGCGGCCGGGCCAGTTATTAACACCTACATGTAACCAATGCATGAATAATAACTGATTTCCCTTTAAAGGGATCCGGTAACTTTGTCTCAGATTCTGAAACGAAATTCTGGATTTAGCTCATGTTGCAATGATAATTATAAACCTAAAGGTCAGTCAGGAACCCCATGACTTTAACAAGCCGATCGCCTGTCCGATTATCAAGATATTTATGATTGGAATTACAAATTTTGAAAACCGTTTACCAAACGGTTTTCATAACAGTACAGTCTATTGGGGAAAACAGGTATGGTAAAACCAGTCACTCAAAGATTTTTACTTTTTTCAGGCACTTCTTGATCATTTTGAAGCGCAATTTTTTTAGGGCTTCGATATTACACCATATCACAGACACTGATAACACGTAGGGCCGTGTATCTCAGATTTAACATTGTTAAACGATCCCTTTAAGTTCAATAAGAACCACAAATAGTTACAATTTGGAGGTAGGCCTATACTATTTCAAAATAGATATTGAAGAATTTGACCAGAGAGAAAATTGGAAGCAAAATTGATAAGGACATTCTCAAGCTATTTCTTTGACTTTAAGCTGGTAGTGACAACTGACAACGACATAATATCAGATACAAAAACCAACTTGATTTTTCCCTTACTTTCAATATTATTAAACTCCAATCATTTTTCTTCAAACTTTCTAGGGATATATTTTCATACATTCTATCACATCAAAAAACAATTCAACTAGTTTTACAACAACATCAACAATTCAACATGATGAAGAGTACAGTTACCTTTAAAAGTAATAAATAGAGAGATTAAATCTATTCCTGGACCCAACGCTCCATTCATTCCTAAAACACACTGAACACAAACTACCTAAAACCCAAGTCCTAACCCTATTCCAACATCTTTGATGAAATGTCTTTGGAGCACATATTGAGTAACACGTCTCTGTGCAATCATGGACCTAGTAGGTCCATGGTGCCATCAAGTGACTCAAATAAGTACATGAACATGGATATCTGAATCAGGGTCTAGGAACTGTTTACGGCTGGGACTAGAGTCTAACAGAGAGCCACAGTGCTGACAGCTCTACACTTCTCTCATTTCCTGGACCCTACGTGAGGGGATACATGACGGTTACAACTGCCTAGCAGCGAGCGCGACGTGTAGGGAGGGGGAACCGTGGGGTCAGGAAGTCCCCCCCCCCCCCACTTCCATCAGGCTCACCGCACCCATCCAACTCATAATCACTGGCAAAGATAGACACAGACAGAGACCTACATGTATGCATGGATGGTTGAAACATGAAGGTATGCAGACAAGCGGCATGAACATCAACTGTCATGAAGTCTTTGGATTGATAGTGTTTATGAACACATGAAGATGACGAGTAACCATTGTCATCGGCAGATCAAGAGAGACAAATAATAAGCCTGAACATATTCTTTATTGTAATCAGAAAGTTACTTGCATTCAGTTACTTAAGTGGTACAAAGGATATTATTGGCAATAAGGGGGGCATCAAAATACATTGCTTATTAAATTTTAGTCAAGTTAGTCAAAAACTTTCTGACAAGATCTTCTTGAAAGATCTACATGTACAAGTTCTTGTCAGAACTATATACCCATGAAAGAATTAGTCAACAGTTCTTTTAAGAACGAACACATCTCTCCACAAAACAGCCTGCCACAAAAGAATACCCAGGTGATCAGTCCTTTTAAGGACTACTCAGTTTTTCTGACTCAAGAAATAATAGGTCATCTTTTTTTTTTCCTGTGCCAACAAGACTGAAAAGAAAAATCACATTTTGCAGAGAGACATTGTGTAGTCCCCCCTACAGACTCTATAATTTCTTGTGGGAAAACCCCAAAATAAATATTAAATAGATTTTCAGGTAGTAGTTTTAAGGCAATTATCCAAATCTATGCTTTTCTTGAAGTTTCTTGTCAACACACAGTGCTTTTCAATAAAGCACAACAAGATAACAAACCAATTTTTCAAAACAACAAGGTTTTCAGCAGTTTATCAGCGTAAAAACTGACCTGAAGCTTTGTTGACTACAGTTAATTTTTTTTTGCATTTTTTAAAGAATCTTGGCTTTCTTTAATAGTTTACCATGCAAGATATGTTAAAACCATTGTTGGGCCTATATAATTGCTCTCTCTCTTTGGTCAGGACAATTAGCTAAACTATTCTCTCTTTCGTTTGATCATTACTACTTGGCAATTGTACATTTTCTACCAAATCCATGTGGAAATTATCACTAATTGCAGTACATTCAGTGTAACTGCAAGTTTGGTGTGAATCTGTGACATTTTATTTTCTGCCATTACTAGAAGTCGAGATTCCCTTTAAATCCAATGAAAGCAGAAAGAGAGCAGAAACAGGTCAGAGAATAATTCATGTAGATCAATGAAACTTCCTTTCTGCTTTACCAAATGATGACTTGTAATATTGGTATCTAGTAAAGAAGATTAGAAGTGAATTAGGCTGGATCAGCTAGTATTTACCATTTATCCTGGCTGTACTTTAATGATCCTTTCAAGACATGACAGCAACTTTTTTTAGAAGATTTGTGTCGCCATGGAAACAATGTCAATCAGTTAAAGTAATGATCTCTATCTCACACATCAAAATGTACAGTACATACTGTAGGGCCTCATAATACATTCTAATTTGAGTCCAATGCTTGTGAGGCTTTCTACTAGTTTTCCAAAACATGAATTACTCTTTTGTTCATGATTCTACTTTTGAAAGTCTTTAATGCAGAGGCATACGGTACATGAGAAAAACATCAAACCCTTTTTGGAAGGGAACTGCTCACTTGTACCAGATATTTGTCCATGTTTGTATAGTAGATATCATAATATTCCCAAATTGAGTTGAGTCAGCTGACCCTAATTTCCTTTTTAATCGACATCTCTTACAAAACCACACCTAAAGCTTTATTTGAGTACAAATTATGTACCATGTTTCACGATGCACAGTTTACACAGGAGAAAAATATATACATGTAACACAATTTATATAGAGTTCGAGTTACCGTCCTGAATGTTATTATAGCTTTCCGCATGTGAACAGGCTATGAGCTATCCGACACGATGAAGATAAATGCAGTTCACACAGGAGAAAAATAAATACATGTAACATATAGTACGTTATCCTAAACGTTATATAGCTTTCCACGTGTGAACAGGGTGTAAGCTATCTGACATGGTGAAGATACATGTAAGTGCACAGTTCACACTGGAGAAAATAAAAACATATAACATAAAGCTTGATCAAGTTATCATCCTAAATGTTATTATAGCTTTCCGCGTGTGAACAGGCCGCAAGCTACATGGCATGATGAAGATAAATGTAACAGATAGGATGGTGATTGGTAAATGGTTCACATTCTTCCGTACGCTCATCAATGAACTTATCATAGATAATGGATATTGCACCTGTCTACACTAAAAACAAATTAATGCCATTTTTCTATGCTCGGCAAATCGAAGCGTAGGAGGCCCCTCAGTTCATGTGCGAGGTATACACTGTTTAATTACATGCAGGCATATATTATGAGCTTTTCATGTCGGACGGACGGGAGGAGAAAGGGGTAATTTTCATTTACTTTTGCTTTTAGATGACAAAGAATGTGGAATCCACAATACTAGATTCTAAATAATTAATAATTGCATAGCTTTGTCTCAAAAGGAATTAATAAAAATGATGTTTTTAATATCATCTCCTACATCTTGTATAACATAAAATTGAAATGTTTGTCGAATGATTACACAATGGATTTATAGTAAAGGGCTTTAATTACAACAACAAAATTTCCAGATAAAAACAATTTGCTCATACGTGTGCTTTTCATGATGACACAAAGAGAGCTGACATTTTCAGGACTGAGCTGCAAAATCTATCCAGTGGTATAGACAGCAAGAACAAATCCCAAGAGAAGTATTCTCTTGAAATCAAATCCAAAGATAATTACTGCCATATTTGTCTACATATATTTAAATTTAGTTATAGGGAAAAGTAACATTATTTTTGGAACAATTATACTAAATTTTAGTAATTAACAAATTTGCTAAAATTTGCAGTGTTTGGCATTTTCAAATGTATAATTAATCTACTTTCACCAGTGTTCAGCTTTATCATAACAATTATAAATGGTCACAGACTTACCTTCTCATCCTGGCAAGGACATACTATACTATAGGCAGAATATACACATGTATGTATATATATATATATATATATATATATATATACTTAGATTTGGTCTATTCCTCCGTACAGTGCTCAATGCTAATGGGCAGAGCAAAATATATATTGGATAAGGCAGACTAATGGAGCATGGTTGCAACCATATATATATATATATATATATATATATATATCAAATCCGAGTTTATACCCTTACTGCTCTAAACAGACAATAATCCTTTCTGTGATGTACTTTATGATACCGTCTGCTTGTAGCCAAGAGGATTTTAACTCATATGGTTTGTTATGTTAGACAAGTTAACGCCCTACTGGCTCTGTAGAGACGATATGGCAATCCCAACTAAAGTTAGAGTACCATGTGATCACTCACAGGAGTAGCTTACCTCGTTAAACTAATTATCAACAATCATCCTGTTGACATTAACATTACATAACGAGGGATTTCTTAAGGTCTCTTTGCATGCGCTCACTAACACGTGTTACAAACTAATCTAAAATGGCATGCGAAGGGTTAATGAAATGAACAAGGTAAAAAGACCCGCTCGCTCATTTATTCATAACCCGAGAGAATAGATATGTACTAGCCTTGAATCAGCTCATGACTGCTCATCATTATGCCTTTATATCCCGCCAATTAGCGGACAAACTGCCTCACTTTATTGATTACAGCCCTGGTGCCCTTCATACATGTAAGTAGGTATGGAGGTGTATGAGTAGTTGTGTTTAGACAGTCCACTGGAGCCCTTGTACCTGTGCACACATAATTGCGTTCAGACAGTCCACTGGAGCCCTTATACATGTGCACACATACTTGCGTTCAGACAGTCCACTAGAGCCCTTGTACATGTGCACACATACTTGCGTTCAGACAGTGCTTCAGGTACTGTTCATACACGTACGTGTAAATGAATACTCAAAGATAGTGTTCTGGTGCATGAGTGTGTGTTCATAACTTTACATATATTTCTGCTCTTAGACCATGCTCTGATACATTTCATTGTGTTCAGACAGTGCCCTTATAACCCAATCTAATGTTCAGACATTACTATTTAGGTTAATCCTTTCTACAATCCGAATCCCCAGATTGGGCATTTTGGAGATGATTACATCGGTCCATTTCTGTTCCATTTCTGGAACAGGCTGCTCTCGTGGTGATTCAAAGACAGAGAGATGGAGAAACAAAGACGTCACAGCTACAATATGACTTGTGTCATACAGAACAAGATCAAGTCCATGATTATACTGCCCCCCCCCCCCCACCCGGACAGACCTACAAAACTAATCATACAGCTACATGTAATGGGGAAACTGTACATCTATTCAAGAAGTACTATTTTTTCACTTAAAGATTGTAGAAAGATACAAAGAGTACCTGTTTCAGAAATATTCAATTAACTCTATCAGAGCTATTTCTTTAGAGGTTGAATTAAATGGAGGCCAATTTTAATCACACATATTCCTTCACCCATCCAATTCTGCATAGGTGATGCACAGCATTTACAAAATGTATATGATATTCATATACAGGTATGAAAATAAAGATTGTAGAAAGTCGTGAAAAGTACCTGTTTAGGAAATATTTAATCAACTCTATTAGTGCTATTTCGTTAGAGGTTGAATTGGAGGCCATGTTTAATCACATAATATTTCTTCACACGACCAATTCTGCATAGGTGATGCACAGCATTAAAAAATGTATATAATATTATGATGAATTGCATCAAATGATCAATACAATCTCCAAGCAGTGTAATCTTTACACATGTGTGAATGCACCATTATCAGCATCATCCTAGCTTCCATTCATTCATTCATCTCTCCATTGAGAGGATCGAGAGACTGAGCGGGGGGAATAAATTGAAAGTGATTATGTATTGATCATCAATCCATGTATAGTTGGTATCACTAATGTAGGTTAGCAGTGTTAATATCAACCATTTACACAGGAAGAGGGAGATCATTAGCAGAATATTTTACAGGCAAACCCCATTATTATGAAGTAATACGGTGTGCTTGCTTGGGCAGACTGGCTGGATTTCCTCTTCTTTCCAGTACTTATCCCTGTGATATAATATTTTTTCTGCCATCTAAAAATCATTACCGGGTAGTTTTTTGTAAAATTCTACCAAATTAATCTTGCAGAAATCCCATTATTTGTAGTCAACATTAGGGATACTTTCTTCCATATTTTTCTTGGGGATGCTTTTCTATCAATAATTTATCGCAACTCAAAATTGTATTCATTCACTATAATCAGATGTATCCTTTTTCTCAATAGTTCAGTTTTCTTTTTAATTTGGCATGATAACTTCAATGATTAATAAAATAATAACTTGAACTTATATGAAGCACAAACAATGCTTCCGTTTCTAACACTCTGATTCACAATGTTCAAAGTCAAACTGAGAAAATATAAAGTTTTTAAAAAAAATCTCCAAACTACAATCATCAGAAAAAATACTAATAGCACCAGATATTTGGAAAGCTTCTCATTCGTGCTCTAAACACTGATCACTATGTACTGTATATATTACATGGTGGGTCAATGACACCTGAGGAACAAGAGATTTGGAATCTGAATCAGTAATCCAATTAAAATAATAATAAAATAATAAAATCAGGAAAATACACTAAGTTAAAGAAGATTTCTTTAATGATTTTCTTTAAAAGTTTTGGAAAACAGGGTGGGAAATAAATTATTTATAGAGCTCTCAGGGCACTACCCATTATAGCAATATAGCATACAATAGAAGTAGTGCTGTACTAAAAGACACCATTGGGAGGTGTTAAAACTCTCACAGATTCAAGCTGAAGTACTCTCCGTCTACCAATGGCTGCCATTACCATTGCCATTACCGTGTCCATAAATAGGCCTCAGACATTCATTATAATACGTAACTGCTCTCCTGTATTTCAATTTGCATTTTATTACGTTCTGAAGCTAAAAAAATAACTTTTACCTTTTGTTGTCAGCGTCAATGACTGTAAAAGGTCATGTACGTACAGTTCTGCTTAGCCCTCAAAAACTTTTTGTCAAATTTCTGTAATTTTAGATGCTGAATATGAAGATACTAGTTGCCGTGAAGTTTCCCCTCGTCAAGTGAAATATATTTAACAAATGAAAGGTAGATCGTAATTCAGATACCATCCTGGGATGTAAATTCTATTTCTAACAATGAAAACCTGCACTACAGGCGTATAAAACCTACAAGAACTGTCTGTATATGCTACGGTCTACGCACACTGTCTCTACAAAGAAGCCGATATTATCTAGCATTCCTTGCAGATGTTTATACAATTCACCAGAAATCATTGATAAAATATCAAGTGACCTCATACATTTGTTTTGATACAACATGAGACTATATTTAACATTTTTCTTTCCAATTTCCTTATGCTACCGAAACTTTACATGAGCTGCAAAGGTTAACTGGACAGATTACAAAAGATAATTTTTTACAAAAGATAATCTTGATTTCTCCAGTGAAGATGAAAACTAAAATATTCTCACCATATTCTTACACTTCTAAAAAAAATGTTCTAAAAGCCTACTGCCATCCATACATGTAGCACCATGATAATAAGGTCTTGGCTTGACAAATCAGTATAGCAACAATTGAACAAAAGACATCTACCACTTACCTTCCTTCACAGAGGACATTAATGTCTACAATTTCTCCGAAGACCCAGCAAGAATGTTTCACAGGGTTGACTGGAAGTGGATTCCTATACACAGCAAAAACCTACAGAAAAAAAGATGGAAAGAAAAAAATGTAATGCCAGAACTTTCAGCTGAAGGACATACATTTAGATAAGTACATTTCTTTTGAGATAGGTCATTACCAAGAAGACATTTGTTCATGTATTACCAATGAAATTTTCTAAAAGGTCAAATGATTGTCCTTTCCGGAGATATATGCCACCTGGAAGAATAATAATAATAATAATAATAATAACAATAATAATAATAATAATAATAATATATGAGATTTGTAAGGCACTTAAATGGCAAGGCCACTCCTATAATAACATACTTTCGATAGAAGCAGAAAAATCAGACAAACCAGTAAAAGAAAATGATTTTCATTCTTCCATAGTTTTTCATACTTTTAAAAAGTTCATTAGTTCCTTATTAGTGATACGATTTTCCTCAAACTTGTTTTGCTCTGTTTCTCTTGTTCATTCTGCATCTATTGAAAGCAAATTATTTTGGAGTGGACTAATAAGCCTTTAATGAGTTTAATCCACTTGAAAACAAATGCAAAAAGAGCAAAAGAGATCACATAAAAGTATTTGCATTATAAACAAAGAAATGGGAGTATGATAGAACTGACAAAAAATGAAAGAAATGTGAAAGAACTATGATATAGAATAAAGTCAGTCGAATTCCCATGACTAATTAAGATATCTGAAATTCAATTTACTAGATCTTTGTAGCACTATTCTTTTCTTTCTTTTCTTCTCTTTTTCGCCTTCTCTTCATCTCCATCTTCTTATTCTCTCTCTTCCTCTTTCTTCTTTTCTTCTTCTCTTCCTTCCTTGCCCCCTTTTCTCTCTCTTATTCTTTTTTCCTTCCAATGCTCCCCTCTCCTTCTTTTCCTTCCTCTTCTTCTTGCTCTTTTTTCTGTCTCCTCCTGCTTCCTGTCATTCCTCTCGCTCCCGTTTCTTTTTATGCTTAAATCATCATTCATACTCGTTCAACAGCTTTTGTATGGATGTAGAGTTCAGATAAAATTAGTTTGTTTTCTCTATGATGTTACTTACACATCAGTCACATACATTGTTTCTAAATTCTATATATCCATTTCAAACTTTTATGTAACATCGTCTATTGGGAGCCACAAAGACATTGATCCATATTACTTTGACATGGATTTAACGCCCTTGTGACCCCAAACAGACGACATGTTAAACATGTCCGTTAATATTTGTGTACATTATATATCACATATTCCATTATGAATGCTATTTAGTATTAGCCCTGCATTGTTAATAATAAAACATGACCTGGGCTTTTTTTCCCTCTTTCTGTTTCCCATTTTTCACTTTTATATACCGGTACTTTTTTGTTGTTGATATCGGTAGTATCTATACAAGTGTTATTACCGGTACTTCCTTTGTTAATAATCAAGATTGTTTATAAAGTGACTTGATCACATATAAATAACCAAATACTTCATCTATTAAGAATATGAAACCTAAGATGGCCTGGGATTTTTTTCTCTTATTTACTTTTATATACCGGTACTTTTTTGTTGTTGATATCGGTAGTATCTATACAAGTGTTATTACCGGTACTTCCTTTGTTAATAATCAAGATTGTTTATAAAGTGACTTGATCACATATAAATAACCAAATACTTCATCTATTAAGAATATGAAACCTAAGATGGCCTGGGATTTTTTTCTCTTATTTACTTTTATATACCTTTTTTTGTAGTTGGTAGTATCTATACAAGTGTATTTACTATTACTTCCGTTGTTAATAATCATGATTATTAATAAAGTGACTTAATCACATAATAACCTAATACTCTAGTGTCTATTCATTAAGAATATGAAAGCTGAACTAGAATGACCAGGTACTGTGTGAAACCACATTCCACTCTCAGTCAGCTGATTAGAGCAGCAGCCTTTTCACACACAGCTAAAATTGATTGTATCTAGAGATGATTAGTATAAACGTGTTTAACTCAACAGTTTTAAACATGTTTATAGAAAATTTTTCCAGTGTGAACATCGTTTATACGATGTTGGGATAGATACGAAGTCGCGATCCATACACCCCTAAAAGCAGGCTGCAGTTACGAAGTTCGTATCTAAAGAGCTTGACATTTTGTGTGTGAAAGGTTATTCGTGTTTAAACTGTTTCAGACGTGTTTAAACTGGATGGAGCGTGTGCTTTGATTGATATGACATGACCTTCAATGCGCAATGGCACTACTGCACATTTTACGAGCAGTAGTTAATCACGAAACGATTAACGATCGCACCGAAATTTCTGTGTGTGAAAGGCTCATGATTAGTTTAAACACGTTTCAAACACGTTTATACTAATCATGTTTATAGAATTTTAGCTGTGTGTGAAAAGGCTGATATATTGATGAGATATCGAAGAGGAAATCATATCCTTTTCTAACTGCACTGATTTTCATCGGATGCATCCGGACGCATCTTCTGGACGATGAAACGGCCAGTTAGAAAGCAACAGAGGAGAAAAGGGCGATTAAATAGCCGATGAAAAGAAGAGAAATAGGCGATTAAATTCTCATTCTATCGGTGTGACACCGATGAAACGGCCAGTTAGAAAACGTTCGGGAGAAAAAGGCAATTAAAACAGCGATTAAAATGGTCAAAGGTCGCAGTATACGCGCTTTATCGTAACCAGCTGTGTTTGTTGACTTATGGTTGGACATGCTGCATGCTAGCTAGATGGAACGCGGGCTTAATAATTACGCAATAATTCTTCACTTCCGGCAAGGGCTCACCACAGTGAGAGAATTTCACCGGCAGTTAGAAAGCGACAGGGGGAAAACTGGAGTTTCACCTTTGTTTACATAAGGAAAATTCAATCAGTATTTTCATTGGTGTGACTACGATAGAATCCAGTGAGAAAGCAGTATTAGACATGATTTTACCAAAAAGAAGTAAAAAATTTGCCAAATATTTTCAGTGCAAAGATTTTTTCGTGTTATTTTGTATCAAATGAATTATATACATTTATAATGAAATTAGACCACCAACATGTATATTTTAAATTTAAAAAAGAAATTGAAAAGAGCGCACACGCTGATAGGATATTGGAAACCAGATGTATTCAGCCTACATAACTTGGTCTATTATTTAGCAGTAATTCTATCCCTATACAGCCATATTATCGACCCAGTTGCATCAAACAGTTGCCTTTAGCATTGTTCTCAGTATCATTATTCCAATAAAGGCATCTCCTCTATAAAATCCATATCACTTGGTCTTCTTCCAGTTCTCCACGGATTGAAACCTTCCATAAATACATGTTTGACTTTCAGCAGGCTATTTGGATTTCATTTTGTATTCCAAACAATGCAGATCTGTGCAATGGTGTCAAGCAAACCATCACTTGTTTAAATTTACGAGGGCTGTTATTTCACCTCAGTTTTTAGTAATTAATACCCTTTAAGCAGATTCCGGGGCTAGAGAAGAATGAAAAATAAAAACGGTCATGATCGACCAGATAGCCAGGATGTACGTTGAAAACGCTTTCAATTACGTTTTGCAACATGAAATAAATGGCTTGATAGAACATTCTTTCCCACTTGAATATCATCCAGGTAACTCAAACAATTCCTATCCCTGATAAACATTAAAATTATTGAGGAAGCAATTCTTCATCTTTCCCCATTTCTGTCCAAAGATTTCCATACTGATTCGAAGAGCGTCAGGAGGGAGAGTACATGTATACGCCTACTTGCATATATATCCCATATAAACTTTCACAACCGTGCTAGCACAGAGAAAGTGGAGAGACAGACAGAGAGTAAGACTGAGAAAAAGAGAAAGAATAAAGCAAGATAGGAGAGAAGGTGGGAAAGAGAAACAAGCAGCATGATTATGTGAGAGAGAGAGAGCGAAGGAGAGAAGGAGAGGAGAAAGGGAGAGAGACAGAAGGAGAAAGGGAGAGAGAGAGGAGAAAGGGAGAGAGAGAGAGAGAAAAGGAGAAAGGGAGAGAGAGGGAAGGAGGGAGAGAGAGGGAAGGAGGGTGATAGGGAGAGGAGGAGGGAGAGAGATACACACACAGCGACACAGATACCCTTTTCTAACTGCACTCTATCGGAGTCACACCGATGAAAATACCGATTGAATTTTCCTTATGTAAACAAAGGTGAAACCGCAGTTTTCCCCCTGTCGGTTTCTAACTGCCGGTGAAATTCACTCGCTGTGGCGAGCCCTCGCCGGAAGTGAAGAATTATTACGTAATTATTAAGCCCGCGCTCCATCTAGCTAGCATGCAGCTTGTTTAACCATAAGTCAACAAACACAGCTGGTTACGGTAAAGCGCGCGTATACTGCGACCTTTGACCATTTTAATCGCTTTTTTAATCGCCCTTTTCTCCAGAACGTTTTCTAACTGCACGGTTCATCGGTGTCACACCGATAGAATGAGAATTTCTCCTGCTCTAGAGCAGGAGAATTTAATCGCCTATTTCTCTTCTTTTCATCGGCTATTTAATCGCCTTTTTCTCCTCTGTTGCTTTCTAACTGGCACTTTCATCGGATGCGTCCGGATGCATCCGATGAAAATCGGTGCAGTTAGAAAAGGGTAAGAGAGTCTGTTTCTGAAATTGAAGAAGGATGTGAGTAAGATAGATTGGGTGAGAAGAGCAAAATCCCCAGGGATGCAGCATCTTACACCAAGGTCTACCTCTCTCTCACACCAATCTCAGAGAAGACTGGCCGCCCTTCACACCAATAATTAGTCTGGCCTCATCGCCTCTTACCCCCCCCCCCCCCAAATCAACCTCAGCTCAACTTCTGTACTAATTAAGCCTCTCCTCTCCCATACATTAGCTGCATTAACACTGCAAGCAAAATATAGTTAATTTTTCCCCCAGTCTGTTGTTTCGTCGGAAGAAGCTAAGAACTACCGGTAAACACAACAACAACAAAATCAAATCGATCTACCTCTGGAGCGTGGGTTTTTAGAAGCGCCAGCAGAAGTTTTCACCATTTTTTTGTCGAGTAAATGCTCGCTCTCAAAACATTGGCGAATGATTCCAGTTTGTGGTCACATGACTCTCCTCGCATCCGTGCAATCGCATGCAGAGCAGCGACAAGTTGCGTATGCGCACTACTCACCAAAAAACCACAATGAGCAAACACAGACGGTCTTTTTTAATGGGTTTTTCCATTAGTGTAGATGCAATTGAAAAAAAAAGATCGGTCTTCAAAATGGTTTTGGGGCTATGTAAACGAAACTTCTATGATCAATGTCTTATCTCACAATTACAACCAAATTTCTTTCTCTGTTTTTCATTCATTTGCTGACCCTAGACAGATATACTAATGAATAAGTTTTGGCTGGTGAATCAGGATACCCCCGTCTCAAAACAACAGCAAATATCATCAAAACCATATGACTCTTTATTCAGCTAGTCTGACTCTTCATCAGCCCACAGTTGCAATTGGCTGGATATTTGGTCGAGATAATATCCTTAAAAAATCTTGGTCTTGTTTAAAAAATATTCCGCTATTTCCCAAATAGCAGGCTAATTTGCGCCCATCTGAGCTAGTTTGTGATGAGCGTTTCAGTTTGGTGAAGACACCATTTTGACCTTTGGGATAATATCCCGAGTCTGAAAATAGCGGGCTGTTTGGTAATCTCCAGCTGATGAAAACAGGCCTTTTGGGCCCATTCACACCTAGAATCATCCATCACTCAGAGCATCCTCAGTCGGGTTAAACAGGATAACAATGTGGGATACCACAGGAGCACCCTACAGATAGAGATTCAGACAGAAGACTGCACTCGGAGGTGTGAAGTGGTGATCAGAATGACCACATAAAGGGAGCAGTTTCACCTTGGCTGCTAATGGCATACATGTGTATTAATTATAAAATCAAATCAAACTGTAGAGGGCTACTTTTGCTTTGATTCACTTCATAGGTTTTGCTTAGTTTGTATAAAAAGTCATGTGATTAAAATAAAGAAAAAAATACTGATTATTGACTATAATTCTCAAGCAACCTTCTCAAAGGATTTCCAAGTTGTGTTTCACGGTTTTTGCTAACTAATAATAATATCATACTTCCAATGATGCTTGTAATTGAGTTTGAAAGCGTTTGAAAGCGTTTGAAAGCGTTTGAAACTAATCTGTGTTAAAAAAGTAGTGAAAATTGTAAAAATAATGCACAGACTATCTTTCCCCGCAGGACTGGTAGAGAATGATTCTATTGGTTGAACATGATGAGAGTGAAATCTGACAACATTCCTTTTTTATGGTTATCGCATTACGAATTGGCGTGTCTTGGCAAGATAAAATTAAGATAAAAGGATTCTCAGTACACCGACTTAAAGAATTTAAGGATATTTTATGTCACTGAGATACAAACAAATCTCAGAATGCGGCCCAGTTGGTTTAGTAAGCAAAAGGACGAATTCTTGGTCTAAAAAGAAGCAATGCGTAACAAATTCAAAATTAACAAAAGTTTCGCAATAGCGTTTAAATTGCAAATGTGAACAGGGGTACAATATAACTCACTACCTGACCCAGATAATGTACCCAACAAGACGCTTCCATCCAACTCTGCTACAAATGTCTTCAATTTCTAGGAGACACCAGTTGGGGCTTAGTCCCATGTGTTCTCTTTCATGCTGGATCATTGACCGTTGTCACGGCCTGGGATTACTACAACCATTATCATGGTCCCAACGGGTGTGAGATATTAAATGGGGTCACACCGAGGTGGAATCCCAAATGAAATCTGAGAAGCTATTGAAATTCTCTTCCCTTCTTCTTCTCGTCTATCAAGCTTCTCAGGCCAGGGAAATAGATCTTTGGAAATGATTTGACAATTTTACAGCACAAAATTGGATCGCAAGATCTTAATCACACAAATTGACCGCTTTTGTGTTGTTGCCAGGTAGCAAATTGATTTTTATTGCCAAGTCACTGATGAAATTATGAAAAATGCCAAGAAGTGTAATGGAGTTTGAGTTATAATTTCAAAATCTGACCGTACAAGAAGTGCATTTTCAAAGTTTACAGAAGAAAGGATCATCCTGATATCCTGATAATAACCAAAGAAGATATTCTGGAGTGACAAGATTCTGAAGAAAATGTCTTTGCAAAGTGTCAATTTATATAAAGTTAAATTGATACACCATATCAGATAGCTGACCAATGAATGGGTTGTATAACTTTACAGGGGAAAAGTTTCATAAGAAAAGGGAAGTGCTTCAATGGGAAAGTGCAGCTATTCAAGGCCTTTTCCAGCACACCAAATCTCTGGAATGTGTACTTGGGGTATTCTTCTCATAATAATAATAATAACTGATGATAAAGTATTTAGCTATTTCAATTAGTAGGTGCTTCATGA
Organism: Strongylocentrotus purpuratus; assembly: GCF_000002235.5. Taxonomy (NCBI): domain Eukaryota; kingdom Metazoa; phylum Echinodermata; class Echinoidea; order Camarodonta; family Strongylocentrotidae; genus Strongylocentrotus; species Strongylocentrotus purpuratus. The sequence goes on along the minus strand of NW_022145612.1, from coordinate 40,758,886 downwards.
GTGCTTTCTTTTGTCTACAGACTGGTCTGACCATGGACCTACTTTGTAGTAGGTCCATGGTCTAGGTCCATGGTCTGGCACAGGAAAACAATGACTTCCTGAAAGGCCATTTTAAAGAGGAAGTCCACTATGCTACCTGATATTTTAACAAACACACTAAAGTCTTTAGGTTTAGATGAAGAGGTTGCAGAACCTGTATAGGAAACAGCTGTGCTTACACTGTTTAAGGCCTACTACTACTCATGCTTAATTAGTACTTTAAACATATGCAGTACAGGCCTTCATGAAAATATTCCACTTAATTTACTTTTCATTTTTCATATTCTATTATTATACTGGTAAGTGAGTGAGTTTTGATACCGGTAAAAAGATGGTTGTCACATGAACAAAAGTCAACTTAGGAATAAAAACTATCAAATTAACTAGATTTTAATTCTAGAAATTGAACACAATTTAAGTGATCATTACAGTCAGAATTGTAGGGTTAAAATTAACCATTATCAAGTAGTACATTTCGTCCTTGTTTTCACGAAGTGACGGTAGTGAGGAAAATCGTAACGCAAAGTGAATGCAATTTTTTTTCACTACCGTCACTTCGTGAAAACAGCGACGATTTGTTGTAAACAAAGATGTCCCAGGCTAGCAGTCAAGGACTGCTTCTTAAAGATACTATGTCCTATTTGCAGGCCAAACAATGAAAAGGTTAAATTCCAACAGCATTTGAAAGAATAGTACTAATTTAGAACTTCCTTCAAACAAAAGGGCTTGTAAATGTCTTTTAGTGGGAGAATAAGGAGTATCAGTTGTCGAATCGACTTTAGTGATTGCAATCATTTCAGTTGTAGCGATTTTTAGACCTTTTCAGACGTTTTGAGCAGCGCAAAGATTCAATCAGTTTAATTTATGAAGAGCACTTGTAAAACAAGCTTGTCTTTTTCACTATCATCAACAGCATGTATCATATTATCTATGTGAAGCTACATATATTGCATACAGTACAGGCATGTGTTATTTATCAAGGAAAGACTGATTTGTCGCAGTATGGACCAAAAGTGCCAATTTCCTCATCATATTGCACAATTACACAGCACATTTGAAAATAGACTCACTCATACAGCACACCATGATTCAGAAACATTGAAGAAATTCCTGTAAACACTTGGGCTCTGCAAGACTGCATGGCCCCTGACGATTCACTCAATCGTAACGTGTTAATCCTCACCTTACAGTTTGAGTTTCTTCTCATACGTTAATGGCGTTGGTATTTCATTCAGAAGATACCCGTGTTTATAAGAAACTGAATTCAATGAATGCTTCAATATCATCTACATTTATAAAGTTATCTTCAACATGAAGGAAGTATAGGCCCACCTAAAATGTGAGAAAATACTAAGTTCACCATCTTGCCAGTGTTCAAATTTCCCATAATCTATATTCACATTGCCAAATACATATTTCCTGATCCTTATTGGCTAACCATAAAACCAAAAACTTTTGCATGCATGAAAATTGTGGTTGAGAGTTCACAAAAGCCATAGTTTCGGGAATTAAATACGGTACTAATAATCACTCGAAAGAAACAAGAACATCTTCCTGATCAATATAATCTGAAAGTACATAAAGAGATGCGCTGAAAATGATCCATAAAAAATGGTGAGATACTTGCTTGCACTTTTCATGAGACATTGACCTTTGACAGAAAGAGGTAAAAAAAAAAAAAAAAGAAAGATAGAGATGGAATGAAAGAGAAAATCAGAAAGAGGGATATAGATGGAGAGAAGTTCAGGTTATGGTGTAGGTATAATTCATCACTTAATGAGGCATTGAGATATCACTTTCATCACCTTTCATCCGAACTGTTTTGCGCCTATCAATCTTCATTCGTACATGGTTCTCTCTAACTCAGATATGATGGCATAAACAACCTTTCTGAAAATAAACCATGTGCAGCAAAATAGACGTTCTTTGTGAGTATACCTAGTATAAGAATGTCTCTGGCATCATCAAAATATGCTATTGCATACAGCAGTAGAATTATACATGAAGAATATGACAATGATCTTTTTTTATATATTGCTTTCTATCAAAATATGAAAATATCAATTTCATTTATATAGTTCTCATTAATCTGCTGGCTATTTTTCCTCTTTACCCCCCCCCCCCCCCCCTCTCTCTCTCTCTCTCTCTCTCTCTGCCTGTCAGTCTATTGTTATGCCACTTCCTGTGTTCTTTCAGTCTCTTTCTATCAGTCTCTTTCTATCAGTCTCTTTCTATCAGTCTCTCTCTCTATATATATATATCTCTCTCTCTTGCTCTATCGTTCTGCAACCTTCTGTCTGTGTTCTTTCAGTCTCTCTCTCTCTCTTTCTCTCTGAAGACAAAAATGGTTAAATGCCACCAAGGAAAATGGTTAAATGCCACCAAGGAAAATGGCAAAAACTCTTCATCACGTTAATTGATGTAATAGAGTAACTGACAAAAACCCTGGATTATAGTCAGCACTGCTGCTAGCTGATCCTTCAATTTTAATAATTGCACCTATGAAGCACTTGGGATATTACTGATCCGAGGGACCCATGTGTATCTCTATAATGAGCACATAAATCACATGGAAGACAATCACAGTATGTCCGGACTGTTGAAGTAGCCTGTCAGCTTTTCATGCGGGCAACATTCATCCTATTCATGTCAATTACAAAGTTTAACACACTGCATACCACAGCTATCCTCTTCTTTTGTGTCACACTCCTAGATGTCTTTCAATGTATCTCATCAAACAGACAATCTGTATTATTTACAACATCATATGATGAGCCTGCACCAGCCTCCCCCCCCCCCTTAGCACTTCAAAGTTCAAACATCTTCAGCAGCAAAATAGCATGAGAAAAGTTGTATATGCTATATGTTTTGAAACCTTTTAACTTACACACAATACACTACAGTACACAATATGTTTTTTACCCCAAATAATATTTCAACTTGCCATTTGTTTACAGTAGCTTTGTTTTGATGGTTTTCTGTGAAAAGTCTAAACATGGCTGCAGTCCTATAAATTACAGTAGGCTAACATTATTGCGTGAAAGCATAATACAGGAACCCAATCCTTTTTGTTTTGTAAGAGCAAAAACTACCACCTGAATACAAAACAAGTGTTATTTATTGTGATGCAAACAAAAAGAAAACATACAGTACGTGTAGAAGCTGAAGTAATACGCTATTATGCTAAACAATAGAGAAATAGTTGTTTGTAATTCATCTTCAACTTTCAAGTGGAGAGCAGTTACGAGAGGGAACACTTCACTTCCCTTCAGACATTTGGCCATAAGACTGGAATAAAGTCATAATGGAAAAGCAGGAAATTAGCTCTCTCAACACACACTTCCAATCCATTATCGTGACAAACTGCCCCGTTTCTCGCTCTAATTGTGATGTGCCAATAACATAAAAGCTGCTTAAATTTAAAAGAAGCCCTAAACATAAGATTTGAGGATTCTTTCCCCCTCCGGCGGCTGTATGCATGCATAAATTCATGAACTTTGGAATCAAAGCAATATTACGTATGCACAACACAGCATAAACTGATCATCAACACATACAAATTGATGGCACGCTTCCATCATTTCTACAAAGAAAATTCTATTTTGATTTGACTGAAAACGCTTTTAGAATTTTTGGTTTCATGTTTAAAAAACAGAAAACCAGTATCATAGTGCTTTTCTAAAAAACATCTCTTATTGTTTTTCTTCTACACCTGCCCCCCCCCCCTCTCTCTCTCTCTCTCTCTCCCTTTCTTTCTCTCTCTCCCTTTCTTTCTCTTTCTCTCTCTTTCTCCCTCTATCTCTTCTTCCCTTTCTCCCTCTCCCTTTCCCTCTCACTCTCTCTCTCTCTCATAACCATGCATAGCCATGGCGAGAAGGTGAAGGAAGGACTGATGACCAAAGTCAACATAAAATTTAGGTTAAACCTGCAGTATCATGCATTATCTTCAAGAAAGGTGTCAGCTCTACAGTGTATATGAAAACATTGCAATCACAGGCCTTACACAGGGCTCCTTAGTTGCTTTTTCTTGGTGGGGGTCCACTTTTGATTTTCTTTTTCACAGTCGGTATTCTTCTTCTTCAAGATAATATGCAATGATAAAATTTGGGGTCCTAACTTTTACTTTGGGTGGCTATGTGTTCTGTGTGTCTGTTTAATGTTGAGCCTTGTCTAATTCCACCCAACAAAAAAAGATGTTGTGTTGCCCTTTAGGTGCCAGCACCTGGGTCGGTGAGTGGTCAAATTTGTTTCTTTCTCTTTGCTTTTTTTTTTGGCTGATATCATCATCTTTTTATACTTTAATACATATCTTTTAATTTGTTAAACATTTTTTTTAATCTCTAAAAAAATTAAACCTTTAATAAAATTTTAAGATTATTGGGTCAGTCGCAAAGGGCAGTACAACAATTTTTTTAAAGCGTTATGGCTGTTTGGCATGTGGCATGTAATGTACACAACAAGGATAGGAGAGGGAAAAGTGTTTCAATAATAACAAAATCAATTTTAGCACATAACACAAAGGGGAATATATTTTCTCGCAGACACAAATCTGATTCTAACCCACTATGAAGTCAAGTATGATAATGTTTGATAAAATCATACGGTCGACAGAGAATCAGGGACATTTTCCCGAATCATGTGACGATCCAGACAATGATTTCTTGAGCTGGAGGCTAGCAATTATCACTTGCCGTTGATGTTATCACACATTCTCATTACGGATGCAGAGCAGATGCACAGTGTCAATGTTAATGTTCACCCTGCTTGGTTGTTTATGCCTCATTAATTATCTGAGTTGCACCCTTTTATTACAGTGTTAGTAGGGTTTTGAAGGGGGGAGGAGGTAAAATTGAGCATCACACTGTACAATGGCTGATGATTAAGAGAAGGAATATATAACAGATGCATGAATACAATAGAAATAATGTGGGCCTACATTGTTGTTTTAGTTTTTTATGGCATGTATCATTCATTAATGAATATTTACGCTTTCTAGTCTCAGACTACAACAAAAAGAAAGCATTCCCCCTGTAATAAAGCTCTATTCATTTAGATCAAAATTATGTAATACAATTTTATAGAAGGTAAGAAATATGTAATGATATTAGTTCCAACTGATTTCCCCCTAAGACTGGGGGTACTTGTATGCCCTCTTCATACACAATACAATTCAAAGATACATAAAAACAAGTTTCTGTATACATTTTATGAGGAAGTAATGTAACAATACCAGGGTAATAATATGATTGCAGGGCCCTTTAGGAATAAGATACTGATGAGGCTACCCTAGATAAACAAGACATATTATTACTATTGTTATTATTATTGATATTATTACTGTAATTGATATTGTTATTATCATTGTTATGAGGCTACCCTGGGTACACAAACATCATATGATTACTATCATTATTATTGCTTTTGTTGTTATCATTGTTGTTGCTGTTGTTGTTGTTGTTATTATTATCATCATTATTATTATCAAAATAACTACTTTTCTATTGCAAAGCAGAGAACATTTAATTTGACACTACTATCAGTCATACACACATGCACTGACTATACTAGTTAATATGTGATATTGCAACAAGGTTGTATAGAAACATATTTGCAATAATTATTTTTAGGGTAACATGATGGAATTTTCTTTTAGAACAGAGCAAATGGGAGGCAACCTCACAATATACGTCACAGAGTTGCCAATTTGTGTTTAATTGATGACAAATCTAAAAATTCATAACTTTCCTATTTTTAATAGGATTTTTCTCAAACTATCCCTGTCCTGTTCTTCTAATTTTCCTGCTTCTAATATTACCAACTGAATATCAGGGTAGACATCTCCCTTTAAAATGAGCTGTCATTATGTCACACTCTCTGATAGGCAGTTGTTATCGCAAGATAACCTCAAACAGCTAATCTCCTGTGGCATTCCATACCACATCTAAATCACATAAACAATTGCCTCTTCATAACATTACTGTGTGGTCCACAGAGATTGACAGCATTCAATTCTCTCATTTCAGACTTCATTCATTCATTCATCTTTAGCAAAGCTGGAGAAAGCCAACCTTTTAAACCAAAATTTCTTGCCTATGTTTGCTATTAAAAAATCAAGTATACAATGATTATCACCACAGAGCTTAGCATTTAACCTACATTTTTATATTCAGAGATAAATAGAATATAAAAAGGGGGGTTGAACTACTGAAATGGCATAAGCCACATAACATTTTGTTACAATGAGTTGAAAACTGTCAATAATTGTAAACACTGGCAGTTTTCACTCAGGGTACAACTCTTTTTATTCAGCATTTTTTCCAGCTGTGTTGATTTATCATAGTATCAAATCAAAAACCAAATTTGCTTAGAGTTTCTGGTTTTACAGGATAGCTGGTCTATTGTTATTTGTTGAACATGCACATAGGAATTAGGATCATCATTCTAATGTAGCTCTTTGTTACCAAATGATGAGTTCCACTTGGGTGAGAAGGTTCACCATAAATTACCCTATTCCTTCATTTCAACTTGTCTAGTCCCAACATTCCATTTTCCCCTATTGCACAATTCCACATTCCCCTGTCCATATACTACTATTCCTAGAGGGCTACCCTGGGCATATGACGGCCATCTACATGTATAGAAGTTCCAGGAAATACAATTAGGGGTTCACAAAGGCCTATATATATTCTCTTGTCACAGCATCTCCCTATATCTACATGTACATACCAAACGTGATAATGAACTTTTAAAACGCCAACATGCACATTTATGTGTATTTCGGTTCTTTCTGTACAAGCAGAGTAGGCCTATCTCTCTACTAATTTGTAGGTTAATTCCTTCTATTGGCTACCTACCTCTTTCATCTTCTGTGGACAAATAAAATCCATCTGATTGTAGCGACTGAAAAAACATCTCATGAGGTATCTACTCTGATATAGTAAACACCAGAGGTATAGAACATATAGGCTGAAAGTCAACTGTCAAATTAAAGATGTTGAACTTACATCCACAGCACACTGCACTTCAGGATATTTCTCTACAACTAACAACTAACAACTTTCTAACATATACTCAGTTGGTCCCTTACAAACTACGACAGCGACTGATTAAAGGCATCGTTTAATAATGTTAAATCTGAGATGCACGAGCCTACGTGTTGTCAGTGTCTGTGATATAGTGTAATATTGAAGCCCTAAAAAAAAATCGCGCTTCAAAATGATCAAGAAGTGCCTCAAAGAAGTAAAAATCTTTGAGTGACCGGTTTTAGCATACTCATTTTCCCCAATAGACTGTAGTGTTATGAAAACCGTTAGACAAACGCAAAATTTGGTTTCTGTTTCCAATCATAAATATCTTGATAATCAGACAGGCGATCAGCTTGTAAAAGTCATGAGGTTCCTGACTGACCTAAAGGTTTATAATTATCATTGCAGCATCACCTAAAATCCGGGATTTTGTTTGAAAATCTGAGACAAAGTTACCGGATCCCTTTAATAAAGAGCTTTATATTATAGTATGAAATAATATGTTTGCAACTTCATTCATTTCTAAGACAAAAGAGACTCATTATCAAACATGTAGACAATCATGTAGACAAAGAAGACAAAGACAAGGTGCTGTAAAAGGAGTGACTGTTGTGAAGATCTTGCCACCAATTATTACTGCAACAATGTACATGTACGCTCCAATAGTTCACAGACGTCCCTTTCCTGACGCTTCAGTTATCAGGGTTTTTTATAGCAACAGATTGAATAGGAACAAAGCTTTCACCCAAGATGACAAATTTCTCGGGTAACTTGCAAATTAAGACACAGAATTTAGTTTCTTTCTTCACTTAATTTCACCTCCATTTTTTCCTCGATCCACCTCCCGCAGTGGGTATGCTCTCTCTATTCAAATGAGGCGTAAGGCCTGTCTTCACTATCTCGAGATTGCCAAATATCCAGCTTTTTGAACTATCCCGATCGCAAACTATCCAGCTAATTTGCGTCTTCATCAGACCGAAGTAGCAATTAGAAGGATATTTGGTCAGGATTGTCATCCCAAGATATCTTGGGATAGTTCGCAAAATATCCCACTATTTGGCAAAATATCCAGCCATTTGTCCCGTGCGTCTTCACTAGACCAAAGATTCGCAATACGCGCTAATGCTGAGCAAAATATCTCGAGCTAATTTCTCAACGTCGAGTTTCAAGTTTCCAGGTCGAATCTCGAGATAGTGAAGACGCGATTTGTTACTTCGGCATTATGTCCCAAATCAGAAATAGCGGGCTATTTGGCAATCTCGAGATGATGAAGACGCGCCTATACAGAATTTTTGAATGAATTATTCCAGGATTGGCCGAGTGACCTTGATGATGCAGAGCGTTTGAGGATGGTATGGGGGCAAGCCAGACACAACAGGGATCCTTCCTTCCATCTCCATCAAGTCTAGCGTCTTCATCATGCTTCACTTCATTTCTTCCACAAGTTACTCCCGATTACGCTTGGTGGGCTTCAGGGTGACTCACATAATCTAACCATACTGCCCTTATACAGAACTGGTTTATTCCCCTCGGTCTTCATTAAAGGGAAATAAGACCCGTTGGAGGAAAATAATCTTAGAGGAAAGCAAAAAAATCAAAGGAGTAGACTGGTGAAAGTTTGAATGAAATCGGACAAATTATAAAAAGGGATTTTTTTTTTTAAGGCAAACACTACAGGTATGGGCACTTCAAATGGGCCCAATCAGTAATCTCTCTATGATGTAGTGGAGGAAAACATTCCCATTTGTTCCAACACAAAAAATTACAAAAATTTCAAGTTTTCAAGAGTTTATGACTCATAAGGGTCCATTCTCTTTAGAGGACCTATAATAATATGCAATCCATAATATATTTGGAGTAGTGCCCCAAGGGAAAAGGCACTTTAGCAGTAAAAAAAGAAATTAACTATATTTTTGTACATGACAAACAGGAGAGTTATATATCTGCAACTATGTCACGATCACTGACTAAACTTCCAATTTGAGATTCACTTAGTTATATCACAATAATCAATCATAAATTTTCTTGTTATATTGTGCTGAGTTATTTTACACTTTCGCCATTCTGATTATCATATTTTCTGCTTTCATAAAAATGAACATATTATTAGAGTTGGATTGCCCTTTAAAGCCATCATGCTTGGGGAGCTGTTCATTATTTTTAGATGAAACCCTATTGGTTTACCTGGAAAGGCTCAAGTATCATTTCACAATGCAGCCATTATGGTGACATTCAAGATGTTCTCATTAGAAAGTAAAATACTTAAATATTCAAGATGAGACACAAGAGACAAATTTGACAAAATAACAAGACATTTTCTCCAACTATTGATCTCCAAACAAAACAGAATTGTTTTGGGACATATTCTTGAATTTGGCATTCTCTAATTTTAAAGATCTTTACAGAAAGTTGTCTTTGACCCACTAATGACAAAGTTCCAAAGTTCATTATTTTGACAATTTAATTTCAATACTAAAACTTATAAAAGTACATTAGCAGGAGAAACAAAAAAAAGAGCACATTTCAACTTTTAAACACACATTTTTCCCTTGCCGAATCCTGTTTCACACCGGATATTTCAAAACAGAAAAAAGATTTTATATATTGGCAAAATATAGCCAAATTAAAGTCAACGTGTTGCCATAAAATATTCTGTATTTCTTTTTTCCCTTTAGAAGTTTCAACATACATGTCAGATACGATTTCCTACTTTAAAATTATTTTCTTACATTTAATTAATAAATTTATTCAGTCTAATTTCTTATCCAATCAAATCTTTCACTATGTCCTATAATCATTGCAATTGCAATACATCCAATAATCAAAAGCAAAGTAGAGAGAATTGCAATAAGCTGGATTACAAAGAAGATTACCGTTAAGATTTAAAAGAGTTTGCTATTGATCAATGTTCAAGAGCTGGCTCTCCAAATGAGTATAGTCATACGCGAGCTAGGGTGTGAGAGTGAGACCGTCACACATGATCGAGGCAGTCTCAGAGTACGACGGTCATACATGGCAGAGCTTAGGCATGGTCCGTCACTTCAAGTATGTCATCACTAGTCCCAAAATTGGAACAGGCCCCGATACGGGAGAAGATAGCCAGATCACAAACGAATGGCTAATTATCAGCAAAGATGCAACTCTCAGGCTAGTGAAAACCCATCTTCAATGATGTTGAAAGACTAGATCATTAAAATTAGAGCTTAGAAAACAACAATAACCATGTTCACATTACAGATTATGTATGTTTTAGAACTTGTTTTCTAATATGATTTGCGAGCTTGCATTATAATATCAAACTCAAGTTGAATCATAACTGATTAATCACAAACACAAATCTGAGATGGAGCCCTGGCAAGAAAAAGAAGCAGTGATTCATTAAATCTATTCTTAATGGAATACCCCTGCAATCATTTGTCTTTCAACTGTCTCCAGAATGTTTCTGGGAATTATCCAGGATGTAAACTCCAGCAAATTTAAACAAAAATAGTGAAGAAAAAAAATTGAATATTTTCAATTCTAACTATAAGTGAGAACCCGTCTACTGGGGGATTTTAAGGAAGATGTGATATGAATAATGAATCGTAATTAGAGTTTCGTATCCAAGGCACTCATACAGGCATATGATTTGAGGTGTAGATCGGCGTATCAAAGATATACCGTGAAGATCCTCTGCCTAAGCACTCATCCAATTGTTACCACTAGATGGCAGTATATAACAGAAATTCATGACAAACTTTTTTTTAAACCTTCCAAGGTCAACTAGTCTCTTTTAGCCATTTAGCAATATTTTGTTCATATTCTACATTATTTTAGATCTAATATGAAGACATGATGTCATGGCATTGAGTTGAAAATGCTCACGAGCTCTGGTATCCATTTCTTTAATGAGTAATCAAGCGGGAGCTGAAATCAATACGGCACATAAAATGTAATTGGTATGCAATTAAATCACAATGACAGTAAAGTACTTACATGTACTCTTCTGTAAGTGCACTCCATAATTTTTTTTAAAGATAAAGACCAGTTATGGTCATGTGATTGCTTTGTGAAAGAAGCGGTGTGGAAGCGATCAGAAAAGGTTGATCATCTAGCATATAAGTATTGGTGTGTACTGCAAGCTTCTGGAATCATCAAAATGATAAGAAATTTGGCCCAGTCTTGGTAAAGTAACAAGCACTGTACACATAAATATGTATATGGGACTACACAAACATGTGGCACAAAAATCTGTCCCGATTTTTATGCTGTTACCTGCCATATTTGGAATATTAGGGCATTTGAAGAGCCATGCTTTTCAGGGAACACCTTTTATCTGATGGTCTTCCACACTTGCATAATAACAATGATAACACTTGCAAATTACTTTTCACCTCTTCTCAGAACACAACCTTCTCTTTAAAGATACTGTGTCCCATTTGCAGGCCAAAAAAATGAAAAAGTTAAATTCCAACTGCATTTGAAAGATAATTAATACTTATTTAGAACTTCCCTAAAAAAGGTGGGGCTTGAAAATGTCTTCAAGTGGGAAAATAATGACTATTAGTTGTCAATTCGACTTTAGGGCTATAGAGCCCAAAAGTAATAGTCTTGATTTTCAGACAATTGTACCGAATGGTCATACGTTTTATGCTGCGCAAAGATTCAATCAGTTTAATCTTGGCCATCACAAGAAGTGGGTTATTGATGTAGACAAATGCTCATGTACCCTTTACAACTCTTTTCATGTATGTTATTACCAAAGAAGAAAAAAAGCCAGTCAGTCACTCAATAGTGTCTGACAGTGAAGTCTAGCAAGTAAACAGGTTTCCTTGCATAATTTGAATATGAGGACACTGCTAACGTTTAAATTTCACAGATAGGACATACATGACATATTCATAATTCCTGCAAAGTTCTACAGAATTTGAGGTTGGCTGCAAAAGGGACATAGTACCTTTAAAGGCCTTTTATGGATCATTTCTTTGCACATCACCAAGAATGTACATTGTACCACATTTGGCCCTCAGCCATATCTAGATACATAACAATATAAAAACACACAAATTAAACCAATGCAACTCCACTTATTCTTTCGCGCAGTTACATAATTATGAATCACCGACCCCAAACACGAATACAAAGTCCTCATTGCGAATCATTGTATATCCTTGCATTGTGACTAATAGCTCTCCTTTCACTTTGAAACTGGACAATGGTCAATCTCAATGAGACAGGTCAAAAGATTTACAGGACACTGTCCAGAACATTTTATAGGAAGCATTACATCAGTCACTTGAAAACCACAACAGGTAAGTGATCATAATGAGTCCAAAAGGGTATGTGAAGCTAGAATAACACCGAAGGAATCACTATCCAGTCAGTCTACAACGTCTCATGATATAAATGGTATTAAACTCCACATTTCATCAACCAATATTTTTCTTTCAAGAAAAAAGACACAAACTTTTCTTTGTCAAAAATAATATGATGATGTAAAGTGAAAAAAAGGGCAGATTAAACCTACATACCACTACTCCGGCCTACAGTGCTTACAGGATTGAATATGTTTACAGGACACCAGTGGCATTAGTAGTGTCCTGGTATCATTGCTAGTTTACTTCTTATCTCTCAAATAAATTTGCTTTTAGCTTAAAAAGTTTAAGCCTGTAAGTTATCATAACAGTTATTTCAATTACAGATATGGGTCCAACGCTACACAAATATGTGGCATCAGAATGTTGCCCAAACTTCAATGTGAAAACTATTTCTAGTCAAATTTCTGAAATAGTAGAGCATTTGAAATTTTGAATAGATTTCATTTTTTTTTATATTGATATTCTTCTAAATGCAAATTTTTAAAAAGGGGAAAGCTTACATAATGCTTCACCTCCACTGGAATTCAATCTTCTCGTTAAAAACCAAGAGACACCCGAAAAGTGCAGTTTGTTTCTCTAGAGACTAGGGTCTGTGTACTTCAGTCCTTCTGCCAATATTGACCATCCTGCCCCCCTTCTTGTACAGTGCTACTGGGTTCACTGTTTGGTAAACACACGACTTAGACATGGTCAGTTATTTGCATCCCAATTTGGTTGGTAAAATATGAGTGTGTTTAGTGTCATGTAGACTCGTAGAGAGCAAACCGAGAGTGGAGTTGCTTGGCTTCTTCAATGAATGAATTCTATGTATACACCTGTAGGTTATTTTTCCCTTCTCTCTTTGTAAATACAATGTTCATGTAGGCAGTGGACCCTGAATCGTCATCAACCTTTTTTGAAAAACGATACTCATCGCAGTAATATCACAAAGACTTTCAAAATATCAGCTACATGTACAGGGCAATTTCAAAGCCCTTTTGTACATTCCACAGAAATTACGTTCAGATTACATAATAAATCATGTTTGTAACTTCACAAACTTTACAAGGTTGATGCCTTGATGGACAACGCTATTGAATTGGCCTAAGTTAATTTTATGATGCAATTGTGCTACTCAAACCTATTTGTATTGATAAATGACAAATTATGGACAATCATACAAAAAATATAAATTATCATATACCTAAGCCTACATGTAATGTAGCATACATTTTGCTCAAGTGAATAGGAAGGGGATTATCTTCAGTCTAGCCATTGGTATGAGCAAGGATTTGTGCCTCATAACAGCATAATGGTGCTGCTAATGAGATCTATCATAAGCCCCATTACCTACACAATAACACATGGGGTAATCTTGAATGGGATGTACAGGTATTGTAGTATGCTGGTTTTTGTCTGGCACAGTCTCTAATCAATCATACACATAAGCTTAGCACATCCCTGATCAACAGTAAGCAAAGCTGAACGTAAACCTTTTTCATTTTTGTTCGCATCTGTACGTAAGCCAAAGAAATAAACTTCAAAATTTTATTGTTATCACATAGAAGAATCTAACCATCTGTAGTAGATTAAACATGCTATTTTATAGAAATTCTCCTTGTAAACTGTTTACTGTACTCATATCACAATTATGATTAGCACCGTACTCATATCACGCTTGTGATTAGCACACTGCCAAGACTCCAATTGTAATACTTTTTAATACTTTTTAATACTTTTTAATACTCAATACTCAATACTCAATACTCAATACTTAATTTCAATTTTTCCAATATTACAGTTAATTGAATTCTAGTATCTGTATACATTTTATTTGTTTATATGTCAACATTTATTCATTTTTGCTAGCAATATTTCATATCTTGTATTTTTTTTTAAAATCTTTTTTTGTTGTTTTGTTTTTTTGTTATTACTTTAATGTTTTAACTTAAAAATGTATTCATTGTTATATATTTGTCCTCATTTGCTATGTTATCTTTATGTTTTTGAATGCTTTTTATATTGATGTAAACTTGCATTTTTAGTCTTCGGACTTGTTGACAAGTAATGAATAAAACCTTATTTGAACTTGAACTTGAACTTGATGTGCTTTCTCTCACTTTGCTCGCATACAGGTGCATTCAGTTTTGTTTGGATTTGATTTTGTGCTCATCTCATTTGCCCATCTGATTGCCTTTTTTTGTCAACAAAACTGTCATAAACAAATGATATTATGCACAAGGCAATCAATAAGTCTGATTTATTTCAATGCGAATGTATCATCGAATCACAAGTCTTACTTTTTGCCTACCACAAACAGTATCAACATCCCCTAGCAACGAAAGTTCTGCATTCTTCATCCGTCATCTACATTGTGACCATGAGTTTAACTCACACACATCATTGCCAGGCTAAGCATATTTGTACTCCATGCCTCATCAAAGATTGGAACATTTGTGCAAAAGGTCTAACATTTTATTAAAGGGGAAGTCTTCCGGAAATTAAGTTGGTTTCATAGTAGCAGAAAATGAGAGAAACAGGTCAGTGAGAGTTTGAGCAAATTCTAATTAAAAGTAAGAAACTTGTGAATTGTTGAAGTTGCGATCAATCAAACAAAAATTCGCAATACACATCAGGGTGGACTTCCCCTTTAACATAGACTAATTACATGGATTTAAGTACATGTACTCGATCATATGGCAACAATTTAGACCTATCTGGCTATCAGCACAGTTGAGATACACACCATCATCTATTTCCTCTCATCAATAAACAGGATTATGTAACATGGCAATTGTATCTTTGATGTATGTTGCTAATAGTCCCTCATTAATCAAATAATTATAAAGTGAATTCCATAGCTGCTAATGTACACAATTAAAACAATAGGTTTTCTGGATAGCAGGGCTTTTTGCTTGTAAAATGTACTGATTAGGTGCAGAACATAGATGTAATCACATTAACATTCATTCATCAACCATCAACTATGGAGATACATATTAACAGGCAGATTATTCTTTTACAGAGACTGAAGAGCTCAGGGAAAACAAAATGCAACAAAGAGCCCCCGAAAGTCATAAAAGAGCCCCCCCCCCCCCCAAAAAAAAAAAAAGTGCATGGAGTTCAACACAAAACAAACTAAAAAGTGTTATTTTCATGAAAGCAAGCAAAAGTAGCCCCCAAAATTTGTTAAATAATTTTTTCCCTGGAAGAGCTCTTGGACACTACAACCACATTTATCACTTACAAAACAAAATATTGCTGCAAAAGTTTTGACTCTGAAGAGTCTGAACATGGATGACAAATACATGCACCTTGAAGATTTACAAATATTGTCAGAAACTAATCCATTAGCCACGCCCTGGGAAAAATATTTTTCCCTGGAACAGCTCTTGGACACCACAACCACATTTATCACTTACAAAACAAAATAATGCTGCAAAAGTTTTGACTCTGAAGAGTCTGAACATGGATGACAAATACATGCACCTTGAAGATTTACAAATATTGTCAGAAACTAATCCATTAGCCACGCCCAGGGAAAAAAATATTTTTTCCCTGGAAGAGCTCTTGGACACCCCAACCATTTCACAAAACAAAATATTGCAGCAAAAGTTTTGACTCTGAAGAGTCTGAACGTGGACGACAAATACATGCACCTTGAAGATTTACAAATATTGTCAGAAACTAATCCATTAGCCACGCCCAGGCGCAGCATAGCTAGATGGAACATGCTGTTCCAAATGGATTAGAGAGAAGGGAATAATCAAGTATTGGGATACCTTGAAGATAACTCCCAAAGGATACATCACTTTGATGGATGTACTACTCTCTCTCTCAGCATTTACAAAGTTTTCGCAACCATTAGCAGTGAACTCTGCACTATTAGCGTCAGCCATTTTGTGGGATTGCTCAAATTTGGAAAGTACCACTTACAGACAAATTGCCTCTAGTGTCTCTTTGTAGAGTTAATTACTAGTAGAAAAAAGAAAAGTATACCGTATTTGCCGGCGTAAAGGCCGCAGTATTTTTGGAAGAGAAAATATCAAAAAGTCGGTGTGCGGCCTTTACGGCGAAAGAGGGAAAAAAAAAAAAAAAAAGTCAAAACCAGCACAAATTTGTACATATGGGACTAGATCTACGAACGGAACAATAACTATACATTTACACACATCTTACCAACAATTTTATCTTGCATTGTTGACATGAAGACGAAAATAAACTTCCAAAAACAACATTTGCCGATAGATTTTGATCTAAGTTCGTGCCAATGCATTGCAAAAGTAAAAGAAGGGCCCGTTTAACGGAGCAACCGCGAAGCATCCAGCACGCGAAGCATCCAGCAGTCCATAAATGCAATGGATGCGAAAATGCATGAAGCACAAACTGAAAAGAGCATAACCTCCTATTACGGGTATACATATAGGCCATGCCTTCTATCAGATCCGGGACAACTCGGCCCGCTGCAGTTTTTTGTCATTTTACCCTAACCCAACTCTAACCCTAACCCTAACCCTAAACCTGCAAAAACTTACTGTTTTTGCAGCAGGCCGAGTTGTCCCAGGGTCCAAGGTAGCCAGACTCCCTTCTTTCATGACAGTGAGGAAGAAACACGCTGTTTGTGAAATACAAACCCATCTCTAAAGTGACCAGTTTGGTCAAAATCTATCTACAAAGCAACGATGACATACATGTACATCTACAGTATATACCAGGTATACCTTGTACTGCGTTTCTTTAGAACATAATTAGGTTGACATTTGAGAAAAAATAGTATTATCATTTGATGTTTCAGGTTATTTCTGTATGTACAACAGAAAGATACTCTAAATCGAATCGAAGACCAGATTGAAACAATGGAAGGCCCTTCTCCAAAATTCAAGAAAATGTTGGGCTTATCTTTAGAATACCCCACCAAAAAGAAGTACTGGTATGTCAATTGGTCGTCTAACCTGTCATTTAGTACTTTTTAAAAAAATCGCACTTGCCCACAAACACAACAAAATAAAGTTGAGCTAATAATTATTTCTATGCTTCTACATGTACATGCTCTTGCCCATATATTTTTAGGTATGTTAAACAATATTTTCATCCATTTTTCCTTTTTCGTAATGACCCACTCTTAAAATCCATCCCTGTGAATGCTGTCAGAAAATAGTAAACACATGGCGTAACTGCGCATAAAAGACTGGAAGCGACATGGTCACCAATCTATGCCAGAGTGCATTTGAAATGGGGCCAGAACTTAACACACAGGTATTTTCAATATATTGGCGATAGCGAGAATTCAAGTACTGATGGATGCAATCTTATTTTTTCTCTAGATGTCCTTGAAAAAAATGAAGTTCATGGAATGATAGCATCCCTAGACACTCAGTGCAGGGGAGGCTCTTATGTGGCTAATAATATAGTCATAAACCATACATATATTCATTGATTGTAGTCTTTATTTCTAAACCTGTAATGGCCAAGTTCCCTCAAATATAAAGATTGTATTTGAAACTGATCAATAGACGATGTCTATACCTTTAAGGAGCAATAAAACAATGCTTATCAATAACATCCTTTGTTGACCTGTTTCCTCTAGGACTGAAGTACAAATAGGAGCAACACAAAGAATCTAGGCTAGAGTTGATCGTAATACAAGCCGACGATGACGTGTGATGTACAACCGCACTAGGTCTGCACGTGAAACTAACCTGCTTCCACCCCCCTATCTATCTCCTAGCCACAAGCCAGCCCCCTGGAATCGATCTGTTGGTTGCAATAGATAGAAGTGGGCAACAAAAGCAGGGCACGGGGTGATCAATAGCGCCTTTCAGCATCGCACAATTGGAAGAAAAGAGTGCTACAAGAGCACCATTACGTGATTACAGTAAACAGATGGCCCAAAGAAAGAGGCACGCTCCCCCACCAATAGATTATGCTTATGAGGTCCCAGAAAGGTCCTTACGGTTGGTCTGCATGCATTTCTAATTGAGGAGCACTTATTGTTGGCAGGCATGTGCTCCTATTTGCATGTCCTTCTCATCACACAATCATATACAATGGTACTTATCTATTATCAATCTATTTCATCGTTATTCAGTGAAATCAATTGCTTGTGGAATATGAATGCAAGATTCAGAAATACTTCTTTTCCCCCAGGTCAGTATGTAAACTCTGATGTATGAGTATTTGTTCTTTGCTTTTATTATAACAGCCTTTCAATCATGAAAAATTATCAAAGATTAAAAATGGATGATTATAGACAAGTGAGAATACACAAAGGAAGGACGATCTAGGATGACCTGGTTACATGTACATGTATGTCCTTGCAAACTCCCAAAATAACTGTTTGTCTCATGACTCTCATCTAATATTGTGCTCTAGGCCTTCTTGAGACATGAGAGGGTATTTGCGTTAATGATAGTTAGCTACTTTAGTTAGCCACTTGACAGTACAAAGATACGAAGATACCCTATTAATCACTCTGACTGCTCATGTTTGAGAGAGAGAGGGGGGGAGGGAGAGAGGGAGGGAGAGAGAGAGGGAGAGAGACAGAGACAGAGAGATAGAGGGAGAGAGAGAGAGAGAGAGACAGTGACACAGAGAGAGACGAAGAGAGAGAGACAGAGACAGAGACAGAGAAAAACAGAGACAGAGAAAGACAGAGACAGAGAAAGACAGACAGAGAGAGAGAAAGCATGCTTCACATTGTGCCCAAGGCTTTGCCTGAGGTGTATCAAACAGAATTGTTTGTTTCAAGGTGGGGTGGGTGTACTGAGCTTATTTACTGTCTTGGGGTTGTATGTACTGTACAAAGCAATCTGTCTGTCATTATTTCCAAGGCCCATATTAAGGAGCTACATGTATTAACAGAATGCTAAATATAGTATATCGCTATGGTTGCAGGACAACAAATGTCCCTTGGCAAGATCTCACATTTTGATCTGCCACTCTCGATCCAGGTGTAGGATGTAGGCTCAAAATCTGGTGGGATTTTTTCTCTAAAATGTACCATGTGTTGAGAAAAGTTGTTGGATTTTTTGTAATAGCTCGACAAAAAAAATCTGCAGGTAGTGAAAGTCCAATTTTAAGATAAACAGATACGTTTTCAGCTGTGTTTAAAATTGCTCAGTGGAATCTAACTTCCTCACATACACTGTAGGAAAGAAAGTGTTCCAGAAAATGGGTACAGTATGATATATTACAAAAACAGAATTTTATTATCATTATAATATTATTTTTTATTATTTTTATTGTAATTTTACTCTAATTGAACACATACTAAATTTATTAATTTGGCAACAAAAGAAAAATACCTGAACCTCGAGCATTTTCATTTGGAATCCCTGCTTCAGGGATTCAAGGTTCGTTATTTTGCTTCCTTGCTATTCAAGAGGCTGGCCTGCGCCTGGGAGCTAGGCTAGGGTTGACAAGTGCTCCTTTTTAATCCCCAGACCATAATATGATATGGGCTAGTGGTTTTTTATTATCAGGTTCTCATTTCTTTCTAATCTAACATAATAAATGTCTTCCCCTGAAAATCTGAACACCTCTCTTAGATGGAGATATCCATCATCCGTCTGGTCTGGGGAATTCTTTAATAGAACTGACATTTGTCAACCTTCCCCATATGTGTACAGCCTGGTGTAGAGGAATAAAGGCGGTCATTGGAACAATCGTCAATATCAGAGACTGTCTGGAGCTTTCGGTCTCAACACCTCAATTCTTAGTCTAAATACAAATCTGGATCTCTAATTGTAGTACATAGACATCTACTACATATCTATGACATTGGGAAAAGCATTAATGTTAGCTCACTTCAGCTCCCTTTAGCTCACATACTGACTCGCAAGCAGTCAAGCACTAGAAAAGCCAAATTCAGTCCATTAACGTAAAACAGGTGGTCTCTCTCGTTACACGTTTAGAATCGACTACACTACAGACCACGCAGTGGAGTGCAGTGCGAAGCACGGGCGTGTTCCGCGGCTGCACAGAGGGTGCACAGAGGGGGTAGTAATGCATACCACTCGACTCGGAGCCCAAAACTTTCTCAACTTCTTCGTTCGTACGGTTCAAAATCATTCAACATTCATGCAATTCTAGACCTAGACAACAATACACGATTAAACAGGACATGTTACCAACACTTACCTGAAGTTAGCATCACCCTTCTGACAAATATTCGATCCGAATTCACAACAAATG
This sequence comes from Strongylocentrotus purpuratus, assembly GCF_000002235.5. Lineage (NCBI taxonomy): Eukaryota > Metazoa > Echinodermata > Echinoidea > Camarodonta > Strongylocentrotidae > Strongylocentrotus > Strongylocentrotus purpuratus. Next base: position 40,738,293 of record NW_022145612.1, on the reverse strand, counting down.
TGTCCACAGACTAATCAGTAATTTTCAGAGGTACGTTAGTGCACCTGCGACTGTACATATTGTACATGCATATTGCAAATTGGTAAGAAGGCCCCGCACGAGTGAACGCATGGATAACTTGCATGGCCGGTACTGGAGATAATTCCACACATGCATTGATCATTTGGCGAAATGTAAACATCTCGTGTGGGGTCTACCAGACCATCCCATCAAAAATGGTATTTTCGTCTTGTGGGATCTTCTGGTCACTTAGTGGGGGGGGGGGGGGGGGATGGCCTACCGATACTCAAGATTGTCGGTAAATTCGCCCTCATCCTGACTTCACCAAGTTTGTGTTCTTTCTTTTTTTTTCTTTTTTCCCTCACCTCTGCTTCATCATGGGTTCATGGGCTATACAAAACGTCAAAAGTTCCTTTTCGTTCTCATAATTGCCCCTTTCATCTCTTGTAAATGACCCTATTCAATTCTGAGAGATACTCGTTTTTGCTTTGACAAGTGCCCCTTCCCCTCGATCCTGATAAGTGCTCTTTTCATCTCTTATAGATGCCCCTTTTATTTTGACACGGCCCCTTTTCCTTCCTAATGAATGCTCTCTTTTTTTTCTTCTTGTAAGTGCCCCTTCCCCTTCTCATAATTACCCCCTTTTCATCTTTGATAAATGCCCCGTTTATTTTAACATGTGCCTCTTTTTCTTTTTAATAAGAGCCACTTCCCCTTCTCATAAAAGCCCCCTTTAACCTCCAATAAATGCCCCTATTAAAATCTGATCGGTGCCCCTCTTCTTTCAACATATGCACTTTTTCCTTTATCATTAGTGCCCCTTTTTCATTCTCATAAGTGCCTCTTTTCATGTATGGTCAATGCCCCTTTTCAGATGTGATAAGTGCCCCTTTTTCACCTCTGATGATTACCCTTTTAACAATCATTGTTAAAAGGGTAATTATCAGAGGTGAAAAGGGGCACTTATCACATCTGAAAAGGGGCATTGACCATACATGAAAAGAGGCACTTATGAGAATGTGTCCCCTTTTTTTTCTAATAAGGAACCTATCCTTTTTTCATAAATGCCCCTTTTCACTTCTTATAAATGCCCCTATCAAAATCTGATGAGTGCTTCTTTTCCGTCGACAAATGCCCATTTCCCATTCTCATAAAACCCCTTTTCATCCCTGGTGTAAACGTGCCTCTTTTTTCGGTGTAAGAAGTGCCCCATTTTCACCTCTGATAATTATCCTTTGTACTTTGACACGTGCTTCTTTTCTTTTCCAATAACCCTTTCGATAAGTGTCCCCTCTTCCTCTCATCATTAAACGTGCCCCTAATTTCAAGCGACTTAGATACCATCGCATCCAACTGCAAAGTATGATGCTTAAGTAATATCTTATATGATGTATACAGAGAAACAAATATTGAAATCATCCCTGATAATCTAATCACAATATAGGGGTATATACCAATGTCTAAAAAATTGTATATTTTCGCTTTGAGATTTCCCTTTGAATGTGCCCTTTTTTTTCTCCAGAAAGTGCTCTTTTTGTTGGTGCACCCCCTCCCCCCTTTGAAAGTCGCTCCACCGCCTCTGCAAATAGAGATTGTCTTAACAGGATGATGGGGAAACGAAATAAATGTCAGGAGGCAACTTTGGTAACACATAAAACCACTGTTTTTTTTCCTTTTCTTTTCTGGTCCCATTTTTTTCTTTTCCATCCATAATAATAAATTTCAGAAATTAAATATCCTCCGCGAGTCGAGTAAACCTGCTAACTCAGTTTTCTAAAGGTCCATGCAAGGAAAATCAAATTTAGGATTTATGTACCTTTGTGATAAAATGAAATGGAAGCGCTGGCTGTTTTTAACGAGCCATACCATACCATTACAGCTCCGAGTTTACCGCTACGTCATGTTTGGAGCGGTGCTTCTCCATCTCAATAATTACTAAAGCGTGTCTGAAGTCACGAAAGGCGATACTTTTCCCTCACAAAATATTACTCACGAGATTGATTAACGTGATATGCAGATGATATTGCATGGGAGTAATTTCAGGAAAGGCCATGTTAAAAGGTTTTGTGGGCGTGTCTGACAATGTGAAAACATCGACTATACATTACAGGTACAGCTATGTAAGGTGTATTTGCATTAAAGAGGGCAAGGGGGCGACCCCCTCCTTCGTCTGACGATTTTTTTTTTTAACCTTGAAAAAACATGTAATCGACTTTCCAGTACAGTTGGCAAGGGCAATAAGGTTGCTCTTGAAATCCACAAATTATGGACATTTTACTAAACTCTTCTTCTCGGTCATAAAGTTCTGTAATATAAATCATACATTAAAATAATGGAGCAAAAAATTAGAAAACATGTAACAGCCAACAGGGTACTTTATCCATGTCTTTAAAAAAAAGTTTAAACGAGCAAAATGTATGATGCATTAGTGCACCGCCATAATTTAGTTAAAAAATAAACACATGTATAGGGCTAAAGTATAAATAATTGTTAGATCTCTCACGGGCCCTTAACATTTTACAAAGCATCGTAAAAAAACATTTGACACCACCCTCCCCTACCCCCCCCCCCTTCTATGGAAGCCAATGACTGGATACACTACTGGTGTATTGATTTACGTCCGTAACTAGTCAAAAGGAAAAGCAGGACTAAATTTTCCATGAAAAATTGTAAATATTTTTTTTTTTGCAAAGCCTCGGCTCGAGAGTTAGGCTGGTGGCATCACATTTAATTATTTGTTTATTGTTTATTTAGGCTGGTATTGTCATTGTGGGCCTTTTGCTGTTAAAATCCTGGGTTATATACACTGTTGGTCATAATGGTGGAAACAAAAATTTACCCCAATTTATGGAATGATTTGGACCATGATTTATTCTTTATAGATCTAAATAATATACATTCTCAGATTTTATCTATCAGAAATAAATCATTGTCAAAATCATTCCATAAATTGGGGCAAAAATAATTATTCCACCATTATAACCAACAGTGTAGATTAGGCTTTTACTAGTGTCTTTGTCATTATGGGACCATCAAACAGTTTAAGTCTCGGTTGAAATGGTATTGGAATATGAAACCATCAAACCAGTTTTTTTTTTTAAAGCATTTGTATAGTTAGTTAACCATCGTCATATCGGCTGTATAGTTAGGCTAATGCGTTTGACATTACTGCACCATAATAACAAAACGTATAGCTAGGCCTGGAATTTTGACATTGTCACCTTGTGAAAAGTGTATAGACCAGCGTTTTTAACGAGGGTGCCGCGAGAGATTTCCATTTTTGTATCCATTTTTTTTTCCATTATTAAATAAACATCAATTTCGTTGAAAAAATAGATATTACAAACCGCTATGTATTGTCATGAAGAACAATCATTGTAAAGATAATTAAGACTCTTTTTGCGCTCCAGCTTTGCTCACTCGCACAATTTAGAAATGGTATGATTTCAGGCAGTGAAGTGCCTGAATATCCACATGATTAGGCAACGAGGTGCAAAAATATCTATTTGACAGCAAAGTGCCCAAATATTATCAGATTAGGACAGCAAGGTGCCCGAACATATCTTATAATTTTTCATATCGAAATTAATTTGTTACCACGCTCGTTCGCTTCACTCACTCTGGACATTTAGAAAAAGGATGATTCTTGACAAAAAGAGCATCAAGGTGAGCAAATAATGTTTTTGTATTCATAATTATATTGGGCAGTGAGGTGCCTGCAGATATAATTTCATACATTATCATTCTAATGTATTTTGTTTACAAAATAACATGTTTTAGCATATTACACATGTAATTTTTGTAATGTGTCTTTACGCGAGTTGAGTACATGGCACTTGACATGCACGATGATAATCACGATGATTAAATTGTTCTTTAAATCATTACCCCAAAACGCCTTTTTCTTATGCCCGGGGCTCACATATTTTGTCCATTTGTCCTGCAAGTGGAACTGAAGCTACCCAATTAAAAACCTGTCTGTTTTGAAATCGGCACCGTAAATAAATCGAAGCCCAATCGATCCGGATCGACTTGACCTCGTGATGTCGACCATCTCGTGATCACTTGTAAGACTGTCACACTGTGCCGTCTTTCCCACTCTCTATCGAATCTCAGGACCGTGTCTTCGTCGAGCTTGGCTGACATCGAGAACGTGATCGAAACACGGCCCGGGAGAAGGAAGAACAGGAAAGAAAGTTAAAAGGATACAGATAGGTAGATAGAACAAATAGGAGGTGATGCGTAGGGGAGGTGGAGGAGGTGGGGGAGAAAAGAATCTGAGGAAAGGAAGACAGATGAGGACGAGGGGAAGCTTACCCCTATAGAAGTCACTGGCGGATCCCCAAAACAGGCCCTGCCCCCCAAAACAGGTAGATTTAACCTTTAAAAAAAATTTTAAAAAAAATAGAAGACGGGCCTCCTCCCCCTGGCGTAAGGGGCGGGGGGGGGGGGGGGGGTGTTGACTCGCCGCTCAACATTTTCTCACGAATTGGGCCCCCTAGTCGACCCCTTCCTTTCCGACGACTGGATCCTAGGTGACTATGAGTATACCTCCAACTTCAATGTGATCGTTTTTTTAAAATATTTTGTGAAATCGATGAAAATTGTAGCAATTACAAGTAAATAGTATAACAAGGTTATCGTCATGAATCATGAATAATTTATCTTTAACAAACTCTTGTTTTGACTGATGTTCATTTAAAAAAATTCTATACATTGTATTGATCTCCGAACTTTTGTATAAGTTATAAAATTTATATATATTATTTAAGATTCCATACCGCAACGTGATGCATTGTAATGAATTAATAAGCCCGATGTTGCAATTAATGTTGGGTTGTAATCCCCCGATTTTTTTTTTTTTGAATAAGAAATATGAAACTTGAACTTCAATAGATGGCGCTATTCACGAATAACAGTTATAAAGGGACACTGTGGTGTCCACTGAGGAAAGAGACAACTCGAACGAAGATGGCGGCATGGCAGTGACATTTGTACCAAGCTTGATCATGTCTAACTACATGGCCCAAGAATTATAAAGGTAATTTTTTAAATTATTTTTTAAAATCAAGTTTATTTCCCAATTCTTTCAAGATTCCTAGTAATGTTGCTTAGTGTCTCATTAAATATTTTATCTAGTATTTTCCCCTATTTTTATCATCATCATCATGGCCATCGTAAACATCATTAATAAACAGCAAAATGTTCATCATCATTCTCTTTATTATTATTACCTTCATCATCACCACCATCATATTATTCTCATCATTAGTACCATTCATAATCAAAACCTTCACCATCATCACCATGGGGTATGAAACCTATCCATATTATGAGGTGAATGTTATACAAATAACTCTTTCCTCTGAATGTTACTAATTTTGTTACTTTCAAATAAAATATTATGTATGCTACCCCCCCCCCCCCCCCCCCCCCCCCCCCAATTCATATTACATACTCTCTAAAAAAAAAATTGAGTGATCACGGACGTCACTCCTCTGGAGAGTGAAAATGTAGTGAAAATAGAGTGAACATTCACTCTTTTCTTCTTAGAGAGCACTCTAAAATCAATCGATTTTCACTCCTAAACAAGTGATCATGGACGTCACTCCCAAGAAAGTGAAAATAGAGTGAAAATTCACTCTTTTTTTTAAAGAGAGTACTAAACATTAATATCTTAGCTTGGGGTGAAGCGGGTTATCAGCAGCTAATCATTTTCATGCATTTATTTATTTAATCATGGTAACTCGCTTCAGCCTAAACGGCTGTTTTTTCAGAAGGTCTGTGAACTAATAAAAAATACAATCACAAACACTATGATCTAATAACACACCATCTTCAAACAATTATTATCCTCTGCATTCACACTGCAGAGAATCATCAAAAAGAGCAACCAAAACCAATTTACATCGAAAAGAAAATACTCAAGCCAATCCTTTGATTATGAAGGGTGTTTATTCATGTCAAAATGTGCATAGGCAGCAAAAATAGCATGAACAAAACTCCTCCATATATCATCAAGTGATGTTAAATATATATAATTGCCAAACTCAGCATATCTCCATAAATTTAGTGTATATAAAAACAAATTAAAAAAACAAAAAATTACAGCATCCAGAACAAAATCACTTCAGCTTGTGTGAATAAAATCATAAATGTTTGAATAAAATCATAAATGTGAGACAAATACAAATCATATGCGATTATGATGCATCACTGTGATCCCAAACAACAAGGATGTGAAATCAATAATGTGTATTGTTTAAAAAAAAGATATAACTCCTATCTAAATGAATCATTTCAGAAAGATGTTGCAACTAGAATTATTCATTAAAAAAAAACATTCAATTTTGTGACTCAAGGATTAATCATACTTTTAATTTTCAAAAAGCTTGGAACAATTTAATGCTCTCCCCTTTCCTATATTTCCAAATCTATTTCAGTTATCAAACTACTGTACTATCAACTTGTAAATGTTAATGAACCACCATCCAGAGATATAAAATTATTCCCTTTTTCTTCTTCATAAAAAAAGAACTAGATAAATATTGGACAGATATTTCTGTGACCAATAAAAAACAATCGATTTCAAGGACACAATTTAGCAGAATGATACATACAAGTTTTACTTTAACAGTTAAATCAGAATACAAAATGCCTATTTGATTCAAAGATACATTTAGATACAAAATTTTGATTTGAATTGAGAATTTGCATTTTTTTCCTTTATCTGAAAATAAACGCAGAAAAACCATCTGTTCAGAGGGAGGAAGAGAATGGTTATATAATATATACTGTATTAAAACAAAGTGTAGTATAAATATTTACCACTATATATAAATATACACTTTTTGCAGCACAAAATAGTGAAGAGTTAAAAAACAGTTACTGCAGTGACTGCACGTTTATACAAATGTGAACTCCTGAATAGTGGATGAATTGAACCAAAATGGTTGAATGATGTCTATGCAGTGAATTATTCAGGCTTGGCTATAAAGAAAGCCTGAAACGTGTTATTCTAATGCCCTTAGCATGACTTGTGCCGTGGTTTATTACATTGAACTTTAAATAAAAAGGTTGAGAGTTTGAATCGCCTTCTCTCCCTCTCTCTCTTTCTCTCTCTCTCTCTCTCCCTCCCTCCCTCTCTCTCTCTCTCTCTCTCTCTCTCTCACTCTCTCTTACTCTCACACACTTGCTATCTTGGCTCTCCCCCTCTCTGTATGTACTGCTCTTGCTATCTCCCTGTAGTTGTAGTGAGGGTAGAAAAATTTGTTGCCGTGAGCACTGTCGCAATAGTCTGGCTGAAAAGCCAAATCAATGAAATTATCCTCTACTGCATAGTGTGCTGTAAAAGGGTTCAATTGTCACTGGTTCGAAATGGAATATTTACAGCAATTTTCATGTTCATTAATTACAACCATAAAAGGCCAGATATTGAATACAAGGTTGGGCTAAAGTTCTGATGATTGTTATCATTACACTGCATATCAATATCTAAAGTTATATTAGTGTCATATATTTAACCCAAATTTTGTTCATCACATCATAAACTAGACATCACTATAACATGATATGGAAATATTCAAATATCTAATTACTCATACTACTAATAATATTAATGTGTAATTCCAAAATATTCTATAAATAGAAAGTTAGAAACAATATATAGATCTAAGAAAGAAAAGAGATTTACCTAGACTATATTGCACAATAACTGTATACTATACTGGATTATGAGTTTCCTCCTTCTTCAAACCAAATACAAACACTACAAACAGCTAGACGTGTGTACAAACAAAATTACAAGACGGATTCTGCTCTTGGAAACAAAAACATGAGGCACAATATGGCGAGGATAAAATTATTAACACAAAAATGTCACAGGTTTGTCTGACTGTGATAGCACATTTTAAACCATACGGGTAGGCCTTTAATTACAGCACAATGTCACAATCAGAAAGAGGAAGAGTGAGAGCTGGTTGAAGTGACAAATTTTATGTCCCTTCCAGCATTCCCATTACACAAATCACATCATGTGATACTTCTCATCCCTAGATTTCCATTGCAGTCAAACTCTGAAAATAATAAAGATAATAAACTTGCTGCGCTGACTCGAACAAGAGCCATTTGTCTTATTGCAGAAAAAAGGCAAAAAAGAACTCCCCTCCAACATTTTTGCCTTCTTTTTGTGACTGGGATTAATCTAAGCTCCACTAGCACATCAGAAACAATCAAACACACCACTTCACACCCTGTTTTGTTTCCTAACTTTAAAGCTTTCTTGATTACCAAAGCCTTTAAGCAAACCAAAATATTTTTTGCATTAAAATTTTACACACTGCTTGTGTATCTTGGTATAAAAATATACAAAATTTACACAACCATAGTCAAAATCACTTTACCCACTTTATCAATATTGACTATATGCAAACACTTTATATGAAAAGGGTAAAGAGAGGATAAAATAAAATATTTAAAAACCCCTATGTGCAAAAATGGTTAATATCTCATCATATCATCTTATGTGATAAAAGGAACTTTTTTGGTAATCATATACCGGTATGCAAGTTCATTTCATAAGGGTCATGTATAGTTGGAATTTTAAAAAGCCCCAAAAGATGAAAATCAATGTTAGTAGAATATAATCTATGAAAAAGAACTCCATTTGAAAATAAACATTTTTTCCTGAGTATGTGAGACAACATTCGTGTCAGGGATTTGTAATTGAGTAAGTTATTTTCGTTCAACTGATTAATGTTTTTAGAGATCAAAAATGAAAGTATTTGACTACATGATACCAATTTCAAGATCATGATGTGTGAATATCCACTTTAATTTATAGTGCAACAGAAATGTAATAAAACTGTCAGTTAGCTCTGAGGTTTCATCTTTCTTTTTTTGTGAGGTCATGTCAGAGGCATGTGAAAATGTAGCAGTAATTTTTTTTTTTTAATTACCAAAAGTGTCATGTTTGCACTTTTATGACTTTATAGTTTATATAAATAATGTGAATAATGAATAAATAATATATAATTTATGACAGTTTAAAAATGTAAGCACTAGCACCAATGTAAAATCTAGAAATGAATACAGATTATCCCATCTATTCCTCAGCTAACAGACAAAACCTTACAAGCTGACTATTACTGGATTTTTAAGAAATTGAAATATTATTAGATCTCATCCTTTTGAAATTTCCTTTAAATTCCAGTTATAGTTGGATCACAAGGTTTGCAAAGACCATGGACCATAACAATGAGTCTCAGTAGACTTTGGTTAAAGAGCTTTTTTTTTATTTCATAGCAGGCTCCATGCAGACTGGAAGGCCTCCTCCTTCTGTATCACACGGGGTTCCATGTAGATTTGCAGCTTATGAGCTCCTTCTATCTCATAATGGGCTTCATGTGGACTACAAGCTCCTTCTATTACCAGCTCCATGTAGACTGGCTTTGAAGCTAATTATTTCTTGTTACAGGATCCACGTTGAATTTGTGTTAGGGCCTCCTTCTGTACCATAAGTGGCTCCATGTAGATTGCAGCTTAGGAGCTCCTTCTATCTCATAATGGGTTCCATGTAGACTGTTGACAACAAACTCCCTCAGCTACAGGTTCCATGTAGACTTTGGTTGAGAAACTCCTCCTATCTTATCACTAGCTCCTTGTAGGCTCTGGGCTCCACCTTCCTCAACTCTTCAAGAAACAAGAAGTACATGTCAAATATTAATTAAGCGCTTAGAAACATTGTAGTAAGCGCTTTATAAATGTAATATATTATTAATTCCCTGTATTTTTAAAATCTTGATATCTTTATAAACCATAGTGTATATAAAAGTCGAGTTTGTAATTGGCTCAATTCCTCATCTGAAGGCGTGAAGCATGTATCCACACCTTCAAGTTCATATCGATATTGATTTATCTGCTGGTATGATAATTATTTCAAATGAGGAATCCTCTATACAATATATAAAGAGACCAAATATAGGTGCACATAAGAAGTATCAATATTTTTGTTAATGCGTTAATATAATAATAATAATAGGACTTTCACCAAATTTAGGACATTCACTATAAATTTACCATGGAAACATGATGTTGACAAGATGAATTCATGTTAGTACAACACTATAGCATTCCATGCTTCACACAAGAAACTAGATGACCATCTTCATATCTGTATAGCTGTTCTGAACGTCCTGTGAGCTTTAAAGCCCCTCTAAAGTGTTGGGAGCCCCAAGTTCACAAACAAATTGATGGCAAATTTTCACTTGAATTGTACCATAATGTGAAAGAGGATGACATTTAAGACACACCTTTGCAAAGATTTCCCTCCAAAATGTGTCTGAAGACAAATATTGATAAAAGAATACATAATTTTGGTTTTCTGTTGTATGCAGAAAACCTAAATTTCGTATTCTTTCACCAATATTTGACTTCATAAACATTTGTTTTGAAAATCCATGCAGAAATGTGTATTAAATGACATCCTATTTCACATTGATACAATTTTAGTGAAATTTTTGCCATCAAATTGTTGGGGCTCCAACCACTTTAAAAGGGCTTTAAGCTATCCTAATACGAGACAGTGTTAAACATTCTAGAACAAACCCCCCTTCCCCCCACCCCACACACACAAACCAACATCTCAGCTAATTTGACAGCCCAAATTTAAATTGTATTGATTTTATCTAATTCTGACCAATGAAGGTATATAACGAAAATTATAATGTTCATTGAAATACCCCATAATCCATTGAAGAACAAAAAGCTCCTTTTTAGTGTACAGTAGCATTTATTATATATTCTATACATTTATTTATTCTTATTTTCATTTAACGATTTATTTTATTCTTAAGTGATCTTTTTATGATGTTAATATTCTGTTAATTTTTACAAGTGTCTTTTCAGCTTTCCAGAGCAAATCAGCATCCCAGTGAATCTTATCACTGATTTATCACATAACCATGCACATAAACATCACTGCTTACTCAATTGAAACAAGTCAAGCAATTTCCTTGAGTATTCAAGTACATGCCTTTAAGTAGACCACACTTTAAAGATGGTTTGTCCCCTTTTCAAACTGAAGTTCTATGAATCCAGTGGTTTATTGAAGAGGTCTATATATTATTAGAAACCTCCCACCAAATGAGAAATAAATATTAGAAAACTGGCTTTCAACCAATAAATTTTGAATGTCTAATTCCAGATATTTCTTTCCTGAACTTGAACAATATTTGTACGTAATTAAAAATTAATTTGACCTATGTATCTGTTGATTTGAGAATAGCTCCCTCTGCGGCAATATGAATACAGCTCTAGATTTTCATTCCAACAAAGAAGTTTCAGAACCTATGACTGTAAAATTTCATGCACAATATCAGAAAGATATATCTTAAACATTCGCCAAGTTTCAAGGAGTTTGTACAAGTCTGCAAAAGGGACTTACCGGTACTGCCTTTTAACCAAGTTTATCGCAATGTATTTGGACTCTGTAGGTTTGATCAAATTACTGAAGTAAAATTCATGGTTTAATTAAACAAATGCATTTATGTTAAGATGAAATAATTCCAATCTTGATAAATCCAATCTAGACACAGCTGTATAAGGGAATCATTAATTAAGAGTTTTTTAAAAGCCTAATTAATGTGTCCTTACTTCTTTTCAAGAGTGGTCTACTTAAAATAATAGTAAATTAAAGCAATGCAAGTATATGTGATGATGTTATCCCTGATTAATTAAACCAGATATGAATAAAGCATGGTACATATAGAATACAGTTAATAATGATTGTATTGACAAAATAATGGTTCTAATAAATGGTAAGTACTGCTGTCAAAATTAATATTACTGGAATTAATCTCAAGAACAAACATTTTCATTGGCTGCATGCATTTCAGGAATAGGTGAATTCTATTATCATGAAAACAATGGTTTATGATAGATTAGGGCATCGTTTCACAAAACCATCATACTACAAAATCACCAACTTTACTTTAAAATGCATGTTATATTAAATATTTTAGTGGGTTGTTGTTGAACTTGTACTTATGATGGTCATGTGAAACTCCACCTGTGTGATGTATAATGTTGGGATTCCCCTTTACACATTCTTTTGACATGGGGGTGGTGGAACCATCCAATAATTTTGAAATTCATACAAATACATTCATACAAATGTTATCCCATGTTGAGGAAGCAAGGTTGTCTATTTTTTTAAACATTATATATTGTGTCATCTGATGAAAGTAAGAAGAGTATCCTCAAAATCATTTTTGGCTCTCAACAGATATCAATACGTTTATTACAAAACGATATCAATATGTTGGTTACAGATTTACAATGTTACCAAAATAGGGTATTTAGACTAATGCTTACTTGGTTCGCTTGCTTGCAAAATCAAGGCCAACAGACTGAGAAAAGTGATATTTTGGCAAGACATTTTTAGGCCTGTCAGCCCCCTTGAGAAAATGTGCCTCTATGCCTATACCTTGAAAAAAGTAAACCCCATTGTCTTTTATAAGGTTGTAAGGGACATCAATTATAGCTGATATCTTCAAACTTCCAAGTTCCAACTAGAACTACTGACACATTTTTGGCACTTCATTGAAAGGACATCATGAGTGTCTTCATTAATAGCTTTTGAGCTTAATTTTGTGATAAGAAAAAGAGACTGCCTTGCTGCTGCGGATAGTTACCCCAAAATAGGAATTTTCAGAATTCTCAGGGGAATGGGAGAGACTACAGTCCTTCAACCCCCTCCCTCCCCCATCTTATTCTTTTTCCTTTATTAGTGATATATGATTAATGACAATATATGATTTATACAATGGAGACACATGTAGCATATTTGTTAATGAGCTAATAATATTGAAATAATATTGCATAAACTTACATTTTATTTAACGATGCTGTAAAATAAAGAAGGAGAAAGAAATACATTTGCTGATGAATAAACATCTGTTTCATATACTACCTTTTAGTGGCTCGGATATTTGGTCTGGCAACCATTGCTCCTTGCTTCGTTTTTTTAGAATTCAGTTAGTGTCTTAGGCTATTGAATGTAGACCAATTGTCTAAAAAGCATTACTTGTATTTTTCTTAATACAGTCCGATCTGCTGTAGTGACCACCTGTACAGAAAGACCACACCTTTGGTTTTCCTTGAATGTGGACTCTCGTTGAAACATGTACCTAAGAAACCTTTCACATAAAGACCACCTGCTAACACTATGAAAATGACTGACAAAGAAAGCGGACAAAATATACAGTTCCTCAGGTAGACAAAGGAACATCCCTTCACTGCTATTATGTAAAAATGTGTAGAACAGGTGTCACATGCATATGCCTGTTCAACACATTTTTCCATGATAGCAGTGAAGGGATGTTCCTTTATCTACCTGAGGAACTGTATATTTTGTCCGCTTTCTTTGTCAGTCATATTCATAGTGTAATTTCCTTGTCTTTCTTAAGAATATACAGGTTTCACTGTGGTCCATTAGAAGATATCCAGTACCGGAAATCATGGTTCATATTTTCACACAAAGAGGAGGTTAAAATAGTGAGCAGAGAGAGAGAGAGAGATACAAATAGTGGACAGATAGACAGAGAACGAGATAGAAAGTGGACAGATAAAATGAGAGAACTAGAGAGAGAGAGAGAAAGAAAGGAAGAGAGGAGAGAGAGTCTAGAGATTAGAGCAAAGATAATCTTGCGTTCTGATCAAAATGAAATGGTACCTCTTCATGTTCAGGACTACAAATGAACGATATCTGGAAAGCAAATATTCATCAGTGGGGTTCATAGGTGTTTCATTGAGACACTCCAGTATGATAATCTGTCTTGATGAAACACCATCGAACTATCGATGAATCACCTTACCTTTCTCACCATAGAAATTTGAAGTAGCTGTGCGAAGATTTAAAAAAAAAACTAAATTAATTTTCACTATTGCAAAGGTAAAACTTTGATTGGACAATTTTATCAGGATTCAATGCTCGGAAATATTCGAAGTAATGATCATTATCGATTACAAAATGCTAAAATACAGCCCCGGCAAAGCATCTGAAGAGCTCTCCGAACGCTGCTGAGATGTGTGTCATCAAGCTCTTCAGTTCCTTTGCAATAATGAAAATAAAATTAGTTTTTAAAATCTTCGCACAACAACTTTAACACATCCTCCGTTGTTCAACCTCGACCGATCCAGGTAAATTTAACCCAGTGGTCCCCTATTACTTTTTCATTGAGCTGCATCTTTTTAGGACCTTTAGAAGTCAGGTTCAGCTATGGGATGGATTTGGTTAGAATGGGTCCTTATTTCCCAACAACCATTAACCCTTTAAATTCAAACCTTGGGGTAGAAGTAGTAGTGGTTATTTTACCTGACTGCTAAGAAAGCACAAATGCTTGTTAGTAAGCAATCAAAGGACCGACGGCTTTACGAGACCACTGCTCTACCAACTGTGCCTCCTCAATTTCAAACCTTGGGATAGGAGATGTATGTAGGATGGAGGAACATCGGGATACAAAGGCTTGTTCAGATATGATGCGCCAAAACCATGTTGCTGTTTTTTAAAACGATGACTTAAATTGTGATACGCTTCATCTGTATCTTATATTACAGAGCTAAAGGTATATATATATGCCCAGGACCTTTGTAGTGCGCAGTTGCCATCCATTTACATGTTTTTTTTTGCCGTGGATTACTACAACATATCTGATAAAGACTTTTGGGAGTAGGATTGGAGGAAGGGAAAAGCACAAGTACAGACAGTCAAGCACAGGGACGAGGAATACCACGTGGACTCCATCCACCCAAATTTTGAGTAATTTTAAATAATAAAATGCTTCTAATCTACCCAAAAGCACATATGAAAATAGGTCAAAGATTCTAACCACCACCACCACCATCATTACTATCCACATTTTTATAGGAAACCATCGCAAAATAAATAATAATAAATTTGGCTAAGTCAGGAAGCATTTTGAAAGGAAAATATTTGTTAAAGGAAAAACAGATCTAAGCTGAGTACCCATAAAGCAAAAGTAAGGAAATAAGACATAAGTCCTGGCTTTCAAAATAAATGTCCCCCCTTCTTTTTTAAATGTAATACATCGTAGGTGAGTAACAATAAGACTAATTCGCACAAATCTCTTTCTATTGAGTGATTAGAAGTACAGTTTATAAAGAGGAGGTTTATGCTCCATACTCAATAGACTATTTTCGTAATGTAATCAAATTTAAACCACAAATCTTTATTAAGTGCCTTCTTACAAATCATTTATTCACCCGTTGTACGAACAATTGTATTTCAATAGTCAGAATGCCAACTGCATACATTATTGTTGCTAGGTAGGACAAACATTATTTCTTGTCCTACCTAACAACATGTAATATAAGCAATTCACATTCTGACTATTGAAATACAATTGTACGTACAACGGGTGAATTAAATGATTTGTAACGAGGCACTTAATAAAGATTTGTGCATTAAATTTGAATACATTACAAAAATGGCCTATTGAAAATGTTTTAATGAAGAAGGGAATAACTCGTATAAAATGAGAGCCAGACGTACTATTGGTCATTTAAAAAGATAAAGGTCTTTGGTGGGTACTTAGCCTCAGAGTACCGGTAGTTTCCCCTTGGAATGACGCTGGATAGGAAAGATAATTAGAAATGAAGTTTGTTACAGAATGTATAGTTTGTATGTATATAATAAAAAGCAGACCACAATGTAGGATATGACCATGGGTTTGATGTAAATATGAGTTTTTTTCTTGTGTCCACACTATCTCAGCCACAAATTATTTTGCGTTTATTTACATGTATGCACTTACAAATGTCCAAAAACAAATGTTATGGATTTTTAACATGACAATAAATTATCTTAAATCTTGAATAATTTTGTTTTAAATTCAACCCGAATTTACTACAGTGAGTAGCCTTTAAACTATTTGCATGTGTTTCATTCTGGTCAGAAAAAAAGAGATAATAGATCTGTACAATGTAAATGTACTCCAATCATTTGAGCTTTGACATTCAACTATGCAAATAGAAACAGATATGTAATTGTATGAAGCTCACTAACTATTACTGACAAAAGATCTGAAAAGTATTTTGATTACATTGGAAACGTGGGCTGATAACAAAAGAAGTTAAAACCACATTTATTCATTACTCACTCATGTCAATACTACACTGTGGTCAAATTGTTAATTTGAATAGTTTGAATAAATAAGAAGTATAGTGTGATATGAATGATATAAATGTAAATACTTTGCCCAAAAGACATAATTTGCACAGATTTTTTTGCCCATGTTTATTCAGTAATGAATGGTTTCTCTTGTTTTTAGTATGAATGAATACTACTAATCTACTGGTCCATTTACTAAGAGAGAATGATTTGAATGAATATAAACATATGAAATACATGTATAACAGGAGAAATGAACAGATTTTGTTTATATATGCTTTGAACCATTTTCCCTGTATATATTTCCCATAGCACAATGGTAATAAATAAGACTAGTTTGTTAAAAAATGGGTCTGTTTTAGTTAAATATCCAAGATGCTTCTGGACAATGAAGACATCTGTGTTTGAAGTAAATGAAGAATGTATCTAATTTTGATGGTACAAATGACTCTAAATAATTCCTATAATATTATTTCATGTAATTTCCCCTGATTGCAACTAGACCAGGGGGTTATTTCATAAAGCTGTGCGTAAAGTTACGCATGACTTTCCGCATAACTTGAATATGAAGAGCTAAATGGGATTCTCAAATCCTCTTAATTGCATAAGCTAAAGTTGAAATATACAGATGTAGATTAACCTTATCATTATCAACAAAACAGTTTAAAGCAAAATGTATTTTTGGCTACAATTTAATTGAGATTATGAAAAAATACAGTCACACTTTGCTAAAATGTCAGGAAAAACTTTGGGCATCCCATTTGGCTCTTCATATTCAAATCATTTGTAAATTTGTAACTTTACGCACAGCTTTAAGAAACACCCCCTATAATACACAAAAGTTAAATTCCCATGATGATGATGATAATGATGATGTAATACATGTAAATCAATTGATATATTGTATTAATAGCTAATGTATGAAATTAGTGAGTAAATAAAACATGGTATGATGTTAGCAAACACTTAATGCAGTACAATTCTATGTTAGGGAGATCTCTCACAAAAATGACCCAACATTTATGCACTTTTTTCATCCTGGATTCGAGACCTTTTATTGATTACCGGTACTACAAACTTACATGTACATTAAATGACAACTAAAGTTTCATCACTACTTCTTTAACCATTTCAAATACAAGACTCTTTCTCAAAATGCTGGGTATTACAAATTTAAGTATCATAAAAGCTGTAATCTTAACACAACTGATAGTTGCGATTTACCTTAGTGCTTTATTACCGGTGAAAAAGGCGCTGTAGATTTGCAATTATTATTCATGTGCTGAGCATATAATATCGTTATTTTTTTCTCAAATTTTTTCTCAAAATTTCACACTGCATGATTGCTTGTCCACTGGAAGTGCTCCAGATGTGTATAAACTCACAACAATTACTGCTTTTACAATAAAAAAAAAAAAGAGTAATTACCTTCTCACAATCATTACTGAAAGCCGGTCTACATCGTTTTCTTGATTACTCTCCTTAGAGGAAATAAATAATACTTATCTTTCATCTACAAATACCTTCAATACACATCGATTGCATAAATGAACACATATGACACAGCTCTACAATGCTAACATACTTTTATCACTTACATGTAAGTATCACTTGAGTTAAATAAAATTGACTTATATAGTATTACAGTTGCATGAAACATGACAAGATATTCAATTTGTTAACAGAGAAATATTGCTCAATATGCTTTAATACAAGAATCACAGCCTCTCACTTGGATAAGCCTTGATCCGCTCATCTCAAGAATCATGTCACATTTTGTCAATTTTGACTATCTGTCCAACTTTCACAATTTCATTTTATAAACAAAGTATATCATATATACAAAATTGCAATACATTCCTTTTTGTAAAATAATTTAAACAAGGATGGGGGATAGGAGGAGGGCTTCCAAATCTTGGTTATTATGTATGAAAATTGATAACATCCATTTTGTTCAAATGTTCTGTTTGTTTAAACAGACACGTTTTTTGTAAACTTTGACAAGAATTATTTGAAATGCTATGACACTAGTGGAAATCAAATTCTTCACACTATGTATCATCTGTCTAATTAGCTAGAAGGGTCTTAATTATATCTTAAATATCTTAACGAGCTTTTGGCTCTGAGCAGAGAGTACATGTATGACAAATGGTTGTACATGTTCTAATTGGTAAGTCATATATAATGAATCATACGCAAATATGGAACTATCCAAAAGCTGAAATATATGGAATCTTTCATTTTTACATAAAGACCATGAAAACAAAGTTTAATAAAATCTTGGAATTCTGGAATCAATGCAAGATTTTAGAGAATGAGATGACAAGAGATGGAAGATTTTCCCTCCTCCCTCCCCCAAATTGAACAAAAAAAATCACTTGCAAATGCTTCGATAAGCTAAAAAAAAGTGGTATAAATACGATGCAATTCATCGTATGCAAATTACATGTAAATATATTCACTGTCCACAATGAGGCAAGAGGAAGAAAATGTGCAGAATGCCATTACACGTCACTCAAATGATGAAGACTTGTTAAAAGATACATAAATACAATATACTATAAAAGCAATTCACATGAACAAATTCAAATCAATATATTACATGAGAATATTCACTCATCTCAATTTAAAGAATGATGACGGAAGATGCACAGTGTGTATTTAGCTTTAATAAATACAGCTCAATTTTGGTCTGATGATAAACCCTGTTTAACACCCTGAACCAACAATTCTTTGCACACAAACAAAAATCCTCAATCCTTTTTTCAGTATAACGGGTTACCTTGTACCGGTTTACTCTTTTCTTCTGAAAATTTACTTTCTGCAGTTAATACTAGAATAAAAATTTAATAGGAAATGATTGTCTAATTTTGAGATGGAAAACATGACAAATTGAAAATTAAGTTCAGTTTTCAAGCACACATACATGTCGTTTTTTTCTGTGAAAAGGATTATCCATTGTTATATCAAAATCTATTGTGACAGAAATCCCCCGAATCATTTCTGGACATAAACTTCACTGCAGGATATTTCTCCTTAAAACAATCATATTCTCAACTCAAATTGGTTTCCTCAATTACACAAAATGTGTGAAAAATGCAAGGGCACAAATAAAATATTTCATTTTCATTACAGTGTAGTTGTTAATGAAACCCCTTATTTTAGAGCACTTAATCTTTTTAAATTGATCCTGAATCCTTTTAGCACATTTACATTGTCTCAAGATTCAATTTAAAAAAAAATTCAATCAAACAAAGTAATGCATGAATTAGAAAGAGTACCAAGAAATTTCAGAGATTAAACTACAAACTCCCCAAATGTGCGACCCCCTGTGCGTGATATCACTGAAAACTCAGCACTATTCTTCATCTTGTCCTTGATGTGAGGTGGAAATAAAAGCAATTAAAGTAGTAAAACAATTAGTAATCTCTGCAAATGGTTGACAATGTACAAATTTATAAGAAATATCTTTCATTAACAATTGATCAACTTCGGAATTCCCTTTTATAGGGTCTCAACAATCATGTTATGCTCCTATTCAATTATCAAATTTGATTCTCAAGTTTCATCTACATCAACTTAAAATTAAGTAATGTACTCAAGTCTGCTAATTAGCTGATCTTCAAGTGATTTAAGAAAATGTATAATGAGGACTTTTACGCCTCTAGTTAAAGGTTATCTTTGATTTTGATGAATGAAAAAACATTTATTATCTTGAATTCATAGAAGAAATATAAAAGGCTACAAATAAATAAAATATTTAAAATATTTAAGCAGAAAATAGTGTGTAAGTACTATCTACATAATAAATGTACATGGACTGTGTTTAAGTAACGTGCATAGAAAATTTGAGGTATCAAAAGTACCGGTACATGTACAGTACATGTATGTTTTTGTGCATGGTCAAAGTAATTTTAGAAATTTCTTTACATTTTTTCTGGTAAGAAAAACTCACATATTTAATGATAAATCATAAAGATTTACTTTTATCCTTTAACAAAATAAAAATGGACATTGATGATGAGAACCCAAGATTGCTTTAATATATCCAGGCTCCAGCTCCCAATACAGTAGTGACAATACATGCCACAACACAACCACAAGGGTCAAACTCAAATCATAATATCAACAGAGATTGAATGCAAACTTAATAAACCTCAACAGTAAGAGAGAGAGAATAATAATATATCATGCAATCATGCAGTCCAATCAACCAATACAATCAACACATTAAATTCCTCTTTAATGTTGTACCATGCTTTTCAATTCTTTGTAGTTACTTCTTCTTGTAGTTTGATTAAATTTTGGTGTTACAAAGTTAAAAACAAAATATAAATAGGACTAGAGATGGCAAAGTGTCAATAGGTTTTTTTTTTGTATAAATATATCATTGTGGCTTGCCTTATAATTTTGAATCATTATACCGGTAGTCTCGATGCCATTTTCAAATCTAACCCTTTCATCAAATTTAAGTCTCAAAAAATAAAAGGTATAATCGGGGGGTATAACTGATGTTTCAAAGTTTAATTGGTCATGAAATACGTGAGATAACCATTTTTTTGGCAAGACAGTTATAAAAAAAAAATTAAATCATTTATTTAAAAGCAACATCCTCTTTGATTGATTCCATATTGAATTTGTACTCATATGCATAGGCCAAAAGTGATCCGAGGTCAATTGCTTATTAATACCCTGTTCTTCCTAAGTATGCATCATAGGACTATGTTACCGGCATAGACATAATTACTTTAAAAAAATGTTTATAGTAGAAGTAGTATACAGCCTTTTCACACACAGCTAAAATTCTATAAACATGATTAGTATAAACGTGTTTCGAACGTGTTTAAACTAATCACGAGCCTTTCACACACAGAAATTTCGTTGCGATCGTTAATAGTTTCGTGATTAACTACTGCTCGTAAAATGCGCAGTAGTGCCATTGCGCATTGAAGGTCATGTCATGTCAATCAAAGCGCACGCTCCATCCAGTTTAAACACGTTTAAACACGAATTTCCTTTCACACACAAAATGTCAAGCTCTCTAGTCTAGATACGAACTTCGTATCTGCAGCCTGCTTTTAGGGGCGTATGGATCGCGACTTCGTATCTATCCCAACATCGTATAAACGATGTTCACACTGGGAAATTTTGTCTATAAACATGTTGAGTGATTCTAATCATCTCTAGATACGATGAATTTTAGCTGTGTGTGAAAAGGCTGTACGTAGTATATATTATTGGATAACTTGTTTAGCACGAGGCACCATCTGCCACAATAATTGTCATCTTTTGTGATTATTATTTCAAGAAGAACAACCTCCTGTATGACCTTTAGAAATGAGGTCCATGAAAGTCATTCATTTCATTTTCAAATATAGACTTTTTTAAACATTACTTATTGTGGCTTCAGTGTGAGGGTCAATACAAAATATTGCTTTAAAGTAGCTTGAAGCATCTGTGTAGGTACAGTACTTCAATTCATCAACTTTATAGCAATGTGCACATGTGTATCATGATGTATCTTCAAATTCTTTCAATGGAAGAATAAGCAAATACACATATACCGGGATCGAAGGTCTCTCTTGGTTACCAAGGTAACGACACAACCTCTAGTGTTGAACCCTGCAATCTTAAGCCTCGTTCAGATATGACGCGATAAAAATCTGCAGCGGTATTTTCATGATAACGTAACAGTAAAATGCCTCACATTTCTGTATCTGATAAAACAGGGCTCAGTGAATAATTGCAGGACCTCTACTGCGCGCATTAAAACAATTAATGTGTCAGCTTTATTGCAGCCGCAGTTCACTGTGTCGTATCTGAACATTAATTCATATGAAAATGTTCAGTAGTAAATAAAAAACATGTGTCAGCTTTATTGCAGCCCTGGTTTATCGCGCTATATCTGAACGAGCCCTTAGGTGCATATTCTCGTGAAAATGCTCAGTAGTAATTCTGACCCTAAAAACCAATAACATCAGGTGGAGTTATAAATGTAGATGTATCTGGCGACAGGTACATGTAGAGGTCCAGGTCTCAGACTAGATTACTTCATCCTCCTCCTCCTCCGGCCAGGCTTGCCTCTTCTTCATCTCGCCAGCCGATCAGCAATAGAAAGGTCATTCACCAACTTAAACCAATCATTTTCTTAAATCCGATTACAAATTAAGGATTTTTACACGTGGATGTGTGCACCCGAACAGTAGGCCATAATTTCTAAACACACACACTGATGCACACTAAACTATTGTATTCCATATCAAAGGGTTGTATCCTGGGTTGATGGGATTCTAGATTTCTAATTGGTTTATGGATGTCATGTGACCTATCAAATCTTGCCTCCTGAGAGAGTTTAATCAGTTTAAAAACATTGCAGGCCGTCTTTGGCATCTCATTGCTTTAAAAGCATGGGTGTTGTTTTGATTATGCCTAATTAGGTCAAATATTAACCAGGCCTCTGGCACTGTTTATGCTTAAATGTATACCTTTACTATTCAGGAAATACTATAACACTGACCAAGTATTGCTATATGGTGCATTGATTTTAGCCCATACTTAAAACCCTGTCCAAAGGTTGACTTTCTTTATGTCAAGCTTTTTTTTTTATCATGCTTCCACTAAAAGTTGAAAACTAACGGGTATGGGTTTGGCTTAATATTACACTTTCAATTCTTGCACATTCCAAATGATAACAAAGCTCTCTCTTGGAGTTATAGACAATATTTAAGTCTCTTTCAATGCAAATAATACTTATCCAATGGTGGAGATCATCTTTTTTCTCCTCTACTTTTTTTTTAAGGAAGGGGGGGGGGGGGAAGGGGTCGTAAATATTTCAAAAGAATATAGAGCATTCTCACATAAAAAATCATTTAAAAAAATTCCTGGATAGCCAACAAATGTTGTAAACTGATCAATAATTGAATGTTACATCCAGTTACAAAACATTCCAATACGGGCTACAAGTACATGCCATGCATCCATACCGGTCATGAAATTCATCTATATTAATTGGGTAAAAAATATATTTAAAAAACAACCACATGGGTACTACAGGTATATAGTGAGAATTGATGATTGGTTACATAATGTTTATCACAGGTTAGTACATTCCATCAACCTTACAATACCGGTACATGCGTGTGTTAGTTGACACTTGGAAGTTATACCCATTTTTTTAATGTGAATAAATGTCAAATGAAATGAGTAACTACATAATTTGTTTTAATAGTGAATGCATTGTTATTTGTCAGAGATTATATTGATACATGTAAATTGTAGGAAATTGGTTGGTACAGTCTGTACAGTTATAGTCGCTATGGAAAAAATTGGATCCAGGCTTAAATACACAGGAAAACAAAAACCGACACAAAATAATCTGAAAATTGTGCTGCTTTCATTTTGAACAAGAAAAAATGAATAGCAATTATTTAACAATTTGGAATCAACATATTTAATCAAAGGAATGAGAGTTCAATGTCGATCCAATGAGTATTCACAATTCTGAGTGGTTTTGTTGAATTTTTTCACATGACTCCAATTTTTTCCATCGTTTATTAGAAGAAGAAGGAGGATAGAGTAAACCTTGGACTCACCACTACAAGAAATGGGGTTGGTTAGAGTAAGGAAAGCGAGGCATTCTCATAGGAAGATGTTGATGGTGTGGTGGTGGTGGTGGAGGCGGTGGCCTCATGGATCTAAAAGGGACCTGAACAAGAGGAGGTCCCATATGCCTTATAGGACCCATATGATGATGGGGTATTGGTAGACCCATACTAGTCACCCAAGCCATTTGATTATCACTCACTTTGGAGGATTTGTGTTTGCGAGGACCTCTACGATTGCTGCTCATCTCGTTCTGGAACTCTAGATCCTCAAGGCGTTGTGTCAGGGCAAGCTTCTGCTGGATGGCCATCCTCAGGAGTGAGTTCAGGGTCTTCTTCTCCTCCTCTGCAGACGATAGCTGACGATGCATGTCATCTAGTTGCGTCACATACTCATCACATCGCTTGGCAAACATGGCACGGAGGCTAGCAAAACTAGCAGCTTCTTCTTTGAGGGCCTTCAGTTCATTCCTCAACTTTTTCATTGTCTCTGCGATTATAGCTTTCTCATGCTCATATTTGCTTTTGAGGTTTGCAAGAGCTACTTCTGCAGTCGTTTTATTGGCTTTAAGTACAGTCCTGAGTGTGACCACCTGCTCACGTTTGGTCATGAGAAGACCCTTCAGTTGAACAACCTCGTCACGCAAATCTTCATTCTCAGCACCACTACCTTCAGTGCCATGTTGCCTGGACATTTCTACTGACTGCTCCACAGATCGCTTCAGGTATTTGATCTGGTCTCTGACGGTTGAGACCAGGGTTGTACATGTAACAGTGTCTCCATTAAATTTGGCATGTTCATTGGATCGTTTGGAAGGACTACCGGAAGGAGAAGCGGCACCCAAACCGTCTCCTGATTTCTCTTGGCCATTTTCGTTTGATACTTCTTTGAGTTGGTTAGCAATCTCAGCACGGAAGCCGTCTCTCCTGCTCTGCCTGGTGACCTTGAGGTGATCTTGCATGATGCGATTAGGAGCCTCCCCATTTACCATGCACACATGATGGTAGAGCTGAGCAATGTCTTCACTTACTTTAGCCAATTCATCTTGAGTTAAGTTAAGTTGGCCGTGCGCATCTCCTACCATGTCATGGATGCCTTTGAGCTGTCCTTGGAGATCTCTTATTGTATCTTGTTGTTTCCTGTTCCTGTCAGTCATGAGTTGAACCTCCTTCTGTAGCTCGACCTTTGCCCCTGCATCACTAACTTTAGATCTCAACGCCTCCAGTTCACTTTGCAAATCCTTGTTCTTACTTAGCACACCAGCGTATTTCTTCTCTTGGATCTTGTAAAGACTCACCAGTTGGTAGAGTTTTTGATGGGCTTCATCAAGATGCTGATACTGAGAGTGATCTATTTCACCTTCTGTTGGGGATATGTTGAGATCAGATAAGCTCGAGAGGGCATCGCGGGTTGTCTCCAGCTCTGAGTTGGATTTCTCCAAGTGCTTTGATAGTTCACTCTTTTCACTTTCAACTTGTTTGAGCTGCTTCTCCAAATTCTGCACCTCCATGGATTGCAGTTCACTGAACAAATCCGATGCTTCTTGACCAATATTGGTTTCTTCTTCTCCTCCGTTGTCATCTCTCATCTGTCGTTCATAACGCCGGAGTAGAGGATGACCAACACATTCTTCATCTTCATAGTCCTCTTCCATGTAATGGAACTGAGAATTATTTTCCAGATCCACATTAATAGCTTCCAGTTCCGAGATCATAGCCTGATCTAGTTGCTTCTTGAGTTGATGTTTCTGATCTCTTTCACACTCTAAGGCTTGCATGGTTTCTTCAATCTGCTTCTCGGAGATGTCTCGCAATCGCATCAGGTCTTCAATGTTGGAATTCAGGTACTGGATCTCCTCTGCAAGACGTCGATTCTCATGTTTGAAAGACTCGTATTCTATCTGGGATGACTTCAGAGACGAATTCTGTAAGAAATGGAAAATAAAAATAAAAAGGAGTGTTAATTCAAGTATGGTCCCCTTTCCTCTTGACAGTTTCGTGTTCACACCTACAAAACAGCTTTGCTTTGTTCACATATGTAATTTTACAATACAGCTCTGCTGGTAAACTTTCTTCAACCTAGAAACATTTTCCTACTCTGAAACAATATTAGAAATGATTGATTTATGGTGATTAAACTTAGAAACATTTTGCCCATTTCTACCATATTAAAGCAAAAGCATACCCATCTTAAAATGGTCCCCTAAATCATAAAACAACATATTATGTACAAACTAGACTGTACTCCTTCCAATGGATGGAAATTCCAGTGAAGTTGTAATTATTAAACATCTTTCTACTTTCCAATATTCATATGCCAAATGTTTAATTTTTATTAATCTCAAATACATTTCACATGAAATTTACAATTCGAGGGTTCAGTGACACAAAGACGTAACTCCATATTTTGCCAAAATGAGTATTTGATATCAAAATGTTCAGTAAAATGTGGGCTTTCCAGGAAACACAAAGACCTAACTCCATCCAACACCCCATTGAAGTGAATGGCTTGTGAAACATAGCCTTACAGTAACTCCTTAAGGCCCAAGTGCTCAGTGACACATAAACCACTTTTTCCCAAAATGACTAAAACAGAATTACGCCTTTGTGTCACTGACCCCTTGAATTTTAATATGTGAGTTAATCAATACTGACCTGTTTCTGCATAGCAATATTCTCTTCTTCCAGCTCACTGTAGTCTCTTAGAAGACGCTTCTCCCTGAACTTAATCTCCCTCAGTTCTTCTTTCACCTCCTTTCGTTCTTTATCTGATTGCTCGAGGGAGGTGTTCATCTCAGTGTGCCTGGAGTAAAGCCTCTCCTTCTCCACCCGGAGCCGGCTCACCTCCTGCCTCATGTGACGCCCCTCGGTCTCCAGCTCAGCCAGCCGTTCGGTGAGGTCCGCCTCACGGGTGGCACTCTCTTGCAGGAGACTCTGTTCATGGTTAACTTCTTGTTCTGAGTAACGCCGCTGCCACTGAGCTTTCGATTCCAGGGCCTGCAAAATAGTGTAAACAAAACAGTTTTTTGGTATAAATGTAATGCTTTCTGGGAGAAATTTCAATTTTTGTTTCAATTGGCTTACACCCAGTAAATAAGCTTGATTGATCGATCTGTAATTGAAAACAAGTCAGAAAAATTCTTGGAGCCAGCAAGATTTGAACCTGCCATCTACTGCTTGCCGGGCAGCAACTCTACCAACAGGCCATCATTGGTCCATGGCACAGGTTTTGTTGTGAACTTCAAAGAGAACATAATTCTATTTTGTTATAATTTTACATCTACATGTACGGCTAGATTCTCTGTCTGTGAGCTTGCGAAGTCTCCAAATGCACATAACTGCAAGTCAGATAGAACAAACACTAATAATAAGCATACCGGTAAATCATCAGTCTTACCTATATTTATATAATATTGACTGGCCTTGAGGGGTACATCAGATATATTGACCAAGCTCAGATCATATTGCCCCGAGTCGAAAGACGAGGGCAATATGGTCTTAGCGCGGTCAATATTTCTGATATCCCCCGAAAGTAAAGCCAGTCAATATTTTTATTGTTATCCAAATCAGACATCTAGAGCAAATACAGAAATCCACCATGACAATCTCAAGAACTGAACAAACTTTGTCAAACCAGCACTGTGCATCCAGTGCTTGACAAAATTTTGGATACACTGCAAACAGTGTGCATTTGGTGTGATTATTACGTCACAATAGAGTGCGCGCAAAGTGCGTAGGTTCTCGTACGCATAATAGATGCGAAATGAAAATGAAACAATACGGCCCGGTCAATAAGAGATGCCTGGATGCGAGACCGTGGAAAATACCAAGGTATATTTTCACTCGTCTCTACACGCAAAGTCAATACGCGCAGGGAGACCAAGGAAAATACAAAGAATATACCCCTCCGTTCCCACTGCTAGTGGAAACTAGGGCAAATACGGTTTTGTAAATGACCAGCTCAGATGTCTGATACGGGTAATAATAATCAATATTAATGTGCTGATATTTCAGGATTTTTATGTTTTTAAATATCAGAAAAAGATTTTTTATATATGCTGAACACATCAAATGCATTTGAATTTATTCCCATTCTTCTGTGTATTTGTTAACAATTTGTCATTAAAAATTGAACTTTTTGGTCGCAGCTAGGGCTCCAAACGCAAAAGCTATTTACGAGCCATGTGACAAGTAGGTCAAGCGTGTGATGTAATTATCATATAATGAGCGGACTTCTGTTGACAAGTCTGCAATCTTTTACAGCTTCCCAAGCCTAACCAAGGACCATTTCTTTCGTCGACAAAAGTGGGTAACATTCGTGAAATACACATGAAAAGATTTTACTGGTCTGGGCAATTCACATTTAATGATAAAGTGAAGACCTGATATTCACATTTTATGGACTCACATTTTGAGAAGGATCGGACATAGATTAATATAAAAATTACACTTACTGTGATTCTTCCAAACATAATGCACATTTCTTTAGAAACTTCAGATGCCACATTTGTATAATTTTGATAAATTATGTGAAAATTTGAAGCAAGGGTGATACACAAGTATTTCTTGTTTATTTGCAAGTAAAATCTGCTGGATCACCGACACAGGGCTCCCAAATATACATTTAAATGAACAAGGTATTGGCCATTCATGATGTACAACATGTACATGTACGTAAACATCACTGAATGATACCATTATAATTCTTTCAAACCTTGATCAGGCTTTAATGAGCACTACAAGATCCTACATAAATGTGTTTACCAAAAGTTGACTTTATTTCTTAGAAACATGTTTTTAAAAATGGACTGGTCACCAGTACAGTCCATGTGGTCAGTCAATTGTCATTTGTGCAGGTATCAAACCATTTGATACAACATGTCTTACACACATCACTATGGGCTTCTGTTAAATATAATGTAACAACGGTATTGTATTCATAAATTATATAATTGAGGTTCAGATAAATTGTGTAGAACAGCGTTTTTTAACCTTTTTTTCAGTCACTGCATCCTTTTCAGAAATAAAAGGTTTTTCATCACCCCAATCCCAAATTCATTACAGAATATCACTTGTGCATTACTCTAAAACTTATCAAGTACCACAAACACCCTAACCTACGGGTATATTTGTTTCTATTTTTTGCGAGCTTAGACTCAGACTTTAACCCTAATGCTAAAACCCTACCCTAACTCTACTCTACCCTAACCTTTCCCTAATCCTAACCCTACAAAATTTCATTAAAAAATTCAATCATGCCGGGACAACTCAGCCCCGTATTCTTAATGGGTCCGAGCTGTCCCCGGGTCCAAGTTAGCCCGACTCCGTTGATGGCGTGTCTTGCAAAGTTCTGGTTCATGTGTATGAACTATGATCATTAACCTAATGATCATTGATGTCACTATGACTTACAGCTAATAAGGCCTTTTCTCACACTAAGAGAGCTTACAGCTCCCTGCAATTTTAATATCATATGTACCATTTACTATTCATACGACAGTTTGGGACATCGATACAAAAAAATTCATACATTTTTAGCATCTAATAATTTTTTTTTTTTCTTCTTCAATCCAGTCATAGGAAGGTCATAAGGTGTATGGCAACCTTTACACTAATCATGTAATACAGCTGTGGAGAGAAATGAGTTTGCATGTAAAATTAAGAACGTTTTCATTAGAAGCGAATGACTCATCTTATCCCTATAGCTTAAAGTGCTGTGTATCGACCTTCACACACACATGTACACACAGCAAGAACACATTCATCCTACATGTATACTGCACTACTTGAGGATAATTTGATTTTTAACCTTTTCAAACTTATGACTTGAATAAGCCAGTGAGAAGATTTGTATGAACTTTGTCCCTACATGTAAATAGGAAAAGTCTTATGGGTCTTATTCAATTTTTAACTTGAGGATTCTTGCTCATTCATTCATAACTTTAAAAAAAAAATAAAAAAATAAAAAATAATCAGTTTTTGCTCAAATTTTCACTGACCCGTTTATCAAATTTGTCTTCCCATTTTAATAAACCCTACACCCTCATTTTCATTTGAGTGTTAAATTGGATCTTAATTAGCAAAACTAACCAAATAAAAGAAATTAGCTCTCACTTTCATTTGACAAGGAAGCTTAATTTCAGTACTATCAAAAACCATGTTGCATCAAATAATACTTCCTCATTCTGAAGATGATAAATGTATGTTAAAGAAAATGTATGGTGGCTGAATAATGAGCATAGAAAGATAAGGAAATCCGGGTAAGTACCAAGTAGGCCCGACACCATGTGCTTAACACAGGTCACTAAAGACACTCCCTACAGTATGTGCAAATGGAGTACCGGTAGTGGTATTTATCAAAGATAATGCCTTGATTCTGCCCTGGATATTTCACTGGTTCAAAAAACCAATCTATTGCAAGATAAACAATCCAGAATAAATCATAGCGATTTTCTCTCAAAATACGTTACCCATACCAAAGCTAAAAATTAGCTTTTTAAACATGATTAGCAAATGAAATTGAAAATCAGAAGAAACATGTAAGGTTTGTGGAAATTCAGAAAAACTAATAAGACTATGTTTTATTGCCAGGGTCGGATCTAGCTTTTTGCCAATGGGGGGGGGGGGGGGGGGGGGGGTAGACCAAATTTGTTTCCTAAAATCGCGCTGTTTTACTGTTTTACTTTTGTTTTCCTTGTCACTTGGCTGCCCAAGGGGGAGGGGGAGGGGTTTAAACCACCAAAACACCCCCCCCCCCCCCCCCCTAGATCCGCCCCTGATTGCTATGAAGATTGCACAATGCATCTAAGCGATATATGTTAGGGTCAATCAAAAAACAAAGTGACCACTAGATATGATTTCTCTTGGATTGACACTCAGTTTGTTTTGTACCAAGTATTGGTTGTTGAAGGAATCTACATGTATAATGTATGTATTACATACAGGAAGACATAAAATAATGTGTGTCCAATACTATTACCTAACAAGGTGCAAGGAAGATATTTCTGTGGAGAAAATGGACATTTGTGAAATTCTTAGAATGGAAAGAGGTGAAACTACATGTACATATCTAAATTAAATCCTACATGTACCTAGATGTAGATCTAGTCATAGAATCATAGATATATATTTGGGGACGTGTAAATTTTTGCTGTAGTCAATCCTTAAAATACAGTTGCGATTAGTGTATAAAGGTGCGGGCAATTCGCAAGGAGTTTGCTAAATTCAGTGAACTCCATGCAAACACCTTTAAAAGTGCTGTGCATACTACTATTGCTATTATATAAAATCTGCATCAAATTGGTAATGCAAAATCAGGCATTTTCGTGGACACTGCATGTGCATGTACATTGTATTTGCGTTTACTGCAGAACCAAAATTGCAAACTCTAGTCAGAGGCACTCCAGCAAAGCATAGAGACTCAATGCTAATGCGTATTGGCCTCTAGCACTGCATACTTGCTGTGAGGCAGGTATTATTAGACCTATACACAAATATACACACCACACAATATTGCAGATGCGGCTGTAATCAAAGTTTGACAGTAGACTTACAATTTAAATTTTTAATTATTCTTTTTTTTAAACATCTGTAAGTTGACAAAAATGTATTTTACTGCTATTTAGGTGTCATCAATTGTCACTCTCTTTCTCTCTTTCTTGTATCCTTCCTCCGCTCAGGTCGGAGATCGTCGGCACTGTGAGTCTGCCGAAGTTACATAAATGGCTTTCTATAGTACCGATTTTGAGTGAAATCAGTTGAGTTTTGTACAGTGGTGTTTGAAATGTTGAGAATCAAAAGCACAGCTTTTACTACACAGCCAGGATAGTGATGCTCCTATGTGTGGTCAGAGGCAGTGTTTTTGTAATTTTAAATCGCATGCTGTACATGTAGCTCATTATTATCAGAAACACATGGAAGGTAAGCAAATTGCTATTCACTCATACGTGTATATCAAATTAAAAACTTGTGGTTATACTTTACACCGATACGGGCGAATTTTCATGGATGTGAGCCCTCTACGTTTATCATTACACGCTGGGGGGCTTCTATCAGCTTGCGCTTTCATCTTGCATGCAACGATCATTGCTTTCTCACAGAAAAACCACTTATTATTCCTTGCCGCTTTCGGACATTTCAACTTCATTTTGTCTAAATTTATTTCATTTACGATGGATGAATGGGTAGATGATGTCCGTCATTGGCGAGTTTTGCGTGCGTTTTCGGCAATCGAAGTTTGGGAGACGCCGTTGTAACGGTGTCCCACATATTCATTATCGTGTATGTTAACATGCAGATGATTTTATTGAATTGAAGAGAGTGAGAGACGGAATGATTTAGAGTTAGAATATAAATAATTCAAGGAATTTTAGCTAGCTGGAGCAGAGTTGTGAGTTCGATCTTACGGTACGGAGGCACTCTCACCACACCGCCAGTAGATGCGGGCCTATAAGTACGAACGAGCTCTCGCTCATTCAACTTTCCCATTCAGGTGCTATCCAGAAGCCCCCCAGCTGCCCCCAACTGTAGCGCCACTTACGGCGGCTTGCGTGGAAGGTCGCCCAAAGTGTATTTGTGTATACTTTTAACCAATTTCAAAGTGCTTTGTAGAAAGAAGAGTCTACTAAAAAAGACAATTGCAACTTCCAACTTCTTTTTTAATTAAATTTCCTCACACACCGCCATTGAGAAATGGTTAAAAACAGTCGCTAATTTAAGATAAGATTTTCCTAGCATGTAGGGCCGATTTTAAGACACCGTTAAAAAAAAACTGGCCGCGCGACACGTTCGAATGTGCATGTGCTGTACATGTATACAGAAATAATCTAGTATATTAGTCGAGTCGTGGGCGTCTGTGTGAGGACCCTACGTCACAAAAAATGTCCCACAATCCATTGTGGGGGAGAACTGGCTCGATCATTAGCATGTTCTTCGCTCATTAAAAAATTATTAAAAATAATTAAAAATAAGTTCGAGCACCATTTTCCAAAACCAAGTTATATTTGGGCTTCTTACATTTTTGTCTATCTAATCAGCTCAACTTTTCAGTGGAGTGGACTTGGTCTTTAAGCCAAGGCTAGTTTGAACAAGATAAGATAGACCTGGAGAATTCACTGCTGTCTCAGCATTCTTCCAGTATTTGCGGTAAAGCTAAAGGTAAAAAGTAAAGTTTGCATCGATTCTTTCACAAGCCATGTTGACAATATTACAGTATTCAATGTTGTTTGGTTAATATTTTTCATAAAATCTCATGGCACAATACAACTTTACATTAACAAAGTAACATGATAATTGATAGGTTAGGACTTAGGACTCTGAGTAGGACTCTTAATTAATCTTATTATTATTAGGAGTCCGGACACACGATCCCAATCCTCATGATCTGATGATCCATTTTTTATTTTAACTTAAGTTTACCTCTTTTGCCATCTGAAGCTCCTGTTTAGAAGTTTCATAGAGTAAATCCAGATCTTCATATTGCTGTTTAATCGACTGTTTTTCTTCTAGCACACCCAAACCGTATTCAGCAGCCTGTATTTTCTCTTTGCTGGCCAAAGCAAGTTCCTCTTTCAATCGGCCAATTTCAACCCGCAACTCTTCGATGGTTTCCGAACCATCGTCTGAGTCGAACATGGCGAATGTGTTGGACTGCATTTTCAAGTGGCTAAGCCCGGTACGGCGGCCTGCAGTGGAAATCCAGTCTTGGTCTCACAGCTGATCCTCACTGTTAATGATGATTCCAGCGTAGTAAATTGTCCCTGTTTGTTTTCATCCTTTAAATCCAGAGGTTGAGGTTTGTCTTTTCCAAATAAACCGGTGTCCAAAAAGTGTAATCCGAGGCCGAAGGTTAAAGCTCTCTAGCTCTTTAAAATTTCTGCAATGGGGACAATGTTCATTAACGTTAACATACGGGAACGTCGTGAACATTTCCTGCGCGCATAAATAGCGCAAAACGTTTTATTACAGCCGCAGCAATCTATGTCCACAGATACAAAACTATGTAGCGCACGTTTGAAAACTGCGCATAGTGTATCCGTACGTTTTTCAACAATATACACGCACACGTACACAGGTCAATTAGCATCGGCGTGAGGTCACCGCATGCGAAGAAGACGGGTATTGCTGGAATGGGCGTGTCCCACAAGGAGACAATGCTGCTCCTATAGAATGGACTCCTTGTATTTTTATTGGAATAACATTTGTGTGGAATTTGCTGAATCCTGTCAATTCAGGAAAGATGTGGCACTCCTAAGAATTGGCAAGCTACATAGCACCATGGTATATGTCCGATGCACCATAAAAGTTGGCTAGCCTGGTGGAATGGGCGTGGCTCTCATAGATAACGGTTCTGCCCCATGCAGTTTTCTCTTTCTATACTTTCTTTTTGCCTGGCATATTTCATAGAATCAATCTGACGCTGTTAATATTTTGATATTAAATATATATACATTTAATATCAAGAATGTAATATCTTAAAGGGTGTGACTTTATTCATAACAGCTTTTATAATTTGTGTAGTTTGTTTTGGATATAGCGCCTTGAGCAAGTTATTAGGTAAGTGCGCTTTATTAGTATTATTATTATTACAGGAAAGGGGTGCCAGAGAGCGGTACCAACAAAAAGAAGGTATTCTTAATGGTGGTATATCTACAGATAATGGTAAAAGTTCCTAGAATAAAACGGCGCTATAATAATTAATACAATATCAAGGATCATTTTGTATATGGTTCTAAATATTGCTTTCATTGTGGTCCGATGTCCCATTCCCGAGTGAGTTTTAAATTTCTTATATTTTATAAACTGAAATCACTTTATAGCAATTATGGTAATACTATAGGTATAAACGGATAATTTATAATTACAGAGTTTGTGTAAAACTTTATTTTGTATTTAAATCTCGATATTATCATACACAATGTGGTAGGAAGTCGCTTTTTGATTATTTAAATCGTCCTGCATGTCCTCCCCCTCCCCTTCCGAAATATAATCACCCGAGCTGATTGTACCCGACACTGCCTTATCCGATTGAGTGAAGAAACGATGTGGAAATTAAACCAAAGTTTACGATCTTACAAAATACGAAACTGTAATGTTGTAATGCCAAAAGAAAACTTTTCTAGTTAAGAGGTGGGCTCAGCATGTGGGGATGGGATGGGTTGTACCTTCTCGCTCTACCCCCCCCTTGCATCTCCCTCTTAATTACGACAGTAAAACGAACTTTACAGTTTTTAAATGGTGTAAGTCATTATTTAGTTGTAATGTCATACGATAGTTTTAAAGGCCTTGAAACTAACAAATGCATTTTGGCCAGTATTGCATGTATATGTATAATGTACAATATATCTGTGCGGTTAAGCCCCCCCCCCCCCTCGATTTGCCGGTTTGAGCCCTTAATTAAATCTCAAACAGTAAGACTTTAAAAAAAAACTTTCGGCATATGACATAATTTATATTTGAGGAAAGAGCAAGGTTTCAGCTTCAATTTGATAAACGTCTTATCTCACGAAATGTCATAAAATGTTTTACAACAAGGCATTTAAATCTAAAAACTGTTACTTTGAGTTTTACATTTTTTAAAAGCTAGGCGTTAAATGGCCAATTTCCACATATCACATGAAGCTCTGATTTAATTTCGCAACTGTGAAAACTTGGCAAAATTTTTTGAAACTAAAGTATTTAGTATTTTGTTTAGTTAATATTAATAGTCCGGAACACTGCTCAATGTACGCCCCTTTCTATGATATTCAAGATATTTTATAACCCCCTTAAAGAAAAAAATCAGGAGTCCAAAGAGAGAGAGAGAGAAAAAAAAAACACACCCCTTTTAATATTTCATAACCCTCTTTTTAAATTTCTCAGGATTCAAAAGAGAGCGGGAGAAAAAATACCCCCTTATAAAAAAAATCACCGGGTGAAAAGTCAAATAAATCCCCTTTTTAAAAACAAATCTCGGGCTGGACTTTGTTGTGTGAAAAGTACCCCTTTACCGGAGATTTAGGGAACACGAATGCGGTCCTTCAGACCCCGGAGTGTGTGTGTGTGTGTGTGTGTGGGACTTCGCCCAAATACTTATTGTTCACCAGATGTAGCCCAACAGCAACACATCATCAAACATGTATTTGTGATATTATGGATAACGAAGGAGAAGGAGAAGAAGGAGAAGGAGGAGAAGAAGGATGAGAAGAAGGAAAAGGAGAAGGAGAAGGATTTAATTCAAACTTTCACCAGTCCGCATCTCTTGATTTTTCCGCTTTTTTTTAGAGTAGTTGTCTGTTAAGGTTACATTTCCCTTTAATTTACATAACTGAACATGGGCTGAGAACAGTTAAATATTGGTTGAATGATGTTAGAAGAAAAGAGTGTGCACAGTGCATACATGCATAATTGCATCAAATACTCATTATTCAACACTTATGAAAGCAACCATGGTTTGTTTCCATTTCAAATCTTGTTCTGATGAAGATAAAGAATAGGATAAAAATTATCACAAGTAAGCTACCATAAACTTGCATAATAACAATATTTAATTTATTCAAACTTGCAAATCGCATTCCAATCCATCTGATGTTCTGAACAGAAACTTATGCATCATTTTCACTGATCTGTAATAAAACAATTACAAAAATAACAATACAGTCGAACCTGCTTAAGTGACCACCTGTCTACAAAGACCACATTTTGTGTTTCCCTTGAAAATGGTTTCTCATTGAAAACTTTACTAAAGGAATCCGTCTACAAAGACCACTTTTTGTGTTTCCCTTGGGCGGTCGCTATAGCCAGGTTTGACTGTATTATGATCTAGTACAGGCGCGGATCCAGGATTTCTTAGGGGTGGGGGCCCAAATTTGAAATCAATTTGAAATTTAGTGTGCTGAAATATGAAAATCGTGCCGGCCAATATTTTGCTCAGTAGGGGGGGGGGGGGGGGGGGGGGTAGTGAGCAATATTTTTAAACATTTTTTTGGCGCTGGCCGAAAATTCGCAGTGGGGGTGGGGGGGGTGGGGTAGAGAGCACTTATTTGTTTTGGGCCCTCGAAAATTTGAAATTGCACCCCCCCTTGAGTGCCAGGGGGGCCTATCTCCAAAAAAAGGTAAAATTAATGTATTTTTACACGTTTTTTTCCACAAGGGCCTGGATCCGCCACTGCCGGCTGCAGGCATTTTTTTCCCAGGGAGGGGAGGGGGGGGGGGGGGGGGGGGGGGGCCAGGCCCCCCTCCCCCTGGATCCGCCACTGATCTAGTATAGTATCTGCATGCTTCAATATACACTGTATTGAAATCAGGAATTCATAAACCCAACTCTAGATTCTGCCACTATTGAACGCATCTTTGCTACCTGTGGGCTAGTACTCCCTTAATACACCTGTGTAGAAAGTGGCAAATGTAGACTAGTGTTTGCCAAAGGATATCAGTGACGTGCGGAAGCTTGACCTCACAAAATTTTAACCAATCCCTGTGTTTATGTAATTTAGGAAGATGAAGTCCCTACAACATTGGTACATTCTCTAGTTTTTGTCACGAAGGAGAGTTAAACAGAAGACTATTTGTCTATCTCTCCATAACAATATAAAATTATCAGGTTGTAATTCAGGTCTAAAATAGTTCTCGAGATTTCAGGTTAAAGATGATAAGAGTTCCGACTTCCGACAATGAAATTGTATTTGAAGGGAATCTCATAATGCAGCAGATCAGCAGAAAAATATACAATAGTAGAAAGCAACTTAATCTGGAAAAAAGCATTGATGATTCATACTACATTTGGAGAAAAATCCTGACATAGGTTATCAAATGGATTCTAAAAAGAAATTACATATGAAACATATATCTATGAAATATGAACAAAGGATTCTCACACAAATTATAATATGGACAGTATTGATGAGAACCAATAACAGAAATATGCACAGCAGAAGGATGCAGGGGAAAGGGGGGCTTAAGCAACCAAATATTCTTTAATACTAAATCGATAGGTATTCAAGCCATAGTGAGATGGGAACCAACATTATGAGTGGCGACAGTTGATACCTCTGGAATCAGATATTGACAGTGATGGTAAATAACTTGATGGTTATGATACAACACTTTCTCAGTACTATTTTTTAAAATAATTGATAGATGGATATGTGTTGAAGACAACATTCAGTATGTAGTGTTTTTAATAATGTAGGTTTCTTTATTTCAAAAAATTGTACTACTGGTGTCATCATCTGCCTCAAGATTTTTCTTTTGCCTGCTTTCAGCACCAGATCTGCTTGTTGAACTCTTGAACTGCCTCGTTCGACTAGACACAAAATGAGATGGATTCCTTTGAATGCCATCACCGTTCATCGGTTTCGTAGGACGCTTGCTCTCCTGGTCTTTGTCCCAATGTGGACCTGATCGAAGACCAGCATGTTTCCTGATTGGTACATGCTGAAAGGCTTTGACCCAGTCACCGGACGTATTCATCTCAATCATGATCTTCATCATCTGGTCCAGGGTCAGGTTCTTGGCTCCTGTCGCCCACTGAAGATGTCTGTCCAGCGGAAGACGTGCGTGATCTAGACCGAACCGCTTTGCTCTCGCTAAGGATTGTCCTGTGTATATTATATTCCTGTCCACTAATGCTCCAATGACGTACACCTTGTCACTATCATAAGACTTCAAGACATTTGGAGAGTCCGCACTCAGGTATATAATGTCCTTTTTAGGAAAGACTTCCAAGAGATCCTTCTCTGTGTCGTTTACCATGGCGTTCTCCAATGCAACTGTATGCAAGCGCTTTAGTTCTTGTAAGGACTGGGTCTCGGGAGTTAGGCCAACCCAATGAATGTCAAATGGGTCTTTGGCATACTTATTGGCATTCACTGCATGCATAAGCTGCTGAACAAGACTGATCACCTCTTGTCTTTTCATCAGGTCTTCATAGCTGAAATCAAATGCTATCTTAGGACCAAACTTCATACCAGCAGCTAGTCTCCACTTATCAAACTGTGAGATTGTGTTGTTATGGATGCGAAGCAAGAAGCGATTTGGAAAGGCATCGTTGTCGTCATCAAGGTCTTGTGTTTCTTTGAATAAAGCTCTCTCTCTTGCTTTCTCTTCCCTTTTCATCTTGTCTTTCTTCTTCATAAGTTCCTTCTTGCACAGGAACTTCAGAAATTTCTTCCGACCTTTCTTTGAGGTGAGAGTCAAGAAATGTTCAATGTCTGGATCTGAAATCTTCTCTGGAGCTTGCCATCCTATGGCTAAAAGGTCTGCAACTTCCTTTCTCGTCTTTTCTATGATGTCCTCACTTTCACTCGGCCCATCTGTAACCTGAGAGGACTTGTCATCGATGAAGCTATGGGTCTCATTCCTCGCCACTACTCCCCCATGTATGAATCTCTGTAGCAGACATACATCACGTTTGAAGAAGAGATTTGTTGGTCCTGTGAACTCACTGGTCTTGTACAGCATACGGCATTGAGTGCTTCTCAATTTGTTGCAGTGTGAAAGTAGTAATCGCAACATCTTTCAAGCAATTCATCAGGTCTCAGTGGAAAGTTGGTACCTGAAAAAATTGACGAAGAAGAAAATGTATAACATCTTGTAATGTTGTAAATATAGAAAATGGTCAATGATAATTATACTCCCAGTAAAGTTCCATTTTATTTGATACATAATATTTGACTTGTACATTTCAAATACCACAGGTTAATCCAAATATTTTTATTTCATATTTCATTCAATTCACTCAGGCACTACATTCAATTAAAAACTATTACAAATTGCACCAACTTCGTCACACTGGTACCTCAATGCCTAGATTTCCAGATTTTTATCTTTTATCATGTCTAAACAAAAATAACAAACAATAGAAATTAGGCAGCAGGAGGAAAGGGAATTGACTTGACTTGGCCTTACTCTGACCCCTAAATAAGAAGCTTTAAACAAAAATCTTAAACAGAGTCACAAAGAGATTTAAAAAGAAACAAAAATGGGTTATGCATATATGATGTTCACATATTTACTCTGAATTTGTTAAATAGAGAGAAATCTGCAACTTTATCAAGACTCAGTAGTCTCAGTTCACCATTCTCTCATTTTCTTCCATCTCATGGTCATGCCCAAGCTAGAAACGACGTCCTTATGCTTTTGCCTAACTTCACTGTATAGGTTAATAATTATGCAATGTGCATATTTGGCTATAAATATAATTATATTATGAAATGGCCGAACTTCAGTTCATGAAAGAAGCAGCACTTATGCAGGCTCAATGAAGGGGATATAATATCAAGCTTATTTACACTCATTACAGTACATGGTGATTTCCTAGTTCGTTGGTTCACTCATGTCATAACATGTTGCAAATGCTATCTCTATCTCAAGTCTGTCTCATCTCAAGACAAGTCTGTCAAGAGACAAGACTTGCAATAAATATGCCTTAAATATAGTATAGATTCTTTCGTACAATTGAAAAGAAAAAACAAACAATTTTTTGATAAAGAAAAGTGTATTAAAACAAAGTATACAGCTGCAACTACACAGACAATGTAATTTATGTAAATCGGAGCACAGTTCCAACTTGGAAGTTGAAGGTGTCCAGCTGCAAGCTTCAGCTCTCACCGGTTCCCTGCCCGGTTGAATCAGTGGAGCACTGCTGCAATGAAGCGCCTAAGCTCTGGCGGAGCTCCGACGAGTTACCGAACGACAATACGAGTAGTATGACGCGAGGAAAACAAGTTATTTAGTCTGTTAGTGAGGATCTATTTTAAGTATAAACTATGCAAAGTTAAGAGGTAAATAATGGAGTTACTTACCAATGGTACTATCCTGAAATTACAGTTACAGTTGATGTTCTTTCAGTGATCTGATCTTGGAAATTGTTTTTTTGGTCAATGCAGCCTGACGTAGACGGCTGCCATTCCAATCCATTACCCACGTGCAATTATCATGCGTGCATATCGCATAAGAGCATACTTGTCAGAGAGAAATGACTCTTCTTATTTCCGTAGAACAGCTGTGTCTTCTTTTCGAGTATATTTCTTTTACTAAATACAAGCTGAGATGGATGGTTTGGAACCCATTTCAAGAGCATGATTTTCACGAAAAAACACCTTAAATGTCAAGGACTCTTCATGTTTTTGATCTGTGGGAAAAACCCTAAAGTGCTAAACGTACACTGAAAAACAAAATTCATCTGTTCGATTAATGACCCATAAGTGAATAGGAAAACTGATTGTATATCATTTCCCTGGTATTTCTTTTTGTAGAATCATGTAAGCTGTGACTTGGGTTTATCTAGCAATTTAGAATTATGAACAAATGTTGAAGGCCCTGGAAGATCACAAGCAATCGACTCCATACCGTCAACCCTCCTCCCACCCCCAAAGAAAAGGTACACTGCGATGGATTGCTACTCGTATTACGCGTGTTTAGTGGATCATCGCATAGCCTTCGAAATGTAAGCTCTTTGCTCATGTGAAATGAAAGGCATACCCCCGTCAAGAATATGGGATAAACCAGGGAGGTGAGAGTAAACCGACACATACAAATGGATATTATACTTCTATGATCTTCATAGGTAAAGACCCTCCAGGTCATTTCTTGAAAATACAGGCTTGAAAACAATGTTTCGTGGGGTTGTGTGCCCCCCCCCCCCCCCAAAAAAAAAAAAAAAAAAAAAAATGGAAAAAAAAGAAGAAAAAAAAGAGGAAGACGAAGATGTTTATGAAACCTCTGCAAAGCAGAAGGACACACTTAGTTGATTTGCATCTGAGCATTAATTAAATGGAGGCTACACTGATACTACCACTATCCACTACCTC
Organism: Strongylocentrotus purpuratus; assembly: GCF_000002235.5. NCBI lineage: Eukaryota > Metazoa > Echinodermata > Echinoidea > Camarodonta > Strongylocentrotidae > Strongylocentrotus > Strongylocentrotus purpuratus. The sequence goes on along the minus strand of NW_022145612.1, from coordinate 40,696,714 downwards.
TACCACTGCCACTGCCACTACCACTACCACAACCACTACCACTGTCACGTCACAGCCACTACTAAGTTTCAAACTCAAAGAAAATGATAAATATGATGGATATTTTTTTTTTTTTTTAGGGAACAGGACTCTCCCTCTCTCTTTTGTGATTATCATGTTCAGCACTCGATCGTACCACACTCAAACTTGAGTAATAGGTACTCTGTGTAATAATCATGTTAGCATGAAATGGCATGGTTCAATCAAGGAGATAGCAGCCTATAACTCTCTAATATCAATTATTATAAGGACAATGAATGCTTAACAAAGATGAAAATTGACAACAATGAATGTATTCATTTCATATAAAAAAATAATTTATTGGTAAGTTACATTGCTAGATATGCTCAAACAACTGACAACTGATAATAAAAAGTTAAATCTTTTAGAACGATATGAAGATTGCTGTCTGATGGAGAAGTTATGATTTATTCCTGAGTTTGTGATGTCATTTTTTCAGTAGTTTCCCGTTTCAAACCATGAATTGTCCCTTTTTGTCCAAAAGAAAATAATTTCCTAATCTCTAGCCCAAGTTGTAATACAAATATTGCATTTTCTCTCAAAAATATGATGAAGAAAAAATATTTTGATGATCTGGTATATCCACTATTATTTTCTTCTGTATATAGATACAAATGTGTGGCTAAATATACAAGCTAATAATTTTTTTTTCTGAAACATGTTCTCTTTTTGAGCTCAAATAGCAAAATATGTCATTGTTGACATAATTCCAGTGAAGGCATTGAAAAATCATTTTCTAGAGTAGTGGAATATATATATCTATAAAATGTGCAAAAACAAAACAGTTGAGTAGTACAAGGGAATGACATCACAAATTCATGATTATGTTACAACTACTGTGCCTGGTAGATACATACATTTGATATACAATTTCATTATATCATAAACAGTTGTCTGAGTTTTACTAGAAATGTTTTCATTATTTAATCTGATTTTTCTGCTTGTATTGAGCACAATTTATCATGGGACTAAAGTTTTCCTTTCTTGTTTGAATTACAAAGTTGCATTTATAAAATGTATTCGTCCTGTTTTGCATTTCCTAAGCATGTGACATATAAAAGCTTACATCTAAAGATATTCAACAAAGGCATTAATTCAACCATTCCATTCTTGAGTTACAAAAAAAAAAAAAAAAAAACATCTAATTCACAAGTGGTATTAATAATTTAATTGTTAACTGTATATATATATATATATATATATATATATATATATATATATATATATATATATATATATATTAAAAAATAATTTAATTGGGATAATCTTCCATCATAGTACTATACAAATAACGATTAAAACTACTGAAATAAAAATCCTTGAGAGTTATCTTCTACGAGTGACTCTCAAGGGTTGTATTTCAATTGTTTTAATCATTATATATCTATACAAATATACATATATACATGTTTATATGAATTTATGAAAGACATTTAAGTACAATATAAAAATATAAGAAATATAGATTTCATCATGTATGAACAGTGTTACAAAGTTTAACAAATCCAATGCTACAAGATTAAAACTGTAAAGAATCACTGTATGCAGTCACACGCTACACAATTCTGTTTCTTTCATATATCGTCCAATCTCTAAAGCATTTAAATAAGGTGTTTGACTATATACATTTATTCATATAACAATTCTCTTGTTTCTTCTAGTATATACATTTCATTGCTTATTTTGTATCTTGAAGTTTTACATTTTTGAAATAATTTGAATACATTCATTGTATCTCATCATGTCTCAATGTAGAACAAATATTGCACAAATTGCGCCTTCAATGTCACATCTTTCTGTCTGTTGTTACAATTCATAAGGCATGATTTATATTATTATTAAGTATTTGGCGTCACCTGTGCCTGGAAGGCGAAATGCGAACTGAATCACTGTAACCCTTGGGTCTCTCCTCCCAGTGTAACTGATTGGAGGTTTGCAAGTGGACCACTACACCAGGGTTTCCCCTACTCTTATACGTGGGTTCTTAACGTGCAAAGGTGGTGACTCTCTTCTACGCGGGGCCTCCATTTAACATCCTATCCGAGAGACGAAGTGTTTGTGTTTTCCACTTAGGATAGCCTGTGCTATAAAAGAAGGAATGGGGCACGTTAACACACAACGCAGGCTTCAGTCATCTGCCTGGGTTGGATTTGACCTTTGGTTCGACAGGCAGACGCTTTACCGACTGAGCCAACTCGCCTCCTCAAAACCTCACCTAGGCGAGAGTATAAGAAATATTGTGTTCACTGCTTGTCATTCACTGTTCAGTTGATTCGATGCTTCTGGTGAGTTGTGCGGTTGACAATGCAATCCATCTTAAGCAATCTTTCCCACAGTTTAACAGATGCTCCACATCTGCAACATCAACAGTAACCCCTTGCTTGAAAATCTGCATAGAAAAAAAGTCACAATGAAAAAGATAAGTTATAAAAATATGGAAATAAATTTTTACAATCGCATCTCTATCTGTTATAAGTACACAATGTAAAAATTGGTTGTCCTTGTCTTGAAATTTTTGTTTCATAACTAGTTTAAATGACATTTTAACAAATAAATCATTAATTATGTCAATGAGCACGCAACAATGACCAACAATATCGTTAATATATTCTTCAAGCGCTAAAGAACAACCTTCCTCTCTTTTAGTAAAATAATTTGATCATTAACTACAAAATGTGCATGAATGCCATGAGCACTGCACTCTTTAAACGGTTGTAAAAATGGAGAGAGGAAGTAGAACCTCAAAAAATAGCTAGAAATAGTCGAAAACATGATTTGCCTTTTAAAAAATTGCAATTTTTAGATGCATTTCATGACATTAAATCAACTTATTTGTCAGAACAGTGTAACAGTCATGAAGGAGGAAATGAAAAAACAGTATTTTCACAACTTAAAAAACAAGAGCTTTTTCGTTTTGTCCATACAAAATTATAATAACAAAAGTAAAAGGAAAAAAACAATTACCTTCTGAAGTCTCTCTGTAATAAAGAGAAGCCTAGTCTTGTGTTCCAGGAGTGCCCTCCTGTAGCCATCACGAGATGAACCTGATAGCAAGATCTCAAGATGCTCCAACACAAATTCAGCCTAAAATGACAAATCAGAGGAGAAACCATATTCATAATGTCTTGCAACATTTATACCATTATTGGGAGAGTTCTTATGTGATTTCAATCTATCAGTAATAATCAATATGTACAGATGACCTATTATTACAATCTTTATATTTTTCACATAATTTGTATATGAGCAGTTTATTCTCTTTTACTTATTTTGTCTTTCTTTTCTTGATATAAAACAAAATATTGCTGTTTGTGTGTCTATTGCTTATTTAATGAATGAAATTAAATTTTATCCCAAGTTTGAAAAGTTCATATCAAAAAGTTTAATAATGTAAAATCATAACAACTTGAGGTTACTTTTTTAAGGGGATATGACAGGATATGATTTGGATTTCTCTGTGCATCTCATAAACTTGTACCGGTACTTTGTAAAATGACAAATTTGAAGAACCTCTCTAAAAAACAGTGATGAAATCAAATACCTACAACTATTTTAACTCATCTCTATTCTTCAAACTGCTTTCTTTGAATTTGTCCAACAAAGACCAGGGGGTGTTTCACAAAGATCCTAAGTCAAACTTAACTCTAAGTTAGACTTAAACATTATGGAGAGCCATTTGTAGCCTTAAAATAAAATATATTCAAAGGCAAAAATTGAAGTATTTTAGACTTTTCATAAATTCTACAACAAGAACATGAAATCTCCTTGATAATAGAAAATATGAGTGATTTGAATCAACATTTTATGCCTTTTAAGATAATTTTTACAAAATATTTTCAAAGATGCTAATGGCTTTCCATAACTGTTAAGTCCAACTTAGAGATAAGTTAAATTTAGGATCTTTGTGAAACACCCCAGAACTTCATATTTTCAGTAATTATGACAACCTACCTCTGAGACAAAGTTGGCAACCTCAACAAGAGTTTGCTTCATTTCTATGAGTTGACGACAGGATTCACTGGTGGTCATAGACACAGTTGAGGTACTCTCTGAATCCTTCCCTGATTGGTCTCTCTCAGTCTTCAACTGAAATGCAGTTAATTATCAGAGAGTATTAACATTCTGCTTATAGAATACAAATCAATTATAAATCATTGCAAAGCTTCTGCTGAAATTCGGAACAAACTACCTTAACATATCAAACACTGTCAGACTGTCAACCAATTCAAAACTTGTCTTAAGACACATTTATTCAAAAATCACTTTTGATGATGAACTCACTCTGTTCACATTGGTGTATATTTTATATGTATTGTAATTTGTAGGTTTATTTGTAAGTTTTTGGTTTGTTTAATATGTAATTGTTTATCATTGTATTTTATCTGTTATAGCGCTTAGAGACTTTGGTGGTAAGCGCTTTATAAGCATGTTTTTATTTTATTATTATTATTGACTTTTCTCCTATTCCACAGTAGTGGCAAATGACAAGCATTTTAATGACAAGCATTTTAGCAACAACATGAAAACCAAATAAAAAAAAAAACACCAAAGAGAGAGATTTTTTTCTTCTTCATATGGCATAGATTAGTGATAAGCTTTTAAATATTGTTGATATTGAAGATATTATTTTTTGAAAATCTAACGTATCAGCCAAAGACATTACATGAAAGATGTCCTCTGGCTTCTGGTGAAGACATTTTGGCACAAATTTCATAGTTTTAGAGATATTGATTGATTTACACACTACATGGATAAAGTGGTTTTAAACTCACCATCTTGGTTGCCAATTTCCTTGCACTTCTGATACGACGATGGCAGGCAGCGCTGGTCCTCTCTCTGTGATGGAGCATAGCGAGCTCAACGGCAGTCTTTTCTACAATGTCTTCAGGCTGAATGGAATATACCTGAAACGAAAAAAAGGAAATGTCCTTTGGTTTGTGAGTTTGTTAACCTGATAACAAACATGGGTACATTAGTTTCATAGAGGTTAAATAATATTGATTATTACTCATTATCATCAGCATTTTAAATATTGGGCATTGTACTAAGGAAACGCTATAAATCATACTATTAAAACCAAGAAAAATAATGATGTCACTAACGACTCCTGTGCAGCATTCGGGGCATCCCACATTACATTACAATGACTTTAGCTAGGCTACCATTTGTGGTGCTCACATCACACAGCATATACCTTCATTACACCTAAATTATAAGTGACAAAGTGACAAATGTACATTTACATCTTGTGAAAGATCATGAGTGCCATACAAGGCTCAGTTGAACCCACAACCTCCAAATTTCAAGTTACATTTACAGACTACTCTACTGTTGCATGCCTAAAAGAAAGGGAAACAAAAATCAAAAAGATTTTAAAGCCCCACTGTACATGTACTACTTGTAGCTACTTGCTCCATCTATATAGAAACAATGCCTTTAATCGGTGACCATTGGTCCCCCATGATCCTCTCTTTCTTATGTTAATTTAGAGCTGACTTGGTGAGATAGCCACCTGTGAGTGACCGCCCTGGCTGTCTAATCCATCCTAGCCAAACTAGTACAGACAGCCTTTAAAACACACAGTGAAAATATGAATCTGCAGATGTAAAGCACGATCAAAATCGTGTTATTTCGAAGGAAAATATACACTTAGCTTATTCATACCTTATTTAGCCATTTCCTTGACTGACAATTGTAGTGAGATGAATCAAAGGCTTTGCCGCAATCCCAGCAAAAAGAGTGTCCACACTTGCATACCATTTCATTGCAGCCATAGTACTTCTCAATTGGGTAACCACATCGAGGGCAAGGCTTAGCACTGATGTAACGAATACATCCATCTTCGACTTTCTTCTCTGCATCAACAAAATGATATCAAAAACAATGAATTAACTTTCAAGACAACAGTGTTTGGCATTATCATGGATTCGGTGAAATGGCATACTGGTCTTAGGTCCAAACCTTAAAAAGGGATCTGGTAACTTTGTCTCAGATTCTGAAACAAAATCATGGATTTAGCTCATGTGGCAATGATAAAAATAAACCTTTAGGTCAGTCAGGAACCCCATGACTTTTACAAGCCGATCCCCTGTCTGATTATCAAAATATTCATGATTAAAAATCGAAATTTCATTTTGCGTTTTCCGAACAGTTTTGATTACACTACGGTCTATTGGGAAAAATGTGTAGGTAAACCCGGTCACTCAAAAAGTTGTATTTTTTGAGGCACTTCATGATCATTTTGAAGCGCATTTTTTTAGGGCTTCAATATTACACCATATCACAGACACTGATACCATGTAGGGCCATGCATCTCAGGTTTAACATTGTTAAATGATGCTTTTAATGTAACGCTCTTTATAGTATTCATCATCAGTCACTGTCAAAACATATAACATTATTGACCTTTATTGATCAATCGATCATATTTACTGGGTGTAAGCAACAAATATATTTAAACTATTGAAATTTCTCCCAGGAAGCATTACATTTATAAAAGTTATTATTGACCTTGTTCTATAAAGTTAAGAAATTGTAATAAAGCATTTAATTATATCTAGTACCAAGATTACACAATTTGAAAAAGTTGCCTTTAATCATACTAGTTAGTCTACCAAAAAAGCAACAAAATGACCCGATTTCTGAAGAATGTCTAATGATACGTACTGAACAAATTCTTTGCTTCGCGTCTGTAGAGCTTAGCCTGTTTGCATGAAGCCGGCCAATGAGCCTCTTCTTTACATCCGGAACACCAGAATGTACCGCATTCGCAGTTTACAGCAACCAGTCTGTTTGGATGGGACAGACTCAGTAATCGACCGCAGTACGGACTCGGGCACCAATGCAGCTCAGATCGCCTCATGAGGGCACTGTTCATCCGGCTGGTATGGTGACGAGAGAAGAGTCTCGAAGGCACCAAGGACATCAAGGTGACCCTGTCCACAGACGCGGTGCATTTATACTCCTACAACGGAATAACAAAGACATCAACATCAACAAAGTGTGTAAAAAAAAAAAAAAATTCTTATAATAAGACCTCTAATCTTAAAAATCAAATTGTCAATGTTGAAAATTACTTAATACCTAAAAAAAATAATTTCTATTGGACTAACCCAAGAACCACGTGCCACAAGTACCAGTACCTGTATACTAATGCAGTGTATAGGAAGCATAATCTACATCTTCTATTTTCAAAGGCTACAAAATCATCTAACTCAGTGTTTTACATCAAAGTTCTTTTTGATTCTACACCATTTGCAGTGAAAGTTTTTCAGAAACTGTGGCAATACTTACAGGGCATGTGATGTGAATATTTCCTTGGTTGATCTGAGTAATTAGATGGCTCCTCCAACATTCATCGCAGAACCAATGATTACAGGCAACAAGAGCAGTACCATGCCGGTAGTCTTCATTCAGCTCCTCATAACAGATGCTACATGACTCACAAGAATTGGATGCCCCACAAGACACCAAACAACCTTCAGGCTCCTCGTCATTTATCTGTAAGTCAGGGCAATGGAAAAGAAGCATATAGTTCACAATGATTATTCATACAAAATGCCATGCTAAACTCAGTCGCTTAGCGACAAGAGGAATAAACCAATTGAAAGTTGAGCAGGATGAGAGCAGGAACAATAAAAGAATAAATAAGTATACATTTCAGAAAATTCAGACAAGCATTAAGAAAGCTATGGATAATTAAAATATTTTTTCATACACAACAAATGGGAGATATCTCATTGTGTGATATTTATACCTGTTTACATTTTGATTATATTGCCAAAGAGAGAAAATAATTCAGTAGTCTCACATTTCCAAATAAATGTTATTCTTTTCCTGTTCTTACAATAATCTCCACATTTATGTGAATCAATTTACTACCTTTTCTGTACTTTCAAATCAGACAAAATATATATGGAGGGTTAATTTTTCTTTTCATGACATTCAAACATATATGATTCTTACCTGTGCTGTTTGAATAGCTTTATTAGCATTGGTTGTATGGTAATGCCAGCCAAGCGTAGTCTGCACAGTACCAACAACTAAGGTAGGCTTGGTGCTATAACAGGAAACTTCTTTTTCTATGAGGTAGCTGAAAGAAATAAATACAATTGAAAAATGTCAGCAAGCACTTTACAAAATAGAATGGTTTCACTGTATGGCAAACATTTAGAGTAGATTTTCACTTCTTTTGCACAATTTGGAATTTTGGATTATCTTGACGCCAAACCTAACACAACATATCACATGTAAATATTCATAAATGAATGATACATGCTATAAAAACTAAAACAACAACACAACAACATGTGCCAAATGTGAAGTTTTTTTGTTCATGTTAAAAAGAATTTGAGTTTGAAAGAATGCTTTTAATCCAGAGCTGCCAAACTTGTGCGACCAAAAAAAGGAATCATGATGGCAAAAAAAAGGAATTTCAAGCCAAAAAAAGGAATTCATAAAAACGAAAGTTACAACCACGCGCGACACACTTCCAATGAAGAAATGTTCAATCATCATGCTGTTTTTTCCATACAAGGAGGAATTTTTTTGGTGGTTATTTTGGTATTATCGGCATTTCATTCTTTTTGAGAATATTTTTCTTTTTCAGGTATGTTTTAAATTGAGTTTTCTATTGAATTTGTGATCAAATCACCATTTTAGGGCAGTTGTTTGACGGGCGGTATGTAAAAAAAAAAAAAAAAAAATTAAAAAACGTATTTTATGAAGAAAAAATGTAATGCCGTAATTTGGAGGGAAAAACGGAGTAATTCCGGCAAAAACGGAATGGTTGGCAGCTCTGTTAATCTAGTTCCGCCCTCACCAGTAACCAACCAGGGCCCTGTTACATAAACTTGATATCAATAACAAGTTAGCTACTGTTACAAGCTACTGAAATTAAGGCATCTGATTGGCTGAGAGCAAATTAATCATAGAAATTAAGCATTTGTTATAGATACGGTAATAAGTTTTATGAAACGGGCCCCTGAACTGAAATTTAATCTTACCTGTCGGCTGGTAGCAGTGCCACTGACTGGCTTATAGCATCAACCACGTCTGTGATTCTATCACTCTTCAGTCGGGACAAGGCACCTGTCAATGTCTCCTGTCCTTCATCGACCCCAGAGACCTTCATTCTGATGCTCTCCACCAGTCTCCCATCATGTCTCATCACTTGCCAGGGATCTAGTGAACACTCCAGGATGGTGAAGATGTGGTGTCCAGTCTGCTGGAGGAGTTTAGATAGAGCAGGATTGCCAGGGTTGGTTGCTAGATGCTCGATGACACTCTCGCTGATGTTGATGGCAAAACGAGGAGGCATGCATTGACCCTTTATGAAGCGATCCCCAAACTTTCCTCTCAGGTTTTCCTCAGTGACATCATCGGCCTGTACAGTGATGACTTCACTTGGTTTCACTGGGACAGTAGGTGGTGGTGGTGGTGGTGGTGGTGGTGGTGGTGGTGGTTCTACTGGTTCCTTCACTGACTCCACCTCGGCATGTTTCTTGGCATTCTTGGCTGCTCGCCTCTTAGCGGCTCTCTTCGCGGCTCTCGTCTCTTTCCTCTTCTCTATATTTGGGATCTGGTATTGGATAGCAGCCAACGCATCCTTCTCATCAACAAGGAACACCCGATTCTTGGTAGACTTCACTGGCTTACACTGTGAGGGTCTTCCATGGTCCAGGTAACACACAGCTGATAAACTCATGGATCCACTCACCAAGGCTTCCATGGCAACATCATAGGACTCTGCCTCCTTGGTTTCCATGGTAATCTGAAAAGGTACATCCTCGTTTTCCACCTGGAAGTACTCCTCCTCCTCTTCTTCATCTATGAAATTATCAGAGAGTTGCCACAAACCATCGCAGAAGGAGTCATTCATTTTGCACTGATCTAACTTCTTTGATCGATTCCTGCTGTTTCTATGTCTGCAACCTGTACAAAAAAGTTAAAATATAGAGATAAGGTGAGCTTACATTTTTTGTACGAGCTTCTATATAATAAGTTCTTAACTATCCATAGATTTTTGCAAAGGTAACAACATTGATCTAGCAACTCTTTTCCCATTACTACTAAGGAGAGTATGCTAGAGGAAACTAGATTTTTAAGTATTGTGTATCATAGGTCAATGAAATTCATATCAATATCAATATTAACGTCATTTTTTTTACATTGCCAAAGCATTGAATGAATTATAGGGTAGGTTTAGGGTTAGAGTTGGGTGTAGTTGTAGTTTTAGGTTCAGGGTTCATTTTAGACCATGACCACTTATGACCAGTGCATGTGTCGAACATTCAGCATGACATTGAAGCAGTAATGACACCTACCTGAATTAGAGGAAGATATAGCACAGGCCTGATAGGTTTCTCTTGGTGCGGCCCGACTGACATCATATTGGATTAAACTTCCAGCTTCCTCTTCAACCTGACGTGCTTTCCTCTTTCTTGATCGCTTGCAGTTCTTCTTTCCGAAATCTGCTTCCTCTTTGACCACTCCCTCAGTCTTGTCCATCTTGATGAGGTCGGTAGCCTTTGCATATTTCTTCTTGGGTGATCTGAGCGGAGTCTCAGCTGAGGAGTCAAAGACTTGGACGCAGGCGTGAGAAGCATACCAACGAGATGACCTTTCAAGCATGTGATGCTCTCGGATGATGTAATGGTTGCCATGGTGACTCTCTTCCTTGATATCTTCAATAACTTCCCATCTCTTGGCCTTGTTCAGAGAGAACGGGATTGTCCTTGATGTCTTGTCTAATTCAATTGAAAAAACATAATGTTATTATTACATTAAACGCATAAAGCAACTTTTTTGCTTGCCTGTGATTTAACATTTAATTATAATTTATTGCCTTTCATAGATAACCAATATTTACCAGAGTTCACCATAAGCAGACTTCTACTGTGCCTTCAGTATATATATATATATGTTCTTTCAAAGATCACCCTTGACGCTACTTCACTGGAGGGCTTCAAGGGAGCGCTTCCACCAAGCATCTAGACCAAGAACTAGATAGTTTATTCCTCAGCACTACATCCTGACTTATGGATCCTGCTGAGTATCGTCGTAGAAGTAGAAGTATAACAATAATGATGATGTTCTGTTGTTGAATAAATGTCTTTAAGCTCTTCCAAAGAAAAGTGGAAGCTATTACTCTTACTTTAGTTCTGGCAATCAATGAAAAGTACATTCAAGGTATAAACCCCACTAGCGAGGTATCCACTTCCTTCTGATAGTGTTGTCACATGAAAAGAATCATTTTGATTGTTTATGATTAATGGAAGTAAATATTAAGTATTTCAATCCTAAATTCATATCTTACCACCAGGTTGGGTATTAAATGTGTCTTTCTGAAGCTGTTTCTTGAGAGTCATCTCAGCTTGTTTCTTTGACTGGCAACCTTCTGCATCCAACTTTGCCTCAACAACAACATTCTGTTGTGCGTAGACATTCTTGTATGGAAATGGCAGACGCTTGATGTTGTGATTGGTATTTATACCAAAGCGGGTCCCTTCTCGGCGCACCATGATGTGATATGAAGGTAACTAATTCTTGACAAAAGGTACCTAAGAGTAAAGTCTGAAAGGAAAAAAAGAGAAAATGGTTGAATATAGGGTATAATCATGTCATTTCATAATAAAGTAAATCACAAGACTTGAGAGGTGGATAAAATACAATAACTTGGGAAAGTTGAGTTAATTGCGATTATTAGACAGAAATAACAATGCGGTATGGGAAATTCTTTAATAAAACTGACATTTGTCAAACTTCCCCATCTGTATAGAGGCGGTCAGAGGAGCCAGATGCAATCTCAGCGGAATTACAACCGTCATTATGCATTTGTTTTGTGCCACATTGATTTTTGTAACAGTCTTCTTTTCGGTCTTCCTCAGCGACAAATCAAAAAATTGCAAACTATTCAAAATTCAGCGGCAAGATTAGTGACCCGAACTCGGAAATACGAATCAATTACTCCTGTACTACGAAATCTGCATTGGCTTCCTGTCCACTCCCGTATTTTGTTTAAACTATTAGTTTTTGCATACGAATGCTTTCATGACATTGCCCCTTCTTATTTATGTGAACTTTTATCATTATATCGGCCTACTCGTACTTTAAGATCAAGCTCAAAATCATTATTTATTGTTCCTCCCACCTCAACAAAAACATACGGTGAACGTTCTTTTATGCACGCCTCCTCAGTCTTATGGAATTCACTTCCAGATTCCATGAAAAATCACAATAATTTGAACAAGTTTAAGGTTTCTCTTAAAACGTATTTATTCAATGTTAAAATTGTACACTCATGAACTCAGCGTCCAACACTACATGTACTTCTTTGTTTCTAAGTGGATTTTCTAATGTGTATGACTTTTTCTTGTAATTCTTTCCTTTCTATTTGAAGTGCATAGGGACATGCTATCCTGTAATGTGTTATGCGCTATAAAAGAACTGAGTATTATTATTATTATCAGAGACTGAAGCTTTCGGTCTAAGCGGAACAATGCACCGTCGATGTCAGAGACCGAATTGTTTTAACGGGTTTATGTGATTAGACTATAGATCTATGCTGTATGTCTGGGAATCTGACCGGGTACGGGTTTCTTTTATAACTTGATTTCTATCAGAACTAAAATGAATTTAGAATTTAAACTGATCTGAGTTAGGGAAGAAGTCTTTTGTAATGCGCTTAGAGACATTTGTATTAATTAAGCACTATATAAAAATTAAATTTTATTATTATTATTATTATTTTGTTTTAATTTAAGTGTGTTATTTTGCCTTCAATATACTACCAGGTAGCTTAATATTAATAATAAAACATGCATGAAAGACAAAATACGTGGGTATAGTGACTATCATGTCGTCACGCCAAGTTATACTTCCAGTGAGAGTTCCTAGCGGACCTTTCGGAAGAGACAAACACAAGGTACAAGGTACAGACAAAACATGTGAGAAAACACATTTCCCCTTCCCCAAAATGACTTATTATGTCACAGTGACAGACGATCATACGAAAATTGGTATGCCTACGTCTACATGGCCCATGGTGTACTTCTTGACTGATCCCCGCCCCCTTCCACTAGCCTAATCTCTGGGCACTTACCTCGGTCTTCTCGGCCTCGGGCTGGCAAGGTTTCGCCGAGTTGTCCCGTTCTGCTCTCAAGACAGGCGAGATTCTTTCTTGCACGTTAAACTTACAATGTTGTAAGATTTACCTTCCCGTCCGTCCTTTTTCCTCATGGGCCTCTTATGCCTCTGTTCTGTAAAGTGGTTGATATATCTATTTTCATCCATGATTTATAGTATTTTCTCCCTTCGATCAGTTTCATGGAGTTGTGCAATCCCGTCGAGACTTGTCGCGGTTGGAAGTAGAGGGCATGCACGTGTATTAATTTAAGAATGACATCATCGTAAATACGGAGTAGACAATTATTTACAGGGGTGCAATTATTTTAAAAATATATCTTTGCAATAATATCAATAATTCTCCAGCATAAAATGTATTTGGAAAAATCTTATTTGCAACCATTTCTTCTGAAAAAAAGTCATGACTCATTATTTATTATACAGAGAAATCAAAACCAAAACCAAAATCAAAATCAAAACCATTCCACCCTAATTCGTTTACGATTACCCCCATGTGTAAGTAAGTTAACCCACATCCTTTGTTGATTTATGGTAATGTCACACTGCGTACATATACAGCGTTGAGCTCAGAATCCAGACGGATTTTTCGTCTCTGTTCGAATTTTCCCCTAGACTCTAGCCTTAGAAAGTTCAGATGAAAGTATAGGCCTACAATGTCAATCAAATCTCTTTGTTTCTCATTGGTATTTTGGTTCTTGATAGACTTACTATGTAAATATATCAATAGTCTATATTAATAAATACATCTAGGCTTCTGAGGCTACTTGAAAATAAATAGCTGTAGGTCCGGGGCTGAGGTTACTGCATTGTTCGTTCAGGTTTCTCACTTTCTGTCATACAAGTATATGAAAATATTTATTAGATATTTTTCTCCAAGTTTTAACCTTTCTGATCGGTCTTTATCCACACTGGACATTTTAGGAGGGATCACAGGGGCTTAATTAAAGTTAAATACCGGTATATTTGTGGAGAGGTAAAGAAGAGAGAAAGTTAAGTGGGGGAAAAAAAGCAAAGCAAAAGGTAAAGAATAACCAGTTTCCTTTCCTACCTAACAAAGTTGTCCTTGATTTGTACACATTATGATGACTATTCAATGAGAAAGTGTTGGGTTTATCCTGAATGCCAATCCTTTGGGTCATAAAAATGGGAGTACTCACACCTCAATTGCCACTTTTCTTTGATCTCGAGCCATGCCATTGGCGGTGATCCGACATTTGCTCTGGCGACGATTACTCTAGGATTTACCGGTATTACATATATTATATAGAAATATATAGGGTCAGAGTTAGGACTGTAATTGTGTTTTAGGTTGGATGGAGTGTTTGGGGTAGGGTAAGGTCTAGTGTTTGATCCAGGGCTGAATTTAGGAACTGGTTTAGTCAGGATTAATGTCATCACAAGCAATTTGTTGCCGGAGCATGTATCATAATACCGCAATGGCATATAAACAATTACTGACATCATACATATAGACAAGCTGAGAAAATACAATAGAGATATGTTTTCATATTAAAATCTATTTTCTTGTGTAAAAAAAGATAAGAATTGATACCAAATATACAAATCTCGCAAGTTTGTACAATAACGATGAATACATTATACATATATATATATATATATATATATATATATATATATCTTGTGTAAAAAAAGGTAAATATTAATCATAAAATATAGCTTGATCTTACAAGCACCTGCTATATATCACACACATATCTGCCCTCTTACTTACTTACCATACGGCAGTAACTCTGTGTGTTCCAATGGCCTTATGGCTCTAATGTCATGAGTAGTAGTTCATGTAATGTAGTAACATAAAAAATTGTATTTCATTACATGTTTCTCTCTCAAGCTCTCGGAAGTCTACATATCTGATGAGAGGTCGTAATGTATTTATAACTATAGTTCAGTAATGAATTATGAATTTTCAGTTCAATTTAATTTATAACTAGTTTAGTTTGGCAGTTTATGCATCATTTCAATAGAAAACCAGTGCCTATGACATGAGAAATATAAAATATCATATAACAACATTATAAATCATTTATGATCTCTAGTTTGCTGGCTGTTTCCTTCTTACCTATATCACCTTGAACCATTTCAACTGAGTAGTTTAATCACAAATCACAATAACTTGATATCATCTGGTAATAGTGAATGGCAAACTTTCTATTCATTTTCCCCCTAAATTCTGACAAGGAATTAAACTTGATTATCAAATACAACTTACAAAACTATAGTTTAATAATAATATTCATATTTCATAATTCAGAGTATATGAATCGTACATGAAAAGTCATTCTCCATTTTCCAAATTCATGCAATTTAGGCACATACATACACAAATCAATACATACACACACACACACACACATCAGGCAGCCACACATACAGGAAACATTAATTTACAGCACACAGGCACTTATTTCCTTTGGAGATATAGGAAGTAGATATAGCTATAAACCCTGTATTAAAAAAATTAAAAATTAAAGCAACCCTGCTAACCGAGTACATATTCAAAATGGTTATTAAACTTTCAGAATGCTTAACCGTGATATTGCTTCTTTCTGCACACTATTGTACATATGGGTAGTCTTGTTATCAAATGAGATATTGTAAAATTCCATTGCATTTATAATTGTTCAGCTGGAGCACCATGGTACAATGGTTCATTTTCTTGACTTGTCAATAAAATAGTTGAGGTTTACAATCTTTGCACGGTCCTTCCAAAAGGCACTCTCCTGACAAAAGAGAGTATAATATATTGCAGGAATCATGAATATGTCATGTACATGTATGTCCTATCTGTGAAATTTAAACAGTAAAGCCCCACTGTCCTACTTGTAGCTACTTGCTCCCTCTATATAGAAAACTTCCCCAATCGGTGCCTGTTGGTCCCCCATGATCCTCTTTCTCCTATGTTAGTTGAGAGCCGAGTTGATTAGATAGCCACCTGTCAGTGACCTGTCTGGGTGGTCTAATCCCTTCTGGCCCAGTAGTATTGACGGTCTTTAAAGGAAACATGTTAACCTTCTAGACTTCACAGTCAGACACTATTGAGTAACTGACTGACATCTTTTTTTCTTTGGTAATAACATACATAAAATGAGCTGTAACAGGTACATGAGCATTTGTTTACACCAATAACCCAATACTTGTAATGGCCAAAATTAGACTGATTGAATCTTTGTGCAGCACAAAATGTATAACCATTCGGTACAAGGGTCTGAAAATCAGACTATTACTCAGGGGCAGTGTGGCCTGCACCTGTAATCCAGCTAAAAATGGAAGTTGCTAATTCAGCCGAGGACACAGGTTTGAAACTGAGTCCCGTCTTTCGGATGGTGATGTTAAAGGTCGGTCCCTAGACCTAAATAATCATATCTGATTGATACAGGTCTGTAAAAACCCAATTACACACGCAATCACTATGTTGATTCAACAACTAATGGTCATTATTTTCCCACAAAAAGCCATTTTACAACCCTTTTGTTTTGAGGGAAGTTCTAAATAATTATTATCTTTCAAATGCCATTAGAATTTAACCTTTTCATTTGTTTGGCCTGCAAATGGGACATAGTACCTTTAAGGCATCGATGATTGATTTGTTTAAATTTTGTTATTTCTGAAGTGGGGCTAACTTCAGCAACCTTAGCCCCCCTCCCTCTCCCTCTCCCTTTCAGCCTCGTCATCTCTAAATAATATATATATAAAATATAAATGATTTCAATCTCAAACGAATGTAGAAATATGGATGAATACATAAAAACACACAAATATATGCAGCTGAATCTGCAGTTATTTATACCTAAAAGAAGCCATTATGAATTTAATAGCTATGCTAATTATTTCTCTCATTCAAATGATTTCTAAAATGTTAATTTACCCACAAGAGTTGTCAATGCTTTTGTTGCTGGAAAACAACATTTCTTATATACACACATGTATATTGCGGTCAGATTTTATGCATTTTTGATCTGATGATAGTTTTAAACATTAAGTGCTAAGTTATTCCAATAAATATGTAATTATCTGAATTCATATTTACATGGGGAATGTTTCAAATGGAGATCTGTAAAGTAACAGAATTAACAATGTATCTTTTTATAATGAACAAATCTTTGTTCATTATTTGGTATGTGCCCAAGAGAGTTTTAATTTTATCATTTAGCTTAAATAATGTAAAGCCGAGCTTGAAAACAAGTTTAAAATGCTAATGAATTTCGTCCAGACTGTTTTGCAAATGAAAATAATGCTGAACAGACATGAAATTCATTTTCACACTTTTTTACCAAAAAAATGATCAAAGATTTGTTGCTTTTTAAAATATATATTGTTAATTCTTGATCTTTCATCATGTAGCAACCCTGTTTCTAATGAAAATCAATGAACTGTTTATACATTTATGCTCAGCTCGCAGAGTTTACAGTGTACAAGCCAATGTCTGTAGAGTGGGCATTGCCTGTGATACAATATCTTAAATGGTTGACCATTATCAGCACCATTGTTACTGAGCTGAGACAGCATGCATATCCAGAAAACCACTTGCGAAGATGATGACATTAATCTGCTCGCTGAGACAGCATGCAGCTTGGTTCAGACATGACTCGGTGAACCGAGGTGTGTGTAAGAGGTTTCACATTTTTTGTATCTTATAACGCAGAGCTCATTGAATACATCTACATTTGTTACATTTACTGTGGCATACCTGAACAAGTCTGAACAATTTATGGTGTTCCTTACTTAAGCATGCACCTGGAAATAAACCATCACACCCATTTCAGTATTTTGAAATTCAGCCGAAAAATGACCAATCCCTACTTACACATGAATACTTTTTCGAGATAAGTGAACAAATAAAGTGGAACGAAGAATGAAGAGATATATATTAACCCAAAAGTGTTCCTATGTGTATCTCTACAGAGAAAAAAGGGAGTGAGTCTAAGAGTGTATATTAACTGGATAAGCAGCATATCTAATCATGTTATTAATAGGTGTCAACGATTTCTTGTCGACGAACCAAGGGTAGGTCCTCCCTGAAGATTGAATTCATTGTGCATGTTAGGAAATAGTTTTAACCCTGTTTGCAGCATGAATTAGTAGACTGATTGTAGTCTATGACCTAACATTGGTCTTCACTCTCCACATTCTCTGGCCCATGATGACTGGTCACCGGGAGATTATCGCTGATTGTTACGAGACCGATTCCACCACGACCTATCTCTTGGTTTCTGAGACTTGCCGCTTTCCGTGTCCACTCTTGATACGATGGCGGGGGTTCCACATCGTCCGAGCCCGGTCCTCCCTGGATCGTCACGTTCACGCCTTCACATGTTCCAGCCGTGTCGTAATTCTTGCTTTGATCATAGGTTGGCGGAGGATGATCTTCGATGACTTCTTCTTCTGCTTCCCGCTCAAATTCATCACTGCTTCTTTCACGTGAACCAGGCCACAGACCAGATGCTCCTTCTACATAAAATTTTTTTTTTTTAAATAGAGAAACATTGACTAGTTTGATCATATAAATCTCTAAAATCTGGAGGAAAATTATGACGAAACAAAAACACTGCAATATATGGACGACAGTAGGACTCAGAAACTTGGAGAGGTTATCTCTAATTGATCATACATAATAAAGGAATTGAATATCAAATAGAATCATACACTTTGCTAGGTAAAAAGAAAAAAATTGTGGTTGATCTTATCAGCACATCCTCTATGGAAACATGAGTCTGTATAATAATAATAATGGGTTCTTGTATAATGCTCATGCCTCATGTCCACATGACACTTTTTAACGACCTTTAATAAAAACCTTTCAAATTAATTTTAAGGCAAACTATTTTATCTTTTTTTGTGATGAGATTTATTTAAATTGTTCCTTTTATTATCTTTCCCTATTATCTTTCCCATAAAAAACACACATCTCCTTACTTGAATGTGCTCCATACCAGCAGACAGCAAGCCAAGAGACGGGTGGTAGTATACAAAGCAAAACTATGATCAGGGCATTGGTTACTGAAAGGAGAAAATACAGTACAACTTAATATAACAGCTAAAAAATGTAAATATGAATGAAGAAAGGCCCTTAAAAAAAAAAAGGATGGTAACAATATAGAACACTAATATTTCAAAGTGCATTTATTCTTTGAAATTGTTCCCTCACACAAGTCACGCCTATTTTTTAATTATTTATTGACACATGTAAAGCAAGTTCACAATGAACCATAGTTTTTGCAAACAGATTTGAAGAATAAAAGAATATCAAGTACCGGTATGTCTTTTGATTTACAGGTTAGCAGGTGTGTGAAAGTGCACAGCAAGTAATCTATTTTCTACCTGTATTTAGAGTACAATTTGGGTACTTTTTACATATGTTAATCATTTCACAGAAGTATATATTTGAAGCTGATGTTTACTGCCTGCATGGAACACTAAACATTTAAAGCAAAACATGTATGGTGATTTTTTTTTCAAAAATCTAGTTTGCTGTTGACTGTTCAGAATAAATCATCAGGGAAATGGTCAAAGACATCAGACATTTTCTCTTCATGTACTTACTTTTGAATTCACATTTAGAACCATAATGGCTGCTGGGGCAGACGCATCCGACATCTCTGCATACCTCATTATTAATGCATGTTGTTGTATTACCAGTGCAATTCAAATCTGCAATGTAAAAGGAGACCAACGTTATCTTTCAATCTGAGAGAGAAACCATCTCAGATTCATCTAAAAGTAGTCAAATGGAACAATTATGGGTTTTTGGAACAAGTAGCAAATTGATATCTTGAGAACTGTTAAAAAAGATGGGTACTGAGCAAGGACAGATGGTTATGAATGACTTCCCACAAGTGTGGCCGCAAAGTAAAGATTTTTTACTCGTATTTGTAATTAAAATAGCAATCCTTGTTATGTAAAATTGTATATAAATTAAAGGCCATGTTGGAAATAAAAAATAGAAATAGATGAATCATATATGAACGGAAAGCTTATAAGCCAAATAATATAAATCATATGCTACATATAGTTTTGTGTCTTTCAGAGGAAAAACAGCTCTCTGAAAATTTGAAAACTAAATCTTGAAAATCGGAAGTTGTCGAGTGTCGACCCCCCAAAAAAACTATCGTCTTGATGACATCATCTTATATGGAGTACACATATTCACAATGAATTTGCATTAATTAAGTATGGCTCATCCCCCTCAGCTGTATAGGCGAGCCAATTGGGTCCACATGTTAGGTCATCACCGTAACTGCAGCAAATTTTACCCTGGTTGACCCGTAGTATGGAGGGGTACAGAAAATAAGGTTATAATTTGCTTTTGTGCAATACTGAAAGGTAAACTTTTTTTATTCCTTTATTTTGTATTCTACGTTCATTCAGCTTTCCAGTTTCCATTGATATAAGGTTGTATTTTCATTGGATAGGATCATTAACAAGTTGAGATAGCTCAAATTACATGTTATTTCAATGATTGGCCAGAAAAAAGTAACTTACCGGCACCTCTCCCTGATACTGTTATAACTCCACAAATCAAACCAAGAAAGGAGACCAAGTAGATCATTGTACCCAAGGCCAAGCGGGGAGATGCCCCTCAATAATGACATGTAAGTAGCTGGGCTGAAAGAAGTCTCATCTGTGCATTCCAATCAAGAAAAGAAAAGGAAAATATCAGTCTATAGTTTGATTAGCAAAAATTTACACAATCCCACATAAACAGTCTGTATACGGTAGGGTTGTCACTTTTGATTCAGCGTACATCTTGTGTTTGCAATATTTCCAAAAGACGATTTTGATGGATGTTGTAATTTCACCAAATGACTCTAATTTCAAAGGTAACTTTTGTTTTAGTGTTGCACCTTATTTAGTACAACATGTGATGTGATATCACTGATTAAATGATGTCACTGGATAAAAAGTGATTGAGATGCTATTCCTGGGTCAACATTCAAGAAAAGTTTAAAAAGATACACAAGATAATGAACCGTGAGTCTGTGACGGTGTCGGTTCATTGGATACCAGTTTCAGAATAGATATTACATATGTCTTTAAAATCTGTTTAAACTGTTAGCCTATATTGTCTGTTGGGACTCTTGGGAGAGATTTCAGATAAGGAAGGAACCTGTCCAAGAGTTTGGGAGCAGTAAAGCCTAAAGGAGAAAGCTGCCTTGAATGTTTGAAAGGTCACATACGGCTATGCCGGATGAGTGAGGCTAGAGTGAGAACATCACACTACAGGCCTCTCGCCAAGAAATAGAAAACGCGTGGCGCGACCCGAGGGAAATTTTTTTTTTTTTTTTTAAATTAAAATTTTTACAAGTATTACAAGTAATTTGATGAATTTTTAATACCATACCTGCCAACCCTTACGAATAATTCAGAATATTCTATTTTGGGGGATTTCTAGGACCAGAAAATCCGGAATTTTCTGATTTTTCAAAAAAAAAAAAAAAAAAAAAAAAAATTGATTTTTTTTTTTTTTTTTTTTTTTTTTTTTTTTTTAAAGAACGCGTGGCGCTAGGTCGGGCCCATCAGGAACGCGTGGCGCGCGCGCCACGCGTTATCTGTGTACGCGAGGGCCAACACAAGAGAAATGTTCCATTTCAGTACTTTTTTCTACCAGTCTTGAAATACTAACTGTCACATCAAAAATCCTGAACTGCGTGTAAAGTGGACGAGTGCGCCTTTGTTTATGCAAAATGAGAACACGGCGCTTGTGAAAATGACATTGCATGCTGCTTGCTCAAATTTTGAAGATCAAGAAACCTTCGGCCCACTAACTCTATAGAATAATTAAAAGGAATAAGATGCAATCAAGCATAAGGAAAAATATAATAGAAAACTATTGTCAATTTCAAGTGAAATATATATTAGGTGAGCAAACATAAATAGGGCTCCCCGGCGATCCCCTTCATACCAGCCCGTGCCGGGGGGAGCTGTGGCTGCGGAGCCGGGTGTCGCCTTGAGTACCCATCGCACACCGGCCCGACTTAGTGAGGATAGCGCAAGATAAGCCGAAAATTACACCCACAGAAAATAATTTAAGAAACCTGGGCATGAAACAAGAATGGATGTATTAATGTTGTGCTTACCATGCAACTTAAATCTGTCATTATGACCAATCTTCCGAGAAAAACTTCTTTTCAGTCCAGTCAGCTTAGCTTAGACAGCTCAGATAAAAAAATATTATTATCTCCACTTATGTAACACTTACACGCCCTCTGGTGGCGCTGCGCTGCCGTTGTTGTCGCTAGTGTCCCAAAAGGACACTAGTTGTCGGGTGCATGCGCTCATTCTTTTGGTGGTGTTCGTTTCCAATGGTGCCGCTATATGGCGCGGGTAGTAGTGGTGGTCATCGTCTCCTCCTATAGGTGGTGGTAGCCAGTGCCTTAGTGGTCTCCTCTTTGGTGGTGGTAGTGCCCGGTGGTGGTGGTGGTGCTCATCGTCTCCTCCTAGGTGGTGGTAGCTAGTGCCTTAGTGGTCTCCTCTTTGGTGGTGGTGGTGCATGGTGGTGGTCATCGTCTCCTCCTAGGTGGTGGTAGCTAGTGCCTTAATGGTCTCCTCTTTGGTGGTGGTAGTGGTCATCGTCTCCTCCTAGGTGGTTGTAGCTAGTGCCTTAGTGGCCTCCTTTTTGGTGGTGGTGGTGGTGGTGGTCATCGCCTGTCTCCTCCCAGTTGGTGGTAGCTGGTGCCTTAGTGGTCTCCTATTTGGTGGTAGTGGTCATCGTCTCCTCCTGAGGTGGTGGTATAGTGCCTTAGTGCGGTCTCCTCTTTGGTGGTGGTGGTGGTGGTCATCGTCTCCTCCTAGTTGGTGGTAGCCAGTGCCTTCCTATTTGATGGCGGTGGTGGTCATCGTCTCGATCCTCCTGGCTGGTGGTAGCTAGTGCCTTAGTGGTATCCCCTTTGGTGGTGGTGGTGGTGGTCATCGCCTCCTCCTAGGTGGTGGTAGCCAGTGCCTTAGTGGTCTCCTCTTTGGTGGTGGTGGTGGTCGTCGTCATCGTCTACTCCTGGCTGGTGGATAGCGCCTGTGGTCTCCTCTTTGGTGGTGGTGGTGGTCATCGTCTCCTCCAAGGTGGTGGTAGCTAGTGCCTTAGTGGTCTCCTCTTCGGTGGTAGTGGTGGTCATGGTCTCCTCTTAGGTGTATGGTGGTAGTGGTGGTCATGGTCTCCTCCTAGGTGTATGGTGGTAGCTAGTGCCTTAGTGGTCTCCTCTTTGGTGGTGGTGGTGGTGGTGGTCATCGTCAATATCAAACTCAACTGTCTGATGTCGACTTGAAGAAGTCATTATCTGGATGAAATCATTATCTGAAAAGACCAAATCGGGAGTTGAATGAGGGTCACTGGATTATTAACGAAAAACACGAAAATAAAAGAGTCGTAAACACTGGGCTATATGCTTCCCGTGAAACATAAAATATTGTGAAACATAAAAACTAAAAGCACTTCAAATCAGTGTTTCCCAAATATTTTGTACATCTGTCATCTACAATAACGAAGCAAGTAACCAGCAACCTTCCAAACCGAATTGTGTTTAAATCACACGCTCTCTCCGATTGAGTCAATACACTTCAAATACAAAAGGGTCATTTGATTTCTTCCTTTTCAGTTCTCAACACCAGAAATATGCTTGAAGAAGCGAACGCAAATAAAGAATCTTGAAGTCCTCCAAACTATGAATTGTGATATTTTGTTTAAACGAATAGAACTGTCTGCACACCAGATGGGACACCTGCTCGTATTTCATTACTGCTAATAAAAGTGCAGAAAGGTCCCAAAACAAATTGAAATGCCATTTGGACTCAATAATAACGATGAATTCAAAAATTGAAGACACCCTAATTAAAGCGGGCCACTGGACCCCCCCCCCCCCCCCCGTAGAGATAGAAGGGGTTCCAAAGAAAACCTTTCTTGTCCTTAGTATATAATAGAGAATGTTTGTTATAAATTGCTAAAAGCCGAGAACGTCCCTGGACCCCATCGAGAAAGCAAACGTTGGCTTACCCCCCCCCCCCCCACTTTGGGAAAATGTTGGATCAGCCGCTGAGTGTGATTCGATCTTGTTTACCATCTGACCTCTCCCAAACTTCTGCGACCCCATTTGAACCTGACATCCATGCATGACTGGCCTAGCACCCCCTACGGAGCGATAAATCGTTATCGAGTAAAAAATGAGCGCCGATGGAGAGCATTTTTACAAAATGTAAACTGCTTCAAAATAATTATAACAAGAAATTCTCGACTATAATGTGTAAGATATACAATCATCCATTTTGTGCATAACATATTTTTTAAACTTATCTTATCTTAGAATGAGAATTGCCTTCTTTTATGTTATTACAAGCACTTGGGAATGCAAGCTCTCAATATTCTGCAGAATGCTAAATCGGTATGTTCCCCTTTGGTCCCATCGGACGACTAGCTCCCATCCCTTCCACCTTCCACTCCGTCGAAAAGATCCACAGTTTAGGATATTCGAAAGGAGGTAGTTTGCCCCTATCACCTTCCAACATTATATAGACGAAAAATATGAATTTTCGGTGGCTACGACCCCAATGATGTAACACAGCATGGGTGGTCGCTATATAGTCATATTTTTGTAAACAAATCTTCCTTGGCAAAAATCCTTGCCCCCCCCCCCCGTCCCGTTCTTACTTTCTCAAGTTTATATAAATGATACACGCTTTGTCTACCATGAAGTCTTTACCAGGACGAACTTTAAAATATTCTGAACAATTCAGCACATTCGACATTTTCATCGAGGTGTTTTTAATGGTGAATTAATGATGTCGTAAATAGTTTTGGTTTGTTGGCAAAACATATCCGAAACCCATTTATCCTTGTCGGCATATTGAAAAGTCTCATGACCCCCACTCTTTGTTTGCTTGACCGATTTTTAAAGCTATCTTGTCGGTACATAGTCCCCCCCCCCCCTCCCCTCCATTTAAAATGGTCTAGCGATATGTTTACCCCTCGAAATTAGTCGAGTATTAAAAAATGTGCGTTAGGCGATTTTATGATTTTTGTTGTTGTTGTTGTAATCCTTATGTTTCCCAATAATGCCACTGGTGTAAGGTCTATATGTTTTTTTTCGTTTATGCATTTCATCATGTTCAGAGCCAACGAGCATGAGGGACACAACTTGGTTAACACGTCCGTTTAACTTATCACACAGATTTATCAGACTTTTCAATAATCAGGCCTATTATTAATCTCCCGCGAGTCTGTTCTATTCGTAATATTAGTCATTCGGCTTCAGAAGAACGATGTATAAGTCTGTTGTTTCATATTTTTTTTTTATTCTAGGCTATATTTCAGAAGGCCCAAAAGCTGCAGCATCGACCAAACAGAAATACCAACAAAAATGAAAATCCAACCAAAAGGAATAGCTTAACTTTTTGATTTTTTTCTGATACGCATGCATTCACCAAGGAGATGTGCATTTCATCTCCGAGTCTGTACCGGAAGAAGGCGACACGAGCCACCGCGGTGAGAATAATACAACTTCCCCATATTTCAAAAGGAGAATCACCCTCCCTGTCTATTTCTGTTAATGTCTTTCATATAATAAACACAAAGGTCATTCGTGAAGTCGCACTATTCAAAGAGTGTTCTGCAATTCTTTTGTTTGATAATCGATAAGAGTAGAACGCACCGAACCCGCTACGAACACTGCAGTGCAAACAGGCGGTATTGAAGCATATAACTCTATCACAAGTGGACATCACCGTATATTACAGCAACTTCATGCGAGGCAGATTGTAAGGTGGAGATATTATTTCATATTTCTGTACAGGACCATGGAGTTCGGACAGGGAGCATCGGTGGTGGTGGTATATTCCTGATTGACGCATTTGGTGCGAGTGTATGCAAGGGAGGTAGAAAGAGGAGAGATTTGGAGCAGACGGCGTGCGTGTACTGCATGCATGGATCGTTATTATCCCGGCCCCTATATAAAGCCGCCTTCATCGAGGGTATAGTGTATTCATTCAGCTGCAAGCTGGCCCGCCGATGTGAAGCCATCAGCTAACACCTCACACAATAGCTAATGTTGCTTTTCTTTAGAGTTGGAATATTATCTGAAGGTGAAACTACATATATTTTCACATCGTTACTGTACATCAACGCGACATTAACATCGTGTATGTGATATGACTATGATGGAACCGAATGCATATAGCTTTGCATCTGTTCTCCAATCGTTCAACTCAATCGCGGGAAAATAACAGGTATGTCGTCATGGGTGAATTGCAAGCATTTATTTTCATCCGTTGAGTGATTTTGTGCTCGAATTGTCCAAGGATGGTTGTAGCAAGCCTGGTGAATATATCAAGATAATAATTTCATAGAGTTACCTTTCTTACCTTTTCCAGAAAGGATTATGCTTGACAATATGCTTTATCTCTTTTATCACGGCATAATGATGATTGGACAATAATGATATTGAATATTAAGATGGTTATTTGTACCATCTCCTCAGCTATCAATACCATAGGCAAAAAATTATGTGATTGAATTCATTCCAGTCCATATGGCTATATAAACGACTAAATGATGGCTAACACACTGCAACTATATCGCACCCTGCCTCTAAATGACGGCGAAAATACCCAACTTTTCACTTTTAAGTTGGGTCTAATGAACCTCGATGAGTTTAAATCTCGCTCCGTCCGTTCCACCATTATTAATTACCAAGGACAAGATTGGTATCTTAGTTGCAAGTATGCAGAGGGGAAGAGACTTGAATTTCTTGGAGTGTACATCTACTGGGGAAGTCCCTCCGAAGGGGTACGATGTCGAGCCGACTTCCGTATCATCACCCGCAACATCCTCGATCCTACCAAAAGCTTGGTGACAGAAGGAAGCCAGGTTGAATTCAGTGCTCCCCAGTCACCTGGCTGGGGTAAGCGAGAGTTTGCATCTCTCAGAGAACTCTTCACACCGGGACAAGGATTCTTATTAGAACCGGAGAAGATCGTCATCATCGAA
The DNA here is from genome assembly GCF_000002235.5 of Strongylocentrotus purpuratus. Lineage (NCBI taxonomy): Eukaryota > Metazoa > Echinodermata > Echinoidea > Camarodonta > Strongylocentrotidae > Strongylocentrotus > Strongylocentrotus purpuratus. The sequence goes on along the minus strand of NW_022145612.1, from coordinate 40,669,521 downwards.
CTTGCCATGAAATCTTGTTCATCGTTGTTCGAGCAGTCGGTTGATTTCACTCAGTTGCTGAGTCATAGAGAGCAACCATACCCTTCCTTCTTTACTGCCAACTTTCCGTTAGCAGGAATGGAGTTCTACGTCTCGCTCTATCCCCTTGGAGACCGTGAAGAAGCCGATGGACATGTCTCCATGTACCTTCACCGTTTCCTTGGTAACGAAGGTGACACATCAATCATTGGATGTCGTATCCGGTATCGCTTCTTTTTAGGACACAGTCGCACATGTCCTCACAGCTCTAAGACATTCGAGTTCTCTTTCAAGAATGAGCAAGGTTATGGTCGTTTCAAGGCCTTCGAACCGTTGGATGGGAGTGACAATCTCCTGTATCGTGGTGCTGTTCCTTTGGGTGTAGAGGTTGTCTCGATTACACCTTTCGCTCAGCCGGAGGTCAGACTCACAACAAGAGGGTATTATCACACCGACAATTTCGTGTTCGAAGACGCTGTCTTTCCTGACCATCGAGGAAACCAATGGCGACTCTCTGCAGCTGCTAATGCCTCCCAGTTCCTCTCGCTCAGACTCAACGCTGAAGACAAGAATAGATTATTCTGCGCTCCAGGATTGAATTCCAACCAGTCGAGACTGACCAAGAGAGAAGAATGCACCAAGTTCATCCAGTGGAGGGCATTTGTCTTGTCAAGAACTGATCGTAAGAAGACACTTGCAGTCAACGGTTGTCCACTTTCGGGCTATTACTCGCGAGGTCTGATGCAGACTAACTACAGCATGTCTACACAGATTCCACTTCTGAAGGTAAGTTACATAATTAATTGGTTTGGTGCAGTTTGTTCCTCCTCTCATTTCATGAGTCCTTTCTCTCTCTTCCTCCCCCTCTTCCTCCCCCTCTTCCTGTCTGCCATTCTCTCCATCCGTCCGTCACTTTCCTTCTTTCTTGTCTCATTTGAATAATTTAGACGTGCCCGTCATAAGCTTGTTACTTTGAATTATTGACATACGTTTTACTCCCAATACATTGTTTATAAATATTATCCTCTTGAAATATATTGAACACAGTGACTGTAAATGTGAAAATAACGCAAGAAGCAAATATTACTCTTAAATAAATTGTATTAAAAAGTTTCAAGATAGGGAGGATGATCTCACTTCTCTTGCATGGAATCTGTGATGAAATAAAACTTCCAGGGTAAGGTCATAGGATACCCGTCGAACTCACTCCCCAGTCATCTCGTCATCAAAGTAAGCCTAATTAGGATTTGAAAAGTAGGAGTTAACTTATTTGTGTCATTTTTGTGTGATGAAATATACGTCCAAAGTGAATTAAATTGATAACGAAAGGTTAACCTTTTCTGTAAAAATAGTAAATTGCGATATTATTGTTTCCTTATATTATAGTGTATTAAAAAAAAACACGCAACAAAAAGAAGTATACAAACGAGATTAATCTCGCTTTTAGTAGGCCTTCACTAATGATTTTTTATTTCAACGAAACTTTCAACATGATTTCTCAACCTCTTTACGTACTTCTATTCGTTTTCAGAAAAGCTCTTGCATTGTTTTCAACCTCTATAATTATGATTAAAATTAAAAACGCATTTTGAACTTTTCCAGACATACATTTCTTTGATTCTGTTGACGAGGCACTAACGATGAATCAATCGACCAATTGTAATAACTTTCTCCAGTCCCGTGTCCGTGACTGATCGAGAATTCGAGATGTATCTCCCGTCGGAAGTAGCACCATTATTAGAATAACCTTGCCATTTTCAATAATCCCCGAATTCAATTAGAAAATCTATAGAGTAGTGTGTCGTGCATGCATTGAAAGTGACGCTCGAAGCGTCTACTCAGACAGATTATATTACTCTAAATATTGCTTGCTATAAAACTGTAGTTGCTGCGTAACGGGGAGGGGTTGGGGTGGGGGCGATAACCTCCACCCCCTTCCCATGATTTGCTAAATATGCTTCCAAAATGGGAGAACCATTTAAGTTGGATATTATTTTAATCTAATTTGAGACGTAAGAATGGTTATCTTTTGAATTTCGCAAAGGATATCGCTTGCCTGTGAAGTTAGTTCCTCCCCCCTCCCCTCAGAATTATATTCCTTCCCACCGAGGTATACATCTAAAACTATTATTACTATACACATTCGTTGCCTGTGTGCCGTTGCCATGCACGAGATCCTCACGAGCATGCATGTAATATTCAGGAATCAGAGTCCCCTTGAAGTTTATAATGCACTGGCTCAGAATATACCGGGTTTTTATTCCTACGGCTCCTTAATTCAAACAAAATGAGAAAACTCAAAAAAGGCAATATCGATTGTGAATAAATTGTGTGTACCTGAACGAATGGGGAAAAAGTAGCCGTTTCTTTGTGTCTTTTTAAATACTGCTGTTTATTGCTACACTGGTTCCTAAAATGTCTTTTAAAGGCAGTGTTTCAATTTATTTTCTAGTGTATTAGCGTGATAATTCTATACATTATCCACAAAGCAAATTCGTCGTATTGGTGTTGTAAAAAACACCCACACATTTAAAATAACACAATTATACCGTGAGCTTATTTTATTTCAAATAGTAATTACCGACTTTATCGTCAGAAACGTTGACCCCAAGCTTCAAGTAATTTGGAAAAATATGAAACAGATGGTCCAACTAAAATTGGAAAAAATATATATGGATAAAATCAAAATGTGGGTTGAGAGCTTCTGTTGGTCATGATTATAGCATAATACATTTTACTTTGTAGGTTTTGTGTGGTACTAGTCGGGACGGGTTGCCTTAGCTTAGGAACTTTTAATTTGTGCCACCCATCCTCTAACCATTGGTTTGAGAATGGGTAAGTTGGTTTCCATTTTGTGTGTGCTGATGTGGATATATACTTTGATAAGGGCTGAAGGGCCCACCCTTTAACATACTATTTACTTACATTACTATTTGTACATACTATTTTTTTTAAATTTCATTTTATTATCTTTTGATGAACTAATGTGGACAGCAAGCGGAATATATGGATAATAATATCGGGATATTGGAAGCTTGATTATTAGAAATTTCGTATTGAGATTTCCAACGTTTTGCTAGAATGGAGCCCTTGTCCTAATTGAATGAATATTGATACCATCCACAATAATTCGTCCTAACAGCAATAACCCCTGTATGGTTTTACTGTGTATAGATCGTCTTAATTAAATGGTCTGACTGAGTCCATATACGTACACCACGAGTGCTGTTAATACATAGGGCATGTATGTTATCGACCTTCGTACCCATTAACGGGATCAATATCGAAATTTCGTTTTAGCGTATTGGCTTCGCAAACACGGAACACTCAATCAAGAAAAATGGTTTGAATCATGGACAAATATCGTTGGCATATACTACGCTTTAAACAAATACATTTTCACAGTCATGTAAATATTGAGGTAAATCGCAAAAAAGGGAGATGTACCTTCTTCATATTCTTGATTCTTTTAAATTTGTGTATTTATAAATTAATCATTAAGCCGGGTAATAATTTATGTCTTATAATCTGGGTTCTTCTTGCCATTTATACAACTGAATTATGATAAAGTTAGCTACAGAGTAAGCGAAGTAGTACAATGCACAAATGGACTTTGAATATTAATCGTTCATGAATCATCGGTGAATGTTTATTAACTATGTACTTTGGATCATTGAAAATGATAGTCTTAACGGCTTTAAGCTTACATTTTGTAAGATGTTATATATGTTCTAAAATATAGGTGAATTTCTGCAACGAGGTTATTAGATTTAAGATGACACTGGAGAAGGTCGAACGTTCGTCTCAATAAAGATGATTCAAGATGCAACGATTGGTTTTCTTCTCTATTTTTACGTCGAACTTGACAACGTGATATAAGCCTGTTTGAATACGTGAAAATAGTGGCGACCGTATATTAATCTGAATTAAGGCACTGATTTTCCGAATGTCAAGTCGTGCTGTGAATACAGGTGAAGTATAAATCAGACTTCGATGAACATTTTTTTTCTTCTGAAGCATGTATAGATGAACACCTTGCTTTTGTCATACATCCCAATCGCCTCGTGTACAATAATGCGCCATGGGAATCTCAACACATTCCCAGACTAAGCAAATACATGTATACTGTTAATATGACATCAACAGATAAGTGTGTAACTAGTTTCAGGTATGAGTCAACTCTCCTTCTCTCAACTAATCGAAAAAAGTAACTGTTTCTATGGCGTTCACATTTTGGGGGCTTTGACGAAGTGCCCATTAAATTTAACACAATATGCGGGACATGAAGATAACTAATGAATGTCAAAATCCGACCCCCTCTCCCCTCTCTTGTTATGTTTTACACGTCTCGTTTCTATTCGATAAAAAAGGGGGTGGGGGGGGGGGGCTGTCGCGGGCCCCAGGTCTACGCCCCTACTATTTCAACAAAACTAATCAAGTAGATACAAATAAGTAAATTATCAATGTTTGTGCATTCTAAAACAATTAAATAAGACGATTGAAACTTCTCCCAAGGAAAATTTGTGCGTATGAATGAGATGATTCTTAATCTTACCATACCTATACATTCTTTTAAGTGATGGGAAGCAAGTAATATAGATTTTATAATTCATCGCATAATGATCATATACCCGAGTACATTTTTGACGGTTGAATTAATGTATAGGAAGTAATACTCTTCGACATCAACAGAAGGTCGTTACAGATTCGTTCACGAATAATTTCACTTTCCATGCATATTAATAGAATGGGGGAATGAGCGTTCGATATCCATATAGCTTACGATTACTCTCTGCATGTGAAGGGAAAATCAATGAATTTATATTGATCTTGAATTTTACTCACTACATCTACACTGCAGTCAACCGTGTTGGATTCAACATTCAATTATAGTAACAGCTGGCATGTTATATGAGCCAATTTAGCCGATGTAATGTAGCAGACATAATGTGCTATCTCCTTTCGGCTTGTGAAATTGCAGTTGCAAAGTATTCACTGAAAATGCTATATTAAGTCTAATTGAGTGGGTTTAATGACTATTCATTAATATAGAAGTGTCGGGATCTAGTGGGTACGTCATCGGACTGTGGGTCTCATGGTTCACGGTTCGAGTTCCGCCGCGACACCTTTGGCAAGACACTAATCTTCATTTGCCTTTCTTCACCCAGGTGAAATAAGTGGGTACCCGGTGGGAAGAAATTCCTTAAATTATGGCAGCTTAGCTACAGCTGGGGTAATAATTATGATACCTTGTATTACTTAAGCGCAGTAGAGTATATAGCCTAGTAGCTGCGCTATATAAATGGACTTTATTATCATTATGAGCTTTATATGACTCGGTTGTGTGTTGTTGTAGTGAGTTGTCTTTTTTTGGTTTTGGGGGGGGGGGGGCAAACTTACAAAATAAAAGAAAAAAATCAAGTTAAACAAACAAACAGTATCTATTATGGCATGACATGTTTCTGTTAGGACATCACATATGCTGGTATCAATAATGATCGAGGTGAACATCACATACCATGCACCTAAATATAATAAAGTAGTAGTTCTTTAATTTAAATGCGTTGCTGGTAGTGTAAGATAATATTTAAAAACAAAACCAAAAAAGGGTATGGCGGGGGCGGTACTAGACTATCTGAAAGGGTGAAGATGCACAATCATTCTCAAAACCGATCTGGTATAAATTACCAGTGTTCCCATGTTTTTCGAAAACATTAGAGCGTTGTGTCCCAAATCTCTGACGAGGTAAGGGAAAAAAGAAGGATGGTTTAATCTTATTGAGTTTTTTATTGCAATAATAAGAAATCCCCCTCTGCCCCCACCCCCGTAACTCCGCGCTGACAAGTAGGGCATTTGAAGATAATGCTTGTTGATATATATTACCATGGATGTTTCGCTTTGCCTTTGGGCATGATGAGTGAATATTGCGTGTTTTTTTTTTCTTCTTCTCTTTGAAGAGTTCAATATTCCTCGATTGAATGCCAACATCCAAGAGCATGACGTATATTGATTCGGGAACAAAAAAACTTGTTATCGAGATAGGTCAGTGACTAAACCATGGATACAAGCTCGTAAAATTATAACGTATTATATGAGAATATGAACTCGAAAGGTTGGGGGAAATGATTGAAAGTCACAGTTAATAAAACTTCGGCATACAAAATTCTCTTTCAAATATCATAAACTCTACATCGTTCCAGAGGAAACTGTTCTAAATATAAACAAGACAAAGAAGATGTTTTCGGTGAACCAAAACGGAAATGACTGGTACATGTATGTCTGCATCAGTATTCAATATCAGTATGGATCGGAATCGCTCAATATTAAACATGAATGTGATATAGCAGCTGCACGGTAGAGAATCGGAATCGCTCAATATTAAACTTGAATGTGATAGTAGCTGTATGATAGACCGTAGATGTAAAAGAATAGCCATGCTCGTAAGCATGGCAACAACATCGCAAATCTACAAATGTATGCAAGTTCACATAAAATGCAAAAGGCAGAACCAGGTTAGGAGCAGCGAAAGGGGGAGGAGTGGATTGGAGGTGAGGACGAAGATACTGAAAATCTCCTCGACAAATTATTCGAGTAGCGAAAAATATAAAATCTCATCGACAAACATTATCTGTCTATCACTCTATCGTAATGTAAATTGATAATATTCATCAGCACGATTTCAAGAAGACACCAGCCGTTATTAGAGGGGAAAATTATAGCCGAGAAGGTAAAAATGACTTTTGGTGAAAATATATAATAGGGCAACAATTGCATCTGTAACTCATTTATTTAAAAATACTAAAATATTGCGGTTGCAAAATCTTTTTCATTATGCGAAACCTTCACCCCAGAATAGCACCAACTTATTTATGCAATTCGCGTTCTGGCAATTGAAGTACAAAGGATAATAATAGCAGGTGAATAAAACGATTCAACACCACAAACACTTTGGAAGGAAGCATCCATAAATTTGAATACATTAGTTGATATACAACTCCGCATAACCAAGAAAATGGCGATGCCCACGTCTTGCTGAGAAACTGTACTTTATTCTTGCTTTGTGCCTTTCTCAAACACTTTGGTGGGGAATCTTGTAGATTGATGGGAAAGAATGTAATTAATCTCTCAGAATAACCAAACTTATTCTGTGGGGTTAGTTCTCCTTTAACAATCCGTACGAGAACAAGACACGGACAATCAGCGAACCACAACGACCCGTGTACCCCGTGTACGACTGCGATCGATGCTGCTGGTATAATTGTTCTTCGTCATCGGTGCAGGGGCGAGTGATGTAACAGGACGAGAAACCGATCGTTATTTTAAGAGTTGGGATGTATACCAAGGGATGAAGAGCACGAAGAGAGACAAATTACCAGAGGATATGTGCCCATGAATGAACCATAATTGCATACCTTACAATATTTATACTTTCAACATGTTCTATAATTCTCAGCGTCAATAACCAGACGATTCCGAAGATGGAGCGGGAATGAGTTAAACTGCTCAAAATCATCCTCTTTGTTTCGCCCTACCTTTTGATGCATTATAGGGGAAAAGCGCCCTTTGAGTCTCACCTGAAAGTACTTTTTCAATTTTATTTTATTAAAGGTGAGAGTAAAAGCGTTAGAGGTCTACCTGTGGAAAGTGAAATATGCATGAATTTAACGGGGAATGTGATGAAGGCCTATACAAAGTCCTTTATTCCAAACTTGAGTAAAAAGAAGAAGAAGAAGCTTGGGATTGCGATAAATAAGTGATTCCAAATATTGTGAACGTGTGATGCAAACTTGAAGCTCAGCTGGTATCATCTTACCGATACTAATGACATGACAATATCAATACTATACCTCCACGTAGGTAGAGGTGGTAAGTCATTAAATAGACACACCTGCAAGCTGTGCCCCATCCATTATGATGTATATCACACTGGTACAGATGCTGATACTCATAATGACATGAAACACTGGCTTTTTTATTTGGATTGATTGCTCAACTTACAGTCATATACAACGAAGCCAAAATTTAATTAGTAATAAAGGAATTACCACGCATACTGCCTAAATAATGACACCATTACGGTGCAACTATTGTTTCTTATACTCAAACTTATTCTTTTGAAAACAATGAATTATCAAATCAATGAAAATGTGAATTTTCAAGTATGCATAACTGATCACTAAATTAACCTAAGTTTACCTCATAAGTTTAATGAAAGGACTTTGAGACACGCAGGCCTAACATAATAACAAATAATGTCTTAATTACTTTGCCAATTTTTCAAAAGAAGAAGAAAAACAGGAAGAAGAAGAAGAAGACGAGACGCATGCGTTCTTGTGAACACATCACCCCAGTACTTCGCGAATTGCATTGGTTGCCGGTGAGGTACCGCATTATGTACAAAATCTTAGTTTTAACTTATAAATGCATTCATGAATCGGCACCAATTTATCTGCAAGAATTAATCGAGGAATACAAACCCTCACGCAGTTTACGGTCATCTTCACAATTAAACCTCGTATCTACTTCTGTGTCAACTCTTTCTTATGGTAATCGCTCCTTTCGTAAAGCTTCTGCTGAACTTTGGAACAGATTACCTTTAAATGTAAAAAAACTGTCAAACTTTTAACCTATTCAAAACTAGTCTCAAGACACATTTATTCAAAATTGCGTTTGATGATTAATTAACTCTGTTCACTTTGACGTGTATTCCATATGTATTGTAATTTGTATGTCTATTTGCATTTTCAGTTTTGTATAAGATGTAATTGTATATCAGTCTATTTTGTGTGTATAGCGCTTAGAGACTTCGGTGGTAAGCGCTTTATAAGTAACCTTTTTCATTATTATTATTATTAGAGAAAGAGAGAGAGAGAGAGAGATGAGGACATCAAGCTTATAATGAATGTTTATTCATGTTTTAAACTGATTAAGGTATTGTTTGAATGTTCTTGAACAACGGTTCGTTGAATCCTCAGTATCATATACCTGAATAACATCTTTGCAGTACTATATTGTAGAGAAGTAGAAACAGAATAATAGACTGTGAAGGAGCGAATCCAACTCCTTATAGCTGGAGGCATATGCATGTCTCTGATACGGAGCATCGATTGGACAGTGTGTGGAATGCGTGTTCATTTTGTAGGTCTAATTGATTGGCAACAGATCAATAATCATCCCTTTTCAGTCCCTCAGACAATTGGAAATACTTGCTTCTTAATTTGTCCTCTTCAATTGATTGTATTATTACCTAACAATCATCTCATAAATGTCAATCTCCTGTAGAATATCCCCTCAATCTCTCTCTGCCCCCTTCACTTTTCTCCCTCACCCTTTCAACATACTTGATACTTCCCTCTCTGTATCACACTTTCTCTCTCCCCCTCCGCTCAATATTATTTCATGATTATAATGTATACATAAAGATAAAGTTGCACCATATCTTAGAATATAAATGTTTTCATACTTTGTACATTTCATGCCAGTCAGACCTCGGGATGCTTTGTGGATTTTCTTTAAAAAAATCAATATAATTTCATTTGAAAATTCTCTGTCGACGAACGTGTTTATAATAGCAAATTTCCGTAAATTTCTCTTTGGTGATGATGTGGTATATCTTTATCATTGTCCCTTATTATTTGATATAATGTTTTATTTTCCAAAGAAATTTCCATCTAAATATTCTTCATTAATCACTCTTTCCTCGTTGTGTTCATACAGGCCAAGGCATTGGACGGTGACTACTGTACGAAGGAAGAGCCATCTTTATTGGTTAGGATCGAGTTTCTAAACGTGCAGGACGTCGCTTGTGTGATGACAGACTACCCTACTCTTGATTTCGAGAGGTTTCAGCTTTACCACACCAGGTAAATTATGAAAGGCCAATCCTCGACAGGAGAAAGAGTATAGCAATATCCTACTCTGACCCCCGCTCTCCCCCCCCCCCCCCTCCCCTCCGTCTCACTGTTGCAATTTTCATAACTGTAAAGGCTCCAAGGAGTTTCGGTCACATTATTTCAGGAACAACAGTAGAAGAAAAGAAAAATGTGGGGCGTTCTCCTATTTTGCACTCATGGCGAAGAAGAAGAAGGAGGATGTGCAGGGAAAGGAAGAGGGAGGGGAGGAAGAAGAAGAAGTGGAAGGGTCACCTGATATGATTGTCTGATTCGTAAAGGACCAAACTACTATTGAAGAATGGCATCATTAACGTAGGCTACTGTGAAATTTGCAATTTTTAATGGAACAAACATGGAGTCGGAAATCATTCGTTTAGATAGAAATAATTTATTTCTATTTTTTGAGCAAATTAAATGCTGGAAACAGAAATGAATAATACAATTCATGAATTACCGATTATAATCGATTGGTTGCCAAGCTTGATGCAAAAAATGAACACGCTTTGCTTTTGTGTCTTTCCCAAGAAGGGTGATATACGGTAACTGTAATGTTTTATTCCCAAATGCTCAATTGCACCAGAAGTGAGACAATCTAACACTTTTGCACGTTGGAGTATCAGAATAATATTGATGAATGTTAAAATACACCGTTATTTTCCTTGTATATCGTGTTAGGGAGGGACTAAAGCGATGTCTGAAGCAAAATGATGTACTCGTAAAAGAGATCGAGAGCTTACAAGGTCGTCTCAACAGTGCCATGAAGGAGAATAAAGACTCTCGTGATCTTGTACAAGACTTCCAGAGACTGATCAAGGTAAAGCAGTATAAACATATACGCACACTTTGGTTGGTGTATCTCGTGGGCTTAAAGAGAAGGTTGAGTTCTGGGGAGAGGTGACAAATAATTTGTGAGCGTTATCTTTGTTATTAATATGCACGTGTGGAAGAACATCGAAGAAAGAAATTAAAAATATTCCCTGAAAACTTGTGAAAAGCATGGCTCTTCAAATTCCTTCATATTCTACATAATGACAAGTAACAGCTTTAAAATGACTGTGCCGAATTACTTATAATTTTGATGACTCTAGAACCTTGCAGTACACATCAATACACGATTATGATCAACTTTTTCTGATCGATTCCACACCGTTTCTTTCACAATGCAATCGCATGACCAGAACTCAACTTTATCTTTAAGTAACTTTAGGAAGTGTCCATTAAGATGCAGACCCCATACTCCCGCAGTGGTCCTACTAATGTATTTCTACATTATTGTGTTATGAGTCTGTATAATCTGTAATCAACGTGAAAAACAGATAAAAAAATTTAATTAACCATATATTTGTTTATTTGATGAATATAAGGATCGGAACATAATTAGACAACTACAAATCGATCATTCAGCAGTGTCATGCATGTGCACATTGAATTAAAAACGTAACCATCTATTGATTTTCACTTCATGCGTTGAATAAGCTGTCGACTGAACATTATTTGTCTTCATTAGTCATTTAGTATTGTTTGGCTATTTTGTGATCTATTGTATAAGTAACCTCACCTTCCCATTATGTCCCACATCCTGATCTACAGCATCCTATCCCACCGCTGTCACTCATTTACAAATTGTAATCAATAATCAATTTTTTTGTTTGATGAATATATAGATCGTTAAAAATAATTTGACAACGAAAAGTCGAACATTCAACATTGTCATGCGCACGTTGAATTAAAAACGCGACCATTTACTGCTTTCCACTTCATGCGTTGAATAAGCATTCGACAGTTATATTGAAGATTTATCTTCATAAGTCATCTATTTTGTGATCTCTGGTAAAAGTTTTAAGTAACCTCACCTTCCCATGTATGTCCCATCCCGATCTACAGCACCCTATCCCACCGCTGTCGCCCACTCCCGACAGTGGTCGCAATACTCAATTGATGAACTGGCTTCTACAACAAGATTCAATACCCAGCAAGGTTCGCCTCCATCTCTCCTTGTGTCTTTATGTAACTGGCATTGTGTGGGTTTATATCTTGCACCTGGGGTGTTTCACAAAGATCCTAAGTTAAACTTTTCTCCAAGTTGGACTTAACGATTATGGAAAGCCGTTAGCATCTTTGAAAATATTTTTTACAAGTTATTTTAAAAGGCATAAAATGTTGATTCAAATCATTCACATTTTCTATTATCATGGGAGATTTCATGTTTTTTATGTGGAATTTATGAAAAGTCTAAAATACTTGGATTTTGCTTTTGAATATATTTCATTATAAGGCTACAAATGGTTCTCCATAATTTGAAATCCCAACTTAGGGTTAAGTTCGACTTAAAATCTTTGTGAAACACCCCCCTGGTATCAATATTAAACAATCACCATCTTCTGATGAAGTTTATAACATGCACCACAAATGTGATATTCTTTTGTGTGCGTGGGTGTGTGTGTGTTTTTGTTGCCTACATGGATACATTTTGTTCATTGTTTTTGTGTTAATGGTTCATTTCATGTGTAAGTCCGTTATTATTTTATGGTTTCATGGATTCACCGAACTTGCTTTGCTTCTTTATATTGTACGTTTTAAATGTTTATGTCTTTATTATTTTCTGATACATGTGACTTCACTTTGGATAAAATACAAGGATTTCGATCATCATAATTCGCCCGTCATATATCATTTTACAGTATTTATGTGTCAGTTATGTATATAAATAAGCTGTATTTTCTTTTTTTCTTCTTGTCTCTAAAGAGTTTTAACGATTATCATCTCCTAACCTCTGTATGTCAAATAGCAACCAAAAAATTAAAAATGACGACATATAAAAGACGCCAAACTGCTCTCAAGTACTATTTTACATTTTAGATGTTTTTTGTGTGGTTGGTTTGTACATAAATTCATTTTAAACACGCAAAAAAAAAAAAAACTTACTGTAATCTTTAAGGTAATACGGTAATGATTTAGAAATTTGTATTTCCTTGTGTTTCTTTGTTTTCAGAGAGTGCTTCGAGAGTGCGCAATATACTTGGAGGATGGAGAGATTTCACATTCCATTTTGAAAGAAAAGTTTCTTTGTTTTCATTTAATATCCATTAATTTCTACTTTCTAGACACTTTTGATAAATTATGTGCTATATAATGTCTCTAAAATGTACAATACATTTTTTAAACATCATTTTTTGTTTGTCTTCCAAGCACTTTTCTCATCATTTAACCTTTACTTTCAGATGTCCCAACAGACTGCCTTATATTACCAATGCTTGCAACTTAACATATTATTTCTATATTATTGTGCTTTAAAGTTTCTCACTTGTTCATTGTTATATTGGTGTTAAAATGGTATTGATGTGATATGTAATGATTATATGCAACATGTTACTTCGTGTGTTTTTTTTTTTGCAGAATATTTTGCAATTTCTGTATTAATTGTTGCTGTGTAATAATGGGCTTATATAACTAAATCGACAGAATATTGATTTCTTACATCACGATTATCTTGTATTCTTATATTAACAGGGTTGCGCCGTTAGTGAATGGATACTGTTAAAATTACTGGTACACATCGAATGCAATAACACATACATAATTATTAGAAACATTACTTCAAGTAATACATAAACATTATCAAGTGAATTACGTGTATATTTGGATTTAAGAAAACTAGAACAATACGCAAGGTTTTGATATTTTATTTGTGAGTCATGACAAATATAGCAAACAGTAATTTCGAAATCGTTCGATATAGAGACTGTATAAGGACAGTAGCACACGAGAAAAGGCGCAATCGAGAGCAACAATTTTGGTCTTGTGAATCCTCAATTTATTTTGGTCATAATCAAAACTCTTGGTCTCGTGAGCTGTCGGCCAACTCTAGCCCTTGGTTCTATTTATGCTCAATGTATACAAAGTGGTGCGATGTACCGTCGACTTAAGATGATACAAAGTTAAAGAAGTTAACGTAATGTCTCTTATCGTAATTGATCCCACATTATTTTAATAATTTTGTAACCCCTATAAAGACTAATTTTTATTTTGCAACCATTGTATCTTACAGAATGAGAATCCAAGTGATCCAACCAAGCAGTTGATAGCTCCATCTGCTCGACCAGCTTCAATTTCCTCTTCGCCAACACTACCAGTTCAGCCTCCGGTCCCTAGACCCCGTGGTGTTAGAGGACCACCCCCTCGTCCTCCACCCAGGGCCTATTCACCGGTGGCTACAGACTTGGTCAGTACACGACAGTTCACCTACACACCTACGAATACACCATCGCAAGCTATTTCACTCGCCTCACCACCCCCTGTCGCTAATTCAACAGGACTGGGAATGGCAAGTGATCAACAAAGATTGGCAGTTCTCAACTCCAATGACACTGCTTTTAAGAGGTTCTCCTTCACGGGGATCAATGTTACTCCGGCCATGATATCAAATCAGGCCGCAGAGACTGTCAGAAACGTGGATGTTCCTGCTCAAAGCTCGTCCATGAGAAAGGATCCAGTATCACCGCAACGATCAACACTTCTCCAAGAGAAACCCTCTTCCACGAGTTCTTCCTCATCGGTGGTTATGTCCAAGATCGGAAATGGTGGTTCATCTAGAGGCTTTGCTCTTGCGAGGATGACACGACCAAATGTGAGCCAATCACAACTAAATGCGAACCACGCTGCACCACAGCAATCACAACATTCTCCAATAGACCAACCCGTCAAGTGGCCCACTGGTATGGCCCCTCCAACATCATCCCGATCAACAGGAGAGCTGGAAGGAAAACCTTCAAGCCCTAGCCACCAAGCATCGCAGCATCTCTCGAACGGAGATATTGGGTCAAACTCGGAACTGCCAGGTGGCTTTCAGACTCATCTTCAGCAGTCATTTAGCAATCCTAACATCAGTACACATTCAGAGACCAATGGCCAACCATTGGTCGGTCTCACAAATGCGTCTCTGAAGGATTCTCAGGTCACTTCCGGCAAGCCTTCTGCCATGATCTCAAACGCCCCACAACGACCTTTATCTGCAAGTATGTCAAGAGAATTTGAGTACTCTCCAGTTCCCCCGTCTGTTGCCAACAGGCGCTCACCAGTACCCGAGCAACAAGTACACTATCCTCCTGGCCCACAAGAAACAAGTACTGGTTTGTATCAGCCTGTCGTCACAAGAGACCAAACATCCAAGTCAAATTCAAGTAACCCAGAAGCACCAAGATATGTAAAGTCTACACCGTCTACCCCGAACAAGTCTAGTCGTAAGCCAGTAGTAACCACATCCAAGTCTACTCCTAACTCTCCTACTAAGCATCCTCCTGGTCATGTCCAACATACAGGGTATGATCAACAGCCGACAGGAAACGTCCAGTTACAACGGACACAGCACCATCAACCAACTCCGTCAGAGTCACACCCAGACCATGAGACCCGGATAGGTCTTCCACAGTTTGTAGTCAACCATCAGGTCCCTACGGATCGCTTGGTAAACAACGTAAACCCTGGACAACCTTATGCGTCAGTACAGTCGGGGACTGCAAGCGAGGCGATGGTGAACTCACAGAGGAGTAGTTTCCCAGGAATCGAATCGTTAAGTAATGGCATTGAGCAAGTTGATGGGAGGCAGCAAAGACCACATAGTGTTGTTGACGAGATGATGCAAATCAACACTGACCCAGTGGTAAACTCAAACGAACATTGGTCTTTGCCTAGCATAGAACAACGTCGACGCATGGGAGTTATTGAAACGAGTCTGTAGGTTTAGCGTAGAACAATATCAGATGACAAGACTAGGCTAGTTATCACACAAAAGTCATTGGTATACGATTGCAGATGTTCACATTGTGCAGTGTGCTGTGAGCATAGAGTTGTTTATAATTTTGCAGGTTCACCATCAATAATTGATTTGATTTTGGCACGACAATCTATTTTGTAATATTTACATGTCTTTCAATTTTGATTGATTATTCGAAATGCCTCAGTCCACGACGCTGGTTCCACGGAGACACTTTTATTTCATTGCTAGATGTTCTACCTAATGTTCTTTTCTGTCATCGCGATAATTAAACTTGGTATACGATGTGTAGTTACTAAGTACCGATAGTTGTATGTTTGGCCATTAAGTACAAAAGTCACAGAAGTTAATAACATGAAAATCATGGCAACAGCTCACAAGAACGACAGTCAACGAGACCGACAACGTCGATCTCGCCTGTCTTCTGATAAAGTATTTTGATGCTTCGTGAGACCGATATTGGCGATCTCGTAGGCTGCCAGCCTCTGTAATGTCACGGTAACTCATGAGTTTCTATCCCGGTGTACGCTGAACATTATATTGTGTACTATGACTGCTTTTAAAATCAACAGTAAGGAATTATTGTTTATGCCCCAAAAAAAAAAATTGGCGATATTCTAGAATCAGCAGGTTAAGGCTGAATAATTATAGAAAAGTTTCGCGATATATAGAAAGAATTGCAGTTGTATTGGTGTATATATCTTTCACGATATTGATTTCTTGGTTAATAACTTTTTCATGAACTTCTTGAAATATTTTAAATACTAAAATAAATGTATAGACCAAAGTTTGTATCATGAAGGAGCCTTAGGACGTGAACACACATAATAGTTGTTACCTAATTATAGCCTCACTGAAATACTGAAACAGGATATTTTACAATCAACATTTTTCACGTTTTCGCGATAAGATAATGGAGGGGGTTGATTGTATAAAATGATCCGTTGTTTCATTCAAAAAGGTTTTTTTTCCCAGTACATAATGACACAATCATGATTGTATTACCAAATACCTCGTGTCTCAATTTTGCGAAATCTATCATAAATTCTCAATGAACATAACTTGCTTACTTTGATGTAAGCATACAATTATATATATGAATTATGTATATATGTGATTGCTAAATTTGCCATTATGGTATTCAATTAAGATATTTCAAATTGATGTAAGTGTATATATTAAGTGCATTTGTATATTATGTTTGATAGAATATTTATCTTTTGAATGTTTTCTACCGTTTTTATTTGTTCTTTCTGCTAGGTTTTTGTAGTCGATATATGCATGTCTAGATGATTGATAATTTATATCTTAACAATTGATCTTGCTTTCTTTGCGTCAAAGTACTTAAAATCAAAATGATACAATCCTAGGTTACGAGATTGCACCTAACTTGCCGAAAACCATGCCTAAATATTTAGAAATATTTCCGAAAACGTTTGACGTTGTAGTGACGTGTATTTTATAGAAGCTGACGATCAATATACCAAGTGAAAACAATGTCTAAATGTGTTATTCTTCCTTAGTTCCTTATGCAAGGTTTAGTGTTGTATTGAAATTATTATATGAAGAGATGTGCCTTCTTTATTGGGACCATGCAGTTGTTTTCAAACACTATATGGTTGACGAATGAAATGATTAAAAAAAGTGCCATTTGTGAGTTTCATCCTACGGTGATAAAATGGTGCATTGTGAATTTATATTTCACAATATTTGATATTTGATTTTTACAATTTGATATGATTGTAATTATTGATAAATTTTGTGCAGCTTTTATAAAAATGGATTATCTCTCTGGTTATTAGAATTCTCAATAAATTTTCTCTACAAGCATCCGAGATTGCACGAGGTATTAATAAAAATAATGCATGGATAAAATCTCCAACGCGTACCTCAACATTCTAAATGAGTGAGTATTTCAAAGAAATTCTTTGTATTTGGAAAGATGAATTGACAAGATGTTCATGGAACAAACCTGAGTATAGCTTTGAAATATACAATAAATGTATTTGTAGTTGAGAGGTCATATAATATTGTCCGAAGTCTCCCGACTGCGTCACTATGTGTGCGGTTAGAAGTAACTTTAAACCAAGTGTATGGGACTTCGTTCATGGTTATCCCATTAATGAAACTATTTGAAATATGTACTTGGGGTGCCTCACTCGTCTCACAAGACCTCTAGCTTAATAGCTTAAGCAAATGGTTGTCTCAATTATCGGATGCCTATCTCACTCTCAAGTCCATACAGCATGACGTGGTCAGCTGTATGATATGCAAGACGATTGGATGTATCATGTTTGGTATACCTTCTTAATAAAAGGACAATTTCATGCCCATGAGTATACGACACTACCATCTTATTACTTGGTGCGATGTATTATGTTAATGTTCCTTAGAGAGGAGTGAAGTGATAGAAAAGATTAAGGAACAGTAATGCCGTTCAGCCTCGAGATGGAGAGAGGGCCGGAAGTGAGCGGGGTGGAGGAGAAGAAGAAATGGAGGGGATACGAGATGTAGAAAGGAGATAAAGCGAGAAGGGAGAGAGAGAGAGAGAGAGAAAAGGAGAGAGAGAAAGAGAGAGAGAGGGGGAAAAGGAGACAGAATGAGGACAGCATGAGCCATGAGGACAGGTGAAATAGAGGGGAAATGAGAAGGGATTGGGAGAGAGAGAGAGAGAAAAAGGAGTGGGAGAGAGAGAGAGAGAGAGTAAGGAGACAGAAAGATACATTGCTAGATAGAGGAGGGAAGAGATAGAGACAAAGACAGTGAGTGATATCTAGAAAATGAAAGAGAATCTAATGTTCTCTTTTAGATAAATGAATATTTATTAAAAGACATGAATACACCTTTTTTTGTTTTGAAAAGGAATCATATTATTGCACTGCGCATATAGGCGTATAATTATGATAGTGATGAATTTTGAATGATTATTTATTATCTTTGGAAGCACATCCCCCTCATAATATACCTCAGTAACACCGCTAAACCGACCGGTCATTTGGGATAAAGTTATTGTCTGTGTCAGCCTCGTTTGTATGACTGGGTATGAAAGAGACGCTTCGGAGGAACACCTCGGGCATTTCGTCCCAGCCAAATGTTTATTCAAATTCTTACATTGTTCATCTGGCCCCATCGAGTCATTCGTTTCTTTGTATTTTCACTTCAGCCTTTTACCCAATTAAATCGCTAATTTCATACTATCGTTCACTCATTCAATAGGCCATTTTTCGTAATGTAATCAAATTTAATGCACAAATCTACAATACATACATTCCATGTTAGGTAGGACAAACCATAATGTGTGTCCTACCTAGCATCAAGTAATGTTGCAATCCTCATTTTGACCATTGAAATACAATTATTCATAACAGGTGAATAAGATAATTTGTAACATGGCACTAAACAATGGTTTATGCATTAAATGTGATTACATTTCGAAAATGGTCTATTCTACACTTCAGTCACACTTGATTAAAATAATGTCAAATAGGCCATATTCGTAAGGTAATCAAATTTAATGAAACGTCCGTTCTAAGTGTCTCATTATGAATGATTTTATCAACTGGCTATGAACGATTGTATTTCATTGAGCGTACAGGTAGGTAGGAGAAAGACAAGCCATATGGTTTGTCCAACCTTGCTACAACTAATGTACCAATGGCTGAGATGCAATAATGTATAGCAGGCGAATGTAATAAACTAGTCGCTAGGTAAACGCGAGTAAATTTGAATACATTTTAAAAAGTCTATTGCATTCTCATCTTCACTTCAGTAATTCATGTCATGCAATCATTCATTTTCTTCAGTTTTTTTTCTCACTTCAATTGTATCCTTCATTCCCTTGGTTACTCCTTTGAATCGTTCATATATTTGATGTTCACTCCAATCAATTTCTTAAATTTTCACTTTTATCAGTCAGTCATTCTCTTCAAATTTCCCATCATCTAATAGTTTTCTCATTTGAATCGTTCATGCGTTTGAAGTTCTATCATTCAGCTTCTCACTTCAATTTCTTAAATTTCACTTCAATTATCCCACCATTCACCTGCTCACTCCTTTTAAGCACTCACTCATTGCATTCTTGATCATTCAACCATTTACTTTTTTCATTTGTTCAATTTGATTCCAGTAACTCATTTAGTAGTTCATTCAATAATTCATTTCAATAGCCCTATTAAAATACAAATGCAATCTTTAAGCAGTATCAAATATCATACAAGAAGTTAAGGACATTAATAGAGAGCTGTGAGCATTTATTGAAGCAGTAACTGACGGTACAAACATTCAAGAAATTAGTTTACTGATTACAAGGAACCATGATTATTTTCAACAATGCATATTTCTAGTTGAGTGATTCAGCACAGTAATCAAACATTTTTATATCAAACATCCATCCATCAACTGTTGATGTATAATAAAACAGTCTAAATCAATAAGACTTGCCAACTCATCAGATAAGATATGATTCATAATTTGTTTGTACTATAACTCACAATTTCATTGAATTATTATCAAATTTGCCAATAATGTAACTTGGTCAGGACTCATAATGAAGATATGGTGCAAAAGTAACTTAATTATCTTTCATCAAGCTTCTTTTGATGAATAATTTCAAGACTGGCAGTCTTGTCCTTCTTAATCAAAGAAGCTTTATAGATACCACATGTACAATCTTTAAGCAGTTTAATACCCCAACCCTTTTTTACTTCATTATTGTTTGTCACTTGTGTGTTTTTATCGGAAACCATGAATGGTTGCAAAGATATCACATTACTTCTACTCGTGTAAATCTTGTATTCACCATCACCTCTACTATTTACAGAAATTTGTGAATTCTTATGAGCAAAAAAAAATCTACACCCTACCCTCTCATTCTAAAACTACTGCCGGAAAGAAAATCACTTCTTTTCTTTTAGAAATGAAGCAATGTCATGAAAGGTCTCTTTACAAAAAACAGAAGAAATTTTACTATTACATCAACCATGTGACCATATGTCACTCTAATAGAGTTTAAAGTCAAATAAGCTAGAATGATAAAGCTGATTTAAAGGTTCCCAAGTAAGGACTCAATCTTGGTTTCCAGCTCCGAACGCTTGGCTGTAGTGGCCTTGTCGATGTCTACGTATTGGTTCTTGGAGAACTTGCCAGACATGACTTTCTCGGCGTTAGTAATGGCTGCTTGGATCAGCTCCTTGTGCTGACGGCTCAACTTCTGCACCTCATTCATCTGTAACACAAGCAAGGAAGCAAAGAAATATTCATAGAGGACAAATTCTACTATATGTGGAGAACAATCTGGACGATAGTCATGGAGTGAGGAGTAAGCAGATCTACTTCCATTAATTGATTCATAATAAAATCTGGAAGATTTTCTCAATTCTTTGGGGAATCAACCTGATTTATTGGTTTCTTTGATTCATCTCCATTCGTTGACGGATAATCATTTTCAAGTTCCTTTGGTCAAGAAACTAATAAATTAATCAAATTATTACTATTAAAAAAAAAAGGAAAAGGGGGATTTGACAGAATACTCATCAAATCATTATCTCTTATGATAGGAATTCCCAAAGAACACTAATTTCTAGATGGTTTTGCTGCTCTGTAGTTACAGTTAACTAATTATGCAAGCCCCTTGTAAATTTGATGATTTTTGTGTTTGTTGTAACTCATGAATGAAAGGTGGACTAGTTGAATTATTGCCTTTGTTGAATACTTCTAGATGTAAGCTTTGATACTAGTAGCTTTGAAATATACAATAAATGTATTTGTAGTTGAGAGGTCATATAATATTGTCCGGAGTCTCCCGACTGCGTCACTATGACTTGTGTGCGGTTAGAAGTAACTTTAAACCAAGTGTATGGGACTTCGTTCATGGTTATCCCATTAATGAAACTATTTGAGATATGTACTTGGGGTGCCTCACTCGTCTCACAAGACCTCTAGCTTAATAGCTTAAGCAAATGGTTGTCTCAATTATCGGATGCCTATCTCACTCTCATGTCCATACAGCATGACGTGGTCAGCTGTATGATATGCAAGACGATTGGATGTATCATGTTTGGTATACCTTCTTAATAAAAGGACAATTTCATGCCCATGAGTATACGACACTACCATCTTATTACTTGGTGCGATGTATTATGTTAATGTTCCTTAGAGAGGAGTGAAGTGATAGAAAAGATTAAGGAACAGTAATGCCGTTCAGCCTCGAGATGGAGAGAGGGCCGGAAGTGAGCGGGGTGGAGGAGAAGAAGAAATGGAGGGGATACGAGATGTAGAAAGGAGATAAAGCGAGAAGGGAGAGAGAGAGAGAGAGAGAAAAGGAGAGAGAGAAAGAGAGAGAGAGGGGGAAAAGGAGACAGAATGAGGACAGCATGAGCCATGAGGACAGGTGAAATAGAGGGGAAATGAGAAGGGATTGGGAGAGAGAGAGAGAGAGAAAAAGGAGTGGGAGAGAGAGAGAGAGAGAGTAAGGAGACAGAAAGATACATTGCTAGATAGAGGAGGGAAGAGATAGAGACAAAGACAGTGAGTGATATCTAGAAAATGAAAGAGAATCTAATGTTCTCTTTTAGATAAATGAATATTTATTAAAAGACATGAATACACCTTTTTTTGTTTTGAAAAGGAATCATATTATTGCACTGCGCATATAGGCGTATAATTATGATAGTGATGAATTTTGAATGATTATTTATTATCTTTGGAAGCACATCCCCCTCATAATATACCTCAGTAACACCGCTAAACCGACCGGTCATTTGGGATAAAGTTATTGTCTGTGTCAGCCTCGTTTGTATGACTGGGTATGAAAGAGACGCTTCGGAGGAACACCTCGGGCATTTCGTCCCAGCCAAATGTTTATTCAAATTCTTACATTGTTCATCTGGCCCCATCGAGTCATTCGTTTCTTTGTATTTTCACTTCAGCCTTTTACCCAATTAAATCGCTAATTTCATACTATCGTTCACTCATTCAATAGGCCATTTTTCGTAATGTAATCAAATTTAATGCACAAATCTACAATACATACATTCCATGTTAGGTAGGACAAACCATAATGTGTGTCCTACCTAGCATCAAGTAATGTTGCAATCCTCATTTTGACCATTGAAATACAATTATTCATAACAGGTGAATAAGATAATTTGTAACATGGCACTAAACAATGGTTTATGCATTAAATGTGATTACATTTCGAAAATGGTCTATTCTACACTTCAGTCACACTTGATTAAAATAATGTCAAATAGGCCATATTCGTAAGGTAATCAAATTTAATGAAACGTCCGTTCTAAGTGTCTCATTATGAATGATTTTATCAACTGGCTATGAACGATTGTATTTCATTGAGCGTACAGGTAGGTAGGAGAAAGACAAGCCATATGGTTTGTCCAACCTTGCTACAACTAATGTACCAATGGCTGAGATGCAATAATGTATAGCAGGCGAATGTAATAAACTAGTCGCTAGGTAAACGCGAGTAAATTTGAATACATTTTAAAAAGTCTATTGCATTCTCATCTTCACTTCAGTAATTCATGTCATGCAATCATTCATTTTCTTCAGTTTTTTTTCTCACTTCAATTGTATCCTTCATTCCCTTGGTTACTCCTTTGAATCGTTCATATATTTGATGTTCACTCCAATCAATTTCTTAAATTTTCACTTTTATCAGTCAGTCATTCTCTTCAAATTTCCCATCATCTAATAGTTTTCTCATTTGAATCGTTCATGCGTTTGAAGTTCTATCATTCAGCTTCTCACTTCAATTTCTTAAATTTCACTTCAATTATCCCACCATTCACCTGCTCACTCCTTTTAAGCACTCACTCATTGCATTCTTGATCATTCAACCATTTACTTTTTTCATTTGTTCAATTTGATTCCAGTAACTCATTTAGTAGTTCATTCAATAATTCATTTCAATAGCCCTATTAAAATACAAATGCAATCTTTAAGCAGTATCAAATATCATACAAGAAGTTAAGGACATTAATAGAGAGCTGTGAGCATTTATTGAAGCAGTAACTGACGGTACAAACATTCAAGAAATTAGTTTACTGATTACAAGGAACCATGATTATTTTCAACAATGCATATTTCTAGTTGAGTGATTCAGCACAGTAATCAAACATTTTTATATCAAACATCCATCCATCAACTGTTGATGTATAATAAAACAGTCTAAATCAATAAGACTTGCCAACTCATCAGATAAGATATGATTCATAATTTGTTTGTACTATAACTCACAATTTCATTGAATTATTATCAAATTTGCCAATAATGTAACTTGGTCAGGACTCATAATGAAGATATGGTGCAAAAGTAACTTAATTATCTTTCATCAAGCTTCTTTTGATGAATAATTTCAAGACTGGCAGTCTTGTCCTTCTTAATCAAAGAAGCTTTATAGATACCACATGTACAATCTTTAAGCAGTTTAATACCCCAACCCTTTTTTACTTCATTATTGTTTGTCACTTGTGTGTTTTTATCGGAAACCATGAATGGTTGCAAAGATATCACATTACTTCTACTCGTGTAAATCTTGTATTCACCATCACCTCTACTATTTACAGAAATTTGTGAATTCTTATGAGCAAAAAAAATCTACACCCTACCCTCTCATTCTAAAACTACTGCCGGAAAGAAAATCACTTCTTTTCTTTTAGAAATGAAGCAATGTCATGAAAGGTCTCTTTACAAAAAACAGAAGAAATTTTACTATTACATCAACCATGTGACCATATGTCACTCTAATAGAGTTTAAAGTCAAATAAGCTAGAATGATAAAGCTGATTTAAAGGTTCCCAAGTAAGGACTCAATCTTGGTTTCCAGCTCCGAACGCTTGGCTGTAGTGGCCTTGTCGATGTCTACGTATTGGTTCTTGGAGAACTTGCCAGACATGACTTTCTCGGCGTTAGTAATGGCTGCTTGGATCAGCTCCTTGTGCTGACGGCTCAACTTCTGCACCTCATTCATCTGTAACACAAGCAAGGAAGCAAAGAAATATTCATAGAGGACAAATTCTACTATATGTGGAGAACAATCTGGACGATAGTCATGGAGTGAGGAGTAAGCAGATCTACTTCCATTAATTGATTCATAATAAAATCTGGAAGATTTTCTCAATTCTTTGGGGAATCAACCTGATTTATTGGTTTCTTTGATTCATCTCCATTCGTTGACGGATAATCATTTTCAAGTTCCTTTGGTCAAGAAACTAATAAATTAATCAAATTATTACTATTAAAAAAAAAAGGAAAAGGGGGATTTGACAGAATACTCATCAAATCATTATCTCTTATGATAGGAATTCCCAAAGAACACTAATTTCTAGATGGTTTTGCTGCTCTGTAGTTACAGTTAACTAATTATGCAAGCCCCTTGTAAATTTGATGATTTTTGTGTTTGTTGTAACTCATGAATGAAAGGTGGACTAGTTGAATTATTGCCTTTGTTGAATACTTCTAGATGTAAGCTTTGATATGTCACATTTTCAAGAAACCTAATTTGGGACAAATCAATCTTTCACATACTTGAACAATTACAAAACTTAATCAGGGTATGAATAATTTAGTTGCTAACTGTATATACAGGTAAAAATGGGTTCCTACAGAAGCATCTAACCCCCACAAATAGAAAAAACAAGCAGTAAACATGTTAACATTTTTTTGTTCACCAGTAAGTGAAGTCATTTGATCAATTCACTCTTGGTAAACTGCTTCAATATCCAATCCAATCCAGCTATTTATAAAGCACCAATATCTAGTTGCCTAATCGAAGGCACTGATGAGACTGAAAAACTACCAAAAATGTCTGTTCATGATTCTGGGAAAGACAAAAAAAGCAGTGACTAATTGTAAGCAATCTGAAATAGGTATGTCTTAAGTTGAGTTCTGAAAGTAGATAACTGGTGACAAGAGCGAAGGATTTGGGGAAGATACAATACAATGTAACATACCTTGTCTGCTACATCAGCATTCTCCTTGCTGATAGTGGCAATCAAGTCCTTGATGGCATCAGTAGCTGAACGATGTTCACCCTCAATCTTCTTCAAGGTGGCACGGAATGCTATGAAACAAAACAAGCATCAATGTTATTTACCTCAAACATAGATTGTCATTCACAGATTGGTCATAACTATATCACATGACAAGGCGCATTACGATCTATCAAGTATCATTACGTCAGAGGGTTTTGGCTCTAGAGGCGCTGGTATGAACACCACCTTGGGAATGATAATTTCCACCATCATCCTTATGAGCAGTCACTATTTGTATATTAGTTCACATTATCTGAGAGGTTACATAAATTGAAATGAAACAATAGTTTTTTTCATTGGTTCAGGTTTGGCTTTATCAACAAAATTAAGATTGCCCATTGACTGTAAGAAGCAAGAAGAAGTGACAACGTCTTGGAAATAAAGGGGAAGTCTACCTTGACATTATGTTTGTTTGAAACATTTTAGGAAAATGAGAGATACAGATCAGTGTTAGTTTGAGCAAAAACTACTAAAAAATAAGAATTTTTGAAGGTGCAATCAGTCAAAGACCAGTTGGAAACTCTGTGATGCATCTTGCAAGCTCTCCTCCTATAAACAAATTAATATGTTTTCCAATAAATACATTTTGTCAATTATACATTCACCTTATGCTAGGGTCACAAAAGTTTGTACGAACGATAATTTTGTACGAATCTCCGTTTTTCCATTGTTCGTAATGGCATTTGTGACCAAGGCTCTAAGTATAATTATTGCAAATATGTTTTTTATACAACCCCTGTATAAAACAAGTCTGCTTCGTTATCTGAAAATGAAAGTTTATCACAGTTTCTGTATAGATCAGATTGGAGAGGAACTTGCAAGATAGGTCACAGTGTTGCCAATTTTTGTTTCACCGACGTCAACTTCCTTATTTCCAATCAGATATTGCTCAAACTTTCATTTACTTGTTTTTCTCATTTTGCTGCTTTTAATAAAACCAACTTAATATCAGGGTGAACATCCCTTAGAGTTACAATAGGATTTTGAGCACTTGGGTATGATAAAAAAAAAAAACTGGAAAAGGGCTGATCTCTTGACTCTATGTTATATGCAATACTCATCACTCAAGGCACCGATAGACTGCAATGATAGAGATGCGAGTAGAAATAAATCATGTACCATTGGCATCCTTGTTGGACTTGTACTTGAAGATGGCCTCTTCATATCGCTTGGTGAGACGGGCACGTTTAGCTTGTTGAGATGCAACCTCCTCTACTAGACCAGCGACCTTCATGCGCGATTCAGATACTTCATCCTAAAAATTAAGAAATAAACAACAATAGCGATTCAAAGCATATATATATATATATATATATATATATATATAAGGTGCCATATTTCTGTTATAAATGTTCAAAGGGTGTTCAAAGGAGTAGGCTCTTACAATAAAGTCAGTATTTTCACGTTTGTTGAAACAGATGACATCAGAAATATTGTAGACTGTCAGTTTCAGTCACACTTTACGTCATTAAAAAACTGCAGTGGTTTGCTGCTTCATATATGAAAGCTTTCGCATTTTCATTCTTGAGATGTCATTGATGGCTGACATGAACGTTGTCACAGACTCAGCACTCCTGGTAGATTGCGGGAGGCTAATCCACAGTTTAGGTACAGAGAAGTAGAAGGCTCTGTTGGCCCAAGCTGTGCTTTTAAGAGGGTATGTCATTGTCAGTAGAGTTTCATTTTTTGAAATGAAATATGTTTACATCGATGGGTCAGTGACACAAAGACGCAAGTCCATTTTGAGAAGAAGTGGTTTATGTGTCACTGAGCACTTGGGCTTTAAGGAGTTAAGTCTATGTTTCACTAGCCATTGACTTCAATGGGGTTTTGGGTGGAGTTAAGTCTTTGTTTCCTGGAAAGCCCACCTTTTTCTGAACATTTTGATATCAAATACTCCTTTTGGCAAAATATGGCGTTACTTTGTGTCACTGAACCCTTGACATGTAGTTGGTTATACATGGAGTGAGAAGGCCAGAGTACCATAAACCTGCTTCAGAATTACTTTATTCTCATTGCATATCAATGTAGGTAAGTTGTTGTTCATCATTAGCAGAATGGTGCTGTCTTCAATATCTCATCACTGCAGTGGCAGATCCAGGATTCTTGAGGGGGGGGGGGGGGGGAGGTGTTTGGTTACAACATTCTAAAATAATACTAGATGGACCTTCAATTCCGTGCAGTCTAAAATGATGCCTCCGCCATAGAGCCATTTAACAAACCAAAACAGAAGCAATTTTAAAAATTCAAGTTTGATTGTAATCCATCAACGAGTTCTAAGAATATCATGATTACAAGCTATTTTTCATATACATGTATGACCCTTTGATCTTTGAACCCGTGACCCTAAAATCTAATCAGTTCATCGGCTCTGCAAGATAGTGATGGAAAAATCTTGAATAAATTCATCAGAAGACATTATTTCTAATGAGTTTTATTGCTTACCTGTATATTTTTTTCACATGTGGCAATGCAGCCAGTTAATTCTGAAAGATATTTGAAGGTCAAAGGTCAAATCCCCCCCCCCCCCCCCCAAGGAGCTACTGCTATGAATGACATACTTTTGAGATGGAGAAATCCAAGCGAACAAGAACAATGATGGTGACAAACAGAAGATAGAAGGTTCCTACGACCAGAAGAGGTTCCTGAAGCAGAAGTAGTTTCTGGAATGAGTAATGCAGCTGAAAAGAAAGAAAACAAAAATCAAATCATGTCATAATTTTACACATTATTGCAAGTGCATTATCAGACAACATTATCAGAAGTCAACAATACAGAGTGTATATTGTACTCATCAAAATTAAAAACATGAAAAGGACTGCCTGTATGTTTGTGTGCCCCACACTTGTGAGCTTGCTTAAAACTGTAAACCTGTATCCAATCCATAATTCATATCTATAACTCTTACATAATAGGAATGCACTATAAAAATTACATTCACAATAAGGATAATATACACAAAAGTGTTATGCTAAGTTACTTGTAATTGGAAAGGTTCTATATAAAAACAATTACTATATACAATGGTATCAAGCTTACTGAGCAACTGCTCCAGCATTCAACTTTAGAAATAATATAGTCAGAACTGTCTGCATAGATGTGGTGAAAAATAGGCGTTCTTACTTCAAAGTCTATGATATGCTGTTCCACCAGTTTGTTCTTGGAGGCGGTAACGACTGGGCGTCCAATGGTATCGAGGTAGGTAAAGTGTTTCTCGTCAGCACTACGCTTCACAGGGTATGGGGTCACCAGATCAATGTTCCTAAAGATAAAATGTTGAATTTTTCATTTAATAACATTTCACATTCCCACACATTCAGAATAAAATGCTACTCTTTTCACGATTGTTTTCAGTTACATTCAGAGACTAATGTGTTCAGATGTTAATTTAGATCTCAGATTTCATTTCATTAGTATCCCTTGGGGGGGGGGGGTCATATTACACTGATAAAAATGATATGTTTACCTCTAAATATTGAATACAATAAACATGTATATAAGCATATTTTATAATAAAAAAACATTGTGTTAAAAGAGATGGATAACAAAAGATCCAGACCTGCCAACCTCTGGAGTTCAAAAACTGTATTCTTAAATCCCAAAAGTTGTATTTTACTGACAAAAGTTGTATTCTTAAAAATAAACATGGACCGTTACGCGGATCAATGCGTCTTACAGTTCCTACATACAGGAATAATTTTGTTTATGGATCATTGGTTGAATATGCATGGTTTCGTCACCACTGTTGTGTTCGATGAACCAATGAACATCCCAAAATTGCTGATGTGAGATGCATGTAGGATACTTTACAGGACAGAATGGGTATTTTGCCATTGAAAATGGTACACAAACACACAGAAAATAGAAAGAAAAAAAAATATATAGTTTTTTTTTTTTTTTTCGTATTTGCTTCTACGAAGAAAATACTAAATACGACTAAATCGTACTGGTTGGCAGGTCTGAAGATCCTTTGATAGACATTTTTGTGCATACCTGTCAAATTCACAGCAAGAATTAAGAATCTCTTGAGGCAAAATTAGCAATACAGTCTATTTTGTATACCTTCCAGTTTTCACACAAAATATTTCAGAAATACCAAAGTTGGCTAAGTATTTTATCTAAGCCAAAAACTCGGTAAAATGCTCGTATTTCTGACTTACTTGGATCCCTCTGGGAGGATGATTTTCAGGACGACTTCATCCACATTCATGTTGTCATAGATGTGATCCAAGAAACGCATCTTTAGAATATAGTTGTCACCTGCAAGCAAAGACACAGAATCGGTAGTTATAAACACAAGTAAAACAAATTTCCTTTGTACAGCAGAGGAAAAGCATTAAACAATATTGATGGTTACATAAAATGGTAAGAGTTAACCCTGCTTTGGCGACCACCTGTACAGGAAGACCACTTGTCTCTTGAGACCATATTTTTTCATTTTCTTTGAGTTTGGTATCTGATTGAAACCTGTACTAAAGGCTTTAGAGACTTTCCTTGTCTCCCTTGAATGCTCTTTATATACAGGTTTCACTGTATATGAGATGTATGGTGAGATACTAAAATCAGGTTCACAGAAAAAAAGAGTAATGCTAATGATCTACATGAGACAGTAAGTGAAGCTTACGGACGTTACGGTGGACCACTCACAGTCTTGCATAATTCTAGATTGAGATTTGGATGGGCAATGGAATTGTTGAGTAGCACATTTTATCCTATGGTAAGGCCTCAGTGCAGCCCTCAGAAAATATTGTGTAACTATGCTGCTTCAAGCAAAAGTAAAGTTTTGATAACTATGTTCCATAAGAAACAATGTACTATCTATTCCATATCATTACATTACCTGAGGTGTAGAGATATTCATAGCTTGGTAGATTGTAACCGATGTAGTAGTGGGTCTTCCATCCACCGAACAGAGGGAATCGTGGTCTCAGCTCCAGTTCGACGTAATCGTCATGCTCCACCATGTTACTGGTGGAGATGTTACCGATTTCATCACGGTAATAAATGTCACGGGCTGCAGCGGGCAAGATGGTCTGTTTAGAAAATACAAAAATGAAGTTGGAAAGTGTCCATCATGAAGTAAAGAAATATGACACAAAGGGAAGTCGGATCAAGCCCCGGTTCTCAGAGACCAAATAAGATAACAACTCTTTGCTCTAAAGCTCATCAGGGACATTACCTTGTAGGATATTTCCAAAAGAATCCACCATAACAATTTCAAAATAATATCAAAACATTAAGGACCAAACCACCCAACGGATTATATATAGTACTTAAATTAAATTATTCATTTGATGAAAATATGGCTTGAGGTTGAGTTATTGTTTGGTCCGATAGATAAATAGTCCTTCTGTTATTTTGAGTTGAAGATCAGTGTATACCATGTCAAGAATTCCAAAGCATTCTGTCATCACATATAGGGTAAGTTTACCTTGTACGACTTGACAGAGGAGAATCCATCTTGTGTTCTCTGGTAATCATATCTGGAGAAGGGTCCTTTGAGTACAGCTCCTGTATGACTCACATCTACGGTCTCTTCTACTGCTATGTTACCCCAGTGAGATACTTCAATAACACGTGTCATTGTAGTCACAGTCAAGAAAGGAGAATTGTTCTCATAGTGTACCTTCAATTCAGCCTGTTAAAAAAAAAACACCAACACAAACGTACATGAAAATTTTAATATTCAGATTCATCTCTGTGACATAGGTTTTTCTGTTACTGCTGGAACCATGCTTACCGTGTGTACCAAAATTTGCATAGGAAACAAAAACATCAAGCAAAAGAAGGGAGAAGTTCAACTTTTTACATTAGTGATCATGGTTTATCAATAGTCTGGTTACTCTGGTACATTCAACTATTACTACAATCTAAACAAATATCAATTGTGAACAGAATATTATTCTATTCTACACAACTTGGAGTAACTTCATATACAAAAAATCTTTCATACTACCACGTACGTACAAAAAAAAAATCAAGATTAAGTTTTTATGAGATTCTTGGACTAGACATGGAAAACTTATTTTCAATTTTCTTGGATTATTCAATGACTAAAATGCAAGCTTACCTCACTCATTGGAGCGGTGTCTTCATATGGACCATAGGTGATGATATCTTCATTTTGAGATACTGGGTTCACCTTGCTATATGACTCCACATTGCTGGAAGAAATGACCACCTGAAGAGAGAATGGAATAAGAATCAATGTAAAATTCTGGACTTCAAACAAGGAAATGGCCGAATGCACAAGGCAAAACAGAGCTGTGCCTATGTTTTAATGTCATTTACAAACTAAAAGTAAAAGAGTTTGCTTCAAACTACAGAAATGCCTTTTATTACATTTCAAAGTAAATGTATACCCAATTTGACCAATGGAATAGATTAACTGTTATGGGTGGACATGTTAAAACAATCTTTGAATATATCTCATTTAGCTAGTTATGGACTTGCAAGAGAAAAACCGTGCTGGTTTTTAAAATAAAAATGAATAACAAACAATAACCAAAGAAATGCAGAAAAAGATAACAAACAGTCCTTTTCAGGACTACACACCCCCAAGAAAGATTATCGAGGACTCCTCATTCCTCTCTCTCTCTCTCTCTCTCTCTCTCTCTCTCTCTCACATGGTGCACCCCCAAGCCTACTGTATAAACAATAACTAGTCTAAATCTTTTGGCCAAGGGCTTAGTTTAAATGTTAAAAAATATGCTCTAGCATACACCAACATGTTAGTTCAAACAGAAAACAACTTTACCTTTGTAGTCTGTGTCTTTGTTGTGTAAGGAGACAAAAAGTAAGCGTTGCCAGTAAATTCCACAAACTGTTTCTCACTCTGAGTGATCTTAGCTGGGTAGGGCCTGAGTATGTGTGTGAATACAGTTTCGATGCTGACATCTACGGATGCACCCCCAGCCAATGCAGAGTCCAATGTCACACTGTAACAGGTACCTTCCCTGAAAATACATGCAAGAATAAATACAAAATAAACTTTGTTCACCCAACATTCAAAACATTCAAGAAGTTACACTGGCAAATCATAAAAGTTGGTGGCAACTGGCAAGAAATTAACATAATTTCTAAGGCTAAGCAAGAATGCCACTTGGTGCAGAAGCAATAAATCAAAACTGAACTATTTGATTATGTTACTTCACTTACTTTCCATCTGACATTTGATACATTCTTGAAGTTAAATTGGAAAATCTTAAAAGTCAGTTGCAACTGGCAAGAAAATAACATAAGTTATAAGGCTAAGCAAGAATACCGTTCAAGCTACTTTAGAGTGCAATATTTATCTCTGATAAAGTCCGAGAGAATTAGTATAGTCCAGACAGTTTATGTATCCAGACAGTTTATGTATCCAGACAATTGATTTGAACCAGCAATCTGAAGAAGTTCACAAGCATTATTTCAAGAATTTTCAAAGACTGATGTTGGACAAAATGGAATGGACAAAATTTATGATGGTTAGTGCTATTAGATTAATGTTTTGCTTCAAATCCAAAGGCGAAAGAGAAGACTTTGTGTTTGTGAAGTGTCCGGACACCCAACACCCCATCATACAAAAATGAAGCCCAGAACTAAAAAAAACATCACACAAATTGATTTGATACTTACGGTCTTCCTTCAACAGCTGTTTCTGCCATGGACAAAGTACTCTGTTCATCTCCAGAGCCAGTCTGCAATAAAAATCATTATCTATTCATTAATTTCTATTATCATCACGGGTAAACTATTACCGGTACGTTTTATCTGCTGTGTAAAAAGGTTATTTTTTTTAAAGAGAACTGCCTTGTAAATAAATTAAAATTGATCGACATTTTTGTCTAGAATTCGGGGAAACATGTTGCTAATTTTAAGGTTTTCTGCAAAAATTAGTTTCCCAGAATTCACCCAATGGACCAGGCTACTCAAACGAGACATGTTCCAAGTAACTTCTTCAACAAGAGTTTGCAGTAACCAAGACCTACCTTGACCAACACCCTTCATTGTGTACTTGAATTCAAGTTTTTATTTTACATGAGCAATTTATAAAATAAGAATCAGACTTTTTGCCCAAACCTGTTGCCTACCATTCCTACAGTATAGGTGTGAACAGGCTGATATGAGTCAGGTTTTTAAGTTGTTGAATGATTCAAAGATTTTGATCCAGCAGTTCTTAACGATCAAATCACTCAAACTTCAAAGACACAGGTTTAAGTTCTTTAACCAGTAAACCAAAATGCGTCCTAAAAAATATATGGATCGCTTTTTGCGGACGTTTTTTGTCTTTCGCGCTCTGCAGGTTTTCGGGTTGGTGATCCCCGCTCGCACTGGCACTGGCACTGGCAATGCAAAAAACGGATTTCGCGTAATAAAATACCCCCAGTTCACCGTCTACATTTATGGATTGTCCATCTTCCCGAGGATTCATCATTCATAACGTGAAAGTCTCTGTACAAAATCAATGTGAAATGCATCAAGAAAATCATTGTGAAATCTGTTTTTCGCATTCATTGCCAATGTCATGTGCGGATCAGAAATAAAAATCGTCTGCGAAAATGTGGATGATGGTTATTTCTGCTGACGCGTCTGAGTGTCAGCGTTTACAAAGACGATCCTTATTCTCGGACCAGCCCCCCTAGTACTGATAAGTAACATTTCATACAAAAATTACAGTTTTTTCATCAACATTCACTGTTCATCGACTTTAGTTTCACTAATATTAAAGAAAAACAGCACACTTACAGTAGCACCAAGGAAGGCAAGGTTGTCAATCAGAGAAGAATCAAGGGCAACAACGAAGGACCCCGCTGACGATTTACCACCATTTTCCAGAGTCACCAGTGTCGAGATCTTCACGAGCTGAGAAGCCACGTCTACTGTACGCTCCACTTTCGCGTTGATCAAGTCTGGATTTATCGAAGACTTCGATGGTTTTGCGGCAGTAACTGCCACAAGCAGGCATAAAGCAGCTGCAAAAAGAAATGCCCACTTCATTTTGATACCAATCCAACTTTACTTGATATCAAAAAATTGTCGATTGAGCTGCAGAAGATGAGAATTTCCCAGCTAAGATCAGCTCTTGAGATGGAGGCTCCGGTACACGTCAGGCCAAAGGTCGTACAATATATACGTAGGCGTATGCTCGGGAATTGTGATCGAAAGGACGCCGGTTCAGCCCGCTGCATAGTCGGCGTGGCTAGCTATCCTCGGACCGACCCCGGCCCCACTCGCTCGTGGAGCTAGTGTACCGGCAGCTCAACTCGGCCTTAACGAATTCGCTAGCTTACTTCGTATTTCGTACCCAAGAAAAAAAGAAGTTAAGTCATAAGAATTTTATTTTGGAATTATGAACACAAAACGATCCTTCGCTGACCTCTAGTCATTGAAATCGGTTGCTTTAGTAATTATTTACCTATTGACAAATTGGAAATTCAATTTTATAAATGGCAAATTGCCAAATGTGACATTTTCATCGGGGTGCCTACATGAGTGTTGAAATATATTAGGCCGATTTGTATTGAGGTCGATGGCATTACAGAGCAACGGATGAAGTAGTAACTTGTGTGTGTGCGCGCCACGTATACTTGTCACGTGACACAGTTCTATCCGCAACCCCCCCCCCCCCCCCCTCTCTCTCTCTCTCTCTCTCTCTAGTGACTCGGGGGATCGGAGTAGGGAACACATCACCCATTTCTCCCCATCTCACTTCAAAAAAGAATCTGGCATAACATTAAAAAAAAACATCAAGTTAACAAAAAAAAAATTGTTTCCCCTGCATACTTAATTATTTCTTTTTTGTGCTTTTTGTCACAAAAAATAATAATTATACCTCCATATAGGCCCGTGCCTCCCTTGGCCAAAGAACCCTGGATCCGGGCCCTGGATCTGTTACTGAAGAAGAAAGGTAGTACATATTGGTACTTTATTCACAATTTAATTGGGTGACAAAAGGCCATTCTCCCCCCCCCCCCCCCTCAGATGACATTTATAAAATAGACTGAGGGCATAGAGAGAGAGAGAGAGAGAGAGGGGGGGGGGGGGGGAGAAAGGAGGGCGGGGGAGAGAAAAGAGAAAAGGAAATTCATCATCGATCATCATAAAACCCCGTAATTACCACACCCTCTTCATCAATGGCCTTGTTAAAGGGCATCAATCCAACCCTTGTAATAAGTTGATTTGTATGAAAGCAACCGTAAATAAAAGAAACTGAATGAACAAAGTTTGAAATGAATCAGGCCAATAGTAAGGAAGTTATAAATGTTTGAGATATGAGATCATCAAGTCTATGCGAATCTCAAATTGGCAGTTTGTTCAGTGGATTGTGACGTAGAACGTGGATAACTCTCCCATTTGCCGTGTACACAAATTTCCTTCTTCCTTGGGGCACTACCGGTACTCAAAATATAGTATAGATAGCATATTATTATACATGTAGGTCCTCTAAAAAGACTAGACCCTCCTGAGCAAAGAACTTTTGAAAAATTAAATTTTAGTCATTTTTATATGTTGGAACAGATGGCTTAGTATGAGTCCATCATATTGACATAAACGATTCAGCCAATTTAAAGTGCCCATAAAACTTTCTAAAATTCATAACTTTCTTATATTTAGTCAGATTTAACAGAAACTTTCATCAGTTTGCTTCTCCCATTTTTCTAGTTTCTTTTGTCTATTTGGGTAGGCTTTCCCTTTAAAGCGTATCTGCCATAGTTAACAGGAGGGATTAGACTGCCTTGCAAGGTCACTGGACAGGTGGTTATCTCATCAACTCAGCTCTCAGTTAACATGAGAAAAAGAGGATCATGGGGGACAAATGGTCACCGATTAGGCATGGTTTGTTATATAGAGGGCGCAAGTAGCTACAAGTAGTGCAGTGGGCCTTTAATATCACATTGCATTCATCATAATAAGACCAGCTATTGCCCCTAGCTCACCAAGCATAATGAACTTATGAAGCCAATGCTCTCTCAATGGCTGGACCAACCCTACACTTCTGCATGCATACCAGTCAAGGAAGAGAGAAGGTAAAAACTGAAGATGTTCCATCTTAAAGCCCCATTGCATCAGTTTGGCCAGGAGGGATTAGACCTCCCTGCATGGTCACTGACAGGTGGTTATCTCATCAAATTAGCTCTCAATTAACATAAGGAAAAAGGGATCATGGGGGACCAATGGTCACCGATTAAGCATTGTTTGCTATATAGAGGGCGCAAGTAGCTGTAAGTAGTGCAGTGGGGCTTTAAGTGGTGTAAACATACAATCCACAATGTAACTCGTTACATTATTTAATGTGGTCTATCTCTTAATAGCAGCCCCAAATTATAATACAGCATTACAACAAACATACAAGTAGATACAGAGATATATTTATTGTCATATTGAACTTGGTTAACTTTTATCTTACTTTATATAAAGTAAAGTAAAAATTAATTTTCATTGATCATGAAAGTTTTACAAAACTATAACCACTGTCTCTTACAAGATCAATCCTGGACACGGTATCCGTAACATTATATGCAACATAATAATACTAATCATAATAATGGCTCCTTATATTGTGTACATTTTTATCACAAGGGATGCTCGAAACCAAGGCGAAACCAAGGCAATGTGCTAGTGCCCTTTGGTAAGGCATTAATCCTCATTAACAGGTCTCTCGGAGAGGACCTAAAGCCGTCGTCCGTCTGGTTGCTTTACTTACAAGCATTTATGCTTTCTTAGCAGTCAGGTTAAATAACCACCACCACCACTACTATATGGTTGTTGGTAATGTCTGTAATAAAAATTGCCTTCAAAGTACTATCAAGTACCTTGGCTTTAAGCCCAGCTCCCTTCAGCTGCTAAAAGCATTTCAAAGAATAAATTTACTATCAATTATGTACCTATCAACTACACCTGGGTGGAGAGTGGCAAATGTATGATTTTGAACTTACCGAAGGACATAAATGCTGTAATGGGTCTCGGACCGTAAACCATGTGGCGCACCCACAACACACATAACATACAGATATGATCATTGTTGTTGTACTTTACAGGACTTAACATACAGATATGATCATTAGTTACAGTGGTTGTTGTACCTAATAGGATATCATTTATAGGACTTATCGTCCACATACATTATCTCTAAACATTATATCCTAAATCCTAAAATTCCAGTGCAAGGACTGGCCACGGATGGCTAATGAGACACGTAATACTTCCACCATGAATACAAAAGGGATATAGTTTGACTTTAATATAGATAGTGCTCGTCTGCCAGTCATCTCAGAGAATCCATAACTTCAACCAGAGCCTCTTAGTGCACAGTACATTTGATTAGTAACACTTTCAACACCTCTCCAGGGTATGGAGTGGCAATGTAGAAAAGTGATTTAAAGGAAACCAAAACCTTCATACCAAGTTACTTTTATTGTAAAGTTTAAGATATTTGAAAAATATCAATGAAAATTTGAACAAAATTGGGCAAGGAATAAGGAAGTAAGAGCTTTTTGAAATTACTAGTCACTAGAGGGCGGTATTCAATTTGATGACATCATCTGTGGACAACTCTCCATGCCTTTTGTACATCAAATTTCATGTTTTTCCTTCTTTCTTGTGATTGAGATAATGTACTCCCCTGAAAGCAAGATATAGAATGCAAAATGATATTCTACTTTACATGTTATGAAGTCGGATCAAGAACACAAATAAATACGAAGAAAACAACAAAATTGTGAAATTTTATGTACAAAAGGCATGGAGAGTTGTTCACAGATGATGTCATCAAATTGAATACCGCCCTCTAGTGACTAGTCATTTCAAAACGCTCTAACTTTCTTATTCCTTGCCCGATTTTGTTCAAATTTTCACTGATTTTATTCAAATCTTTTAAACTTTACAATAAAAGTAACTTAGTATGAAGGTTTTGGTTTCCTTTAACTATAACAATTGTAGGCCGTGACCATGATGAGGACCTAGCTAGACCAATGCTTGCATCTATTGTCTAAAAGGCACATCAATTTGATATCTGGGTGTGCAATCTTACCTGAACACAAACACAGTAATACATAATTTGATATTTGGTGTGCAATGTTACCTGTACCCAAACCCGGTAAAACATAATTTGATATTTGGTGTGCAATGTTACCTGTACCCAAACACAGTAATACATAATTTGATATTTGGTGTGCATATATTACCTGTATGCAAACACAGTAATACATCAATTGATATTTGGTGTGTAATGTTACCTGAATCCAAACACGGTAAAACATAATTTGATATTTTGGTGTGCAATGTTACCTGTACCCAAACACAGTAATACATAATTTGATATTTGGTGTGCATATATGTTACCTGTATGCAAACACAGTAATACATCAATTGATATTTAGTGTGTAATGTTACCTGAATCCAAACACAGTAAAACATAATTTGATATTTGGTGTGCAATGTTACCTGTACCCAAACACAGTAATACATAATTTGTTATGACTGTATTGTTCACATTTGTGAACAGCGAACTAGAAATCAAATTGCAAATGGCTCAATCCAAACAGGATTTCACTTTTCACGAGCCCTGTGCAATCAAACAAATGAAAACTGTTGAAATGCTGACCCCTAGTACAACTACA
Source organism: Strongylocentrotus purpuratus (assembly GCF_000002235.5). Lineage (NCBI taxonomy): Eukaryota > Metazoa > Echinodermata > Echinoidea > Camarodonta > Strongylocentrotidae > Strongylocentrotus > Strongylocentrotus purpuratus. Next base: position 40,630,187 of record NW_022145612.1, on the reverse strand, counting down.
TATTAGTTACTCATATTGTTGGTTAATTGAGCATCAAAATATCACAAAAATACCATGGAGCTAACATCATTTGGGAAGACTTTAATCAACTTCACTTGTTCCTACTCAACCCAGATGAGGTAAATGGATACAGCGAGGAAGACAATCCTTGAATTCCCAGAGAGCAACAAGCTTAATTCAGTTAGCTAAAGCAGAGAAAATATAGTTCATGTACGTGTAAAACAGATAACTGGACATATGGCACAATAGAAGTGCATTAAACTATCATTATTGATACCATTTTATGGTACATGTAAAAAATATTTTTTAAATCCCTTTCAACTGAGAGTGCGTAATGAACTCAACAATAATATGAATGATGAAAATGAGAAGTACCGGTTTTGCAAAATATAAACTTTTCTTAAACTAAAAATTGAACCATTTTCACCTACCGGTATAGATCTATGCACTAATAGATTTCACATTAATCTAAAAGATTTTTTTCTCATTTTTTTTTTTACTAATCCCCTGACATACAAAACTTGAAATGGTATCTCTTTTGTTCTCTTCATGGCTACAATTCACTTGACTTGACCACATTCTATGTGTTCAGTAATCAGCACTACATGTATTACAATCTGACCCATGAGGGAAAAAAAAATATGACATTAAAAAAAAGCTACACACTATCATTAATCAAACATAGAATACGGTCTGTGCTAAAACTCCAGTTGCCTTGTCGTTTTTTAAGTTTCTGCTCCATAAAAGAGCACAGGTTCTTCTTCTTTTCTAATGATATCGAGAGTCCCTCATCATAGAATATGAATCGCAGTGTGCCACACCAGACAGAAAAAAGTGAGCCGAGTTGTTTTGTGTTGTTCCCCTCTAGTTTAGCTCTCTTTCTGTTCACCATTACTACCATAATGTCTTTTTGTGTTCATCATTGCAAACCTGAGTGGTACAATCTATTCACCATCCACTACATGTACTTAACACTGTATAGTACACAACAAGTAGGTAAATTTGACACATATAGAGAAATTAAAAAAAACTGATGAATGCAACTACATTTTTATATGCTTCCACCTGTATGTTCGTTGATTGCTTTGTTTTGCTTCAATACTTTGAAAGTTATCGAGGTAACAAGATATTTTCTGGAAGTTTTTAAAGAGGACAAGCTGGACTATTCGGGCCTTCACAAAGATCTTTTCCCAGTGGGTCCATAAAAGCAATGGTCTGACAGTGCTTCCACAATATACATTTAGCTATCAATTGCTTGTCTTAGAAGTATGACACAAACTTATATGGTGCACATCTTTCTAGTGATGCTTTAATAAACAAGAAAATATGGTAATAACAAATAAAAACACTTTACTGTTTACCTTCAATCATGATCTTGCTATTGCATTCATCCACACTACGAACCATTTTCAGTGTTGGCCTTTATCAAAGCACACGATTACCGGTAAAGGTAAGTACTGTCAAGTGTCAACATATTACAAATCCGTCTTCAATGTTCAATCTTCACATAGATTTCATGTAAAGCTTGTCCTTGATTGTCATCCGACTTTGAGCACACCTCAACTTCCTCTCTATTTCTGTATGGACTTCAACATCTGTAGATCCACGTAACACGTACTCCGACATAGGATTTGTTGTAACGATAGTCTTTGATAAATGAGCAGTCTGAATAGTGGTGTTTAACCCTTGATAACAGCAATCGGTCGAAGTTTGAGAACCTTTTTGCTTATGCCTACGTCATGACATGTATTGACAACACTGGTGACATCCTTGTAAGACTCCGGAGCCTGTCAAATGTAAAAAAATGAGATTACATTACATCTTACATTAATGAAACATTGATACTGATGAATATCTAGAGTGATATGTTATGAACTTGTAATGGCTGGACTAAAAGTTTACTGATTCTGACTTGTGCAAAATCTTTCAGTCGATTGAAGGATTGATTTTTTAAATTTTTATTCATTTCATATAACAATTGTTTGCACAATAAAGAATATAGTTGACAAAGTAAGATCAAAATTATGAAATGAAACAGGAGCCTACTGGAAAGCATAGCTTGTTTTTGTAGGTTCCCAAGAACAAATATAATATGAACATTATCATCAGGATTCATTTTAAAGTGTCTTAATAATCACAGTAAAATATACATAATATAATAACATATTTTCGTAAACCATTTTAAAGTATCTAAAGGATAAAAACAATAATAAGCTGAAACTTAAATATGCAAGATACTGGTGACAAAAAATTCAGTGGTGGTTTTACATGGGAAGCATATCTTCATGGCTGACCCATTAATATTTCTTCTTTAAATGGTTTCTAGGGACTTGATTTAGCCATTAATAAAAATGAAAAAGTGGTCCAGATTAAAAGCTCAAGACCTTCAACAAGAGCAACGATAACTTGATAGTGAAATTTGAAAAACATGCTACTACCAAGCTGCCTGTATTTTACACAATAACAATGCAAAAAATGACTTGAAAAGTGAGGATGAATGCCTATCAAAGAACACTAGCATATCAATTTGGTCATAAACCTGGTTCTTCTCTTGTATGTCTCAGTTACAAGACCTGACGCTATACCCTAAAGCTTTCATGCCTTTATCAAAACTGATTTTAAAATACGAAAATTCAGAAACATGAAATGTTCTCTCTATTATTTTATACAACATTCAAGAAAGTTAAAAAATCAAGAGATTTTGAGTTCAATACAAGTGCTAATGTGATATTTATCTAACCATCTCCTTTGTGACATGCAGCATGAATTGTACTAAATCTTACCTCTTCCATGACGAGTTTAGGTGAAGCGACCCTGATTGAGATGCCCAAGTCGTGCAGGTTCTTGAGCACTGTCTGATAATCCAGGTTTCTTCTTGACTTGGCACGCGACCAGGCTCGACCCTATCAAAGCACAAAGAGAAACATAACAATAAAAGACAAATGTAATTACTTCTCCTACATGCCTCTGCCCTAAATTCAGTATAGGAATTATTCATCACATATCATGATGAAAACAGAATTCCTATGACCAAATGTCAACCGGTATATGATCTTGACCTCCTAGCCCCAAAATGTATTTGGATCAGTTTCTTAGAGTAATACTGTCACCATGATTAGATATTGCAATAGCAAGGCTAATAACCTTTAATTTCAGAGATTGACCTCTGTGATTACTAGTTACTCCAAAATCTAATTAGTCTGTCTTTCTATGGTGATACATACTATCATAAAGTTTGATGTTCACATCTCAAGTGGTTCTTGAGATATTACGATAACGAGAAAGTGGGCAACCGTACAGACTAAAAACATAATGCCTTCGGCACCACCTTTGGTGAGGGGAGGCAGACAAACAATGAATCTAGTGAGCTTATATTAGTGGTAATCCACTAAATATCAATTATATTCATTTCAGATGCTCATTTTTAGTTACATTCATCTTTTCTAACTGTGCTACCGTATTTGCCGGCGATAAGGAAAAAAAAAAAAAAAAAGAGAGAAAAAAAACGGACCAAACAAAATAATTGTAATTATCTTGTAGAACACTCTTTTTTTTTTTACAAACTGATACCAAATTCATCAATATTCTTATAAATTTACAAGAAGTTTACCTAAAAAATGATCGTAATTTAGCAGATCTTCATCGATTTTTAAGCTAGTACTGTATCGCACGCATATTTGGTATCCTACAATACCCCTACCATGATGTGCAGTGTAATCCGGAATTGCGTTTTTAACCTAACCACCTTAGCACCTTCGTACGCTGCGTTGTGTGGCATCTGCTAGCTCCGTAAGTAACAGTCTGTCCCTTCTTTTTACTTTTTTGGCGATGAAATGGTACAGACTTAGATCTAGATCTATCGGCAGATTTTTATTAGAAAAATAAGTTATGCTTTTTTTTCTTCGTCTTAATGTCAACTATGCATCATAAAATTGTCGGTAAGTTGTGTGGAGTTATTCTAGAATTGTCCTGTTCCATTGTCTAGTCATCCTACTGTCATAGTCCATATGTTCAAATGGACGTGCTGTTTTGAACGCTGAATTTTGTTGTTGTAGCGTAAAGGCCGCACCCCGACTTTTTGATATTTTTTCTTCCAAAAACTCTGCGGCCTTATCGCCGGCAAATACGGTACTTATCATCTCTCATACATCCGCAAATACATATATAAAATAAGTAAACAAAAACAAAATCCAATAACAAGGGTCTAAAGAGGGTGATAAAGAAATAAGTTCAGTGATGATTTCAAATATCATACTGGAAAAAGAAGTGGATTGCAGATAAGAGTTCAGCATGTAGCAGAACACTTACCGGTAATAAAAATGCAAGCACATGGACTAACCTACACAGCGTTTTATTAAAGTTACTACCCTACGTCTCACCCAAATTTACTTCTAAGGCACTACTGATTTAGGTTCGCATGAATATTCTGTGATGTACTCTGACCAAAGAGTTTCTAGAAAATCTAAAGGGGTAACAACATGCTACTTACAGCACCGTGACACGTTGTTCCATAGGTCGCAGCCATGCCAGTCTCGGTCCCTGTCAATACATAGCTACATGTACCCATGGTCCCACCGATCAGTACGGGTTGACCGGTCATCTGATAGTCCACCGGGATGAGGGGGTGGTGAGGGGGGAATGCTCTCGTCGATCCCTTCCTGTGGACCAGAAGAGTCTTCTGAACACCATCTACCATGTGCTCTTCAACCTGATCAGGGTGATTTTGATTCATATTTGTTGATAATGACGCACATAAATTTCAATAATAATAATAATAATAAAAAAGGTGCTCATAAAGCGTTTACCTCCGACGTCTCTAAGCGCTATAACAAACAAAATACAGTGCCAAACAATTACATATGACGATAGGCTTTACCAACATTAAGTGTAATGAACATCAATGAATGGATGAATAAATGAAGTACTTTCTGTATTTATAAACTTATACTGGACACATATCTGTCATATGCTATTCCACTGATTACTGATTATACCACATACATTTTGATTCATATTTGTTTACAAGAAAGTATAGTACTGATTACAATGACAAAGTCTTTCACCAACAAATGAAGAACTTGAGATTTTTCAGGTTGGCCACATATGTTCCTATGTTATAACTTTTATATTGTCTACAAAACAATATACAACCACAAGATCAATCTTATCTTCAGTTTCTCTATCCTCATATTGTTTTCAAAAGCTCATTTAGCTCGGTTCATTAAAAAAATTGTCAAACACTCACCTTAGCAATGTTGTGAGAGACATCATAGATCACATGCATATCAATATCAATCTCATTTTTCTCTATCTTCATATTGTTTTCAAAAGTTCATTTAGCTCAGATCATTAAGAAGAAAAAAATGTACCCCAAAACAATCGTCAAACACTCACCTTAGCAATGTTGTGGGAGACATCATAGATTACATGCATATCAAGATCATCAGGTGTGGTGTTGAATTGTTTAGCAAATGCCTGGCGGGTGAGAAAGGTCATACTTGACCGATTGACCCAAGCATAGTTAGCAGCGGCTGCCATGGCTTTCAGGTAATCTTGACCTTCCTGTGAGTGGATGCGAGCACAGGCTAGCTGACGATCGTTCACCTGGATCTTATCTCTCTTCATTGCTTTCTCCATCTGCACCAAGGCATCTAAATAATGAAACAATTTAATCAGTTGTTGGTAAGTAGACCTGCATAAGGGCATCTAAACAGCATCCGGATTCATTAATTTGACATTGGCCAGTGCACGAGAGGAAAACTAGATGGAATTTTGACTGCGCGCAGTCGAAAATGATGCCTCCGCCATAGAGCAATTTAAACAAGTTTGGAGTTTAAATCTCCAGTGGTTCTTGAGATATCATGATAACAATCTCAATGTATGGAATTTCATAAGTTGACCTCTGTGACCCTTGACCTTTGACCTACGTGCTCCAAAATCTAATCAGATTGTCTTCCTATGGTGATACACACTATCATTAAGTTTGAAGTTTAAATCTCCAGTGGTTCTTGAGATATTATGATATGGTGATACATACTATCATTAAGTTTGAAGTGAAAATTCTCCAGTGGTTCTTGAGATATCGCGATAACGATCTCAATGTATGGAATTTCATAAGTTGACCTCTGTGACCCTTGACCTTTGACCTACGTGCTCCAAAATCTAATCAGATTGTCTTCCTATGGTGATACACACTATCATTAAGTTTGAAGTTTAAATCTCCAGTGGTTCGTGAGATATTATGATAACAATCTCAATGTATTGAATTTCATAAGTTGACCTCTGTGACCCTTGACCTTTGACCTACGTGCTCCAAAATCTAATCAGATCGTCTTCCTATGGTGATACATACTATCCTTAAGTTTGAAGTTTTTACATCTCCAGTGGTTCTTGAGATATCATGATAACAATCTCAATGTATGGAATTTCATAAGTTGACCTCTGTGACCCTTGACCTTTGACATACGTGCTCCAAAATCTAATCAGATTGTTTTCCTATAGTGATACACACTATCACTAAGTTTGAAGTTTAAATCTCCAGTGGTTCTTGAGATATCATGATAACAATCTCAATGTATGGAATTTCATAAGTTGACCTCTGTGACCCTTGACCTTTGACATACGTGCTCCAAAATCTAATCAGATCGTCTTCCTATGGTGATACATACTATCCTTTAGTTTGAAGTTTAAATCTCAAATGGTTCTTGAGATATCGCGCTAACAAACTCAATACAAGGAATTTCATAAGTTGACCTCTGTGACCTGTGACCTTTGACCTACGTACTCCAAAATCTAATCAGATCGTCTTCCTATGGTGATAAATACTATTCCCGAGTCTTAAGTTTAAATCTTAAATGGTTCTTGAGATATTGTGATAACGGTCAAACGGGACGGACGGACGTACGGACGGACAACCCGAAAACATGATGCCTCCGGCACCACCTTCGGTGGCGGAGGCATAAAAAGAAGAAAGATCTGGGCCCTGTCTTACAAAGAGTAACGATTGATCCAAATCAATCGCAAATCTTTTAATCAATAGCAACATAGTTGCGATTGAAGTTGTGATTGATATCAACTCTTTGTAAGACGGGTCCCTGAATTATTGAATCTACCTACATATATGTTGACCTACACCAGTGAATCTCACTAGACATATAGACCTGGGGCATTGTTACCTGTTAACTATCCAATAGCTTGGTCCTTGAGGAAGTTATCAGTTAGAAAGCCATAATAACAGGGGGTAGGGACATTTGTCCTGCTGTAACTGTACCGGGAGAGGGAGAAGTTGTATTTTTTTAGCGTCACGTAACGCCTGGCTGGAATGCTCCCCAGGGAGTGGAGATTGTGCACACATTGTGTGCGGGCAAGTATTGAATCCAATGATCGGGGTAATAGTATATCTGTAAAGCGCCTACAGACATTTGTATTAAGCGCTATATAAAAGCGGAATATTATTATTATTAATTACACTAAAATACTCATCCTTAGAGGAAGTTGTCTGAAGGGTAGTTTTTTTTAGGGGGTTGGGGAGATAGTCCATGGTTTGTTGCCCTGATAAAATTCAAGTCGTACAAGAATGTTACCTGTAGCTACTTGATGTCCCAGTCCTCTGCTTCCGCTGTGTATCATCAGGCAGACCTGACCCTTCCGGTCTATTCCCATCTTCTTAGCTGCATGATCATTGTAGATCTCATCCACGACTTGGATCTCGGCATAGTGGTTGCCTGCCCCGAGTGTTCCCAGCTGCAATATAGGTAGGGCAAAGAAATACACCATCACTTAAACACAATATCGAGCAAGTGACATCAACATGAACTGAATAAAACATTAGAACTGGTTTTCATGAGAATTCAACAACAAAACCTTTTTGAATATTTTGACTTTGGTCTAGTGGATTCTTTTGGCAAAATATTAATCTACATTTGCCACACAACACCCAGATGAGGTGAATGGGTACCCGGTAGAAATTCCTTGAATGCTTGAGCGCCCTTTCATGGTAGCTCGGCTAGAAACAGGGTAATAATATGATTGTAGGGCCCTAAGGGAGAGCAGTATTAATACTGATGAGGCTACCCCGGGTAAACAAGACGTATTATTATTTTCATTATAATATTTTGGACAATTCACGGCTTTAACATCTGTGTATGTATATTAGTGGTACATTCAGAACACAACACCAACCGTAACAGGGCTACTCAAGGTATTCTTGAATTTCAGCTGCATAACCCAATGGTAGACTTCACTTTGATATGACTTTTGCAACTAAGTTAAAACAATCTTAAATATCCAATATCTAATACATTCTTACCTGTGGCAACCCTCGTTTCTTTGCTCTAGCGCTGACTTTGTTGGGATCTGCTTGCAACATACGACCATATTCTTCACAGTGTTCTTTGTCCTCTGCCCAAGCATACCCTACAAAACAACCAAAACTTTATTATTCATATTAATAACACATAAATGGATCAATAAAATCTAAATCTGTCATAATATGATATCTTTCCTTGGAATGAAAAAAGATTCAGATCACGGTACCCATACTTATTCATAACCAGCTCTAGATCTCCTACCCTTTTCAAACTTCTAAAATGAGAAGGCCATGATGTGAGCAAAATCACTGTCCTATATACGTGGAAAGTGGATAGACTAACATCCTGGGAAATAAGCTAAGTTAGCTAACCCAAAGGTTTTAGAGGTGTAGGTGTCCTAGTCTTGTGGTTTAAGCACTCGACTTGAAATGCAAAGGTTGTGGGTTCGATCTCCGACACGAAACTAATTTCCTTTGGCAAGGCATTAATCTACAATTACCACTCCATACTTAGGAGAGAAATGTGGGCCTGGTGGGATGCCAAAAGCCTTCGAGTTAGTAATTGCCCTCTTAGAAAATATTAGCAATGAAGGAGTGTCAATCCATATAGCAACCCATCTACAACATAAGAACTTTATACAAGCATCAGTCAGTCACAGACATAAGGAGGAATAATGCATTCATTGGCTCTACAAGATACATACAATTTTACATGACCCAAGTTTGGCAGTACTCCATCAATCATTTCTTGAGATAACGCGATCACAGGCTATTATTGCATACATAATGAGCCCTGTGACCTTTGATCTCATGACCCCACAATCGAATCAGTTCATTGGCTTTGCAATATACATCAATCGGTTCTTGAGATAACGTGATCACGAGAATGGGACGGACAGACAACCCAAAAACATAATGCCTCTGACTACTTTAGATCAAACCTATCATGCCTATCCCGTGCTCATATCAATCATTCCATGCCCACTGAAATACATGTTCCCCAGCCCTGATAGACAAGAAACTGTAGATACACTCACCTTCTCTGAGAGACCAGTCCATTCCCATCTCGAGAGCTTCCTCTAACTCCCTGTAAGAAAAAAACAAAGCAGGTATGGCATCAACAATCACACACTACAATTATACAATAACAAAATGTAAAAATTCTTACACTGTACACAGCCGCTTACTACTGAATGGATATTACTTTCAAGTTTCAGGTTTTTCTAAATTAAAATTGCACTCATCTGCTTCATAGGATTTTCTTCACAACATCGTTTATATCAAAGAGCTGTTCTATTCTGCCTTTTTTTTAAAGATCACATCATTAAGTCGCCTTTATACTTTTAATGTTAATTCACAAAATTTAATTAAAACCATTAAAGCCTCACTGTACTACTTGTAGCTACTTGCTCCCTCTATATAGAAAAAAATGCCTATAACTTCAATTGGTGACCATTGGTCCCCCATGATCCTCTTTTTCTTACGTTAATTGAGAGCTGAGTTGATGAGATAGCCACCTGTCAGTGACCACCCTGGGTGGTCAAATCTCTCATAGCCAAACTAGTACAGACGACCTTTAAAATCAAACACTAATGATACTCACTTGGCACCCATTGGAATGACACCCTTAGAGCCAACCCCTACAGGTATATGATCAAAGAGAGACTGTGCGAGTTGTTCCTTGACAGGTTTGACATCCTTCTCGGTCAGGTTTGTTCTCAGGAGACGTACTCCACAATTGATGTCGAACCCTACACCACCAGGGGATACCACAGCCTCTGGATTTGACATATCGAAGGCTGCCATATTACCTGTAAAACAACAGAACATTGAGATGTCACAACTAAAGCTTGTCCAAATCTTAGTTTACATCATCAGCACTTTGCAGATGAAGTCTAACTTAAGGAGTCAGGTTTTCATTTCATATTCCATCCAAATTATCACTCCACAATTGATGTCAAACCCTACACCACCAGGAGATACCACAGCCTCTGGGTTTGACATATCAAAGGCTGCCATTACCTGTAAAACACCAATTTCTTCAAATATCAGCACTATAGGTTATCCAAATTTAGCTTCCATAGAAATCAATGCATCATCAGCACTTTGCAGATAAAGACTAACCTAAGGAGTCAGGTTTTCATTTCATATTCCTTCCAAATATCACCCCACACTTTTATTATTACTATTATTAGCAAGAAAAATACCTTTTTTTTCCTACAAAATATTTCAAACAGGTGCAGCGGACAGTACAGTTTGCAAACCTGAACCCCGTTTCATGTTTTGTTGGAATAATATTCTTCATTTTCAGGTGTTTTGAAAACTTTAAAAAAAATGATTTGTGTTTCTGTCAGAATCTGACAAATACAGGCACAGATTCTATTGATTATTCTTTTGTAACATTCATATATATACATGTATATCACTAAAACAGTATGATTGCATGGAGCCTTGGAGATCATCAACACTTACCAATAGCAAAGCCATAACCGGAATGGATGTCTGGTAGTCCTATCGAGTACCCAGTAATGCCTGGTAGTGCTGCTACGTTCGCAATTTGTTTAACTGCTGGTAGAAAACCTCCAACACCTGTAATATACGTGCACAGTATTTACTCATCTTTTATAATAGTGACCAACTAACAACAAATACAAGACTGACACAGATCGATCCAATATCATTTCTAATTCTAGTATCTACAAAAGCCTTAGGGAAAAAACAATTACCAAACACTAATTAGAAAATAAAATGGAGGGGAAAAAATGGAGGATAGTATACAAATAATACACAGGAGTGAGTGCATTTGTAAGAATTACCCACACAAGGCACCTTTGGAACAGTCTAACACGCCCGAGGTGATAGCTGAGCGTGTTTGGACTGTTTTGAAGGTACCAAGTTTGGGTAATTTTACTAATGCCCTAACAGAATGATGTGTATTATTTGTTTTATAAGATTATGTTTTATTTGTTTTAAAATATGATTTTTTATAACATGATTTTACTAATGACCGGTCATTATCCATATTACGCGTTAGGCAAAATAAATGCCTGGTCACATGTACACTCTCAACCAACCATTTGATTAGGATTTAGTCATCATCTTATAAAATTAAATAAGGATTAAAGAGATCTAAGATGACATAGAACAGAGACTGAATTTAAGGTAGGGAAAATACAATTGAGCAAAAGCAATATGAGATAGTCCATCTTCACTCAGTCGAGTTGGAGTGAGTTAACCATTACCTTTTGATCTACAGGCTTGTTGCAGCTCTTCAAACATCAGCTTCTCCAACTTTGAATCGACATAAAAACGTCCTTCCACCTGTATGCCATAAAAGTAAAGTAAAGATTATGTGAAATGATGGATATTTTTTCATGGATATCTTTTTTTTCAATGAAATCATTAAATATTAACGAAATATCATTTCAAAACTCAGGTAAATTTCTGCACTGCACATTCATAAAATATGCACTTTATACCCAACCAGTGATAAACACAGTTTGGTCTAAATATACACTTTTAGAAACACATATTGAACATGAAGGAGGTAAAGGATAGGGACCATGGGTTTATCATTTATGATTAGTTAAGACAAGGCGTGAATCTACATTTACCACTAAATACCCGGGAGAAAAATGGAGACCTGGTAAGATGACAAAAGCCATTGTGTTAGTAATTTCCATATGCCATTATGGTGACCACATGGTAGGATTACTCCCCACTAGTCCCCAGGGAGTGAAAATGGTGCTCATTGTGCGTGAATGAATCCGATGAACAGGTTATAAACTCATATTGTATCAGCTGGACAAATATTGCTTTGTTGTATATTATAGGGTTATATAATAACTATAAACAAAACAAACAAATAACCCTGATATATATAAAATCATGTATACGTCTTTTAACAATGTTTGTTATTTCATGTATTTGTGTTCATTTTTTTGTGTACAGGGCCTCTCAGAAAAACAGTATTAACTGAGAGAGTTACCCTGTCTAAATAAAACGAATAAATAAATAAATAAATAAATAAATGATATCTGTAAAGAGCTTAGAGACGGTATTTTGTGTTAAGCGCTATATAAATCCATATTATTATTATAATTATTATTATTTAACAGAATGACAATGATATCCTTTCCGATTTCTGAGTGAGAACTAAAGGTCCTACCTACCTTCATGTTATCAACAAATCCTTTCTTTATCTGCCAGCAATTGTCAGACAGTTTGTTGAGGTACTTCAATTCCTCCTTGTATTCTCGGACGGTAGCCGCCATCTTGGACACCTACAGAATCTGCAACAGAAAAACAAAACAATGTCAAAATATGTACAGACACACAAAAGTGACGACAAAACAGTATATTAAGATATAGTTGTCAATATATGTCTCCAACATACAGTAAAGATAAACATTCTCAAATTAAATGTCTTTGCAAAATGATGTATATTCTTTCATCTAAAAAAAATAAAATCATCTTAGTAGATGAGTTGGAGTAATGTTTGAAACATTCAAAGGGAGATAAAAAATCTTGGGATTCAGCCTTAGCATGAAACTTATGCCCGAAGCAAGGCACTTAAAGTTAAAGGTGAGTTCTTGTCATGCGATTGCATTGTGAAAGAAAAGGTGTGGAATGGATCAGAAAAAGTTGATCATGTAGCATGTAAGTATTGGTGTGAACTGCAAGGTTCTGGAGTCATCAAAATCATAATAAATTTGGCCCAGTCTTGGTAAAGTAACAAGCACTGTCAATAGTGTAAAGATACAGTAGAGCAGGGAGTTCCAACTCCCTGGATAGAGCACTCACCAGGAAATAGACTCATACTAGTGCTTAAATCTGATGAAGAGGGTGATTATACCCAGTGTATAAAGGGCAGTTAGACTTTGAGACATGATGGGGGGGGGGGGGTGTTGGACTTAATATCAAACATAAAGACTTCTCTTTTGCCTTCGGATTTAATGGAAAATAGTTATCTCTAGAACTAACCATCATAAATATTTGCCCTTTATAATAATATTGTCCAACATAAGTCTTAGAAGATTTATGAAATAATTAGTGCCTGTTACAAGGGGAAAAAATGGTAACAAAAAAGATTGATTTTCGGTCTAGTCTGGCTCTGCTTACTTTTATTATTTAGTCCATCTACTTAAACCAAGTCAAAGCGGCTCAGTGTAAAAATTTCAGAGGAAAAAAGTCAGAGGAAAATATGTCAGAGGTAACTAGATGGAACTTCGACTGCACGCAGTCGAAAAATGATGCCTCCGTCATAGAGCAAGTTTACAAACCAAAACAGAAGAAATTTTTCAAATTCAAGTTTCATTGTTATCCATTAACAGGTTCTCAGAATATCGTGGTTACAAGCAATTTCTCATATGACCCTTTGATCTTTGACCTCATGACCCTAAAATCTACTCAGTTCATTGGCCCTGCAAGATGTCCTGAGTTAAATAGTAATCCATCTGTCAGTTCTAATGAGAAAGCGTTCACAAGCTATTTTTGCATACATAATGAGCCCATGACATTTGACCTTTGACTTCATGACCCAAGAATCTACTCAGTTCATTGGCTCTGCAAGATACAGTGTACATACATGATCTAAGTTTGGCAGGAATCCATCAATCTGTTCTAATGATAATGCGATTACAAGCTATTTTTGCATACATAATGAGCCGCATGACCTTTGACCTTGACCTCATGATGTCATGACCCCAAAATCTAATCAGTTCATCAGCTCTGCAAGTAACATACATGACCTAAGTTTGGCAGGAATCCATCTATCGGTTCTTGAGATTTATAACGCGATCACAAGCTGTTTTTGCATACATAATGAGCCCTGTGACCTTTGACCTTTGACCTCGTGACCCCAAAATCTTATCAGTTCATCGGCTCTGCAAGATACATACATGACCAAAGTTTGGCAGGAATCCATCTATTGGTTCTTCAGATAACGCGATCATGAGAACGGGACGTATGGACGGACGGACGGCCAACCCGAAAACATAATGCCTCCGGCTACTTCGTAACGGAGGCATAAAAATGTCAGAGGTAATATTGATGTCAGAGGTGAAAATATTGAAAATAAAAATGAAGTGTAATTTTAACTTTGATTCTTGATTCTAATAATAGGTGCTTAATCATTATCATTTTTTGGTTTTGCGGTTTGCCAATAGACAATACAACCAAAAGGCAAGTACGCTCAGTCAGGAAAGCTTCTGCCTGTTGAACGAAAGATCTTGGTCTCAAATCCAACCCAGGCAGATGACTGAAGCCTGCGTTGTGTTAACGTGCCCCTCCCCTTGTTTCATAGACGCAGGCACACATAGCTGCATTACTATATCCTGGCTGTGTATTTAAAACTGTTTAGACGACCTCTATTGATTCTCAACATTTCAAACACCACCGTACAAAACTCAACCAAGTTCACTCTAAATCGGTACTTTAGTGACAATTGATAACACCTAAATAGCATTAAATTCACTTTTCAACTAGCCGGTGTTTGAAAAAATTCTTTGAAAATTCAAATCATGAGTCTACTGTCAAACTTGCCAATCAGCAACTTTGTATTCATGATTTGCATTAGTGTGCAATACTGTGCAATGGTGTGCAATGTGAATATATGTGCACTGTGTGCAATTGCTGCCTTTCAGCCACACAGATGCATTACTATCCTGGCTGTGTATTTAAAGCTGTGCTATTGATTCTCAACCTTTCAAACACCACTGTACAAAACTCAACTGATTTCACTCAAAATCAGTACTTTAGTGACGATTGATGACAGCTAAATAGCAGTAAAATACAATTTTTCAACTCTCTGATGTTAGAAAGAATAATTTAAAAATTCAAATTGTGAGTCCACTGTCAAACTTGCCGATCAGCCGCATCGGCATGATTGTGTGCATCTGTGTGTTATGAGTGTATTGACTATTCATGTATTCAAATGCTGCCTATTAACACGTAAAGCAGTGCTAGCTAGAGCTCAATACGCATTTAGCATTGACTCTCTAGTCTATGTTTTGCTGGAGTGCCTAATTTCAGCAGGTATACAGCACTAGAGGTCAATATATTGAAAGAGGCAGATTATCTTGAAGAAGAGTAGGCCTAACTCCAGGAAGCTCCGTCGGCGTCGGCGTCGGTGTCGGAGCTTCCTGGAGTTAGAAGAAGAGGAACCAGGTCCATACTTACCACCACTAAATACTTGAACTTCTCGACAAACTTCGGTATCCTCTTTTGAATTTAGTATTTCTTGTCGGTTTTCTGTGGACGACTGTGTTAATACTGTCTCTCTGTAGCTCTGGACTAGTCTGGTGTCGTCTTCAAGTTCTTATCCTAGAAAACTTGCAGCAAAAGCTGCCTTGCTCTTTATGTCGAAATAACAACCTCCGAGTCTAAGTTAGATCCTGTGTTGTGTATTGCGCAACGTGTCGTCAATATGCTCTAGCGCCAACTCGCGCTCGCTCTAGGTTCTGGGGGGGGGGGGGGGGGGGTCGAATAGACGCGCAGATTCTATCCCCCGGAACAAATCGACTGAAATCACCAGCGGTGGAAATCACCTATCCGCTGATCGAACTAACGTTGAGTGATGTAGCGGTACCATTTATTTCGGCTTCGTTATAATTTCAACCAAGCAAAGTGAATCAGGGTCGAAATTGTCTTGCCTTTCCTATAGTGTCAATCCATCATGATATTATTTGGGGCTCTATGTTCTATACAACTTATATAAAGTTGTATCGATATAAAGCTGGTATCGATCTGGGGGGAGCAGATCTTGCCCCCCCCCCCCCCCACCCCAGAACAAAAAAAAAGTGAGAGAAGGAAAAGGAAAAGAGGAGAGAAAAGGAAAGAAAGAAGAGGAAGAATAAAAGAATACGTGGGAAAAGAAGGAGATCGAGGGGGGGGGGGGCGAAAGGGCCTTCCAGGCTGTTACCCCCCCCCCCCGCCCCCCCCCATCAACAAAAATAAGGGGGACAGGGACAGAAAAAAGGAAAAGAGGAGATCAGTACAGGGAAGGCCAACAAGGTGTAGATCAGAGGGGGGGGGGGTGGCGAACTGAAAGGGGGGGCAGTTGCCCCATAAAATATAATCCAAACGTGGTTAATTTATAATTTGATACTTGTGATATACAAATTTTGCTGAAATGAAATTATTTTCCGAGTTTTTTCTTCACTTTTAAGTAAATTATACTTTTTTATGCATTTGTTCGAAAATGTCAAATTCCTAAATTTACAGTCAGGCAAGAAATATGCTTATTTAGCGGCCTGCATGTCAGGGCCCGCGGAACGCCTCGAGCCCTCCCCCATACTTAAAAAAAAAGTATATCAAAGATAAATAGTAAGAAAGAGAGAAAAAGAAAGAATAGTGACCTGCCATAATTATTATGTGACACTGCAGTGTCACAGAATAATGAGGTATCATAATGATGCTCATCTGACCGTGATTAAATGCCTAAAACCCCTGAGCTTCTTGGGCTCCACCCCTGGACCTCACGCCAATTAGTGTCCTGCCAGTGTCACAAAATAGGTATCAAAATATGTTTATCTGACCGTTATTATAAATGCCTAAAACCCCTGAGTTTCCGAGGGCTCAGCCCCTCAAACCCACCAGGGGCCCTTAAGGCGGTCCCCTGAATGCTTATCTGACCGTTATAAAATGCCTCAAATCCCTGAGTTTCAGTGGGTTCAGCCCCCTGGACCCCACGCCAATTAGTGACCTGCCAGTGTCATGAATAAGGTATCAAAACTCATCTGACCGTAATTAAATGCCCATACCCCCTGAGCTTTGCCCCTAGACCCCAAGCCAATTTACGGTATACGCTCTACCTGATCATTAACGTATAGTATAGTACGTATAGTACGTACAATGAACCATTTCATTACGGCTTATCTTTAGCGATTTCCAACCTTTTTGTAGTCACGGCACCCTTTTGAGAAATAAAAAATTTCGCGTCACCCTAATCACCAATCCACAACAGAAATATCTCCTTCTTTTTAAATTAAAGAATCATGGAGATTTTCGTATAGTAACTACCGATGTTATTTGTCTTACTAATTCCAAATGAATTATCTGGTTATTCAGTTTTCAGAAGTCGATTAGTCTTAAAAGTTTTGTTATTTAAAAAAAATATATAAAAAAAATCACCATCACAACTGCCACCACAAGACATATAATAATTGTCATCATGATCATCATCATCATTGTCGTCGTCATCATCATCATCATCATCATCATCATCATGTTCATCATAATTATCATTATGACCGACACCATCACCTTCACTTGTTATTTTGATTTCTTTACAGACACACAAAAAAAAAGTTTTTGAAACAGTATTTATTATTATTATTATTATTATTATTATTATTCGGCAAAACAAAGTGTATATTAGAGGATTACATAGAAGAATAAATCATACAAAACAAAGGATGAAAATCATTAAAAAAAAAACATTATCGTGATTCCCATGAGCATTTACAAGTTGCCAGGAATGGGGCAGGCAAACTAAATCACCGAAACCGTGAAGGCCCCCCCCCATTCCGTTTTGCAGTACTCATGGGAGATCACTACATAGATACATTGTAACAACTAACAAGAGTATAGCAACACTCAATATAGCAATGATAAAAGAACAAACTCAAATTTTTAGATAATCAATAAAGTACAAATTATTTCATATGTTATTTAAAGAAACCTATAAAGAGCCAAGCAATCAAAGCAACAACAAAAAATCAAATATGTCTTCGTATTGGACAATAATAAAGTGGAACAAAATGATGGACTCCGTCTTGGTAGCCTCCGTTGTAGCCTCATCTTGTGCCTGTCCTCATCAATATTGCTTTCTTTATCATTTGGTTGTGATTGAATCAAGTAAGTCTGTTGTCATATCATGGGAATAAACTTGGTGTGGTGCGTCAAGGTTGTTACAGTCATCCAAAAGTATCCATTCGTTTTCGATGGGTTGGTCAATAATAGCACTATAGTTGATGGCGAGATGGCAAGATGGCAAGATGGGGCTATGCTCATGGGGCTATGCCCAGGAAGGAGATACTCTTTGCGACTGCGGAGAGACTCAGACGATGGACCACATCTTGCACTGTGGCGGAACGGGTTGCACAAATGAAGACCTGGCCCTTGTTAATGAAACGGCCATTGCAGCAATCGGGCGATGGAAGAACTTAGTTTAATTTAATTTACTTTTAATTAAGGAACTTTACATAACTATCTTGATCTAAGGTTTGGTTTGGTCTATTTTTGAACTGTTTTGATAAAAGAACACATAAAAAAGGAAGGTTGATAATTATTATAGTAAAAAGCAAAGACTTGCAGATTTCGTGAAAGAAAAGTATCCAATTTGTTTAATTGAATTGTTTAATTAAAGTGCCAAAATTATGTTTAACTAGTAAAATTATTTCATAAAATTGGATCCCGTCTGAACTGCCTCTTCTTAAAAACACGATTCTCTGCGAATAGTAAACAAATATACATTGCCTTGAGAGGTTCTGGTTAAAACTATGCGCAAGAGGTGACTCCAAAAGTACTATTTGCTGAGGGGCGCAGCCCCGAAGCAAATGGTACTTTTGGAGTCACCGAGGCCCATAGTTTAACCAGTACCTCGAATAGAAGGCATTGTATATTTGTTTTATATCCTGCATCAAAAATTTATTTTAAAAAAAACACAAAAAAACAACACATTTTGGGGAAACATTTTTTTAGAACAAAAACAATTTCAATTTTTATTTAAAAGATTTAAAATATTTTGTTTTCATTAAATTAAGATTTGAAAAAAAAAAATTAATTCAATTCAAAAAAAAAATTCACATTTTTTTCAACTCCTTAATAGTAAACCAAAATAGTACTCTTATATAGTACTTTCTAAAAATAGGTCAAATATTTCTGGTCATGTGACAAGCTCTCAACCAATCAAAAGCCAACAAATTTGTGATGCAGGATATAATAATTTCTAATTTGTGAACTATAGTGTGATTTTGTTAAATTCTTTTTAAATTCATAATCCCGAAACAGATTTAACGATTATTGTTTGAACCACAAATTATTGTGAAAAGATTCATGCCTCGAAGATATCAATTTACTTTTCTAATCAAAAGATTTCTCGCCTTCCCCCTCCTCCTTCTTCTCCTCGTCTTCCTCCTTCTCCTCGTCCTCCTTTTTCTCCCCATCTTCCGTTTTCTCCTCCTCTTCGTTGTCCTTCTTGTCTTCTCTCTCCTCTTTGTCCTCCTCTTCATCTTCCTCCGTCTCCTCAACCTTTTCCATCTCCTGCTCCTTCTCCACCTGCTCCCTATCAAAGGAAGATTGGCTCTCCAGTGCTTCCTCTGCTCTCATCGCTGTTAAAGGTTAAAAATTTCAGATTTCAAATAAAGTATAATGTACGGAAAATAGGTACGAAGTTTTGAAATATATAGATGATATAACAGGCAAGGTTAAAACAATGTAAAAATGGGGAGCCTAAATAAAAAGGAAGAAGATAACAAGAATATAATCTGCAGTGGTAGCGGGTACTAACATGGATGGTTTTTAAGGCACTCATTAAGTCCAACAATGATTCAAAGTATAGAATAGCCCCCCCCCCCCCCGGATGGGGGAGGGGGGAGGGCGGTACCAACCTATTAAGATATACGGGATGTGCCGATTTTATGGGTCACTTTTTCACAAAAAATCCCTAAACAAACATGGGTCCCATTTTTTACAAAAATATCACTCATGACTTTTAAAACATCTGTCCGTTTTTCAATTTTTTTCAGAGTTTCCATGTGTTTGCATGGCGAATACCCGAAAATTGTGAAAAATCTGCCCAAATGACCCTTAAAACTGGCTAGGTGTTACGAGGCTTGAGCGGTACAACCCCGTCCAACCAACTCTGGGAACCCCCGGCCCCTCCCCCGGGAATTGCCAGGAATAAGGGTAGACTTGCTTTTCACTGTCGAAAGCGGAGGATTATTATGTCCCATTTGAAAGATAATACTAATTTAGAACTTCCCTCAAAACGAAAGGGCTTGAAAATGTCTTTAAGTGGGAAAATATTAACCATTAGTTGTCATATTGACTTAAGTGATTGCAATCACCTAAGTAATCGAGTTATTAATATTGGCCTTGCACTCGCATCCTATATATAGGCCAACTCCCATATGGGAAGGGGTGGTAAAGACTAAACGGCATATTGTATAAAGGCCCTACATTTATTTTAAAAAAGCGCAAAACAAATCAAATTAAACAACAATACAAAGAGGCATAAACAAGTTTTTTTTTCTGACAATGAATCATAAATAAGCGAATACATATAAATATCAATTGTTATTTTCAAAAACGAAATGATAAACTGTCATGAATACTAAATTTCCTCAAACATTATCAAATTATTTGCGGAAGAAGGACTGTCATTGTAAGCAGATTGCTTATACGACAGCCCCAGACAAAACTCAAGTATTATATTAACACATTTATTAAGCAGAAACGGATAGGTACTTGAAAATATAAATTTTGATGAAGGTAATATTGACAATGCAGATGAGGATGATGATGATGATGATGATGATGATGAAGATGACAATGAATGAAATGAAGGAAGAGATGACATGATAAGAATGAAGAGTTGACTATAAATTTCACCTTGAGTATTCAGATAATAACATCGTTTTAACTTTGGCCTTAAGTGAGTAGAGGGAGCAACATGATTTACGGGGAGAGAGTTCCAAGTCAGGACCATGGTGTCTTATGGATCTATGGGCAATAAGTAATTTCGGGTTTACTAGATGAAAACTTGAGGAATAACGGGTAGGGTAAGAGTGAATAGCTTTATTCATAGTATAAAAAGTTTTTAAATGAAAGAGGGAGTATATAAAATACTTAAACATGATCAGTAAACTTTGTAGCGAATTTATGTCGAATACTGTTAGGGTTTTCAGTTTGTAAAATATTGGACTTGTGTGAGATAAATATGGTGAACCAGTATACGAAGGGCTTTCTTTTATTATACAATAAATAAATAGAGTTGATTTTGGTTTGGCTCTGGTGGCCCATACTAAATTACAATTAAACGGTAACATCAATGAATTATAAAGCATAACAGGCGTATAACATGGGATTAATTTCTTCATTTTATATAATAAACCAACATTCCTAGAAATAGAGGTAGTGATAATTATGACGTATTATGTTCAATCCGATTTAGATTTTCATCGATAATGACACCAACATTTGTTTTTGTTGTTCTCTTTCTTTCGAGAGGTACATTATCTATAATTATGTTGTAAGAAAAGTCAATGACATGAGAAGTTGCTTGGTTGAAATACATGAAATTTATTTTATTTATATTAAGGGATAACTTATTGCATTGAAACCATAGAGATAATTTTGGTAACTCATTATTAAATGTATTTTACTAAAGTGTTTAAATTAGGATGTGAACAGCAGATGTTCGTATCATCAGCAAATAGGACAAAATGATAATAAAGTTGTTGTATTGGTTAAATCATTAATTATAATACAAAAAGCAAAGGGCTTAAAATTGATCCTTGAGGAACTCCACATTTGGTGGGTAGGAAACTAGACAAAATACTATACATTACATAAATTTTTCTGTTAGAGATAAACATGACGTTTCACTTTTCAAACTACCATCCCAAAAACTTGACTTCCAGGCAGTAGTCGTTCTACAGGGGTTGGGGGGCCCAAGTCCCCCCCCCCAAAAAAAAAAATCCTCTTCGAGAACCGCTCCTATAATTGTACTTCCAGAAGTAGTCGACCTGCCTGTCCCTAGGATTTACGCCCATCTGTCCCTGCGGCTGCCCTACCCCCTCCCCCATTCAGTGTTTTTAGGATACGCGTATGCTTGTTCCCTCCCTTTGAAAGCACCCCCCCCCCCTATCTCAGGACTGCCAACATTTCCTGCACCCCTCCTTTTGCGGGCTTTTCCTGTCTTGGAGATAAGGAACTCTGCTCAATGTATACCCCCTATCTATGATATTCAAGATATTTTATAACCCCTTTTTGTTTGTTTCTCAGAAGTCCAAAGAGAGAGAGAGAGAGAGAAAACACATACCCTTTCTGATATATTATCTTATAACCTCCTTTTTAAATTTCTAAGGAATCCAAAGAGAGAGAGAGAGAGAGAGAGAAATACCCCCTTTTAAGAAATCTCGGGGTGAAAAGTCAAATTTACCCCTTTTTTACAATTCTCGGGCCGGACTTCATCGCGTGAAATGTACCCCTTTACCAGAGATTTTGGGAACACGAATGCGGTCCTTCCGACCCCGGAGTGGGGGGGGGGGGGGGGGGGGGGGGGGGGGGGGGCTGTACCCCTGAAACTCAGCACAATATGGCGGGGGGGGGTAATTAGCCAGCTCCAGGCCCGAGCACGAAACAATAGCTTACAAACTCGCCTCCCTGCATACTTCTAACGTGTTTTATAGATTAAACGTTGGGAAAAAGATGGAAAAAGGAGGGAATAAAAAGGTTGGTTGGTGTCGAGTCATGCTCGCACTATACCCCTTGGGGACTAAACCGAGTTGACAGAAACCAGCCGCACATTTACGTAGGAGGATTATCCAACGGCGCGCTCATATTTAGACATTCTCGCCCCAAGATAATTCGCCCTTAATGATATCGCTCGTTAGCATGGTAGGCATCGATGGTTCACGACTTTATATTTATACCAAAAAAATAATGGGCAATCCAACCTTAATAAATTGTAATTAGTTTATTTATATTAAAGCAGAAACAGAGTAACGAAAGTTTGAAATACATCGGACCTAAAAATAATTAATTGATATATAGTTAAGAATTGTTAGAAATATGAGATCACTGTCAATATCTATACCGTAGTCTCAAATTGTCAATTTAGTCAATGGACTGTGACGGAGTCGCGGATAGGCCTATTATAGCCAAATAACACAATGAAGTGTTTCTCTTCACCGCCCGCCTAGTTTCTGGTCGCCGCCTCCTTTTTGAAAAATTACTATTTACTATTCAAAAGAAGAAGAAAAAAAGAAGAAAAAATACCGCCCGCCCTCAAAATAAGCTTGTGGTATAGTAAATTACTTTCAAGGGAAAACGTTCAATATCTTTACGATATGGCACATTAAACAAACTGAATTTAGATAAAAATCACATTATCAAATGCTCTTCAACGTTTTACTCCTGGATTTTAACTGATTACAATATTTTTCCTTTTTGTTTTGTTTACCAATGTAAAGTGAATAATATGAACTACGTATTTAGATCCTCTTAAGGATATTATTTTAGAGGGAATGGAATGAGAATTACTTGCATATAATTTGAAAACAACTCTTTCTTCAAATCTGTTCGGATTATGTACAAACACGGTCATGTTGGCACATTTTAATAGGTGACCGCACAAGCATAATTATACGGCTATTGGAAATTTCTTGACGTTGATTGTTTTGTAATTATTATGCTTTAGTAATTCGACGGTTGGTTGACAACATCAAACATGAAATGCTTACTTTCGATTGTTTCGTCCCGCATAATTATGTCCCCCTCGACATTAAACTCACCAGAATTGTTGATCTCATCTGAGTCCTCGACTAAAACACTTGCTGCCACGGCCAAGGCAATCAGAAAGCAGAGAGCAATCAGGGTTGTTGTAGCCATTTTCAAAGTCTAAGGAAAATAGAATCAACATGGAATACATTTTGATAATTTGGCCCGGCCCCCCCCCCCCACCCAGGGGTCGGAATGACCGCATGCGTGTTGCCAAAATATCCGGTAAAGGGGTGCTTTTCGTGCGACAAAGTCCGGCCTGAGGATTGTAAAAAAAGGGGGTGTTTTTCCTTTTTTTTCTCTCATCTCTTTGGACTCCTGAGAAGTTATTCAGAATTTAGGGGGGTACATTGAGCATTTTTCCTGATTTATGGGGGTCTCCCGAAAAGCCCGCGAAAGGGGGGTTCGGAAATGTTGGCAGTCCTCAGATAGGGGGTGCTTTCAAAAAGAGGGAACGAGCATATGCGTACCCTAAATAACACTGAGTGGGGGGGGGGGGGGGGGGGGCGGGTAATTTGGTCAAAGCTATACGGTGTTATTGCAAGACAATTAAGAGTATCAGCATAGAATAGTGACGTACTGGAATTTTCCTTTTACCGGGCCTTTTACCACTCATCAAGAATGAAGAGAAAGTCGAACCGGACAAAGTTTTAACGGAAAATGAACTTGAACAACAAAGGTGCGAAAAATAAAAGGCTTCGAGACGATTGGCTGCCAGAAAATACGGGCATTGTGGTTTAATAGCTCTGATGAATACAAGACGGGAAGGCTTCAGAATGTCTCAATTTAGTCATAATTTTATTCTTCACTTTCTGAAAGTCTAGTACTTGAAATAATGTTGTGTTGATTCATATTTCATACACGTAAGAGTCTGAAGTAAGACTATGGTTGGATTGGAAATGTCTGGAGAAATGACTAAGGCAAGTTGTGCAGAATATGGCGTGAATAAAGTTTGATCACGTTATTTGGAAGTGTGAAGTTGCAGGCGCGGATCCAGGATTTCTTAGGGGGGGGGGGCCCAATTTTGAAATTATGCGAGCCACATATTGGTACATAATGGTGACCAGCAGTGATGTAATTAGGGGGGTGGGTGCAGGGAGGGGCGTGTTTCCACCCACCCTCCTCCGCGAAGTGCGGAAGCTTTGACATTTCAATAAATTATTAGAGAAAGAAGACGATTCGTTTTACCGTTCCCAAAAATAATCCTCGTCTGAATTATGTCCCCCTCCCCCTCGCGCGGAAGCTTTAACGTTTCATTCAATCTTTAGAGAAAGAAGACGATTCGTTGTACCGTTCTCGACTCTTAATCCTTGTCTAAATTTCGTTCCCCCCCCCCCCCCTTTGACGTTTTATTAATAGAGAAAGAAGACCAATCGTTGTAACGTTCTCGACTCTTAATCCTTGTCTGAATATCAAAAATGTTCTTTGTCTACTCCCTTTTCTTCATACGTCCTCTTCCTTTTCACTCCTTTATTTTTTTGGCCGGCGTTTTGGGTGGACCATACTGCCCCCCTGGCTACGCGCCTGCGGTCAGATGAACATAATGTTGATACCTTGTCCGCGCCTGGAAGGTCAGGGGTTTAAGGCAATAATAATGGTCAGATTAGCACTCAGGGGTCCGCCTTAGGGCCCTAGGCGGGGTCCAGAGGGCAGAGCCCCGGAAGTTCAGGGGTTTTAGGCATTTAATTACGGTCAGATGAGCATTATTTTGATACCTAATTGTGACACTGGCAGGCCCCTAATTGGCGTGGGGTTCAGGGGTCGGAGCCCTTGGAAGCCCAAGGGTTTTAGGCACTCAATTACTCTACCTCATCGTATGGGAAATGTTGTTTCCACAGAGTTTTTGGATAATCTAATTACAAAAATATTGATAGCATTCAAGAGAGTGCGTTTCTATCTACTAGTGTGTGTTTTTAAAGTTTTTAATTTAGGCACAGGCTTTGGAGTTATAGTTTAATGGATTTTGTCTGACATTTTCCTGGGTTATGTAAAATGGATTTCAAGTTTAAAGATAATAGTCACGTTTGTATAGAGCTCCTATGTGTCTAAACGCCTTACATAATTACCCCGGTCATTGGATTCCATTGCTAACAAAAAGTCGTGTATAGGTTTACTAGGAGATCCTCTTCGAAGCCGCTATCAATGTTATTGGAGACAGTCGAGTTATGGTACGTTGTTCCTTAATCATGGTCTATATAGCTTTTTGAGCAAATGCTGAACCGTGTATAATAATATTTTGATTATGATCTACGCGTAAAAATACATACACATATCAACATATAATTTAACTCGTGATTAAAAATGTGGATTTTCTATACCTTCACATTTTGTCTCATTTACATATAGATAGAACTTTTCTTGGCCACAGAAACCAACTCTCCTTTAAACACAAGTGCCATATGGTATTACTTTATCTCCCATGTCATTGATGCCTTGAGCCATAATGCATGGCCCTACAGAGGAATTTTTCCTGTTTGGGGCCGGGGGAAAATGCAATGAATTTTTGACAATTTATTGCATTTTCTTCGTTTTGGGGGATTTGTGGAAGGGGCCGCGTACCCTAGCAAACACTGCGTACAGTCATGATTCAGGGGCTAAGCAATGGCCTCGTTAGGCTACTGTGAGGCCCCAGGATAAAAATCGTGTCGATCAGCTATATATTAGTGCCCTTTTGTGAGGCATTAATCCTCATTACTGTCAATTATGACTTAAGGACGTAGGTCCCTTATCTGATTAGCATAGTAGCACACATATGATTAAGCAGTCACGCAAAACAAACACTCACAAATCAATATTCAATAAAATCTGAGAATGTATGCCATTATCTAGATCTATATTAGAAATTAAACACAATTTAAAATCCTTCCCTAAACTGGGGGGAAAATATGACCAACAGTGTAGTAACTCCATGGTAAAATGTACCTACCCAGAATATTATTGTTTAAACACTAACTTGTGTTCAACAAACTATATGTATGGTCCTTTTTTTGTTACATCTCCTACGTGTAAAATGTAACCTATTTCTTTTAAAAATTATTCTTCCTTCAGTAATAAAGTATGATTTACCTATCCATGAGTTTTATGTTTCTCTTCACATTTTGTTATTTTGTATTAGCGATAAGGTACTTTTGGTTTTAGCGCTCCTAAATAATCGATATCATTATCAATACAATTTCAAACTGACGCAATCAGAAAGACGCCTCAAATATTCAACAGGCATAACGTATAATGGGGGTAGTTGGGCCTACCTGATTTCGATGCGGTGTTCGAGTATAATTCGGTGAGATTATACTTTCTCGTAGCTTGATGTGACGAAGTGTCTCTATTCTGTTGAAGTACTGTCTAGATAGTTTACAATATTTATAGAATATCGAAGGTTGTCAATCTGCCATGACCATCTGCTCGTAAAGGAGAAGTCACCGCATTTTTGTAAAATTGAAGAACGTGTCTAAAAAATGACCTCAGAACAAATTGTTCGATTATTTTTTTTCTTCAAACTTTTAATCACTAGTCACCACATTCATTTAAAATTGAACGAATCGATCAACGTCAAAGAGTTGATTTATCATTTTTATTCATCACGAATGAAAATTTAGTAGGTTTCTTAAACGTTCGTTTTGATTTATTCCCTCTCCATTCCTCTCTCCATGTTTAAAACTGATAAAACGCCCAATATAATTATTCATATTTTCCTTATAGGCCTATACAAGAGGGGGAGAAAGAGGGATAGAGAAAAAATATGTTAACGGACAATATTGTGTACATTACTAATTGGCATCCTTTTCAAAATGATAAATCCACAAAATACAACAACGCTGTTAACTGCATCCATCGCTCCAACCATTATAGCCCATAATGCCAATACATCATAAAATATGGAAATATTTCAAAAAAATATTTGAATAAAAATCAATTTTACCATGTACTGACAGGCTTCAATTGAAATCATATATTCTCTGTGACTGGCTTAGCACTAGTTTCTGAGGGACCAGTCACTGAAGATCCATAATTTTACAGGTGTCTCGAAAAGAGGGCAATGTACATTTTGATTATATCCTTTCATCAAGAAATGAAAGGCTACGAAATTTAAGAATGTAAGCTATATAGATATACATCAGAAATTAAGTATCAATTCACACCTTTGTCCCAATTACACACACACGCACACACACAAACACTGTGCAAGCGAATTAGAGAGTTACCCATTCCACATTGGCTGTAGTGGGTTTTTTTTTGTTGTTGGGGGGGGGGGGGGGTTGGATTGATTTTGTTGTTATTTTGGAATGTTATATTTTGATTCTCTTTCTCTCAACATACGAAATCGAATACATTAGATGCACTATTAAGATTATATTACAAACGACTTATTATAATATAGTTGTTTAAATATCTTTTAAAGTGATAAAAATCATTTGTGTTGTCATAAATTGCATCAGTATAATACTCTCATATAGCACGATATCTGTGGCTTGGCCATCTATCTTGGAGCAAATTGGAGCCATCTTGGAGACAAAAATTAAAAAAAATAGCAAAATAGTAAATAGTAATGCCCTGCCTCCTCCTTTTTTTTAAAGTCCGGACGAGAAACACGTTAACTTGTCATGTAAAAAAAAAGTATCACTAATTTTTGTTTTTCTCTTATTGCTTTTTCCCTTGGCCACTGCTCAAAATATACGGATAGCTGGCTCCTCTGAAAAGAAAAGACTATGATTCATGTGATGTAGCCTAGGCTATATTTTGAAAATTGACATTTTTTTTTTAGTTGTGTTGAAACGAGTTGAAAATTGTCGGCACCACATCACAGTGACATGACTGATTTCATAACTTCCTCATTAAATTATTGTTATATAGTGTCCAATTACGTTAAAACTTTTACTAGATGAGTCTGCTTCTATCCCGGCC
This sequence comes from Strongylocentrotus purpuratus, assembly GCF_000002235.5. NCBI lineage: Eukaryota > Metazoa > Echinodermata > Echinoidea > Camarodonta > Strongylocentrotidae > Strongylocentrotus > Strongylocentrotus purpuratus. Next base: position 40,601,470 of record NW_022145612.1, on the reverse strand, counting down.
CCCCCCCCACTCAGTGTTATTTAGGGTACGCATATGCTCGTACCCTCTTTTTGAAAGCACCCCCTATCTGAGGACTGCCAACATTTCCGAACCCCCCTTTCGCGGGCTTTTCGCGGGCTTTTCCTGCCTTGGAGACCCCCCTAAATCAGGAAAAATGCTCAATGTACCCCCCTAAATTCGGAATAATTTCTCAGGAGTCCAAAGAGATGAGAGAAAAAAAGAAAACACCCCCCTTTTTAAAGAAATCTCCGGGTGAAAAGTCAAATACACCCCTTTTTTTTACAATTCTCGGGCCGGACTTTGTCGCACGAAAAGTACCCCTTTACCGGACATTTTGGCAACACGCATGCGGTCATTCCGACCTCTGAGTGGGGGGGGGGGGCCCGGGGCTCAGTGGCGGATCCAGGGGGGGGGGGCCCGGGGGGCCCGGGCCCCCCCCCTTGAGAAAAAAATCATGTAAAATCACGTGATTTTTACGATTTTTGGGGGTTGGGCCCCCCCCCTGGCGCTCAAGGGGGGGGGGTGCAAATTGAAATTTTTTTGAGGATCAAAAAAAAAAAAATGTGCTCACTACCCCCCCCCCCCCCCCCCCCCCCCCCCCCCCCCCCCCCCCCCCCCCACTGAGCGAATTTTTGGCCGGCGCGTTTTTCAAATTTTCGGGAGCAAAAAAAAAAAAAAAAAAAAAAAAAAAAAAAAAAATGTGCTCTGTACCATCCTCCCCCCCCCCCCCCCCCCACTGAGCGACTTTTCGGCCGGCGCGATTTTCAAATTTTCGGGAGCAAAAAAAAAAAAAGTTGGGCCCCCTCCCCTAAGAAATCCTGGATCCGCGCCTGCCGGGGCTTCTATGCTCAGCTGCATGTTTTGCTCTCAAGACTAGTTTTCTCAACGGTGGGCCTATACGTAGATTTTTACTTATTTGAGTTAAACCTGACCAATAACCAACTGATAACATAATAACAAATAAAAATTAAGTCAGCTTGAACAGGATAACCCACGAAAGCTCGAGAGGTTATTTCCAGTGGGGTCCCCTACAGACAATAAGTTAAAATACTTAAATAAGTTATATTAAAATACGTGAAAATGTGGACAAGAATACATTTAGCAAAAGGGATATTTGGTAATATTAATAACATTGAAAGGTTACCATTAAAAACAACAACAATTACTCAGTAACTGTAATGATGTTCAGAATTGAAGGACACAAGAGTTTTGCCGTAGAGAACAACAAAATCCAGAACCAGGCCAAGATCCTCCATGACCGATGTGGTAAGATGGTCGACTTCATAATTAGCGAGATAAGAAAGGGCGATAAGTCTAGGTTCCTGGCGTATTACACGTGTGTTGTGGATATGTATGTGGTAATGGCATGCACCGAATGAATGGCATGTGAACCAAGACTGTTCATTTCCTTTGTCATATGGTAACGTTTTTATCAAATTTGAACTCTTTTAGAACTATTTTCTGTGCAGAACTACAAGATGACTGAAAGTGAAAAGTCGTTAGAGGATTTCTTCGCTAAGAAGAGCAAGAAAAAAGGTGCCAAAGGCAAAGGAAAGAGCAAGAAGATTACGACCACCGACGAGGTAGCCAAAAAAATGGTTGAACAAGACACAACCCCCGGCCCGAGCAGCCTCGGATCAGTATCCGCTGATGTCACGACGAAAAAGCCCAAGGCTGCAGTTAGTACAGCACCCGAGGCTGTCAAAGAAGTAAAGGAAGAAAATGAAGAAGAACAGATAGACTATCGTTTTAAGGTGATCATTTTTTTTATTTTTAGAAGAATTATATTAAAATACTTGAAAAAGGGGGACAAGAATAGGCCCTAATGTCATGACAGTTGTAATGATTTAGCAAAAAGATTATTTCATTATTAATATTTGGCAATAATAAAATTGAATGTAATGTTTCCATTAAAAACAAGTATCAGTAGGCCTAGGGGCGCTAGCTGGTCCGAGATTTAGGATCGTCCGCATTAACAAGGATATCCTCGTAAACGCGGACAAATTGCGTTCTAAAAAAATAACTAGTCTACCGTTAGACCGAATTTTTCTGTCTCTTTCGTTCGTTAGCCTCTGATTTGGGTAGGTCGGCTCTCTCTTTAGAGACAGAACAGCCCCATACGCTGTAGTGGCCGCGCGTTTGTACTAAGAAACGTTACACAAAACTTGGCCAAACTTAATCCCTAATTTTGATATTTTACCGGATGCGTATCCGATGCATTTAAAGTCCTAAATTAGCTAAATACTTAACTACTTCGGTTCCACTTACCAACTTGACTGGAATAATCCGTTTAATGGTCCATTTTTAGGAAATTAGGGGTCAAGATCGACATCCATGAAGAAAATCTTGCAGCCGAGTCTCATTCTTTCTAGTCTACGCCGAAGGCAAAATGATTATAACGGAAAAACTGTGCATGTCATAGCTCGTGCACAGTTTTTCCGTTATAATCATTTTGCCTTCGGCGTAGACTAGAAAGAATGAGACTCGGCTGCAAGATTTTCTTCATGGATGTCGATCTTGACCCCTAATTTCCTAAAAATGGACCATTAAACGGATTATTCCAGTCAAGTTGGTAAGTGGAACCGAAGTAGTTAAGTATTTAGCTAATTTAGGACTTTAAATGCATCGGATACGCATCCGGTAAAATATCAAAATTAGGGATTAAGTTTGGCCAAGTTTTGTGTAACGTTTCTTAGTACAAACGCGCGGCCACTACAGCGTATGGGGCTGTTCTGTCTCTAAAGAGAGAGCCGACCTACCCAAATCAGAGGCTAACGAACGAAAGAGACAGAAAAATTCGGTCTAGTCTACCGTAGGATCGTCCGCATTTTTGTTTTTTTCATCAGCGGTTTTGTGTTCCCGAGTTGCGCGCTGGCGATGCCAAAAAATGGATTCTGGGTAAAAAAAATAACCCCAATTCACCATCCGTCTTCCCGAGGATTTATTTATTGCTCATAATATGAAAGTCTCTGTTCAAAGTCAATGTTAAAATACAGTTAAATGCATCAAGAAAATCATTGCGGAACCCGTTTTTCGCATCGCCAATGAGCGGATCAGGAAATGCAGATGATCCTTTTTTTTTGCGGACGCATCCGTCTGCGTTATAAAGATGATCCTCTATGCGGACTATCCTCGTTCTCGGACCATCGCCCCTACTGCTTCATGATGATGCCCAGTAGGCAGTAATTTTTAAAATTTGTAAAGGGCTATTCACCAGGTCTGTTCCCTTCCTCATATTATCATTTCATATCAAGCTTATCAATATAATTCCAATATTCATACAGTTAACCCCCCCTTGTGCCTGTGGCAAGGGTTACCTTCTGCGTAGGGGAAATGTCTACAAATGTCAGATTTATTGAAGAATTTCCCATACCAGGCGTTCATTTCTGGTAAAATTAATAGGTAATATCTGAAACTAACTGAGTCTAACTCTTAACTTCTAAGGGTAAAATCTTATAAACTAATCCTACTGAAATAACTAATTAAGTCACTAAATTGTGCAATTGAATAATGTTTTAACGTCATTGAGTCAAAGTTGTTTCTCAAAGAAAACTTCTTCCAGATCTCTTGTCCATGCTTCAGCCTCAGGAAATTCTAAGCGGGTTAGTGACGGCGTCTTATCAGTTTTTGCTGTGTGTTAAGATAGGTGTAATTTTTTTCAGAAAAATAGACCTCTCACGGTCTCACCCTGAATTTTGTGGATAATGTGAACTCACTAGCCCAGTCCTCTGCACAAAGCTATAGTCATTATCTGCATGATATGATTTGACATTTCAGCATCAGCATCAGCATCAGTGTACAGAAGTGAGAGGTGATTCTGTTAAAACTTTCGGTTGTTGCATCGAGTGGTGCTTGATTCTAACCTGAATTATTATTGCTTACATGATTGGTGGATGCACGTATTTAATTTAATAAAAGCACTTTATGGAAACATTCGAGAGATAAACATAAGGTATGTTTCTTCTATCCCTTTTTAATAGGATGATGATGAATGGACAGACTTTAGAGATGATTCACAAAAGGATTACAGTGGCTTAAAGATCCAGGCTCTTCAAGTGACGTAAGTATTACAGTGATACCGCTATAGACTCTCCTACATTAGACAAGGGCAAGATTAGGGGTGGTGTTTAGTTCTGGGAAGGGTCGGGAAACTGTCCAATTTATCTTTCAATCTATTTTTAATTACACAAAGATATATTTATATTTTGTTATAAAATTTGCTGCTGTGTTTTTCTTAATACAAAAAACAAATAACCAAACCATTAACATGTAAGATTAAGTCAACTTGAATCAACAATGGATCCTGCCTTATTTGTTTGAAGTATTTATAGATTTAGGGTCATACTGTTTTGAATGAGATCTTTTAGCTTAGACCCGTTAGTGAAAAATGAGCTCCAGTGTATTTCTAGAGTATTTCTGTACCTCATTAATTTTTGGAAACCAAGGTTTGTGTCTTGTCATTTGATATTTAAAATGGCACGTGAATCACAAGTTCAATTACATTCTGTATTATTGATTGAGTATTAATCTCTTTGGATATTATTATTTTCAGTGATGAACCCCCCGTAGGCGAAGAGGAAGAGGAAGAAGTGGATGAAAATGGAGAAATTATAAAGACCAAAGGTCAAGGAGCATCAGGACCATGGAACAGGACGGCTGAAACGGCTCGAGCTCCTGCCCCCGCTCCAACTCCAGCCCCTGCTCCTGCTCCAGCACCAGGTATCAAATACTGTAAAAGTAGAAATATTTCCCGTACATGAATTTTCGCGGATTTAGCGTTAAAATTGGCAAGCCCGAATATTAGAACTCAAAAATATAAGCTGACTTCTTATGCATGTTTTGAACGGGCTGAATCGTGTGCAACGCGAATTTAAGAACCAGCGAATATGTTCTGGGGTCTCTCAGCGCGAAAAAAACTAATCACTGGAAATAACAGCGTTCACAGTACACTTGGGAGTTGATATTCAAATTATCAGGAGACAAATGCTTCATGACTGTACATATGTATCATGATCATACCAAGGATTTTTTTTATTGGGGGTGGGGGGAGGGGTGTTTTCAAAAAGAGAAATACATTATAGGATTACTCAATTTCCTTCAATGGTTGATGAATATATCAAATACGTACCGGTACTACGTTGAGGAGAACTCTGACTATTACAATAGCCCTGTGTGCTTTCAAATTTGACCCCCCCCCCCCCCCTCGTCCACAGAAAACAAAAATATTGATTGGTGTAGTACTGTCATACAATGATACAAGCTAATCCATATTATTGGTACATTTTCGTACAAATTTCAGGGACACCAGTAGGATTTTCCCAATTAGGCTGCAAATGGACATATCGGGTACAACATAAAGCTTTAAAAGGTTCTAACTGAGACAAGATAAGGCCCGAAATCAGGCAACATCCTAAAATCTGGTGTTCCTTAAATATTTGAGTGATCACTGTGAAAAACAGGTACATGACATCACCTACAATATTTTTATATCTAGCTGTTTAACTTACGCTTTATATCCTTGTTTGTTTAATCCTCAGAACCTGTCAAGGAAGAACCCAAGCCAGCAGTCACATCAGGGGGAAAGTATGTCCCACCCAACAGGCGAGGTGCTGGAGCTGGCGGAGAGTCCTCTTCTAGCCCTGCTGCTGCTGCTGCCAGGCTCGGCATGGCACGCAAGGGAAAGGCACCACAGCTTAACAGTGAATTTGAGTTCCCAACATTAGCTGCAAGTTCAGACCTAGTTAAACACAGGTACATCCTCTCTTTTTGCATCGGGATATTATGTGAAAACCTCTGGTTCATGAAAGCAAGTGTGTATGATGTCATATAAGATAGAAATCAGACCATTTTTAGTAAACTATATACCGGTAGGCATCTGGATTTTGCATGTCATGAGATGTAGGGAAACCTTGCTTGTAGTTTTAATATTCTTTCTTAAAATGAGTGCTGTTGAGCACGTCTTTCGGTGACATTAAAGGTCGGTCCCCAGACGTAAATAATCATATCTGATTGATACACGTCTGTAAAAACCCAATTACACACACCCACACATTGTAGCACCATCAGTCAGCTGTTGGTTTAGTATTGTCATGCAGTATTCTGTCTCTTTCTGGGATGTACTTCTGTTGTCAACTTGCTCATTTTTTTCAGTTAATATTATTTCTTTTCCAAACTGGCTTCTCTTGTAAATTTTAATTGGGTTGTCGGCCAGGCAATGTAGATTCTTGTTAGGTGGCCAACTGAGGCCAACTTTTCTTCTGTTGATTGTAATTAACAATGAAATGTCTCAAAATAAGTTTGAAACAATATGTTACAGGTAGTTTTTCAAATGGGTCTTCCATGTATGTGTGCCACAACATGATTCATTAGAAAAGAAAATCCTTTGCAAGCTTTTTTTGACCTTGCAGCCAAGAGTCGCACGTTTTTCGAGAACCAAAATCTATGAAAATTATGCAGCGTCAAGACTTGAAGAAGGTCATCTGGATTTGACAATAAGATGTAATGAGAATACAAACTTATCAAATCTGTGTCATAGTGTTGAAGCTTACTAGAATTCGTTTTCAATCTCACCTCAACTTCTTAAACATATCTTGTTCTGCTTGTCTGTTTATTGCAGTAATAAGGTGGAGGACGCAACTTTTTCTACTGTAACCAAGGGCGGACAAGCAGTGGACGGTGCCAGCAGTAAAGGAGGGAATCTACAACTAGGAAATCGTTACGCAGCTCTAGAAAATTGACCTCTCCTTCACGGAGGGAAGGGGTCAAACCTGAACATTTACAGATGCTGTGAACAGAGACATATTTTTCTAATGTGCTAGATACCACAGACATTGATCACAAGGGAAGTTAGTGATCGAGTATGGGCACAGAATCGTCTTGTAGGGTAGACTGTGTGATTGTCTGTCGAGCCAGCAGCAGCATAATATTATAATTTAAAGCTCTTCCGGGGTTGTATCTAGCAGGCCAACTGCTACAGCATCGCTTCATCGAGTTAAAATCAATGTGTTGTCCGTCTTCAAGTTCAAGCAATGATGTCCGATATGTCCTAGACCTGTCGCAAACAAAGTTCATCGTGATTATTGCATGGATATTATCCAGAGTCGTTGACTTGCAATGAAAGCATCATGTTGTCATGCACATTGACTGTCACCCGAGTACCTGTAACTATCTGCCACTATTATATCATGAGCATACAATATGTACTTTTCTATCTGTCATTAAAAAAAAATCTGTGTAATTGATCGATCCATTGCGCATCATGTGATGAAATACATTTCCCATCCGAGGCCAACATCCGACGTTACATTTATGATTCCGTGCATATTATCTCGATTCACAGATACTGTATACAGCGTATGACATCACACAAAAAAAAGTGCGTACTGTGACTTGTGATGTCATAGATACGCACCAGAATGTGACGATGTCATCGTTGCGTTTGATATGCACGCAAATTCCTTTCCACTTCCAAAATTTGAGTGTGTTCGGTACGGTAAGGTGCGGATGATCGTCAGTAGATCTAGACACGAGTTCCAAATGACGAATATAAAACCAAATGTAAACTGCCTATATTTTAGCTTTTGGTTAAACTATGGTACCCTTGATGATTAATTTCCCTGTACCACCTGGGGGACCATAGTTCCAACTATTCCCTTCTCATGGCAGTAATTATTTGTATACCAATTCTGTGAGCTTGGCCTGAAGCTATCCCTTAGGCATTACTTACATATAAGATATGCCATATGGACCCACACAGAGTTTAGAATGATCAAGTTTATAGGCTTCTGCAAATATTTTACCTCTAAGCTCAATCAATTTTCAAAAGTTCTTTGCTTCCTAAATGTATTTCCTTCTTTCTATTTTGTTTTCTCTCAAACATTACAAGTAAGAATTTTGCAGATATATCTTTCCTGCTTCTTTTATCCAGTAGCATTAAGACCGTATATATGAAGGATATAATACGGGTTTGTATTTTTATCCTGTGGGCGTTTATGTTAGCCAAAATATTGGGCACAACACATATAAATCGGTGTCTACTATATATAAGCTTTTTCTTGGATCTTCTCACATATTGTATGTGAAAAGAGAAGTAAAACGGCTAGATATAGCACCTTCTACTTACATGGCAGATAAACCTTGGCCATCATTGACTTCCTAACACATTGAGAGACGTGATGCAAACTAAATATGATCTGATCAGGTACAATATATTTCTTCAACTTTATTAAGTTGCCAATTGTAATTTACAGACCTGTTTACATCATTGATTAATGAACTGAATTGTTAGGATTATTCACCTTTCATATGGATGATTTTGACTCTTATTTAATTCCAATGGACATTTCTTTCCTCACATGAATGAATATATGTATACAAGTATTGGTAACAGGGAGAGAAGAGGGATCCTGTGTATTTGTTTTGATTCTTGGACTTCCCTTCACATAATAACTTTGTTGGACAATACAATATTATAAATTTACATCTCTGTCCATCTGTGCTCACGAAAAAATGCTTACATTGTTCTGTATTATGATTTCTTGTTACGAATGTAGACTATCAGTAAATCTTTATCTTTTTCCATTTTTGTGATGATCAGTGAACTTTTAAATGTTTACTACATAATTCATTTCCAGCTTTTATCATTAAGCCAGTTAAGTGTATGCATATGATGTAGTAAATTTCACCATATCTGTAAATGGTGCTATTGTGAAGGTTTAGGGCGCCTTTATCTTTTTCAAGAGATAGGACGATCAGATACATGGAGTTAAATCCTCTTGCTGAAGAATACAATGTTCGTGCCTTATATCAGCCAGATATAATGCATTCCTTGACCATTAAGCAGAGACTACCGGTATGTGCAAGCTGTTTAGGTGTAAAGTATTTGAGGCATATTTTTTGCAAAGGGGGTCGATAGTGAAGAATCAACTCTATACATTTCAGAGAAATTGCACTTTCCAAGGATGCGAAAGAAATGTTGCTGCCTCTGGTACCAACAGATATTTGTCCAACCTTTCTTGAAAATCCAAATTCCAAAGCAGGAATACAAACTTTGCTGATTACGAGTATTTCGCAATTTCTGGTACACCAGTTTTGTATGTTTCAATGGGCATGTACTTGTATAATAAAAAATGTTTTGATATTTAAAAAAATATGGCATTTACTTGATGTACGACAACACATATGTTGATGCCATTTTTTTTTTCATCACACAACTAAGTGTTAGGGACTAATCCATGTGATGTGCAAGCCAAAAGTTTATATCCACATGATTTGAAAGAATATTATCAAGAACATCAACTGGTAATTTTGACTATCAAAATGTAATAGCGGATATGGTTCTCTCTCTCTATGTGGTTTTTTTTCAAAGCAGATAAAGATATATTTATTAAGGATATAACTAGATCACTCAAGAATGCATTTGCCTATCATCCAAATAAATCTGGAATATTCCATAATTCATACTCGTAGTACAGTGCCCTTTTAGTATGTTATTTAGTATTTATCACATTAATGAAATGGTATAATATTGGTATGCATTATTGCATTCAGAATGGTATTCTAGGTGTACTTCAATTTGACAAGTCATTAATATTACAAACACCTTACTAAACTTAACACTATGCGTATTGCATTCTCTAAGATACACATGTATCACATGGTTTGTCTACAGAAGAGCAGACCATGTATTAGGTAATGGCTTTATTAACTATGAATGCTTTTTATAATACAAAAGGTTTTACAACTTTCAATCATGGTGTAGGCAACACAACTACTAATACTGGAGAAAAGATAGCTGTCAAGTCGTAAAATGAAGAATAATTTAACTTTCTTGTGAAGCGTACTACAGGCTTACATCACAGTAATGTGCAAACATACCGTATGCAGAATAGTTTGCAAACACAAAGAAATTATTTTATTTCAGTAGCATATTGAGCCGAAGTATATTTTCATACTTATCGTACATCTTCACTTTTCTTCACTGTCTTGCAAGGAAATATCTCTTGCGGCATTATGTTGCGAAAGCTGTCAATCCTCATATTGTTTAACGTATACAGTGTACATGTGATTTCATTAAAACGAAATTCATTATGCAGTATAAGTTTGCCTGCATCATTTGTGTTTCATGGTTTTGAAAACTTCTTAAGCTAGATAATGGTAAACACTGACTAAAGAATTATTTACATGCACATTTAAAAAAAAATCTACCCGGTACCCTGATATTTAGTTGGTTTTAATAAAAGCAGAAATAAACAAACAGATTAGTGAAAGTTTGAGCAAAATCTAATTGAAAACAAGACAATTATGAATTTTTAAAGTTGTAAACAACAAAGCAAAAGGTGGCAACTCTTTGATGTATCTTTCGAGGTCCTCTCCAAATTCATCTGTACTGAAATATCATGAATTTTCAATTTCTGTCAAAATGTGTTTGTAATGATTATTTCTAGGGTGCATAAGATCATCTACAATTTTCAGAATAGAGCAAATGGGAGGGGACCTTGCAAGGTATTTAACCGAGTTGCCATTTTGTGTCTGATCGACTGCAACTTACTCTTTAACGGATTTTGCTTACTTAATATTACGGTCAACTTCCCCTAAAGTTGTGAAATTGGTAGAAAAAAATATATGAGGAACAGGATGTTTTCTGTCGAGTTGAAAGCACATGTATCACATTAAATCATATGTATTGTGAATTTCACACTTTAGACAAATTGCTACTACATCTTCACAAAAAGGATCCTTTTCCTCAATAATACTAATTTCTGGGTTTATATCGCATTTCATTTATCTACGATGTTCATAAGCTATTAAAAAACACATTACCGTGGTCATTGGATACAGGCTTGCTGAAACAAAATGTATGCACATGCTCCACTCCCTGGGGAGCATTCCAGCCAGTCGCCATATTATAGACAATCAAAATACAGAGCAAACTATGTCTATTGCTTCCTACTGGATACCCGTTTAACACCTGGGTGAAGAGAAGCAATGTAGATAAAATACCTTGCTTAGCCCTAATGAGGCCAGGGGGGGGGGGGGGGGGGGGGTAACCAAAATCATTGTTAAGAAGGTTTACACTTCCACTAAGCGAGACCTATCTTGGGTTCAATTCAAAACAATTAAAAAAACAACGAAAATTGAAAACGATGTATATTATTCGACAATAAATGTTTTTTACTATCGTGTAGTTCATCTATCAAACAACTAATTTTCCACCCAATTTACACTAAAACTGCAAGAGATAAATTTTACAAAAAATGTGCATATTACATTAGAAATAATTTAATCCCAAAAAAATTGATGTCATGTTGTTCATTATACTTTATTTAAAATATGTGTACCAAAATTCATCTTCATATCGTCAACCATAGCCAAGATCTTGGGGGGGGGGGGGGGGTCATAATGCCCCCTCGATATTAGAAGCCTCAAAATACCTTGGCCTCTTAAGGGTTAAGGACACCATACCGTGATTGGACCCACAACATTTGCATCTCTACACAAGTGATTGGACCCACAACATTCGCATCTCTACACAAGTGTTTAAACCACTTAACTACGACACTTCTATGACTTTGATATACCTTATAGTAATGGAACTCAAATGTAAGAACAGATACCAACATCAAGCGTTTTGAGTACTCATTCATTAAAACTATATTTATTTTGCAAAATTGTACATCCTGATACAAGTATTATATCAATTAAAAAAACATACTTCTATGTAGGTCCAATAAAATTAATCACACACAGAGTTGCCAAGTTATGTTTGATTGATAAACTTTCTGGAATTCTGAATAATGGCGAGAGTCAGAGGAGTATTCTGATGAGAAAGTGTCTGCCATAATCCAGTTATCTCAGAAATGGTCCTTTATCATGTACAGGTGTATACCATGTAAACAAGTCGAGCATACAACCCTTTAATCAAGATAGAAATAACAATAACAATTTAAGTACTTTATAAAATCTCTTTTTTTAAATCATCACTTCTAAATATAATCAAGTAAATGACTTAATTCATTTCAAATTAATTTAATATAGTTGTTAAATTATTGCAAATAAATGCTTGCACTCTAAGAAATACCATAGATTAATAAACAAACACTGATGTCATAATTTTGTTACCTAGATATAACTGAAGGTGAGTGTTACCAAGTACGATAAATAAAGATCACATTGGCTAAAGTAGTATTAAAAATTAGAGAAACAAATTACTGGTAGTGAACTTATAGGGAAAATCTGATAAAGGATAAGAAAGTTAGGATTAAATTTCCAATTTCTCCAAAGAAAATAACTCGTTAGACATTTGTCCTAGATATTTATTTTTGGACACATGTTTTTACATATTCCCTATCTTTACAGTAATACATTTATTCCTTCATCAAAAATAATAATGAAAAAATAAATTTGATTGATACAATACATAACAATATATATTTGATTCATACAATACATAACAATATATATATATATCATTGATTACGATACATAAAAAGATAATTGAGACCCAAACTGGACACCTGCACACCAGGGGGGTGTTTCACAAAGATCCTAAGTAGAACTTAACACTAAGTTGGACTTAAAAATTATGGACAGCCATTGGAGCCTTAAAATGAAATATATTCAAAAGCAAAAATTCAAGTATTTTAGACTTTTTTTTATAAATTCCACATCAAGAACATGAAATCTCCTTGATGATAAAAAATATGAATGATTTGAATCAACATTTTATGCCTTTCAAAATGACTTTTACAAAATATTTTCAAAGATGCTAACGGCTTTCCATAATTTTTAAGTCCAACTTAGAGATAAGTTCAACTTAGAATCTTTGTGAAACAACCCCCAGGATAGAAAGGTGAAGAAAACATGTTTGTTCCCAAAGAATATAAGACAAATTAATTTCAAAGTTTCAATCTGAAAATGTGTTATAAGGACGTTGTAATTACTTGATAAAGATCACATTGCACAGTATATGAATTCCATAAATATTTTCTCTCTCTGATCAGTGGTTGGATACAAAATCTTGTCTGATGGCAAAATCACTTTTTCTTTTCTCATTCATTGCATCTCTTTTTAAATCTCTTCCTTAAAAAGAGCGATTTGGTGTAGCGTGAAATTGCACATATTGTCCCTTCTTTCCATATGTACTTTTAAGATTTAGAAATAATAATAATAATATTGGATATTTATATAGCGCACATATCCACCATGCATGGTGCTCAAGGTGCTCCAACTATTACCCCGGCTCTGCTAGGCAGCCGATTTTGGCGCTCACAGCATTCAAGGAATTCCTTCCTACCGGTACCCATTTAAAACCTGGGTGGAGAGTGGCAACTTTTTGGAAGCTCTCTGCAGCTAATTCCTCGCTGCCCCAATGACCAATGCTCCATTTTTCATCCGCAGTCTCCAGATCTCACAAGAAGTTCATGTGTTCGTCTGTCAAACGTTCTCATACAGGATGAATATCATCTAGACTATTCAAATCATCACTGTAAGAAAAGGGGGGAAATGAGCAACTAAATTCATCAACAGCCATCTATGCCTTAGGAATAGTGCTAAATTCTGTGATAGTTGTCCATCAATTGGTGAGAATAAAAACAAATGATCTAATTATCTTCTGCAATCATGAGCTCCGTGTATTAACACTCCACTAGCTTTCTTGGCTCCTCTTCAAGGTCAAACCTTCGCAAAGTCCAGATTAGCTCCATGACAACCCTTTAACACTGGTATAGGACTATACAGATTACTCTTGCATTTTTAATGGAATGTTATCCTTTTCATCTTTTGTTGCCATTCTTTTATGTGTTAATTAATATTTGAAATAGAATTGCACATGATATGGATGAAAAAGTTGTGGTTGCTAACGGTTACACTCCAATGAGATATATTTTACACTTCACTTATTCCTTTGTCTCAATAAAAATGTACCGGTAAATGGTGGTGGGACACTTTTAAGGTGAGGCTCTTGAGATAAGTGACATTCACTGGAGTGTATATACTGCAACTACTACAGGTGGCCAATAGAATTATTGAATACTATTTAATTGATTATTCATAAGAAGAATGATATATGATTTATTTATATATATATATATATATATATATATATATATATTCAAATTTGTCATAATTGTAAAGCGCATAGATAAATTTTTAATTTATTATGCGCTGACCAAATATTCTATATTATTATTATCATTATATATCTATCAAATATGAAATAAAATAATATAATACACCAACTAATTTACCCGTAACTTGTCATCTATAAGGCACATACTTGTAAAATCTTCATCACAAGTCCAATGATATGCATCACATTTATCTCTGATTTAGGGCAAATTCCGATAGCATTAGTCATACAAAAATATATACTTGTATCAGAAGCACTACAAAATAGTACAAGAAGCTGAAACTGGGCTACGAGTGACATACACTACACAAGCTTCTGCGAATCAAGAAGGTGTCCCTTTGAGTGTACATTCTAACTGTTTTATCTTTCTCTTTGTAGGGCAAGTAGCTAATATTTCCTTCCTATTGACCCATCATTAGTTCCTGTTCTTATCAGAACAAAGGACAGTCCTCGTAAAGTAGGAGACAGATTAAAAGGTTATGCTGGAAGGTATTGCAATTTGTTTTGTGTTAAAGAATTGACAGTAGTCTTAAAAAAATGCTCAAAAATGAGAAATGATATCAATGAGCTTTTACCGTTGCATAAACCACAAATGTATTTTTCAATGTCAATATTCTAAATATCCACCATCCCCCCCCCCCCCCACAATTATTTGCCGGCTGATCGGAAGATCGGCTAATTCGCTGCAAAATTTCTTCTGAAAAAAAAACAAATTAAGTGCTCTTTAAGGGGTACTTTTCACGCAACAAAGTCCAGGGGGGTGTTTCACAAAGATCCTAAGTTGAACTTATCTCTAAGTTGGACTTAAAATTCATGGGAAGCCATTAGCATCCTTGAAAACATTTTTTTAATTTTTTTTTAGAAGGCATAAAATGTTGATTCAAATCATTCATATTTTCTATTATCATGGGAGATTTCATGTTCTTGATGTGGAATTGATGAAAAGTCTAAAATACTCCAATTTTTGCTTTTGAATATATTTCATTTTAAGGCTCCAATGGCTGTCCATACTTTTTAAGTCCAACTTAGTGTTAAGTTCTACTTAGGATCTTTGTGAAACACTCCCCAGGTCGTAATACACACAAAATTGGTGCGTATTGACTTTATACACCCAACTTAGGGGGTGCTTTCAAAGGGAGGGAACATGCATACGCGTACCCTAAATAACACTGAGTGGGAGGGGGGGGGGGGCGAGCATTAACTACACCTGGTTCAAGAGAGTAAACTATTGATGAAATGCTTGTCTACTGCTATGCAAGAGAAGCAAAATTATGAACGTTTGCTTCAGCTGGTTACGATGTTGGTACAATTCAACAATTCATTAATTACCCTTCAATATTAATATAACAATAATATATATTTTGTTAAAGTAGTATGATTACAGACATCTCCACGAGCCAACTATTGTAAAGAAAGACCATGGCAAGGACAGCCACGAGTCCTAATTCACTAGGCAAAGTTTGAGAATATGCACATTTTTAGGAAACATGGTTTACAATGCTATTTAGCATGGACCTTCATCAGACAATCAATTTGTTGAGCCCATCCCTCATCCCTCTCACACCTGCTCAGATACGGCTTGCCATGACTACCAAAGCTGTCGTAGTTCTCGTATTTCTCCAAGTCCCTCATGAAAGGCTTGTAAGTGTTAATTATGTAGAGCCAGCAATCCAAGACATCGGCACACTCGACGCCTTCCGTCTTCTTCTCCAGCTTGATGCTGATTGGTCTCCTGTCGTAGTAGCCGGGGTAACCCTCCAGGACGTCCAGGTCGGCAAACAGGGCGTCGTTGACCTCGTAAACTTCTCCAACAATATTCTAGAACAAGGCAAATGAAAAACAATTTTTTTGTCAATTCAGGTGTTTTGATCTAATTGGACTACCGTAAATCTCTGTGTATAAGACGCACCTGTGTATAAGACGCATCCCTATTTGGGGGGCCGAAATATTTATATTTTTTATTTTTTTTAATTTTATTTTTTTGTACCTGTGTATAAGCCGCACCTCCGACTTTTGATTATTTTTTTCAGCGGGAAAAAAGTGTGTCTTATTAACAGAGATTTACGGTACATGTTGGCAGTCAAGTGTTTATGAAGTGACAAATTCGTTATGTACATCAATGTTCCAATTTGCCAGTTCGTAATACCAATGAAAGTCTGGACTAAAATGATCCTGATTTAAAACCAAGAACAGGCATTTTGAGGGCAAGAGAACCTTTATTTGCCACTCTTAACAAGTTCAAACCGGAAAAGATCACACAAACCATTTGGATTAACGATATTCTTGGTTTCTATATAGCTACGGGAGAAAAAAGTGAAAAGAAGGTAAAATAGAAGAAGAGAGGGAGGGAGGGAGGGAGGGAGGGAGGGAGGGAGAGAAGGAGGGAGGGAGGGAGGAAGGGAGGGAGGGAGGGAGGGAGGGAGGGAGGGAGGGAGGGAGGGAGAGAGGGATGGAGGGAGGGAGGGAGAGAGAGAGAGCGAGGATTGATTGATAGTCCCAAAAGAAGCTTCATTTTCTCCAGTATAGAAGTAATGGGTCAGCAATGCATTGGATGAAATGAAAACCAAATCTCACCACAAGAAAAGAGAAAGTGAAGGATTAATTCTTTTTATCCAGATGGATTCTATCACCTTTCTTGACCAAAAGTTTGTTCAAACTAAAAAAATGTGGGAATCATCCCATCAAACTTTGTGTCCAGTATTAAGGGTGTGTTCTGCTACTGCTGAATGAGATGGAATGTTCAATCTCAAGGCTCTTTTGTGCTCTTTTGTACGCTCTTGAAAAGGATTAATCCTACTGAAGGACTCTACCTAGCTTTTCATTCATTGTGTGTTATTATTGTGGTGCACCTTGAGGACCTTGCAAGGTCGATACGTGCGCTATATCAAGAATCCAATATTATTATTTTTGAGTTTATTGAGTTTGAGTTTATATTGATTTCACATTTCACATGCAGAAATAATACAGATAACAAAATATATATAAAATACATATTGTTTCATAATTAAAAAAAATGATTATATTAATTGACAAGGTAACCATCATATTTGTTTGACAACTAATATCATTTAAAGGAAACCTAGACAAAAGTACAAACTGTGAAATGTGCAGGAACCTATAGAAAAGCAGAGCTTGTAAAGAATAGGTTCCTGGGAGACTTGAAAAATAACAGGGACAGAAAATGTTTACTGTAGCGAGAGGTACACAATTAAAATTAAGACGGCAGTAATTTGACAAATAATTGTTTGCGAGTTCAATACAATACAATACAGAAAAAAGAAAGAAAATTATTATAAGAATAATTATTATTATTATTACATGTACGCGTGTGTGCTAAGCATGTGTATGCGGGAGATTGAGTGCAGATGCATATGGTGGGGTGGGGTGGGATAAGGATGGAAGGGGAAGGGAAGGGGGAGGGGTATAATTTGTTTTATTTTATAACTGATTTTATTCTTCTTCTTTTTTCGATCGTAATTAATGAATTGTACATATATTTAGTTAATTGAATTATGTTTAAAAAGACTGTATTTTGAAGAATCATTTGTATTGTTTCAATATAATAAAAGTGAGGGAGAGAGAGAGAGAATTGATTTCCAACAGTTTCCCCACAGATCTTATAGACCTAAAAAAAAAATCATTATCTCCAGTATAGATATTGTCATTTTTGTAAATTAAAGGAATAGATTGTCAAAGTCTGAAACAAAATTAAGCAATGTTTGAGTCGTGTCCGGCTTTCAATCTCAAGCAATCAATTGTACATTGTTCTACTTTACAAGCTTGAAGTATATATACGATTGACCATAAGAATTTGGAATCAATCAATTCAAAGAGTAATTTTCATCATGGAGAGCTAGCCCACATTTGTAGCTGAGTATGGATTTGAACAAAAATCATGAATCAGGTTATCCAGCTGCCTTGAGCTAGACTAAGCTGTAAATTCGATCCTACTTGGACCATTCATTTTTACATCCTCCCCCCCCCCCCCCCCGTCTCTTTTGACTATACAGTGAAGCATTGTTTTTTAACAAAATTAGGCTCATTTAATGCTCTCACACCACAGAGCAAATAGATATTGATGATTGTTCCCTTTGTCATACCAATACTCACATGACCTTCCCCTTCAATGTCTAACAGGAATGGAATGTTGAAAGGTGAAGCAATGACCAGCGGCCATTTTGAAACTGTCCTTCCTTGCCCAAGAAGTGTGTATTTTCCTTCCTTACACCCTGTTATGACGTGGTGATTGGGCTGCCCTTGCTTGAGAGTTCCGTACACAAATACACGATGCGCCATCACTTTTGGACGGAGATAAAGCTTCAAGGAAGAAAGAAAAAAAATGAAATTTGGTATTGATTAGCATAAAATAAAAAAATGCAATCATGACATAAATTATAATGAAGCAGGATTCACAGATTCAACATGTCCTATAGCTATATACACATTATACAGATCTAGACAATTACAACAACCTTGACATTGAACCAACCTGTTTTTGATGACTAAAGAAGGGAAAAGTCTCTCCAAAATTTGCTCACCGGTATAGTTAGAGAGAGATGTACTACTTTGTCAACACGATAGTACTGTAGAGTCCACTATATTTTGGGGGGTTTCAATCTACCAATAGACCACAAAAAAGAGGCAATTTAAATTTAATGATCATCAACACATGGTTGATCGATTGTTTATCCTGGTCTGAAACTCCGAATATTCATTTGTGAGGTCCCAGTGCAAAAAATTAAATCTTATAACTTATAACCCCAATACTGATTATTGAGGGCCTCAGCTTTTGAAAGGTTGTCTGTCGCAAGTCCATAAGCTGTCTTCAAGGTGGGAATCGTACCCGAGTCCTTCTTCTTGCTGTTAACGTATTTCCAGAATCTTTTATGTGATTGTTGTTCATCGTTGCTGTCCGTATATATTCCATTTATGTACTCCTCGTATGATTTTCTCTTATACTTTAATGAAACGTTAAAGCTTCTGCGCCCCTCCCTGCGCCCACCCCCCTAGAGAGCGCACTCTGCGCGCTCTGTAAGTGATTTGCATGCTTTGCGTGCTCACTAACGCCCCCTTAAAACAAAATCCTAGCTACGCACTTGACATTTGTCAACGTAAAAGCGGTACCCATCAGATTTTAATAGGGGCATTTATAAGAGATGAAAAGAGGCATTTATGAAAAAAGGATAGGTCCCTTATAAGAAAGGAAAGGGACAAGTAACATTGTTAAAAGGGATATTATCAGAAGTGAAGGGGGCACTTATGAGGATGAAAAGGGCCATATATGATAAAGGAAAATGTGCATTAGCTAAGAAAAGAAAAGAAAAGTGGTACCGATTAGATTTTAATAGGGGCATTTCTTGGAGGTGAAAGGGGGCTTTTATGAAAAGCGAAAAGAGGCACATGTTAAAATAAACGAGCCGCTTATCAGAGACGGAAAGGGGGCTTTTATGAAAAGGGGAAGGGGCACTTCTTATAAAGTAAAAGGGCCACTTCTCAGATTCAAAAGGGGCAATCATCAGATGTGAAGGGGGCACTACTCGTACCTGAAAAGGGGCACTTACTAGAGATTAAAAAGGGCTCTTATGAGCATGGAAAATGGACACTTATTACAAAGGATAATGGGGACATTTGGTGAATGAAAAGGGGCACATGTCAAAATAAAAGGGCAGTTATCAGAGGTGAAAAGGGGAAGGGGTACTAGTCAAAGTAAAAGGGGCACTTCTTACGAAGTTAAAGGGGCACTCTATGTAAAAATGGGGCAGTTACGGGGTACTTGAAAAGGTGCGCCGCCTCTGTCTACACAAAAAGGACCAAAAAAAATCACTGTGGACTCTGATTTTGTGGACAATGTGTTTGCATTACTGATGCCATGGTCTTTAATATGCCAGGGCTGATGATGGGTCAACAAAAAGGTCTTGACTCTTGAATTTAGAACAAAATAAGTAATATTCATTATTGTATAAATAGCACAGAATTGCACAACAGTAGGATAAAACATGAAATTTTTCTAAGCAATATATTTCAAACATTAAAGGCAGGGGTGATAGTGAGCACTAAAAAAAAATTGTTTTTTTTTGTTTTCCCCTCAACCACGCCACCCTTGAGTGAGTAAAAAAAAAAAAAGAGGATTCGCGGGGTAAAAATGGCATCTAACAACATTCCCCCCTTTCGAGTAAGAAAATTTGGAAAAATAGGGCAAAATAGGGAAGAATAGAGAAAATAAGAGGGAAATCAGTAAAATCAGGATAAAATAGGGAAGAAAAAAAAATTGGTAAAAAAAAAAAAAATCAGGAAAAAAATCAGGAAAAAAAAATTAAAAAATCGGGAAACCGATTTAAATCGGGTTTTTATCAGGCCTGTAAAGGGAGTGCATAGCTTGGCAAATACATGATGGTTAACGTCATCTACGTCTTCTTTTGGACAACTGCACGTAAACAAATGGACTTGATTAACAGAGTCAGCAACTTAATCTCTATGGTCAGATCTTTCGCGTATAACACTAACAGACCAAAGTTCTCCTCACGCTTCGGTTTCGCGTACATTGCACGCTTGTGATTGCTGCGGTCGCGTCATATAGGCCTATACCCGATTGGCCCCACCCCCCCCCCCCCCCCCCCCCCCCCCCCCCCCCCGATTCAGGCCACAGGAAATATGTAAAGTCTCGTCAGCTAGCTATACACTCCCTTCAACTTTCTTAACACACACAACTCACAAGTCTATGGAATTTTTTAAAATCACTGATTACAAAATAAAAATAATCAGGGCGAATGGGCGATTTAAATCGCTAACGCATTAATTATGACACAGTATGTGTGTGGTGTAGCATGCATTCATTAAATAAACATAACAAATTGAGAACTGATTCTGCTCCATGCACACACTGCACTATCAAGTTTAAACATACTTATGAAAGACAGATGCTCACTTGATAAGACTTACGCCCGAAGAGAGATGGAAATGATTTTAACCTGATGATCGATGAACAGGCATTGCCCTACAAGCATCGATGGATTAAAGGAGTATGAAGGGGTGACCAAAGTTCGCGGACATTTTAGAACATATTACAAAATGTGATATTCGAATTACGATTTCTCATATTCTACACAAATTTATTGATTTCAATTATAACCAAAGGGACGGCGAAGTTTTTAACTACAGATTAGTTCAACTAGAAAATTTTATTGTCGAAGGATTTCGGAGATATCGCGATCTAAAAATTCGATGTCCGATCGTTCGTGCGCGCTGCATCTAAAAAAGTCATAAAAACAACGAGACCTAACTTCACGCACGGGGGTTTACAGTTGATTTATCAAAAAGTGTGATCCATCAAAAATAAGGTAATATCATAATTTGCAAGGCAAGATATCATACAATCAGTTAGTACCACTTTTTACTTACAATTTTGAGGAAATCTGCTCTCAAATTGAAGATTTTCAGACCCTTATCGGTAAGTTGATCATTTTTCGGAACGGACGCAAAATATTGCAAAATTTGCCGATCTTTTGTCAATATTTTCACAATTTCGTACCCAATTCCAAAGAAAATTTCAATTCTGGGTGATTTTATGTTCCTCTTTCCATTGGTGATATCAGATTTTCGTAATCTTACTGATTTTTTGAGATAGCGAACTTAGGTCACGCGCGAACTTTGGTCACACCACCATAAAGTAACTAAAGTAAGTAAAACAAAGATAAATTAATACATGTAGAATCTAACGTTAGGGTCTAGATTTCTACTAGACCCCTAGACTAGATCTAGTCTACTAGGCTACTAGATCTACTACTTTACTTATAGTTATAGACCCTAGCTGGCCTAGGGTCTATTAAAGTATTAGAACCTAAGTATTAACTGATTAATACATGTAGAATCTAGATTTCTACTACTAGAACTAACTTTTTAGACCCCTAGTAGTAGTCTACTAGCCTACTACTACTAGACCTAGGTCTACTTTACTTAAGTACTAGACCCTAGTTTAGCTGGCCTAGCTGGCCTAGGGTCTATTAAAGAAAGTATTATTAACTGATTACGTTACTAAACAGTCATAATCATGAAAAAGTCATAGCCTTCTTACCCAATAGATCTAGGTCTACTACTCAATACACAATACTCAATAGGCCTAACTTACAGCTGATCACTCGACGGAGCGAGCCTTGGCTTTGGCTTTGCTTGGAATTATAAATAGGGTCTACCCTGATCAGCTCAGATCAGCACCACTCGTAGACAGAATGTAGGGTACTTTGTCAACCCTCCCCGGATTCCAGCAAAATCAGTCAAATTCTTTCGCCTTGTTAAATGTTAGATTTCGCCCCTCGGCCTCGGTCTCGACTGATCTGTTCTGTACAGATTAGTGGTATGGGCCTTACACACTGACCTCTAGAGGTCAGTGGCTCTACATACATGGCTGTCGAAATCAAGCCTTACGATTGTTGTTGTTGTGGGCTGACCTGACCAATCTAAAACGAATATTTTTGCCTGGCTATGCTATCGCTAGGCTGTGCTTTTTTTTGTTAGTTGTGTTCTAGAGATATATAATCATCACTGATGATTAGATGGCGCTGTTTCTTTTCCGAGGGGATAGGCGGCCGGGTCGCGACTTTGCGTTTTACACCCTGGCCTGGACATTTTCCCGGTAAATAGCAATGAAACTGCTTGAATGAGTCTAGTCTACGCTCCTCGATCGGTCGAATCGTACATGCACAGACGTACGTCGATGCAGCATTTATACACACCGTACGCAGCTGCAATACTGAAGATTAAGGGAGAAGATATAGGATTTCAAGTTCAGAACAACAAGTTAAGAAGCTTGCTGCACGATGGAATTCATCGAGGATGATGACGGAGTGGCAATGCAGACGCCTAATTTGCGGGTATGAATACTGTAAATCCAGTTTTGAATTGTAGTTATATGAGTACGATTAACTGTAACTGTTAGGCATCCATAGTTAGCAAAACTAAGAGTAAGACTAAGTGAGTCGCTGCACAGTGTCACATTGTCACTGTCACTGTCAGTTCGTTATCTCCAAAGTAAAGTGCGGTGCACGCCTCTGCGCCCATGAATCCGCGTATGTTCAGATCTCTTTTTATCTACATGTGCATGTATTTTCAAATAAAAATTTCTTATAGTCATTTCTTGCCTCTAAATCTTAACACACTGTCAAATTATCTGTTCAAATTTCTACTATTGTTTGCTTTCACTTTTACTACATATTTCTTCTTTATATAACTATTTATGCATACACATACTCCTGTATCTTTTGTATTACTTCTCTGACATTGAAGGATTAGATTACCTTCACGAAAAAAAAAGTATATGAATGTAAAGCAGTAAATAAAGTGCAAATGAATTCATGTAAAACTGGTGTATAATTTCCTTTATATGTTATGTGTCTGTACATTACACTAGACAAAGTGATGAATGGAAAAAGAGAGAAAGAGAGGTCTTATAAACAAATATCATGAATTTAAAATGAGAAAGAGAGAAAGGGAGAGAGAGACAGAGGTCTTAGAAACAAATATGAATTCAAGAAGTGAGAAAGAGAGGGGGTCTTAGAAACAAATATCATGAATTGAGAGCTAGAGAGAGAGAGGTCTTACAAACAAATATCAAGAAATGAGAAAGAGAGCCCTTACAAAAAAAATCTCTATGGTACACCATACAAACACCATAGCAAATCTACCATAGATTACCATACAAACACCATAGCAAATCTACCATAGATCTACCATTCATTTACCATAGAACTAATTAAAATAATTGGGACAAATTTATTCATTTATTCAAATTAGGCCACACCTACATATTCTACCATAGAGCCACCATTCATATACCATAGAGCCACCATAGAGTCATCATTCATCTACCATAGAGCCATCATTCATCTACCATAGAGCCACCATTCATCTACCATAGAACCACCATTCATCTACCACAGAGCCACCATTCATCTACCATAGAGCCACCATTCATCTACCATAGAGCCATCATTCATCTACCATAGAGCCACCATTCATCTACCATAAAGCCACCATTCATCTACCATAGAGCCACCATTCATCTACCATAGAGCCACCATTCATCTACCATAGAGCCACCATTCATCAACCATAGAGCCACCATTCATCTACCATAGAGCCACCATTCATCTACCATAGACTCACCACTCATCTACCATAGAGTCACCACTCATCTACCATAGAGTCACCACTCATCTACCATAGAGCCACCATTCATCTACCATAGAGTCACCACTCATCTACCATAGAGCCACCATTCATCTACCATAGAGCCACCATTCATCTACCATAGAGCCACCATTCATCTACCATAGAGCCACCATTCATCTACCATAGAGCCACCATTCATCTACCATAGAGTCACCATTCATCTACCATAGAGCCACCATTTATCTACCATAGAGCCACCATTCATCTACCATAGAGCCACCATTCATCTACCATAGAGCCACCATTCATCTACCATAGAGCCACCATTCATCTACCATAGAGCCACCATTCATCTACCATTCACTACCATTCAAAATATGCAACAAAATGTTACGCTTAATTGTAGCATTTTGAAATGGTATATTCAGAATGGTAGTTTGGATCTTGATCTATGGTTAGCAGAATGGTGGCTGTAGTGCGTTCTATAGTACACAGAATGGTGACTATAATATATTGAATGTTTGAGAAATCTAAACTTAAATGTTAACTTACAATACACACATGATGCTTATTAAAAAAATGAATTGAATTAAAGTGGCAGGATGTATTTGGTTTATATCAAAAGTTGTATGCATGTACATATGCTAAAAACTAAAAATAAAAGGCAAGTAAAAAAAATATATCACATAAACATGTACACTACAAACTAATATGAAAGGCAAGTTCGTAATTGCAACACATATTACTTGGACTTATTCTACTAAGATGTAACAAATACCCACATATATATCACCCTAGTTCCTCTAAATAATCGGCAAGTTAAAAAGAAACAACTAAAATGTCATAGTGTGTACGTAAACATGACTAAAATGAAAGGCAAGTTAAAAATATATAAACATGTACAATAAAAACTAAGGCACTGAGTTGCAGCACAGGATTGTTCTAAAACATTGTATAAACATGTACAATAAAAACTCAAATGAAAGGCAAGTTCATAATTGCAACACATATTACTTGGACTTATTCTACTAAGCTGTAATAAATACCCACATATATATCACCCTAGTTCCTCTAAATAACTAAAATGTCATATATAGTGTGTATGTAAACATGACTAAAATGAAAGGCAAGTTAAAAATATATAAACATGTACAATAAAAACTAAGGCACTGAGTTGCAGCACAGAAATGTTCTAAAACATTGTATAAACATGTACAATGAAGTTCAAGTCAAAGAGGTTGTATGTGAGTTCGAAGAGGAGCAGAAAAGACAAGCCTTGCTGCTCATTTTTGGAGTCTCTGAAGGCGATCAAGGTCCCTCTGGCTGAGAACACTAAAGACCCAACCCTTTCTATACTCAAACTGTTTACATGATTTTGATAGACCCTCTGTGTCAAACCATCTCCCCTGTATCGATCGGTATCACTACCCCCACCCCATGATTCGATGTGTAACCTCGTCTATGCCATGTTCCATCGTAGGGCACTGCCACATCCACATAATCATTTTCCCTGATGGTCAGATCCTTGTCCATGGTCCTTTGACGTAGGCATGCTGCCACCTTCTTCTTCTGATCCTTACTGGTCTGCAAAAAAAAAAAGAGTTTGTAATAAATAACAAGTAAATTTCAAGTTCCCTCAGGCCCCTTACTTATTAGACCCTATTACAAATATTTAGATTTGATTAATTTTCATCCCTTGATTTGACAAGAAGGGATATTGATGTACATGTATTATACTGTCTATCGACCATAACTAAGAAATAAAAATATGTTTGGATTAAATGTACGTAAAGCTAAGATAATGTAATGAAGAAAACACAAGGCTGGTGACTAACCTCTTGGGATAAGGAAGATAAAGTGGCTATGTGCCTGTTGTAGCTAGGGGCTTCGACTAGTGGGGCTGTTCCGAGGATGGTCAGCAAGTCGCACAAGCTATCCCGTGCCAAACCAACCTCCGTTGCTGCCAGAGTAGCTCTGCGGTTTATTTCTGCAGACTTTCCACGTCCTTCGCATTCATTTTCTGATGAAGAGAATGTCCTCTCCTTCTTGCAAATGAAGCAACCAAGGACCATGGCGCAGTTCAACCCATTCCTCTTTGACAAATTCTCCAGAGGAATGACATGCCCTGTAAAAGATATCCAAAACACTTTATGGAACAGGGAAAATATTTTGAAAAGCACAATCCCCAAATAATAACAAAGTGCTAGTTATGACATGCATGTAGTATATTACACAAATACACATTTTCACAGATTTCACGCCAATTTCGATGCCCCCACTTCGATTCACCATAGAGTAAAGTAGGGGTTTTTCGGCCACTTAAGACAAAATCCTATTTTTTGGACTCTTTACTTCCTATTTATTATCATTTCTTGTTCAAATCATGAAGCAAATACTATTATTATTTAAACAAAGAAAGAATCCCAGAAAAAAAATCATGAATTGCCATGACAACATTCATTTCAATTTTCACTGTTTCGGAGGTAGTTTTCGGCCTAGCGAGGCAGTTTTCGGCCGCATGTACAAAGTCAATAGGAAGCAAGCAAGCGCGCCATGCGTTTCCCCACTGATCTATAGCACTAGCGGCTGGAGCAGGTATCCCAAGCCGGAGCTTCCCGTGCCGAAAACTACCTCTGTGGTGATCAGAAATTGGAATCTGAATTAGACAGAGATATCGTGTGTGCGCTGCGGTATCCGGCTGCATTGATTAAATACATGCGATGAGATACTTTTGAGCTTGCGACTCACACAAAATCGGACTCTAAATCTGAAAAATACTTGAAATAAAGCTCATTTTATGGTACCCATATTCCTTACACGCGAAAGATACTGTACTTAATTTTTCAGATTCGGGGAGCGGGACCGCCGATTACATTGCTAAAATGTGATATTTTAGGATATATTTTCCATTGCAAATGTGGTTCTTCAGTGACTCTGGCATGGTATGGTATGTGTGGGATATATGATATGCTGTTATGCGATGGATTTTAAAGGGATTTTACCATGCATCCAACGGATCGGCCGAAAACTGGTGATGGTCGATTACCCCCTCCTTTACTCTATTCTTAATCATTTGATTTGGCTTTTTGAGCCATTCACCCCTTGAGCATGCAATACAATCTCAAAGTAACAGTTTGCAAACTAAAAAATATTGTTTGATAGTAAGTACATACCTCCCAGACACACGTGAGCCTTTTGCAAAGCAGCTGCAAGTTGTGGGCCACTAATGACGCGGATCTTCACATGTGGGACCAGGGTCAAAAATAGGGCTGTCCAAACACTTATTCAGGGAAAGCTTCATCGATCTCTGAATTAGCTGTTAGTTCTTCTGGCACCTCTCCAGCATTCATGTTACTCTTCTGTAATATCTGGTATTGATCTCCTTTGAACACCTTCCTCTTCCTCACATATTTTGGAGTTTTGCGAAGCATTTTCAGTGAGTAGAAATTGGAGACCAACGGCTAGAAGAGTTATTCAAATCTTGGGCACAAGGTGGCAGCAAACAGCCCTTGTTATCTACTTTCTGCTGATATACATTACTTGTTACAATTTGGTTTAGAATTTTTTATTTAATGATTTCTTTAATTGATTGAGACTAGTTGAGTGCAAACAGAGGCAGTGGAGCGACTTCCAAAGTGGGGGGGGGGCACCAACAAAAAGGGCACTTTCTGGAGAAAATAAATAGGGCACCTACAAAGGGAAATCTCAAAGAGAAAATATATATTTTAAAAAACAAACATTTGTATATACCCCCTATATTGTGATTACTTTATCAGGGATGATTTCAATATTTTTTTATCTTTATAAATAAGATTTGTGAGGTCGCAGTGCGAAAAATTACATCAATTATAAAGAAGAAAAACCCAATCCTGATGGGTTTATTACATTATCATAACAGAAGACTGAAAAGACCTTAAGTACCATAATTATAACATCTAGAAATGCGAGTGTGCTTTGGGTGATATTGCTCTTAGTAGCTGGAAATTAGGGGCACGTGATGAGAGGAAAAGGGGACACTTATCGAAAAGGGTGACACTTATTAGAAAAGAAAAGGAGCGCATGTCAAATTACAACGGGTAATTATCAGAAGGTGAAAATGGGGCACGTATCATTGTTAAAGGGTAATTATCTGAGGTGAAAAGAAAAGGGGCACTTATGAGAATGAAAAAGGGGCACTAATAATCAGGGGAAATGTTCATTAGTTGTACGAAAAGGGGCACCGATCAGTTTTTAATAGGGGCATTTAATACGAGGGGAAGGGGGGATTTATGAGAAAGGGGAAGTGCAGGCTATTATTAAAAAGAAAAGAGGCACATGTCAAGATAAATGGGGCACTTATGAGAGATGAAAAGGGGGTAATTATGGGAAGGGGATGGGGCACTTAAAAGAAGGAAAAAGAGCATTTATTAGGAAGGGAAGGGGCATTTATGATAAAGGGAAGGGGCTCTCTTTTAAATGGGGCAAAATAAAAGGGGCAGTTATTGAAGATGAAAAGAGCACTTATCAGGAGGAAAAGGGACACTTGTCAAAATAAAACGAGTACCTCTCAGAATTTAATAGGGTCATTTACTAGAGATTGAACGGGACTATGAGAATGAAGAGGGACTTAAGAATGAAAAGTAACTGTTTTCATAGATGAAAAGGAGGCATTTATGATAAAGGGAAGGGGCTCTCTATTAAATGGGGGCACTTGTTAGAAAGGAAAGGGGGCACATGTGAAAATATAAGGTGCGCTTATCCGAGTTAAACAAGGGGTAGTTATTAAAAGGGGAAAGGCCCCTCTCAGATTTGAATAGGGAAATTATCAGAGGTGAATGGGGCACTTATCAAAGGTGAAAAGGGGCACTTCTCGTATCTGAAAAGGGGCACTTACTAGAGATGGAAAAAGGGCACTTATGAGAATGGAAAATGGACACTTATTGCAAAGGAAAACCGGAACTTATCGAAGGAAAAGGGGCACTTTAAAAAAATAATAGGGGCACTTTTTAAAGTAAAGGGGCCCTTTTTATGTAAAAAGTGCCACGTTAGAGCCACCATGGAGTCACTAACCACTAGAAATATATCATAAAGTCATCATCCACCATAGAGCTACTGCTAAAATATCTTACACCACAGGGATATACCATTCATCGGAAATACCATATAATATACTCTACCATATATCATACCATAGAAATACCATACACCATACCCCGCCCCCCCCCCCCCACTCAGTGTTATTTAGGGTACGCATATGCTCGTTCCCTCTTTTTGAAAGCACCCCCTATCTGAGGACTGCCAACATTTTTGAACCCCCCTTTCGCTGGCTTTTCGAGGGCTTTTCCTGCCTTGGAGACCCCCCTAAATCAGGAAAAATGCTCAATGTACCCCCCTAAATTCTGAATAATTTCTCAGGAGTCCAAAGAGATGAGAGAAAAAAAGAAAAAACACCCCCTTTTTAAAGAAATCTCCGGGTGAAAAGTCAAATACACCCCTTTTTTTTACAATTCTCGGGCCGGACTTTGTCGCACGAAAAGTACCCCTTTACCGGACATTTTGGCAACACGCATGCGGTCATTCCGACCCCTGAGTGTGGGGGCCGGGCACCATACAGCCACCATAGAGCTACCATAGATCTACCATTCACTTTAGAGCCACCATAGAGTCACATAACCACCATAGATATACCATAAAGTCATCATCCACCATAGAGCTACCACTGAAATATCCTCCACCATAGGGATACCAATCAACAGAAATACCATAGAAATATATTCTACCATATAACATACCGTAGAAATACCATACACCATACAGCCACCATAGAGCTACCATACATCTACCATTCACGTTAGAGCCACCATAGAGTCACATAACCACCATAGATATACCATAAAGTCACCATCCACCACTGAAATATCCTCCACCATAGGGATACCATTCAACAGAAATACCATAGAAATATATTCTACCATATAACATACCGTAGAAATACCATACACCATACAGCCACCATAGAGCTACCATAGATCTACCATTCACTTTAGAGCCACCATAGAGTCACATAACCACCATAGATATACCATAAAGTCATCATCCACCATAGAGCTACCACTGAAATATCCTCCACCATAGGGATACCATTCAACAGAAATACCATAGAAATATAGTCTACCATATAATATATCATAGAAATACCATACACCATAGGACGGCATCAATGATATACCATTGACCATAGAACTCCACCATTCAGCAATTGTGTGGTATACCATAGAAATATATTCTACCATATAATATATCATAGAAATACCATTCACCATAGAGCCGTACCATAGGAATATCATAGATTTTTTTTGTAAGGGAGGGGGGGGGGGTCTTAGAAACAAATATGAAGAGAGAGAGAGAGGCCTTAGAAACAATTATGAAGAGGGGGTTAATGAGAGAGAAAGAAAGAGGGGTCTGAGAAATACATACGAGAGAGAGAGTGGGTCGAGAGAGAGAGAGGTCTTAGAAAACAAATATGAATAGAGATGGGGGGGGGGGGGGGGGGGGAGAAATGGGTCTTAGAAAACAAATATGAAGAGAGATGAGGGGGGGGGGAGGTCTTAGAAAACAAATATGAAGGGAGAGGGGTCAAGAGAATTAGAGAAATTAGGTCTTAGAAACAAATGACATGAATTTAAAAAATGAAAGACGTGATCCCACAATAATAGAAAATGGTACGAGTGCAATATTTAAATCACAGTTTATGTATTACATTACCATTACACATATTATGTCGAGTGTAGTCTGTGTATGTGTCGATATGTGTACACGTGTGTTAGGGGGGGGGGGGGGGTCCGAATCAGCAAATGGTTTGAAAGTAGGCTACACGTCAAAAATTGAAACCCTGAAGAAGGCGGAATTAAACCACAAAAACCATAATATTATTTGGTTTCTCTCTTTCCTTACTTTGATTAATTCCTTCTCTAATTTCTCTCTTTCTTTCAAGTTAGTTTTTGTTTTCTCTCTCTGCTTATGACATTCTTTGTTTCCTCTCTGTTCTTTAATTATTTATTGTTTTTCTCTATTTCCTTCTGTTGTTATTCGTTGTTTTTCTCTCACTCGTACGTCTCGATACAAAAGTACATGTACCGCGTACCGCGACACTGGACATATAGGACGTACGTTGAGCATTGCAGAAGAGCTACGTGCGCGCGCAATATCTTGTCATGGATAGACTTTTCCCAGTCGGTTCCTTGAAATTTATTGGGAAAAGGTCCAGGCCAGGGTGTAAAACGCAAAGTCGCGGCCGGGTCATAGGGGTATCATGTTACTGTGCAACCAGGGGCGTCGCTAGACCTTTTTCAGTGAGGGGGGGGGGGGGGGGGGGTAGAGGCCAACGATTACCGACAAAACTAGCCACCAATTACCGAAAACATTAAATGTCCCAATATCTACAAATTTAACCCTATAAACCCGGGGCCGTAGGCTAAATTGTTTTTCCTATGGACTATCTATACGTATGCACAAATGCCAATGGTCATTTTCCTCGACGACATAATACACGAATTATTTCGTCAACTTAGTCAGCATCATAGCCATATATTTTAATGCGCGGAGCTAGGATCTTATTTTAGTGAGGGGCAGTAGTGAGCAAGCGAATCACTTAAAGAGCACGCGAAGCGCGGAAGCTTAGACGTTTCCTTAAATTATTATAAAAAGAAGACGATTTGGTGTATGTTCTCGACTGTTAATCCTTGTCTGAATTCATTATCTCCCCCTCCTGTTTAATCAAATTATGAGAAAAAGCAGACGATTCGTTGAACCGTGCTCGACTCTTAATCCTTGTCGGAATGAGGTTTCCCCCTTTTTGACAGTTTTGACGTTTCCTTAAATTATTAGAGAAAGCAGACGATTCGTTTTACCGTTTTCGACTCTTAATACTTGTCTGAATTCAGTTTCTCCCTCCCGCGCGAAGCGCGAAAAGCTTAGACGTTTGATTTAATTATCATAAAAAGAAGACGATTCGTTGCACCTTTTTCGACTCTTAATCCTTGTCGGAATGAGATTTCCTCCTTTTGACAGTTTTGAAGTTTCGTTAAATTGTTAGAGAAAGAAAACGATTCGTTGTACCTTTTTCGACTCTTATTAAGCCCTATTTATCTGATTCAGTTTCCCCCTATCGCGCGAAGCGCGGAAGCTTTGACGTTTCCGTAAATTATTAGAGAAAGCAGACGATTCGTTGTACCGTTCACGACTCTTAACCTAATTTTATCTGAATTCAGTTTCCCTCCTCCCGCGCAAAGCCGGAATTTTTGACGTTTCATCAAAATATAGAGAAATGAAGACGATTCGTCGTACCGTTGTTGACTATTAATCCTTGTTTGACTTTAGTTTCCCCGAAAATTTTAAACCTCTGATTTCTTTAGCTGATAATATAGGAAAGTGAAACTTCGAGAAAATACAAGTATTGTAGCCAGGCGTGTACGCAGGATTTTTACAAGGGGGGGGGGGGTTAACATTTTTAAATCGGGCAGAAAATTTCGCAACGTCTCCGCCAGCCGCTGAATAAGCGGGGGGGGGGGGGGTGGGGGGGGGGTAAGGGGTTCAACCCCACCCCCTCCCCCCTTTGCTGCGTACGCGCCTGATTGTAGTTACTCTCGAAGTCGTCACAAGCGAATAAAAAGTCACAGTTCGTAGGGAAAAAAACTTGTCGGCCGACCGACAATATACATCTCACCGACTTCAAACTTCTGCATTGATATAGTACATGAGGATCGAGCAAGAATACCGACACAGCTGACCCGACACAGCAACAGATTTATCCGTGTCTTTCTTGCTTCCTCGACGAGACGACTCCACCCAACAACTCCCTCTCTCTTTTACTCCCACCCCTCCTCTCTCGGGCTCTTACCTCCCTCTCTCTCCTTTCTTTCATCCCCCGTTTCTTTTGTTTCCTTTTCTCCTTTTTCTTCTTTCTTCTCTTTTTTTTCCTTTCTTTTACTTTCTATACCTTTCTTTTCTTTTCCTTCTTTTCTTTTACTTTTCTTTTTCCTCCTTTTCTTTCCCTTTCCCTCTCTTTTTCCCCCTCCCCCTTTCTCTTTTTTCCCGACGGCAGCGCAGTTTTACCGACAATATCCTGACAGGTGGGGGGTGCACCCCCACACCCCCCCCCCCCTTTGGAGACGCCCCTGTGTGTAGCTTCCGTTTATTCGATGGTGCGGGCAATAACTTTAGGAGTCGACCATGAACAGGTTGCGATTTTTTCAAATTAATAATAGGGGTTAACTGTAAAACTATACTTTCCCTTCCCTTCCTCTCCAAGAGAGCTGTTAGTTATAACTCGTTAGCTTTTTAGCTTTTTGGCCAACAGAGTGTGCAGATGATCTTCACTCCCAGTAAATTCTTTAAACTCTTATTTTTACTTTTCAACCGAGAAAACAACCTTTTCCTCTCTCGTACATATTTCTTACACACCAATAAATAATGTTTGATTGTTTCAGTCTCAAAATTTCTTTTTACAAAGGCCATTTTCATGTTTATTAATACTGAATTTTTAAAAGATTAATTTTATTTTCCCATTCTCATTTGATGTAATAATCTTTCATCTTTTCTACAAAAACCAGATAAGTTAATAAGTCTAGTTATAATTATCTGAAATAAGAATCTACCTTTGTCTATTGTTTCCCACTGATTTTGCCATAAATGCTGATAAAAATGACGCATGTGGTTAGTTAATTCAGACCTATTCCGTGGTACAGTTACATCTATGTGTTCTTTTTGTGTTGCATTTTTAGCCAAACTGTCGGCTCTTTCGTTTCCCTTTATAGAGTGCACTCAGTACAGTATTGAATAGCGCCATCTGACAAGTCTAGAATGGTACAGCTCTAAAGCTTAGTAAAGGGGCTCCGAGCACCAATAATAAATAGGGACTTAGATTGAGTGAACGAGAACGGCGTGAATCGAACGTCCACTGATCATGCGTACTATATGGCAAGCCA
Organism: Strongylocentrotus purpuratus; assembly: GCF_000002235.5. NCBI lineage: Eukaryota > Metazoa > Echinodermata > Echinoidea > Camarodonta > Strongylocentrotidae > Strongylocentrotus > Strongylocentrotus purpuratus. Next base: position 40,567,213 of record NW_022145612.1, on the reverse strand, counting down.
TTTTAACATTCTGATATCAAGAATTCAATTCTTGTTAAAGAATTACAATTGCTTTACAACGGAAAATCATTTCTTGATAGCAAGAATTAAATTATAATAATGAAGTTGGGAGAATTCAGGAATCGATCAGTTCACTTTGTCTAATTTGTATCATTAATAATGGTCTGATTTCACTCTCAGATTATCTTTAATTGTGACACCTAGCATTGAATTCACTACCCTAGCACCATTTTCTTTCATCTTTACAATTACCAAGCCGGGTGACATCCAAACATAAGTTGATTCCTGTTGATGTGCAGGGCTGCAAACGACTCATATTTTGTTATTCTAACATTTAAATATATTTCATAGATTTTTAAATATTTGTTGGAATAATTTTTTCAGACCTGCTAAACTCCACCCTAAAAAAATGCTCCAGATCTCATTCACCTTGTGACATCATCTTTCATTCATTAGTGAGCTAACAAGAGACAGTGTTATGTAGCTGCACCAGAGCTAACCACCTGCATGTTACAATGATAGACCATACAGTACCAACATAGGAGTTGATAATATGTCAGACGTGCTGTAGCATCACCAGGAAAGGAAAGATAATATGGAGGTGTATGAAAGAATGCAATTCTGAAGTTGCGACCATGTGCTGAGCTGGAGGAAGTTACATAATATACCTTTTACAAACATTTTTAATTGATCATTATTGTTTAATAACACGCTGTTGGATAAAACTGCCTAAAATTGCTATAAATATGACCTAAGAACACATTGTTTGATGATTTTTTTATTCAAACATTTAATCATTGTCATCGTCATCATTCCCTGGCATCTACCTGCTTTATTTTCTATCTTGTCTGTGTATTAACTAAAGCTAGATTTCGTATCGTTTGATAGATTGAGTAGATACCACAGCCTGCCGGTCTTTACCGACAAGTCACCGCATTCATGTAAAATGAACGAATCAATTAACGTCAAATAATTGAGTAACCATCGCTCTATAATGAATTATTTCACATTTTAACATGATAATTTAACAGGTATCTTAAATGTTTGTTTTGATTAATTTCCTCTCCACTTCTTTTTTCCCTCTTTGATACTGATAAAATGTTCAAATTTTCTTAATCAAAGCAAAAAATTATATTCATAATTTCTTTATGCAATAGAGAGAGGGATTGAGAGAATTGTTAAAGTCTAATTTCACTCCAAAAAAAATGTGCTTTTAATAGATGCAAAAACAAGAGAAAGAGAGCAAACAAAATTTTAGTAAAATCGAAATAACTATTAGTTATGATTCTTTTTTTTAAGTATGAAAAACTATGAAACTTAGAAAATCACGACAAAAATTGCCAATTTGGTTATCAGTTTGTGACGTCATTGTCTCACTATTTATCAATTGCTTTATATAATCATAGTGTCCCATTAATTTCCTTTTTTTATCCCCCCCCCCTCAAATTGATTTCCCCATGCTTTTGCCCAGGTCAGATTTGTATTATAATGCGTGCATACATTTCACAAAATCTTTCATGAACTTTGAAGAATTGATACTCAGTTTTCTGAATATGGCATATTCATAAGTATGAACAGTTGATCAAAATTCACATTTTTCATGATTTAACTATTAAAAAATTACTCTTCATTAGTGCATCCACACAAAAACACAATACTATCAATATAACTTGGATGCTGGTGTCAAATACGATTTTTTTTTTTTTTTTTTTTTTAGGGGAAAAAATTAGAAACAATTAGTGGATAGTGAGGCAATAACATCACAGACCCATGAGTGAGTTGCCAATTTGTCTTGTAATTTTCTAAGTTTTCAGTCATGTCATTACAAATTTATAACTTTCTTATTAGTTAGGCCTATCCGATTTTGCTCGAACTTCTTTTGATTGGTTTGTCTGATTTTTCTGCTTATATTGAAAGTAAGTTATTTTCACTACAGGAGTCATGTACATAGTAAGGTAACTTCTTGCATGTTTTTCATCAGATAATATATAACCAGTAACAGATTGTATTCTATCATCAAATTAGTTTAAAACCATTTTAATTAGGGTTGGAAAAATATAAATTTCGATACATTAAAGGTACTATGTCCCATTTGCAGGCCCAAAAAATGAAAAGGTTAAGTTCCAACGGCATTTGAAAGGTAAAACTAATTTAGAACTTCCCTAAAAAAGGTGGGGCTTGAAAATGTCTTCAAGTGGGAAAATAATGACCATTAGTAATGTCAAATCGACTTAGGAGCTATAGAGCCAATAAGTAATAGTCTTGATTTTCAGACCATTGTACCGAATGATCATACGTTTTATGCTGCGCAAAGATTCAATCAGTTTAATTTTGGCCATCACAAGAATTGGGTTATTGGTGTAGACAAATGCTCATGTACCTTTTACAGCCCATTTTATGTGTGTTATTACCAAAGAAGAAAAAAGCCAGTCAGTCACTCAATAGTGTCTGACAGAAAATGCAATAAATTTCCAATAATTTATTGCATTTTACCCCGGTTCCCAACATAAACAAATCCTCTGTGTGCCAATGCCTTGAGCCATAATGCCTGACCAGTTAAGAGGATTTTTTTTATGTTGGGGACCGGGGTAAAATGCAATAAATTATTGAAAATTTATTGCATTTTCTGTTTTTTATTTTATTTATGGAAACTGCCGGGGTAATGCAATAAATTTTCAGCGTCCGCTGCGTACAGTCATGGTTCAGTGACAAAGCAATGGCCTCATAACTGTGAGGCCCCAGGATCAAAACCGTGTCGATGTGCTATATTAGTGCCCTTTTGTGGGGCATTAGTCCTCATTACTGTCATTTATGACTTAAGGGCGTAGGTCCCCTAGTTGATAAGCATCAGGCGCGCCGGAAGCAGTTTGGGATTGGGGGGGCAAACATTCCAGGGGGCTCACCTTCCAGGGGCAGTGACGTAATGAGAAAAAAAGTTCGGAGGGGGGGGGGGGGGGGCAGACGAAAAATCTGCATCACCACCAGTCTTACACGTTACATGCAGGTCCCGCGGAACGTTTTTCAAAGTGGAGTATTATCGATCAGGTAGAGCGTAAATTGGCGTGGGGTCCAGGGCATGAGCCTCGGTAGGGGGTCAAGGGGCTGAGCCCCCGGAAGCTCAGGGGTTTTAGGTAATTAATTACGGTTAGATGAGCATCCAGGGGCCCTCTTTAAGGCCATTGACGTGTTCCAAGGGAGGGGGGGGGGGAGCCACCAGAAGCTCAGAGGTTTTAATATAGGTTTTCCCGCCCAACTTCGTAAACTTAGCATCCGAATTAACGTTACGTTCATTCAAGTTCGTGCGAAATTGAATGACTATGTAGATCAACATTCAAAAAGCTAATTGCGTCGTTCAATTTGATTTAGTAGCATGCGATTTCATACTCTTGTCACGGAGAAGTGCAAAACGAGCATTCAATTTAGAAAAGCGTGCAAAGAGCATTCAAATTCGCGCCGGACAGACGGTGGTATGTATTCGAGCATTCAATTTCGTGATTAGGCATCCATATGTGACATTTGTGCATTGCTTTTCATTTGATGTTAATTTGTCACTTAATATACTTCTGTTTGAATAATTTAATGCTAAGTTTACTTGTAGGAATGATTATGCGTATTCGTTAGCAGATATCTGTCATGACACAGGTAACTGTCCCCAGAGAAGGCGCACAATTTGTGACTTCTCTTCTTCTTGTAAGAACAAGCTATATAATTATACACAGATCCTGGACAGCGGTAGAGTTGAGCTTTAGACATGGCCATGATGGAAACATAATACAATGGTGAATAAAGAAAAATATGTGAAATGAAAAGAAAGAAAGATTACCCACTCAATCCAGATTGATACAGAAAAAAAAACATTTAAAAAATAACTTCATTTATAATGAAATATATGAAGACATGACTGTATAAAGAAATGTTTCATCAAAAATAAAGATCGACAGAAAGAGAAAATATTGAATGCAATATAAATATATCAGACAAATAAGAAGATTGTATAATGTGAAATCATGTCAGAAAAGATCATAGAGTAAAATAATAAACAAATGAACATGAAAAAGTGAATATCCGAATAAACATCGAGCCTCATACAATAATTATGAGGTCTAGTTTTAATTTGAATGACCCGATTGCGAAAGAGGTTGCCCATAGACGAAAATGAAACCGCAATTCGACAAAGAATTGTCCTCCCACTCAACTTTGGCGAAATCGAATGACGCTAACGCATTTCCAAATTGACTGAACCAAACGTTAATTTGAATGTGCTTGTTTCGAAAATTCGGTGACTCGAAACGAAATTGAATGCAAAAAGTTTAAAAATGAAACAGGGAAGCAACGAGTGAAGAAAATTTGCTCGAACATGAATGCACGTTAGTGAAATTGATCGCTGCTTTGACGAAATTGGCCGGGAAAACCTATATTTAACGACGGTCAGATGAGCATCCAGGGGCCGTCTTAGGGCCCTTGGTGGGGTCCAGGGGGCAGAGCCCCCGGTAGCTCAGGGGTTTTAGGTATTTAATTACGGTCAGATGAGCATCCATGGGCCTGCCTTAGGGCCCTTGGTGGGGTCCAGGGGGCGGAGCCCCCGGAAGCTCAGGGGTTTTAGGTATTTAATTAAGGTCAGATGAGCATCCAGGGGACCGCCTTAGGGCCCTTGGTGGGATCCAGGGGGCAGAGCCCCGGAAGCTCAGGGGTTTTAGGTATTTAATAACGGTCAGATGAGCATCCAGGGGCCCGCCTTAGGGCCCTTGGTGGGGTTCCAGGGGGCAGAGCTACCGGAAGCTCAGGGGTTTTACGTATTTAATTACGGTCAGATGAGCATCCAGGGGCCCGCCTTAGGGCCCTTGGTGGGGTCCAGGGGGCAGAGCCCCCGGAAGCTCTGTGGTTTTAGGTATTTAATTACGGTCAGATGAGCATCCAGGGGCCCGCCTTAGATCCCTTGGTAGGGTCCAGGGGGCAGAGCCCCTGGAAGCTCGGGGGGTTTGAGGTATTTAATTACGGTCAGATGAGCATCCAGGGGCCCGCCTTAGGTCCCTTGGTGGGGTCCGGGGGCGGAGCCCCCGCAAGCTCTGGGGTTTTAAGCATTTAATTACGGTCAGATGAGCATTTTTTATACCTTATTTGTGACATTGGCAGGTCATTTATTTTTTTCTCCGTCTTTCTTTCTTTTTCTCTTTAACATACTTTTTCATAAAGGAGTGGGGGGGGGGGGGGGCTCGAGCCTTGCCACTTTGCAGACCATGACATAAAGGCTTCTAAATAAGCGTATTTTCGCCTAACTGTAATTTGGGAATTTCTTATTTTCCAACAAACGCATAAAAAGGTATGACTTACAAAAAAATGGAGAAAAAATGCCGGAAAATCATGTCACAACATCAACATTTGTAAATCACTTGTTTCGAATAAGAAATACACCACCCCCCCCCCCCCCTCCCCATCAGTACGCCAGCGTTCAGGGGCTCATGTCTTCTCGCCCCTATTACAAAAAAACGGACACGCTTTCCCATTCTCGCACAATATGTCCACGATATATGCGCGTATCGCTATTATAGAGACCTCCATTGATAAATACCGTGTAGGTGACATGCGCAATGTTTATGAAATTTAATTCCTGTGAACTTTCCTTTTTCTTTGAATGGAATTGTATATGTGATTTAATTCAGGTTTTTATTATTGTTACGTTCTTTTGGATTAAAAATACAAACCATGTTTACTCCTTTACTGTTTTGTTTTTTTTGGAGGGGGGGGGCGTTTTGGGGGGGCAAAAATGCGTTTTGCCCCCCCACTATTTTGACTGGGGGGGGCAACTGCCCCCCCTGCCCCCCCCCCCACTTCCGGCGCCTATGATAAGCATAGTAGCATACACATGCTTTAGCAGTCACGCAAAACACACATTGGCAAATTATTATTCAATAAAATCTGAGAATGTATACCATTATCTAGATTTATTCTTTTTTAATTATTTTTAAAATAATTCCATAAATTGGGGTAAAACAAAAATATTCCAACTATATGGGCGACAGTGTAGAATTGGAGATTATAGAAATAAATGTTTTGTTCTCTTAACTAATAATTATGTCACCCGCATTATTGGCTCCATACCATACTGCTCGCAAGATATTCAATTTTGTAAACGTTTCATCAAGGGCCTCATGACCTTGATCCGCTTTATCACAAGGGCACGGCGATCTCGACAGAGCCTCAGAGGGAAATCCCCTGTATGACTTGACGCCCTGTGATTGGCTAAAAGTACCGTGGCATGCGCTTGAGGTATTGGGTAGGCGTGTTGAAAAAAATGACTTATGGCCTAGTTTATTGACAGATCCAGCAGAGAAAGCCATGTAGGCCTACTGGTCGATCAGCGCACGTATAATCCCACTTCATGATTTTCTGGAGAAAAAAAGAAGATATATTGCATAACATTTACCAGTGATGGTACGTAACTTTGCCACAATAGAATTATGGCAAAGTCACTCAACATGTCAGGCGCGTACACAGGGGGGGGGGGGGGGGGGGGGGGGGGGGTAAACCTCCCTTTGGTATTTTTTATGTGTGTATTTTTGAGGAAAAAAAATTATACCAATGGCTGACCTAAAAAAGTTGACCTTACCCACCTCCCAACGGAGCAAAATGTCAATTTTTCAAATTTCGATACCAAAAAAAAAAAAAAGTGTCCTCTTACCCCCCCTCCCCTGCTTATTCAGAGGCTGGCTGAGTCGTTGCGATTTTTTGGGACTACAAAAAAAAAAGTGTCCTCTTAACCCCCCCCCCCGCTTATTCAGAGGCTGGCTGAGTCGTTGCAAAATGTTTGGCCCGATTTGAACCCCCCCCTCCCCCCTTGAAAAAATCCTGCGTACGCCACTGCAACAGGTTATATAATGGGGCCCCTGTAGCATTAAAACCAAACATTAAAAATATAAAGAAGGGAGAAAGATATGGATATATATCATTTTTTTTTTTTTTTCTGGGGACATCCCGGGGGGGGGGGGCTTGTACGGTGACTTTGTACCCCCCCCCCCATGCAGACCCTATTCCCCCTCCTCCGATCCCTCCATGAAGGCCATACATAATATACATAGGCCTACTAGATCTGAGGCCGACGCCTCCGATTTGCGTATAAATTATGACAGTGCACAATAATTGATGGATTGAAAATATCAATTCTCCAGTTTTGTGATTTATTCTGTGAATATATGATTTAAAAAACACAAATATTACATCTGACATTTTATAACATGTTTTATTTATGACAGTGCACATTATGATGGATTGAAAATATATTCCATTTTGTGATGTGTTCTGTGTAATTTTGTGTATATTTGATTTAAAACAAAAATATTACATCTAACATTACAGGGCCCCGTAGGGCCTAGCATATTATTGTAGTATACATGTAATATTTGTCATACTTTTAGGCTACATGTCAACCAATTCAAAACTTCTCTTAAGACATATTTATTCAAATTTTCTGTTGATGTTCACATTGATGTATATTTCTTATGTATTGTAATTTTTAGATTTAATTGTAATTGTTTGTTTTGTTCAATATTTAATTGTTTATCATTATATTTTGTTTGTTATAGCGCTTAGAGAATGCGGTGGTAAGCGCTTTATAAAAGCACCGTCTGCACGGGGGAAAAATATTATGTAGGCCCATGGAGTTACTTGAACATTATTGTTATCACCGTGCGAGTAACTCCATGGTAGGCCTAAGGCCTACCTGTTGTAGGTTTTTTTAAATGGTCATTCAAATATTCACCGATACTCTCAAACAAGACTGTAGCCCTCATTTAGTCATTATATACTCGTATTAAAAACCAAGCTAAACTGAAGTAAAACAAAATATGAGTCATTATGCATTATCATATTCCGGTTTGAATTTCACATCAAAAGTGAACAAATTCCGAGGGATGCCTGCCTGCTCGAATCATCATCAACGATGGGAAATTTCCGTGACGTCAGAGTTACCGATGAGTTCGTTGCAGAAAATGTGTTTAAGGAGCTCAGATATAATTTTTTTTTAAACTGTTTTATAAAAAAATGTTAACACTTTAAAATGTTATAATAATATTTTAATACAAAATAAATATTTAAAATTAAAGAATAAATAATAAATTATATAGATAAATAGTTAAGTCTATATACAAAAATAATCAAATTGGCCATTAGTCGGTGCGCTGTAGCTAGTTGTATACAAAATAAATCCAAAATCAGCTGCGCGGGGTTCGAGATTTTCAACGTGTTCATCATCATTGCGAATCCGCTATATATAGCAAGTGCATTGCAGTGGAAATCTACCGAGAAGCGGCGCCGGGAGTACACAGCTACAGTCGACTCCTTGCCGGTATCAGTATCACTGCACTGAGAAAGAAATCAATGCCTAGGAAAGTCTTTTTCATAAGCAAGACAGTTTAGACGCCAAAATTAAGTTTAAGCCAAACATTTGACGTACGGTTATAACAGTTTAGCAACTTGAAACTGTCAGTAACGACTTACTAACGGTGTCTTCCAATCCGACCGAGTGCAGTGTAGTCACGTCAGTACAGCTAGCTCCCGCCAGTGTAACGGCCGAGTTGTAGGGAAGGCGATCGAGAAGATTTGATCACAATGGTTCGCTTGACTGTGCGCTTACTCGCTATGGCGAAGAAGAATATGCAGGCTCAGATGGAATACTACTCAAAGTTTTCCCCATCTCCTCTTTCTATCAAGCAGTTCATGGATTTTGGTAAGTTCATATTTAATTACATCTCACATTCCCTGATTTTTGTGGTGGACATGGATTGGTGGAGGGACTTGAATGACATTCATCGTTTCATGATTCTAATTTTCTATTTTTAAACTTGTTGTAGACTACTTGTAGATTCTAGATCTAGACTAGACTCTAAGACTAACATTTTACAATCTCTAGACTAACTAAGTTTTAACTTTTGACTTTTGTTTATCTTATTTTTGGTTTATTGCGAAGTTCACTTGCAGAAACAACTTGTAGGAATAAATGTTGTGGATATAACTAAATGAATATTCTTACCGTTATTAATAATCTTCTGAGCTAAAAACGCAAGTGTAGAACAAAGCTGGAAAAGGAATCATGCAGAGGAAGAATGGTGCGATATAGTAGCGAGGTGATGACTCAGCTGCATACACACGTGGAGCGCGACTAGCTAGCTAGCGAACGCGAATGACGAAGGCACACAAGCCTTACAGTTCACACTTTCCCGAAATAAACTAGAGGAGGTAGGTCTAAATCTGATTTGCGATAGAGTCCTCAAAAGAACGATGTTGATGAAAACTCACTATTAATGTGAAACCAACGAAATAACGCTTGTTGTAAAGTCCGAACTCTTCCTATAAAAACGCATCCGAGTGTCGAAACTGAAGACAGGAGGAGTGAGTAAAATTTGTGTGTGGAGACTTTTCCAAGTTTGCTAAAGATGTGGTGATTGGCTTATTAAAACAATAAGGTGCGGTCCAATTGGAGTAACTAAAATAACACTCTTGTTGCTGGGTGGTTCCACGGATGAAATTAACTAAGAGAATGTTTAGAATGTGCAGCTGTAGATTGTTATTGTTATTGAAGCTGGCTGAACTGAAAGTACTAACGAAAGGTATGCTTAAAATGCTGAGTATTTACAATGTTGGTAAACATTTGTGACCTTAGAAAAGTTCAAGTCACTACAAACTAACTACCGTACAATCTATGAGTAGAATCCATGACTGATGAATCATAACATTACAAGTTACAATGCATAAATCTAGACTCTGAGTCTAGAGTTCTTTTCAAGTCATTCTGTAATGCCTGTGTAAGATTTGTTTAAATAAAAGGGTCTATCAAGTCTAACTGTCTACTCTAGACTATTAACTTCTAAAGTCTAATACAAGCCTAAAAAATCCAAGTCTAAAAGTAAAAAACCCAAGTCTAAGCGCTAAGCCTCGGCTACAGCTACAGTCTATTCAATTCTGGGATATTATATTCCGCTGAGACTGAATCTCTCTCCTAATACAGTAATAGACCTAGAATAGATCTATACAAAGTTTGATAAAAACACAAAATATGTCGACCAGCCCACAGGTCCAAGCAAACCAATTATTTCTGTCGTCATTACTATTGACTTGTGCATGGCATGAATTAAATCTTGACTTTGACTTTGCAGTTGACTGAAACTAACAAAAGTAACAACAACATGGCCAAAATATGAGTATTGTGAATTTCAACTTGATTAAAAATGTCAGTGAGGCAAGTAACCCAATGTTAATAGGTCTCTTTAAATTAAAAGACTACCCGTAAGTCAACTGGCTGACGGAAGGTTTGACGAGAAATGAACAAGGACTTTCTGACTTTATATTATTCATATAGAGTGATGAAGTGTGAAGTCATCAAAAAATCTATTTTTAGAATGTCCCAATTTTTTCTTCATTTTCCAAAAGAGCATCAAAAATAATGTCCAAGTGTTTAAAACCAATTGAATATGTTAAGTAATAGCTGAGATATGACCATCTGAATACATATATGTCCTATGGGAACTCGGTGTTATACATTGTATGCTCTGTATTCTTGTTCATTGTTAATTTGGTTTACTTGTAGAAACATGATTATACCCCTAGTCAAACTTGTAAGAGACAATTAATAATGATATAAAATGCTGGCTATTTGAATACCATATTTCAGAAATATGGTATTCTTGTTCATTATTGTTCATTGTTTATTTGGTTTACCACTTGTAAAAACATGATTATACCCCTAGTCAACGTGAAAGAGGCAATTGATAATGATATAAAATGCTGGCTATATGAATACCATATTTCTGAAACTGAATGTGTTCTTGCCAGTTGCCATACACTATGCACAGATATGCATACGATTACGTGCATTGTAAGATGTACACAACACAAGGTGACCTTCACAGACACACATCTGCCAACTCCCACATCCAGCAGCCAATCAGAGATGAGTATTGAGTGCCAAGCCCCCAAAGTAAATACCAATGCACAATCACAAAGAAGTCAGTGAATGGGCTCTTGTGTATACTGCCACTTTCAGGGAGAAGAATGCAGGGCATGTCATGTGCAGTTAATGCACAGCACTTGCGTCAATTGCTCTTTGCATATTTACATGTAATAGACTGCAGTGCATTCATAAACATGATTGCAATTTCATTATAGCCTACAGCAAACTAGATTTTGTTGTTGATAAAATTGACTCCACAGCACGCTCCGTTGTATGTAATGTCATATTAAAATTATAATTCACAGTCTGCAGTCTTTTTTTGTTGGGGGGGGGGGGGGGGGAAGCTAGAAAAAGAATCACACCAGAAGCTGTACTAGTTTAACTGTACATACATTAACTACATACAAAAAGTGCTTGCTGTGTGCTCTTACTCTAGTTGTTCTTATTTGTGTCCTGAGCTATGGCTTGACCACTCAAGCTACATGTATTCTGTTCTAAAATTATTAATTTGAGTGTGATCCAAGTATGCATGTTAGTTTGAAAACAAAATATATAGTTCAGAGCCTTCCTTCACCAGGGTTGGTACGTTTAAAACACTGCATTAAAAAAAAAAACATTATAAAAGAATATGATTTAATCATTTAAACACACCCATAGAGATGTGTGTTATAACTTTGATATATGCATTCATTTTTTCAATTATTATTTTAGTGCTCATATTACCAGAATTACCAGTACTGGTTTTGTATTTATTCTTGGCTGAAAAAGTGTTTTGTGGCAAGAACACAACCCAATACTAATAGATAGACAGATTGATGCCCATATGGCGTTGATCAAATATTGACATTTTAAAACAAGTACCACCTAGGCTCCTCATATCGATTGAAAATCACCGGCATGGAATCATTTCTCTAGTTAGGTTCACACAACTTCAAGTTAAGGTCCTGGTTTTAAACTTCAAAAATATCTTGGAGTCAGGGGCCATGTGAACGCACTCACGGTTACAAAACCTTAAATTTCCTCAAAAGTTATGATCCACGAGTGATCTTGAGGTTAGCGCATTTACTATAAGGAGCAAGGTTTTCTCACTCAAAGTTGCATACTGTCTGGACGCAGTTAACTTTGGGGTTATGCCATCTTTCGGTCCCATGTGAAGTTGTGAACCCTCGTCGTAAGTGATCGTTGGGTATAACTTTGAAGCTTTGCAGGTTTAAAACTATGATGGTCACTTGTGATAAAGCGTGTGAAGTTGTGAACATGAATATTGTTACATACCATATGTTTTTGTTTTTTCCTCCACATTTTTCCCTCCACAGGGATTTTATTGACTTTCATTTGAAACAAATTAATATTCAATGTAATTTACATTCATAACATTAACAAAATTGGCTTCTCAAGATACAAGTATTTTTAAACTATTGAGTTAATAGAAAGCGAACATACCATACCATATGTTGGCATCATGTTAACAGATGATACCGGTAATTGTCCTTTGCTATACATTTTTTCCTCCTTTCTTATTTGATTGATTACCACATAAGCAAATTACAATTTGCTAATGTTTCTGGCTAAAATGGGGGTTGTTATAATGATGTAAAGTGTAATACGCATCACATTTCCTTATCTTACAACCCACTACACAGAGCTCATTAAAGGTAAAGACCAGTTATGGTCATGCGATTGCATTGTGAAAGAAACGTTGTGGAATCGATCAGAAAAGGTTGATCATCTAGCATCTAGCATCTGCAAGGTTCTGGAATCATCAAAATGATAAGAAATTTGGCCCATTCTTCGTAAAGTTACAAGCACTATACACAGAAAGATGTATATGGGACTACCCTATATCTCTCACAGACCATGAGAGAAACAAATTTACCAAATATATGAATTAGTAGGCGGTTTCCCGGCAAATTTTGTATCATCATGTATTAGTCAAAACATATTCTTTCACTTGATTGGTAATGAGAGCTTCCATTTCATTTTTTGAAATTGGGGCGTTTCCAATACTGGTCTTTACCTTTAAAAACGCGGAGGACCTTTGTTGCGCTTTATAGTTGCCATTCATCGACGCATTGAAAAGTGGTTATTTACTGCGTTGATACCCAAACAAGCTTGTTTGTAGTGGGGGCTACATGATGACGTGTAACAGTCATCAACAATCCTACTGACTTAAATCTAATGACGAGTTAGTCAGTGACGTCACCTCATCTGTCACATTGTACAAATGCATAGCAATTATGGCATCATGATCATGCTTAGAGTGTATATTATAGGTGCTGTTTAAACTGTGCAAATGCAGATTGATGGTAATGATTGATTGGAATTTCCTTGAAATTAGTCTACTTCTGGCACTAGATACAAATGTAGCTACCGGTTTAAAAAAACAAAACAATTATGAATCAGATTTTGAAATTAAACAATGATTTTCCCTGACTATAATATAATAACTTTTTGTTTTCTTAAACTTTTCAGGGATTGCTTCTCCTGACATTCTGTGGCAATTTAAAAACAATTTTACTACTAGAAACTGTATGAACTATGAAATTATATATTTGTACATTCATGTAGATGTGAAATTTTTACTTGTACACACGTATGTACCATTCGTCATCATTATTGTGTTTGAGTACAGTATAATTGGAATTTGACAAGGAAGTACATATAGAATGAAAGAGAAATTACTTTTGTTTGGAGGGGGGGGGGGGAATTATAATTGTACTATCATATTATTATTAGACTTGTACATGTACATGTAGATACCTGGTATGACTAGGCAAAAATGGCTTAACATCACAATATAAATTCTGGGAATCTGGGATATCCTGCTGATCATTTGAAAAAGCTTCTGTTGACCTCTCGGTCTAAATCTAGTATGTTACGCCTGTACTATTGTGACAGTCACTGTGCTAAGTACTGTATACAATGTAGTTTGACAGTTGAGTAGCTACTAGCTGCGTATATGTAAACAATTACAATACGCAATAGAATTGCCTGTTGGCATGTATGGTATGCCACTTGTTGGCGCTAGGACAATGGATGTGTGCAATTGTACATATCTCTTCCAAAATAATAATAATAATAATACCAGTAATAATGATAAATAAATTAATTAATTTAAAAAAATTAAAAAAACTTAAAACTAATAATAATGATAATAATAGAAATTTAAAAAAATTAAAATTATAGATTAAAAATTAAAAGATGAATAATAATAATTACAAAATAGAATAAATAAATAACGATAGGTTTAATGTCACATGGTAACGTTTTCGGGGATCATTTTGCTGCACTTTGTTAGCAAAATAAAAAGCATCAAAATACATTTAACAACAGAATTCACAATACTAGCATGAGCAGCTGAAACATTTAAAGGGAACAATATCTCCAGGCATTTGATATAGTGAAATTGATATACAGTATATGAGTACTACATACATGTACTATGGTGTTCATCTATGTCATGTCAGTCACAAGTTCCTTTAGTGACAGAAAAGTTGGTTGTTTTTTTTCTCAAAAAGAAAAGATCATATTGGATTTTTTACTTTTATTTGTATTTTATCCTGTTTTTATGTACCTGAACATTGCACAGTTTAAATGTTTACTTTCATGCATTTTATTAGATAAATAAACTGTGGAATGACTTAAAGTTGAAATCACTTTATCTCTTAAATCACTAGGCTGCCCCATTGTATGCTAATATGTGTGCTGCCCAAGTACATACATGTTAATTCTACAATCGTAATGAAGCGTATGTTTATTTTTCCATCAAACATTGATAAAGTACCAGTACCATAAACCTTTGATTATAAGTACTGGTACATGTTGCATATTACTGTTGCATCATAAGTTGCTCTTTCCTAACAATCAGGTTTGTTTATTTTCTTATCTCGAATCATGAAATGTATACCGTTACCTTGTCATGCTCTTGTGTGATATCATCTCATAAAAGTAAAGAATACAATACAAAAATTAAAGTCCACCAGTGTGTACCTGTACCAGTACATGTATACACATTAATATCCTACCAGTAAACATTACAATTTTAAGTTTTGTTTGTAAATACTACCTACACTTTGAAAACTTTGTCAATTTTCAATTGTCAATATCGTGTCTTTACATTTTTCAAGTACATGTGCTATTAGATAGAGTTCTTACACAGTAATAAGGGTCATTGAGGTCGATTTTTAGTTTCTCATTCCTATATGTTTCCTGTTTTCATCCTGAATCTCATTTAATACTATTTGATAATTTGGCATTTATAACATAAATAGCAATGTCAACAATTTAAAATGAAGCAATTTTTTTTTTGGTGTGTGTGAGTGTGTAATATTTGAAAGATTTTTTTTGTTAGAATTGACCTCACAGTATGGACATGTACAGCTACCATCTGAGTAAAATATTATTTATTAGATATTGTATAAACCAATTTTTTTGCATAAAGATATTTTCACAGATCAAGGATTTAACTTTTTAAGGGCAAATTGGTGAGTTGTTGAATTTAAGTCTTCAGACTTTTGTCACGTCTTTCTTTTATAATAGAACTGAAATTTAATTCAATTGAATGATATGGATGGAACATGCTCCTCATTTTTAAAATCTTGATGGGAGAGAAACCAAGACTTATTTTCTCCTGGCCTTTAGTAAACAGAAGACACGTGATGGAAATGAAGGACTGTTGACAATATATTCATGCAAACTTTGAATGGAAATAAACGATGGGAACTGTTTATTCAGTGATTTATTTTAGTCTCCCACCATTGTAAATTATTGGACTTTATCACCATTTCCTAATTTTCCTTATATTTGTGTTGCGACTCACAAGTATTTGTAACAGGCAAAGTAGAAGAAAATATGTCAAGAATTGAAACGTGACCTACTTCTGCAACAAAATTATTCATCAGCAGTTTTACTTAAAGTTCTTTTACATAACACAGCTTTTGCACTGCTTGTATTTTACTTTTAAAGCTTATCTGCCATAGTTTACATGAGGGATTAGAGCGCCCTGCAAGGTCACTGGACAGGTGGCTATCTCATCAACTCAGCTCTCAGTTAACATAAGAAAAAGAGGATCATGGGGGACCAATGGTCACCGATTAGGCATTGTTTGTTTAGTGCAGTGGGCCTTTAATGGTCTATATTTGTACATATAATTGTTTTTATTATTTTTTTATGATTTATAGGATATAGTCTATCGGTCTGATATATTTTTAAATTCTTATTGTTTGATGACGTGTTTTGTTAAATATTCAAATAGTTAAAGATAAAGTTGAGTTTTCAGGGAACATGTTTTATCTGATGTTCTTCCACACTTGCATAACAATGATAACGCTCACATGTTAGTTTTCACCTCTTCCCAGAACTCAACCTTGTCTTTAAGATGGCATTGTCCCTAGGCTTAGCATTTTATCTACTGGTATACTTTTTTAGTTTTTTTCTGCATAATCTTAATCTCACATTAACTTTGAAGTGGCTTTATTATAAAGCAGATAGTTTTAAGTACTTAATTTCTATAACAATAATGATAAGCTCTACATGTACAATGTCATTTTGTTTTGGCACAGGTGGAACAATGGATACAGTAACATGTCTACAATAAACTACGGGGTATTGTTTTATCAGAGGTTTTGAATACAGAGTGCTTATCCATCTTCCTTTTTTTCCCTTTCTTTTTCCTTTCTCTAATTTGATGACCACAGGTCAGAGTAAAGATGTTGACTCGGCCAAGTCGTTTGTGTTTCTGAGGCAAGAACTTCCAGTCAGGATTGCCAACATCATGAAAGAGATCAACCTACTTCCAGAGAAGCTTCTACAAATGCCTTCTGTCCGTATGGTACAAGGATGGTAAGATTTCAATAGGCCTGTCCTCATCAGCTCGAGATTGAAAAATATCCCGCGATTTTAACTATCCCGATCGCAAATTCTCCAGTTAATTTGCGTCTTCATCAGCCCAAAGTTGCAATTAGCGGGATATTTGGTCAAGATAATCATCCCAAGATATCTTGGGCTAGTTTGCAAAATATACCACTATTTGTCCGTTGTTTCTTCACCAGCCTGAAGACTCGCACTATGCGCGAACACTGAGCAGAATATGTAGAGCTAATTTCTCGAGCTCAAGTTTCAAGTTTTGAGGTCGAGTCTCGAGCTGATGAAGACGCGATTTGTAACTTCAGGATTATTTCCCAAATCAGAAATAGCAGACTATTTGGCAATCTCGAGGTGATGAGCTGATGAAGACATACCTAATGTGCAACATGAATAATGAATAATAAAATTGATACCCCATCGATCAGTGATTCAACACGATGGCTCATGCTACATGTATGTTATGTGGCTGTGGGCCGACTATTTCAACCATGAACAAGTATTTTGAAATATTATACTTGTCTGCAGCAAAACAATATCTTGAAAAGAGTAGTGCTGGACATGTTACAACAAAATGAAAGTAATCTTTGCAAAAAGTAGAGCATGGCGCAGCTACATTGTATGCTTGTGGCCTATAGGATATTTATTGCCAACACAAGAAATTTCTTTACTGAAGTGTTTGCCAACACAAGACATTTCTTTACTGAAGGATGGTGAAGGTTAAAGAGATAAAAGAGGTGTATTTCATAATATTACCAAGAACCTTCAAAACACCAAGCATTTTGTGATTCCAACGTTTCCTAAAGTCTCATAGAAAGGAAGTTCAAGCCTTACATCCGCATGTACAGTTGCTGATAACAAAGATGTCACTTCCATGTTTGCCACATGATCAAATGACCATATTTAGATCTACATGTACATATACATATACATGTGGTTCTCCTGTCATGTACCTTTAGTGATCAGGATTGCTCAGGCTTTATTATTGTTAAAAATGAAAGGCCCATTTTGGACAACACAGCGACTGGCCAGGCAACTATCATTTGTCTTTAACAGTTCTTGAATGTTGGAATGATGGTGAAATCTTTGCGAAAAATAGGTGACATATAGACTACTTCAGATTTTGAGACAAACTAAATAGACCAGTACCTTTTCTGGGGGGGGGGGGGGTTAAAGCAATGACTCTAGATCAAGCTTGCTTACCCTCACAGATACAGGGTAGGACTCCAAAGTTGTATGTCCCCTAAAGATTAATACTAGAACCCCATAAAGGATTGACACATGAATATATGTACATGTATGAAGATAACAAATACGGAGGGTTACAGATTAGATTAACAAACACAACCTTCTTTTATAATAAAATCATTCTATTAAAGCCTCAGTGTGGCTGACATCAAAGCTACTGTGTTCGGCAGTATTTTTGTTTTGGTCTGTTGACCTGAAACTTTGACCCTTTTTATTTGTAGAAGGCAGGAAGCTTGTGCAGATGTTCATCATCTGTCCTTCATGTGACCTTCAGTATATGTTTATGGTCTTGCTAGTTACAGTAGCTGTGTGCACCAGATTATTTTATGGAACTGTAAAGGGCAGGCAAATCATCTGCAACTTTAAAGATTCCCATTAGCCTGCAATTTTGATGCCCCCTCCTTCCTTCCCCTGTGTTTTTTTCCTAAGCATAACAAACTTTTTAGGGAGAATATTCAGATCTGTTTGTTTGTTTCCCTTGGAAGCTTCAATGATTAACAGTTTGTTGCTGATAAGGAATTTGTTGAAAACCAGTGTTATATATAATGATGACAATCATCATGATCTTGAAGTACTATGAAGTAAACATTATCCGTGATTAGGCTACTTTATAGTCCATATATTGTTTGTTTGGCATTACAAAGTGCATTGATTATTACAATGATTGCTGTATACATTATGTAATATGAGTTAAAGATGGAGAAATAGTTTATCACCCCAAAGTCTTCTGAACTTTGAAGTTAACAATTTTTATTAAAAATGGGAAAAGGGTATTTGTTATGTGTATGTTGAGATTTAATGATAAATAGATTCACCCCTCTTTTTTTTTTCTATATAAAGTTTATACACATTTTTTTGTTTTTTTCTTCTAGTGAATACTTTGATTATTAATGATTAGCATGAATTTAATAAACTGATGACGCTTTCTAAATGTTACAAAAATCAAATGAAAACTACAACATACTGTAGGTAAAATACAATTTCAGATAATTTCTCAATTTCACATTTCAAGGAAAAGATAGATGTATGGCATTACAGTAGTAATAGCAAAAGAACATTATCCTATTTAGGGCACTAATTGATACTTTCTCACATCCAAGTTCAAGACAGAATGTGAGAGTGTTGTGGTTAAACAAAAAAAAGAAATGTTGGAATTAGTGCATTAATGATCGTATTTCTCTTTTTTTTCTTCTCCAATTAAGGTATCAACAAACATTTGAAGAACTGCTGGAGTATGTAGAGAAGACAGAAGAGGAGGATCCAGTTTTATTACGGTATGTGTCTCATTGTATTTATTACCTTTGGACGTTTACATACATTGTGCAATCTACTTGTAAAAATGAAATTGTTGAAAACTACAAGTGAGGACTGATTCTTTTCAAATAGGGGCCTCCGTTTATACCCTTGCTTATAAACAGTAAACATTTATTATTTTGGTTTGTATTGGGGCTGCAGTGTGTATGTTGAATGCCTGACATCTCATTAAAACTTTTTTCCCTTTTTTATTTGTACCTCAGATACATAAATCAACTCACCACGATAAGGAACAGGCACGTCAACGTCGTTGAGACAATGGCACAGGTACGTATATCTTACAGTCTAACCCTGACCCGTATTCCCAGGGTCCAAATCTTCTACAGATAATGCAGAAATAGAAAAATCACGACTCTGAAACACTGAACTTTTGCCAAGTAGACGCCAAGTTGAGTCTTGACTAGTCTCATCCCAAGACTTTCACATTAGTTATTTAGTCAGTCAGTTAGTTAGTTAGGTTTTGCTAAGTAGACTCCAAGTTGATTCTTGACTAGTCTCATTCCAAGACTTTCACATTAGTTATTTAGTCAGTCAGTTAGTTTCTTAGTTAGTTGAAATTAGCGTTCTTCGAAAGTATGAAAACTGCCTGCATAGCATGTATGTGTGAAATTGTTATTAAAGCATTAGGAAGATGTCTGTGAAAAAACACTGACAAATAATAATAATAATAACACTGACAAATAATAATAATAATAACACTGACAAAGTGCGACACAGTGAGACAGAGAAATTGAGTATTGTGCACTTTTTACGTTGAACATACTCCTATACTTATGACCTTGCAGGTACTCTGATTCAATCGTTTATATATGCATTTTTGCAATTATCTTGCAGGGTATACTGGAAATGAGGGAAAGCTATAAAGTAGACCAACATGAAGAGAACAATGTACAGTATTTCCTGGATAGATTCTACATCTCAAGAATTAGCATCAGGATGCTCATCAACCAACACAGTAAGTTATGAACCAATTTTGAAGACCGCTCTAAGGAGACAGAATATGTGGTCTTTATGAATGGGTGATCTTTCTTTACAGGTTATAATCGGTTTCAGTGAGAAATACTTTCCAAGGGAAGTCAAAAATATATCTTCAAAGAGGAACCACGTGAACAGGCCATACACGTTGGAAAACCAGGTTTCACTGTACAAACGTGGCCCCCTGGAAATTATGATGTCCAATGTAGTGTGAGCCCCCCCCCCCCCCCCCCCCCCCCCATCACAAAGTTGTGGGCCATAACTTATTTATGACTAAATGGGATGGCTTGAATGTGTGCAACGTTTAAATAAGATCAGAAAACTATGTCCATTTCATCTTTTTATATCGGGTATGCTTGCTAATATTGTTAAATGCAGGCCCATAGGGCATAGATGTAGGTCACTTTACACCATACTTCCCTTGTATACATATATATTTTGATATGTGACATATTTCTTTATACTGCTATACTCACCTTCCTACCTTTGATATGCTTATTAATCATCAAGTTAACTTAACATGTAAATACATGAATGTATGTCGCTTTGCCCAAATATTTCCTAATACCCGCCGATTCCCTCCTTTATTGATCCTTTTCAGCATTGATGTTTGGACAAATACCCACGACGCACCCTCTCCTTGTTGGTAGTATAGACCCAAGTTGTGACATCGTAGCTGTAATAAGGGGTAAGTAACCTATTGACATCCGAAGTGGGGGGGGGGGGTATTTTTTAAATATTATTGTACAGACTTTTTATACAAAATACATGTATATCATTCGTGCGATCACCAAAGTCCAGCATCACTTAAAGGAAATAGTTTTTGAAACTTCGAATTTCAATCATAAATATCTTGATAATCAAATGTGCAATTGGCTTGTAAAAGTCATGGGGTTCCTGACTGACCTACAGGTTTATATAATGACTGCAGCATGAGCTAAATCCAGGATTTTGTTTAGAATCAGAGGCAAAGGTACCCAATCCCTTTAAATGTAAGAGTGGCAGGACCAACGGTACATGTATTTGTTATACTTTGTCACATAAAAATGGCATGTTTATGAATAATGAACACCAATCAACCTTAAAAGTATCATTTAACCTCTTATTAGTGCATTCCCATGCTTCAGTGGAGGGGGGGGGGGGTATGAACTATCAGCCATATAACAATCAGCCAGACCAATCTTGGGCTTGCTCTGTGGAATGGACAAGTGGGTCCAAAGTCTATATATATATCGTAACTAGGGATCTTCTTGTAGGAACAATGCTCAACACTGTGTAGTCATTAGCCTACTTTCAAAAGGTCATTTTCACTTTGTTGATCAATAGAACAAAACAAAACAAACTCAGACTGGAATTTGTCTCCGACTTAATTAAGTAATCTGCAGCAGTCTGCGCATGTGGTGGCGCATATGTGGACACTAATATACCTGGATGGATATTGACCCTTGACCTGAAGTTTGTGTGTACCAAATTTTGTTGTTTTTTAATGACTAGCAAAAAAGATATGATTAATTGATTACGCAATTATTCAAAATGACGCCTAGCTGAGGTCATGGTTGAGTGATCACACTGTGAGCGAGAGGTTATCTATTACTGACTAGTACCTAATAAACCCCAAGTACTTTTGTGATTGATATATATTGATGATCATCATCATAATCCCCAACTTTTCTTTGAATCTTTACTATTAGATGCGTATGACAGTGCCAAGTACCTCTGTGATCAGTATTACCTTGCTTCACCTGACATTGATGTGAGGTGGATTGATGGTGAGTATATGATTATCTTTCTTTTATGTGCTTAGGGCTATTTAGAGTCCGAGGGACACTTTATTATTGCTTATATATAACATTCAATCGTGGATTGTTTTGATGTTAATTGGACAAATTGTTAGAGTGTTTATGAATCAAAGAGTTTGTTTTGTGCATCTTTTCAATGGGTTTTGTCTTAGAAAATGCATATGCCACTAAGTGTTTGCTTTTTGAACAGGCACATACTTGGAAACATTACATCCCAGCCAAGTGGAAATCAAATTTGTCGAATAGAGATGAAACTACAGCTATGAATAATGTACATGGCTTGCAAAGTGTTGTTATAACTTAGTACTGTTGTATTTACTTCTTCCTACAGCTCGTGACGGCAGTGACAGTATACGAATGGTGTATGTACCCTCTCATCTCTATCACATCATGTTTGAGTTATTAAAGGTAAGTACTCACGCTACCTGCCCCATTATAGTAATGGAAATGGTAATGGTAATAGTAATGGTAATGGTAATGGTAATGGTAATGGTAATGGTAATAGTAATGGTAATGGTAATGGTAGTAGTAATGGTAATAGTAGTGGTAATAGTAATGGTAATAGTGATCATAATATTAATATGATTGGAAATGGTAATATGAATGGTAATGGTAATAGCAATGGTTATAGTAATGTCAATGGTTACTGTAATAGCTATAGTAATGGTAAGGTAATAGTAATAATAATGGTAAAGTTAATGGATAAACATGTACTCCTCAAAATGGCAGTATTTAGCTTCCACATCATGCATTGGATCAATGTACTTTTTCTCTTTCTCCCTCCTCACCCGTTAAAAGGTGAATGCGCGCAACAAAGAACTTGTGCCTATTCACTGAACTCTGTGTTTTAAAATACAGAAACGTGAAGCCTATTAAATTTTACATCATTTAAAAGAAAAATGCTGCAGTATTGCCGTGTCATGTCTGAACAAGCCTTTAGCTTTGTAATACATTCTGAATGACGTAACTTTTAATTTATATTATACTTATTGTATAGAATGCAATGCGTGCCGTGATGGAACACAAAGGACCTTCTGCCTCTGAATTCCCTCCCATTGGAATCCTAGTCACCAAGGGGAAGGAAGACGTTACCATCAAGGTAAGTAAATAAGATCAAGTTGCTTCAAGAAACAACAAACAAGGGTGATGGGAAATTTAGAATGAAAAAGAATTGTGTTTTTGTTTGTACATGTGAACTGCATGTAGACCTTAAAGGGATCCGGTAACTTTGTCTCAGATTCTGAAACAAAATCCTGGATTTAGCTCATGCTGCAATGATAATTATAAACCTTTAGGTCAGTCAGGAACCCTACGACTTTTACAAGCAGATCGCCTGTCTGATTATCAAGATATTTATGATTGGAAATGGAAACCAAATTTTGCGTTTTCCTAACAGTTTATATAACACTACAGTCCATTTGGGAAAACGAGTATGGTAAAACAGGTCACTCAAAGATTTTTACTTTTTTGAGGCACTTCTTGATCATTTTGAAGCAAATTTTTTAGGGCTTCAATATTACACCATATCACAAACACTGATAACACATTAGGGCCGTGCATCTCAGATTTAACATTGTTAAACGATGGCTTTAAGTGAGTCAGCAATCAAACTAGACAGTTTCACAGTGTTTTATCAGAAGTATACTATTCTGAAAGAATATAAGCATGTTAGTTAAAGAACAGTGTTTTGTTTGATCAACCTGATTCATTAGATCCATATTGACTATTTCACCTTTCTTGACCAGTTATTGTAACTTTTTATTAATAACAAGTTTTATGACACCAGGCCCGATCCATCCCATTTTGTATACCGCTTCATGTGTGAAATCATTGGATGATGCAATTAATATTGTTGCAATTATTATTATGTTGCAATTAATGTTATTATCATATATATATTTGTTAAACTATAATGTACCTCATTGTGTTTAACAGGGCCTCATGGAAGTCCACCATTATTGGTGATAATGAGTCACCCTGTCTAAATATCAGAAATAAATAAATAAATAATTTATCTTTTCCCATCTAGGTATCGGATGAAGGAGGTGGAATTCCTAAAAGTGAGATTGATCTGCTCTTCAACTACATGTACTCCACCGCCCCCGCGCCTCCAAAGCCTGGTGTCAGCATAATACCACCTCTGGTAGGTTTGCTAATTAAATGACTAGAAAAAAACTATGGAAATAAGATTTTCTACCGTTCATCATGTTGTTTACATTGTAGGACAGGCCTTGCTGCTATGAAATTTCAAGGACTGAAAATGTTAATTTCTTTTTAAAAAAAGAGAGGAAGAAAGACACATAGCATGTACAGTGTGCCGGCTCTATCATAATAATAATAATATTTGGTTCTTATATTGCGCAAATCACATGATATAACGTCTCTATGCGCTTCCATAGAGCATGCATGAGACCAGTAATACCGTACAGCTATTGATATTTTAATTATTTTTGTCAAGTATGCACCTGAAAATGTGTACTGGTTAAAGCAAAGTACCTTGCTTCACGCAAAAGCACTGGTCAAGAGGTATCAGTAGTGGGCTCCCATGGGGAATTCAACACCATCCAGGTGTTAACTTAATAACAGGTGTTGTCAATCACCAGGATTAGCCTTCAGTTTTATGACCAGCAGGTTTTATGTTATGCTCTCAGAGCTGCCAACCATTACATTTTCCCCAGAATTATTCTGTTTTTTTCTTCCAATTACAATTTTTTTTGTGTGCACAACAACCAAATGCCCTACAATATTGATCACTACTTCAATAGTAAACAAAAAAAGTGAAAGGTGTAAATATTCTCGAAGAGAATGAATTGCCGATAAACCATCAACAAAAAACCTACTTGTAAATAAACTATGGGTCCTAATACGGAAATAACAGCATTAGGAATGGACATTTCTGCATTGGAAGTGTGTTGCTCGTGGTTGTAAGTTTTGTTTTAATGAATTCCTTTTTTTGGCTCTAAATTCATTTTTTTTTTGCCATCATGGTTCCTTTTTTTGGTTACACAAGGTTGGCAGCTCTGTGCTCTGCATTTTCCACCCATCCCCCATATTTGGTAAAGTCATTATATTACAATACCCTTACCCGAAGACTCTCTGAGAGACTAGGGGGTACTTCTTGGTGGGACCATGGGTTTGCTGTGTGCAAGACTTGTACGCCCATTAATGGTATTTCCACCAAGTCTGGTGTCAGCAAATTATGACCTTCTGCACATGGAAACTGATAACCATCTCCCTGTAAAAAATTGGTGAAGTCGGTAGTGTAGTGCCATTGGTATAACTTCTCAAATACACCATACTTCAGTTACTGAGTCACATGGATAAATCTTTTATCTGGACCTACCTTCAATACTTACCTACAGTCAAATATACAAATTAGCCTCATCATCGCATTTTTTATTTAGTATTCATTTCGTTTATTCTGCCATTGTTTTCTACTTTCTACATTTAGGCTGGCTATGGATATGGTCTCCCCATCTCAAGACTGTATGCCAAGTATTTCCACGGTGACCTGACGCTTAGCTCCATGGATGGCTACGGCACTGATGCAGTAGTCTACCTCAAGGTTTGTACTTAATTTTTTTTTAAATAATGAATACTAACTCCACACAAAAAATCATTAGCCAAATAAATACTGATTCATGATTATGATGTCATCGGATAAAGTTGATGTATTGCTATTTTGATAGATTGTGTGCCTTGCATTTTACACTATTTCATTGATATTGGAAGACAAGGTTTGCGGGAAGGCCAAAATCTCTGTTTTAAGTTTTAATTTTTGCAAATTTTAATAGGTAAGTTTATTCTAGAAGTGCCCCTAATTATTATAATTAACATTTACAGTTTTTCCACAATATGTTTATTTTCATGTGATTTCCAGCAAGTTTCTGTAAATTCATTCATGCAAACAAACTGGTGGTCGTTCAGGAGTCCCATGTACTTACCGACCAACCATTTAAAGTATCTTGAAGAAAATAAAATGAAATGTCAAGCTCGGTCATTATCCAGTGAACCCGGATAATGAGTTTAATGACAAGTATGTCAAAAAAAGTGAATAAAAGTAATTGGTCTTTTTGCAAGTAGATCATAGTAGGCATACTTGATGGATTGTAACAAATTCTTTTCCCATGAAATGATTGAACTATGTTTGCTGAGTAGAAATGAAAACGAAATCTTAGAATTTGTCTTACATGTATGATATTCTTTTCATCTTACAGGTACTATCGAGCGAGGCTTCAGAGCTTTTACCTATCTACAACAGCGCCGTGTCAAGGTATTACAAGACACCTACCCCTGCAAGCGACTGGAGTACTCCGGGTTACTTCATTCGAAACTACACCACCAAGAGATATGGGAAATAAATGATCTATGAACTCTTAAGGATCTCAGAGAACTATCCCAGATGAAAAGCACATACTCCTGTCGCCAAAAAACATCTCTAAGGAGTAAGCAGTCGTTTTTGGAAGAGAGGAAACACATGCATTTGTGATGGATGGCTGTCGATATTGCACCTTTCGAGACTGATGTTAAATATGGCTGTATAGCTGGACAAAAGATTCTCTTGTCATTGAAATTTCACATAGCGTAGGGGCCTTGTGGGAATAGTGTGTGTGATTGATCGAAGCTGAATTAGAATACACCTAACATGTTGCCGTTACATGTTCACTGTGGCTTAATTGTGCAGCAAGGAGTAAAATCTGTTGGCTGATTTATTTGCATTCAGTGCACTTTTTCTTCAGCCTTTTATTAAGCATTGTACATCATGGTATATTATCATATTTGCAATGCAATATGTGCTAAACTCGTGTGCATGTGGTATACATTGATTGCATGATCTTTCAAATGTTTCTTTTGTAAATTGCCCATCTTGCTAACATATTCCAATTTAATGCATACTTGTTATCAAAGGCTGTCTGTGACATCCTGACAGCTTGCATGAGGCTTCCCCAACATAGCAACACATTATGTATGCAGACTGGATTCCAAGTATTGTAGTTCATTCATTAATAACAGGTTAATGGAATAACTTTTCAGGAAAAAAACATCCATAAATTTGGATATGTTAGTAAACGGGTCTATTACACCTATATAAACCTCATGTTTATCCCAAAGGTGGGCTTAACATGCAAATTTCTTACAGAGCAGTTGATCTTTGTTCTATACTTATTTTTAATTGGTATAAAATCATTGGCTACTTCAGATGAAGATGGTTCTATTATGACATCAATAGAACCTGGAAATTGCATCTTTGTGTGATCCCAGTCATGATACACAACTTTGAAGGTCTGATTTAAAGCTCACCATGATTTTTTGCAAAACGTGAAATGTGTTATGACGCATTAAAACTGACTTTAGAGAGTGTTTCTCAAGCCAGTCATAACAGAATTGCTCTCCGATGTGAAGAGAGCAAGTGTGGAACTTGTACATAGCTTTCATATATTTTTTTATAAGTTGTACATATGTTATGTAATTTATAGTCATAATGTGATACGATTATTAAAGTTGTAGATAAAAATATATATAATCACACCGGTACTAACATCATCTCCATGCTCAAATCTTACTGGAGTGTGATTATACGTCATTTGATTTTATTGAGACTCGTATTTCTTGGGTACCGCAATCCTGTCTGCTGTGAGCCAGAAGGGTGTGTAACTGACATAACTTACATGTATGTACAGTTTAACTCTCTCCTAGCTGGCTCTTAACAGATAATAGGTGTTAGGTTCATGCTGCAATGACAATCTTTTTAAATTGAATAGTTTTTTTGGTCCTAGACCTTTGTGGAAACTACAAATGTGTGTCAAATATTCATATTCCTATTATTTTTTTTATTTTTTTTAAATCTATTCCTATTACTTTTTTCTTTCTTTTTTTAATACTTATTCCAAATTTGCCATTTTTCTTTGGAATTGTCACAATCAAAGCAAAGCTATATCTAATATTCTTATAAAAGGAAAACAATGACCCGTCTACGTGGAAATGATAAAAAGTAGTGTTCTCATTATAGATCAAGAATCTCCTAAAATAGTTTTCTTGAAAACAAAATATCGGCTGTTCCTACAATGGACTATAGCCGAATAGTCTTTTAGCGCACAAATTTGTCAGATGAATGGTCCTTGTGTAGGATCTGCCCTTCCACAACCTAAATCAAAATTAGTTTTATCAATGTTCCAATGTCCTCACATCGGTCAAAATAGAGTAGAAATCATAGTCAAAACAACATCAATTCAGAGAGTCAACAAAGTAATACATGCAAAAAGTAGCTGGGTCTCTCAAATTAAAAATACCCCAAAACTAAGCAAGCATTTTGAACTCTAAATTTAAAACTAAATTTGTTTTTTTCTAAAAAATTCCACCTCGGCTGTAGGTTTTGCATTCCGTGTGTTCTAAAAGTTACAGAGTTACAGAGTGGAAACTTGGCTAATACTTGTGACCGTGGTGATTGTAATTGACATTGTATGATAATTACTTGTTTAAGAATTAAGGCATAGAGGACCAAGCATTCAAGATTTTCATTTAGATGCACTTCTGTCCCGATGACCCTGTCATAACAGTAAAGCTTGAAGTTTAATGTTAACATTCTAAACATCAGGCTGATGGTTTTAACGATGAACTTCTGATTTATAGATCGGCCAGGGATGCTAAAAGAAACATCCTCAATTGATGGTGATGATCATTGATATTTCTCTACCAAAACACCTTTACTTTCAAAATGTTATCATTGTTGTAACAAGTACTAAATATGAGGTTCTACCACACCAGTTTTTTTGCAGTTTACATTTTGATAAATTTAAATCTATTACTAGTATTAATGCTGCAAATCATTTTCATTCTTCATAATTATTACATGAATGTACAATTGATGTAAGTTAATTATCTTATCTGTATTATGAAGTAGCTGCATGCTGTATAGAATTAAAACAGAAAATGCTGGGAAATGTAGACTTCCTATGTTCTCTTTAAATTTTGCAGATATGCTCTAAATTCATGATGCAAATGCAACTGTATAAATTTCAGTTTTGGGTAATGAAACACCCAAATCTATCATCAACTCTTATTAGTTTTGGTTGTCTCAAATGGTTTGCACTCTCCACTGTAGTTCATTAATGACTTGCCATACAATATACATTAATATTTAGCAGCCGTAGTTTACTCCAATTTTTGTTTTTGTTTACAATACTTTAAATTGCATATCAGCAATGCCCATTTTCAGTGCTATGATATACATTTTTGACTAACCTAATATTCATGATGCTGTTTTCTCAAGAAATTATATGTACCGTATTGTTAAATCAATAATCGAAATTGCCAGTAGCTATATTATGTACATTGAAGTTGTGATGTGATGGAAATGCTTTTATATATTGCAAAGTACAATGTGTGGTAATATTGACCAGTCGTATTGTCTTTGGTAAGGGCATATGTTGCAATTTGGAAGCTAGCGATTCTTTCCAGAAGTAGGAATTAAATTATCACAGAGCACTATTAATCAATCCTCCATTGTAATGTATTTCCAGAAGGGCTCTTGAAGTTTTGCTGAATGTTCGAGAGCCGAGATTTGATATCATGCATGTTGTCTTGTAAACTAGGTCAAACGTGCCATTTATGTCGTTAATTCAATAACACCTACAAAAAAAGAACTAAACAACTGGTGAGTAAGATATTTGAAGCTTTAGCAGTGATTGGGACAATCTTTTTTTCAGTTCAGTACACCTCTGTTAATATTTTCTTCCTTAAAAAAAGAGAAAAGAAGGTGATTTACTAATAATGACTTCTTGCCTGAAATATTATGTAAGTAATAGAAATTCAGAAGTATTATATGATAATGTACTAATCCATGAATGTTAAAATGTAAATAAATAAATAAATAGTGAGCTACATAGATGAAGAAAATAAATGTTTATGATACAGGATGTAATTAAGTCGCCCTTTTGAGAAACAGGTAAAAGAAGAAACAATTAAATGACTCTATTACTACTAGAAAAAACTATTCGAGCAAAATTGGAACTACCAGTATATCTTCTTGCCTATTTGACAACGTATATTATATGGCTACTCAATTTTATATATACATGTATATACGGTATGTATTTACATTGTAGATAAAAAAAGCAATCATATATATACCGGTATATATATATATATATATATGTGTATATATGATGTTATCAAGATTAAATGAAAGTTTTAGTAATTTTCAAGAAATTCATACACTTCACAATATTCAAAGAACAAGCCCTTTTCCTCCTTGAAAAATATTTTCCAAATGAGATATTCTCCAGGATATTTTTTTTACGTTTTCAGCATAGTTTGGTGCCTTTGTTAAATATATAAATATACAATGTGTATATAATTTGACTCAAAAAATGCTTACCATATATTGAATTATAGTATAACGGTATAATCCTGTTTCAAGTTTATTTTAAATTGCTCAATTGTAGTTCTTTTTTATTTAAAAAATCATACAATTTAATACCTGTTGACTATAGCCTAGGCATGGTTATTGTAAGCTGTAACCTCCTGTATTAATATGATTGTTATATTCATGATAAGAATATGAAATTAAAGGTAAAGACCAGTATTGGTAACGCCCCAATTTCAAAAAATGAAATGGAAGCTCTCATTACCAATCATGTGAAAGAATATGTTTTGACTAATACATGATGATAAAAAATTTGCCGGGAAACCGCCTACTAATTCATATATTTGGTAAATTTATTTCTCTCATGGTCGTGTGAGAGAGATAGGGTAGTCCCATATACATCTTTCTGTGTATAGTGCTTGGAACTTTACGAAGAATGGGCCAAATTTCTTATCATTTTGATGATTCCAGAACCTTGCAGATGCTAGATGCTAGATGATCAACCTTTTCTGATCGATTCCACAACGTTTCTTTCACAATGCAATCGCATGACCATTACTGGTCTTTACCTTTAACAACATGTTTGGGGGTAAATATTCAGCTTATTTTGTCAATGAACATTAGATTGTGAAGATGTGTGAAATAAAGCTGCAATAATACATCAAGATTAGCCTGCTTTCTCATTTGTTTGTGTTTTTCATATTTCGGGAACAGATAAAACGAACGTATGGACTCGATCATTTTTTATTGTCTCGCCTGCGTAGCAAAAAGCGAGACATAGGCGCCGCTTTTCCGGTGACGGCGGCGGCGACGGCGAAGGCGACGGCGTCAACATCAAAAACTTAACCTAAGGTTAAGTTTTTGAATTTTTGATATAATTTATAAAGTATAAGTTCTTAGTCAATAAAACTTTGACTATAGGGTAATCAAGTACCCCCAATCATGTGAGTTGAATTTCAGATCACAAAGTCAAGGTCAAAGGTCATTTCAGGTCAACAGACTTGGACTATGTTGTAGCATCATCATCGAAAACTTAACCTAAGGTTAAGTTTTTGAATTTTTGATATAATTTTGAAAGTATAAGTTCTTAGTCAATGAAAATTAGACTATAGGGTTATCAAGTCTCCCCAATCATGTGAGTAGAATTTCAGGTCACAGAATCGTGAAATTCATTATCTATGCTAATTTATGCAAATTTATTCGAAATCATAAAAAAGGCTTCTTCTCCTTCATTTCTTGACTGATTTTGATTTGGTTTGCTTTATATCGTAGAGCTAACTTTGGTACACTAAACTTCTACACAGAATTTTGAAATTGTTTTCCATTAATTAATTATGCTAATTTATGCAAATTTATTCGAAATCACAAAAAAGGCTTCTTCTCCTTCATTTCTTGACCGATTTTGATTTGGTTTGCCTTATCTGGTAGAGCTAAATTTGGAACACTAAACTTCTACACAGAATTGTGAGATTTTGCTCTATTGATTATTTATGGTACTTTATGCAAATGAAATGAAATTACAGTATGTCCCTTCCAGGGCATCAAATTTTTATTTTTTGACCAGTTCAAAAGTGTACCACATAAAATTTACGATATTTGTTGTTGCGAGATGCGGATGAGCGCTACGTCATTGACGTTCTGGTTTATCATATTGAATTGCGTTATGCAGGCGAGACCGCCGAGAGCGTTTCCCTTGTTTTTTTATTTATTTATTTTTTTTTTTTGGGGGGGGGGGGAGGTGAAATTATGAAGGTGTTTTTTTGTAAAGCATCTAAGTATCTAGTTACAATTATTTGTCTAGAGAGAGAGAGAGAGAGGAGAAGGGGGGGGGGGTTGGGAGATAAATATAGAGGGGTGATATAAAAATCTCGGTATGGGGAATGGAAATTGTTGCAAGCAGAGGAAAATAATCAATAATCAACGTAGACAAAGTTTGAACAAGTACAATACAGGGGGAAAGAGTGAATTAAATATATACTGACAAATGTTATATATCATTTTTTTGTCATATCATGTGCAATGCAATTTGATTGCAGTTCCCCAGTGTACGTGTTGAGCTCAATTTCTGAAGGTAACTACATCAAAGGTGCCGCCCAAGCGCAGCGCCAGTGAACTACAGCAAGATCGACGACGTGGTTTCCATTGCATTGCGAGTAGATTCTAGTCGGAGTCTTGTTCATCTATTCCGTCTGAAGTGTGTGTGCTGTCTTGATTCTGAATGAAATTGTAGTCTAGATGATAGATCTGACGAAGAAATACGGGCAATTTTAGACATATCAGGTGAGGTTTCTCTTTCTTTTCCAAGGTTTTTATCGAGGTTTATTCACGCTCTTAACTTACTGTCAAGTCCCAATCATAGTATTCCATGTTAGTGTTACTTACAGGTCTATACTCGCCTGTTTAACCGTTTCTTTCAAGCTAGATCTGCCAGAGTCTTAGTTAAGTGTAGATATGAAGATCTTTACCAGTCCTCCGGCCTCCTCACTCCTCCGGCCTCCTCACTCCTCCGAATCATGAGTAGGGATGTGTAGGGATGTAGTCCACTACAAATACAATTTTACATTATCATTGCCACTGGCATTATCATTGAATCTCCTTTTTTGTTTTTGCCAAATATTTTATTTCAGCTTGTCTCGAATCTTGACTAGTCTACATGTTGATGTTACAAAGAGTTTCAATATCTAATTCAATGATAGATCTACTTTTGTAAAGGTTTGTAGATCTTAGAGAACGAGAAATCAGTCTGTGCCGGGACATCATGTACTGTTCTGCTGATGCCGAGAGTAAGGTTAAGTACGTCTGACTTCAGTGATGATGATGATGATGTGTGGTACTAGTACTAGCAAGTGAAGGGGGGGGGGGAGCTGAGGACATGCTGTTGAAAGGAGAAAGAGAAGGAAAATCAGAGGCTAGTCTAGCCCATAGAGAGAGAGAGAAAATGTGAAGGAAAATTTAAAAAAAAATTATACAAAATGGGCTTTCAGTTTCATTGATTCATTCCATCTCCAAGTGTATTTAATGAAAGACAAAAAGTGAGAAAGTGAGTGAAAAAGAGGGTCGAATAAGGAAGATAGACGGAGTAGGGAGAGGGAGAGAGAAGATGAGACAAACAAGACAAAGGAAAAAATACAAAAACAATACAATAGCAAAAACATAGGTGGATTGTAATATCTTTTTCTCTTTGACACTGAGCTCGTGTTTGCATTTTGCAGAGTGACATGCGAGTGGTATGCCAATATCATTTGTTACAAATGCTAGGTAACTATCTATTCTAGCAACATTCAAGGTAAATTTCTTAATGTGGCAACAATGTATTCCAGGATTTTCAGAGCATTTCAGGTTTATGTAAAATCTCACTGGAATTGAATGGGCTGCCTCTTTTTTTCTTCCAATGGATTGAATGATCAACACGACCAAATTTGAATTATTTATTATGTTTGCCCATTTAGTCTAGAGGTGTCTAATACCTTGCAGACAAGACGAAAGCCTCTTGAAAATCTTGTGATGATTACATTTATCATAAAATTGATATTTTATTTGATTTTTATGTCTTCATTATTTTAACAGATTACTAGACATTTCTACATAATAAAGGAGAGATAAATAGCATGGCAGAAAAACCATCTCAGGGGCAGGGATCACCGGGAAGCATCCCTCGTGGGCTTATCAACAGACGAGGGAGTGTCATCAAACCAAGTGAACGATTGCCCTCTCTACGCACGCGTGACCTGACTCTAGGAGGCATACCCAAGGTAAGGTTAGCCATTCATAACAATCATGGTAATTAATCGCTCTTATTCATAAAATGTAAGTACACGATTGATAAAACACAATGACAAAATTATGAAAATGGGTTTATTTACTAAATGATTCAAAAGAGGTAATGGAGCAGTAACCTGACATTTGCGTTTGCTTTATACCATAAAATTTGTGGGTTAGGGTTGGGGTTGCAATTGGGTTTTCTCAGTTAGGTTTAGGGTTAAGACAAATCTAGGATTTAGAATTTTTGTTGGCAATGACTGCCGAGTAACTGTTGCTAGGGTGTGTCATAGAACCTTGGGAGCACTAATACTGGTAAATCTATTCCATATTGTTTCCAGAAAAAAGAGCCATTCGGAAATCACTGTCATCGAAAATAATATTCAAGATTTTCCACAGAAAAACAAATATAAAGGTAAAAGAAGTGTAAGAAGTTTTTTCATGAGACTAAACATAAAACATGTCCAGTAGTTTAATGGTCATGTTTTGTTCTTTTTATTTTCTTGCAGAAATCTTTCAAACCTAATATTCCAACAAGGCGAGACAAAAGTAAAGATGAGTAAGTAGATTGTATATTTGTATTTTCTTTAGTTTAGGACCTGCAGAAGTCAGCATTCCAAGACAAATTTAGAAACAAACAAAAAACGTCTTTTCTCTCGATGTGTTGCTTACAGTCATATGACTCTTGAATTATTAGAACTTCTTGAAGTCAACAGTTGAACAAGAGAACACTGCTGACAGATTAATGTTTGGTTTGCTTGTTTGTTCATTTGTTTTACCACCTTTGTATGGTGCATTGGAATACTCATATGAGGCAAATTTTACCATAAAAGCTTAACCTATCTCATGTTTAATCAGCTTTTGATATTGTACAGTCAAATCTGCTTTAGTGACCACCTGTCTACAAAGACCACCTGTCTACAACAAGCACATGTTTTGTTTCTCTTGAAACATGTACTAAAGGAACCTGTCTACAAAGACCACTTGTCTACAAAGACCACTTTTTGTGTTTCCCTTGGGTGGTCGCTGTAGACAGGTTGGACTGTATTACATTTAGGCGATATAACAATGTTTCATTTAACAATTTTTTTTTTTATTTGTTAAAAGCAGAGGAGAAGCAGCATCATCTTCATCATCACCATCTACATCAAGAAGGTCCGGAGATGGGGATAGGGGTGGAAGAGGAGGCAGAGGAAGGGGAAGAGGAAAGGGGAGAGGTAGGGGGAGAGACAGGACAGAGTTTATCCAGTCCCATTCATCCATTTTTGAGGGAGGCCCAACAGAGAGAATGAATGCAAGAGGTAAGTTTAAACAAGTATTGTCTTTTACATATTGAAACAGAATACTATCAGATAATGGCAATTTACTATCAAGGACTATAGGTTGACATAAGGGCTAGCCATTTGCACAATTTTAATGATAAAGATTCACTATCTTTCTATACTGTATGCAAAAATTAAACAGGAGATGTTATACAACGTTATACATCTACATAATAACATAAACATGTTTTATGTTTTTATGCATGTAACACAGATATTTTTAAGACTGGTTTAGATAAACAGTGGCTTGCCAAACAATTTTGTGTAACATGACATCCATGCATGTTGCACTCCCGTTTAAGTCGTTAACTGTCAGTTGAACTTATATTTTGGAAGACGACCGGAAGATATACAGGATAACCTCACTCTCGTATATCAGATGATGATGATTACTGTTACATCTCTGCTTCAATTCAAAGTGCTGCATTCAATAGTTTTTTAATTGACATTTGTTATTGCATAGCTTCTTCCAAGGTGTTTGAGCAGCCAAGTTTTCGTGGAGGAGGAGGGGGAGGAGGAGATGGAAAGTTCTCCTCTAGGGGCGGCAAAGGTGGCAACAAGAAGAACATGAATGGAACTGGAGACTTCGTTGGGGATAGCGATCTTCTGAGAGAACTTGTCAGAGATGATGTAAGTGATAATAATGATCATGATTAATGATTTGATAATTTATGAATTACATGATTTATTGAGAATACTGAAAATACATTCAGGTTACAATAAAATCACATGAAACACATAGCAGTGTTCCAAAGATAAAATTAATAAGATTTTTTTTTTAATTAAAAAAATTGTAGAAGCTTCTTGCCCAGCTGTGTTGTATTTTTTCAAAGTCATTTTCTTCATATTATTTTCTTATACATGTATCTTTCTCTTTATATAGTTCATCAGTGACCTTGGAGATTCAACCGAAGATGATAGATATCAACCCATTTCATTACCCATGGCTAAACCATTCAAACCTCTTAAAACACAATCAGTGAAGGATGAAAAGAAACCAATTATCAAAGAAGAAGATTTGGATGTGAAGATGGAGACTGATGATGTGCAAGCTGATGAAGATGTCAAAGGTAACTTAGCATGAAGTCTGCGATAAAAGGATGATTTGGATGATATAGCTCTGGAAAACACTAACATGCAGTAGGTGAAATGGGATTATGTATTCCAAGATGCACCTTTCAGTACATATATGTATATTATCGTAGCATTTCTAGCTATGTCCCATGATATGAAGAACTAATCAGGGATGCCAGTTGTCAGGCACTAGCCTGATTTCTGGCCCTGGCCAGTTATTTTCAGACCGTCACCATAGTTTAGGCTTTTTTTGTGTACAAAATAGCTCATTCCAGGTGATTTTCAGGCCCTCTGATCAATTCTAACTGGCATCCCTGACTAATGGTTAAAATCACTTTTGACCAACATTGCTGATCAAACAGTATACAAATAAAACATCCTTTTTTGGGGGGTGGGGGTGGGGGGGGGGGGGGGGGGCTAATCGCATCTGTGCATGCTACATTTTCATCTACAAGTATATATATTATGTGTCTGGTTGTTAATTCATAGACTCAAGTCTTTGATGCTTGCTTGTTTCGGTATAATGACCAAGTATTTATGACCCCCTCTTCTATAAACAATGATCCTGATCTTTCAGTCAAGCTTGAACCCAAGGATGAAGTCGACGAGGACATGGACACCTCGGATGAGAAGAAACCAATCTCCGGCCTTCTACCACCGGTCTCCATCTCGGATGCCTTCCAAGATGACTTTGACACTGGAAGGGTCACCTGTGCGACAATCTTCAGCAGGAGGCGGAAGTCCAAGGAAGAGCCCCTGTTCTTCCAGCTCCCAGACACTCTGCCTGGTCTACCGATAGTGGAGGAGGAAGAGGAAGACAAGAAGCCCACTATTTCAGCAAGTGGGGGTGTTGAGAAGCCAAGCAGTAGCTCAAAAAAGGTAGCAATCAAAAGCTATTAAAATAGTCAGTTTTACTGGATCTTCCTACTCGATCTTCTTGATGAGCAAATTTTATTCCCTCTTGGTCACTGCCCTATTTTGTTTATAAGAGTGCTACTAATGTTTTGTAGCTATGCATAGAAAATAAAGAGTTCTATGCATAGATAATTGCATTATATAAATCCATACTAATATGGTAGGTAATCCATTAAAAACCCTGTTGTATTGCAAATTTATGATTTTGTTAAACATTACCCAAAATTAATGTCGCCAGCTGTACCTATTTAAATATGTTATTGTTGTAGAATGATATCATTTTTGGCACATATGATGTGCCACCGACTGTCGATAACACGATTCTTGGTTCGAGTCCCATTGTGGTACTAATGTCCTTTGGCAAGACATTAATCTACAATTGCCACTCTCTACTTTAGTGTTAAATGGGCACCCGGTAGGAATGTTAATATGGTTGGAGTGGCATGTGTGTGCTTGTAAAATGGCACCTGGCAAAAATACTCTCCAGGTAGTAGAGCGTGTACACTCTCATGTGCTGATTAGCAATAAAATTCAATGACCAGGGTAATAAAAATAGCATTATAAAGCACTTCGAAAACGTAGCATTAAGTGCTATACAAATTTTACTATTATTACTATTATCTCTTTGGACATGAGAGCTTAAATTGCATTATTTATTGCTTTACAGAGACCCTGCACACTGAAGGATCTACCAGAGGGGTTCTTGGGTAAGCTCCAAATCTTGAAGTCGGGCAAGACGAGACTGGTCCTCACTAACGGGGTCACTCTGGATGTTTCTATGGGAACACCTTCCGGCTTCCTTCAGGTAGGCAGCAGTGTAACCTTACAAGAAAAATGCTGTGATCGTTGTGTTCCAAATTAAGGTCAAGGGTTCGAACCAACCCTGTAACCATTCCTTGGATCAGGCGAAATCGGATAATAAATTCCGATCGCCGATCAATGACATTTTTTTGTTTTAATGCCAAAAAAGTCTTAGGCTATCAAATGCTAAAAAAACATGCATAGCTGGCATAATTTTGTCATTTGGAGTTGTTGTAGACCATGCTTCTTGATATTTAGTGCCTTTTCATGACTTTGAATTTGAAAATATTAGTCTAATAATAGAGGCAAAACATGCGAGCCGCCATCTTGGAATATAATGTAGGCACACATTTTTTGTCCATTGTCATTAAAATCCAAGATGGCAACATGCATGTTTTGCCTCTATTATTAGACTAATATTTTCAAATTCAAAGTCATGAAAAGGCACTTAAAGGTGCGAGGGTATCGCTCCGATCCGACCAACTTAAAGGGTTAGTTTGAACTCCTATCCTTAGACAAGGCATTTTATCAGTAGTTGTCTCCCTTGACCAAGGTGTTATATGGTTACCTGGCAGGATTTATTTCTTGAAGTCAAAGAGTTGTGATAATCATAGTTTGGAGATTCAGTCTGGTTATTCCAAAGTAATTTGTAAGGTCATAGAGACAATTTATCATTATATGGTAGAGGTGATGTGGTCTAATGGATACCTCACTGGACTGGATCACATAGTTCATGGTTTAAGTTCCACTGTGGCCTTAATATCCTGGGGCAAGACTGTGATCTACATTTACCACTCTCTTCCCATCCTGCCCCCCCCCCACCAAAAAATATATATGTATGTATTTATATAAAAGCTTATGGCCTGTATTTGGATTTTGGATTGCTTGATTTGAAATGAAGACCACATGGACTACGTGGTGGAGATACAAGTGATAAAATATGACTTTTTCTGTATGTCACATAGAGGTTACACTGGCACAGCAAAGAGTTAATCACCTTGCATGGTAATCTATTCATTCTTCCAATTTATTCCGTTCTCATTGATAGGACCTGGTTTCCATTCACATCCGAGAAGGAGGAGAGGAGATGAGTGAGATGCTGACCCTGGGGCACATCAAGCATCGTGTTATATGCACTCCAGACTTTGAGAGCTTACTATCTATGCCCACCTGATGAAAACCCCTCTTTATAATGGACAGAAAGGATTTTGAACATTTTCTTCTTCTACGAGTCAAGCTGTGGAGACAGACAGCTCAAGGGAAACCAGAAAAGCAGAGATTATAGTTCCTGATCAACAGAAAGGATTTTGAACATTCTATTCTTCTACAAGTCGAGCTGTGGAGACAGTTACCGGTAACTCAAAGGAAACCAGAAAAGCAGTTATTATTGACAGTTGGTTGATGCGACAGGTGTTATATGAACAACATCTTTAAATCCCCACAGCACTAATTGTAGCTACTTGCGTCCTCTATGTAGCAAACAATGACCAAGCGGTGACCATTGGTCCCCCATGGTCCCCTTTTTTAATGTTAATTGAAAGCTGATTTGACGAGATAACCACCTGTCTGTGATGATGCAGGGAGGTCTAATCCCTCCTGGCCAAACTAGTGCAGAGAGGCTTTAAAAGGTCCACATCCTTAAAATGCAGTTTAAAATTATCTGTGAACAGATGATAAGCATTTATGCTTACTGAGGTTTATATTGTGCTGGTCTTTATGCATATCCATCCAGGCCATATTCTGAAAAATAAGTTATCTATTATATAAAAGACATTAATGTTAATTGTTTGAAGACCAAAAAAAATCAATTGTTAAAAAAAAAAGATTTGGGAGGTGGGTGTTTGCACTGTTGCTTTGTTTAACTATACATGTGCACAGCAAATTTTACAGATGTAAACCAATGACTTGCCTTACTTTATATTTATGATGAATATTTACATTATTTTACTATCATAAAAGATTAAGATGGTTTTTAGAGTACCACTCCAGGCCATTGTACTCCACCTGTAACCCTGTCATATCTCTCTTACCTGAAAATGAAGGTCTTTATCATACTCAAAGAACACCTTATCTTATTGTTGCAGTACAAATTTTAGTTGGATGAATGAGTGTTCAATGAATTCTAGTAAATCATGCTGTCAAGAAACTGAAGCTTTTCCATTTCAATGTAATATTTGGGTGAATCATTGTGGAATGAAAAAGTATTACATTTTAATTTTCATAAGTTTTGCATTCTTGAACTGTAGCCCATGGGCCTCCATTCGGCCCACCAAACAATTTGGTGCAGCCCACCAATATATCAAGTAAAAAAAGAGAACAACAAATGTTGTTTTTGTTTTATATTGTTGCTGTAATAAAATGGATACATGATGCTACACCTCTGACTATTGGCAAATTATTTGCTTGCTAGTGAACCTCGAGAACAGTAAGTGTTTAAAATATATACCTCAGATATTGTTTGAAATAGGTTCTAAAACTTTTTTGTAAGAAATGAAAATCTAGCATTGTTTGGCATATTGCCGCAGAAGGAGATATTGTTATATCAACAGATATAATGGTAAAATTTATTTTGAATTATGTACAAATATATTAAACATTCAAAATTTATTCGTTGAAGCCAGTTTTGTATTTTTCCCCCATTTGGTTTAAAGGTTCCTAATAATCGACATCTTCAATATACCACTGGATGCAAGCTATTTCAAATTATTGGGATGATTATTATTTTGTATAAAGCACAGGGCATACTGAAGGATGTGACCCATTTTTTTCTTCCAAGAAAGCTTAAACATTTGTAATTTGGGCTCCTAATGGTCATCATGAATAGTAATATTAAAATTGTGAGGTATTAAAGGTCTTTCAGTCATAGGAAAGGCTGTAATCTGCATCAATTTGATTATCTTGACTTGGTAGCAGAATGTAGAATATGATCTTAAACATTGCTGCTTTCTTTCAGTCTTGTTTGGTAATATTTATACAATCTACTGGGTATGTTGGTTATGGTTACCCCCAATACGTATGTAGTTCTGATTTGACAAGGGC
Source organism: Strongylocentrotus purpuratus (assembly GCF_000002235.5). Lineage (NCBI taxonomy): Eukaryota > Metazoa > Echinodermata > Echinoidea > Camarodonta > Strongylocentrotidae > Strongylocentrotus > Strongylocentrotus purpuratus. Next base: position 40,525,798 of record NW_022145612.1, on the reverse strand, counting down.
ATTGAGACTGAACAGCTAAAAGTATATGTCTTCAGGTCCTATATAGATTATTCTGTTTGGAAGTCATGCTGCAGTTGTTTTTTAGAGTTGTCTTCAGGTCCTATATAGATTATTCTGTTTGGAAGTCATGCTACAGTTGTTTTTTAGAGTTGTGTTTCATTGCAAATATGTATGAAGGAGGCTGCAGATCAAGAAATTTGATGCAACTCTCTCTCTCTCTAACAAAAAAAAAGAGACGATGTTATGCGATCGGATTGTCATCTGACTCTCAAAATGACTTTTGTAGGTTTGAGTCCCGTTCTGAGCAGCAAAAATTCAAAAAAAAGATTGGCGTTGCGTTAAGTGTAAGTGTGCCCTTCCCCTCTAGCTCTGTTTTCAATGCGGGCTTAGGTTCAACAAAAACACTCCGTTCCTCGGACTAGAACGTTAACTAGAGACTGCAAGTTACTACGCCACACTGCTCGCAAAGAGTAGGGTGTGAAGCCGGTGTTTAGTATGCCTGGATACTCATTACACAACTGGTAATCTACTTACAGATCTTCAGAGATAGGCGGCATAGGCCTTTGAAGATTACATGTAGAAGAAGAAGAACTACTCTCCTCTGCATCTCATCAGTTCAAATCTATTGGAAACATTATGGGATGTTGTAGAATTTCTTTATAACTATATACTGGGTATGCAGTAAAAATTCCATATTGCTTTGAAATGAAAGATATCAATGTTTTAACATTTCCTCTGATTCTGCAGAGGTTTCCAGTTAGGAAATAAGGGTTGGTGTTGAGATGCATTTTCGCCCCAGCCCTGCCCGCTCTTCAGAATTTACTGTGTATTGTATGTCTATACAAGTATAGTACATACTGAAGCCCATTTAGGAGATTTTATTTACTGTACTTCATTAATTACAGTATTCTTGAGATACACTACTCATCTTTACAATACTTTATGATATATGTTGTCACTTTCTTTCATGCATAGATCAATTAAATTAAAGCCCCAATCTCCTACTTGTAGCTACTTGCTCCCTCTATGTAGAAAACTTCCCCAATCGGTGCCTGTTGGTCCCCCATGATCCTCTTTTTCTAATGTCAGTTGAGAGCTGAGTTAATGAGATAGCCACCTGTCAGTGACCTCGCTGTGTGGTCTAATCCCTTCTGGCCCAGTAGTGTTGACGGTCTTTAAATGAACAGACTTTCTTCTCTCAAACAGGAGTATTTTCGTTTTTATTTCTAATTGATGTAACAATGTACTTATTTGTGTAAAATGGCCTTCAAAGAAAGTGAGCAAGTACAATCTGGTTCATTAAAAAAAATTGTTGATAAAAGTTTTTGTTTCTAGAAAAGTAAACATATTTATACTTTTACATAATATACACATCTATTATTGTTACAGTGAATGAAGAGTGTGAAATTTATCTGTAACTGACAAAACTCAAATAAAAGCAACATATGTATACAATATATGATGAATAAATGCTAAAAATAACAGACAGTTGTGGTTATTTTCTCTTTTCTTTCTAGTTTTAAGAATAATATCACAGTTTATATTTCATTTCGAGATCACCAGTTTTGCAATAATTACTCAGTACATTTTGGAAGTAGATATCCTGCATTTATTTATTAAATGAAATGAATTGAATGAAGGATTATTTATATCTAATCATAATTTCAACAGTTTTCCAGAATTCAGACCATTTTTATATACAAGGATGAAGCATTTCAATGAATCCTTAATAGGAAGTTGAATATAACAATATGTATATAACGAAAAGAATTTATAAAAGCCCACAAGAATCTAAATTGTTATTATATAGGGCACATATGCCTATATTAAATGGCACCCAGGGTGCACACAAATTAGGGGGAGGGAGGCCCGGGAGGGAGGCCCGGGAGGGAGGCCCGGGAGGGAGGCCCGGGAGGGAGGCCCGGGAGGGAGGCCCGGGAGGGAGGCCCGGGAGGGAGGAAGAGGGGGAGGTGCATGGTATGGCTGGTTGACTGTACATCTCAATAGGGAGGGGGTTTGCAAGTACCCTTTTCTGCAGCAAGAACTTGTTTATTCAAGCGTATCAAACACATTGGGATACACGATCAGACCATGGACCCTACCACAAATGATCAGACAGATAGATTTGTGATACAGCCAAGGAGAAGCTGATGAGGCGAGCAACGATATTCGATCAGCGGGCGCTACCGGCGATTTCAAGTTACATAATCTCTGAAAATGGCGTCACCAACTGGAGAAGGACCGAGCAATCCTCAGAAGCCTCCCGAAAAAATGAGGAGGGTAGACTTTTCTCGAGATGATCTATCAGTACGGGACAAAGAATATATGGATAAGATGACGGGCGCCCACAGGAAAAATGTCGATATTCTGTCTAGATCGAGATATGTCAAGCGGAATAGTTGGATGGCACTTGCCCTGGGAGCTAGTGCGCTCAGTGTCTGTATCCTTTCACGTGCATAACTTTTATTGTAGCCCCATATGAAATGATTTATGTTGGGTGTCGATTGAAAGTAGTGAGGTTGTAAGTGAATTTGCAGTTGGTAGTTGGTACGTTTGAGCTCACTCGTTAAAACTACTGGTCGAAATATATATCTACCCCTAGGAGCTCACAATGTATTAGGAAAAGTTACCTCTATAATCTACTTACAATGGAAGAAGAATAACATTAACATTTTGAATGCTTACTCCTGAGTTTAAAAAATCTAACTCGCGCTCCTTATATTAGCTTTAATATCTTTAGGAGTTCTGATATCTTCCTTTATGAATAATGTTCAAACAAACTACCGTTGACCAGTTTTTCTTAATTTTCAGCAATGCACACTGAAACATCAGATAGCAATGCTTTTAAAATATATTGATGAAGACGTCGGAGGCCAGCAATTTACCAAAAGTCCAAACATTGCACGGTAAAAATGCATTTTCTTCACCTTTACTTTGTAGCATGATCAAATATAAAAATTATCTTTCCTGAATTTCATATTACTTTTTTCTACAGATGCATACTCCATCTATTCTGTCTCGCAGGAATCATTTCTGGAAGACCTTGATACACCAAATAAAAGTTCATAATTGAAGAGGATCATTCTTACAAATCTTAAAGAGATTGCACAATTTTGCTCGGCAGACCCTGAGATGAAGGCTGCGTAAGAAGGACCTTTTATTTCCGCATCTGAACTTTGAGATGTTTAATTCATGTGGATGGAATCTTTCACTTGGAGGAGAGTTAGCCTTCTCTTTGAGTACTTCCTGGGTTTCAGCGAGTGCAGCCTGAATATGAAATTGGAATATGCTGTTTCCCGTTGAAGATCTGGAGCAGTATACAAGTGGTTAATAATAGAGCAATATTTTGATTATCAAATAATGAAACTAATTCATAACTTTTGTTTTATTATGGTTGAACTTGAAGAATGATGGCAGCACAGTTCATTCCCCTCCACCTTCATGAAGGGATTTATAGGCAAGGTATTTCCTTGATTTATTATTGGTTTATATTTTAAGAAAATCAACAATTTATTGGTACCTTTATTCAGAAAATTCTCTTTCCAACAAATGATATTTTAGAGACAATAAGACATTTTGTCAAATGTTTCTCTTTCTATTCTAAACTTTTATGAACAATTTATATTTTCTTTATATTGAGGCTCAGGCCTGAACATAAGATATTTCAGATTTGTCCTTTTTGTATGAATTTAGATTTATAATACTGTTTATTATGTTATTTGATAGCTCAGGTAGGAGTTATGTACCTCCTCTAAGTTCCTTCCAATTGTGCAAATGAACCAAACTCCATCATAATACCAAAAACAAAATGCATGACATGTTATCATCAATTTGATCGATGGTTGAGAAGCAAAAATGTAGTAAGCAGCAATATTGGCACTTCAAAAACATTGTCAATTAAAATCATAAATTTCTTGAGTGACATGTGCCAGAAATGTTTTGTTACTTTAGTTGAACAGATTTGATTGGCTTATTTGAGACTCTCCTCACAAGGACTGCTGGTCAACAATTATCTATAAATACCTGAAGTGGCTATTGTTTGTAATTGCACAATATATACAACAACATCAAAAATCAAAACATGATCAAACCTTATGTAACATACATATATTCCTGTTTGATCTCATAGTATGTTTCACAACATAATATTTCATAATCTTGTTGTTCATGTTTCTCCTAGCCTAACGATCTGTATTTGATATGCTACATTGTTTTTGTCCCTTTGGTTTGAAAAAAGATATCAATTGCCACATCAAGGCTCAATTTTTGTGTTTTTGCAATGAATTATGATGAGTGTGAAAAGTAATTGGAATTGCAGTTGAAGATCATGACAAACACAAAATATATAATTGTTTTCATATATCACCACCAAAAAATTGAATGCAGTTCCTTGGTAATTTTAGCAAATTTCCAGTCTTGTATCAAAGATTACACAGACTACAGTGATAACAATGATTTATATTTGTTTAACACTAATTCCCAGTGTGTGTTATGTTTATGTTAGTGTTAAGGTAGCATAATATTGAGTTTTAGAATAGAATGCTACATTGTCAAATGTCAAGTAACAAATTGATGTACAAAATAAGAAGCCTGTAATGTCATAAGTCTAAAAGGCAGGCTACATAATACTGTAATATTAGCAAAATAGCATGGCTACAGTGGCCACAAGATTTGTCATCTTGTAAATTGCATTGTGACTCCAGCAGAAATAAATATATGGCAATCTTTACTACTTGTGTACTGTTATCAAACATGCATGATTCTTCTTAAACAAAAGTTAGAATACAGGTGATGTCTAATATGGGTTTGTAACATTTGGAATGGTCCACCATATATTGTAGAAGAAATGAAGAAGTGAATGATGGAAATGATTTTATTCAGGAATATGCAATACCCTTCCCACTTGTACATGTCTGAATTTATATTCGCCACATGTTTGATGTGTCTGCTTGTCTTATAGACTTTAAACTAAAGATGATATAAAGTATGTAGATGTAGTTGATACATTGCCCTTTTTTATTTAGCTATTGAGAATGTTCTTCATGCAAATAGAGTTCATAATATGCTGAAAGCCAGAATGGCATCAACTTGTATACCTGAATACCCATTAGTTAACCCATCGACTACGGGACCCAGGTGGCTCCTGTATTGAAGCCAGTGAGAATGAGAGAATTCAGTAGTCTATGGGTAAATGACTGTTTCAGAGGATTCACTCTTTACTTTTTTCTTCATTTTCCCTTTTATTTTAATTAAAGTAACAAGAGCCAGTTGTTAGGATTAATGATTTGTCCAGGTGTTCTCCTTGTTCAATAGAAAATGGTTATAGTTATCTGTTAAAGATGGAATTAATATGAAGGCACAGTTCAACATGCTTTATGTTGTTGATTGGTCCATTATTGAAGAATAAATTGGTTTCATTTAAATGCTGTTGGATAAAAAAAAAAGTAATTCCATAATATTGAGTTATTTGGTGTCCCATATATGTTACCATGTAATGTAGAGTTCTGGAAATATTGGCTTATGAGTTATTTCACTTGATATTCAGTCTGATCCAAGCACTAGTAGAACTATTATTTTGACAAAGAGATCACCCATACCAAATTATTAGATGTTGCTGATAGCTCATGGGACAAATAGCTTCGATTTACCCTGAGATATGTTTTACTTTTCAAGAAAATAAGGAAATTATCAATGACTGACTAATGATGGTCATATTTTTTTCTCTTATGAAATATTTCTATTTGTACATTTGATATTGATGTGTGACCTAATGTAATAAAATAATGTACCCGTCTCCATTGACGTAACTTGATGATTAATTTACTCCCTTTTATTTCATTCTATCGTCACACTTTGATAACTTTTTATTGGTTCAATATTTTTACTTCAAACTTTCAAGTTTTAAGTGTACAACTACAACAAAAGTAATGTGAGAGAAAAGTTGAAGATGGGAGAAGTGGAAAGAAAGAGAAAGATAGATGTTGATGGAGACAAAAAGAGAGATAGCGGGAGAATGGCATTAAACTGAGAGAGAAAAGTTAGTGAGGAAAGGCCAAATGGGAGCAATTTCTTGAAAGAGTTGTCTTGGCAAAGGGGAAGGCTTTTATTTAAACGATCATAGATGATTATCACTGGTGTTCATAAAGTCACTTGTTCTGAGATCGTTAAATCTCTAGAAGAATTAACGTTTGATAACGCAATTATAAAAACAAACGAACAACAACGACAACAACATAATTATTTGGCTAGCATTTTATTCGAGGATTTATTTTACGGGGAGAAAAAAATATAAACATTTTCTCTGAAAGTAAAATGTAACCAAAGAGGTTTCAATGATACAAACTGATTTCAAATCAAATCTGTTTTTACTATCAGTCGTTCATATTCTTCCTTATATTTGTCAAATATATTATGAGAAAAGAAGTACACAAAGAATGAGAATGAACGACATAAACCTACCCAAATTTTTATTTATTCAACGGTATGTTTTTTTATATATAATTGTGGTCCCGGAGCAATATCAATCAAATTGGCACAAAATTCTTTTCATGATTAAAACTTCCAATTAATGAAGGAAAGAAAGTACAACAAAAAACAAATATGTGAGGACAAACAATTAAATAGACAAGGGGGAGGAAGAGAATGAAGGCCGCAGAAGGGGGAGCCAAAACCGGAGCTCTATAGGAGAACAAGAAAGAAGAAGAGTTGGTGGCAAACACTATCGTGGAAGAAAGGAGGGAGACAAAGACAATTAATGCACAATATAGGGCAAGGAGAAGGACTGGTGGAGAAGGAGTCAGAAATTATGAATGGATTAATTAAGCTGGAGAATTCGCTGAAAACTCGGGAATGGGAATGGAGGAGGACTGGTGATACAGATGGTCGAAGTTGAAGACAGTATTATAATCGGGAATCAGGCCGAATAGTCGGAAATGAGAGACTTTTAAGAAGAGTGCATGGAAGGATTCCTTCATTTCAACCGTCAAGCATAATTTAGGAAGAAGTAAGAGATCACAAATTAACTGAGTGTAGGAGAGCAGTATCTGAACACTTGAAGAAAACAATAATTAATGAAAGTCTATTGATTAAGTATTGAGGACTGTTGAATATAGTAATTTGAATCGCTTTAAGCTCGCGGACGGGGAGATGGAGAAACAGGGAAATGACGAGAGAGAGAGAGAGAGAGAGAGAGAGAGAGAGAGAGAGAGAGAGAGAGAGAGAGAGAGAGAGAAGAGAGAGAGTTAATCATAAAGTTCTGCGTCGGGTACATATAGCTAAACCTTTTAGAAAGCGAGTCTGGTCTATGTTCTACTTTGAGGCACACCTCGATCTCTAAACTGTTTTATTTTTCTTCAAACAAAATTGTATGAGTAAAATCAAAGATAAACGAACGGGGTGAAACCTGTAATTACCATATTTCTATAGAAATCTTTTCCTCAAATAAAACCTGCACTGATAAGTGGTATATTTTGAAACGTTTGTCAAGCAAATACTGCGATGAAGTTGGAACGTTCCTTTTCCAATTGTTAAGGGAAAACATGGACATACTACACAGAGCAACATGCATGCTCCTAGTTTCCAAATAGGCCTTTACATAAATAAATCGGAAGACCCATCACGTTATATCAAACAACATTAACAACTTATATGAAAATTGAAATAAAATGTAAAATGTGACAGTTCAGATTCCTTGTGTTAACCTTCAGCCTTTTGTTAAGTCATTATAAAGTTTAACTCTGATATACAACTTTACAAAAAAGGAATACATTGATAAACCTGTATAGTTATAAATTATGTGCATCGCTGACCGAGATGTAATGTTTGATGGCATGAATAGGCCTACCTCGAGAGAGTATATAGGAGAAATAGAAAAATGTTGATATAGTATTGAATATTTTCAAAAGTATACAAAAGTCATGTTTAATGGAGGGAAGGGAACCCCGTCTCTCATAATATCAGGTACATAATTATGCAGTGTCTCAAATATGAATTTCTTTCAAAGTTATGAACAGTATTGTTGTGCATCATAAAATGCCTTATCTAATTTATAATACCAAATATTGCTCAGGCTGACGAAGCTCCTCCCACATTCACTTATGTGCAACCTTGAATATCCCTCTGTAGCATTGTCTGAAAGGATGCCCCCAGCCCATTCCAACATTTTCGAGTAACATCTTTCAGTGTGATATGGTGTTAATTTTCTATTCCCTCCATCAAGATGATGTATTATAATTTGCAAAAAATTATAATAAAATGGCAGATTGAAAAAAATAAAATCTTTGTGATCTTCGAGGGGAATTTTTTTTTTTTTTTGCTAAAAGCTTAAATCTACTGCCATTCTTTTTCAATAACACCAAATTATCTAAAACGTCACAAGCATGGATGCGCATGCATTATGGCGTCATGCAGAGACAGAATGCGCTAGGTTTCGCGTTGCGTGTATGGTGATTACTTTGTTTACCGTACTTATATTAGTGTTCTATTCAATCACTTGCGAATATCATCGGTATAATTATTGAGTTCTTATACTTAGTATTCGAATTTGCTTTGTTTGCTTTGAATAAAAATGGGGTGCATACGTAGCAAACCAGTTCATCGTCAGGATGAAAAAGAGGACGGGTACGTCTTCGACGAAATTGATGAATCTTCAAAATTTAAGCTGGACATCGTCGAAGAGATTAAATCTTTCGAAAAGATTGGAGACGGTATGAAATGCAACTTGACAATTTGAAGTTCATGATATATAGATATATAAACAATTACTGAATTACAGTTTAGTACAAATGGGTAAGGGTGGGTTAGTCAAAGAGAGAGAGAGAGAGAGAGAGAGAGAGAGAGAGAGAGAGAGAAAGAGAGAGTAAGGGGAGAGAGAAATAGAGAGAGAGGGAAAGAGAGAGAGCCGGGAGGAAGAAAGGAGGGGGCATTGCCAATATTCGTTTCTAACTTTGATATCCACTAACAAGAAAAGGGTTGTTTCTTCAAAAAGTATATAGCAATCAGCATAGTATTTTTTCACCAATTTCCACAAACAGAATTGGCGAAAGTACTATTCATATTGCACGGACTAGCTATAATTTTTTTACCCCTTTTTTAAAATTTATTTGTTACAGATACTTTTAAGACCAATCGACTTCTAAAAAGTGATTGACTAGATTACTTATTTGGTATTAGTAGGACAAAATGATGTCAGCAAGTACAGTACGAGAATCCCCATGGACTTCGCTTTTACTTTTGTTTCAAAAATATGTATACATGGGTTATAAAGGTTTCTAAACTGATAACTTTAAACAATACATTTATGTTACAACCTGCTTAATAATTATGTAAGAAGATTTGAATTTGTTTTTCTTTTCAAGGAGACGCCGTTGCGGCCTCAGATTTGGGGGCCGAACGGACAGAGAGTTGTGGTGACGACAGCACTGCGGAGAAATCAGTTGATGATTATGCTCTGGCAAAGAGAATGCAACTTCTGAGGGTATGTTACCTTTATCCCCTTCTCTAATCTCTTGTTCTTTATTTCTCCATCTCTGTTCCTGTCACTATCCATCTTTTCCCCTCCTCTTTCTATCTAATATGCAGAAAGCATTCTGCATATTACTCTCTCTCTCTCTGTCTTTGCTCTCTGCATGTCTTCTCTTTCTTACCTCTTCCTTCTTTGGCGCTCCCTTTCTTTCTCTTTACTCTATTTTTCAACTTGTTTTCCTCTCTCCCACTCTTCATTTCTGCCATTTTTATATATGATTTTATTTGGTGGTGAGACGTCAAGACAGCGGGCTTATTTTAATTATGTTTCGAAGACATCATTTTAGCCCATTTTAACAAATCTGAAGTAGAGAAAAAATGGAGATGATACTGATTAAAAAGATGATTAAGTAAACACCGTGAAAAACCGCCCTCTCATATCTCACAGACTTATGCAAATCGTAAGAAGAATCGTACGTAAGTTAAATAAAGAAAATTTTAAATGATCAAGTGCTCGTATGGCTAATTTTGTTGAATAATCTTAATAAGTTATCATCACCTTTCAAATATGTTATTCCACAGGATATCACAGAACTTCAGATGACACAGCTTAGACTGGCACGTGACAGGTTTCACCGGTCCATCATCCAAAGGGATGCCAGGAGAGTGGTTGCATCGCTGAAGAGCCATCCATTCTACGATGAAGAGTCTGAAAACATCCAGACTAATGGCGAGATGACTTTGACGGGGAATGACACTGCCGAGCTACAGGAAACCGAATCAAAGGACAAATCGCCTGCAAAGAAAGTTTCAGTCTGGCTTCTTGACGTCGTTCTCAACAACATCGAGTATGACGCTCATACGGTCGAGGATGAGCAAGATCAGGAGCTAGAGCAGGAGGAGGAGCAAGAGGATTTAAAGAAAGAAGATGACGACGAAGAGGAGGAGGAGGAGGAGAAGGAAAAAAGGAAGACGAGGAGGAGGAGACGGAGGAGGAAGAAGAGGAGAGGAATGAAGAGGAGGAAGGCGAGGAGAAGAATAATGACAAAAGAAAGGACGAGGAGAAGAAGGACGAGGAGAAGGACGACGTGGAGAATGAGGAGGAGAAGGACGAGGAGGAGATGAAAGAGGAGGAGAAGAATGAGGAGGAGGAGAAGGAGGAAGAGGAGGAGGAAGAGGAGGAGGAGGAGGAGGACGAGGAGTTTGAAGGTGACGACAATGATACACAACTGCCAGATTTTGGATACTTCCAGGTTTGTTCTTTATCCTGTCCCCTCGCAAACTCAAACTTCGTTTCTTAAAGAAATCTTTTGATTAGAAAAGTAAATTGAACCTGATAATTATGTTCGAGGAGTGTTTAAATAATAATCGTTAAACCTGTTTTGGGATTGTGAAATTAAGTTATATATATATAAAATGACAATCACACTAAAGTTCACAAAATAGAAATGAATATTCACAGAGAAAAGTGTATAGTACAGGCAGTTCTGGCGGGATCAAATTTTTCGAAATAATTTTACTAGTAAAACATAATTTTGGCATTTTAATTAAAATATTCAGTTAAACAAATTGGATACTTTTCTTTCACGAAATATGAAAGTCTTTGCTTTTTACTATAATAATTATCAACCTTCCTTTTGTATGTGTTCGTTTATCAAATCAGTTCAAAAGATTAGACAAAACCAGAATGACCACCCGAAGACATAGCAGGTTGCCGCCATCATCGAGTGCTATTATTGACCAACCCATCGAAAACGAAAGGATACTTTTGGATGACTATAACAACCTTGACGCACCACACCAAGTTTATTCCCATGATATGATAACAGACTTGAATCAATCACAACCAAACGATGAAGAAAGCAGTATTGATGAGGACAGGGAAAAGAGGAGGCTACAATGGTTGGCGAATAGGAAATCAAATTTTCCTTCTGTCCATGTCCAACAAAAACTTCATACAGATTCACAGCCAAGAGAGATCGACATCGATTCAGAAGTGGCAAGGAAAAAATTCCCGTGGATGCGCTAAAGCTAAGGGGGCTGGTCAGACATGGACATGCCATACAATGAAGGACAGAAGTTAAAATGGTCACCGTGGTCATTAATGCATTGATGAAAATGAACACTAGATTGTGGAGGGAGACAGAGAGAGAGAGAGGGGGGGGGGTGGAAGAATGGAAAAAATAAGCATATACCAAAAGTAAATAAATCATTTGGCATATTCGATGCAACCGACTACTATTTCAAAAACCTGTCTTTTTGTATTGTTGTCAGTAAAGAGAGCAAAATAATAAAGCGGAGTCTACATAGCCTGTTCTTTTGTCATTTTCGGTTGGCTATATCGAGTTACTGTTATCATGAACTGAATATCCAAAATGAGTAACGTCGTCAAAGGAATGTATTACCAATTAGAGACAAAAATATTTCATATTTTATTATCTTGTGTTGGTTACAAACGAAAGTATAAGCACACGAGATTGAGTATAATTATCTTTCTCATCTATAACTCAATAAAGATCGCCGTGGTGGTTGTAGTGAAGGTGATGGAGATCGATATTATGATAATTATGATGATAATGATGATGATTATCGATATGATGATGATGGTGTCATGGTGATGATTATAGTTCTTGTGGTGGCAGTTGTGATGGTGATTTTTGTTTTTACATTAAAAAAAAAAAACTTTTAATACCAATCGACCTCTGAAAACTGATTGACTAGATAATTCATTTGGAATTAGTAAGACAAAATAATGTCAGCAGGTACAGTACGAAAATCTCATGGATTTCTCTTTTACTTTCTTTGTTTTAATCTTCTGTAGTGAATTTGGAATTAGGGTGACACAAAACTTTCTATTTCTCAAAAGGGTGTCGTGACTTTATAGAAAGGTTGAAAAACGCTAAGCTAAGTCGTAGCAAAGATGGACCATTTTACAATAATTACAAGAGGTGACATCTAAATAAACATTATCAAAGCATGATGAATCGTAATTAACTTTTTTTATTCTTCAATTCTTCAATTTTTCCATATTTTTCTCTGAGAAAGAGAGAGAGAGAGAGATGGGAAGATAAAGACATATATACATCGAAATTAAGACAGAGAGAATTATGAAAGGCATTAGATATGAGTGAAGAAGAGAACAAAATAGGAAGATTTAAAAAGAGATCGAGAGAGAGAGAGGGAGAGAGAGAGAGGGGGAGGGAGATAGAGAGAGAGAGAGAGAGAGAGAGAGAGAGGCAGGCGGGGGGGGGGGGGAAGCTGGCAGAACTTGGTAGTAAATGGAGGGGGCTATAGCCCTATACATACAAAGCAGATCTGTTTTTGTCATTCGTTATTGTTTTGTTTTGTTTTGTCTTCGTCATTTTATAGTAACCATTCAATTTGTGAAAAGTATATTGAAAAACAAACAAAAACGATAAGCATATTTACGTTCTGTGCTCAGAAAGGGGTGGGGTCAATCATAGAGTGGAATCGGAGCAAATCGGAGCATTGGAGCAAGATGGCGCACGTCACTGGTGACTGGAATCCCCTCGGCGATGTATTTTATCGGTAAATTTGGTGAAATATTCTTAATCTGTTTGTTCAAATGATTCCTTTGACTCGTTACCTTTTTTCTTTAGGCTTGATAACAATTTATGTAAGTACTTACCGCCTTAAATGATTGTTCAGTTTTACTTCAGTCCCACACTATGTTTTTGGTGGTGTATTTTGCCGTCGACCATCTTCAATTAAGTTGCACGCATTGACATTGTTGCTGTTGTTGTTTTATGTCATTGTTTGCATTGAATGCTATTTGTTGTTGCTCCTGTTATCATTAACTCATCATCATTTTTTGTTTTGCTATTTAACTTTTGAGGATCGTCTGCACAATTGAGGATATCCTCGTAAACGCAGACAAATTACAAAATAAGGATCGTCTGCATTCTGCAATTTTTTTTTTCATCGACGCTCTGGGGTTTTGGGTTCCGAACCGTGTGCGATGCGTAAAACAAATAAAATACCCCCAGTTCACCGTCTACTTTTATGGGTTGTCCGTCTTCCTGAGGATTTATCTCTCATAACGTGAAATTCTGTGTACAAAGTCAATGTGAAATGCATCAAAAAAATCATCGCGGAATCCGTTTTTCGCATCGCCATCACGCGGATCGGATATAAGAAAGGTCTGGGGAAAAGCGGATGATCATTATTTTTTGTAGACGCGTCTGTCCGCGTTTACGAAGACGATCTTTATTCTAGGACCAGCGCTCCTAGATACTGCCATTGGCAATTAACTTATAATAATAAATAATAAATGTTTTGATATAGATCTATATCAACCTGATCAAGAGCTTGGTAGAGATAGTCGGTGCTTGCAGTGTTAGGAAAGATACACAAGTTGTACATGACTATTTATCAAAAGGATATATTTCTTTCTGCATATTGAAAAATAACAATATTGGCTAGCAGTCAATATTCTCTAATCAACGTGACTATGACTATGATGTTATCATCCATTGCTTGTAGGAAAGTGGAACTGTATTCTATGGACAGACTATGGCAGGAGGTGGCTGACCTTAGGAAATTTAAGGTTGCCGTTGCTCCGTTTGGAGGACCGATTGGTGAGAATTATTCAGCAGAACTAAAAATGTCATGAGTAAGGTAGAATATGTAGTTTTAGGAAGGCAAAGGAAATTTACTGTAAGACACTTTGTCAATAGCTATGTGGGGGTTATGGTGAATAAAGAGTCACTTGTAGCTTGTGATTAAGTAAATATAATGCACATAAACATCTATAGTAATAGGGCATCTCAAAATGAAAATAAAGGATGACAGTTTAAAATCCCACCAGCACATTGTCATGTTCAGTGACCAACTACAATACAAATTATAGAAAAATGGCATTTGAAACATCTTGTTGTGTCTTCTGGAGAGTTGATTAATTGCCCGAAGGAGAAAGTTATCAATCATCATTATCAAGAAGTAATTATCCTAGCATATTCATGGGCAGTGTCCCTCAGAGTGTAGTTTCCCTTCCATCTTGCTCTGTATGTGGTATGCGACATATACATTTCCCTGAGAGTATTGGTAATTTTCCAGCATCATTGTTGCTTTCATTCTAGCTCTGATGAGAGATAGTAACAAGATCACCCAGGTCAGGGGTTCTTCGCACATAGTCATTTTTATCTTCTCAGCTGCAGGAAAAGAAATCTCAAGAATCAATGTAAGTTACAAAGAAAGAAAGTAGATTATCAAATAATTTGTAATGATGAGGTTTACAGGGTGGTTTTATTTCTTCCGAAACTGCTGCAAAGATGTTTCCATTAGTATTATAGAAAAAATATAAATATTTCAATTTCAGATCAAATTGAGCGGCAAAATTGATTACATTCAGGAATGAGTCTTTGTTAGACGCTTGGAAAGTAATTCTCCACTAACATAGTATTAAGACTGTCTTTCAGTATTTCATTACAATGCCAACCTTAAATTTGAACATTGTGAGTTTGGAAAAACCACCAACATGATGTTGAGGTTTGTCAAGAGCAGCTTTTGTCCATAAATCATGCATAAAGGTTAATCTTATAATGGAAGCTGGGATTAGGTAAATCAATAATGATAAATCAAAATCGATATCGAATAGAAAAATAATAAACGTGACATTGTTGAGCAAGAAAAGACATAATTATGTTTGTTCATAATAAATAATAATAATAAGAAATTTGTATTTGTAATAAGATATTTTTATTTGTATTTGTGACCCATCATTTCAAGATCATTTTTTTTTCTGTATTTGATTGATTTTGACAGTGGGACAGCGGTAATGTGATCCATATCGGTTGGTCTTTATCAGAAGACCTTCTCTGTATCCAGGACGACGGCACGGTCCTGGTCTACAACATCTTTGGCAAATACCAGCGTAACTTTAACATGGGACAGGTAAGCTACCGTGATATCTGCTGAAGGGGAACAAAGCATTCTCTATACTCAGGGGCGGGTTCCTAGAAACCGTCATAAGTCTAACTTCTTGACTATCCCATTGAAACCCGTGTTAATTCTATAACACACGTTTCAATGGGATAGTCAAGAAGTTAGACTTATGACGGCTTCTAGGAACCCGCCCCTGGTGGTCTTTATATAAAGGTTTATTTTGATAAGATTAGATTTCATTGTATTGAGAAATACTACCAAAGAAAAGTGTGAAATTGCATGGTGTAAAGAGAGCCCATCTTTCTGATTGAAAGTCTCTAACACTGGTTTGACTGTAAGATTGATTTTTCTATATCTTCACCATGCTTGTGTATTATGTTGAAGTTGAATAACTGGAATATTAGGTTTCCTCTGAAAATAATGCTCATGATATATATCTGAAAATGTTAAAAGACACTTGGAGGGACAAAAAGTAGTCAGACAGTCCTGTGTGGTACGGGTAAACAGGTTGCTACTAAGGCAGGGTTGAACAACAAAGAGTTCCCCATGGGAAACAGGAGCTTGACACTTGAATGATAAATATTTGAATTGGTAAAAGCACTTGTGTGGCGAAAAGAAAAAATGGTCTTTGTAAACTATTGGCCATAAAATGTAAGTTTTAAACGGATGGTAGCCTAACTCATAAGATCATGGCAATTGTATGTTTGTATTTAAATGCATTTTAAAAGCACTTCTTTTGAGAACAATACGGCCAGCACTTGCTGCGATGAACATATCGAATAGATCAAACCATTCATTCAATAATTGAATTGAAAATCAGTTACGCTTCCATAATACGAACAACTAAACATTATTGTTATTGTATGTTTTTTCAAGGTTAGGCATAATGTTTTTGGGTTGTCCGTCCGTCCGTCCGTACGTATGTACGTACGTCCGTATGTCTCAAGAACCAATTGATGGATTCCCGTCATACTTTGGTCATGTATGTATCTGGCAGAGCCAATGAACTGATTAGATTTTGGGGTCGCGAGATCCAAGGTCAAAGGTCATAGGACTCATTATGTATCCAAAATAGCGTGTGATTGCGTTATCTCAAGAACCCATTCATGGATTCCCGCCAAACTTAGGTCATGTATGTATCTTGCAGAGCTAATGAACTGAATAGATTTTGGGGTCACGAGATCCAAAGTCAAAGGTCACAGGGCTCATTTTGTATTCAAAAATAGCTTGTGATCGCTTTATCTCAAGAACCCATTGATGGATTCCCGCTAAACTTGGGTCATGTATTTGTCTTGCAGAGCCAATGAACTGATTAGATTTTGGGGTAACGAGGTCAAATATCAATGATCACAGGGCTCATTATGTTTTATTTTTATTTGCTGTTCATCCTCAGGAATCGAGAGAATCCAAGGTCATTGAATCCAAAGTGTTCCATAACACATCGTATGGTGGCACTGGTGTTGCTGTCCTGACAGGAACCTACAGGATCTATGTAGTGAATGATGTACATAACCCTGCGAGCAGGAAGATGATGGAAGTACCAGGTCAGTGTGCAAGGGTCGTAGGGCACATCATCTAATGACAATAGGCCATTTTTGTGATGTAATCAAATGTATGCATATGCCTTTGTTAAGAACTTTTGATAAAAATTATTTAATTCACCTGTTACGAATAAATGTATCTCAATATGTTGAGAACAAGGTATAAGCATTTGTTCCCATGCATAGGATAATCCAAATATGAAGATTGTTTTCCTAAATGAATGGTGGAAGCTTCTATTCTTTTCCAAAGTGCTTCATTCTTTGTTAATTCAAACCCTCTATTCTCTCAGTTCAAACTTGACATCTTTCAGTTTATGGGATATTACTTTGCCAAAGCGACCAAAGATTGATTGTAAGTGATTTAAATAATCATCCATCATGATGTGTTATCCAGGACTCGATGCACCACCCAGCAGCTGGTGTGTGATAGGGGGCGACAGACAGAACCACATCCTCCTGGCGAGAGACAAGCGCCTTTACAAGTTAGACCGTAGCGACATGCAGCAGGAGATACTTGAAACCAAGACCAAAGAAGTGAATGCTTTTATTGAGATGGCCGTGTCCTTTGACAATCGTTTCCTAGCACTCTTCAGTGATACAGGCCTACTGTGGATCGGGTCATCTGATTTACAGGTAAATATAGAGGCAATAATTTATTCAATTCTATTGAATTGAATTCATTTCATTTATTTCATTCTCGATTGAAAAATACAATCAATATGAATACAAATATATCCTACACAGCATTTGAAAATGAAAAGGGGAACTACATAAATATATCCCTTAGGCTTTGTACAATCGTAGTACAATCGTAGTTTATTGAATAATGATATGTAATTGATATTTGTTTGGTATAGCACATACCACACCTAAGACAATTTTCTATGCCCATGCACTTTGGTGGTTAATGCGTGTTATGAAACTTTGGCTTATCGGTGCACATTTTTTCTCAATAAGTATTCAGGTGGGTATTTATTTTACCTGGAAAATGCAAAACAACAGTAAAGAAATGCCTCATCTCAGACCCTATTTCTAAGCTAGGGCTTATGTGTTACATTGATTAAGAAAATTAATAGATCTGGGGATTGTTTCACAAAGACTTAGATCTACTTTAAGTTGGACTTATCTATGGCAGGCTGCTCATGCCACTTTTTGCTCTCACCATTATGATATTTAGATAATATTTTTTCCTTCAATAACGAAATATCAAAAAATGTAAATTTGTTAGATTCGTGACCACGATTTGTACGTCCCTTGAGAGACCAATGCCAGTAAATGGTGAGAGCAAACAGTGGCATGATGACCTGCCATAGTTAAGTCCAACTCAAAGTCAACCTTAGACTTTGTGAAACACTCCCCTGTTGTAACCTTGTAAGAATAAGAACCTACTTTGAGTTTGAAACAAGCAATGTGTGTAGTGTGAACGTCTTATAAGAATAAGAAATTTATACTCTTTTGCAGAAAACGTACTGTGAGTTTGATACAAGCAGTCAGATGCGTCCCAGACAGCTGGTATGGTGTGGTACCGGTGCTGTGGTAGGATACTGGGAGAACCTACTTCTGGTGATTGGACCACAGAAAGACTGGATCAAGTATCCTTTACACGATGCAATGGCTTTGTTTGGAATATGTTTACTATATATTATTGTTTTCCCTCAAGGACAGCAGCTTCTTGATTGAAGAGGCAACCTTGTTTAAATAAGAAAATGAAAATGAAAACAAAAATGAAAACAAATATTAAGAGCTTAATTCAGCTTAATTACTTGAATTAGTATACTTGTACCATAACTTTGTATCTGATTTGAAAGGAAATGTAAGAAAGCAAGAGCATTATGAAATTATGCCCAATTTAATGATTACAAAAAAAATATGGCTTGTAATACCCTATTCACACTGGTGAGACTGACAAAAACTGATCAAAACATTTCATTACACTGAATGGTAAAAAAACAGTTGGTGTGGAATAAGGTTGGACTTTCTTTGGAACGGTCACCAAGGTATACCGTAAATCTCTGTGTATAAGGCGCACTTTTTTTCCATCGGCAAAACTCAAAAAAGTCGGGGGTGCCTTATACACAGGTACAGGATATTTTGGGTCCTCAAAATGCTACTTTGAAGTGGTTTTCGAAAATCTCTGTGTCTCAACATGAATTACATAATGCAAATAAAGAATAGGATCTACTATTTGAAGTTAAAGTACGTTTCTAATTTGAAGGGAAGAGAGTTTTTTGTTTTTTTCAGTCTCGATAAATTATGCTCCTTCACAAAGCACTTTGCCGGCTTTGTATCATGCAGTACACTTACACGGGGGATTATGAATCACCACTCGAAAACTAGCCTATCCAAATTTCTGTTTGGACTTGGAGGAAAAGACAAAAAGCCACAAAAAAAGCCAATTTTTTTTTGTTGGCTTTTTTGTGTGGCTTTTTTTGGATATTTTTGCTTTTTGTTAACCAGATCAGATCGGCTCTCATTTCAGTGTTCGAAAATACTTTCATTTTATTACGAGGCACAGTTGAAGTGCTTGTGAACTAAGTCAGACCTAGTAATAATGTTGTTTTTCAAAACGAAAGATGACAGATTTTTTTTCTTTTTTTTTCTCCAGAATTTTGTTTTTGTTTTTGTGTGTGTCTTCAAAATAGGGGTGCGCCTTATACACAGAGATTTACGGTAAGAGCTTCATCAAGGTGGTTGTTTTTAAATTTACTATAAAAGAAACAATTAATCAGGGCAGTGTTGTAAAAGCAAAATGTAATTCTGCCAAATTGCCAGCTCTAGATTCATATCACAGGGACTAATGTCTAAATATGGCTTTGTGAAGTATGGAAACTATTTGATGAAACAAACTTACCAAGAAAACAATTAACATTTAACAAAATTTATCTTAACTACGTGTTGCCTAGATACAACATGGATACAGATGCAGTGCTCATACCAGAGAATGATAGTCTACACATCCTCCAGACCCACACACATGAGCTGCTTCAAAGGGTTCCAGGTATTATACTTTAAAAAAATTCTTTACCAGTATTTGTTTGTCTATCGTTTTATGTTTGTACATAAGGGCAATTTGAATTATAACTGTGAAAAGTCCTTGACAGAAATTTTTCTGACTTTTGGCTTCTTCCTTCTACATCCACGGAAAGCAGAATAAACAATGTCTTGCTGTAAACTTAAGTGCTGCCACTTGGACTTGAACTGAGAATATTTGGTCCAGAGTCTGACGACCTATTCACTTGACCACAGAACCAGTAACTTAAAAAAAAAAGTTATAAAGAACGGTATATTGAAACCTTGCAAGTAAAATGATTTTTTTCTTTTTGATGATACATTAATTTGTTTATTTGTTCCAGGTGTCGTTGAGGATATTTTCAAGATTGGTTCCATGGCTCCAGGTGCCATGCTCTATGAGGCTTGCAGGGAGTTTCAGGTAAGAAAATATTCTTGCATGCATGCATACCCTCATCACTCTTGTTACAGCCAACTGGACAATACAGGTTCTCTGACTTGACATTGGCCTTTAGATTGGGGAGCAGTTCTTGATTTATTGCTGTTGTTTCAAGTCTCCAACAAGGATGTTTAGATCTTCTCTATGAGCTGACCATGTACAAAATGCATCTAGTCTCTCTCTTGTAGTAGATAAGTCCCAGTGTCAATTTTAATTGTGTATGTGTGTTTTTTATAATATCACAAATGTGATCTGATATGGATCAAGGTCCAGAGTTCAAATGTTACTAATGAACATATTTGCATGGAAATCATGAAATCACTTACCATCTATATTCAACACAGCAAAATTCATAAAAGGAGATAAAAAAGGAAAAACCTGTTTTTTTTAATCATCCAAACAAAACTAGACGGACTGAACTATGAAAGAAAGTTTAAAAGGAAATTGAACACATCTATCCCATTTGAAAGTGTAACAAATGATAATATTTGTAAGAAAATGGTAATAGACTAATGCAAATTATGATAGAATAATTGTAATTAGTTAATTATACTAAAACTATTAATTAATTAGTAATTACATGTCACTAAAACTATAAAGAAAATTAGTGCCAATTTGATTCTGTTATCTTGCCTTGTAGAAAGAAAGTCAGAAAGCTGATGAGTACATCCGTATGATCAAAGATCAGTTGAGCTTAGCGGTTGAACAGTGTATAGAAGCAGCCGGGGCAGAGTATGAACCAAACTCACAAAAACTACTACTCAGGGTAAGTGTGGAATTCGGTTTACTTTTTTTACAATTTATGCACATTGTTTTATTGGGAAAAGTACAATGATATAAAGAGCAGTGGAACATTTTGGTTACAACTTCAAGATTGATGTGCTGATGTTTTCACTGCAAAGCATAGTAAACTTTGCTATGTAATGTTTAAAAAATGTAGTTTAAGGATCTTATTTATATGAAAGCCTATAATACAGTGAAGCCTGGACATACAGATCGCTCAATGGAAACATGAACAAAACAATACAGGTTCATTTAGTACAAGTTTCAATGATAAACCATACTCAAGGAAAACACAGAATGTGGTCTTTATAGACAGGTGAGCTCTCTATACATGTGGTTGTTAAAGCAGATTTGACTGTACCAATGCAAATTTAAATGTTTAAAATAGAAAAGGGTATAAGTACTACTATAGTATGATACTGTTAAAAATACTGGTAAAATGATGTCTTTGATATCTTCTTCAGCTTGCATTGGATTCTTCCTTTTGTAATGGTTATATATTATTACCAGTGCGGTTATAATTAAGAAACATAATCTTTACATTCCCACTTAAAGGTACTATGTCCCATTTGCAGGCCAAAAAAATGAAAATGTTTAATTCCAACAGCATTTGATAGATAATACTATTTTGGAACTTCCCTAAAAAAAGGGGGGCTTGAAAATGTATTTCGGTGTGAAAATAACGACTATCGGTATTAGTTGTTGAATCGACTTAAGAGCTATAGACTATGGCTCCCTTTTAATTTATGCTTTATTATTTATTGTTTTACTTTTAATAGTCTTTAAAACTATAACTTTACTTGTGATCATTAGACCTATGAAAACTGGTATTACTAAAGGTTAAAGATATAAACAAATCTCAAATCATGTTTCTACGTATGTGACTATGTTTACATTCTTTACCATACAGGCGGCATCATTTGGCAAGTGCTTTGGGACTAATGTGAACGCAGACAAGTTTGTGAACATGTGCAAGCTACTGAGAGTGCTGAATGCAGTCAGAGATTATCAGATAGGAATTCCGCTCACATATGACCAGTATCCTTTTGAAACATTCCTTTGCTATTGATGTGATTTGATTTGATGTGATGTTTATGTCAGTATTTAGGTAGCATAAGGTGAAATGCAACATATCTATCAACTTAAAAGCTGAAATGATAGCCAACATCCATAAAGTGGATTTAATGAGTCGGTTAATGACATTGAAAGTAATTTTATTCTGCGTTTTCATTTGGTAATCTTCCTTGATAATTTCTATCACAGACTCAAGAAGTTGACATTGACTGTACTCATGGACAGGTAAGAATTGGAATACTCTCCTGATTCCATTTCAAAATCGAATTTGAATTTGAATATTTATTTTCCCTCAAGAAATTTTTTAATCATGCATGTGCCCTAAATATAGTTATTGCAAATACGTATTTATGCAACCTTGTATGGAAAAAAAAAAATTCTGTCATAAATATATATTTGATACAGAAAACTTAATATCCAGGTGGACTTCCCCTTTAACTCAATGTTAATGCCCTTCTAGCTTTCAACAGATAATGCTGTCATTACTATCATATGTACTAAGGAGAGAAATAAACAAACATTACTTTTAAAAGTAAATGATACAGCTGCAAATATTTTGTAAACTTTTCTTTCAATATCTTAATATCTAAATTGACAGTTTTATGTTTTCTAGAATACAACATGAATTTCAAAGTCCTTTTTTAAAAATTCTGTTGGTACAAATATTGTTCAAGTAACACTTACCATATAAAATTAGAATACTTTCATTTCATTTCATTCTTGTCCCTACCCTTTTTGTCAAACCACAGATTAATCTTGAGAAGACAGTGGGCATTGGCACAGCAGATCAGTCAGTACCTCAAGCTGCCAGAATCAGAGGGTGAAAGCAGGATACTAGGCCACTGGGCTTGTTACAAGGTATGTTAAAGGGAGATAGTCGTAAGTTTTCATGTGGGTCATAATTTGCTGATCAGCAGACTTGATGGAAATACCGTTAATGGGTGTACAAGTCTCGCACACAGCAAACCGGTAGTTCCATCAACAACAAAAAACAGTCTCTCAAAGAGTCTTGTAAGATAGTGACTTTTCCATATGGGGCAATTGGTGGAAAATACAGAGCACTACATAAGGCCTGTTTACTATTTTGGTTTGTGTATTACTCTACCCTAATGAAGTTGATGAGTTTAGTATTCAAATTGCAAATTGTGAAATCATGTCATGACTTTGGACAATCATTGTTTTAATGTGTTGTCAATCATTGTTAGTGATTTCATAATCCATTATGATTACAGGTTGAACAAAAACACATTCCAGATGAGCTGATAGCTCAGAGCATCAAGGAAAAGCTTGGTGATACGCCAGGCATAGCCTACTCAGAGATTGCCAAGAAAGCCTCAGAGTGTGGAAGAACACAGCTGGCTGTCAAGGTAATTACAAACTAACATTAATCTTGCATGTTTACTATACCCAGTATTTCATTATGTGTTACTCATTTGTAAAATGATGATCTTAATGGCCATGACATTGAGTTGGTCTCTATTTTGTGTGTGAATTATCAGAAGAAAGACATCACCATCATCACCATCATCATCATCATTATCAATTGAAGCCTTCATTTCACTTCTTCACCGTTCATTAGTAATCTGACCTGTTGAAGTCTTAGCCCAAGATTATTTCAGTAGAAACCCTCTTTAAAAGATGTTTAACATTGAAATAAAAATGTATTTAATATGTAAATACACTTTGCAGTTACTTTTACATAAATAGCAGGAAAAGTGAGATTTGGTCTCTATTTTGTGTGTGTATTATCAGAAGAAATCATCATCATCATCATCATCATCATCATCATCATCACCATCCTCATCATCATAATCATTATATTATGAATTCAAGCCTAGTTATAACTTCTTCACGGTTCATAAGGAATTTGACCCATTGGAAGTTTTACCCCAAGATCATTTTGAATGAAACCCTTTTATAAGATGGTTAACATTGAAACAAAACTGTCTCCCATATGTAAATACCTTTGGCAGTTACAGTCACATAAATAGCAGAAACCGTGAGATTTGTGTCTTATTCAATAGAAATTTATTCCTATTATTTTGTTTAGTTGTTGGAGTATGAGCCTAGAGCAGCGGAGCAGGTCCCTCTGTTGATGACAATGAGAGATAGCAGGACATCCCTTAGAAAAGCTATCGAAAGTGGAGACACTGACCTAGGTAGGCTTTTCTTAACTTACAATGGACTTTGTATGAGATAGCTGACTGGTCTGTGTGTGTCTGTGTGTCTGTGGTGCATGGGCGTGTGTGTTTTTGTCTACGTGTAGCTGATGATAAATCTTTGTTTTGCAAGGAATCGTTATTGAGAGAGAAATATAATTTATTTGAGCAGCTACCCGGTAACTAGAATAGCTGAAGACAGGAAGTCATAGAGAACCTGTGTCTCAAAGTCCATTCTATGACCATGTTTATATATATCAAATCTGCATATTACATAACTTACCAGTAGGAAGCAATATTCTTTCTATTGCATTATTATACTGAATTAGCTCATGTATATATTTCTGTCTTCAAGTAATATTATCCCTGATGATCATGTACCAAATCCTCATTCTTTAGTTGGAAACATTTATCCCACGAAAAGGTGATTAGATGAATTAGATGTGCATTCTATTGTAATTTCCCTGGTGTATAGTCATTATATATGTTTATTTTTTTTAGCATCAGTCAGATGTGTTTGTGTATATTCCAACATGGTTCTCAATTCATCATGTATTTACTTGTTTGTATATATGTATATATGTAAGGAGTGCCACTTCTAATCTAAAACTGCCAGAAATATTATTTCTGTGATTTTTGTTTTCCCCCATTCTTAATTCTGTTGTTAATGTTGTTGATCCATTCAGTGTACATGGTGCTGCTACAGTTGAAAGAGGATCTCCCTCGAGGTGAATTCTTGATGATGCTGAGAAACCATCCACAGGCACAGGACCTTTTCTTGCAGGTAGATAATATTAATAATATTCGATTCTTGTATAGCGCATATCACATAATACAACGTCTCTATGCACTTCCAAAGAGCTTTGGAAATTATTACCTTAGCTTTAGCTCCGGCAGCCGTAATCAGCGCACAGTGCATTTCAAGGAATAATCCTACCAGGTACCCATTTACCTCACCTGGGTTGAGTGTGGCAAATGTAGATTAAGATCTTGCCAAAGGACATTAGTGACGCGGCGGGACTCGAACTGTGGACCTTTAACTCTGTTGTAGGCAACATTATCTCAAAGTTGTTCATCCTCATTTACTTGCATTCAAACATGCTATGCTTTCAAAATGACCCATAAATATCTGAATGGTTAAATGCTTTATCTTTATTATCTCATAAATGATTGTGCTCATTGTTTATTTCTCATAAATGATCATGCTTTATATGAATTTATTTTCATGTTAGCTGTGTCGAGAGCAACATCCGAACCTCCTGCTAGATCTGTACAACCAGAATGATAACTTCCAAGAGTTAGCCAACACTGCTGTTAGGGATAGTCTCACTGAGAAGGTAAATAGGAGGTCATGTCTTGTGACCTTTGAGTAGTGTATCTGGTTAGAGGAAAGGTTCAGTGAATGGAATACATTTTCAAATGATCTTTGCTTTATATGAAACATGAATCTGACTTCTGACCTGTGCTTATGAAACATGAATTTGACTTCTGAACTTTGCGTACTAAACTTTGACCTTTTTGAGTATGAAACATAAATTTGACACCTGACCTTTGCATACCAAATTCTGACCTTTACTTTTGAGACATGTTTTTGACTTCTGACCTTTGCATACTAAACTCTGACTTTTGTGTATGAAAGATGAATTTGACTTCTGACCTTTGCATACTTAACTCTGACCTTTGCGTATGAAACACAAATTTGATTTCTGAATGTAAAATTGATTCCTTCTAAGTTGGGATTGAAAAGGATTCAATAGAAAGATACGAATGAAAAGGAAACAACATATAAATACTACCATTGTCTTACATATTTCAAGCATATCCATCTGTCATTCTTTTTAAGGATGCAGTTAATATCAAATGTGCCCCAAACTATCACATCTCTTGTGCCAATTATGGCAGTAAATATTTGACATTGGTGGTCATCTAACTTGAGGCTTACATTTAGGTTTTGTCAGATGGAATGTCAAGTTAATATTGCTATAAGTTCTTTGTTTATTGAATATATTTTTACTCTTTATTTTTTCTTCATTTTTATAACATTCAGAATTTGCAGAAGAGGTTAGATCAGCTGAATGCAGCACAAGACAACTATAAGAAAGCGGCCAATGAATTCTCTATGAAGGTAATATAGATTACCAAGTGGTAAATCATCAGTAGTTGATTACATCCCTGCCCTGCTGAACAAATTTCTATGATGATACAATTTGTTTGATAAAGAAATGCATTGCATTGTATTTTTTTTTTAAACAACCAGTTGATGTTTAATGATGGTTAATTTCTAATGCCGTAATCCTTTCTATCAGATTTTACAAAATGATGGAATTCTCCACTGTTTTGTATGTTAGTATATTTTTAAAATAATGAAATTGGATAGGCTGGTCCCTTTTTGTCTGCAAATGTTTTTTCAGTGCACATACATTTTTAAGTTGATTTTCATATTTTTAGAGGGTGCATTATCAGTAAGTCATCTCAGAGCCAGATGGATGTACACTCTCATCACTGTACATAGAACCATTACCCATATCTCTTTCTATCCTCATCACTTAGAAAAAATGGCGATTTTGGGCTCTACAATGTACCACCATCTTTTGAAATCAAAGCTCTGCTGTCAAAACTACCTCCGGGGAATATGATGATCAACTTTATATATTTTCACGGTAGAGGTTTACGGTACACCATGTGTAAAGTCCTAGAAGGACTAAGGAAAGTGGATAGAAAATAGAAGTGAAAATAGAAAGGCGAGAAAGTGGAGATTGGAAGGAAGAGTATCTTTCAGAAGTGAGTATAGTCCTGAAAAGGACTGTAAACCAGAAAGTTGTAGATAGGATGAGAGGTTTGAGTAGAAGACTGGATTGAGTTGAAGAGTTGAGTAGAGTTGCAGAGCAGGAGCAGGAGAGTAGACTCGACGTTTCGGACAGGTTGTCCTCACCGCCGATCGATACACCCACTCATCAGCCGACACACCGCCCGCTACTCCGCCGCCACCAACCACACGACGTCCGCATAACCGCCGCCCACTCGTTTCCCGCCAATTCACGCAACCGAGCGCCACCACCGACAGCTACCTGCCAACCCGCCGAGCCCGCCGGCCCAGTGCTTTCCCCCAAGTCCGCACTCACGCCATTATAAGGACCGCCGCACGCATAGCGAACACTCACTCCTGAAGACGGACAGTCAACCTGTCCGAAACGTCGAGTCTACTCTCCTGCTCCTGCTCTGCAACTCTACTCAACTCTTCAACTCAATCCAGTCTTCTACTCAAACCTCTCATCCTATCTACAACTTTCTGGTTTACAGTCCTTTTCAGGACTATACTCACTTCTGAAAGATACTCTTCCTTCCAATCTCCACTTTCTCGCCTTTCTATTTTCACTTCTATTTTCTATCCACTTTCCTTAGTCCTTCTAGGACTTTACACATGGTGTACCGTAAACCTCTACCGTGATTATTCATACCACCATGCAAACCTTCAAACATCATCTTTATATATTTTGTTCTGATAATTATCCTAGGCAACAGAGGAAGAGATCAAGTTGCTAGGTTACCAGCAGAGGATGCAGGAGCAGTACAAGGAGCAGTTCCTCTATCTCTCCCTCCATGACACCGTCCATAAACTGGTCGCCAAGAACCTGGGCAAGATGGCCGAGCAACTCCGCAAAGAATTCAAATTCCCAGACAAGAGGTGGGTGAAAGGCTTGCCATTTCAGTGGAATATATCTCAAACCCACCCCTCACTCAAACAAAATTCCAAAATTCCAGTCCCGACAACTACCCCCCCCCCTCCTCCCCCACGCCCCTCAGCCGTGGACAACTACCCTTGTAGTACAAATACCTCTATATGACAACACCCTCAATTACCCAACGTAGCGTTAGAAAAGCTATGGAAGTAATTGTTCTAGGATAGTTCTCCGTTTGATGGCTTGTCTTTAGAATAATTTTCTGGAGGTAGTTTTTTTGGGGGGAGGAAAGTACAGGGGCTGTTTGTTCTAAAATCAATTCAGCTTTCTGACAAGTATTTAGAGATGACCCTGCTATAATAATACACCTAAATATTGATTTACAGTTAGATGATTTTCATCCTATAAGGAGTATTATAAAAATTCAAATTGGTTGTAAGTCAAAGTTAATATATGTCACCGAAGGTGGTGCCAGAGGCCTTATTGCACATGTGGCTGAAAGTTGAAGTCATTGTTAAGACATTCAACAACAAAGAACCTGATGTTCGAGTTATACTTCTCACTCTCTGAAGGATTGTCAACCATCTTATGCCATTCTCCGCTTTAAAATTGAAAAGGAAATTGAAATACTATAAATAGATCATGTTGTTTGTGAATGCTGTTCCATAGATTCTGGTGGTTGAAGATCGATGCCTTGGCTGGAGCAGGAGAATGGATAGAACTTGAAAGGTTTGCCAAGAGCAAGAAATCACCCATTGGATATGAGGTAAGGCTTGTAGTATTCAATATTTCATTCAGTCATTCATATTAAATATGTTTTGAATAAAGTTATTAAGTTATTGAAATTTTCTCTCCATCTTTGTTTATGTGTCTGTTTCTATTTACTGTATGATACCTTTCAGAAGTAATCACTCACATCATAAACATTGAAATATTTTACTTGAACTTTTTAAGCAGCACTTGAAACAAAAGAGCAGATATTCTATCTTATGACTGCAGGCACAATTCATTCTAAATCGGATAAATCTATGTGAATTGTGAATAATGACTGTGATATATTGACTTTCTATATGTAAAGGGCGATTCCATATATGTCGTACGGGATATTCAGACAACATTTTCTAGCCTGATGAGTTTGGATTTTTCTTGAAAATCAGTATATTTCTGATCACTGATGACCAATATTCTATGGGTTTTCTTTCCTTTCTAGCCATTCGTGGAGTTGTGTATGAAACATCACAACAAGTATGAAGCCAACAAGTATGCTGCTAAGGTTGCTCCTGAACACAGGGTCAAGATGTACATCAGAATGGGGTAAGTCATCAACATCTACAACAGTCATTCTTCAAAATTACTTTCTCCCCCCCCCCCCTCCCTCTGTAATGTTTCAGGAATTAATGCATGAGTTGGGGAGTAAACAACTCCAATTGGCTGCATATCACCCACAGTCCCAAGGTGTGTCGGAACATCATCACCAGACCCTAAAGGTCATGCGTAGGGCTAATTGTGAAGAGTATCCTGAAGATTGTGATAAAGGGATTTCATTCTTGCTGTTAGCAACCAGGGATTCCCCAAATGAGTCAACTGGTCTCAGCCCATTTGAACTAGTCTATGGTCAAGAGTTTTGGGGTCCTCTCAAGCTGATCAAGGAGATGCTTATGGCTCAAGATGATGAGGTCAATTTTTTGGCTATGTCTTAATGTTTCAGGAAAGGCTGACAAAATTTTTGGAAGTAGCTAGGATTTACTTGAAAGTGTCACAAGAGAAAATGAAAACATGGGCACACAGAAGTGCGAAAGAACCAGGCTTTAAGCCTAGGGACAAGTTGGTGTTAGGTGCCTTAGCTAGGTGAACCCTAGGAATTTGAGTTTAGTTCTTTAAAATTACTTTCTCCCTCTCCCTCTATGAGGTTCTCTCCCCTTGTTGGGATTCATTACTTGATAGCCAACTATTCAAGACGCCACTGGTTGCAGTTGTAAGAGAGAAAAAAGACTACCACTTTAGCTATAATGACACTTTCGTTTATAAATGCAGAGAGATCTTTGATACTGAGCTAACTTTATGAAGTTAATAGAGGCATAAATAGTTCAGAATTTGAAATGGCATGTCAAGATGCTAAATGGTGCCAACTTTTATATAAGAGCAAACATGACCCAATGTGTAAATACATTCTTTATCTATCATCTAATTAGGTTATCTGATAATTATGAACAAATGCCTGAACAGATTGTAATCGATATTCATATTACTGAGATATGCCATGCGCCTAGAGGTCTGTGAAATGTCACAAAGAATGTAGAATATCACTAGTTGAGCATTGTGAAGTACACATGTCCATACACCTTTCTGTGGATGAATGTACTTTTATGTATGCGGATATAACGTACCAAGCACATTATTTCTGACCTCTGACCTTGAACAGAACCCTAGATGAAGCCGCTGAGCTCGCATTCCAACAGAAGAGTGAGGAGGATCTCAATCTGGTTCTCAGACAATGTGCCGGTAACAGACAACTCTCGGCTAAGATCAACACCATGAAGCAACAACTAGGCAAGAAATAGAATCCATCAGACTCCTGAGAGAGATGCAAGGACTTTCCAACACGAAGTATGGTTTCCATGGTCGCAAACAGAGTGCAATACCAGTGTGCATCACATAGTGAATTGAGAAATTTTACACCATCCTTTTACCTTATTTTATCGTGCAGTCGAATGGGTTGTATACAATTTATATTACCTATGAGGAGAGAATTCCATGGTTTTTTTTTCTTTCAAGTTGAGATGATGTTGAATAGATTATTGATTTATCGGATGGAGTGGAACTCTTATTTATACTAAACATCCAAGACCTTATTTAGTTCAGAGTTGAACTGCAGCAGCATTATAATACACAAACCCAACCTGTCTTGTTTTACTCCACTAGGAGTGTTGAGTTGTGATCAAAATCTTGATCCAGGGTGTTAAAGACACTTAGTAGTAGGCTCTCATGGGTAGTCCGACACCATTCGGGTGCTGTTATGACCAACAGGCCTTGTGTAGTGCTCTGCATTTTCCACCCTTCCCTCTTTCGTTAAAGTCATAATCTTACATTTCCCTCGCCCAAAGGCTCTCTGAGAGATTATGGGGGGG
The DNA here is from genome assembly GCF_000002235.5 of Strongylocentrotus purpuratus. Taxonomy (NCBI): domain Eukaryota; kingdom Metazoa; phylum Echinodermata; class Echinoidea; order Camarodonta; family Strongylocentrotidae; genus Strongylocentrotus; species Strongylocentrotus purpuratus. Next base: position 40,494,619 of record NW_022145612.1, on the reverse strand, counting down.
GGGGATTTTGATGGGACTACGGGTTTGCTGTGTGCGAAACTTGTACACCCATTAATGGTATTTCCACCGAGTCTGGTGTCAGAGATTTATGACCTTCTGCACGTGGAAACTGAAGACAGGAAAGGTTGGAATCATCAGTTTTCCTCATGTGTGAGAGATGATGTTAAAGTTTGAATCATAAGAGAGTATCCAAGATACTAAAGATGAGAGAATGTGATGGTAATGATGATGATCATCATCATGGAAAATGTAGTGATAGTGATGTTAGTGATGATGTTGGTGATAGGATGAAAAGGAGGAAGATGTTGGTGACGTTGGTGATGATTGTGATAATGATGTTGATAATACGAATGATAGTGGTACTGCTGGTAGTCGTGATGATGATGATGATGGCAATGATGATTAAGAAGATGGTGACAGTGATTCTGATTATCTTTTTCTGTTGAGCTTCACAACCTATCACCCAGTGGATGTTTGTGGCACTTTCTCCAGACAATGGTAATGAGAATGATATGAGAAATGACACAAAACAGAGCACAAATCAGAAATTGGATGAAGGTGGACCAAGAAAAACCCATTTCCCTTAGATTTACAATCCAAATAAAAACCCAAAGATATGAGAAGAATGTAGATGAGAGAGAAATCAAATGAAATTCATCTATGACCTTATATTATTTGTAGTTTATATTTCCCATAGAACCTATTTTTATGCCTCCGTTACGAAGTAGCCGGAGGCATTATGTTTTCAGGTTGTCCGTCCGTCCGTCTGTACGTACGTCTGTACGTACGTCTGTACGTACGTACGTCTGTACGTACGTACGTACGTCCCGTTCTCGTGATCGGGTTATCTGAAGAACCGATTGATGGATTCCTGCCAAACTTTGGTCATGTATGTATCTTGCAGAGCCGATGAACTGATTAGATTTTGGGGTTACGATGTCAAAGGTCAAAGGTCACAGGGCTCATTATGTATGCAAAAACAGCTCGTGATCGCGTTATCTGAAGAACCGATTGATGGATTCCTGCCAAACTTTGGTCATGTATGTATCTTGCAGAGTCAAAGAACTGATTAGATTTTGGGGTCATGAGGTTAAAGGTCAAAGGTCACATGGCTCATTATGTATGCAAAAACAGCTCGTGATCGCGTTATCTCAAGAACCGAGTAATGGATTGCTGCCAAACTTAGGTCATGTATGTTACTTGCAGAACCGATGAAGTGATTAGATTTTGGGGTCACGAGGTCAAAGGTCAAAGGCTACAGCGCACATTATGTATGCAAAAACAGCTCGTGATTGCGTTATCTCAAGAACCGATTGATGGATTGCTGCTAAACTTAGGTCATGTATGTTACTTGCAGAGCAGATGAACTGATTAGATTTTGGGGTCATGAGGTCAAAGGTCAAAGGCCACAACGCACATTATGTATGCAAAAACAGCTCGTGATCGCGTTCTCAAGAACCGATTGATGGATTCCTGCCAAAATTAGGTCATGTATGTTACTTGCAGAGCCAATGAACTGAGTAGATTTTTGGTTCATAAGATCAAAGGTCAAAGGTCATGGGCTCATTATGTATGCAAAAATAGCTTGTGAACACATTCTCATTAGAACTGACAGATGGATTACTATTTAACTCAGGACATCTTGCAGAGCCAATGAACTGAGTAGATTTTAGGGTCATGAGGTCAAAGATCAAAGGGTCATATATGTATATGAGAAATTGCTTGTAATCACGATATTCTGAGAACCTGTTAATGGATTACAATTGAACTTGAATTCGAAAAATGTCTTCTGTTTTGGTTTGTAAAATTGCTCTATGACGGAGGCATCATTTTCGACTGCGCGCAGTCGAATTCCATCTAGTTTTGTATTGATGTTACTAATCTTGCCATAATATTTCCTTTACATCTATTGGACCCCTTGCATTTAAGAATTGTGTTCGATACAACTTCAAAAGGTATGAGATTCAACTCTATGTATGTCTCCATGGAACAACTTTGAATGACCATTCCACATAATGCAAAATTATGAATAGAGTGTCATGAGAATGAATTGAATGCATAATGTGGCCAATCAGTTATCAAAATCAAGAGCTGATGTAAAAGTTTTTCCAGATTTAATTTTGTGTTTTGTAAATGTCATCCCAAATAAAAATTTCATGAGAAACACATCATGAAATGCAGAATTTCATTGTACTGCAATCTCAACAGAATTCTTGGTGGATTATTTTTTTAATTTTTTTAACCAACCTCTGAACTTATAACTTCAATATCGATGTATATTTTTTATCAAATAAAGAAATAGTGATAATCATTTTCATATTGCAAGTACAAAACTGATGGACTATAAGTTCATGTAATTGAATATAACTCTGATACAAGTAGCATAATAAGTTGTTTTGTTTTGCATAAAAGACTAACCTGACATGCATTATCTGACAATTCTTTGACTAATACTTCAAATAAAAACATCCTTCATTATTTTTGTAAATGTTTCAAGTACAGTATGTATCAGATGAAAGTAGATGCATGGTGGGTTTTTGTCTTCATCAAAGAACAAAGGTTGAATGACCATGTCTGTGGTGACCACAGTAAAAACCTCTAAAATTTCTTTGTATAGTTCTGAAACAATATTGTGTTTTATGTTGCATCTCTCTTATCTAGCTAACCTTGTAAGTAAAAAAAAAACAACATATCAACACTGCATTATACAGTGTGCAAATATAATGAAATGTATGCCTTTGAGCGCATTAATGATGTATTATATTATTTCTATGACATTATGTAATAAAAGAAATGTATGAAATATATATGTGAATCTTACCCTGCTTTACTATTGAGATTGAAGCTTTTAAGTACCAGACGAGAAAACAAGATGGTAAGATAGAGAGAATGACAGAGACAAAGAAGGTGAAAAGGGGAGAAAGAGGAGGAGGAGGAGGAGAGAGAGAGAGAGAGAGAGAGAGAGAGAGAGAGAAAGAGAGAGAGAGAGAGAGAGAAGAAAGAAATAGAGAAGGAGAAGTGGTTGTGTTGATGGAGGAAATGAAGAAGAAAATATTGAGTTTGAAATGTGAAAGAAAATGTTGTGTAATCCAAGCCAGGTTACTTCACATTTTTCATCTTTTGGTTACTGTTTTGAATTTAAAGGGGAAGTCCACCCTGATATTAAGTTGGTCTGAATATAAGCAGAAAAATGAGGAACAGGTCATTGAAAGTCATAGCACATTCTGATTAAAAATAGGAAAGTTATACATTTTTGAAGTTGCGATCAATCAAACACAAATTGGCAATTCTGTGACGTATCTTGCGAGCTCCCCTCCCATTTGCTGTGTTCTCTAATAATCAGATTTTTAATATTCCCCTCGAAAATATTTCCGATCATACATGCACCCTAATGATTATTGCAAATATTCAACCCCTTTATCATAATAAAATCTATTCCGTCACCAATAACGAAGAAGAAAAAAGTTTATGAAATTCATGTATGGATAATTCTCTTGCTGTATATACGGACTTTTAATGCTTATAATTAATGGACACTTAGACACGTCCAAACTCCTGTGTAGGACGTGTAGATTAGTATAGTGTGTTATATATTTGTCACAATATATACTGAGGAGGTCGATAATTCATGACGTCAAAGTACGTGACTTTGACCGCTCCCGACCCGTTACTGTATATTGCAATCGATATCAACAAGGATTATAGCCTGCAAAACAAAGAGATCGAAAGTGTTATTTCTGAACTTCTAAATTTCTCTAAGAAAGTAAATGTCATTGACATTCCAAGAACACTAATCGGATTAGTAATATTCTCTTGTTTTGCTTGATTGGTAAATTGATTTTGTTGCTTGCTAGCCCACTTTAGCTTACAGTTGACAAACACTAGTTTCAAACAAACAACATGCATCTTATTCACCGTTCTTATATATCCAACGATCGGGTTGTAAACAAGTAGGCTCTAATTAATGCAACCATTCAACTATGTTTGAGTTCAACTCTTACTTTCCGAACGAAAGGTGGTCTTAATAACCTCTGAAGTTTGTTTGTTTGTTTGATTTACCTGAGAGTTTTCGCCTTTTTTATTGTCTTAATTTGTTTTGTTTTCGTATTCGTCTTGTCCAACGTACCAACAATTCGACTGAAACAAAAAATTCAGTCTTTTAAGCGGCAGAATACGATATTCACCAGCAAGGAAAGGGAATTCATTGATTTCGGGTTTATTACAAAATTACTTAATTAGCATTACATATGGTCCGTATTGCTCTATTTGCTGATTGATGTAATTGCCCCAAGCTCTGAACCGATGATAAGAGCAGTGGCGAATCATGGGCCTATCAGGTAGTGGGAGGGGAGGGGGGGGGGTCCAGTCTTATTAGGTTGATATTAAATTTACAAGGCCATCGGCATTGATAAGGGATAAAGGTGGATTCTACACTATTTTTTAAACATTTCTTTAACTCCTTATCATTTCATTCTCTCTCTCCTTTCCATATTTTTCCGTCTATCTCTCCTTTTCATATTTTTTCTTTTGTTTCTCCTTTTCATATTTTTTCTTCTTTCTTTACTTTTTTTTTATATAGTTTTATCCTTTTTGTATTTATTTTCTTCTTCTTATTCTCTCTTGTTTTAATTTTTTCCTCTCTCTCTCTCTCTCTCTCTCTCTCTCTATCCCTCTCCCATTATCTGTTTTTTCGTTCCGCAATTTGAGGCTGGTAAGTGCCCCATGCTCCATTTATCTACGAAACCAAGAGTGAGAGCTTAATTGTAGAGATAGCAAACATTGAGATGTGAAATGTGACTGTCCACTGCTACTCTCATGCTTTTTCGCAAGTAGTCGTAGACAGTCAGCAAACACCATCCCTCTACTCACGTCGCAATCAGTTTCACTCTCTTTACCACTGTCTTCATGCCTTGCGAGACGATGGCAAGTGGTGTGGTGTATTTATCCAAGGGTTCTTGGTCAATAGATACAAGGTAGCATCGTGGCAACGTCATTACGTACGATGGGTGTCATCACAAAGCCAGTTTGCTCATTTTTGTTTGATCTGTTCTCATATAGTTATTCTTCCACTCTTTTCATCTTTAACATCTTCTTCTGTTTTTTCTTTTAAAAGAAATTAGTTATTCATTGCTTTTTTGTCATCTTATTTACTCCTTCTCGTTTCCTCCTCCACCTCCTCCTCTTCATTCTCCTCCTTCTTCTTCTTCTTCTTCTTCTTCTTCTTCTTCTTCTTCTTCTTCTTCTTCTTCTTGTTCTTCTTCTTCTTCTTCATCTTCTTCTCTTCGTTCTTCTAGGTCTCATCTTCTTTTAATCTCTTTTTCCTTTCTTCATTCTTCAACTTTTCTCTTTTCCTGTTTTTCTTTATCGTCATCATATCTCCTTTTCTTCCTCCTCCCGTTTGCCCTTTACCCCTTTCTTGTTGTTAGTGTTCCTGTCCCCCTCCTTCTCTTCTCCTGCTCCTTCTATTCTTTCTCTCCCTCTTCTTGTTGTTGTTGTTGTTGTTGTTGTTGTTGTTGTTGTTGTTGTTCTTCTTCTTCTTCTTGTTCTTCTTCCACTCCCTCTTCTCCCTCTTCTTGTTCTTCTTGTTCTTCTTGTTCTTCTTGTTCTTCTTGTTCTTGTTCTTGTTCTTGTTCTTCTTGTTCTTCTTCTTCTCGTTCTTCTTCTTCTGTTCTTCTCTTGTTTAATCTTTTCGTTGGCAACGTTCATGCTCATTTATTGCTTTTTCGCTTCTCAGTTCTTATGATAAATATTGTTCAATTTTGTTTCCCTTTTGTTCCAAATTTATTCTTTTTAAAACTCATCCATTTCTTCCTTATCATGTCCCCCTTATTCTCTTTTGAATTGCTCATCAGCTTTTACCTTGTTTTAATTTAAATTTCCACCTTCGTCTTTTCATGTCTTATAAAAAATTGTTCACCATATATTTTCTTTTCATCGCATGATTTTCTTCGGAGTTCATAATTCAAAGAGGCCATGCCAAATATAACACACTTAAAAAAAAATTGCCTTTGAATCAAGTTCCCAAATAATGTAGTTTAAGGCCTACTATTATTGTTTGGATGATAAATATTCTATCGCTAATCGTATGTTCATGTTTATTCAGGGCCCCATGGAAGACCACTACTTATTGGTGAATGGGCTACCCTGACAAAAGATTAGAAATAAATAAATAAATATAATCGTCTCGTCCTCAATATCCACCATGCCTTTCCATTGTTTTCCAATACAAAGTTGTAGGCCTATATATAAACGGGTACAATGTTACCATAATAATAGTGAGTCTATATCTTCTTTAGAAACCTATTCTTCCGAGTTCGGCAGCTCTATTTAATTGGAGAAGTAATCAAAACCTGATTAAACCCTATATCTTGCTAATCATTATTATACCATCTTGCTTATTGCCCGCACATAGGACAAATCTAGTCTATTGTCTGCCAGAGCTCACAATATGAATAGCAATTAGCACTCCTTTTATACACGCGCTGACGGACATTGTAAAAGCAAGACTAGCGGAGTATATAGCGGAGAGATCAGTCTTTCACTAAACGCCACTCGGATAAGACGTTAAACTTTCTGATGGGGACGTACGTGTATTACTCATTAGGCGAATCTATTTTTGCGATAGTATGGGTAAGACATAAATTCATTTACAATTAACTGTTGGAATTCCAGATTAATGATACGTTTATATATCGAAAATAGTGCATGAAGTAGAGATGGAACCTAAATTTTACAAGCAGATCGTTGAAATATTCAATGGAATATTGGATGTATAAAGTTTAAACGATCTGCTATGATTTCACCTATCTCATTTTTATTTATTTCAGGTGCAAATTACATGAACTTTGTATACAGTAAATACATCTAACTGTTTTTGTTGATGTGAATGTGAATGTTTCTTTTGAGTTAAGATAATTGATAATGCTAAATATTTTAAAGATCGCCATACATCCGTATTCTGCCGTTGGTAGCATACAAGGAAACATCTAACGGTGTTAGTGTTAGAAAACAGGAAAATGCAATAAAATATTTTAAGATTTATTTGTTTAACTTAGCTATTTCTTAAAGTAAGACATTCAAAGATACACAATACCTATGTGCAAGTTATATTGACTAGGTACGACTACAGTTTTAATTCCATAACAGTCAATCTGGAAACAAAATTGCGAAGGAAATTAGCCAAGTGGATACACTAATATTCACATTCGATATCGGTGGAACTATCGTCAAAAGTACTTTTACCTATAGTTATGTGGATAATACCGAACTGTGTATCAGTCAAGACTTTTTATTCAGACAACAAAATTGTGAAGTTTCCATTAAAAATGAGGTGAGTTATACATATTGTTTGCCTCTTTCGTTTTTGACATCTTTGGCAAACGCATAGTGTAAAATAAAAATGGTGGTAAGTACATGTATGTAGAAAATGTAATTTCTAGGGAAAAGAATATATATATTTTCTTCTTTCAGGTCCATATCTGACTGTTACTCTCACTACTCAATGATTTAACATCGTAGTCACTGGCGTACCTATGGGGGGGGCAGGGGGGGCAGAGTGCCCCCCCTGACGGGCTCCAGGGGAAAAAAAGAAAAAGGGGAAAGAAAAGAAAAAAAGGAAAGGAAAGAAAAAGAAAAAAAGAAAAGGGAAGAAAAAAAGGAAAGAAAGAGAAAAAAGGAAAAAAGGGAAAAGGAAAGAAAAAAGGAAGAAGAAGAGAAAAGGAAGAAAAAGGGAAAAGAAAAGGAAAGGAAAAAAATGGGGAAATTAAAAAAAAAAGACCATGGCCGTACGCACCAGGGGGGGGGGGGGGCAGTTGACCCCAGGTATTTTGAAAACGTACAGTTTTTTCCTGAAAATGTAGTGCAGGCCTATACCAAATCCTTCAATTCTACTTTTGAAAATGCAAAAGTACCCTCATGACCAGTTCGGTCGCTCGAACTCCCTTCACTCCTTTTGCTTTTGAGATTCTTCAAAAACTTTTAACACATCTTTCCCCCTCCCCCACCAGAAAAATATTCCGCATACGGCCCTGAAAAATTTAGACAAATGAAAATAGGAAAATATAAGTGATATAACAAATTCGAAACTCTTCGCTGGCGCGCCTGCTTGCTAGCCTATTTTGTATTAAATGTTTTCACTTGCTCGTCCCCCTGAAAAAAGAAAAGGATTAGCATTGCCTAGAATACAATTGCCTAGAATACAAGTGCCTGCCCCGACGGGCCCCGACCTGCAACCATGGCAACAATAACACACAGTGTATGTACCAAATGTTACTAAAAGAGAGTAATTCATTTTTCTCGCTCGCTACACTTGCTCGCAAATAAAATGAATAGATATTGCTTTGGAAACAATTGTGCCCACCCTTGACCTGCAACAATATCATTAAAAATGGAAGAGTTTTTACGCCCTCTCGCCAAAAAGGAATTGAATCGCGTTAAACACGATTGCGTCCATTCTGACCTGCACCAATAAAAACTAGTTTATTTATTAATTTCTATTAAAAGAGAATTTTTTTTTTGCGTGCTCGCTATGCTCGCTCGCCAAAATGGAATTGACACCGCTAACGTGCCCGCCCCAACCTGCAACAACCAGTTAATAATTATGTACCAAACGTTATTCAAAGAAGTTTTGGTGTGCTCGTGCTCGCCAAAACGGAATTAACATCACCTTAGACATGATTGTGTAAGCCCTGCCCTGCAACAACAAAAAATCTGAAATTTATGAACCAATTATCATTACAAAAATTTTGCTCGCTCGCTACGCTCGCTCGCCAAAATAGAAATAACACCGCTTTTAATAATCACGTCCGTGACATGGAACAATGAACCAAAGTTTATGTACCATATTTTCCCTATAAAAGAGAAGTGATTTTTTTTGCTCGCTCGCTACGCTCGCTCGCCAAAATAGAAATAACACCGCTTTTAATAATCACGTCCCTGACATGGAACAATGAACCCAAGTTTATGTACTATATTTTCCCTATAAAAGAGAAGTGACTTTTTTGCTCGCTCGCTCGCCAAAATAGCAATAACACCGCTTTTAATAATCACGTCCCTGACATGGAACAATGAACCCAAGTTTATGTACCATATTTTCCCTACAAAAGAGAAGTGATTTTTTTGCTCGCTCGCTACGCTCGCTCGCCAAAATAGAAATAACACCGCTTTTAATAATCACGTCCCTGACATGGAACAATGAACCTAAGTTTTATGTACCATATTTTCCCTATAAACGAGAAGTGATTTTTTTTTCGCTCGCTCGCTACGCTCGCTAGCTCGTGGAATCATGTGCCCACCACTAACCTGCTACAATATCATTAAAAAGAGAAATGTAGGGGGTTGCCTGCCCGCCAAAATGGGATTGACATTGCCTTAAACACGATTGTGCCCGCCCCCGACCTGCAACAATGAAACAAAATTTATATAGCAATTCATTGAGAGAAAGATGTATTTAGGCTCGCTAGCTAAAATGGGTATGAAATCACCCTAAACACAATTGTTCCCGCACCCTGCATGGGACAATTGAACCAAGTTTAAGTGGCAATTATTAAAAAAGGAGTGATTTTTTTCTTGCTCGCTACGCTCGTTTGCAAAAAAATGAAATTAACGTCGCTAACAAGACTGTTCCCACCCCAACTTGCAACAATACCAGTTTATATACCATACGTTACTTAAAGATTTTTTTTGCTCGCTCGCTCGCCAGAAGTGAAAATTAGCATCGCCTTTTTTGTTTGTTTCGGTCGCTTGCCCCCCCTGACGGAGTACCCCAGGTACGCCACTGATCGTAGTCCAAGCTATCGTTATAAAAGTTTAGGCATATATAAGTCAGGCGATAGACCACTTTTCTGACGACAGGCAACTTTACTGTCAAGCCGACAAGAAAACTTGATCTCAATATTTACCTCACTCTAACAAAGAAACCCCATCAAGTTGACTTAGTGTTGATTTGAAGGTTTTCTATCAACGATGTACCTTACAGAATGAATACCATGTTTGCCAGTGATAGAATGGAGCTTTAATAATTTTCTCATCGTCATGGATGAATTAAATTGTGTAACACGATTAAGCTTTGTAAGATCACTGACCGTTACTCATTAAAAACTACCATAGTGGCGTCCCGAGCGGCGTATCCAGAAATTGAATTTAAAAAAAAAAGGGGGGGGGTTGAATGGTATTGATCACCGGCTAGATATACGCCATCGATAAGCGCTATATTCTCCTAATGTTTTTTTTTTAATTTCTTTTGTCATTTTACTTATTATTTTACTTATCTTTTTATTGATTCGTTGATTTATTTGTTTATTGATTTATTTATTTATTCATTCATCTTTTTTTATTTGCGTTTGCAAGCACAAACTAATTGTATCACATTCTTCGTACGATTCCTCGTCGAATTTGATCTATTACCAAAAAAAAACTTTAGTCGAAGTCCCCAACAGAAAAGAAATGCCCATGAATTGCGTACATTTAATTATAAAACTGTGTATTGAAATCTTTGCGAATTTATTAAAAATCAAATAAATAAACAATAAAAGTAATACATAAAAATAAATGGTGCACCGCTGAAGTCCGTTTAGTCAGAAGCTATTTGCATTGCAAATAACCACACCAGAATCCAGGGGCAGCGATCCCGAGGGCGGGGGAACACGTCCCCCTCCCCCCTCATTTTTTGTTAGGGGGGATCGTCCTCCCCGGAAAATTTGAAAAAGTGCAAAAATAAAATGTATAGCAAATACTCTGGAGGGCTCAAAAGTTTAGCGTTTAGACTAATAAAAATGCAAAAATCTTTTCGCTCCCTTTTCGCTCCCTCGCATAATATCCTTCCGTCATCTTCGTCCCTCTCATTCACTATGCTCCCCCGTCCCTCGCTTTTCGTCCCCCTCCTGGTAATGAAAAGAAATCGCCGCCCCTGCCAGAATCATATCTAGTTATTTCTGAAGGTCTGATGCTTTTACAGCTTTAATATTGTCTGATGAACTTTATTCGTTGTCCTTAATTGTGTGTTCTTTCTTCTCATTAAGATTTTAATGGTCCAATGTATTCAACCAGTTGGTCTTTCGTAAGTGTTTTAAATCACCGGTAATGATGCGCGTTCGAGTTCAATCTATTGAAACAATATATTAGCGGTATTATAAATTGGTCAACTATAAAAACTATATAAATATACTTAATGATAACAAAATACTCCTAAAGTGTTTTTTTTTAATTGCCTTATCTGGCATAGTTTAGCTTTAGAGCAACCCTTATCAGCTGTATGCTTAATCAAATACAATCAAACAGGTATATATAATAACTACAACTAGCGCAGATAATAATGCATTGTCTGAATAATGCATTATTATTTGTTGTCTATTAAATTTGTTTGAAAAAATTAATATCAGCGAGTGTGCTTTTCCGCAATCATGAAAGGAAACACATAGCGAAAAATTGAATAAAGATAACAGATTATGAAACCGTCCATACTACTGGAAATTACAATAAAGAGTAATACAAATGATTATGGCGTCTGTTAATACTTTTTAAATTTAGCTGTAGTATTATAAATGATCTCATATTATTGCCTCGCCGAACAAGATACTTTCAGTTTCTGTCAAGCTGTTGTGACAATCTTTCCCATTAACGGTTTCGAGGTCTCCCATTGACTCGTAAATAAAAGGTAACACTCACTTACACGAGAACGGGTTTACCGAGCAAATACTCTTTATACCCTCCAGAGCACTTGTAAGAATTCGATACAAGAAAAGCCCATGTTTAAACAAAACGCAACCCACCCTAGCGGTACACAGGAGACGAAAGTCGAAGGCTATTCAGTGAAAGTCTTTTGAGAGCGCCTACAGGAAAGTTATCACGGGATTAAACCTCGGTCGCCCATGTCTTATTTGATAGCTTTATACCTACTTTGCATAACAAAAAGAAGACTTGCAACTTTTCCAGCCACCACCCATTATGGCCTCACCAAGCATTATGTATGTTTGGTCATTTGGAAACATTAGCCAGAAATACTAAAAAGGATCAAACATCAATGGTGATCATGCTTCTCTGACTTACTTTTATTTCTTTAAATTATAAAACAATTGTTTAAAAATCCAGATATGCTATCATATACAAATATATGATATTTTGATTGACTTTGTAAATTGGTAAAAGCATACTAGTTTATTAGTGGATCCAGATACTCCATATGTGTTTGCTATGATCGTATTCTCGAGGAAAACAAATTAATACTGGTAACCAAGCTGTCAAGAAATAACTGCCAATTCTGCGTGATTTGCAGTGCCAAGTCGATGATACATAATATTTTTTGAACAAATACAACAAAAAAATCCTCCTTCTGTAATCTTTCGTAACTCTCCATATTTCCTTTATATTAGAAAATCCTCATAGCTTACTTACATTAGTATATATGCTAAATTGTTTCGTTACCATTTTATCGAGGACAATAATTTGTCTTCATTTTTACAACACGTTCTCTGGTTAGTGTGAGAATACATTTTGTCAGACCAAGGAGTTACTAGCTCCTTGGTCAATCAATAATGTAAAACCTCTGTTTACCACTCAATCATGTTTCTTCGATTTCAAGACGTATCTGCAACCGATTTGAGGTTGTTTTGTCCAATACAGAAAATTATTGATTACTATAGTATTGTCGTTTAAGATCCTTTTGCGTCATCGCATTTAACAGTATGTTGAACGATGATAATGATGAACAACATCTACACAGCAACATGGAATGCACTTCTTTTGTATCCCTGGTCGGTGCCCCCAGGGCATATTGAGGTGCCTCGGCCCCGCCTCGGCTCATAAAGGGTATTATATCGTCATGTTCAGAAATATTGATTCCATGTTATTTGCCAGAAATCTTGATGATGTTTTGTTTTGTTGATGTAATAGCTCTCATACTCAAAGCCCTCTCTCTCCCCTCTCTTTTTCCTATGCCTCTAGTTTCCTTTCTTTGTTACTCTCTCAGTCTCTCTGCTTCTCTCTCCATTTCTTTCTCATCTCCCTGTCATCTATCTCTCTCTGTGTCTGTCTATCTCTCTGCCTCTCTCTGTCTCTCTCTCTGCTCCTCTCTCCATTTCTTTCTCACATCTCTCTCTCCCTTTCCTTTTTTTCTCCATTTCTTTTTGACCACCCCCCCCCCTCTCTCTCCCCCCCCTCTCTCTCTCCTTTCTGTAACTTCCGATAGCCCCCAGTCAATCGATCTTTTGTCAATTGCTAATTTTACCCATACTGTTTGTTTTTTCTCGAACACTTTGAAATAAATTCGTACGCTATTCAACCACATTAGGTCGACTTTCCAAATAAATTATGAAAAAGTAGTTATTTGACTGATACGCTCTAAGTCTTTCGGTTCAATATTATCTAGAAGTCAATTTATTTTCTCATCTGGTGTTGTCTCTCTGTTATTATCTTTTTGTCGTGGAACTCCAGATTTTGATGATGGGTCACTGCGTGAAGAAGAATGAGCCGTAGGTCCCATGGCTGCCTCATCATCACCACGCTTCAGAAGTGGACCTGTGAATCTGAGCGAGGTCCGCCATGAGCAGAGGCGTGTAGCAGCATTACTCAATGCATCGGGACAAATCAAGGTAGCATACCCGGTAAGTAAAACCAGAGGGGTAGGGGTCACGGGGGCATGTGCACCCCTCCCACATCGAGTACAAAGCAAAAAAGTAAAAGGAAAGGGAGAGAAAAGGACTAAAAACAAACAAACGATGAGAGGACCCATCCCGCACCCCTGTCCTTGTAAATACGCATTTCATTTTTCGAGTAAAACTTGTGGCTCCCCCACCCATATCACACACATACACACATCAGTCAAGTGCCCTATCAATAGCTGGACTAATATCACGCCACTGGCTACAAAATTTATTGTATCAAAACATTTATAAAATGGGCATCAAAAGCAACTACATATTTTAATATCTCGGAGGACACCCTCGAGGCGAAATAAAATGTCAGTCTTGGGCATACGATGAGCATCCCACTCCATTCGACGTATACTTTTAAAGGTACTATGTCCCATTTGCAGCCAACATCAAATTCTATAGAACTTTGCAGGATATTATAAATAATTATGTCACGTATGTCCTACCGGTGAAATTTAAACGTCCTAATATTAAAAAAATGCAAGGAAACCCATTTACTTTCTAGACTTCACTGTCAGACACTATAAGTGACTGGCTGACCTTTTTTCCCCTTGGTAATAACATACAGAAAATGAGCTGAAAAAAGTTAATGAGCATTTTGTCTACATCAATAACCCATTTCTTGTAATGGCCATAATTAAACTGATTGAATCTTTGCGCAGCACAAAACGTACGACCGTTCAGTACATGGGTATATTACTAAATGGATTGAAATCACTAAAGCCGATTCGACAACCAATTGTCAATATTTTCTCGCTTGAAGACATTTTCAAGCCAATTTTTGTTTAGGGAAGTTCTAAATTAGTATTGTCTTTCAAATGCCGTTAGAATGTAACCTTTTCATATTTTTGGCCTGCAAATGGGACATGTACCTTTAAATGAACATCGATGTGCAAACATGGTTACAATAACAGTTTGAATATTTCACACCTCCAGATGACTAATTCTATTTACAGAACTGAAATACAAACAACTTAATACATTATCTACTGTTAATCAATGATATATTTTCTCCTTCTTGACTGAAGACTTTGAATGGGGACGGTAATAATTAACTACATCCACGGCCATCGATACACAGAGTTTGGCAAACTTGGTTTTGGTTGGTTAAAATACAACATGGCGTATCTTCTTTTGTTTTTGTTCTTGCCCAACAAAGCAGTATTCGCCATAAGCGGCAATATTGTGCCCACCTCTAACCGGTTGGCCAAACTCTCCTATTCAATGGCACTGACTCTATCCGAGGTTTTTTTTTAATCACTTCGACACAATGATGAAATATTACAATGGGGCACAGTGTTTTATACATGAGATATACTTCTCTCGTATGAAACATTGATATGAAGGTTTCGCTAAACCATGTTAAACGGGAAGGGGGGGGGGTCGTATCAACTTTGCCAACAGTGTACACAAGGATCATCAGGGTTGTTTTTTTCAATTTCGGGATAAGGCTAACAAAAAAATCATCAAATTAGTCGTGACAAACTTTTTTAAATCAAGGCCCCCAGTTCAATTTCATAATCTAATTGGAGGAACGACATTCTAAGAGAACATTTGACCTGCGGAACCAGGAAAAGGCTAAAATAAGTAATCACACGAAATGTTGAATATTTCGATAAAAAGGTCTTTCTCAGTATACGTGTGGGAGGGGGGGGGGTGTTGTCCTCCACCCCCTTATCTAATACACTAATCAGTATGACTATATTATAGCTGTTAGACTTTGATCTCTTTAAGTTAATAGCTATATCTACGATCATACTTCACATAATTCACCGTTATGGTTACGAAACACAACTAAACCGATTTTGTTAACGTTTATGGTCCACATGGATTCAGGGGACTTAGATATTTCAATAATGGCGTCTCATCTGACGGTGAGTTTAGGTCACATATTTGGTCGTGACGTGATGAACAAGTTCATATCTTAATTATGCATTAGTTTGAAGTTTAGATGCATAATCTTGTTAAAAAGGGAAACTCATATCTTTCTTAATACAATTACGTAGTAAAATGGGTCTTTGCTTTAGTTTGTTCAACACGCTCAGTTTTAGTTGGAAAAAATATGCAGGTGCAGGAAATTGGTTGATGAAAAACCAAGGTCTTTTCTATTTGTAATGAGTTAAATTTATTTACTGTTTCCATATTTTGTTGTATATAATACATCAACGTTCACCACGTATCGATTCCAAATCAATTTTTTTAAAAAGTTATTAATCTCTGGTTATTTTTGCTCTCTTCATATTATAGCCTCAAGAGAGTATACCCGTAAAGGACCTCTACAAGAGTCGATTCTATAGAGAGCTGCAGGCAGCGAAGTCCTTACCGAGCCGAGTCCCTCCATTGGGCCACCCCTTGGTCCGTTTACCTGGCTGGAAACAGACCGACCAAGACAATCCCCTGGTTTCGAATCAGTATGGACACTTCGGGAATGGTGACGATGGTAGCTCTGTAGCTGCTTTGGCACACTCTTTTCAAGATCAAATAGGTGGCAATCGGAATATCCCTGATCGGACTTCCGGTGGCCAACATTCGTACAGCAGGCGACGAACTGTTGCTTTAAAGAGAACTTTGTCAAAGAGTGTGCCAAGTTCTTTGAGGGTAGATCTTTCCAAGAAGTCAAACAATGGTGGAGGGAATTCTCTCTCCAGATACGAATCTCTTCCTGATATAGGTCAATCAGCAAGGCAGGGAAGCGGGTCTAAGGTTGAGTATCGCCTTCCAAGACGGCGACGCGGAGAACCAGGATCTTTAGATATGACCACAGAAGGTTCAACGGGGCCGCCACATCTCCAGTACAATCACGGTATCGTAGATCCCGGAGGAAAACTTAATCCTCGTTCTATCTCTCAGGTATTCTCACCAACAGGATGGCGTACGGACGATACCGACATTGACCTTGAACCACTGCAAAAGCAAAACAAGACTCTTCATCGTAAACGGAAGCATCAAAGTTTGACAAATCCGTTCATGCGGACCTTTGAACACGACGATGTGCCTTTCAACAGTCTAGCATCGTCGGCGTCGTCATTTGTGAAACCCTCGTCGCGTGAAAGCGACACCAGCTCTTCTTCTACCCCAGATTGTAACATTGACGGTGATCCTTGCCCTGATGATAACGACCACCAAGTCAACGAACCTGATGTCGATAAGCAAAAGAATGTCAAATCACCGTCCAACGACCCTCAAGGTTCTGCTTCAGGGAGTAACCTAGAACACCCTCAACCTAAAGGTTCTCATGGTTCCGGTGGTGTGAACCCCAACGATGATCCCTACGGAACGGCATATGTGAAAGCTCTCTCTGTAGCACGATCAAAGGCAATACAGGAGGACCCTTTCTATCTGAGCCACCGTTTGACTCGTCCGTTCACATTTTCCTACTTTTGTCAGAAGGACGTGTGCACCTGCGGTAAATGTCCGAAGGTGAAGCGGAAGAAAGGGAAATCGGGGCTCAAATCCATACTGGGCGATGTGAACATGTATGACTATTTCAAGTGGTCCAAAGATAGGACAGAAGGAAAATGATAGCACGATCGCAAAAACTTTCATAAAATCTACCTACAGCAGTTTCATTAGCCTATTTACATCATTCAATGAAGTGTGCGAACATTTCAGTGACGGATTACGTAATCCGAAACAAATTTAAGAAAGTTGGATTTGAAACTACTCTTGGGTTGATTTCTTGAGTCTTTGAGATCGTGTTGACGTAAAGACAATCAGAATGTCGGCACTCGGCCGACATTATATTTTGAAATATAAATTATGACAATCACAATTAGTGCGCTTTGTTGAATATCATACATACGATGATAGTAAATTATATTATTTATGATTTTATCAAATAGTGAAATGTTATATTTGTTTGTATTCATGTAATTAGTCTGTTAAAATAGATATGATAAAATGTTTTCATAAAGAAAAAGTTGAATTATGAACTCCGGTACAAACAAATTGAATTCTATTAGTTGGGACCCCACAGAAAACTTATTTCATAACGCGAATAATTTCATACTGAGCCGTTGTCAACATTGCCCAGACGCTCACTTGAATTTAAATATATACATTACAGTAGATTATAATTTTACATCCGTTATCGAGCAACATTTTCTTTATATGCATTAATGATAACCATTAGCAATGTTGACACAATTTTTCATTCGTTTGATCTAATATGATTTAAATTAGTTTACACATAGTTTACGTGTTTACGTCAAAAAAGTGGTATAGGCCTACGAATTTTAATCTTACTGGTCGTAAGTTTGTTTTTCCAAAGCTCAGTGCATTCGTCAAATATCATTTAGAAATATTCTAGTGTCATTACTAAATTAAATTCTTGAGATAATGTGCATAATTATGTTGGTGTTTATTGTAAAAGAAATATAAGATAGAATATCACTATTGCATAGTATCGTTTCAGAAACTTTGACTGAGACGTTACACGATTGTACCTGTCGGTCAATCCTTTTTTAGGATAATACAATTTGGTGACGACCCGGTTATTCTTTTTTTCTTTCTTTAATGACAGCTAGTAATCACCAGTAATGTGACTGAATACTCTCTTCACTGCTCATGACTGTGTGGTCGTCACTCAATAATTAATTACTATTTGTGTCTTGGATATGATTGTATTTAGTACTGAAATACGAATATAATCATAATGTAATCTCCCCCATGATTTATCATGATAATATTGATGATAAAATATTGGTATCCAAATTAAAGGTCTATATATTATTATCTTTTGATGTACAAAGAGTAATCCAAGTAAATGGAAGTGATGACAGAAGTATTTAGATATATTCCCTAGCATATATTGCGTTTGTAACATGTAATCTTGTGTAGTGACTGAAAAATTATATTCTACTCTATATCTGTGCAATAAAATAAACAATGGAAGTATGGAACTGTGTCTGTAAGACTTTATTTTCCGCAGTGTACTTAAAAAATAAAAAGATCATTCACCTCTAGCTGACTTTGACCTTTTCCTTGTTTGTGTTCCCTTATTTCCCGATTTTGTCGTATTCTTGTAGTTCTCCAGATTAGTGTCCGAATAATGTTTTTTTCCTATTAGGCTATCTAAATTATTTCCCTTTCTCTGTGTCTCATTTTCTGAATCCACAGAAAGTTTGAAGATTATAACTGACTATACGGGTCTGTATAACTCGGGCCTTATTAACCCTTCAAACTTTTCAAATCTTAATTCGACTTTTCCACTCATGTTTGAAATTCTTTTTAATGCAAGAGTCATTTAATCAACTTTGCCAAAGAACATCATTTTATCAACAAAAAATACCGCCATAATCCCCAAAATGAACCGTCGTAAACTAACCGAACGCTTAAATAGAATGCATTACATTAATAAAGGTAGCCTACCTAATTAAACGAAATTTATAACCTTGCGTCTGAAGATTGGCATCCATTGCGAATTTATTTTGCTCAAGTTCCTATAAACTTATAGTCTATTAGTATTATTCCCATGCATCTCATTAGTCGATCTGCGTTGCTGCTCCGGTTATATATGGTGCGTAGAAATTGGATCAAGGGGATACATTTCTGAAGAAAATAGAGCAGCATTAAAAGGAATGTTAAAACTGATAATGGTATCAAAACAAATTAAGCATGTCTGTCAGACGCTAATAGCCGACTAGCCTTAGTTACATCTTACGGAATCTACAAGCTCAGAAATGAACCACTAGTGGACTGATACGGGGTACATGTCCGTCCCTGACTCCCAGGTGCTTAAATAGTCACCCCCTCCCCTGAACATGTTGAAGAACCCATCCTATTTAGAGGGTCATTGCATTTTGTATACAAATAATCTTACAAGGAGGAATAACAGTGCATCTACGAAGAAGAGGTACTTTCATTTCATTATTTTTCTTCAAAATATGTTTAACTATAATACGGCAATGCTCGAATGATGTTTACAACGATGCAATACCTGTTATGAACATATATATCATGCAATTTTACTATGAACAAATCTAAAAATGTTTATATTTAAGAAACCATTTAGTATTTAAATACTCCATGTATATCATTTTACGTTCGGTGTAAATAATATTTATCCGAGTATATATAAAAACGAGTAAGCCACAAAATGATGGTGTAAATAATCATGACCCACATTCGTAAAACAAACTAGTATTATTATCAAAAATCATGGTAATAAAATACATGCCAGAGAAACTAGTGCATTGTCGCAAAATCAAGCATAATGCACTTATTCATGGTTACATTTTTACTATTTATACTGGTATTTAAGATCGCCAAAGATATAGAATCGGATTGCCTATTACCGTTGAGGAATCTCAACTTCGTACTTCTCTTTCCATTATGTTGTTAACCATTTTCTATATAAAATTATGCTTTATATGTTTCCTATGTTGTACATGTTGTACTTGTCTTGTATACCCTGCCAGTGACACAGTTGTGTATTGTATACTACATTGTGTCATGGACCTGGGTTTAAATGTTTATACTTCTTTGTTTATAACGCTGAATAAAGATGAAACATTATCTTGCGTCTGAAGATTGGCATCCATTGCGAATTTATTTTGCTCAAGTTCCTATAAACTTATAGTCTATTAGTATTATTCCCATGCATCTCATTAGTCGATCTGCGTTGCTGCTCCGGGGTTTTGCTAACCACAACCAGGGGGCCCCCCCCCCCCCCCCGCTAAGAAAAAAAAGGGGAAAAAAGGGGGGAAAGAAGGGGGAAAAAAGGGGGGAAAAGGAAGGGGAAAAAAAGGAGGAAAAAAAAAGGGGAAAAAAAGGAAAAAAGGAGGAAAACGAGAGAGAGAGAGAGAGAGAGAGAGAGAGAGAGAGAGAGAGAAGGAAAAGAAAGGAAAGAGGAGAGAAAGATAAAGAAAGAAAAGGAAGAAGAAAAGAAAAGGGGGAAGAAGGAGATCGGGGGGGGGGGCGAAAGGGCCTCGCCTCCCAGGCTGTTGCCTCCCCCCATAAAAAAAAGATAAGAGAGAAGGAAGGAAATGGAAAGAAAAAAGGAAAAGAGGAGATAAAGGGAAGGAAAATTGAGGAAGAAGAAAAGAAAAGAAGGGGGTATCAGTTGCAATTTTCCCGCAAACAAGACAGTTGTTGACCGGGGTGGGGTTGGGGCAAAAGGCCCTTGCCTCCCCCGCCCCCGCTAAAAAGGAAAAAAGGAGAGCTAAAAGGTACTGAAAAAGAGGAAGAAGAAAAAAAAAGGGTGAAAAGAAGGAGAAATAGATCACTTGCGGTTAATCCCGCCAACAAGGTGTGGAGAAGGGTGGGGGCCGAAAGGACCTTGCCTCTCCCCCAAGCAAACCTAAAAGAGAGAGAAGGTAGGGAAGGGAAAGAGGAGAAAAAGGGACAGAAAAAAAAGAGAAGGAAGAAAGGTATGTAGGGGAGATCAGTTGCGATTTTCCGTCAACAAAGTGTAGATCGGGGGGGGGGGGGAGCGGGGCACTGGCGTACCAATCAAAGGCTCGGGGAAATACAATTTAAACGGGTTTTTTTTTAATTCCATAGCGGTGGTTTAAACATAATGCTGAAATGACATAATTTCAGAGATGTTTCTCCTTTTTTTGTAAATTATGTTTTTTATGCGTTTGTTGTAAAATGACAAATTCCTGCCCGCGGGACCCAACAAAGGGCCCTAAGGCGGGCCCCTTGATACTCATCTGACCGTAATTAAATGCTTAAAACCCTTGAGCTTCCGGGGGTTCCGCCCGCTGGACCTCACGCCAATCTGTGTCCTGCCAGTGTCACAAATAAGGTATAAAAATATGTACATCTGACCGTAATAAAAAAAACCTGAGATTCCGGGGTTTCCGCACCCTCGACCCCACCAGGGCCCCTGAATGCTTATCTGACTGTAATTTATTGCCTTGAACCCCTGAGTTTCCCGGGGCGGACAAGGTATCAAAATATATTCATCTGATTTAATGAAAGGTAAAAAGGAGGGGGGATCGAATTTAGATGAGGATTGAGAGTCGAGAACGGTACAACGAATCGTCTTCTTTCTCTAATGATTTAATGAAGAGTAAAAGCTTCCGCGCTTCGCGCGGGAGGGGGGGGGGGGGGTAAATGAATTCAGACGAGGATTATTTTCGAGAACGGTACAACGAATCGTCTTGTTTCTCTAATAATCAAATGAAATGTAAAAGCTTCCGTGCTTCGCGCGGGAGGGGAGAGAACTGAATTCAGACGAGGATTAAGAGTCGAGAACGGAATAACGAATCACCTTTTTTCTCTTATGATTTAATGAAACGTAAAAGCTTCTGCGCTTCGCGCGGAGGGGGGGGGGGGGGACTGAATTCAGACGAGGATTATTTTCGAGAACGGTACAACGAATCGTCTTCTTTCTCTAATGATTTAATGAAGAGTAAAAGCTTTCGCGCTTCGCGCGGGAGGGGGGGGGGGTAAATGAATTCAGACGAGGATTATTTTCGAGAATGGTACAACGAATCGTCTTGTTTCTCTAATGATCAAAAGAAATGTAAAAGCTTCCGCGCTTCGCGCGGGAGGGGAGAGAACTGAATTCAGACGAGGATTATTTTCGAGAACTGTACAACGAATCGTCTTGTTTTTCTAATAATCAAATGAACTGTCAAATCTTCCGCGCTTCGCGCGGGAGTGGGAGGGGAACTGAATTCAGACGAGGATTAAGAGTCGAGAAGGGTATAACGAATCGCATTTTTTCCCTAATGATTTAATGAAAGGTAAAAGGGGAAGGGAAACAGAAATCAGACGAGGATTATTTTCGAGAACGGTACAACGAATCGTCTTGTTTCGCTAATAATTAAATGAAATGTCAAAGCTTTCGCGCTTCGCGCGGGAGGGGGGGGGGGGGGGGGGGGAGGGGGAGGGGGAGGGGAAAACTGAATTCAGAGAAGGATTAAGAGTCGAGAACGGTACAACAAATCGTCTTCTTTATCTAAATGAAACGTAAAAGTTTCGGCGCTTTGCGGAGGAGGGAGGGGGAAATCGCCCCTCTCTGCACCCCCCCCATTACGTCAATGCTGGTCACCATTACGTGCCAATATTTGGCTCGCATAATTTCAAATTTGGGCCCCCTCCCTAAGAAATCCTGGATCCGCGCCTACCAACTAGTGACCTGCATGTGTCACGAATAAGGTATCAAAATATGCTCATCTGACCGTAATAAAGTGCCCATACCCCCTGAGCTTCCGGGGCTTTGCCCCTAGACCCCGCGCCAATTATGCTACGCTCTACCTGATAGTAAATACTTTAGCCTCCCCCACCCACTTTGAAAAACGTTCAGAGGGGCGTGCATGAAAGAGTGGGGTGATGCGGATTTTGTCTGCCCCCCCCCCCAAAAAAAAAAAGAAAAATTGCTCATTACGCCACTGCTGGTCACCATTACGGAGCAATATTTGGCTCGCATAATTTCAAATTTGGCCCCCCCCCCCCTAAGAAATCCTGGATCCGCGCCTGCACGACGAGACTGCACTTCACAAATACTGTGTACTGATTCATATTCATATTCATATTCATATTTATTTTATTTCCAACAGAAAGGTAAACAAAGATATTACATTTGATTTCATACATAATTCATTTTTTCAAGAAACTATACAAATAAACTTTGCACATAATAAAATTATTACAAGAATTTCTTAATTTCTGAGGAAATGGGGGGGGGGGGGGGGAATCCACTAAAAAGCAGTGCTTGTAGGTTGTGGATCCCCCAGGTTCGAGACAATGAACGGATAAAGATGATAGTATCATTAACGTAGCTTTGCTACCTCCATTCTGGTCTCGAAAAGTTATGAAAATTAATAAATCCACTAGAAGAACATGATTATTGATAAACGAATGTAAACGTTGAAGATTTAATCACTTCTTCCTCGACAAATTATGCAGGCATGTAATATAATATGTAACCTCAAAGGCGAATCTTTTTTATATCAATTTGTCATAATTATGATTCTGGGATAACTGCCCCCCTCCCCTGGAAAACTAGTCAACGACTTCCTTATCATAGTTTATGGAGGCGGCAGAGGTTTTTTCGTCAAGGGTGGAGTTCAGGGAGCCGTTGTCTGCATACAAATTAAACAACTTTTATCAAATAAAAAAACGTATTCTCCCCTTTAAAAACACTTTACAAGAAACCATTGACTATTCATTATGATAATTTTTAGTCGACATTTACAGTAACGACTGTAACAGTAAACAATTATTACTTATTTTGTGGATGTTTGTTAGGTGGAGTTCTAATAGCTTTAATTTGTATTGTCAAATTAAAAAAAAAATGGTACAGATATTTTAACTTGCTGCTTTACATACAAGTAACTTTAAAGATGCACAGTGTTCATATAATCTTCAGTTAAGACTATTGTAGGACAGTTGCTGTATTGTTAATTGTTATATGTCATTTCTATTGCAAAATACAAATTTGTATTGAAAAAAAGATGACAAGTATAGCATAAGTAGGGGCTCAACTATGAAGTAGCGAAGACGCATGGGAAAGGGTAATCTAATATTATTGGTTCGCTTTCTACTTTGGTTGAGTTTGAATGGTTTTATTATTTATTATTTATTATTTTACAAGTTTTCACACATATACAACAACAACAACACAAAGGTAGTTTCAATTTGAGAATAGCATACCCAGATTTATTTACAAGGATATAATTGAGTATTTGTCATTTTTTACTCAAAAATATATAGGAAGTTCAATTGTTAGAATCCAGTTTGAAGGCGACCTCAGAAATGATTTCATCTAGAAAAGTTGTTGCAATGATGAAATCACTTTCGATTGTTTGGTCTCTACCATTGATAAGTTCGTATTCGTCTTTGGTGAGGGAGAGATCAAGTATGACGTCACTGCTGTCGTCATCGAAAAGATCATGAGTGTAGTATGTAAAATCGGTGACTGTCGGAAACGTGTCGTTATCGTCTTCATTGTCGGTTGAAATGCTGGAGACGTCTGTGAAACTATCATCGTCCATTTCGTCCATAAATCTGATCAAACTAGAAGTAGTGTCAGATAACAATGAATCGTTATCATCTTCATGATGAATCTCGATAAGGACTTCGTTATGGAGCTGACAGCAGTCGGATACGATACTTGTTCCGTCATCGTTATCATCGTCGACGTCGTTGTTATCGCTGTCGTCTTGCTTTGAAGCGATGATCGGGTAATACGTGATGCTTGGGAAGTCCTCTTCCGAACTCCACAATGATGTAGAGTCACTGAATGTACCGTTGATATGACATGTAGTAGAGTGGAACTGTGTTTGAACGAAGAAAAAGAATTATATGAGATGAGAGTTGAATATTGTGCATACAGAGAGAGGCGGACACACCAATACGGAGAGAGAATATTGTACATTCGGAGCAGGCGCGGATCCAGGGGGGGGGCCGAGCGGGCCTTGGCCCCCCCCCGCAAAAAAAAAAAAAAAAAAAAAAAAAAGAGAGAAGAAAGGAAAAGAAGGGAAAGGGAAAGAGGAGAGAAGGGAAAGAAAGAAAAGGAAGAAAAAAAGAAAAGGGGGAAGGGGGGGGGGGGGGGGGGGAAAAGGGCCTTGCCTCCCAGGCTGTTGACCCCCCCCCCCCCAATCAAAAAAAAAAGAGAAGGAAGGAAAGGGAAAGAAATGACATAATTTCCGAGATCTTTCCTCACTTTTTAGTAAATACGTTTGTATGTGTTTGTTGGAGAATGACAAATTACTAAATTTACAGCCAGGCAAGAAATATGATTCTTGAGATTCCTACATGTCAGGCCCGAGGTGGAGCGGGGATTGGGAGCCTCGAGCCCCCCCCCCCCCCCCTCCCCACCCACTTTTTTGAAAAAGTATATTAAAGAGAAATAAAATAGAATGAGAGCAAGAAAGAAAGAATAGTTAACTGCCAGTGTTAAAAATTAATGAGGCATCTAAATATGCTCATCTGACCGTGATTAAATGCCTAAAACCCCTAAGCTTCCACCTAGGACCCTACGGCGGGCCCTTAGATGCTCATCTGACGGTAATTTAATGCCTAAAACCCCTGATTTTTGGGGGCTCCGCCCCCTGGAACCCACGCCAAATAGTGACCTGCCAGTGTCATAAAATAATAAGGTATGACAAAAAAATGCTCATCTGACCATAATTAAATGCCTAAAACCCCTGAGCTTCCGGGGCCGGCTCAGCCGCCTCGACCCCACCGGGGGCCCTAATGCTTATCTGACCGCAATTTATTGCCTTGGGGGCGGTCCCCCCAAATCGGAAGAAGACGTAGGAAGAAAGAGGAGCAGACAAAGAACGCCTTTAAAAAAGGATTAAGAGTATAGAGAACGGTACAACGCATCGTCTTCTTTCTCTAATAATTTAATGAAACGTCAAAGCTTCGCTCAGGAGGGGAGGGGGGGGGGGAACTCAATTCAGACAAGGATTAAGAATCAAGAACGGTACAGCGAATCGTCTTCTTTCTCTCATAATCTTGTGAAACGTCAAAGCTTCCGCGCAAAGCGCGGAAGTAGGGAACCTCAATTCAGACGAGGATTCAGAGGCGAGAACGGTAAAACGAATCTTTAATGATTTAATGAAACGTAAAAGCTTCCGCGCTTCGCGCGGGATGGAGGGGAAACTAAATTCCGACGAGGATTATTTTCGAGAACGGTACAACAAATCGTCTTCTTTCTCTAATAATTTAATGAAAATTAAAAACTTCCGCGCTTCGCGCGGCAGGGGGGAACCTGAATTCAGACGAGGATTAAGAGTCGAGAACTGTACAGCCAACCGTCTTCTTTCTCTCATAACATTATGAAACTTAAAAGCTTCCGCGCTTCGCGCGGGAAGGGGGGGACCTAAATTCGGACGAGGATTAAGAGTCGAGAACTGTACAACGAATCGTCTTCTTTCGAATGATTTATTGAAACGTAAAAGCTTCCGCGCTTAGCGCGGGAGGGGGGGGAACTGAATTCAAACGAGGATTAAGAGTCGAGAACTGTACAGCCAATCGTCTTCTTTCTCTCATAATCTTATGAAACTTAAAAGCTTCCGCGCTTCGCGCGGGAAAGGGGGGGGGGGGGACCTGAATTCGGACGAGGATTAAGAGTCGAGAACTGTACAACGAATCGTCTTCTTTCGAATGATTTAATGAAACGTAAAAGCTTCCGCGCTTCGCGCGGGAGGGGGGGGGGGGGCTGAATTCAGACGAGGATTAAGAGTCGAGAACGGTACAACGAATCGTGTTCCTTCTCTAATGATTTAATGAAACGTAAAGGCTTCCGCGCTTCGCGCAAGAGGGGGGGGGGGGGGAACCTGAATTCAGACGAGGATTCAGAGGCGAGAACGGTAATACGAATCTTGAATGATTTAATGTTACCTTCCGCGCTTCGCGTGGGATGTAGGGGGAACTAAATTCCGACGAGGATTATTTTCGAGAACGGTATAACGAATTGTCTTCTTTCTCTAATGATTTAATGAATCGTAAAAGCTTCCACGCTTCGCGCGGAAGGGGGAAAACTGATTTCAGACGAGGATTAGTGTCGAAAACGGTACAACGAATCGTCTTCTTTCTCTAATGATTTAATGAAAATTAAAAACTTCCGCGCTTCGCGCGGCAGGGGGGAACCTGAATTCAGACGAGGATTAAGAGTCGAGAACTGTACAGCCAATCGTCTTCTTTCTCTGATAACATTATGAAACTTAAAAGCTTCCGCGCTTCGCGCGGTAAGGGGGGGGGGGGGGGGACCTAAATTCGGACGAGGATTAAGAGTCGAGAACTGTACAACGAATCGTCTTCTTTCGAATGATTTATTGAAACGTAAAAGCTTCCGCGCTTAGCGCGGGAGGGAGGAAATGAATTCAGACGAGGATTAAGAGTCGAGAACTGTACAACGAATCGTCTTCTTTCGAATGATTTATTGAAACGTAAAAGCTTCCGCGCTTAGCGCGGGAGGGGGGGAACTGAATTCAGACGAGGATTAAGAGTCGAGAACTGTACAGCCAATCGTCTTCTTTCTCTCATAATCTTATGAAACTTAAAAGCTTCCGCGCTTCGCGCGGGAAGGGGGGGGGGGGGGACAAAAATTCAGACGAGGATTCAGAGGCGAGAACGGTAATACGAATCGTCTTCTTTCTCTAATGATTTAATGAATCGTAAAAGCTTCCACGCTTCGCGCGGAAGGGGGAAAACCGATTTCAGACGAGGATTAGTGTCGAAAACGGTACAACGAATCGTCTTCTTTCTCTAATGATTAAAGGAAACTTAAAAAGCTTCCGCGCGAAGTGCGGGAGGGGGGAACCTGAATTCAGACGAGGATTAAGAGTCGAGAACTCTCCAAAGAATCGTAATAATTTAATAAATCGTAAATTTTTCCGCGCTTTGCGCGGGAGGGGAAAAACTAAATTCAGACGAGAATTATTTTGAGAAGGATACAACGAATCGTCTTCTTTCTCTAATAATTTAATGAAACGTCAAAACTTCCGCGTTCGCGGAGGAGGGAGGGGGAAACTCGCCCCTCCCTGCACTGACCCCCCCCCCCCCCGCATTACGTCACTGTTGGTCACCATTACGTACCAATATTTGGCTCGCATAATTTGAAATTTTGGCCCCCCCCTAAGAAATCCTGGATCCGCGCCTGATTCGGAGAGAGAAGATTAAAATAAATATTTAATTAAAGCAGGAGAACGAAAGACGCGTGAGAGCAAAAGAATGATTTAATTCCAATTATGATTGTCCAAAAAATCTTGGTTGAATAGAACTTTTAAGAATATTGAAGAATTGGGTTTGAATAGAATTCTTACCATTTTGAGGGCTTCTGCTGTCAAAATATTACTTCGGTTGGCAGTACTGTCATCCTCTGTGGCTGTAATTAAATAAATACCACCACAAAAATAAAATCGTAATTTTCAAAGTTGCTATAGAAAATAATGATAGAACAAAGCTGAACAGTGAATGATGGTCAAAAGAGTACTACCCCGGCTCTTTTCGGATCATGCTCGACGAAGCTTTGGAGTTTGGTAACTACAGAAACAATAAATCTGATTTAGATTAAGACACTATTCAAATGTGAATACTGTGTTTATGTGTTTAATAGGGTTATATGACTATTGGGGGAGCTTGAGGAAAATATTCCTACCTGACAAGAGACAACACAGTCTCCTCATACTCTTTCCCATTCTCTTTCGAAGTCGGGCGAAAAATCGTCGCTTACGAGAAGATCGGCGAGCCATTTCTCTTTGTGATATAAAGACAGGAGCAGAGCAAACGTCTTTATTGCAAGGAGAATTCATAAAGAATGAATCTCTTGTAGGTAATGCGTTACCAATGTAAACACAAAACTTGCGCATTTCATTGTTACGTATGATTTTTGGAGTAGGATTTTAGTAACGCGTTCCTGATTGGTCAAAAGTTTCTACTCGAACGCACTGGTGCTGAGTATACATTATTACGTAGGTCACGTAGGTCAGTGCGCGTAAATGTGTGAGAGGGCTTTTCCAATAGGTTGAAGTGAATACACGCGATGACCTCACGATAAGATTGTGTAGGTTTTGTCCCTTATAAACTGTCAAAAGCATGAAAGACAGTGGCGGCAGTGGCGGCAGTGGCGGCAGTGGCGGCAGTGGCGGCAGTGGCGGCAGTGGCGGCAGTGGCGGCAGTGGCGGCAGTGGCGGCAGTGGCGGCAGTGGCGGCAGTGGCGGCAGTGGCGGCAGTGGCGGCAGTGGCGGCAGTGGCGGCAGTGGCGGCAGTGGCCCCCAGCAACTTAAAAGAGAGAGAAGGAAGGGAAGGGAAAGGGAAAGAGGAGAGAAAGGGAAAGAGAAAGAAGAAAGGTAGGGGAGATGAGTTGCGAATATAATTATGCACATCTGACAGTGATTAAAACCCTTGAGCTTCTAGGGGCGCAGTCCTCTGGAGTCCTAGGGCGCTATATAGGCGGACACCTGTATACTCTTCTGACCGTAATTTAATGACTAAAACCCTTGAGCTTCCAGGGGCTCCGTCCCGTAGACCCCACCTAGGGCACTAAGCTGGGCCCCTAGATGCTCATTTGACGGTAATGTAATGCCTAAAACCCCTGAGCTCCTGGGGGCTCCACTCCCTGGACCCCACGCCAATTAGTGTCCTGCCAGAGTCAATAAGGTATCAAAATAATCTGACCGTAATTAAATTCCTAAAACCTCTGAACTTCCGGGGTCCTCGCCCCCTGGACCCAACCCAGGGCCCTAATGTCGGCCCGTATAGATGTTAATTATTTGACGGCTATTTAATGTGGTAATCAAATGCCTAAAATTCAAGAGCATTCGGGGGCTCTGCTCCCTCGACCCCACCAGGGGGCAAAGACGGACCCCTAAATGCTTATCTGACCGTTATAAAATGCCTCAAATCCTTGAGTTTCAGAGGGCACAGCCTCCTGGACCCCACACCAACTAGTGACCTGCAAATGTCCGAGGAATAAGGTATCAAAATATGCCCGTCTGACCGTAATTAAGTGCCCAAACCCCTGAGCTTCCGGGGCTCCGCCCCTTGACCTCCCTGACCGGGGCTTTGCCCCTAGACTCCGCGCCAATTAGGCTACGCTCTACCTGATAGTAAATACTTTAGCCTCCCCCACCCACTTTGAAAAACGTTCAGAGGGGCGTGCATGTAAGAGTGGGGTGATGCGGATTTTTTGTTTGTCTGCCCCCCCCCCCCAAAAAAAAAAATAAATTGCTCATTACGCCACTCCTGGTCACCATTACGGAGCAATATTTGGCTCGCATATTATCAAATATGCCCCCCCCCCCTAAGAAATCTTGGATCCGCGCCTGACCACATCAGGCCTATGATGAAGGGGCTATAACGAGGGGAGGGGTATTAATTGTGAGCCCCCAAGTTCTCAAACAAACAAACAAAATGAAGGGGGGGGGGGAGAAAGGAATGAAAACAAAACTAAGATAATATAATATGTCGCGAAGGCAATACGACGTAACTACATGTACAAGGGAGAGGGGTACATGTGTCGCCATCAATATTTAAGTAAAAAATAATAAAAAGGAAGAGAAAAGAGAAAAGAAGGGAGAATGGGAAAACGACGAGAAGGAAATATGCCTGACCCATGCACCATCTCCCCCCTAGCCAGTTTTCTGGTAAGATCGCCTCCCCCCCCCCCCCGCATCCCATAGTTCCAGTGTCCTCTCAATGGGTGGAATCACGCTTAACTATTTTAAGGTGCTAATTTACTATTCAATAAATTTGGAAAGAAAAGAGGCTATCGCATTTTTAGAAGCTATTATTTTTTTCTTGCCTGCTTAATTGCGCTTGTATAGCAAGCAAATAAAGCGCAAGCAGGCAAGAAAAAAAATTAGTCCTTTTAATTTAGCCGTGCATTTAGCAGAAATCTGAAACTTTAAAAGGTATAAGAACACAATTTTGGAGCACATTATGTACTTCGGGTATATAGATATAGGAGTTGGAAGGTTACACTTTATTGGTACGAGTTATACAGACTGTTTCGCCAGAAGGCTCATCAGTAATATATATATATATATATATATATATATAGACTTTTTAGATTTTAAGAGGGATCGACACACTTCCCACCGCCTCCCAAGATCCGCCACAGGATCTCAACGCACTGTAATGGACTCCATTAATTTTTTGTTCTGCGTCTGTTTTCTAAGACTAGGCATTGAAACGAAAAGGAATGGAAACATAACCAACTGAACATGAACATCTTCACTATGAAAGCTCCGATTTAAGATGAGCAGGATGATCAAACGTATCTTGCAGATCACCTTTATCTTTTATTTGATTGCAACTGTCTACACTGTGTATGTACTCTTGTGTAAGTTGATTTAGATCAATATCTAGTGTTACTTCGTCAAATTTCTAAATAAATGTTAATTTGCTAACTTGAAAATGTACGTGCGGGACAGTGTTTGAACATTGATTGCCAACTGTGTTGCTGGTGTGGTTGCTGGTGTGATTGCTGTGTGTCTTTTGATGTGCAAAAGCTGGAGACGCCTTGAAATTGCACCCAGCAACCGGGGGGGGGGGGGGGGGGGTCACCCATACATACCCCAGCGTGAAGAGTAAAATGGGCGCTAGTGACAGTTCCGTATCCATTTTTTTAAAGCAGTTTAATATCCATTAATCTTAGCAAAGGAATTTTAACTGATTTTAATCATAGATCTATCCCTATAATCTATATTGCATTTTCCACCTGAATTTGGATCACATTCGACATCGGGAAACCTTCGTTTAGGGCTTCAATGTCTACGTCGTCGCTCAGTACCTTCTCTGCGCTGTAGTCCTGCACCTCAAACTGAAGCTATCAGTACAAAATTATGAAGACTTCTCGTATGGTTTATGGTATCGCGCTTATCGCGCATACGAGAAGTCTGCATAATTTTGGACTGATAGCTTCAGTTTGAGGTGCAGGACTACAGCGCAGAGACGGTATTGAGCGACGACGTGGACATCGAAACCCTAAACGAAGGTTTGCTGATGTCGGATGTGATCCAAATTCAGGTGGAAAATGCAATATATGATTATGATTAAAATAAGTAAAAAATTGGGCTCAAATTCATTTGCTAAGAATGGATATTAAACTGCTAAAAAAAATGGATACGGAACTACACTAGCGCCGTAAAATGCATTCATGGTGTCTGATCGCGCGCCTGATGTTGTGTCCTAATCCTTCCCATAGTCTCATAGACATGATAGAGATTACACGCATCCTTTATTTGCAGTCTAGGCCTAGGCCTAGATGTGCATTGCGCAATCATGCAAAATTGTCAATGTTTCTATGACCAAATCGAGATTCAAACCTTTATTTCTTGTGATCCTGAAGGTGATACTGCCACTGGTGATATAAATGAGGTGTTATATGAAAGAGCAGATTAATCTCCATATTTCCAAAGGGGCGTCGTCTCGGAATTCTGAAAATATCTTGGTCAAAACAGCAATTTAAATTTTGCTGACCTCTCAGGAGTGTTCACGATGGTGGTCCTGCCGGAAACAGAAATACATGCAGTGTACAAGAAAATAGCTGTTTTCGCATTGCCAACTTTATACATAATTATCTATAATTTGGTTAAATTCTTGACTGATTTCAAAGTATGAGAGGAAAGAAAACTACTGTACTAGTTCTAGTAGGGTGTCTGAACGTTTTTTTTTCATTTTTCCCTTTTGTATTGTTTTTCACCATCATGGTCGGAAAGTTGAAAAAATCAACTACTCAGAAGAACACATTTTGCATTTCAAGGCTCACCGATCAAAAGATACAGCCCCAAAAAATCTAGGCATTAAAAAAAAAAAAAAAAATTGTCCAGAATGGACAAAAAAGTGGTACAAGCTGAGTTTTAATTTTTGCTCAAAAGCTGCACAGCACGGTATGCAAAGCGTGGGGTAACTAGGGTATTTTCAAACTGTAACTGCTCGTGATCCCTTGGGACTAGAGAAAAAATAAGCGCATGGATATATTCCTTACAGCTGGCCCAACTTACCCATCAGGAGCTCACTTCAGGAAATTGGTAAATCTCTGAGTTACCATGGAAAATTTTTTTAATTGCTGTTTTGATCAAGATATTTGTAGAGTTCAGAGTCAAGCCCCTTCAGGAATATGAAGAAAAACCTGCTCTTTCATATGACACCTCACTTATTGAGTATCACCTTCAGGATCACAAGCAGTATTGGTTTGAATCTCAATTTGGTATTAAAAACATTGACCAATTTTGCATGAGCGCGCAATGCACATGGACTGCAAAGGGATGTGTGCAATATCTATGGGAAGGATTTTAGCACACAAACTAAGTGCGCGATTAGACACCCTACTTCTAGCAGCTGGTGTCATTGGAATGGTTCACAAATATAGAACTGCAAGTCGTGTTACTTGTTCTACAAAGCAATTTTTTTCTATTCTTTTTCCAGTAGCTACAGATGAGAAGCACACATCCCATCAGGACCAGCAGGTTCCTGCCAAGATTCAACTAAAGGAGCCAAGACCGGGACCTGATATATCAAATCATCATGCACCTGTTAAGGCCAAGAACAGGACCTATCCAATTGAAATCTGGAGCAAAGTAGGCTTAGGTAAGTTAAGTTGAGAGGAGAAAACTCATTGGCATAAATCCTATGTTGAGAGCCAAATGGTTGCTAACTCTGTGATAATGGATGGGAGTTACCATCCTTCTGGCTTTTAGCGGACGAAGTAGTACGCAAAATCCCTGAAGATTTTAATGCCATTATCATTCCTATATACGATGACATTGTGACAGAAAACACCAGATACCTTGATAAGAGCTTTAGTTCTTCATTTGCCTGAATTTGATTTGAGAATATCATCCTATAGTATTCATTATACTATGAAGACTCAAATTTGTTATTTTGATACACTCTTTCCTTAGGGTTATTGTATAGAAATTCATACATCAGACACACAGAGGTTAATTGAAAGCCCCATTGATTTGATTTGATTTTGATTTGATTTATTTATTTCTGTTTGATTTTCTTTTTCTTTTGCATTTTTACAAATATATAACAAACAAATATTGCAAATTTACACATGACAAAAGAATATATGTAGAATAAAGTAAGGCTGGCTGTAACTAATCGAAAACATCAAACAGGAGGGTTGACAAAGTAAGCAAAGCTTGATAGTATGACTACCCTCAAAGGATACATAATAATACAAATATGGAGGAACAAAATATTGGTAAAAGGGGGAAAAGACAGAAAAAAAGAAGAGAAAAGAAAGAGGGGATGCACATCAATATTCACAGACTTATGTGGTAGTTGGATTTCAAATTGATATATAAAGATTTTAAAAAAGAAAATGCAAATTTGAATAGTGAGTGGCCAACTTGGGATATAATAGAATGAGAAGACTCGGGAGATTCGGACAATATGAATTTGAATTTAAGATCAGCCAGCTGGTTTTAAACCTGGGCCTGCGAGTCGGAGCCTTGAAGTGTTTGTATACAAGAAATTGTTTATTCAGTATCCCAAGTAGGCCATAACATTTTAAAGAAGCATCTTTTGGCTTTGGTTATTATGAGTTTTTATGTGTTTCCATTTTCTAGGCTCATATACTTGGGAGCATATATTAAATGGAAAGCTTGAATCAAGACTGGATGGCATCTGGTACTATGGCGAACTTCAAGTACATAACTTTGAGTTCAGGTAAACTTGCATTTTGTTGTGTCTCTTTAATTTGATTTTTTTTTCATGATTATTATTTGTTTTAATTTTGTTAACAAATTTCAGTAGAAGTATTAACAAGCATCATATGTTTAGGTTTTGAATGCAAAAGTATGTTATGGGTTTAAGCTTGTACTACTCGCATATTTTGATTAATTTTTCTTCAGAGCTGAGGAGGTATGTAGACAAACTTGCTACAGAGTGTGATATAAGATACAAATCCTCCCGGCAAATTGTAAATAATGTTCAAAATAGTGAATATCATTATTGTTTGAAGTGACGTTTTTTTGTATTACTATGTATTGCATGATAAAGGCCATTGTAGAAGCCTTTAACATTTTGTTGTGGATAAGAGATTGTAAGATATTCTATAATTGAATGTATTTTTTTGTGCTAAATTTGCTAATACTGCAGTTAGTTTAGAGAGAAGACCAATCATGGATGATTGACAGTACTTAGTACTAGAGACAAAATATTACTATTTCTTTTATTGCACTAGAATCAACTGGTTACACCCCAAGAATGAGAGAAGTGCAAACAACTGCTAGAAAATTGTAATTTTCTTTTCATTCTTCCAGAATGCGTGATGGTGACGGGGTGCAACCAGACAAGGTCCCGCAGGATGTGGAGAACGTTTTCCTGATTTTGAACGGGAGAGCTCCGGACAAAGTGCAATACACGCGATACTGGCTCGACCACCTCGGTTCATACCCACATCTCAAGCGGGTTGTTCTGATGCTGATTGGTAATGAACAGTGTCAGAACGATTGGGTGCTTCCATACATGAGGAGCAGGGGTGGACCTGTTGATATGCTCTTCGTCGTGTACGATACCCTCATTGTGAACGGTGATGACATCATGCAGTGGCCTCTGGGTGTAGCAACGTGAGTTATTTGTGAAATGTAACATAGTTTGCTTTTGTGATGTGCCATGTGGCAAGCTAAACATATTGCACAGATTTTATAATTTTATATGTACCGGTAATGTTTCAATCCCATATGAGGTAGTATTTTAACGGTTCACTAAGATGATCTGAAGGGTTCAGTCAATTATTTTGAGTTGACAGTTGCTTTTGTATATTTAAAAAGACTTGATTTGCAGAAGGAAAATCATTTTTTTTCATGATTTTCAGGACCCAGCGATGCAAATTTAATAGTGTGGATTCATCAAAACTTTAGGGGATAGTCATCTTGGTGTACTTCCAATTGGAAAGTTTGCTGCACTTAAATAGGAACATGGAATAGGGATTATGCCTGCATCATTTCCAATTTGTGTCAATAGTTTTCAGAAAGTATGCTATAACTCCTGTAAGATTACATCATTGCTTATTTTCATTTTTCACTCTTCCTCCCTTTTCCAACTTTAGGTACAGAGGTTTCCCATTGATAGAGATCAATCAGCTTAATCTGCGTTCTCCTAGACAGTATCGATGTAATTTCCTTGGAACGATGTACCCCAACTCATCCAGAGAAGTACTTTTGAAAGTCATTAATGATAACAACCTTCAAAAGTACTGCTACCTCAAAACAAGACAACGGTAAGTTTCTTTCACCAGCAATTTTATTTTACTTTATTTTGATATTTGTTAAACACAGGTATTTGCATTCTTGTAGCATGGTACTTATGATCAATCTATATTTCAAAAAGGAAAGACACTCAATCATCTTTAAATTAATAGACATAAGTGATAATGCTTATTATTAACATGGAATTTTTTTAATTAGTGTTAGTTGGACCTACTTTGAAGAAGCCATGTCTGAAGGTCACTGGGAAAGGGAGACAATGGACTACCTGCTTTATAGCATCATAGCCTGTTTCAGTGGATTTGATTATTGTGTTTATCAATATTTTTGATGATTAGAGAATGAAACTGAATTACCTTAGTACCAAAAGAGAAAATATATCCCTGATTATTATACTATTCCTCTGACTCTGTACTTGTTTACATGGTTCAAGAGTGGCAATATTATTGTAGATGAATGTCTTACTAAAGGACTGCACTGCAATGGTTCGATTGATCCATAGTCTGCTGACATGCCCTATACCAATTTACCTAAAAGTTTGGAGGCGCGATAGCTCAGTCGGTAGAGCAGTGGTCTCGTAATCCGGTGACCCGGGTTCGAAACCAAGGCGATACGCTAGTGCCCTTAGGTAAGGCATTATTCCTGATTACCAGGTCCCTCAGAGAGGACCTAAAGCCATCAGCCGTCTGGTTGCTTACTGACAAGCATTTATGCTTTCTTAGCAATCAGGTAAAACTAACCACCACCATTCAAAGTCATTTTTCAAAGAATTCTTTTTTCTGTGCTTTTAGATGGGAGCCTGATGAATCAAAAGCCAGTCTCCAGACGTACATCAATGTAGTCCTTCAAAGTGACCTCACCCTGAGTCCCGTAGGTATGAACGCAGAGTGCTACCGTATCTACGAGGCGTGCGCTCTAGGCTCCGTGCCCGTCGTAGAAGACGTAACCACCAAGGGGGACTGCAGCCCGAGTCCGTTAAGACTCCTCAAGAAACTCGAAGCACCTTTCATCTTCATCAAGGACTGGAGCGAGCTGCCAGGGATCCTGGATGCGGAGATGAAGATGTCAATAGAAGAGATTGTGGATAGGAGACGAAGACTTGTGGCTTGGTATGAAACTTTTAAATACAAGATGAAAGATATTCTAATGAGGAAAATAGGAGAGGTCTTTGAAGAAGATGTGCGCAGGTGATGTAATCTATCAGCTTTACAAGAGTTAAGTCTGAAACAGCCCGGGTCCGTTCAGACTCCTCAAGAAACTTGGAGCACCTTTCATCTTCATCAAGGACTGGAGCGAGCTGCCAGGGATCCTGGATGCGGAGATGAAGATGTCAATAGAAGAGATTGTGGATAGAAGACGAAGACTTGTGGCTTGGTATGAAACCTTTAAATACAAGATGAAAGATATTCTCATGAGGAAAATAGGAGAGGTCCTTGAAGAAGATGTGCACAGGTGATTCAATCTATCATCTTCACAAGAGTGGTGATTATTTTTTGACATTTAGAAGGACATTAAGTCTTGAAATTTCACGTGAAGTTAATGCCATTCTAATTCTCTAGAAAAAATGGCCCAAATTCATGAAAGTGGTTCATCTTAATATTAACCCATAGTTTAAACCTCCATTGTCATCAGGCCCAATGAACGAGCATTTTTTACGGTTTTGTGAAGCACTTAGTGGACAAATTGAGTGACAGTGTGAAGATTGTTGAACTTGTAGTTATAATGGTTTCGAGAAATGACCCCCTGAAGGAGGTTCAGACCTTGGAATAAAATACCTCTTTGGTGAATTTGACCTAATGTGTCTTTGGCAGAAGAGTACAAGTGATATCTTGTTATTATTAAGAGAACCAAATCATAATTGTCTTTCGCGACAGTACTTATTTAATTGGGACTAGTGCATATTTACAGACTTTAATTTTGCCTTGGTAATACACAGTGCTGATAAAGTCACAGAGCGCAAGAATTTTGTTTGTCTTCATGTTCGGATCTCATCAGTACCTGTGTTTGTTGTACACTTTCTTAACTATTGGAATACCTGATCCATATTTCATATTACAGCTTGTTTTTTTGACATTGAGGGTCTGCTAAATGGCTTTATTCTCAAGATCAAAATCAATGTTCCCAATTACCTTTGCATATTTTGAAAGCAGGAATTATTCCTTAATGATTATTTATTACAATATCTAGTTTGATACAAAAGTACTACAATTGACTAGACTTAGGGATAATTTTACTTGTGCTACTTTGAGTTATGCAGAGTATGTATGAATCTTGTGCAAATTGAAAGGGTAAATTACAAGTTGTCATTTTTTGAGGTATTGATTAATGTAACTGTTTTCTTATTGATGTACAGGAATAAATCTGGAATCCTAGAAAAGTACTGTATATGAATCTTGCCTTTAAATTTTGATCTGTGCTTTATGCAGTAGTATTCATGATCATACTTGTTGTTAATGTCCATGTATAAGGAGCCTGGGCATCGTTTCATGAAACCGTCTTTAAGTACAAGTTCATTGACATCTCATTGAAATGCGTGTTAAACATAATACATGTATTTCAATGGGATGTCTGTGCACTTGTTCTTATGAAACACTGCCCAGCTCTATATGTTAAAGATAAACTTGAGTTCTGGTAATGCAATTGCATTGTGAAAGAAAAGGTGTGGAATGGACCAGAAAAGTTGATCATATAGCATGTAAGTAATGGTGTGTAATGCAAGGTTCTTGAGTCATCAAAATCATCATAAATTTGGCAGAGTCTTGGTAAAGTAACAATCACTTACACAGAAAGATGTACATGGGACAACACACATTCAGTGTAAGTTTTGTTGGATTCTGTGAGAATTCATTTTCTTTTTTTTACCAGAACTCAAGTTTATCTTTAAAGATAAACTTTAGTACTGGTAATGCGATTGCATTGTGAAAGAAAAGGTGTGGAAAGGATCAGAAACAGTTGATCATGTAGCATGTAAGTATTGGTGTGCACTGCAAGGTTCTGGAGTCATCAAAATCATAATAAATTTTACCGAGTCTTGGTAAAGTAACAAGCACTCACATAGAAAGCTATATATGGGACAACACACATGGTGTCGGGGCTAGTACTACCTGATTTCCTTGTCTTTCTATGCTCATTACTTAGCCAGTATACATTTTCTTCCAAAATTGTTTGGCACATGTCATTTATTTGTAATCTTGAACATTCAGTGTAAGTTTCGTTTGATTCTGTGAGAATTATTATTTTTTTTTTACCAGTACTGGAGTTTATCTTTAATATGTTCATGTCTTAATTTTTATATCATTCTTATTTGATGCTACTATACAAAAACTTGAAATGAGTTCTATAAAAAGAACAAACATATAATGCCACATGTCCTATTTACAAGTTATTTATCATATTTATTATATGAGATGTTAGGTTACTATTTTACAAGTATTCAATATGTACTGATATGAAAGTATTTACATAAGAACAATTGATAATTGATATACAATCACATAAAAATGTAATTATTTAAATAAGAATGTAAAAAATAGTCTTCTTTTCTACAACATTGCAATGTTAAATAAATGTGAGCTAAAATTCTCACAAAATTCTCATGAATATCTGGACTGATTTGATGTCTTTTCCTGCTGTGTTTAGCGTGGATATACCCCAATGTTACTGCCCCTATCTAATTTCTTTAAAGCCCAAATTGTTATTGGTAAACAAACAAAAAAACATTTCAGAGCTAGGCATATTTACTCTAATATAAAAAAAAAAAGATGCATTGTTTGTAACAATGACTGCATAAATCTTTTTTTTTTTTTTTTTTCAGTAGGAAAATATTTCATATTACATTCTCTGGAGGTATGAAAGTAAAATGAAATCCCCTATGAACAAAGTTGATCCCTAATAATGATATAAACTCCTTAAATGCTACACAGTGCTTATTTATAATTCAAAGCTCATGAAACTTGTATTGTCCTTGATAAATTAGGAAGTACTTATACATGTATATATGCACACCACAAACAAAAGAAGTCTGGTTTGTGAATTAAAAAAAAAGGCTAAAATTCAAATTTTTCATGAATTAATCAAGGTGTCATATCATGTAACAAAATAATGATGCCAATAAATAAAACTTTAAAAAGGCATAACAGAGTTTGAACAATCAACATATAGTCTGTAATCTAAAGAGACTAATGAAAAGCTTACTGTTTTTAGATACAGTTCCCTAATATAAATCATTTAAATTCCATCAGCTTATCAACATGTAATAAATAATGACATGTTAAATCAATGCCTAAATTCATTCACTACCATGTCCATATTCTGTAAATGTGGAAATTGGAAAGGTAATGATCCAATTCTACATTTTCATTAATAAATAATAAAAATAATATTCTGCTGTTATATCTAAGCGCTTTACAGATATCCTATTACCCCGCTCACTGGATTCAGTGCTTGCCCGCACACACTGTGTGCACAATCTCCACTCCCTGGGGAGCATTCCAGCCAGGCATTGGGCAATTGTTTCTTGTAATATTTTATTGCTGTTCACAGACATGTAGAAGAAAAGGTTATGCATGTCAATTTCACGTTTACAGAAGTTAAGTTCACATATTGCTTTGAAGTGAAGTGGCCTTTCTAAGTATAAAATCAACATGCTTTTCTGTGCTGGCTATATACAAAAATACAATTTCACCATAGACTAATACAAATCATCCAAGCTGCCTATAAAATAAAGCATCTTCCACTGTAAAATCAATATGATTCGTACTTTGTTGACAAATCAAGAAGTAACTTTAAAAAGAAGGAATGATAACAAACGTGAAAAGTACTATTGACTACTATTTGTAATGTGAAAATGACCATCTTTCTACTAAAGATTTCTTTTCTAAATGCTTTACTTTTTGGGCATGAATTTCTACATGTCTAATGTGTGCAGTGCACATATGCTAATATTTTTCTCCTTAAAAAAATATTTGAAGAATTCCATTTCAGAAAAACTGTTCATAAGCACCAGTTATAATCATTATGATAAAATTGGACATCATATCTAGACAGTTTGTATTTGATTTAAAGCGTTTTGTGTAGATGTGGTCTTTTGATATAGATTGCCAAGTTACCCCTACACTACTTTGACTCATTAAAACCCCTACCCCTATATATCTCTGATTTACAAAAAAGAAGAAGTCTTGTACAAATGTTGTGGGAGCATAATTATGTTGAATGACTCTGAAACTTCCTCTACCACTGTTATACTTCCATGCAGTATCACCTCATATATGCTGGTTGGGTCCAACGAATACTAAGGATTCCTGAATCCTGTACAAATATACTAATTGTTAATATCAAACCTACTTCATGAAATAGTTTAAGGAGCACATAATGCAAATACATTCATAGTAGTATTTGGCTATAAATAAAGCGATTTCACACTCGATCAACATAGGCTGAAAGTATAATGGTGGAAAAGAGGTCTTTTTTCAATTTCAAAAGGCATATAATGCAGCTGCTGTTTCATCCATAAAATGCCTTGGATTGATCACCGGATGCAGTCAATGTCGTCCTTGTCTTCATGGAAAGATTCTTGGCTGTTATCATCACCTGGACATTCCGACAAGCTGTCCCATCGTAATACATCACATCCTATGGAGAAAAACAAAACAGATGAGAAGAAAAAGTGTTAATAAATTAAAGTTCTTCAAACTAAAAAGTCTCAATTATCTTGTACATAGTTTTTAGACAAAATCAAGAATATAAATGCTTTGTTAACAGGCTGTTATAGAGTGAAAACTTTTCCACCACTGAATTTTCTCTTTCTATGATATTCCATTAAAAATACATAGAAAGGTACATATCAAGGGGTCAGTGATACAAAGACGTAACTCCATTTTGGCCATTTTGAGAAAAAATGGTTTATGTGTCACTGAGAACTTGGGCCTTAGAGGTAAAGACCTGTATAGGAAACACCCCTCTCAAAAATGAAATGAAAGCTCTTATTACCAATGATGTGAAAGAATATGTTTTGACTAATACGTGATGACACAAATTTTGACAAGAAACCGCCTACTAATTGATATATTTGGTACATTATTATATCTATTTGGATCTGATAGATGTGTAGTCCCATATACATCTCTCTGTGTACAGTGATTGTAACTTTACCAAGACTGGCAAATTTCTCATCATTTTGATG
Organism: Strongylocentrotus purpuratus; assembly: GCF_000002235.5. Taxonomy (NCBI): domain Eukaryota; kingdom Metazoa; phylum Echinodermata; class Echinoidea; order Camarodonta; family Strongylocentrotidae; genus Strongylocentrotus; species Strongylocentrotus purpuratus. The sequence goes on along the minus strand of NW_022145612.1, from coordinate 40,452,164 downwards.
ATTACAGAACCTTGCAGTACACACCAATACATATGCTAGATGATCAACCTTTTCTGATCCATTCCGGCCACTACGTTTCTTTCACAATGCAATCGCATGACCAGAACTGGTCTTTATCTTTAAGGAGTTAAGTCTATGTTTCACTAGCCATTCACTTCCTATTGTAAATATTGTTGTAAATACCATGCAAGATAAGATAAGATAAAAGATACAATAATTTTCAGAATACTGGTACCAATTGTCTTGTCATAATATCTCTTGTGCACATTTGCAAATGAGGATTAAGTGCCATTTTATTAATAATTCACATAATTACAAGCCCACAAAAGTTTGAGCGCAGGCGCGGCCAAAGAGATGAGAGAAAAGATACAACAATTTTCAGAATACCAACTTTATCTTATCTTCAAAGATACAACAAAATTAGAGATAACACAGGGTTCAGAATACTGCCCCAGTTCAAGAAAATGTGTACCATGCTATCATAAAACAAGATTGTATGGTTCCATAAAATGCAAAATTCTGTTTAAGGGAGAGAAATTTGTGAATTTCCTTGCACTGTTGTGCATAACCATTGAAGAACACGAAACAACCACCAATTATTTCTCTTCTCAATAAACTTGCTCTTACCTGATTTATCTAGCTGTCCCTCAGCCCATACCACAGTACTGTTGAATATCCATAGATGACCATTGTTACATGACTGAAGGCAGGGTACACATGGGATCATAATGGTGTAGCCGACATTGTTCCCACTGAAGGGTAGAGGAAAGAAACAAAAGAATTACTTTTAAAGCTGGTACTAAACCAAGACTATGCATCCTGTTCTTTATGGCACTGCACTGAGTAATGGCTTACATATAAAGTCAAGAGTTATGAGGTACCAGTATCATGAATTGAAAAGTTGACAATACATGTAAAGTCAAACGTGCTTCAGTGACCCCCTGTCTACAACAAGCACATTTTTTTGTTTCCCTTGAAAATGGTATCTAATTGAAACATGTACTAAAGGAACCTGTCTACAAAGACCACTTTCTGTGTTTCTCTTGGGCGGTCGCTGTAGACAGGTTTGACTGTATCTAGTACAGTGTGAATAAATATACACTGGACTCTCGTTTTAAAGAACAAAGTTTAAGACGAACTTACTACCGTTTTCTTTGTCTTCTTTTGTTTGGTTAATTAGCACCCTTAATTGTAACAAGTCTTTTGAGAACAGATGAAAATAAATGAGCCAGTGTAGGTAGCTAAAAAAAACACAACAAATAAACAACCAACCAACCAACCAAACTAATGACAATGTCCCCCTCACCCTCCCCAATTTAAAAAAAAATACAAGACCAAAATCCAAGATCAGAGCAATTTGTTTCTGATCACTTACCAATGATTACATGCTGTGTCGGATATTCTGCATTCACATTTCCCTGTTGAGTACGGCTTGTCCACGTTACTGATTTTCCTACATTAAAAAAAATGGCATAATAATAGATTTTAAAAAAATCATTCAAAGTATGAATGTGTTGTAACTTGCAAAATAGAAAGTGTCTCCATACTTAGACCGAAAGCTTCAGTCTCTATACCGTCGGTTGTTCCACTGAGACTACGTCTGGCTCCACTAGACCTCCGGTTATAGAGACTGAACGATCGCCTATGCCAGCCTATGTTGAAGATATCACGGCTAGATTTTAGCCGTTAGGCCCCTCCCACAAACATGAACAAACTTGCCACGGCCGTATTGTTATGCCCCCCAAATCCCCCAAAATGTCATTTTACCTCGTGCATATCCAATTTTACATTAGGCCTAGGCTATAATACATCGGTTCCACTTACAAACTTGATTGAAATAATCCGTTTAATGGTCCCTTTTAAGGAAATTATGGGTCAAAATTGACATCCATGTTGAAAATCTTGCAAGCCGTGTTAAACTCTCGCTGCCGTCAATCTCATCCCTTCTAGTCTACGCCGAAGGCAAAATGATTATGAAGGAAAAACTGTGCGCCGTCTACACGTTCGTAATGGCGTTATCACAGTTTTTCCTTCATAATCATTTTTGCCTTCGGCGTAGACTAGAAGGGATGAGATTGACGGCAGCGAGAGTTTAACACGGCTTGCAAGATTTTCAACATGGATGTCGATTTTGACCCATAATTTCCTTAAAAGGGACCATTAAACGGATTATTTCAATCAAGTTAGTAAGTGGAACCGATGTATTATAGCCTAGGCCTAATGTAAAATTGGATATGCACGAGGTAAAATGACATTTTGGGGGATTCTGGGGGCATAACAATACGGACGTGGCAAGTTTGTTCATGTTTGTGGGAGGGGCCTAACGGCTAAAATCTAGCCGTGATATCTTCAACATAGGCTGGCATAGGCGATCGTTCTGTCTCTATAACCGGAGGTCTAGTGGAGCCAGACGTAGTCTCAGTGGAACAACCGACGGTATAGAGACTGAAGCTTTCGGTCTACTCCATACTGTACATGCACTGTACTTTATGACAGCCAATCCATACAAATGCACGGTAAGTTTGGCATTTCATACAATACCAACTCACGCATTGTATTTGTAAATTCCTAATATATTCTAAGTACTTGGTTTTAAGAAAAAGGATGGGGATTCCATCATGTTTGATATGACATGTACAGTATGTTAAAAGATATCAATTGCCAGATTACAACAAAAATTAACGTTTTTTTATTGGTATCTTGTCAAAAACAATTTTGATAGATTTTTCATCTTAAAATATAGGTGAGGATGACAGGACACTCAGTCTCAGAGTAAAGTGTAATACACTTCAAAATTTGTGTGTATCATATATAATTATAAAATAAAGCTCCAGGGTGCATGGTATTCTGAAAATTGTTGTAAGTTTTGTTTTATCTTTTGTTGCATCTTCCAAAGATAATACAGCGCTAATATTGTTGTAAGTTGGTATTCTGAAAATCATTTTATCCCTGCATCATCTCTTGAAGTACCGCCTCTATCTGATCTTTGGCACGCCCATTTTTATGGACCCTACCAATCAAGATCTATTTCATAAAGGCATGATAAGTAGGTCCACCAATAGGAATACTTTATGCCATATCTAAAGATGCGCCCAGCGCATACTTATCTTTGACGTAATTAGTTAATGATCTTATCTTCAAAGATACAGCAATATTAGAGATAGCACACGGTTCAGAATACTGCCCCAGATCTCAGTGAATATCAGGAATAAAACAATATAATAAGCCAGTTCACGGTTGCAGTCTGAGCAAGAGCAGATACAGGTCAATCCCGAACAAATTTTGAATTACATGGAGATGAGATACTGGATACATGCTCATGAAAGTAATGTAATCATTATTTATTCATGCACATTCAGTGCACTCCATGATACACAGGTGGAAGTATTCTTTGAAAAGGGGAAACAAAGGCTTTTTATATAGATCTATTCTAGCACCTCCTTTGCTGTAGAGTGATTATTTCAAAATGTACAAAGTGGGACCTCTTCATGTTTTGAAGATCTGTGGATATTCGGGGTCGGGTCATTGCAGTAATGTGCTAACCGTGATCGTGAACTGGTCTATTGGCATTGTTTGTTGTTGTGAGAAGTTGCTGTTTATTTTGTGATGGTTTACACACGTACCATGTCATATCTGAACGAGCCCTAACAGGCAATTTTAATCAGGAGGAGAAGAGTTGCTAACAAGTGTGCAGTAAGTGGGACTAACAGCAGAAAATATTTAACTTAAACTTGTCTTGGTATCACAACTGAAGTGAAAAAACAAACAGAGTCTTTGAAAGTTTGAATCTGTTTGAGCTTGAGTTTGGTGAAATGTTAAAATTGAAATTGATACAGGTTTACTCAATTCTTTACTTATGTTCTAGACTAGACTCTAGTCTCGTCTTTCTGAAGTGAAAATATAAGTTATAATGACAGAGCAAGATTCATGCCTGCATTTATCTTCTAAAATATAGAAATGACCTGGATACAAAACACAATCTGAAAACGTTTTTTCCTTACCCAGCGCAAGGAGCATCTGTTGAATACAGTTCCATGTTTGTGTCGGCAAGAAGAACAGCTTTCATTCCACGTTTGCAGATGCACGAGTCGCAGAATCGACAAACCAGTTGGACGACAGGTTTCTTCTTAAAACTAGAATGCATTTTGTAGTGATTCTTCTGTGTAAAATTTCGTTAGTATAACGGCTAGAATTGCACAAGGTTACACCTTTTTATGCAGTGTCTTTCCAGACTTCAACGGGACGGCTCCGGGTAGAAGCGTAGTTAGTGCACGCAGCGCGCGCAGACGATCGCGATTCGAATGTCCGTTGCACAGCTGGCCACGCACGCTGTCAGGTGATTTAAATGCCCAAAAGAAAAACAAATCTGCGAACGTGCGTACGTACGTGCGCGTTATGTGACACGTACCAGTCATGTACACGTAATATATCGCACGAGCATGCAGCGTGCGCGCCGTACAAGTTTATCTTCGAGACAAATTTTGTGGAGGATTGTGGGCGGGGACGCACCATGACACACCCTTTTACAACTGCATATGTGACTTTTACTCGAAAATTTCCCTGCCTAAACTGAATGTTTGTACTTAAATACCAAAAGCTATATCTGTTTTTGTTTTGTTGTTGTTGTTGTGTGTGTGTTTCTTTTCTCTTTTTTGTTGGGGGAGGGGGGGGGGGGGGAGGGTCACTGCAAAATAACTTGGCACCAATTGTTGTTTTTCCAGATGTTTTGTTTTGATCTGTTTTTACATACAGCATCTGCTCTGATGAAAACATTTCGGTAGACGGATCCAAATCTATGGGTAGTGTAATATTATAGCGACGATCCAGATGCTTAGTCAGGGGGAGGCAGGGGCGGGTGAGGCGACTTCCAGATGGGGGGGGGGGGGCACCAACAAAAAGGGTACTTTCTGGAGAAAAAAGGGCACCTACAAAGGGCAACCTCAAAGCGAAAATATACACATTTTTAATAGACATTGGTATATAGCCCTAGATTGTAATTACATTATCAGGGATGATTTCAATATTTTGTTTCTCTTATACATCATTTTGCTTAAGCTAGTCATACTTTGCAGTTGAATGTTATGTCGTTCGAGGAATCGAGGAAATGTTTAAAGATTTGTGAGGTGTCAGTGCGAAAACTTACATCTTATGAAGAAGAAAAAACCCAATCCTCAGTGGGTTATAAACACATATTCATAACGGAAGACTAAACAGACCTTTGATAAGTAAAATAATTATATCATCTATACATGCGAGCTAGCGCAGCGAGCCAGCTTTGAGGGAAATGGCTCTTAGTCTCTCTGTAAATCAGGGGCACATTAAAATGATGAGAGAAAATGGGGACACTTATAAATCGAAAGGGATAAGACAATTATCGAAAGGGATAAGACACTTATCGAAAGGGATAAGACACTTATCAGAAAAGAAAAAGAGCACGTGTTAAGTACAAAGGGTAACTATCAGAGGTGAAAATGGGGCTATCCTTACACCTGAAAAGAGGCACTCACCAGAAATGAAAAAAAGGCACTTATGAGAATAGTAAATGGGAATTCGTCGACGGAAAAGGGGCACCCATCAGATTTTGCTAGGGACATTTATAAGAGGTGAAAAGGGGGCATTAATAAAAAGGGGATAGGGCCCTTATTAAATAGGAAATGGGACACTTATCCTTGATAAAAGGGAAATTAACAGAGGTGAAAAGGAGCATTTATCGCACCTGAAATGGGGCACTGACCTGATATGAAAAGGGGCACTTATGAGAATGAAAAAGAGGCACTTACAATACTAAAGGGAAGATAGCATTTATTAAAAAGGAAAAGGGCGCTTGTCAAAATAAAAGGTGTGTGCATCTGAGTTAAAAAGGATAGTTATTGAAAGAGGAAGGGTCACTTCTTACAAAGGAAAATGGGCACTTGTCAAAGTAAAAGGGGGCACCTCTCAGATTTTCCATAGGGGCAATTATCAACATGCAGTCCCTCAACTATGGAACAAACTTCCTAGTAATATCAAAGAATGTTTTTCTCTTGATCTATTTAAGCCTCTGTTAATTTCGTACCATTCGTTATACAATACAATGCATACATATAGTTTCCAGTTTGGATATTCATCATTCCATTATGTTCTTATTATTTTATTTCTTTTGTACTCACTTCTTAATTTTCTTTTATATCCATAGCGCTTAGAGACTTAATTGTAATTTGCGCTATATCAAAACTGAGTACTCTCTAAAAAAAAATCGAGTGATCACGGACGTCACTCCTCTGGAGAGTGAAAATGTAGTGAAAATAGAGTGAACATTCACTCTTTTCTTCTTAGAGAGCACTCTAAAATCAATCGATTTTCACTCCTAAACAAGTGATCACGGACGTCACTCCCAAGAAAGTGAAAATAGAGTGAAAATTCACTCTTTTTTTTTAAAAAGAGTATTATTATTATTATTATTTTCGGAGGTGTAGGGGGCACTTATCTGAAGGAGTAAATTCTCGTACCTGATTAGGGTCATTTACCAAAGATGAAAAGGGGCCCTTATGAAAATTAAAAGGGACACTTTTCATTGGTGAAAAGGGGGCACTTATGAGAAGGAGAAAAAGCTCTCTTTTTAAATGGGGGTAATTATCATAATGAAAAGGGGCACATGTAACAAATAAAAGGTCTGTTTATCTGAGTTAAAAGGGGGAAGTTATTAAAAGGCAAAGGGTCACTTCTTACAAAGGAAAATGGGCACTTGTCAAAGTAAAATAGGTACCTCTCAGATTTGAATAGGGTAATTGTGAGAGGTGAAGGAGGCACTTATCAAAATGGAAATGGACACTTATTGCAACAGAAAATGGGAACTTGGCGAAGGAAGAGAGACACGTGTCAAAATAAAAAGGACGTTTATCAGAGGCGAAAAGGGGACGGGGCAATTTTAAAAAATAATAGGGGCACTTGTCAAAGTAAAATGGGCTCTTTTCCTATGTTAAAAGGGGCACTTCTTCAGTTAAAATGGGTACTTTTCTTATGTAAGAAAGGGAGTTTTGGGGTACTTGAAAAAGTGGGGGCACTTTCATTTGGTGTGTGTGTGTGTTCACATGCCCAGTCGAGGCCTCGAGAAAGTGGTTAATTGTTTAAAGTGTAATAATTATTATAGCGCATGAAGTTCAATTAAAATTGTTTAAACTACAATGTATATTCAGTATCTAACGAATAATTGCTCAAAGTAAAACAATTAAATGTCTTGATTTGCGTCCCAATTCCAAATTAAAATGTGATATTCATATTAACGAAAAGTGTAGGGATATAAACAAAGTAGTAGGGTTCTTAGCTTGCTTTCGGCATTGTATAACTCTATTTTGTTTGTATTTTTTGTCATACTGTGATTTGGAAATAAATACTATATTTACAAAGTAAACACTCCCTCGAAAACTCTGTTCATATAATAATGAGGTAATAATAATTGTGCATCAATACCTAGAAGTTGCTTTTCTATTCTAACTATACTTATATCGTTGTTTGCAAAATGCCCATTCTATTGTGATCATACCATTGAATTTGGAACCGAAATGCTGTCAAGTATTTCAAAAGCTTTTCAAGTCTGGTTTGGTGTCAATAAAAATGATAAAGATTGTGAAAGACCAACAGTAATTAAAGCATATCTGTGCACTCTCTTGAAATCGAGTTACAAAAATTGTACATTATGATTAGCCATATGAAGTATTCAACCGCAATGACAATTCAGAATTTGTATCAATATGTATATATCTTCTGTTTAACAAGAAAAAACAGAGAATTTTCGAGGGGTAATAGAGATGCGAAAATAGGTGCATTATCACACCCGTCTTTGATTTAGAGGTACGCCATCACTCACTCAATCTATTATTGCTCGGCTTGTATTCCGCAATCGCTGCGCTATCGCTGCATGCATAATGTGCACAAGTAGGCCACTCGTTTATCTACACACTTGCAAATGTGCGCTGTGTGTTGGTATTGACCCCGGAAGTAAGTTAAAAACTTTGCGAGAATCTATCACTGCAAGATGGCGACAATGCCGTTGTGCTCGTGATACCAGTCGAAGTTGGAGTAACTTTCATCAATTTATTCTGGTTGTTGTTCATGAAACAAAGCTTTTTCATTCCAGAAATTTATTGGAATATTATTTGTCAACATGGCATCGGACAAGAAGCAGGAGCGGCAGATACAGCAGGAGCTGGAAACGAGGATAAAAGGTGAAACATAATAATGCGACATTAACTTGAGAGCTACCGAAGTCACGACATAACGGTCTGTCTATTGACTGTTTGGCTCAAGAGCGCGAGCGCTGCGGTGGAGGGTTTCTCTCTTCGGCCGAGCCCGAGCCAAGCGTTCAGCGGCCGGTCGGCTGGTCAGAGAGCTGAAGCCACTGACCAAGCCAAGCAAGCGCAATACACAATGATGTCCATGCATGAATTATTATAGTGTCTTGTAAGATGAGCTTGGAAAAATATGTGTTATGCATGGACACTGTGATGTGAATTGTGAGAGAGTTGTCCACAGGTGCTGTGTGTTGTCTGTTTGTTGATGTTTCATTATTTTTATAATTTTAGCCACTCGTATCTCAATCAATGTTCACGCAATTTCCCAAATTCATTTTGGCAGCTGTGCTGGCGCTGGTTATACGTTGTACGTGCACAATCTCTAATTTTCGGCCACTGTTGATTGTATCCCTAAGATAACGGTCAAAACCTATCAACATGTCCCGGTTCTCACTAATTCCAGGGAGCTCCGATGCCGAAGACGTCGGAGCTCCAGAGTCTGTTTTACAAAACGATTCAAACAGCGGGTTGGGTCACATTTTTTCGCAATGTAAAGAGGTAGTAATTACAATTTTTGACTCACAATGTTTTTCAACTCATGTGGGCATCTTTCCAATCACTTGAAATTATACTTTGAAGAAGTCTTCGATGGGGAAAACTGATTCTTCGTCCTAACCCAATGATTCATCCATGTTGTACCGTTGATTCAACATGGTGAAGAGAGTAAGAGACAGTACGCATGCGCGGCAGCAGCGCAGCATATATAAATATTGATATTGTGCCGTTCACTTGAAACTGCTGAATATGCATAAATCAAAGAAATAGAGCCCTTCTCAATGCATATTCAGCAACATCATGTATCAATTTTTATTTTAACGTACACAATCCTGTACATGTATTACTTTGAGTCTCTACAGAGTACAGCTACAGAGTTTAAGTTGTGTGACTGTTTCTATTTATGTACATTGTAGATTTCTCATCATACCCCTGTGCTGAAAGGTTTTTGTCACTGAACGGTATATGTATATTATGCAAAACATGAATGTTTGAGTGGAAGAATAGATACTCCAGATGGTCTGATGAATCTTTCTGTAAAATATACCAAAAGGAGAAGGATAAAGATTTTCCATCAAAATCAGCCAAATTGAAGGAAAAAAAAAAGTACTAATTTCCCAGCCCTGTACAGTCAAATCCTGTGGATAAGAATTTCTACATTCCTATTAAAGAAAACAAAATGTCTTTAAACTAAAGATGTGGAGGTTCATACACATGTATCTTACTATCCTTCACATTCATAACCCAACTAGTGTAGAAGACCAATCTTCATGGCCAGAAAGATTACCAATAACCCAAACTGCTAATAGGCTGTAAGTTCTGTAGTGGGAATGACTTGTGAGTGAATCATATAGTTACTCCATGTTTGAAGTCTGAGCAATTTTTGCTCTTGTCCTAAAATAGTCACGGTACAAGTCATGTTGCACTACAGGTGAAAGTCCAGTTAGCGAGCGTCATGCATGATACCATGCACACATTGTATAGGGTGTGCCAAGGTGTGGAGAGTCTAGTACAGGATACATACCAAAGTGTACATGTACATGGTGCTTCACAGAAACCAAAACCTTTACAGCTCCAAGCTTCATAGTCTTATTAGACACATTATTAATTCAAAATTGCTTTTGATGATTAACCATGGACCTTTGTAATAGGTCCATGGTTAATCATCAAAAGCAATTAAAAGATTAACTTACTATGTTCACATTGATGTATACATGTACATCTAATTGTAGGTTTATTCACAATTTTTTTGTTTCGTTTATTATGTAATTATTTTTCATTGTATTCTGTTTGTCAGAGCTTAGAGTCTTCAATGGTAAGCGCTTTATAAGCACCATTTTTATTTTTTATTATTATTATGTTCATATACGTAATGTTATCAAAGAAATTGATACCCGCTCCAAGACTAAATTGCAGGTACAAACCCTTGTGCATAAAGGTGTCTGCAATATGAGACTACAGTAGGCTCTGTACTTTAGCAGCTATTGTTTGACACAGCCAAAAACTTAAATATTTAGACTCTGCTCAAGGGTTTAGGTGCAGACTACTCCAAGCCTCAAACACAAGTTTATTGTATACATGTATGTATGTATGTAACTATAGATGCTATAACAAGAATTATTGGTTTGCATTAATCATTCTTTATGCGCTGCATGCTCTGTGTTATTCTTCTGACATGTGGCTGCACAAAACACTTACACCTCCATTTTCAGCATAAAAGAGTGCATATAACATAAATTAATGATATTTTCTTTAGAATTAGGATCAGTAGTTAATGTACATACCGGTACATGTAGAAGACAAAGACCATGGGCAGGCAATGTCATATGTTCAGCATTTCTGTCAATTGAAGATTTTTTTTACATGTGAATGTACAACATATTTTGTTAGCAAAGAGAAAGAGAAAAGAAAAGTGGTATACATGTATTTGCATTGTACAATGTAGATTATTGAATTATTGTTTTTTTTCCTTTCTTGTTTTGAAATGATTCTCAAATCAATGTGAATATTTTTAAGCTTTAAGAAAAAAAATAATGAGAAATTATTTGATTTGAACGGCAGCATAATATGAAGATGAGATGAAGCAATAATTCCAACATAATGTTCATTACGGTATACCATTCTATTTCCTAATTACTGATTCCCAAATAGTGCATACCATGTACCGGTATGCAACTTTTTGTAAATTGTATATAAATTGTCATTTTAGTTAATTTCATCATACAAATGGCATTTCTCTGCATTCAAGCTGACAAGCTGTTAATGCACTGGATATTTTTATAGCTGCTCATCTTTTGTCCTTTAGTATGGTTGAATGATACCGGTCAGGGTGTTTGGTTGCCTTGTAAAGATGTCAGGATTGCAGCAAACACAATACACCCCCCCTCCAAAAGAAGAAAAAGAAAGAAAAAATATAAAATGGACATGAGACAGATATAATTCTGATTGAAATGTGGGAAAATACAGAAATGCTCTCCAGAGATTTCTGGACTTTGCATGGGATACAAACAATGGACTCATGTTGAGGTGTAGTGATTGGTGAGCTTAACTCTTCTCCAGATTCGATTGGGGGGACGATCAAATCGTCATTCGTTCGTCATCCCTTTGTTTGGACGTGAATTAACAGTAGATGAGAATTCTGTATCCAATGCAAACCTCACTGCTATTTGCGGTGTAATCTTGTACAGTCTTCTGTAAATTGTGTCTAGTCATGTTGACTCCACGTGGAGGGGTTCCCCAGCACAGTTCCCTGGTTTCTCCATCACCTCCCCGCCCGCCCCATTCCCTGAATCTCATCCCCCAGACCTTATCCTCAAGACCTCATCCTAACCATGAGGAAAAGCAATATAACGAGGTGGGTAATTTGATATGGCGTGCGTAATGAAGGGAGAATCGAACCTCCATTCCGAGTCGGCCCTGTAATTGAAGTTGAAGCACATGCCTGATGGTAAGGGATGCCGTCCCGTAGATTGTCTCATTGTGGCCCATGCGGGAGAATAGCGATGAGAAATTAGATGACTGATGGGCGTCCTACCTAATGTAACAATGCTGGGGGGTATTGTAAGGAACAGTTCATAGAGTCATGAACTTCTGCTCCCATTCTCTGTGATCCACAGAGCTTGAATGAAGATGCAGTTGCTGTCTTATAGTGTACATTATCAACAAAGGAACGCTGTTGTCTGCTGAGAATCCCAAAGGCTTTAATTCATTATAAAAGAAATTCTATTGAAACAGAATTGTTTAGAATTCATTAAGGTATTAGCCCTTTAGGTTTGGAATAACCATATTAAAATTACCATAATTATCCCCCTCCTTGTTTTGAAATTGAAGAAAAAAAAACCCAACCCAAAACAGTTTGTTTAATACCCTTTGCACATCAGCAGATGTTTCAAATAGAGACAAAGTGAAAGTTGCAATATACACATACATTACTCATTTACAAACAGAGACCAGCAAACTGATGAATAAAGTATAACTTTGTGAACACTTCTTACATTGTATTGCGCTGTATTCGAACAAAGTTAGATGAATTTCAACGTCAATTGAAAGTAAAATACATGCAATCACAGCTTGCATACTGAGAGTAAGCCATTGCAACATTTCTTATTTTAAGACACAAACTTCCTTCGTTGCTGCCTCTGTGAAGGAGTTCTCCTCCCACTCTCTGCCCACATGAGAGTATTTAATTATGATACACTTTCACTTTGATTCAGTAATATATTTGGTTGAGGTTTCATATCATGCACAATTCTTTTTACAAGGATATATTGTAAATTACATGAACAATGTACATGTACATGTAGTTGGCAATATTATGTACAATTGTGTGACATTGAAATAATTTGCATTAATTACTAATGCCATATTAAGTACATGTTAATATGAAATACAAGGTTAATGTGGTTGCATATTACAGGGGAAGCACAAGAGGTTACATGTCTAGAAAGATGTTGGTCAGGAAAGAAAAACGGTAGAACCATTTTTTCTTCCTGATCATACAGAACTATTTTTCCTTCCTGACCAACATCTCTGTACATATAGTTGCTCGAACTTGTTCCATTGAATCTAATTTTCTGAAAGGCAGACCACCTAAACTGTTTGTTGTAGTGGTTTTTGGTTAAAAACCAAAGCAGGTTTGACCAAATACTCAGGGAACTTGAATCTCTTGGTTTTCCCCACAATACTTCAGCCTGAGCATGTATCTTGTGACAGCGTTATGTCAAGTTTCTTCTTTCGAACCATGGCTTCTTTGTCAAGTTTAGTTTTGCATACAGAACTTGTGTTTTTAAGCGGTTTGCATGTTTTGCTTTCAGCTACGGTTCTATACTCATACTGTAAGTCTTTATTTAAGGCAGGGAAAGAATTGACACGGTGGATGAACTTGTGCATCTACACAGGGTTTTTTTGCTCATATTTTGGAGGAAAAAAAGGAAATGTAAACTTAACGTCTTCAAGTTAGTGCCTTTTTCATAGTGATGTACATGTAGGTTCAGTATGTAATTGATGAAAGTTTAAGGGTTGGTGAAGGTTACTAAAATACCCCAAAACCAAAATCAAAACAAAACTACAATAAAACACCACTAACTGCCTTTACAATGTTAAATCTGAGATGGTGATATGGTGTTTAAATTGAAGCCCTAAAAAAATTGCTCTTCAAAATATCAAGAAGTGCCTCAAAAAAGTAAAAACCTTTGAGTGACCGGTTTTACCATACACGTTTTCCCCAATGTTGTAGTGTTGTGAAAACCGTTTGGCAAATTATGCAAAATTTGATTTTGATTTTCAATCATAAATATCTTGATAATCAGACTGGCGATCGGCTTGTAAAAGTTATGGGGTTCCTGACTGACCTAAATGTTTATAATTATCTTTGCAGCATGAGCTGAATCAAGGATTTTTTTAAAGGATCTAAGACATAGTTACCAAAGTAGGATTTTAATTCTGAATAAATTACTTTTGAAAAATGAAAAATATTCAGAATAGTGAATTATTTTGTGATTGTATCTAATGAAACCACAGAACAAAGTGGTCTACTTACATGAAATGTACATGTATCTTTAGGGCAACAATTTTATTGCTTCTAGAGCTCTGTCGTTTAAGACCTCATAATATACTACTGTACATGTATGAGCAGCTCTGAAAAAGCGCCTATGGTAGCCAGACGCGGTATTAATTTGTGTAATTTTATTAGGGACTGATGGAGAGCATGTACAAATCACTTTGAAGTTGAAGTTTATGGTTCACAGGCGGGATGAGCGTGATTCATTTTGGGTCGGCTAATCATTAACAAGCCTTTAAATTTTGAGAGCGTCCAAATTGGCATCAGCCCGCGGTTCCTGTCTGGAGAGGGAGCCTTGAACCGGCAATCAGCGGTATTGCACCGTTTTGGGGGAAGGTACTTCAAATTGATTAAATTACTACAATCACAAATTTGACGTTCATTTCAGGGCAATTATGGCGTGCAATAGCACTCTAATTAAAGTCTGGCATCATCCACATGTAATGGAGGGGAAAGATACATGGGTATTTATTGGTGATGAGGGAACAGACCGAGTGCATACATGTATGAACTACAGTCTACAGTCACTTTTTCATAAACACTACTAAAGCCATATGTTTAAGATTTATATGTAAATCATTACACAAATTACCACTTCAAGGTTATTTTTTAAAGCCCCACTGCACTACTTATTTATGTAGCTACTTGTGCCCTCTGTATAGCAAATAATGCCCAATCGATGACTGTTGATCCCCCATGGTCCCCTTTTTCTTATGTTAATTGAGAGCTGTTTTAAAGAGATAAACACCTAGGCTTTAACTGGACCCGTTTTTTTCAAGAAATTTGTGTTTTACCAGTTTCATTCATGAATCAAAAATATCCAAGCAGTTTATAGTACCGGTTGACACTTGACAGCAAATTTTAGAATTGAAACTAAAAACGTTGGTTCGAAATGTTTCCATAATTTAGTTCATTCAATTAATACAACATGCAGTCAAGCCTGTCTATTAATGCCTAATAGAGTAAATGACCATTGCCTTTCTACATGTACAGTTTTGTAGGTTCTAGAAGTTATAGAACACACATTGTTTCTTCTTGAGGGAGACAAAAGACATACATGTAGCCACTATAGACAGGAGGCCTTTATATAGAGGTGGCCTTTATATAGAGGTGGCCTCCTAGACAGGTTTGACTACTTATCCATGCAATAGGCCGACATGTGCAGTTGTACACTGGATATGCGTAATATTTTGAGGTGTTGAACATTATACTGTGTACATATATAGCTACCATGTACATTGTACAGTGTTCATGTATGAACATCCGTTAAGGTCGATTTTGGTATGAAATTTCAACAAACCGAAACAAGCTTACATGTATGAACCAAGCTTATGAACCATTCAATTTTATTTGAATGAGTGGAATGCAGAGTTGCGAACGGATTGCTGGCTTTCTCTCTTCTTCTGGAATGTTTGCTAAATTGGTAACAATCAAAGTCTATTTACATACAAGAATAGATTTTCTTTGGTAATTCTTGCTTGATAGTTGATACATGTACAGGTAGGCCCTGAATGCTTAATTTGTTAATCTGATAAATTGGCCTCAATATAATTATACATGCAATGAAGTCACCAAATTTGCTTCCGGTACTTAATAATTAGAATTTTTAAAGTCATACATGTACTGTAAAAAAAAATCATGATTACTGGTACAGAAATAGAATGAAGCAATCATTGCTTTATTTCTGTAATCATGATTTTTATTTTTGCTTTCAGTTTCATGAAAATGACGTTTCAAACCACAGAGAGCAAATGTTTATTTGAAAGGTTACGTCCGTCATGAACTCCCCTGACTCCCACTTTAAGGTTTTGAAAGCATGCAAAAGTGGGCTTAAGGATTTACATTGAAGATTGGCCAATCCAATGAATATATAGCAAGAGTAGAACACAAGGCATAAAAAGGATACTATAAAAAACAGTTACATGTACATGAATAATGTAATTTGGAAAGCTTTCAGTTTCATGAAAATGACGTTTCAAACCACAGAGAGCAAATGTTTATTTGAAAGGTTACGTCCGCCATAAACTCCCATGACTCCCACTATAAGGTTTTGACAGCAAGCAAAAGTGGGCTTAAGGATTTACATTGAAGATTGGCCAATCCAATGAATATAAAACAACTGTAGAACACATGGCATTATTAAGGATACTAAACAAACATTTACATGTATAATGTAATTTGGAAAGGGCATAGAAACATACAGTTTACCAGTAATCTACATGTTTATGATATATGTACAGTTTTGTATGCATATGTTGCAGTTTGTATGCAAAACTGATAACACTTGTGACCAGAAATGCTAAGTACTTGCAAAATAATATAGGCAAATGGGATCAATTTCACCAGTGTCATATCACTGACGAGGTAATGTTTATTTTTGTCATCAAACTGATTTTGTGACACTATTTACAAGAACAACACCTCGCTTCCTAGTATAATTCTAAGGTTTTTTCCCCAAGTACTGAAACAGATTTATTTCAAAGCCTCACAGCCCCCTCACTTGAATAAGTTTCTTTTCTGAACAGTTTTATGGAAAACATTATTTATAATGATACTGTAGACTTGCAATATGTAAAGCTTTGGGGTTACATTAGATTTGCTAATTTGGAGTGTCAGAATAAAGTAACCTTTTTCAATCGCGATTTCGATTCATTACAAAGGTGACAGGTGATGTCTTTTTGTTGCAGAGTTGCAGTGTCACATTATTCTTGTATTTGCCAAGAATTAGAATAAAATCTTAAGTGATGTCTTCATCAGACAACAGACGTCATTGCTAAAATTATCTGAGAAAAGAAATAAGACCCACACCCATAATAGGATTAGGAGGATGGCTAAGAATAATAGAGGTTACAGAAGACCTGGGGTGGGGGAATGGGGACAATATGGTTCACCTCATCACTACTATAGCGGGACTAATTTTGTATGACAAATTTTGCCATTGTTTACATTTCATTTCATTTCATTTCATTTCATTACAAATGGCCATTGTTTACATTTCAGCTACACTTCCAGCTTTTAATATTCCCACAGGCCTTTTCTGATTTATTATTGTACCCGTCATCTCATCTGTGATTTTCATTTCATAAGTGTGTCGCACCATGTTTGATCTTTGAGAAGCCAAAGAGTGGACAAAATTAAAGGTGATTCCCGACTTCTAGGACATGTATGATAAGATCCTTATACTTATAAATCGAATTAAAGTATGTAGGCCTATGCTTGAAAAAAAAGAGAGGCTTTTTATAAGCTGTTATCAGTACCAAGGGTAATTGAAAAAAAGTACCGGTAGTCAGTCAATAACAGTGGTAATGCATTGCCCCATATGGTCATATCTGTGTTGGTTCATTTTTGTGTGTGTACATGATCATAAGCAGATTTTCAAAGTTGTCTTTTCCATTCTGTTGGTTCCATAAACCATGTGATGCAACAAGGTTTCCACATTTGGTTCTTTCTTAAACATTTTGAATGACTTTTGAATATTCAAAAAGCAAAATAAATTCATTACCGGAAGAAAAGAAAAAAAAACTGTTATACCAGTAGAACAAGAGGCCTCTAAAGGCTAGTTCTTCGGTGTTCTTCCATGCATGGATCTCGGTCCTTTGTTACTGTGGGTGTGGTGTTGTTTGAGAAATGTACACTGTAACCTGTTCTATAAACTCCACACAACTCTCTTGTCCCATTCACAAGTTTAATGGGGAAGCACTGAACTGATATCTGTGACTGTCACCCTGTTTGAGCTCGATGCAGACAATTTTTAGAAACAGGAAGTATAGGAAAGAATAACTTTGAGCACAGCCACATCATACATACCGGTACATGTGTTAAACTTTTCTTACACCTCTGTGCAAGCCTTAGATGTAGCTGTAAGATACAGTACATGTACATTGTACCTGTATCATACAGTATTGGGAACATAGGCCTGTATATTTCTTTTTCCGGAGAACTTAACTCTGCTCTTCATATCTCATGAAAAGGTGCTTTATAAATGTACTTTTATTATTGCATGTATATTGTCATATTATAAAGGCATTAGCTTTAAACAAAGGGCCTTCTGTCTCTCAGCAACATTTCCAGGAAATTGATCTTGAAAAATAACAAACATACCAGGCACATTCCAATTTTTTTAATCACCTCTAAATTTAACTGAGCAATTATAAGACCTTGTCAAGCAAGGCAAGGCTGCTGAGATTCCCTGTACAAAATGATATTTTATCAATATCCTGGCAGGTTTTATTTTCAGCATGTTGCAATATTATCCTTTTAAAGATAAAGACCAGTTATGGTCATGCGATTGCATTGTGAAAGAAACGTTGCGGAATCGATCAGAAAAGGTTGATCATCTAGCATATAAGTATTGGTGTGTACTGCAAGGTTCAGAAATTTGGCCCAGTTTTCGTAAAGTTACAAGCACTGTAGTGCTGTACACAGAAAGATGTATATGGGACTACGCACACTTGCGCGACACATGCGTTTATCTCTCACACACCAATAGAAAAACTAATTTACCAAATATATCAATTAGTAGGCAGTTTCCCGGCAAATTGTTATCATCATGTATTAGTCAAAACGTATTCTTTCACATGATTGGTAATACGAGCTTCCATTTCATTTTTTTAAATTGGGGCGTTTCCAATACTGGTCTTTACCTTTAATTGTAAATCTACCCTGAAATTTGGTTCATGTAGGTGCTGTGCTTGTAGCTTGTCCGATGGTATTGGAGGTGCCATGCAGTTAAGATTTAATCGTGTGTCAAATACACTCAGTGGGGGTGGAGTGTTTCTCAAGCTGAATCAAAATACAGACAGGTGGCCGAGTCATGTCTGCGCTTCATGAACCCTTGTAGCTTGACTGCTCTCTAAGACCCTGTTCTCATTTACAAGGGTGAGCTGAGGGTCCTGCTTCTGTAGCACATGCTACTGTGGCACCTATCATGGCGTGTGCCAGGGAGACCCACTGGCACTGGTTGCATTCATACCTGTAGTTGGTTTGGGCGATCCATCGGAGGACCCCCCTTTTTAGAGGTTTTGTTGCCATGAAAGTGTGAAACCTTCGCATACCATAGAAGGCCTACACCTTTCCTGCATTCTTACAAAACCTCTACTTGATTTTCTACATGAAAGGTGATCAAGGTCAAACCATTTTCCGGTGTGCTAGCAGGATACGCTCAAATTTATCTTTATAAGTACTAAATCGCTATACAGGAATCATATACATGTAGCTCTACAATAGGTAATTCATTTCTCTGTAGTCTGAACCAGAACGTCGTATAAAGAAACATATTTAATGAAACATCGTATTTTGAAACACCTGTTTTAGCATCGTTTAGAACAAAAAATCAGTAAAGTATCAGCATCCTGCTCTAGGCAGAACGTTTATCATTCGAAAATTGTATAACTTTAATAGCAGGATTTTCGTTAGCAGGCGCTATGATTGGCCAGATGTCATGTCAAATGATATCCTCAAAATTAGTTTCTCTCGATACGATGGTGTTTTCAAGTCTGTACGTTCTTTTCGCTTTGCAATGGATCTTTAATTCATTTCTTAAAACGTGTTTCTCATTAATTTTATCTAGTCTGAATGGCTATACAGGAGTTAGCTCAATGTTGCACGTGCTAGACCCATCTTTCTCACCTGGAGCACCTACAGGAGGTGCTTCAAGCCGTCTGTTTTGAATTGATGCGGCATGCCATTGGGTCGTCTGAAATGATGCTGCTGTATTCTTAAATACTTCAGACGATAGCGCGATCTAGTGTGCCCTAGATCTTGAATGGGAACAGGGTCAGAGTCTCTCCATGCAGTATTAGGAGTCAGTCTGGGCAGGTTGATCAATACGTGCATACTTGGACAGGTTTTTAGCTCTCGGCCTGTTTTAGTGGCAAGAATCTAAGCACGATTTCATCCACGTGATCTCAGTATTGGATTTTTGAGTTTTTTAACTTGATCTACAATACATTTATCTTTCCTTTTGTATCAATGGAATTATGACTTTGAATGACTTTTCCATATATCAATGTAAATCATTCAGAAAACCCTGCACAATTGACTTTTATTTCAAGCAATGTTCATATATTGAAAACACTTGAAAAACTCTAAATTAAGCCTGAGATGAATCAAAATAAATTATGATTTTTACTCTTTAATAAGTTTAAGTGATTGATTTCCATTCACTCGCGATATATAAAAACTTGCCCCCAACATGAATTTAATGCTGCTCCAAATATTCTTCCTTTTGAAATTGTATGTCCATAGGTCTAATGTATCTCAGTTCATAATAACTACTGATATTGCCGATTGAACTGTAGAAAGTGTGTTCATAAATTTACATGGGAGTAAACAAATCTCTGCTCATTGTTAGTCTATGTAATTGGCAACTACAGTGTACGTACATGTAAACTAACTTTTGCTGGTGTTATGGAAAGAACCGCTAAATGACCCATTTTGCTGTTTATTTCATTACCTAGGTTACTGAACTGGGTTTGTCCTGGCAAAGATAACGAGACACCCTCAGGCCTCGCCAATTTCTAGTGACATAAAACGTGTAGTACTCTGTTGATGCATGTTTAGCCAAGATATAGCAAGCCAGCTTTATTTCATATCATGTTAATTTACTGTTGTTGATATGTAAGTGAAGGCCATTGCCGTAATTTGAAGTAGCCTCGGTTTGGTCATGAATATGGGCCTGTTATCATTATCCTAAACTCAGACTTACAATGTAGATGGGTCATGGATATGGACTTGTCCTCAGGCCAGGTGGTACGTGCCTTTGTAGATGGGTGTGTGATCATTATCCTAAAGTCAGATTTAGCTGGTTCATTAACATACAATGTAGTTTTGTTATCATTATCCTAAAGTCAGCCTCAGATATGGCAGTATACATTGGCATGTTATCATTATCCTGAGCCTCACATGGATATCATTCATGAAATAACATCCAACTACCGGTACATGGCTCTTTGTATACTGTATAGGCATGTTCGCATTATCCCATATTGAGAAATTAAACTCAACGAAAGTTTGCAGAAAAAACATTTTCTGTGAGTGTGAATGCTAAACAGATAAATGTATGTTGTAGGTGAGTAGTTATTATCACATGTCATTGTTCTACCCAATAAATTAGTACTTTACACTCACGTAATCATTTTGCCAAGTGTGGACAGTTACCAAATAGTTTGAAAAATATGACAAGTTGAACACTTTTATGATAGCAAGAACAACTGCCATGTGCCAACCTTGTTACAGAAGATCAAGGCAAACCCACAATCAAACTGTAAACTTGGTAATAGTAGTATAAACATGTTTTTCTTCATAATCAAGCAGATAAAATTGTTAATAGTTCACACATTCTACGTCATAATTTGTTGGCACTGTGATCCAGTTTTGTTCTTTTACGTAGGATATGAACTTGGGATCAACTTTGTTTTTTCTTGTTACACTACCCAAAACAAAGGAACCTACATTGTCTTTAAATGTATAAAGGTGATGCAGACTTGTTTATTCTTTGCAGGGAGGATGTGGTGAGAATGGTTTTGCTACTGTTGTTTGTGATTGATACTATAGGAGGAAAAAAATATAAGAAAAGAAAGAAAAATGAGAAGAAAAGTGAATAGTATTAGTTGATAGCTCACATTGAAATATGTTTTTAAGAGGAATATCATAAGAGTCGCTAAATTGTACAGGAATCTTTAAAAACTCTGAAAAATTCATTCGTTTGTCATCAACTTTTTTTCTTCTTCTCTGCTGACCTGTTTTTGTGATCTTTTATTCATTTAAATCAGCAGGTCTTGAGACTTTTCCTTTAAAATTACTACTTAACACTTCCTTCATTTCAAGGTCAACCATTCAAGCGCCAGAATATCCAAGTTGTGAGATAGTGGCTTTTAATTCTCCTTAGTTATAAACGCTCACCCTCTCCCTTTAAGAGTACTTCGCACTTCCTTTGTTTTTAACAAGGTCAACCATTTACTAAGCGTGAATATCCTTAGTGTGCCATATTGGCCTCCTATCCCATAGTTATCTCCCTCTCCTTTTAAAGGTACCGGTATACACCCGTTTTGGAAACGCCCCCATCTCAATAATTGAAATGGAAGCTCTTATTACCAATCATGTGAATGAATATGTTACGTGATGATACAAATTTTGCCGGGAAACTGCTTACTAATTGATATATTAGGTAAATTATCATATCTATCCGGAATGGATAGATATCACATACATGTAGTCCCATTTTCATCTTTCTGTGTATGTTACAGTGCTTGTAACTTTACCAAGACTGGGCCAAATTTCTTATCATTTTGATATTTCCAGAACTTGCAGTACATACCAATATGCTAGATGATCAACCTTTTCTGATCAATTCCACAACGTTTCTTTCACAATGCAATCGCATGACCAGAACTGGTCTATACCTTTAACAGTACTCAATACTCACTTAAATTGTGTCATGTCTTCTGTAGTGATGAGTGTGTGGACCTACACTTGAACTTTATTTTTGATGCCAGCCTTTTATTGCATCAGACTGTCCCTCTTAGGGCCATTGTACAACTATCACTCCCCTTGAACAGTACACAACTTTTACTTTAATAAGTGTGTCTTTTGTAGTGATAAGTGCATGGACCTACACCTGAACCTGGTTTTAAGGTCAGCATTGTACTGCACCAGACCATCCTCTTTGTGTCATTGTGGCTTGTAACTGATATACTTTTAGCATAGCCAGGTGGTCTCCAATTAAAATAGGCTTGCACTGCGGCCAAGTTTCAGTCCGCTAGGAGACTGAACTGTTAAAGGTGTAAATGTGATCAGAACGCTTTTCTTGTCATACATCCCTGTTTAATGTCATTGAAACATTCCGAAACCGAAGTTGACATGTGTCGACCCTCAGGGACAATCTTGCCACAAAAGACCATTTTCGTAATGCACGCTTCAATTTATGGAAGCCTCTCATTTTGTGCTTATCATAGAATACGAGTAGGGTGTCCACTCGTCGTCCTAGATTCAATCTCTTGCAAGCGGCAGCAGTTATTGCTATGTTTTACACCCAGATAACTTACCCAAGACTTTCAATTTCATGTACTTCTACATAACTCATTAGACAGTTTTCCAAAAGCCTGGCAAAAAAAACTGTTTTTGAAATTTTAGGTCTCTGTTTAACTTATTTCCTTAAAGCTATGTGTACCAGATGTTTTCCTTGGATTCTAGGAGATATAGAATCAAGTTTTACATTGCATATTCCCTCCTCAATAAAAAGTAACACAATGGTGATACAAGTTAAAGACATTTAAAAGTTCATCAGGTTATGTCATAAAAGAATAAAACTTAATAATAAGTTGAGGGGAAACAAATAAACCAAGACACCACTTGTCTTTCGCAGTGGAACCCCATCAAACATGAATACACTTTAGTGACTTTACCATGCTACATGTTTATAAAATAACATCAAGAATCTGTAACATGAACAAGGTCCATGCAAGAAGAAGTGACGCAAGAAGGGCTTGTTGTTTAGTAAAGAAAGTAGCAAGGGATCTACCCTGTGAACCATCGGGGGAGGAAGTTGTTGAGAGTATGAGTAATTAGTGTTAACAGCAGGTATGAGAAAGCCAGGAAGTTGGGTAGCAGTTACAGTGCCAACGATTAACACTCATCAAATTCGTAAATCCTTTCCTACTTGGGTATTGGTAATACGGGGATCAGAGGTGGAAATGAGAGAATTAGCACTTTGCCGGATGGTTAGCGGAATGTAAATGAGATGTTGTTTTAGTGTTTTCTAAACGAAGCAAGTGTGTTATTGAGTGGCTAATTAAGGGAGTTGTTTTTAAAAGGGTGTGTACCAATACTTAGGCCACTTCCGTTTCTTATTTCAAGGCTACAGTATCTTTTGTCAATGCAAAATAATGAAAGTAATGAAGATCAATTTGAATGATAATAAAGATGATTTCTTGAGTTTGTTTCATTTGAGTGGCTTTGCAGCGTACATGTACAGCATTAAAGAATACCCATACTGTCCAAATCCCAGTCAATATTTATTAAAGTATTATTTTCAGTTGTGACTTTGTCAGTTGTTAGCTGAGATTCATGTTTGAAAAATTGAATGAATATTTATTTGTCCTCATTTAGCATTTTATGATATTATGCGAAAGCACAACTGAGCTTGCCTTGCACAATAAAATCAAAATATCAGGATAAATTACCATTTATGACCCATAAAAAATAATTAATGGTTTTCATACGAAACTTTTCAAGAGCCATATAATTTACTTCATATTTTATGAATATGCTTTTGTGCAATCATTCAATATTTCTAATTTCTCTTTTTCAGATATAAGACACCATCTAAGCGAGCAGTTGAAATCCTTAGACAACCGAGCTGAGAATCAGAGAGAACTTATCACAGATTACCAGGAGTACTTTAGACAAAGGTCAGAGATCGAGACACAGTATGCCAAAGATCTTGAAAAGCTACACGATCGCACCGTTCGGAAACAAAGGCAATCACAATCACAGTAAGTATTCTTACATTTAACATTTAATTGTTCTCATATTTATGTCTAGCATACTGTTTATTGGAATGCACAAAGATATTGATTAACGGTTCAAACGCTTTAACAAAACTTTGAAAACACCACCTCTATTTCTGCTCTCTGCAGATGACTTTAAATGTATCAAGTTCCCAATTTCCCTGGCACTACCAGATAAGTTGACAGTCAACGATGTATATCGCATTTGTCCACCTGGGCAAATCGAGCTCACCGATTTGTATATAAATATCATATGGCAAGGATTGGGCAAGTGATCCACTTTTCCTGGCTCACTGACCTTGTTTACAATATATAAAACCTAGGCAAACATGAAGAAGCACAATATGCAACTCTATGTGCATATAAAGCTTTCAAGTAAATAGAAATATAAAGGTCATTCATAACAACTGTTTCTAACATAGTATGAAATTGATATGAAATTCTAATTTGACCTTGCATCAACTCTTCCACTGTCATCACCTTACAAACTTTCCCCTTCCTCCATGAACCTGTGTGCGCTCTTTTCTTCTTAGATTTCTAGTAGAGAGTGAACTTGGGCTTTGAAAGACTTAAGAAACCTTTTTATATAGACATCTGTGTTAGTAGGCAGCCTTGATAAGTCTTGATCTCAAAGTGATTTAAAAGTGATTCTGGAAGGCATCTAAGGGCAAATCCACCATATTTTCATGTAGCCATACAGACTATGGGAGATCTATAAGAAACTTGAATAAAGAAACGTTGGATAGAGGAACAGTGTGTAGTGGAAAGAGCGTACAGACAAGAAAAGAACATTTTGTAAAGAAACATCATATAAAGAAACTAATTTTAACAAGGTCAGTTGAAATGACATCTTTTAATCATTATTGTATACTCAAGATAAGCCTCATTTATACGATTTGTGTACGATGCGATGCTAAGACTAGAGCGGAACCTTGATTCTTCATAAAGTTTTTGTTCGAATGATGCTCAAACAGGCATTCAATTATGAGTGAAGCCTGTAGATACACTACATAATTCTTTCAAGAGTGATGAGGTGGCACTGATAAACGCCCACTCTTGCTAATTAATCTTGAAGGAAAATGTGGTGTAACCGCAAGCTTGGCTCACACCTCTTTTCACCATGGAAGCCTTCAAAGATTACCAAACTTTAATGACTTATTGTATAGCTATATGAGATTCATATAGCTCTACGCAGAATACTCGTAATCAGACGGTATAGCTATACAATAGATGCAGGTAGTCTGAAAGCAGGGTTAGAATCCCTGTGCTTGAACTTCCATGTGGTAGACAGTGAGCTCGTTATTAGAGTCACTGGAAGGCCAATCTGAAATGGCAATTAGAGCGAGTGTGAGGTGGTTCATTGATGGGTTTCTTACTCGTGTAGCAGTATAGAGGTTCATTCATTCATTCCTTCTTTCATTCATCGGAGGATTGAGGTATAATATGGCCCTGTCACATGACAAGAAGAAAGACATAAGGAGTATTCAAGTTCTTAACATGACTGTAGGCCTACTGGCATTCACTTCCCCAATCTTGCAATGCAGTATTGTACAAATCCATACCAGTACCTTACATTTTTAGGCCAGTGTGGCATCTTTTGTATCAGCTAGAATCCAAGTGACATCGTAGGTGCGTTTACAAGTAGAGAAAAGTGAACTTTGGACCGCAGTTCAAATGTGCAAACTTTTTTTTTCTTCACAAAACCCCCCTAACCTCACTGAAACTTTTGCCATTTTTGAATATGTGTTGAGAAATATGTTGGTACTTTATAACTTTGCTTGTAAAAAAGTGTGCCATTTGTAAATCCCACTTTATGTCCCACAGTTTAACATGAAAACTAAATCATACAGAAACCTACCGGTATTTGTATCTGCATATGAATGGTATAATTTTATGCACACAAATTATTCAGTCACTTGTAGAGAAGGGTTGTTGAACTAGACCACATTATGTCAAGAGCGAATTCTGTATGTGATTGTGTATGAACAATAACATGTTTGCATAGTTTAAGGATCTGAAAGAAAACGGAATTCAGGTTTTGTCATTTCCATATATGGTATCGATCTGAATGCCAAGGGAGTTCAATTCACAGCACATTGCTTGCGTGAATGCCCTAGAGAGAGAGAAAGAGAGAGAGAGAGAGAGATGAATGTAGTTGTTCGGTTGGTTGCTGCCTCCTACCAGGTATGGCCGTGGTATCAACCTACCCACCCACTGATATCGGAAGGCAATGAATGCAATGTGATTGCTACAAGCAGCTACTAAGCTAACTAGCTTTCAATTTCAAACATCCACCGTCCAAGCTGGAAGCTTCTTTTTTTTCTCTTTCCTTGTGTCCCACTTGAATCGTCGTCTTTATCTTTTCTTCTTTTCTTTATCTCTTTGTTGATCCTTCTGTTTTCTGATTCTGAAATGTCACTTTTGTTTACAGGCTTCCCTGTCTTTATAAATAACCCCATCTTTCTGAACCCTTAAAGGTATTACAAAGTTTTGGTAAAAATATTTAATTCATCTGAAACTCTTTGATGTTATAACAAGATGCTATAGGAATATCTTTAACCAATCTCCCCCGCTGAAATACTTTTTTTTTTTTGTAGTGAATTAAACAGTAATTAATAAATCAATTATTAGTTCCAAGCTGCCTGTATTTAAACCAGCTCATGTTGTTTTATACTAGCGCCATCTACTGTTGTAAATGGTTCATGGTATAATCGATATTGAAAATGGGCTTTCGCCCCGCTCGGCGCTGACCCCGCTCCACAGCGGGAAAGCCACTGCATTCGCATGGCTAAGGTCCACGGTCTCTTTTAGAGCTCAATGGTTCCAGCATCTGTGTGCGTTTGTGTGAGAGCAAGTACCATTCAGGATTGTATCGCACAAATCAATGGAGTTATAGTATCCTTGCAGAGTGAGTAACCTATGGTTTGACGTACCCGTAAACCCTCCTCCGCAACCGTCTCAATCTAGTCTCAGCTTCGACTGATCAGTCATTTTGATATACATTTATAACAAACAGTTTCAATATGCTACGGGATACATGAAGTCTTATCATTTTTTCCAATTATTATGTCCGTGAAATGCATTCAGAAAAGAATATCAAAAAGAAAGCAATTTGAAAATGAATGACCACACAATCGTTCAAATAAACATGAAAGAAATACAATAAATATGTCTATCCATATACCGCTCTCTCTCCCTCTCTCTCTCTCTCTCTCTTTCCTACAGAAGTTCGTTGTAATGTTCATCATACCCTTGGAAGTTTCGAAAATAATCATTTTCACCACATAGACTCTCTCTCTCCGAAATATAGACCCAGGCTCTCTCTGTCACTCTCACTCTCACTTGTTCCCTCTTTCCCTTCCTCTCGCACCCTCTCGATCTCCCTCTCTTCGCCTGGACCTCTGCACTGAATGTTTGACTTGTTTTATGATCATTATTTTCTTTCATTCTCATCTACATTATAACCCCATCAAAAAACTATGATCCTATCACGTTGAATGAAAACTTCTATCGTCTTTGTGATTATTATTATCTTTGTCATATCTTTATATCATCCTCATTTACATACACCCCAACAATTAATGGTCCTATCGCGTGAATGAGAACTTCTATCGTTTTTACGATTATTATTATCCCTGCCAAACATATATTATCATACTCATTTACATGAACCACAACCAAAAAATATGGTCCTATTACGCGAATGAGAACTTCTATAGAAGTTGTCTTCGTGATTATTATTATTGTTGTCATAAACTCCAACCAAACACTACTATCCTATCGAGTGAATGAGAACTTCTCTTGCTTTTGTGATAATTATTATCTTTGTCATATATTTATATCACCCCCATTTGAATAACCCCGATAAAAGAAATATGGTCCTATCACGCGAATGAGAACTTCTATAGTCTTTGTGATTATTATTATTGTTGTCATAACCCAACCAAAAACTACTGTCCTATCACGTGAATGAGAACTTCTCTCGTTTTTGTGATAATTATTATCTTTGTCATATTTATATCACCCTCATTTGAATAACCCCGACAAAAGAAATATGGTCCTATCACGCGAATGAGAACTTCTATCTTTTTTGTGATTATTATTATCCTTGTCATAAACTCCAACCAAAAAATACTGTCCTATCACGTGAATGAGAACTTCTCTCGCTTTTGTGATAATAATTATCTTTGTCATATATTTATATCATCTCATTATTTTGAATAACCCCGACAAAAGAAATATGGTCCTATCACGCGAATGAGAACTCTTATCGTCTTTGTGATTATTATTATTGTTGTCATAAACTCCAACCAAAAAATACTGTCCTATCACGTAAATGAGAACTTCTCTCGCTTTTGTGATAATAATTATCTTTGTCATATATTTATATCATCTCATTATTTTGAATAACCCCGACAAAAGAAATATGGTCCTATCACGCGAATGAGAACTCTTATCGTCTTTGTGATTATTATTATTCTTGTCATAAAATCCAACCAAAAACTACTGTCCTATCACATGAATGAGAACTTCTCTCGCATTTGTGATAATTAGTATCTTTGTCATGTATTTATATCACCCTCATTTACATAACCCCGACAAAAGAAATATGGTCCTATCACGCGAATGAGAACTTCTATAGTCTTTGTGATTATTATTATTGTTGTCATAACCCAACCAAAAACTACTGTCCTATCACGTGAATGAGAATTTCTCTCGATTTTGTGATAATAATCTTTGTCATATTTATATCACCCTCATTTGAATAACCCCGACAAAAGAAATATGGTCCTATCAAGCGAATGAGAACTCTTATCGTCTTTGTGATTATTATTATTCTTGTCATAAAATCCAACCAAAAACTACTGTCCTATCACATGAATGAGAACTTCTCTCGCATTTGTGATAATTAGTATCTTTGTCATGTATTTATATCACCCTCATTTACATAACCCCAACAAAAGAAATATGGTCCTATCAAGCGAATGAGAACTTCTGTCGTCTTTGTGATTATTATTATTGTTTTCATATATTTATATCACCCTCATTTACATAAGAAAATAAAAAATAACAAAAGAAATATGGTCCTAACACGCGAATGAGGACTTTTATCGTTTTTGTGATTATTATTATTGGTGTCATATATTTATATCACCCTCATTTACATAACCCCGACAAAAGAAATATGATCCTATCACGTGAATGAAAACTTATATCGTCTTTGTGATTATTATTTTTTTTGTCATATATTTATATCATCCTCATTTACATACACCCCAACAATGGTCCTATCGCGTGAATGAGAACTTCTATCGTTTTTACGATTATTATTATCTCTGCCAAACATATATTATCATACTCATTTAAATGAACCACAACCAAAAAATATGGTCCTATTACGCGAATGAGAACTTCTATAGAAGTTGTCTTCGTGATTATTATTATTGTTGTCATAAACTCCAACCAAACACTACTATCCTATCGAGTGAATGAGAACTTCTCTTGCTTTTGTGATAATTATTATCTTTGACATATACTTATATCACCCCCATTTGAATAACCCCGACAAAAGAAATATGGTCCTATCACGCGAATGAGAACTTCTATAGTCTTTGTGATTATTATTATTGTTGTCATAACCCAACCAAAAACTACTGTCCTATCACGTGAATGAGAACTTCTCTCGTTTTTGTGATAATTATTATCTTTGTCATATATTTATATCATCTCATTATTTTGAATAACCCCGACAAAAGAAATATGGTCCTATCACGCGAATGAGAACTCTTATCGTCTTTGTGATTATTATTATTCTTGTCATAAAATCCAAACAAAAACTACTGTCCTATCACATGAATGAGAACTTCTCTCGCATTTGTGATAATTAGTATCTTTGTCATGTATTTATATCACCCTCATTTACATAACCCCGACAAAAGAAATATGGTCCTATCAAGCGAATGAGAACTTCTGTCGTCTTTGTGATTATTATTATTGTTTTCATATATTTATATCATCCTCATTTACATAAGAAAATAAAAAAATAACAAAAGAAATATGGTCCTAACACGCGAATGAGGACTTTTATCGTTTTTGTGATTATTATTATTGGTGTCATATATTTATATCACCCTCATTTACATAACCCCGACAAAAGAAATATGATCCTATCACGTGAATGAAAACTTATATCATCTTTGTGATTATTATTTTTTTTGTCATATATTTATATCATCCTCATTTACATACACCCCAACAATGGTCCTATCGCGTGAATGAGAACTTCTATCGTTTTTACGATTATTATTATCCCTGCCGAACATAATATTATCATACTCATTTACATGAACCACAACCAAAAAATATGGTCCTATTACGCGAATGAGAACTTCTATAGAAGTTGTCTTCGTGATTATTATTATTGTTGTCATAAACTCCAACCAAACACTACTATCCTATCGAGTGAATGAGAACTTCTCTTGCTTTTGTGATAATTATTATCTTTGACATATACTTATATCACCCCCATTTGAATAACCCCGACAAAAGAAATATGGTCCTATCACGCGAATGAGAACTTCTATAGTCTTTGTGATTATTATTATTGTTGTCATAACCCAACCAAAAACTACTGTCCTATCACGTGAATGAGAACTTCTCTCGTTTTTGTGATAATTATTATCTTTGTCATATATTTATATCATCTCATTATTTTGAATAACCCCGACAAAAGAAATATGGTCCTATCACGCGAATGAGAACTCTTATCGTCTTTGTGATTATTATTATTCTTGTCATAAAATCCAAACAAAAACTACTGTCCTATCACATGAATGAGAACTTCTCTCGCATTTGTGATAATTAGTATCTTTGTCATGTATTTATATCACCCTCATTTACATAACCCCGACAAAAGAAATATGGTCCTATCAAGCGAATGAGAACTTCTGTCGTCTTTGTGATTATTATTATTGTTTTCATATATTTATATCATCCTCATTTACATAAGAAAATAAAAAAATAACAAAAGAAATATGGTCCTAACACGCGAATGAGGACTTTTATCGTTTTTGTGATTATTATTATTGGTGTCATATATTTATATCACCCTCATTTACATAACCCCGACAAAAGAAATATGATCCTATCACGTGAATGAAAACTTATATCATCTTTGTGATTATTATTTTTTTTGTCATATATTTATATCATCCTCATTTACATACACCCCAACAATGGTCCTATCGCGTGAATGAGAACTTCTATCGTTTTTACGATTATTATTATCCCTGCCGAACATAATATTATCATACTCATTTACATGAACCACAACCAAAAAATATGGTCCTATTACGCGAATGAGAACTTCTATAGAAGTTGTCTTCGTGATTATTATTATTGTTGTCATAAACTCCAACCAAACACTACTATCCTATCGAGTGAATGAGAACTTCTCTTGCTTTTGTGATAATTATTATCTTTGACATATACTTATATCACCCCCATTTGAATAACCCCGACAAAAGAAATATGGTCCTATCACGCGAATGAGAACTTCTATAGTCTTTGTGATTATTATTATTGTTGTCATAACCCAACCAAAAACTACTGTCCTATCACGTGAATGAGAACTTCTCTCGTTTTTGTGATAATTATTATCTTTGTCATATATTTATATCATCTCATTATTTTGAATAACCCCGACAAAAGAAATATGGTCCTATCACGCGAATAAGAACTCTTATCGTCTTTGTGATTATTATTATTCTTGTCATAAAATCCAACCAAAAACTACTGTCCTATCACGTGAATGAGAATTTCTCTCGATTTTGTGATAATTATTATCTTTGTTATATATCTATATCACCCTCATTTGAATAACCCCGACAAAAGAAATATGGTCCTATCACGCGAAGGAGAACTTCTATTGTTTTTGTGATTATTATTATCCTTGTCAAAAACTCCAACCAAAAAATACTGTCCTACCACGTGAATGAGAACTTCTCTTGCTTTTGTAATAATTATTATCTTTGTCATAACCCTCATTTACATAACCCCGACAAAAGAAATATGGTCCTATCACGCGAATGAGAACTTATATCGTCTTTGTGATTATTATTATTGTTGTCATAACCCACCCAAAAACTACTGTCCTATCACGTGCATGAGAGCTTCTCTCGTTTTTGTGATAATTATTACCTTTGTCATATATTATTATATCTTCCTCATTTGAATAACCCCGACAAAAGAAATATGGTCCTATCACGCAAATGACAACTTCTATCGTTTTTGTGATAATTATTATCCTTGTCATAAACTCCAACCTAAAACTACTGTCCTATCACGTGAATGAGAACTTCTCTAGCATTTGTGATGATTATTATCTTTGTCACGTATTTATATCACCCTCATTTACATATTCCCGACAAAAGAAATATGGTCCTATCACGCGAATGAGAACTCTTATCGTCTTTGTGATTATTATTATTCTTGTCATAAAATCCAACCAAAAACTACTGTTCTATCACATGAATGAGAACTTCTCTCGCATTTGTGATATTTATTATCTTTGTCATGTATTTATATCACCCTCATTTACATAACCCCGACAAAAGAAATATGGTCCTATCAAGCGATGAGAACTTCTGTCGTCTTTGTGATTATTATTATTGTTTTCATATATTTATATCACCCTCATTTTCATAATCCTGACAAAAGGAATATGGTCCTATCACGCGAATGACAACTTCTATCGTCTATGTGATTATTATTATTCTTGTCATAAACTCCAACCAAAAACTACTGTCCTATCACATGAATGAGAACTTCTCTCGCATTTGTGATTATTATTATCTTTGTCATATATTTATATCACCCTCATTTACATAAGAAAATAAATAATAACAAAAGAAATATGGTCCTATCACGTGAATGAGGACTTTTATCGTTTTTGTGATTATTATTATTATTGTCATATATTTATATCACCCTCATTTTCATAATCCTGACAAAAGGAATATGGTCCTATCACGCGAATGACAACTTCTATCGTCTATGTGATTATTATTATTCTTGTCATAAACTCCAACCAAAATTTACTGTCCTATCACATGAATGAGAACTTCTCTCGCATTTGTGATAATTAGTATCTTTGTCATAAACTCCAACCAAAATCTACTGTCCTATCACGTGAATGAGAACTTCTCTTGCTTTTGTGATAATTATTATCTTTGTCATATACTTATATCACCCCCATTTGAATAACCCAGACAAAAGAAATATGGTCCTATCACGCGAATGAGAACTTCTATAGTCTTTGTGATTATTATTATTGTTGTCATAACCCAACCAAAAACTACTGTCCTATCACGTGAATGAGAACTTCTCTCGTTTTTGTGATAATTATTATCTTTGTCATATATTTATATTACCCTCATTTGAATAACCCCGACAAAAGAAATATGGTCCTATCACGCGAATGAGAACTTCTATCGTTTTTGTGATTATTATTATCCTTGTCATAAACTCAAACCAAAAAATACTGTCCTACCACGTGAATGAGAACTTCTCTCGCTTTTGTAATAATTATTATCTTTGTCATAACCCTCATTTACATAACTCCGACAAAAGAAATATGGTTCTATCACGCGAATGAGAACTTATATCGTCTGTGTGATTATTATTATTGTTGTCATAACCCACCCAAAAACTACTGTCCTATCACGTGAATGAGAGCTTCTCTCGTTTTTGTGATAATTATTAACTTTGTCATATATTTATATCTCCCTCATTTTGAATAACCCCGACAAAAGAAATATGGTCCTATCACGCAAATGACAACTTCTATCGTTTTTGTGATTATTATTATCCTTGTCATAAACTCCAACCAAAAAATACTGTCCTATCACATGAATGAGAACTTCTCTCGCATTTGTGATTATTATTATCTTTGTCATATATTTATATCACCCTCATTTACATAAGAAAAAATATAATCACAAAAGAAATATGGTCCTATCACGTGAATGAGGACTTTTATCGTTTTTGTGATTATTATTATTATTGTCATATATTTATATCACCCTCATTTTCATAATCCCGACAAAAGAAATATGGTCCTATCACGCGAATGACAACTTCTATCGTCTATGTGATTATTATTATTCTTGTCATGAACTCCAACCAAAAACTACTGTCCTATCACATGAATGAGAACTTCTCTCGCATTTGTGATAATTAGTATCTTTGTCATAAACTCCAACCAAAAACTACTGTCCTATCACGTGAATGAGAACTTCTCTCGCATTTGTGACAATTATTATCTTTGTCATATATTTATATCTTCTCATTATTTTGAATAACCCCGACAAAAGAAATATGGTCCTATCACACGAATGAGAGCTCTTATCGTCTTTGTGATTATTATTATTCTTGTCATAAAATCCAACCAAAAACTACTATCCTTTCACATGAATGAGAACTTCTCTCGCATTTGTGATAATTAGTATCTTTGTCATGTATTTATATCACCCTCATTTACATAACCCCGACAAAAGAAATATGGTCATATCACGCGAATGAGAACTTCTATCGTCTTTGTGATTATTATTATTGTTGTCATATATTTATATCACCCTCATTTACATAAGAAAATAAATAATAACAAAAGAAATATGGTCCTATCACGCGAATGAGGACTTTTATCGTTTTTGTGATTATTATTATTGTTGTCATATATTTATATCACCCTCATTTACATAAAACCCGACAAAAGAAATATTGTCCTACCACGCGAATGAGAACTTCTATCGTCTTTTGTGGTTATTATTATTCTTGTCATAAACTCCAACCAAAAACTACTGTCCTATCACATGAATGAGAACTTCTCTTGCTTTTGTGATAATTATTATCTTTGTCATAGTTATATTACCCTTATTTACATAACCCCGACAAAAGAAATATGGTCCTATCACGCGAATGACAACTTCTATCGTCTTTGTGACGTATTATTATTCTTGTCATAAACTCCAACAAAAAACTACTGTCCTATCACGTGAATGAGAACTTCTCTTGCTCTTGTTATAATTAATATCTTTGTCATAATTACATTACCCTCATTTACATAACCCCGACATAAGTCCTATCACGCGAATGAGAACTTCTATCGTCTTTATGATTATTATTATTCTTGTCATAAACTCCAACCAAAAACTACTGTCCTATTACGTGAATGAGAAGTTCTCTCGTTATTGTGATTACTATTATATTTGTCATATTTATATCATCCTCATCTACATAACCCTAAAAAAAAATATATGGTCCTATATCACTCGAATGAGAACTTCTAGAGAGAGAGAGACAAAGTTGGAGCGAAAGAAAGAGAGAGAGAGGTGTGTGGATAAAGAAAGAGAGACAGTCATCAGACAGACGGTCACAGACAGACAGAGAGAGAGACTAACAAGTGATATGGATATAGAAATATGTAGAAAGGGATAAACGAGGTGATGCGATGAGAGGGAGAGAGAGAGAGAGAGAGACAGAGACAGATTATATACAATATACATCAAAAGAGAAATAAATAGAGAAAGGGTAGAATGGTATGGGGTACTGAGAAATAAAGAGTGAGGGAAAGAAAATGGGAGAAATAAAGATAGCGAGAGAGAAGAGAGAGAGAGAGAGAGAGAGAAAGGAGAGAAGGGATAGAGAGGGATACAAAAGAGAGGGGGGAGATGAGAGGGATATAGAAGCGACAGAGAGAGAGAGAGAGAGAGAGAGGGTGAGAGAGAATATCAAGTGAGAGTGTTATCAATGCAGTTGGTGCATGGTTATGAGACGGAGGCGAAGAATATAATTCAATTATACGGAAAGAGAGAGGTTAGCCCAAACACGTGTAGCAATTACTGACCTCTACCAGAGGTCATTAGGCTAAATAAACAAGCGTAGGCCTACCGTACCCGTAAACTCACAAAGGGATTATCTCAAAATAAGAATGTGCAGTATATACACATAATCGACTGTTCGGGAAAACGTCGTCAACCTTATTATTGATTTATCTTCGTTTGTAAGATTAAACGTATCTTCTTTATTTTTAATAAAGAAATGCAAAACAAATAATGTTACGTTCTGTATATAAATGATTACCCAAACTGTCCCCGTACAACGACTTTGGGGAGTATTTTGAGATTATCCCTAAAAAAAATGTGCTCGGAAATTCTTCTGGCCAATCCGGCCCTACACACATAGACTAATACACGTACACGCGTAACATGTACTATACGTACACAGGGATCAATGCACAGGGATCAATGCCAGATCTTTGCAGTTCATCACGGCCAATTGACTTGACCAAAATACAGGCAATATGTGCGTTCGTTCACAGAGCTGGCGAACAACAATATTATCAAAGTCGAGCAATAACAAATGCATTTCAAAGTTGAAAACACAGAAACGATTAAGAGAGGGAAATGGAAAAATGAGTTGAAGAGAACAACACAGGATATTCCGGTCCGCGCAGGAAATTCATAGATAAACGTACGTAAGTACAGTAAAGATGGTGACGGTCCGATCGATTATAAAATTATATATTGCGATTACAGTGTACAGACAAGTATATTTTTCTTCAAATTTAGGAGACAGTATAAAAATCTTACACTAAGGCAACTCGACTTTAAAATAATTATCTTCATGATTATATATATTGTTTAAGTCTGGTAATATGATTGGGTGTCAAAACATGTTAATTATTACACTTTGACAATAGTGCTATGTATGTGTTATGCTGTTCAGATGACATATAAATTTTCGAACTGAGAGGGAGCTATACCAAATTTACCGGGAGTACCGGTAAATTTTTTTATTTTTTAAAATTTTAATAACTCCAAATCAAAAGCTTTTTAGAGCCCAATTTTTTTAGAGTTGGGTGTTCTAACACTATATTTCACAATAGTAATGCAAATTTTAAATTTCATGATCCAATCCTGATGAAATATTCCCAAAACTTTGTAATACCTTTAATCATCAAATCATCCCTCTCTGTCTGTCTCTCTCTCTCTCTTTTATTTATTTTTCTCTTTCCTTATTTCCTGTTCAACTTGACTTTCACTTTTCTTTCTTTATTTCTTTGTTGTTTCCTTTGATTTTCTCTTTCTAAAATTCTTTTGTTTGTTTCTCTCTGTCTCAATCTCTCTCTGTGTGCCATCTATCTCCAAATTCATCATCATCATCATCAAATCTCATCATTCTCTCTCTCTCTCTCTCTCTCTCTCAAGTTTTTTTTTGCACTCATCCTTTCTCTTTTTTCTCCTTTTTGCTTCTTTGTTATGATCTTTTCCCCTTTTGTATCGTCTTCATCTTCACTTCCCTCTTTCCTTCACTTTTTCTTTTACTCTGATAGATCGGATGTAGGCCTACCGGTAATTGGTTCAGAAGATAAATGTACCGGTATTTACATGTATATGTTAATCTTCATTTATGATGTTTATTTGCCCTGATTCAACATAAAAATATAATATTTGGAATACAGTTTTGTTTTATTGTACACAGTTTCAATTCAGCATACTTAAACTTTTAATAGCCTGATTTACCGTGACAAATATTCAAACATGAGTTCATGAAGCAATAAAGGTTTGAATCAACCCACCTTTGTACCATTTGTGCAAACAAACTCTCAAAACTACCTTTTGATACTCTTGACATAATGTGCCCCTGTATACAGGATCATTACTCAACTACATGTACATGTATCAAGCATATTGGTTTTCTTGAGATGTTGACAAAAAAACCCTTTCAATAGTTTATGGTAGTGCATGGACTATTACACTATTTATTATATTTTTGTAGGCCTAATTGACCTTTTTAGCTTTTATTGTATCCCCCCCCCCCCGGCAGTATGGCAGAGGATACTTTGGATTCACCAGTGTCTTGCCACTGGTGCCACCGCATCTACTGCCGCGTCATATTTTTGTGTGCGCTCTAACTGCCACATTCCTTGACAGATTTTAATGGATCGAGATTGCGATATTTCTAGGTAGATTTTATTCTTATCTTCTATTTAGGTTGATATAGTTCAAGAATTGAATGCTTATACTCATTCTTGTTGAATCTCTTTCCAAATATATTTTGTAAGTTAATTCCTTCTGTCTGTTTGCTCTCTCATCCTGTCCCTCCTCTCTCTCATCCTATCCCCTCTCTCTCTGTGTCTGTACTCCTTCTCTCTCTCTCTCTCTCTCTCCCTACTCTCTGTTTCGCTGGCTGTCTGTCTCTCTGTCGATCCCTCCCTCTCCTAATATGAGTCAATGTTAATGATTCTCCCCATTTGATATCATTGTTTTTTTATTTCTTTTTTCTTTATCTACCAGACGAGAGAAAGATGTGGTCCCTCCTGGTCCATCAAAATGTTGGAATCTCATATTGGATATAACTAAGAATCACCATAGGCAACACACAACATTAAGTCAAGTCTTCTCCTACAACATGGCCATGAAGTTTGGATTAATGCGAGATGAACTGGACAATGTGTATAGGAAGGTAAGGTTTCTCCATTAAATTCCTGGAAACGTGATAATCATGTAAAGCTTTAACAATAATAATAATAATAATATTGGATATTTATATAGCGCACATATCCACCATACATGGTGCTCAAGGTGCTCCAACTATTACCCCGGCTCTGCTAGGCAGCTGATTTTGGCGCTCACAGCATTCAAGGAATTCCTTCCTACCGTTACCCACCTGGGTGGAGAGTGGCAAATGTAGATTAATATCTTGCCAAAGGACATTAGTGCCCCGGCGGGACTCAAACCGCGGACCCTGTGATCCACAGTCCGACGACTTATCCACTAGACCACAACACCTCCATAATGTACCCACCTTACGGGCAGATGTACAGTATTTGCACATGACAAGAGAAATATTGAAGAAATCAAAGAAACCTCATTAACATTTCCGTGATCAAACCAAGAGCAGTGACTTTCAAAGAACTCGAAAGGAGTTGTTCATGAAAAGTCTCTATGACAGCTCCAATAATTAGCTGTCTGCCAGTGTCTGGACATATTGTGGGCCATTTCTTTTTATTGCAGAATTGGTATCTTGTGAAAACAATACAGACAATTTATGTCACATGAGAAATCCTCACTTTTCAAAGGTGTGTCCAACCCAGGAACAACAGATGCATTAAAAAATAATTGTCAATTTCATTATCAAAATCAAATCAAAATCATCAGTCGATATGAATGGATTACAAAATTGGTGTGTTATGAGACTACAGTATTAGGATCCATCAAATTGGGAATCAAATCAGCTGAGAAATTGGTGTAGAGAGGTGAAGCTACATTTGGTTGGCTTCCCCACGATAAGGCTGTAAGAGCCATGTGTTGTCAATGGTAGTAAAGGCCTTCTTGCGGGAAGCCAATCATTTACCCTGTCTGTCCCCTGACATTTGCTGTGGGATTTATTCTGTCAAAGGAGTCCTGTCCTCATCAGCTTGAGTTTGCCAAATAGCCCGCTATTTTGTGATTCAGGGAATTAGCTCAAAGTTACAAATCGCATCTTCATCAGCTAGAAACTCGAGCTTGAGAAATTAGCTTGAGAAATTAGCTTGAGAAATTTGCTCAGTGTTCACGCAAAGTGCGACTCTTAGGGCTGGCGAAGACGGACCACAAATAGCGGGCTATTTGCAAACTAGCCCAAGACCCCGTTCTCACTCACTTTGAAAGTGGTCTTAGTTAGACCGCTCCAGAGGAACGGGTCTTGAGGAACGGTTTGCGAGGGTTCACACTCCGAGCAGTTTTTTATGGCTCAAACCGCTCAACGAGTCAAAGTGGTCTTGTTGCTATGGCAGCTCAGGTCAGCAGGTCAATTTTTTCGCTCGCGGAATACAAACCGTATGTTCCGTACTACATGTTTCGCACGGAACGTCACTAGCTCACTTCCGGTCAAAGTACGCTTCCGTTCACATTGCACGTTAGAGCGGTCCAAACCGCTCTTAATAAGACCCGTTCCTCAAGACCACCTCCCGAGGTGGTCTTCTGGAGCGGTCCAGAAGTCCACTTCCTGGACTACTTTGACCGTTCTCACTCACCTAAGAACTGCTCCTGAGGAACGGGTCTTAGTTAGACCGCTCCAACGAAGTGAATGAGAACGGGGTCCAAGATATCTTGGGAAGATTTCCTGAACGAATAGCCTGCTATTTGCTACTTCACCTGCCAAATAGCCTGCTATTTTGGGATGGGGCTAATTTCAAGAATCTGTAATAGCAAGCTATTTGGCAAACTCGAGCTGATGAAGCAGGCTTATAGAGATAGGAGTAGGGCTTGTGTTGGGATTGGGTTGTAGGTAAGGTTTAAGGATGAGGTAAAGTTTCAGATCCATTGTTCGAGTTACAAATTGTACTCATGTCAGAGATGGAACAAGGAACAGTTGTTTGCCCGAGCATACATGTATGTCAAACGGTCGACAGTGGTCCGGTAACATCCCAGCCAGGCCCCTTGCTAACTCTCTCTCGTTAAAAGACTTGCAATGCTAGCTCACCCAGGTTTTATTTGACAGTTTGTGTAAGCAGTGTTCACCCTGATTAGAGAGGTTGACATTTCGTGAGGTGCTTTAGGGTCTCAGAGGCGCACATAAGCTGCAATGATTGCTTGTTTTTCTTCTCTTCCGTAGCAGAATATCAGTTATACCCGCATTGTACAACATGTATATCTAGGTGTACATTGTGGTCATGTTGCTCCAAATAACATCATGTTTTTTAAAATACATACTAGTTTATTTCAAGGAGATTTAGATATTTCTATTTCATCTTTAGACATAATCCTGAACTGAGATAGACACTAAAAGTGGTAAAAGGGGTGTGCAGTTGGGATTGCATTCAGCATCATCATGTATTTTGGTTGTAGAAAACCACCAATATCACAATTATCATTATCACTCTTCATGTAGGCACAAATAAATATGTATACTGCAAACACGTTCATACACTTGCAGACGAGAGTAGAATCTATAAATTATCTTTGAATGTGACCAACCACCTCTGTATCATCGTTATCCATCCAGGGCCTCCATTCCATTTCAGACAATGATTTACTAGCTGGTGATTTACAGACTCCATAAATTTTCGGGCATAAAATTCTACCCGGCTCCCTTCTACTTCACAGTTGCACACCCAGTCATAGCCAGCATTGCTATTAGCAGATGGTGCTATCCATTATATGCTTTGCAATGAAATGGGTGAATTGTTTACTTTACATCAAATCCAACTAGTATTTCTCATCTAAACTAAATCAAAAACAGTCCATTTGGTAAGCCTGGCAAATAACTACTCAGATCAGAATACACCGTGACAAAGTTGAAATTCTGCATAAAATGCACGAGCCTCTTTACTTGGAAACACTAACTCCCCAGAGCGATGTATTGAATACTGTACACTCTCAATGCTGCCTTTGTGCAATTACAGGATGTTTGTATCATTTTAGCTTTATGCCAAAACATATACAAAAGAAGTTTGTCTCAAGTGTAGGCCTATGTGATTAGGAAACTAGATTATATACTTTTGTACACCTCCTCGTTAAATAACTATTTGTGTTAGGTTTTAAAAGCCTATACCCACTATTTGTAAGCCTCTGCAACTCATGAAAGACTGCTTTTGATACCCAATAACCTCTTATTTTATTGATGCACTTGCTATTTCGGTACATGGGCCTTTAATTCTGAACATTTTTGCTGGTCCAAGCAAATTATTTTACCGAAGGATAATGAGGAGACTTTTGAAAATTAAAAACAAAAACATTTTTAATGGCCTGCAGTCCTTGCCACCATGCAAAAATAAAATTTTGGAATATTGAGTTCTTTAATGAAAGAAAACAAATTCATAACAACAATAATCATAAGATATGAGATTTGTTAGTCGCCAAATCCACTTAAAATCAAACGCTCAAGGCGTACTTTCTACAAAATGAAACAAAATCTGCAATCAATGTTCAAGACTGTAAAAGCCATACCGGTACATGCAACTGATATCTGCCTTATGATATTGGAAAAAACCCTGAATGATGAGCAAAAAAACAAACAAAACCCCAAAACAAAAAGTAAAACAGAAGAAGAGGAAAGGTACATGAAGTCTTGCTTTCCATAGGAAATTAAGCCAGTCATCCTGACTTATTAGGGACTTTTTGCACAACGACAACATGGATTGCTACGATCGCCGTCGTTTTAATGCACTGCCTTGAATGGACGTCACATGTATCAGTCCACGCAAATCTAAAAGTCCCTATTGTAAAATATAAGGTTAAAGGTGAAGACCAGTTATGGTCATGCGATTGCATTGTGAAAGAAACGTTGTGGAAACTATCAGAAAATGTTGATCATCTAGCATATAAGTATTGGTGTGTACTGCAAGGTTCTGGAATCATCAAAATGATAAGAAATTTTGCCCAGTCTTCTTAAAGTTACAAGCACTGTACACAGAAAGATGTATATGGGACTACATGCACACGTGCGCGACATGTGCGTTTATCTCTCACAGACCATGTAGATAAACTAATTCACCAAATATATCAATTAGTAGGCGGTTTCCCGGCAAAATTTTTATCATCATGTATTAGTCAAAACATACTCTTTCACATGGTTGGTAAATGGTAATAAGAGCTTCCATTTCATTTTTTGAAATTGGGGCGTTTCCAATACTGGTCTTAACCTTTAACTCAAATTCTCTAAAATATTGTATATATATATATATATATATCGGCCTATGAACAGCATATTTTAGTTGAGCTTTTCAGTAAATGTGATTTCTAGCACGTTTACATTAGTCTGTTTGTCTGAACATCAGTAATTCATCTATTGCATGATATACAGTTTGGAATTTCTATGAGCTTTTCTTGACATTTCTCTCAAAATAGAAATAAAGCTTGGAACAAATATCAAGTCACCTGTAACTACGTGTACATGTAGTGGGGTAATTTTAAAGGAATAAAATACCAACCCTTAAGGCTTTAAACTTCCTTTGCCTTACTTTTTGGACTGAGTTTTATAATACATATTTCAAATATTGTTGAATAGGGCTTTTCATTCTTCTGCATTCTGCAAGGCAGCTCTCCAAAGGGTCTAGATACCAGACTGCATTCAGAAGTTCAAAGAAAAGTTTGCTACAAGTTTTTACAGAGTTGCAGTTGGTAGCAAGCTTTGATAAACGCCCCAGAACTCATTGATTTTTATCAGGTTTACGTGTAGGAAGTAAGAGAGGAAACCAGGAAACCTTGAGAATAACATTCCACTATTTTCTTAGGGTCCAGTTCATGTTGGTCTTGCTCTTGTTTTGGAAAGACAGGATTTTTCGTTGTTGGTCCTTCCTCATTTGATTCCGAAGTGCCTCAACGTTAAAGGCACAATTTCTATTTTGAATAGTTGCACATATTATATGAACAAAGAAGTTTGCATTGTGCATGCATAATGTATTCAGTTTATATACAGTGCAGTATACATTTAAAAAAAAAAGTTGTTTTCATTTTATTTGACATATCTGGGACTATGAAGAATTTTGCCCTTTTGAGTTCCTTTGTTTATCATCTGTTTGAAATCATTCTTATAGATGAAATTATATTTGGTAAACATATTTCTTCACTCGGTATCTGTGTGGTCTAATAGAGTACCGAAGCTGTAACATC
Organism: Strongylocentrotus purpuratus; assembly: GCF_000002235.5. Classification (NCBI taxonomy): domain Eukaryota; kingdom Metazoa; phylum Echinodermata; class Echinoidea; order Camarodonta; family Strongylocentrotidae; genus Strongylocentrotus; species Strongylocentrotus purpuratus. The sequence continues at coordinate 40,408,114 of NW_022145612.1, read as the reverse complement.
ATAAAAATCTTCTTTTTTTTAAAATTTTCAATTTTTCTTCATTTTCCGAAAAAGCATCAAAAATAATGTCCAAATGTCGAAAACCAATTTAATTTGTTAAGTATTGGCTGAGATATGACCATCTGAATAAATATATGTCATATAGGAACTCAGTGTTATATGCTCTGGCTCCTAATGGTTAGATGTACAACGTTAATTACGGTACATTTCAGGCTTTTTTTTAGTACAAAGTAAATGATTTTATAAGATTTTCAGTTCTACTTGTGAATTCCAACTGGTAACCCTGTGAAATGGTGCCTTTAAATTCTAAGCTTCTATCATATTTCACGGTGATAAGTGCAACATACTGTACATTCTTCAGGTAACATAATCCATGCCATACGAAGCTGTATCAACTACACGTCTCTGCTTTGCCATTATGGACAGATTACCAGGAAAGCTGAACCATGCATGCTGGCAATGACCAATCTGGATTCTTCATTATTTTGTTTTTTCGTCCTTCTCTCTCTCTCAATCCAATAAAGACTGGTAGAAAATATGCCCTTGCAGTGCATATTTACATTACATCTGTACAAATGAATATGTCGTCTGTTTTCCCTTAGGGAAAAGATTTTTTTGCTTTATGAATTTCAGAATCAGCTGCAGCGGATATGAGTTCATTTGATTTTGCAGGGAAATTGATGAAACAAAATGACCCCCTATTTCTCTGGGAAATGTGTGGTATAATTTGATCTAATTTTTCTTTATATAGAACGGTGCTACTTCGAGAATAAACCTGTATTTCAATGCACAATGCTCAAATCTGCAGTAGTTTAAGGTTTAAGCAGTACTATATTAACATTTAAACCTAAATTTGGAAGGTTATGAAATTGCAGATCATCATATGGATGAATGTATTTATAAATATTATAGGCTGACAAGCCTGACATGATCAATTATTGCCTGTAAACTCTAGGCCAATTACTTATTAAAAGTCCTACGTGTTATAATTTGTGGGTCATAAAAACTTCACTTAATGCCTTTAAACAGGAAGCTAGACTCTGAAAATATATTTCAGTCTCAATATGACCCTGGTATGCATATCAAATGTACAGTGATACGTATACAATGTATTCTGTATTATAAATGTTGGCTTACAATGTTTCCTTGTATAATCATTTCGCCAGTAAGTAATAGCTACAATATTGCTACATCAATACTGGATAGTTTTCTCATTTTTCTGAAGGAAGGAATGATGGTATGATATTGTTGGTATCCTGCTTGGTCAAATGGTTGAATCAGTTATCTTGTTGGGGCTGTTCACATTACAATAAAATTGTGATTCTGCATTCTACAACTTTCAAAAGCAAATCCAAAAAGAGTTCTGAAATATTCATAACCTTACCAATTTTTGTAATTTTTTAAGTATGTGAAAAGTTGATTTGTCCCAATTTACATGTATGTTTATTGAGAATGTGACATATTAAAGCTTACATCTAAAACTATTTAACAAAGGCCCTAAATTCAACCAGTTCACCTCTCATTCTTGAGTTACGAAAAATACACCCACAAAAAAATATCAAATTTACAAGGGGATTTACAAAGGGTGTGAATAACGTAGTTGTTTGCTGTATGTGTATATTTGTCCAATGGGAATAAATGTGGAGCAATTATTCGAAATTCTCATACAATTACAAGTCCTGCCGATGCATATTGCCGGTAGATCTCTGGTACATGTTCTGATTTCACACCCAGCATGGCTTCTGGGTGAGCAAACATAACAAAAACGTGCTTGCATGTGATGACACACCATACTGTACCACACAAAAGGGGTCCACATCTAACAACATTTAATCCAGAAGCTGAAACGTCATGTAACCTGGTGCTCTCTGTGTATTTCCATTCACTTCTGTGCAAGTGTAATAATTCAGATTTCTAGTAAGGCTAGACATACTTTTTTAATTTGTTTGATTATTAATAAAGAAATGTATTGTTAAATTTGATTAAGTCGTATACATGATGTAGGCCTTTAGTTGACTAGATTCAGGGCCCAGGCGCGGATCCACGGGCCTAATTCTTCCGGCCCGGCTATGGCAAGCCCTTTTTGTAAAAACTAGATAAACTCAGATTTTTCTCAGATAAACTCTGTTTTTCTCAGATAAACTCTGTTTTTCTCAGATAAACTCAGTTTATCAACAGATAAACACAGTTTATCAGTTGATAAACACAGTTTATCAGTTGATAAACCCAGTTTATCAGTTAATAACTCAGTTTATCAGAAAAACTCAGTTCATCAGTTGATAAACTGAGTTTATCATTGATAAACACAGTTTTTCTGATAAACTGAGTTTATCTAGCTTTTACACAAAGGGGTTGCCATAGCCGGGCCGGAAGAATTAGGCCCGTGGATCCGCGCCTGTCAGGGCCTACAGTACATGTACATGTATAATGTAGTCTACAGAATGATGTTCTGATATATGAGTGCTTCTGATTTTATTACCTCAACAATGAAGGCCCCAAATTTGCAATGGAACTTAAAAATTTAAACCTTCTAAATCATTGTTCAAGATTATTCTCCTTTCTCAGTTTGTGAATTGCAGTCATAAGATTAGTGATTGGCTTGTGATGAGGCGATATCAGGCTAAGTTTAGGTTTAGGGTTAGGCAGTGTTTTTTTCTTCTTCTCCAGGATTGAAATTTGGATTGGTCAGTGTTTTTGTTTAATATGACCAGCATTAGCAATGTGGTAGCCTCTCTCGAGCTCTGACTGTATCTCGTCATACTCATTGAAGGGGTGGTTCCTAGCGTTGTTGCCTTGTTGGTCATGAATTGTTTGACATGGCCAGGTCTAAATAATGATATGACACACTAGTCTGCAAATGTTCATGAGCAATTCATGTACCCCTCAGCTACCAGAGCTTAAAGAGAAGGTTGAGTTCTGGGAAGAGGTGAAAATTAATTTGTGAGCATTATCATTGTTATTGTGCAAGTAGGGAAGAACATCAGATTAAAAATGTTCCCTGAAAAGTATGGCTCTTCAAATGCCTAATTATTCTAAATATGGCATGTAACAGCATAAAAGTCGGGACAGTTTTTTACGCCACATGTTCTTGTAGTCCCATATACTGTACATCTTTCTGTGTACAGTGCTTGTAACTTTACCAAGACTGGGCCAAATTTCTTATCATTTTGATGATTCCAGAACCTTGCAGTACACACCAATACTATAAGCTAAATGATGAACTTTTTCTGATCGATTCCACACTGTTTCTTTCACAATACAATCGCATGACCAGAACTTTATCTTTAATAATGTAAGCACAGACTACAGCCCATGTACTTGGCTGTCGTCATTCAATATCTACTTCTGATGTGAGCTTTAATAGTATCTCATCACATACTCATTGAATGAAGGGGTTGTCCCTGATCGTGATAGACATGAATACTTAAACATGGCTCAGTTTATATCATGATAATACGGAAACCATGTTGCAAGCGTTCAAGCGGTTATTCATGAATCCAGCTATAAAGGGCCAGTGTACAGTAAGTATAATGTATGAGTTATTGAACATCTGCATCTTAGCTTTGATTGTATTTCTTTACATCCTCATTGAAGGGGTCGTCCTTGACCGGGATAGTCATGAATACTTAAACATGGCTCAGCTTATATGGTAATACGGAAACCATGTTGCAAGCGCTCAAGTGGGTATTCATGAATCCAGCTACACTCAAACCCTAATCTTTAGGCCTGTCTTGATTAGTCTTGATTAGCTCGAGTTTGCCAAATAACCCGCTATTTTCAGACTTGGGGTATTATCCTGAAGCTCAAAATTGCGTCTTCACCAGAACGATGCGCTCATCACAACTAGCTGGCTATTTTGGAAACAAGACCAAGGGTTCTTTGGATATTTTCTCGGGCTGATGAGGACGCACATAAGCTGGATTATTTGTGATCGGGCTAGTTAAAATAGTGGGTTATCTTGCAACTTCGGTCTGATGAGGACAGGCCTATTATGTATAAACTCCACCTGTCTACAGTATGTGGTCACACAAATTGCCTCCCTTTCGAAGGAGAATTGTGTTGAAGAACCTGTCTAGAAAGGCCACCTGTCTACAGTGGACATTTTCATTTGGTGGCCTTCATGGACAGGTTTGAATGTAAAAGGGCTTGTGTATGTATACTTCATCATCTGCATCTTAGCTTGGATTGTATCTCGTTGCATCCTCATCGAAGGGGCTCGTCCCCGGTTGATTGGTTGCTTGGTTGATCATGAGGCCTGTCTTCACTATCTCGAGATTGCCAAATATCCAGCTATTTGAACTATTCCGATCGGAAACTATCCAGCTAATTTGCGTCTTCATCAGACCGAAGTAGCAATTAGAAGGATATTTGGTCGGGATTGTTATCCCAAGATATCTTGGGATAGTTTGCAAAATATCCCACTATTTGGCAAAATATCCAGCTATTTGTCCTGTGCGTCTTCATTAGACCGAAGATTTGCAATATTCGCTAACGCTGAGCAAAATATCTTGAGCTAATTTCTCAAGGTCGAGTTTCAAGTTTCGAGGTCGAATCTCAAGATAGTGAAGACGCGATTTGTTACTTCGGATTATTTCCCAAATAGCGGGCTATTTGGCAATCTCGAGATTTTTGGCAATCTCGAGATGATGACGACGCGCCTATGAAGACGCGCCTATGAAGACTAGAACATTACAGAGTCTACATCATGATAATAAGATAATGTGCTGCAAACGTATATTCATAGGCATTCATGAATCCAGCTACATATACAATGTTAGACCATTGTAAATGTACATTATAGTCTACAGCGCAAATCTTTGTTCAGCATCTGCATTACTACAAGTGGCAAAAGTATACCGGTATGTCTTTTATAAGGCATCCGGTTTCTCTCCAGGTGGGCAGATTTTTGCTGGGTTTTACTTTCAAATCTCTACAGCTAATGCCAAGTGAACATGGGTTTAATTACAAAAACTATTGAGAGTACAAAAAATTTAGCAGAAATGAACCAAGATATATTATAAACATGGAAGAAAATGGAAATTTCACTTGAATTTTTTTGTACATTTGATTTGATGTTGGCTTGTACATGCCCAGTGAACATTCTTCTTCTTTTATAAGTGCCATGTCCTGAGACGTTGGCGACCATGGAATGCCACAACTCTCTGTCCCATATTTCTATGAAGTAATTCATTCTCCCACCGAGATCAATTCCACTTTCAGAAATCCCCCCTTTAAAGGGATCCGGTAACTTTGTCTCAGATTCTGAAATAAAATTCTGGATTTAGCTCATGATGCAATGATAATTATAAACCTTTAGGTCAGTCAGGAACCCCATGACTTTTACAAGCCGATCGCCTGTCTGATTATCAAGATATTTATGATTGGATTTACAAATTTTGAAAACCGTTCGCCTGACGGTTTTCATAACACTACAGTCTATTGGGGAAAACGAGTATGGTAAAACCGGTCACTCAAAGATTTTTACTTTTTTGAGGCACTTCTTGATCATTTTGAAGCGCAATTTTTTTAGGGCTTCAATATTACACCATATCACAGACACTGATAACACGTAGAGCCATGTATCTCAGATTTAACAATGTTAAACGATCCCTTTAAGCTACTCATCTACAGAATCCTCCTTCTGCCCCTACTCCTCCGCCCCTTGATGGATTCTTCCAGTCAGTGCAAGATATTCCAAATGATTTTTCCAGTGAACATCCAAATGTATTGCCATATGGCTTTCTTCCCCTCTTTTTCCATGTCTCATGCCTATTACATTCATTCATACCTAGTCATTGAATTGTAATGTGATGGCCTTCATCATAGAGGTTGTCTACGGTTGGTTGGGTAGTGAGTGAGTGAGTGGGTCATGAATACTTGAAGATGGCCGAGTCCGGCTACATAGAACGTTCTACCTCTGTCAAGGTGTCTTCCCACTTGCTGATCTGAGCGGTCACGAAAACAACTTCCTGTGTGCTCAGAAAGATTGGTGTGGTTTTCATGATAGTCCTTGAATTATTTTGGATGTAATATATTCAAACCCTCCTCAATGGACTCGAGACTATTAGAAGACTTCAATATCCCAAAGCGCTGCCGCCACGTCCCCTTTGGTTCCTTTCACGTTGGATTGCATTCTTTAAAAGTAGTTAGCATTGATCATCTGCATTCTGTTGAGAACCAGAAAGTCATTACTGATTTCACTGCATCATCCTTGCTTCTCATCCGATGTTTCATCAAACCACCAATGCCAATTTGTCCGATATATCCTGACCTTGCAGCAAATGCATACCGTAATGTGATGCTTGGGGTAAATTCGTGAGTTTGTGTTTTGCATTAGTGCATGCCCAGAAAAGGCAGAAATATCCTGTAGTTTGTATTCCTTTTAACGAGATACCCGTTATTATCTGCTCTGTCTGACCCCTCCCTTCCCACCCCCTCGCGGCAAATTAATAATCCAGATGGGTATTTTTTCTCTTTCTCTGAGAAGGTGTGAAAGCACCTTGTGATGTGAGTATGGTAATGAGGTAACATGATTCCCCGCTGCAAACATTCATGCATGGAGGTGGAGAAGAGAGTGGCTATTGCCAGCGACGGGGCTCTCCACCAAGCAGATGATAGGAAATAGGATATATGGAAATCAGTTTCAAATGATGAAAAACAATAATGATTTATTAGAAATAAAATACCCACCAAAGTGCACTTAAGGAATTTGATGGAGTATTAGGTTTTAGCAAAAGTATGTGGTAACAGTCAGAAGTGGGCTGGTGTTTTGAAAATTTGGTGAGAATCGGTGGAGGGGGGGGGGGGGGACGACCAAGCACGTTGTATTTGAGCAATTCACCAACAATGGCTCAAACGATTTTGAACAATAGGTCTGTAGAATTCACAGCGATGTACGTCATTCTAAAATGTTTGGGGAAAAAGAAAAAAAAAAGAATAAAAAAAAAGAGACGGGAAGTATTTCTTTCAAGCAGAAGTACAGGAGAATTTTATTGCTGAAGTAATCCCCCTGCAGGGAAGTTTTGAGTTGCTTACATTAGATCAAGGCAGGAAATAAGGCTTTACAAGGAAATGATAAAAATGTTGGGTGGTTGTGAATTACAAGTATATTTGGATGTTGGAAGAAAGATAACCTACATTATATACTTAGTTATTTTGTGCCAGTGTAAGTCTGGAAGACCATTGTGACCAACTGGCTAAAAAGCTTTATCAGTGTACATGTATGTAATGAGAATATTTATAGAAGTCAACTCGCAATGTAATCTAAACTATCACTGCAAGGATGATAGAAGAATTCTTCTTGTTGCTTCATTCTCACTGAGTAGGTTATAAAATACATTTTTTTCAATGATACCTATACAACATTGGAATGAAGCAAATCTAAAATGTAATTTTGTAAGGCCATCTAGGTCTGCAATGAAACTAAAAATACAACAGAACTGTGCACAAAGACATATCTTTCCATCCCCCCCCCCATTTCTTTGTCCTTTTCTCTTCAATAAAATGCAATGTACAACATTAAAACGTGTTAAGGACACACCTGAAAATTGAGTGCCTTCACATCAAATTTTCCCTCCATACCCTGGCCATTAGCATAAATTGTATTATTGACAGCGGACATGTACAGCTTGCAGCAGTGACACATTGCGTTATTAAATAAAAGTAAGGAAGAAGGATTCAAAGATGATTGCAAATTCATTGTCGGCATGGAAGAAAAGGTGATGCCTCATGTTGGAGAAGTCATTATCAATGAAGCAGTAGCGTCGTGTCTGACCCCGTTCTCAACCGAAATATGAGCGCTTTCATTTATCCCTTCCCGCATGCTTGTGCATCACCGATACCCAATCACATTCCCAAACCGACCATTCACTGACTGATAACCGACATAATCTGGGCCTTTCCAGGTTGTGTCATGTTTTCTTTGGTGTATAAGCCACTTCGGAGAAAGCACTTTTTTAATAAATGACCCCCAAATATCCACAGACCTTTTGCACGTGGAGACGTCCCACTTTGTGCATTTCAGAATAATCACTGCCAAAGTGATGGAGGTGCTTCCTGAATATCTTTTTTTAACCCTCTTGAAGAGAATACTTCCACCTGTGTATATACATCAAAGAAAGTTTTGTACCAATGACTGCAGATAGTATCTCTGAAGGGGCTAATCATCGGTCTGGTTTCTGTCCCGTCGGTGTAACCAGGGTATAGGTTTATAAGCGGCCATGGAGAATGAATATATTCTACGCTCATATTCTGCAAGATAATTCTTTGTATAGTTGTTTTTGACACAATATCATAATGGAAGCAAACTCATAAGACATAATGCGAGCAAGCATAGTTCATTTTGAGGAAGAAAAGCTTTTCTGAGTTGAAAAACAGGATCACAATCATATTCTTAGTGAGGATATATCACTAATGGGATGCAAAGGGTTAAGTGCAATCTGCGTTAAAGGGGAACACTCTTGTTTGCTTTCACACTTGAACATGTAACATATCTGAAGCAAGAGGGATTTCGTCCTCACCGAGATGGGAGATGTGGGGGCTAGGTGTCCCTTTTTCCACACATCTGTTTACACAATAGGTATGTTTTCATCAGCTCGAGATTGCCAAATAGCCCGCTATTTCTGATTTGGGAAATAAGCCCAAAGTTAGAAATTGCGCCTTCATCAGCTCAAAACTCGAGCTCAAGAAATGTGAAGACGCACCGGACAAATAGTGGGATATTTTGCAAACTAGCCCAAGATATCTTCGGATGATTTCCCGAGCAAATAACCCACTATTTGCGCTTTCACCTGCCAAATAGCCCGCTACAGATTCATGAGCGGGCTAATATCCAGGATCAGAAATAGTGGGCTATTTGGCAATCTCGAGCTGATGTGGACAGGCCTAATATGAGTAAGAGAGAACTCCTAGAGGTGTACTGCCCTATTAGAATTCACCCTGAAGCTGGTATCATGGAAAGAGCTTCTACCGCACTTGCTCCTGGACGATCGCTCTGTGATAATTTCCTCTGACCAAATGACAAACCCTTACCCCTCAACCTAGCCTGAAACCCAAGTGTAACCCAAACCTGAACCCTATACTGACGGAGTAAAGTCCTCAGCAATTGCCACTGGAGAAGATGTTGGAGTACCCAGGAAGATGCGTGGTACATTCAAATCTGTCTACAGCAACCGCCCAAGATAAACACAAAAGTGGTCTTTGTAGACAGGTTCCTTTAGTACATGTTTCAATGAGAAACCATTTTCAAGGGAACAAAAAATGTGGTCCTTGTAGACAAGTGGTCACTAAAGCAGGTTTGACTGTACTAATCTTCACAGTTCACACTACTGTACCAAATACGATTTTATTATGTGTTATCTGGCTATCAAGAAAGCTCTTATCTCGTGAGTGTGAATTTGGCCTCGCTCTTTTAACTTTTCCCATTCGGCTGAGACTCCAGGGATGTCATTCACAGGGGAAAGCGAAGAAGAATTAATTGGTTTCATGGACCGTTCCTTGCCTTTCTACCAGGCACAAGCCATTTTCCATCGAGCATCATCATCACTGCAAAGATGCTGAAAACAAGACTAGTCAAAATTATCCAACAATAATGATGAGTTGTTGGCTGGAGGGAATAAGCTCATTTGACACTAATTGCCACCCTTTTCTATGAACTGTGCTTCGTTATCAAGAAAAAGCAGTAATAATAAATAACATGATTTTTTAAAATTTCTCCCGCAAGCCAAGCTATCATGAAATGGATTTTCCAGGTGAATCACACATTGTTTAATGAGTAATATTAATTTTGTAGGAGGGATGAGCTCAGGGTTTTCATCTTATGCTGAGTCAGCATGGGACATTACTTGAGTGTTCCAATAAATAATGGCTTTTTGCATCATTCTGCTCAACCACTGTGACCATACCATATCCACCTTCATATCAGCTAATACAAATTTACCTTATTTATTTACAAGTAGCAGGTCTTTTGGATGAGTAATTGAGTATAGTTGTATTTGTTCAAATAACAAAACTTTGAATCGTTGTTCAAGGATGATATTTTCTCATGATATTGTGGCAGAGTTATTGATGTGGAAAATAGATTTGTTACCGGTATTTGTTTTTTAGTAGATCAGAGGTGAATTATTTAACAAAAGATATTGTATAGGGGATTTTTTTTTTAAATCTTGGGAGTTTACTAGTAAATTGGCTCCTTTGTAGGCTAAACCACAACTCTTCATAGTTTGTGGGATTTAGAGATAAATTAAGGGGTGTTTTATTTTATAAATGAATTTATCTTTACAAAGAAAATGGGTTGACATAGTGGCAGCATGATCTGATAAGCATGTCATTTTTTACTCAAAGAAATGCATTTATTTACAGACAAAATGTCCTTTTTGTAATAAAGAAAAAAAAAAATTCTTTAAGATTTTTCAGACAAGGTGAATCAGAATACAAATTAAAAAAACTATGAGTATTTGATACACAAAGTACTTATTTTCATTCTGTGTTATGTAAAGAACGATGAGAGAGTCATCATATATTACCAGTTTGATGACAATATATGAACATTCTTGTTTAGTGATTCCATCTATCATTAATGTTCATTGCAGATGAACCAGGAAATGCAACACATCTATTTTAATACTATCATTAATAACTTTATTGTGCAATGCAAAGAGCTAAAGACAATGTTTTTGATTACTCATTAAGAATATGTATATAATGTATCACTCTTATACTTGTAAAAAAAAATAATAGGAAATGAGGAACACTTGTGAAACACGGGCATAGCCAAAGGGGGAGGGGGGCCTGGGGGCACATATCCCCGCAAATTTCAAAAATTCAACCCCAAAAAGAAAAATTTAATAATTTAGTAACACTACATGCATTGAAATGTCAAGTTGTAAAACGTCAAAATGCATTTTTTAACTCAGTTGCTACGCTCCCTCGCAGAATACATAACGTAAACATATCTCTCACACACTTCTCCACAAAAATCTCTGGTACCCCCCAGTGAAAAAGTCTTTTCTACGCTACTGTCAAGAAATAACATTGTTCTTTTAAATGCAAAACTCTTTCAAAGACAAAATTCAAGTTCATTGAATCATCTTGATATCCCCCTCCAAGATCTAGAATTCATTCTTAAATCTTCTATTGACGCCCAAGATTAATTTCTCTGCTACATCCCAAGTGCTCTCCTATGATTTGATGATCGAGAGTGCAAACTTTCTCGGTAAACACGGGGCCAGTCATCGAGAGGGAGTCATCCATCAATAAACGCTTAGGCTGAAACCACTGTCTTCATTTCTAGATTTATGGAAATATGAAATAATAATGAGTAATTAGCAAATGAATTTCTTTCTTATTTCAATTAATCAGGAACTAGAGTTCAGTTTAGTTTTTGACTGAACAAGAAAAATAAAATCATTGTCCTTGAGTCATTGTCGTAACGTGAAGTATTCTACATATTTAAGACTCATCGCTCTAATACTGATCAAGTGTGCTTCCACGGACTTCGTGATCGAGAGTGCAAACTTTCCGTGTAAATATGGGCCAGTGATTGAGAAGGAGCGATACATCAAGAAGAGCTATCTGACAAATTTGCTTTCTTCTTCTTTCCTTTGTCCACAGAGTCGAGAGATGACGGTCGAGGTGCACAACGAGATTCTGAGAGTACTCAATGAGCTATTTGCTGTAAGTAATCAACTTTCATCTCATTATTACATCTTTAAAGGGAAACCGTGGCTAAGACTTACATCACTTCTTTAGACAGAGATTGGCTTGCAATCATATTCTGAACGATAAATATTGACACGTAAAAGTGTTATCTTTAAGCTTCTCATTCAAAGGTTTACTACTTTAATTAGAAATGCTATATCTGAATTTTGAAAAACATATTCAAGTGCTTCCCTTTTACAGGCTTAATCCAGAAATTCAACCCAGAGCAAACATAGACAGAACTCCTTCCTAGTGTTTATACATGTCAGTTGTAAGTGTTTACGTAGACTGCATATGAAGTCACATGCGTAATTCTGTTGAAATACTCTGGAGTCTGCAAAATCTTCTTTTGTGTGGAATTTATTTAATAAAACTACATTAAATCTAAATGATAAACATTCATTAAAAGTGAATGAGACAGATTAAAATCTACGTTTTTTATGTGGCTGGTATAAGGACGAAACATTTGTCAGTACACATCAATGGTTAATAATCTAGTAACCTTTGAAACCGCTTATTTTATGTACAATCAATGAGGTCTTTTGTATCTTGCTCTCTTCAATTTTGAGAATTTTGAGCATATAGTTCTCTATTGAAGGCGTCACTGGGTATGTACAGTGTGTTCTAGGGTACATCTGTATATGTGCTATCCTCCCAATATGTACTAGTGATAATCAGATTGAAAAAAAATAATCTCAATGCTTGAACACACATGATATTGTATTAATGCTTATTTCAAGCACTGTTTTTACAGGTTCATTAATTCATAGATTACAGGCGTGGTAAATTGAGGGTTTAAGTTTAGACTGATTCTTGCTAGACAAGGCAGAGGGTTAGTGTTGAAAATAGTTTTAGGTTCGGTTTAGGGTTAAGATAAGGGATATGTTCTGGTGTTGGGTCCAGGGTTTGAAAATAATGAATAATTTGGCTAGTGTCGGAAATTGATGTGAAGCAATTGTCGCAGGATCAAACGTCTTATATTAAAACAATTATCCATATCATGATTATCATCATTTTAATGCTTTAAATTGTATCTACCCATACAGGAAACCAAGTCTTACCATACAGCACATGCCACGTACAAGACGTCAGATGACAAGCTACAACAAATACAAAGTGACCTTGAGAAGGCCAGGAAAAAGGGCAGGAGAATCAAGGAACATGAAAGAAATTTCGACAAGGTAGAGATCAATTTCAAAAATTATATTCCTCTGTTATACCATAGCGTTATTTATATCATATCTAAATTTATTATGTGAGCATCTGCATTTGTCACTCGATTGCAGAGGAGAGGAAAAGCAGACCTGGGAAACATTAAATGGAAAAGAAACGTTGATAGGAAGTTGGTCTGATGAAAAGCTAGATTAATAATTAGATAAACAGCTTGCTGAATGTTTGGACATAGAGTGTGCTTACATAGGGACCTAACCCTTGTTTTTCTTATGCTAGCTATATATGTCCCTTAGGAAAATGTAGGTAGAAAAATGGGGTAAAAGTTGCCATTATTCCTCCCCTACAAGGGGAATTTTTTAAAATTTTATTTTCTTTTCCCAGCTTTTAGCCCATTATGATGTGGGATGATTTGAACATGTTCATCATACAGGTGTAACAGTTATAATGTTAAAATCGTATGGCACAAATCACCCTGGATTAAAGGTATTACAAAGTTTTGGGAAATTTTGAAAAATGGGTGGATAGTGATTCTTTACAATTTTAATATATTTGGATGCCCCTGTGGATGTATTAAAAACACCAGAAATTTTAGCCCCTAAAACACTTCTGCTTTCGAGAAAAATTGAATATAAAGATTTACCCGTGCTCCCGGTAAATTTTGATAAAATTTCAAATAGCTCCTACGGCCGTACAATGGTAGCTGCGACCATGAAAATCTCAGAGTATGTAGTTGTGATATATAATTTCCGAACGAGAATAGCTAATCAGTCAATTTTAGTCAATAACCATTGTTTTATAGCTTAAGCAATATCTTGACCTTGAGAGGGAGCTATTCAACATAAAGTGTTTATTATTTACAATTTCATAACTTTAGAGTCGATTTCGACCGCGACAACGATCACTGAATATTGTAGGATCGTATATGCTTCCAATATGTTCATTTGAACCAAATTCATGACCCCATACCAAAACTTTGTATTACCTTTAAAGTCTGAAATGATTATTTCAAATAGTACCTTTAAATCCAGATGGTGTATCAAACTTGTAACATGACAATGATTACCGTCTAGATAGGAAATACTTGCAGACATCTACATATTTTCTTTCTTATCTCCGACCCATTTGTCGCAGCAGAATTTGGACCAAATTCAATTCTTTTGTTTTTATTTTCATTCAAATCATTTTGATGGTTTGAAATCATGAATGACGAATTGGCTTTCAAAATTTGATGGATTGAACATACATGCTTTAATCTTTTGGTTAATTTTGTAACAACAAGTATCAGAGTAATTTGAAACCATGGTTACAAAGGCACTTAAAACATGGTTTTGTGGCTATTTGCCAAAGACGATCAGAAAGCTAGATGACATAAAAATGCACATGCACATCACATTACCATATTAGGTCTTTCCTCTGGACGTTGTTTTTTTTATTGGCATCTGGTATCGAAGCAGTATATCATTTTCAACAAGTGCTGGGAAAGAAGCAAATAATGAATATATATGTTCCTCATTTTCAAAATATGATAGGTTGTATTTGTATTTAAACCTCTCGTAATCCAAACACCTAATAGTTAGGCTGGACACAATGTACAAACAGTTCATGTACGGGAAGTTCATAGTGGTGAATTACACATGGATAAATCTCGTTGTGATGCCAAGAACTACTATTTCATTTTTATGCCTCCGCCACCGAAGGTGGTGCCGGAGGCATCATGTTTTCGGGTTGTCCGTCCGTACGTCCGTCCGTACGTCCGTCCGTACGTCCGTCCGTCCGTACGTCCGTCCGTCCGTCCCGTTTGACCGTTATCACAATATCTCAAGAACCATTTAAGATTTAAACTTAAGACTCGGGAATAGTATTTATCACCATAGGGAGACGATCTGATTAGATTTTGGAGTACGTATGTCAAAGGTCAAGGGTCACAGAGGTCAACTTATGAAATTCCATACATTGAGATTGTTATCATGATATCTCAAGAACCACTGGAGATTTAAACTTCAAACTTAGTGATAGTGTGTATCACTATAGGAAAACAATCTGATTACATTTTGGAGCACGTAGGTCAAAGGTCAAAGGTCACAGGGCTCATTATGTATGCAAAAACAGCTTGTGATCGCGTTATCTGAACAACCGATTGATGGATTCCTGCCAAACTTTGGTCATGTATGTATCTTGCAGAGCTGATGAACTGATTAGATTTTGGGGTCACGAGGTCAAAGGTCAAAGGTCACAGGGCTCATTATGTATGCAAAAACAGCTTGTGATCGCGTTATCTGAAGAACCGATTGATGGATTCCTGCCAAACTTTGGTCATGTATGTATCTTGCAAAGCCAATGAACTGATTAGATTTTGGGGTCACGAGGTCAAAGGTCACAGCGCACATTATGTATGCAAAAACAGCTCGTGATCGCGTTATCTGAACAACCGATTGATGGATTCCTGCCAAACTTTGGTCATGTATGTTACTTGCAGAGCTGATGAACTGATTAGATTTTGGGGTCATGAGGTAAAGGTCAAGGTCATGCGGCTCATTATGTATGCAAAAATAGCTTGTGATCGTATTATCATTAGAACAGATTGATGGATTCCTGCCAAACTTAGATCATTTATGTATCTTGCAGAGCCAATGAATGGTTCATAAGATCAAAGGTCATGGGCTCATTATGTATGCAAAAATAGCTTGTGGACGCATTCTCATTAGAACTGACAGATGGATTCCTGCCAAACTTTGGTCATGTATGTTACTTGCAGAGCTGATGAACTGATTAGATTTTGGGGTCATGAGGTAAAGGTCAAGGTCATGCGGCTCATTATGTATGCAAAAATAGCTTGTGATCGTATTATCATTAGAACAGATTGATGGATTCCTGCCAAACTTAGATCATTTATGTATCTTGCAGAGCCAATGAATGGTTCATAAGATCAAAGGTCATGGGCTCATTATGTATGCAAAAATAGCTTGTGGACGCATTCTCATTAGAACTGACAGATGGATTACTATTTAACTCAGGAAATCTTGCAGAGCCAATGAACTGAGTAGATTTTAGGGTCATGAGGTCAAAGATCAAAGGGTCATATATGTTTATGAGAAATTGCTTGTAATCACGATATTCTGAGAACATGTTAATGGATTACAATTGAACTTGAATTTGAAAAATTTCTTCCGTTTCGGTTTGTAAAATTGCTCTATGACGGAGGCATCATTTTCGACTGCGCGCAGTCGAATTCCATCTAGTTTCCACATGTTATTGCTGAGAATGATCTTCTTCTTACCTTAGGACCTACAAAAGTGTAATGAATACAGCCTGAAAGAAGAAAAAAAAAAGAAGGAAATTTGATAGCACAGGAAATCTTAAACAGAGTTGAATGACCAATTTACTTCACAGCAGATTCCCATGGATTTAATATTTATTATATTTTTTTACATTTATTTTATTATCAGGAACGTAAGAAGTACAAGGAATACAATGATAAATACAAGAAAACAAAGTAAAATGATAAATACAAGAAGAAAAAAAACACATTAACTCATGCCTGGGGATTACCAAAAGAAATTGACTTTCTGTACAAGGCTCTCCTCATTAGTTGATTGTATAATACATAAATATACACAAATATACACAAATATACATAACTATACATAGATATACATAAATATACATAAATATACATAAATATACATAATTACATAATAATTCAATACCAAGAAGATGCAAAAGACAAATCATGACATGAGATTATATAAAACAATCATATGTTAGTAACATTCTATTACAGTTTTATCTGGCTTCATTGATATTACCATCAATCTGTTACTCCAAAAATAAATGGTTGGTTTTCCTTTAGGCCACTCGCTATTGGGGGGGGGGGGGGGATGTTTGGCCTATAAATGTTATGAATAGCTACCAAAACTGGACAAGGACAGTAAAGTGCCTTGTATATGTCATCTTCTCAATTTGTTATTAACTGTCATGATTAGGTACTGATTGAATGGGTTGTAGTTTTATCACCGATAAAGCGATTTCTCAAGTGGAGAGTAGTAATTAGACTTGTTTCGCTTTTTAGATCACCCTTATTCCCAACAGATTCAATGATAAATTTGTACTGTAGGTATAGACTGTACATGTATTAGGTGAATACGAAAATGTAAATTATACCCTCCATAGACCTAGATACTAGTTTTATACAGTCTCTTTCATGTTCAACGTTTATATCCTGCATAGTATAAATGGATAGTAGAAGATTTGCGAAACGTACTTCTTACTTCAAATGGCCCTCCCCCTCTTTTTCTTTGTAATGTTCTCACTATAAGAATACAGTGCCCTTCATAATGTTCATTTTTGTGCAAATTTCTGAAATAAAAGTCAAAAGTAAACCTCAGAAATTGAATTTCTTTAAAAAAAAAAAAAATCATCACAAAAAATATCAAGTCTGTGATAAGAAAGAAAGAAAGGGGAACAAAGGTCTGTGATAACCACAGCCATATAATTACAGCATCTATGAAGTTAAACACATACACATATTTTTGCTTTGATTATGAGAGGGTTAGCTTAGCTTAGCTAGCTCATATATATAGAAATATCTTTTATAAAGTGAATTTTAGTTTTACTTTGTGATGACAAGTACATTGATTGAAAGGTATTGTACTGTGAAAGTGAATTACATGCAATAAATTCTTGCAA
The DNA here is from genome assembly GCF_000002235.5 of Strongylocentrotus purpuratus. Taxonomy (NCBI): domain Eukaryota; kingdom Metazoa; phylum Echinodermata; class Echinoidea; order Camarodonta; family Strongylocentrotidae; genus Strongylocentrotus; species Strongylocentrotus purpuratus. The sequence continues at coordinate 40,390,558 of NW_022145612.1, read as the reverse complement.
TATATATATATATAGATATACAAAATGTACATAATGTTTAGCAAGTGCATATACTGGTAAATCTCCAAACAATTTCTGTTTGTAAAGTTAATTCCATTATAGGCCTGTTTCTTGTGTTTTGTCCTAACAATTGTGTCCCATTCACCCTATATAGACTTGAAACTGATACTATATATCCCATATATTGCTTGTAAATGTAAATCACAGTGAATGATGTCAATCAATGCACGCTGATACAAGGTATATAGGGCATTGTCTGTATGTCTCTGGTGGTATTGAACTTCTAACAAAAACTTGTAAAGGAAATGAGGTTTCATTATGAACTGAGGTTTCACATATAGTACATGTACCAGAAAGATTTTGTGCAGCAATAAAAGATAGGATTACATTTTGCATTAATTATTCAGTTTGAAGGATTTACATATTTCGGTTTTGATTTGTTATTAGATATTCCTGTGATTTTGTACATGTAGTTTTAACACTAATCAAATTACAAGAAATATGCAGAGTATCAAATCCTGTACAATTTTGTTATGGTTTGAATTTGTATTTCCTTCATATTAGTAGTGTGGGAACATTTCGTTAAAAATCAAATACTAAATGTATGTGCAGCATTTTTCCTTATGCAATACAATATTAAACATAAATGGAATGAAATGACCGATATTTGTTAAATGAAATGAAATGACCGATATTTGTTAAATGAAATGAATATCAATGAAACATATAAACATATAAACTGCTGAAAGCACATGTAGACCTAGTTTTTGATTTATGTTACAATGATTGGATTGAAAATCACGTTAAATGCTCTGCATGTATTGTGAAGTCAAATTTGAGACAACGGGTCAGCAATCCATAAAAGTTTTTGAAGATATACTCTGGAGGCTATGACCAACAGAACAGGACAGAGATACACCACTCTCTCTCTCCATCTCCCGTGCCAATATGAGAAGACTTTTTCAGAAGAAGAAGAACCTGAAAATTAAAAAAAAGTCTACAAACTTTCAAATAAACATATTTGTGGCTTACACCCAGTAAATAAACAATGATTGATCAATCTGTTTTATTCATTTATTTTTTAAATTGTATTTGTTTGTTCTTGACAGGGTAATCAAAAACTGCAGAATGCACAGGTGAAAGCAGCGAGAGCCAGGAATGACTACCTGCTTGTTATCTCGGCTGCTAACGCCACTATACAGAAGTACTTTGGACCAAACGTCACTGAGCTCATTGACGTAAGTAGAGCTTTCATCTTCAATTTGGCAACAATGGTGGTGTTCTCCTCTCACAAAATAAGAACTTTTAGATTCGCACGAAGACAATGGGGATTGCTACGATCGACGTCCTTTTAAAGCACTGCCTTGAATAGACGTCACACGTATCAGTCCACGCAAATCTAAAAGTCCCGAATATATGTTGAAAGGATTCCTAATGAATGAGTGTTTAACTTTACTGGCAATTGCGTTTGACAAATGTAAAAGTTTTGTTTGTTACTCATTGTTGCCAATTTGAAGATTTTGATGCTTTGTCTAAGAATTTATTATAAAAGAAGAGCATGTACCATGTTGAAAGGAAATAACCTACTTACTGCTTTATATGTAAATTGTATTCTGAGGTAAGATTTATTCATGACTCTTTACACCCCCTTGACCATTGTGAGGGATATTGTTCCCTGTTCTAATAGTTTTCTCTGTGGCCTTTTTGTGGTTATGTTTGATATCAAAATGTTGTTTACCTCATGGACAGAGTATAGACCTGAACAATTCATATAAATGAAAAGGAAATAGACCTGAATAGTGCTGTGCTTTAGACTCTTCCTGCTCTTTCTAAGTTGTGTAATATAAAATGTTTGTAATCGGAAGATACAAACCAAGATACAGGAAGCCTTTCCTCTTACACATAAGTTATTTGAGTAGCCATCCACTGGGCGATATTTACTGAGCTATTGATGAACACGCCTGAGTGCATCACGACAATACTTTAACCTTTCCATTAACATCGTTTACCAGAATACTTGCATGAGTCATCAAGTACTCCATGTATGGTTACATGGACATGTCCCGTTACAGATCTTTAATACAGCCACAATGATATCTTTGAATGTACATTTGATTGTCCATAGAGGCATTATTTCTTTTTCAAAAGCCTCGTTTCAGAGATCACCTGCAACTGCCTTATTATGAGGCATCCATTTTTAATATTCAATGAAAACAAAAAATGACACAATTTAGCACCTAGATACTTCCTGAAAAACATCCTTTTGTGATCTTTTCTTTTAAAGATAACTTCCTTCTTCTCTGTCTTTGTTCTGAAATAATCGTTAAAACCATAAAAATATAATAGGCCGATGAATGTCATACGATATGAACCATGTTGAAAGGAAATAACCTACTTGCTGCTTTATATGTAAATTGTATTCTGAGGTAAGATTTATTCATGAGAGTCTGTACGCCCCTTGACCTTTGTGAGGGATATTGTTCCCTGTTCTGATAGTTTTCTCTGTGGCCTTTCTGAATTCTGTGGTTATTTTTAATATCAGAATGTTGTTTACTTCATGGACAGCGAATAGACAAGAGCAATTGAGTGAAACCCTAAAGATTTTCCAGTTGTATTTGTAACACTTTGACAGCATTTAGACCTTGCTACATTAAGGCCCAAATTCTTGTAAAAGATATACTACATGTATATGAATGTCTTCTGGACAGTATTTGGACCTGTGCTGTATGAGGAAAACACAGAAAATGTTCTTCTTTTCTATTTTTCTGTGTAGCTATGTTTCATATTGTTTAGACCTGGACTACTTTATGAAGACCCAGACTATTGTTATTCATTTACACTTGTACTTTGTACCCTTGTTTTCCAGTTCAGTATGTACATGTAGATCTACACCTACTCTGTATGCAGTTTAGTTATATCTTTTTTTCTTTACTTTCCAGGGCATTGTTTTAATCTGCTGTAGATTTATGCTAACCATAAAGAACCAAAAGCTAGTCTAGGCCCTGTACACATTTACTTACATTCTCTCTATGTCCTTTGAATCTTCATGACAGTGTTTAGACCTGGGCTACGTGAGGAAGACCCAGAAGATGTTGTATGCCTTCCAGACCTCCTTGAACCAGGTGGCGAAGCTCCAGCAGGAGGACCTCCACCGATTGGAGCTCAACGTTCGTAACATGAATGCCACGAAAGACAAGGAGGCTTTCCTGGAGACTCACAAGGCGGCCTTCGCCTCTCCCGATACATTCCAATTCCATCCACACGGAGGAGATAATGTAAGTTTAAACAACTCGCTAGACACCTGTCAAATAACATAGACTCCAGATAATAATAATACTACGGCATTTATTATGTGCCATCGATTTAGTAAACTATTGTGGGGCACAGAGGGACAGTATTACCCTGGCTTTAGCACGGCTGCCATTACGGCGCTCTAGCATTTCAAGGAATTAATTTCTGCCAGGTACCTATTTACTTCACCTGGGTGGAGGGTGGCAAATGTAGATTAATAGGGACTTTTAGATTTGCACAACAACAACGTGGATTGCTACGATCGACGTCCTTTTAATGCACTGCCTTGAATGGACGTCATACGTATCAGTCCACGCAATTCTAAAAGTCCCTAATGTCTTGCCAGAGGACATCAGTGCCACGGCGGGACTCGAACCGCAAACCATGTGATCCCTAGTCCGTGGACATATCCACTAGACCACAACACTTCTGTAGCATTTCTAAATGGATAAATCTTTATATGAAATACTGAGAGGGTACATACATGTTGGAGCTTAATTTCTCTGTTATTTTTTGGCCTCGTTTAGGTGATCTCAATGACTGCGGACCTGTACCCTCTGTCTGATGAACTGAAATCAAAGTACAACACTCTCGGAGAGCGCATCAGCCAGTTAGAAGTAGACACCAATGAGGTATGTGCATCATTCACCACGGTCCTGTTTCACAAAATTTGTTATCATTGAATAACAAGTTACAATAACTGTTACAAGCTACTGAAATCGTGGTTTTTGATTGGCCGAGAGCAATTTTGTCATAGAAATTTAGCATTTGTTATGGATGACAAGTTTTTGTGAAACAGGGCCCAGGTCTAGGATACAGGAGAAAAAATATATCGGGGGAAAGGATCCAAGGGGACCAACTACTGAGAAGTAGTTTGCTTGCCCTGTGTGGGCTTCCATTCCAGTATACAACATGTTTATTCAAAATGCCACCGTCGAATAGTACTTCTGAAACAGTTGCACGTATTGCAAGTAATACTGAAATTTCATTGATTCAATGAAGAGAAGAAGATCCTTCAGATTAACGAATGAATTTTTACAAACTCTCAAATATATTCATTTCATCAATGTATTTCTTTGCCTCCATCATAAACCCTCCTCTCCCCCTCTCAGCAATTTTAGTTTTGCTGTATTTTGCATGAGTACCAATGTTTATCTGTATATTTAGTTGGCACCCGTTTTTTAAATATATCACTCTCCATGTTTTGCTAGAACAGCTCAGTATTGGGGGGAGTATTTTAAAAAGCAATTTACATTTTTTAGCCAGTAGTTGCAATAACCTGACTATTATTGATGGTGCCAATCCCACGGAAATGTCATTTGAGTGAATTAATGAATAAATTTAGCATACTGGAGATTTTTTTACCCATTAAATCACCTAGAAATATTTCAAAATGTGCAGAACTATATGTATTACTGTATAAAACATGTGAAACATACAGTACACAACATCAATGACTGCAACGATCGCTTGTAGCAGATGGAGACACAATGCATTTCTTTTTCATATATTCATATGTAACAGTTGAACATTGTTATAACTTCATAAAACAGGCTTGTTATCTTGAAATTCAATAGAGTTAAAGTTGAAAATATCAGCTTTCGCAGCATATATGCACAGTATAATTAGAAAAGTCGGTCAAGGGATGTAATATTTGGCACAAAATGTTTGACATTTAAATCCCGTTTCTGACGTCACCTCAGAGAAGATATCCCTTGAAAGGTCAACAGGATATCTCTTGTTCCAGTTTTATTCAGATTTTAAAAAGATGACAACTGTAGAATCTAAAGGTCAATTAGCAACATTATAAAGTATACTCTTTGTTACATTCACATCTGGGCGGCGACAACGGATGTTTTGGTGTCTTGTTGTACAGAACCATTATTAAAATGCTTCAATTTTGTTGACTACTTACAGTACATTTACCCTAGATACCAGCAGGAAATTTGTTTATTTTTTTCATCTTTTGTTACTAAATAGTATATTTAGTATCAAAGAGATGACGTGGAACTAATTTTATGACAGTGTGGGTGGCCTATTACTTCTATTATTCATTCTGCATTGATTCTGCATTTTAAATAGGAATGCAATGTAATACCTAATGTTTGTGCAACTCACATTTATAGAGATATTACAAAACGGAAAATAAAGCTTTATTTGCAAATCAATTCTACTGCAATTATCCAAGCATGTGCAAACATCCTTGAACAGTTCTCATTTAATCTAAACTGGTTTTTAAATGAGTTATTTCAAAATAGGTGCATAAATGTTAACAAGTTTATGAATGAATGTCCCATTCGTTCTCCTCCACTGTGCTTTTGCAAGTGATAGCTCAAAATGTACACTAGTGAAAAAGATAACATAAGAGTGGAGGGCATTGCTATTCTGAATAACTCTAAATCAGCCCTATAAAGAAAATAGATATTTTGCCAAAGACAGTCATACCTTTTTATGAGTAAACCCTTCCCCCCCCCCCCCCCCTCTCTCTAAAAAAAAAAAATAAATATTGTTAACATAAAGTATTTTATACTTGTCACTTCAACAATGATTCCTAAAATCTGAGTTTTCTCTTATGACACTGGTAACTCACTCATAGCACCTGACTGACACTACCACAATAATTAGACACATGCCATGTCAATTGCCCCTTCATCGCACGGTAACTTCAGTAGTGCCTCCCCTAGAACCTCCCAGTCTTTAATTACTTCACATGGTAACCCTAGGGTGATGATGAGCCGAGACAGACAGACTGTATTGCTATCTGTGCGTGCCTACCCCTGTCAGGGTCTATTAAACACAGCATCTGTCACGTTGCGACGATACCGATGTTTAAACCATTCACTCGTGCTAGCCTTCAGCATCAGCCAGGCAGATGTTTCAAAGACACTCTTGTTTGACGATACCTTACTTAGATCACCCAATCAGTGGACTAATTACCTTTCTCTTCAGCTCATTTCAGGTCTTTTATTTTGAAAGTGGCATTTTCTTCGGGATAATTTTGGAGATTAAGAAAAAACGACCATGAAATCAGAGGTCTTTTGAACTGTACAGAGCCAAGCCATGCTCGATTCCATGTACAATACTTTTGTACTGCTGTTCAATAATGCATTTTCATGTGTTTATGTCCAATCTTCTCTTTTGGGTTTATTTGTTTGTTAAGATTTGAAACCTTTTAGTGCATCTAGGCAGGGAAAAGTATCTTTGTATACTGCCCATTTTTTTTCTTTGGATCTTTAATTTTTAATAATTCAATAGTGTTTCCTCCTTTAATTCAACAGTGTTTCCTCCTTTATATCAATAGTGTTTCCTTATAAGGTCTGGACGGATGTAGACTTTATGTAGTTGATAATATGGAGCATTGTTTCAAGTCCTACCTTGCAAAACATTAGGTGGAATAGGATCGATTAAGGGAATATCCAAAGGCTAGGTATTTCCCCCAGCAATTTTATCGAGTTATTTAAGGTGAACGCTGTAACCATGAGCCACAAAACATTTATTTATTTACTTATTCAAAAAAAAAAATATTTTGTTGTTGCAAGAGGTTTGTTCTCTTTCCACCATAAACAATTTTAAGATAGAGTGTCGTATAACTGAACCTATTTAGTATTGTGACATAGCATGATAAGTGGCTTTGTCTCATGATCTATTTTTAAAATTACCTGGTAGGATACATGTAGGTCAGGGGCAGAGTAATTGTCATTCACTACTTTAGTCAGTTTTCATGGATAGAAGAACAATGGTATTTAGGGTCACACGGTGATGAGAATTATATGGGCTATCACCTGACATGAGGGAAGGGGGAAGGGGGTTGGGGGAGAGGAAAGGGGGAGGGGGACAGGGAAAGGGGGGAGGCACACTTATGACAGCATGGCAGTGCTGTTTGCAACAGATGATTGATGTAGAATGTATATAAGGCCACATGTAGTCATTGATTGATTAAAATTGACAGGGAATGAATGTTAATTGGGTGTGTGCAGTTGATAAGGGTGACATGATGTATCAAGAGTTCATCCATGCTTTTGTTTGATGTGTTGTTGGTCTTATTCATGTCAAGTTTCGCTACTCCGGGGAACTTTGTATGAGTGAAGAGTTTAACCAAACTTTTTCATAGTCTCCTTTTTCCTTTAAAGGCTCGTTTAAAGGTAATGACCAGTTATGGTCATGCAATTGCATTGTGAAAGAAACGTTGTGGAATTGATCAGAAAAGGTTGATCATCTAGCATATAAGTATTGGTGTGAACTGCAAGGTTCTGGAATCATCAAAATGATAAGAAATATGGCTCAGTCTCCGTAAAGTTACAAGCACTATACACAGAAAGATGTATATGGGACTATACGCACACGTGCGCGACACGTGCGTTTATCTCTCACAGACCATGTAGATAAACTAATTTACCAAATATATCAATTAGTAGGCGAAATTGTTATCATCATGTATTAGTCAAAACATATTCTTTCACATGATTGGTAATAAGATCTTCCATTTCATTTTTTGAAATTAGGGCGTTTCCAATACTGGTCTTTACCTTTAACAATGTTTCCAGTTATACAAAATATGAGCTGCATGGTCCTAAGTGGTATCAGTGTCTGTAATATTAAAGCCCTGAACCGAATTGCGCGAAATGGTCATGAAGTGCCTCAAAAAATAAAAGTCTTTGAATGACCGGTTTTGCCATACTCATTTTCCCCAATAGACTGTATTGATATAAAAACCATCAGGAAAAATGAAATATGAATTTTAGATTTCCAATCATAAATATCTTGATTATCAGACAGGTGATCGGCTTGTAAAAGTCATGGGGTTCCTGACTGACTTAACCCTTACTGTACTGGGGGGGGGGGGGCCTGGGAGGCCCCCCCCTCGACATTTTTGGAGATTGCGCCGCAACCGCTTGAAATTTTGAATTGTCGTTTCATGACTTTTTTTCCCTCAAGTCTTACGCACGTTTTGATACCATTTTCGTTGCAATCGGATATACCTGTGAGGTGTTACATAACAATTAGTATGCGCATGTCATCAAAAATATGCTATAATTGCATATATTCATGTACAAGCAGAAATGTGAATACAGGTTTAGATGTATTCCTTCCTAAGTGGGTGATATGAATTGATATCGAATTGCGTTTATATGTTTCTCAAAGTAACTTGATGTATTCCAGAACAAAAGAATACATAAGAAATAAAAACAATAGATATAATAAGAAATAAAAAACAATAAAATACATAAGAAAATGAATATTGGAAAATCGCATCAAATTTGCATAAATTATCATTATTAATTACATCAAAATAAATATTTTGCGTTAGAAAAGAAGTTTCATATGAATAATGAGTTTCAACATTCAAAAAGTGGAGTCTGACACGTTTTCTGTAAAATGCATAAAATTAGCATTTTGCATAATTAATTAGGCTATAACGACAAAAATTTGCATATTCGCAAAAAACTAATTACACCATCTTGTTCGTTACGTAAATATCTATAGACATGCAAATTTTCGTGTTCATCGGACATCCGACGGCCCCCCCCCCCCCCCCCCCCCCCCCCCCCCCAGTCAGGAGGTGCTCAAAATAGCCCAGTACAGTAAGGGTTAAAGGTTTATAATTATGATTGCAGCATGATCTAAATCTAGGATTTTGTTTCAGATTCTGAGGCAATGTTATCGAGACACTTTAAGTTGATATACATTGTAAGATCTACATAACATACATATACTTTTTTTAATATTATTGAGTATATATTTTTTATGACTGATCAAGAAACATAATCAAGTGACCTTGAATTTGAATGCGGATTGTAATCTCTGATGAACTGTGTTGTATCTCGCAGATCAATAAGACACTGAAGGAGATGCAAGTCAACTGGGATGAGGATAGCACGAACCAGAATGAAGAGGAGGTACAGGCGCAATTCAAAACCCTCAGGATACACGACTCCACCACAGAACTATCAAGAGCGCCCTCTATGAGACGAATCAAAGCAACCCAAGAGAAAGAACTCTTCTATCTCGGGGTAAGTAGCATGGATGCAGTAGACCCAGGGGGTGCTTCACAAAGATCCTAAGTCGAACTTAAAGGAAACCGAACCCCAATTAATAACTTTACTTATTCTGAGAGATTTATTATATTATTGCCCATAAATCTACAAGATTCCCCATCAAAGTGTATGAGAGAGGTATAAAGCAAAAATAAAGTACAATTTCTCAGCACGACATGGGCATCGCCATTTTCTTGATAATGTGATGTACTATGCGAAGTCGTTTATCAAGTAAATGTTTTCAAATTTATGGAAGCTTCTTTCCCAGACGTGTGTGGTGATGAAGCATTTCGTTCACCTGCTATTATCCTTTGTACTATAATTGCCAGAACGCAAATTGCATAAATAAATTAGTGCTCTTCTGGGGTGAAGGTTTCTCATAAATGAAATAGATTTGTCAACTGCTATAGTGTAGTATTTATAAATGAATTTTGTTACAATTGTGCCCCTATTATTTATTTTTCACCTGATATTATCCTTTGTACTATAATTACCAGAACACAACTTGCATAAATAAGTTAGTGCTCTTTGCAAGTATGGAGTATGTAAGAAGTTTTGATCTATTTTACTGTGTATTATTTGTACTTGTCTATATCTAAGTTTTGTTGAAATGCTTGTAAAACTTGCAATGTAATTTAGCTTTCGGGCTACCATTTTGCAGTTGTTCTAATAAATCATTCTACTACTACTACTACAATATAATTTCTATCATCTCAGTTATTTTTTTATTTTATCGAAAAGTAAAGGTTTTGTTATTGATTTAAAAATTCTTTCCAACTAAAGCTTGGTGCATGATACATGTACAACTTCAACATGTACGTCACATTTTCAAGAAAATGGCTGCGCCCATATCATGCTGAAAGGCATCACATTATGCCAGGAATATCTTCATTTATATATATCTTGTACATTTTCGTAAGGAATATTGTACATCAAAGGGCAGGAATACATCTCATTTTTCAGAATACCTACACTTATTCTTTGGGTTTAGGTTTCCTTTAACGCTTAGTTGGACTTAAACATTATGAAGAGCCGTTTGTAGCCTTGAACTAAAATATATTCAAAAGCAAAAATTCAAGTACTTTAGATTTTTCATAAATTCCATATCAAGAACATGAAATCTCCTTGATAATAGAAAATATGAATGCTATGTTGCAGTTGTTAACCTTGAAGATGAATACCACGCTTTCAATTTGCAATTCATTTGACCGTTGACATTTTTCTTTCTTCTTGCTATTCCTTTCTCTTCCAGAAATTCAAGGAGCAGCTGGAGAAGGGCAATGCCTTAGCGAGAATGAAATCTAGGAGGGATATCATCAAGGACGCGTTAGGATCAGGTGAACATCTTACAGTAGAGCAACTAGGTTAACATGTTCTTGATTGAAGCTTCTACCATACATGCAGTTAAGCAGGCATGGTAGAATACAGAGACGAGCACTAAATAAAATAATAGAATTAATGGGCCACCCATATTGTCATAAAATTAGTTAGATGTCATCTTTTTGTTACTGAATATACTATTTGGTAACTAAAGATGAAACAACTAAACTAATATCATGACAGTGTAGGGTGAGTATACTGTAGGTAGTCAACACAAGCGGTTGGTAGAAGTTGTAAACTACATTTTGTGATTTCTTTCAACCTATTAATATTTTTAACTGTATAATTCTAGTATTGCGTGAGCATGTCCAGAATGGATTCAGTTTTCATTGTGAGATGTACACAATGAAAGTTGTGATTCAGCTTCATAACAACTCTTTACTGTTTTGATCTAAATGTTGATATATTAATAAAAAAAATTAAAATTTCAATCATGGTGTAGTGTGAAATCTTAAAGGGAAGGGGAAGTCCACCCTGATAATGAGCTAGTATTAATAAAAGCAGAAAAATGAGAAAAGTTGGTGAAAGTTTAAGCAATATCCTTTTTCTCGTCCATATCTTTTGTGAAGTGTAAACTAGGCAAGAGACACTTTCAGCCATTTGACTTTTAATTTTTCTTCTTTTGTTTTAACAGCTGGAGATTCCAGAGGACACATCAGTACAAGGTGAGTTTGTTTTGGCCCGCAATTTGCTCTTTGAAAGAAATAAAACACTTTTTATTCAGGGTTATCAAAGTGACGGTGTTAGAAAACTGTCTGATGTATTGATACAACCTCTGTAATGCTAAGACATACCTGTACATGTAATGACTTTGTAATTTCTATTCATTTTTGTATGCCCAGTCTTACAATAAAACAGAGATGGAACTTTATTATATAAATTTGACATATGAATTGTTTATTTTTGATGAGCATATTTGTTACCTGAAAGACACAGTACAGATGAGGGCTGGTAAATGGGATTAGGTTCTCTCTCTCTGTCTCTGGCAAATACTTTGTCTCTGGCGAATACCCTGTCTCTATCTCTATATCTCTATCTCTGTGTGTCTCTCTCTCTGTCTTTGTCTCTCTCTCTCTCTCTCTCTCTCTTTCTCTCTCTCTCTCTCTCTCTCTCTCTGTCTTTATCTTTCTTCCTCTCACACACAAGCTGTTTCATCAATTGTATTCCCTTGTGCTCCATTCATCTCTTTCTCACTCACTCCCTGCCTTCATCCCTACCATTCTTTCTCTTTTATCCTCTGCTTCTTTCTTGTTCCTTCTTTCTTTTTCTTGTTCCCTCTATCTTTCTTTTTTCTTCTTATTCTCTCATTCGTTCTTTCTTCTTTCTTTCTTTCTTTCTTTCTTTCTTTCTTTCTTTCTTGTTCCCTCTTATTTTCTTTTTTCTTCTTATTCTCTCGTTCGTTCTTTCTTTCTTTCTTTCTTTCTTTCTTTCTTTCTTTCTTTCTTTCTTTCTTTCTTTCTTTCTTTCTTTCTTGTTCCCTCTTACTTTCTTTCAGTCTCCCCATCTGACTCCCATCTTTCATTTCTCCTCCTCCTCCTCTCTTCACCTCTTTATCTCCCCCCTCTCCTCAGTCTCTCTTTCCATCTTCCTCCCCTCCTTCTTTCTGTTTTGTCTTTTGACATTCTTCATCTTTCTCTCTGGCCCTTCTTTACCTCCTGTGCCCATTGTCTCTAACCTGCTTTATATATCACACTGTGTCACATTGTATATTTTCTTTGATCAGACCCAACAACCATGTCCACAAGAATGAAGGGAGGCTGACAGAGCGTCCAGGTTCAGTCTACATGCCTTTGTTTGGAGCCGACCTTCAGAGCTATCTGGAAGTGAGTATCCTGTATTGCGTTATGATACCTGGGGATGTTTCACAAAGATCCTAAGTCAAACTTAACTCTAATTTGGACTTAAAAATTATGGAGACCCAGTTCTTAAATAAATATATTCAAAAGTGAAAATTCAATTATTTTAGACATTTCATAAATTCCACATCAAGAACATGAAATCTCCTTGTTAATAGAAAATAAGAATGATTTGAATCAACAATTTTTTGCTTATATATTTTCATAGATGCTAACGGCTTTCCACAATTGTCAAGTCCAACTTAGAGATAAGTTCAACCCCCCCCCCCCCCCCCCGCCTCTGATGTGTCACCATGAACCTGCACAACATCATGGGAAATTGATTTTTCAAAATGTTCTATTCTTTAATCTGTGAATTCACAGCTTATTACTGATGTATTTATTATGTGGTAATGGAACAGATATTTATCTTCCTTTAAACTTTAAACTTTAAACTTGGTGATGGTAAACTAGTTAGAAAAGTAGTAAAAAAAGATGCAGTAAAGCGTGAAGTTATGTGAATGTTCTGCATACTTGCCGCTATCTCTAGTGATAATGTACACTTATGTGGTTGACGAAGAAGAAGCAGTTAGTGAATTTCATATAACATTAAAAAAGAAAGATGTCTCTAAATATGTGAAGATGGTGGTGGCAATGACGATGGCGACGATGACGACGATGATGATGCTGATGATGATCATGATGACTTCTTAGAATTTGACATTTAGTTATATGTTACAGATTCAGAAAAAAGCAACTAAAATTACATTATTTCTGTTATATTTAATACAGTTGATTTTTTTGTTGTTGTTGTTTTGTTTGAGTTATATGAATTCCTAATCCTATTCCTGTTTTGTGATCTATTCCTTACAGTCCGGACATTATGAAATCCCACCCATTGTCCTTAGTTGTATAGATTTCATCTCGGTCTTTGGTAAGTCACACAATTGTATTTCATATGTTTATTTCACTTTCAAGCATAATATGATACATGTACCCTTAGAAAAATGCTCAATTTCATGAAAGAATAAAAGAATTAGGTCAACATTTAGAAGAAAAAACTATAATGACCTGCTGATTTATAACACTAGTGGGACCACACTAGGCATTGGATGAAATGACAACACCAACTTAATAGTATATCAATAAGTTTTAAAACCTGAATTTTACACATTGTATGTACATGTATGTTTACCAGTGTCTAAGAAGAAAGTGGACGCTCTTTATCATTTTAATTCTTTATTGTTCAAACTCTTAATTGTTCAATTTCTTTATTATTCAAACAAAGGGTCATTAAAAATATACAGTCAAATTAAAAAGTAATCATTTATGCAGTTTCAGTTCTGTTCTGACAGTTTAACATACCTCTCACTATGTAACATAAAAAACAAACATATTTTTTAGAACACCACTCGTGTCCGATCTACAAGGAAATCATATCAAATCCTTCATGTGGTTTTGTTCTGACAGTTAACATACCTCGAACTAGCATTAAACAAAATAAAAAAATAAAAGACAATAAAAAGAGATAAAGGTAGTTGACAGAACACCACTCGTGTCGAGTCTACAAGTAAATCATGTCAAATCTTTCATTTGGTTTTGTTCTGACAGTAAACATACCTCAAACTAGCATTAAACAAAATAAAAAATAAAAGACAATAAAAAGAGATAAAGGTAGTTGACAGAACACCACTCGTGTCGAGTCTACAAGTAAATCATATCAAATCTTTCATTTGGTTTTGTTCTGACAGTAAACAAAACACTCACTTACATTAAACAAATAAAAAAAATAAAAAAATTTAGATTTCAGAATACCACTTGTTTCGATTCTACAGTAAATCATATCAAATGCTCCATTTGTTGAAGCACCCTATCTCGCACCCCGGGTCTGACATGGCCGGTTGTAGCAACTACTCCGAAGATCAAGTTACATCAATCTTGATTTAAGGAGACACGAACGAATGATTTGTTGAAGTAGTATACCTATAATATGAACTTGGGTCAAAACACTAATATATTGCTTGAATGCTTGGTCTTGAATGCAGGTCTCAAGCATCATGGTATCTTCCGTCTCCCTGGTTCACATCTAGAGATCAACGATATGAAGGAGCAGTTTGAACAAGGTGAGTATGTCTACCAGTCTTTAAAGATAAAGTTTAGTTCTGGTCATGAGATTGAAAATGGTGTGGAATTGATCAGAAAAGGTTGATCATCTGGCATATAAGTATTGGTGTGTACTTCAAGTTTCTGGAGTCATGAAAATTATTAGAAATTCGGACCAATCTTGGTAAAGTGACAAGCGTAGAACACAGAAAGATGTATATGGGACTACACAAACATGTGGCATAAAAAAAATTTGCCTAATTTTTAAGCTGTACGTTACTTGTCATATGTAGAATATGAAGGTATTTGAAGAGCCATGCTTTTCTGGGAACATTTTTTCTCTGATGTTCTTCCAAATTGCATAATAACATTGAAAACGCTCACAAATTATATTTCACATCTCCCCAGCACTGAATCTTCTCTTTAAGAGTGTAAGGCTGTAAATAGTTCCTGTAATGGTACTGAGCCCTGTTCCCTAAAACTTGTTATCAATAACAAGTTACAATAACTGTTTAAGCTACTGAAATCGTGGCATTTGAGATTGGCTGAGAGCAAATTCGTTCTAGTAACTTAGCATTCGTTATTGACAACAAATTTTAAGAAACAGGACCCAGCTGAAAGAATTCAATGCTAGTTTAAATCTTTATGGGTAGCACTGTACAAATACACACTTACTTCCAGGTGGCTTGTACTCGTACAGAAGAAGAACAGCAAAAGAAAGCAAAAGAGAGCGACATATTTCTCCAAAAAGAATTAATGGGTTATTGCAGCTAATCTAATACTATGGCTCATCCATTCAGAGGAAGCGAAAAACAAAGGATACACAATTTTGTATTAATTGAAGAAATTTTAAATATATTCAGGCTTTTGCTAGCCAATATCAAATCTAATTGCCATTTAATAACAAAAACACGAGGCAGGTACCTCCAAATCGTAAGATAGCTCTATTCCTTTTGTGTGTTATTTTTGTTGTTGAAATGTTGTTATACTCTACACCCAAAAATTAATTAACACTTGAAACCACAACCAACGTTAGTTAATTAGAGACTCAAAGCCCTATAGAACAAACAACATAAAGTGAGTGAGTAATGAGAATTAAAAAGTACGGTCTTTGTACGTGGTATTTTAGCTAGCCTAATTAGGTACAGTGTACGTAATCTGATATATTATGAATTGATCTGATACCATATATGGTAATCTGTATTTTCTTTTTGAATTTCTGTTCAAAGAGAAGGTTGACTCCTGGGAAAGGTGGAAAATAATCTGTGAGATTTTTCATTCTATTTATGATAGTATCGTAGAAAAAATCTCATCTTCCATTGTTGTTCAATACAGGCAAGGATCCTGTCTATGGTCTTGGAGATCTTGGTGATACAAATGTGGTTGCTAGTGTCCTCAAGGCGTACTTCAGAGAGCTTCCAGAACCACTCTTCCCTATCGTTCTATTCGATGACTTCATGGAATGCATCAGTAAGTATCTCATAAACATTATCTACACGGTATTGATGTTTGTTAACTTTTTGAAATTGTTTATGGTATATAGGCAGTAGTTACATGACACGTTTAAATAATTTTTTACTAAATGTTATGTAAGTTTTTAGAATGTATATATTTCCAATTTGTGTAATTCATGTGCAATTCAGTTGTGAAACTGCCATTCATGAAAGATGCAATAAAATACCATTTATCTATCTATCTATCATGATCTTTGTTATGTCATGAATGTTGACGTGAGACATGTCATGGTGGAGTGTCAATGTTTGATTTTGATTTGAAATGCAAAGCTTGTGATTTTGATCCATGGTACTGATGTCCTTTGAAGAACATTATTAATCTACATTCGCCACTCTTGACAAATTTTGAACCTGGTAGGAAGGAACTGTTTTTTAAATGCTTTCATTAAATTATTCATACAGTAAATCCTTCTTAAATATGTTATAATTAATGGGAGGGTGGTACGTCGTACGGTCACGAAGTCAAACTAGATTTTGTGCCACAAATTTAATGATTTCGATTTAGAATATCCATTATCCAACACACACAAATCTTTTTTTGAAGCAACCCTTGAGAGTTATGGTGTTATTAATGTTTTGTTTCATCCATTGATTTATTGTAAAGCTGCTGAAAGATTCTTATTCTCGACTAAAATTGGCCTTTAATTGAGAAATGGCTGTCTTTGGTTTCTTACAGAACTACCCTGCGGGAAGGAGAGAATAGATATGTTAGCAGAGCTGATTTCTAAGGTGCCAGTCCCAGTCATGGTTATCATGAGATATCTCTTTGCGTTCCTAAAAAGGTAAGTACGGTATGTCTTGACATAAGCTTAAGCTCACGCACGCCGGCCATTCCCCACTCCTGACGACGGATAGTCAACCTGTTCAAAACGTCGAGCTACTCCTACTACCCATCCTCTCCAACCGGCGCTATAGTTCTCCTTAGAACTATAAGCTAAGAAAGATAACCAACAGCATTTTTCAGGACTACACTCACTCACTCAAAAAAAGATTACTGAGAGTCCTTTCCAGGTCTTCCAAATCCTCCCCCTCTCTCACATGGTGCCACCGTAAGCCTACTGTATATCTACATCACCATGCAAGCTGATAGTTATAAGCAGCATCTAATTACACTTATGTCATCAAAAAAACAAAATAACGTTGTTGCTTATCACATCGTTTCTGCACAAGGATAAAGTATTTTCTTAATCTGTTATGTTTTTGTTCTTCAGCCTATCTCAGTACAGCGACGAGCACATGATGGACTCTCACAACCTGGCCTTGTGTTTTGGGCCGACCCTGATACGACCTCCTGCGGGCTACGATGAGGTGTACTACCAGGCCAACATCAACGACCTGGTCGACACCATGATCCTCTTCCAGAATGAGATCTTTCCGACCGAGCCTGGTCCACGTTACCGGAGTGGCAACAATGCTGATATCAGGTAGACTTCATTCTTCATCTCCTCCTAGGCCAGCCCTCCTAACATAATGAGTTACAATCAATTGTATCTCCCGAAAGTGATCACATCTCCTCTATCGGGGCCCTCTTGCATAAAAGTCAAGTTACGATTGATCGCAACTCGGATCAAACGCAAATATCATACGCAACTTGCAATCAAACGCAAATGCGCATTGCAAAAAGAGAGTTGTGATTGAAATCAAACGCAACTCTTATGCAATGAAATGCAATGCTGCGTTTGATTTTTGTCTCGCCTGCGTAGCAAAAAAGCGAGACATAGGCGCCGCTTTTCCGGTGACGGCGGCGGCGTCAACAAAAACTTAACCTAAGGTTAAGTTTTTGAATTTTTGATATAATTTTGAAAGTATAAGTTCTTAGTCAATGAAACTTTGACTATAGGGTAATCAAGTATCCCCAATCATGTGAGTAGAATTTCAGATCACAAAGTCAAGGTCAAAGGTCATTTCAGGTCAACAGACTTGGACTATGTTGTATCATCATCATTGAAAACTTAACCTAAGGTTAAGTTTTTGAATTTTTGATATAATTTTGAAAGTATAAGTTCTTAGTCAATGAAACTTGGACTATAGGGTTATCAAGTCTCCCCAATCATGTTAGTAGAATTTCAGGTCACTAAGTTAAGGTCAAAGGTCATTTAAGGTCAACAAACTTAGACTTTGTTGTGGCATCAACATCAAGATTTTCAAAATGCTTCTTCTTCGTTATTTTTCAACCGATTTTGATTCTGATTGTTTCATATGATAGGGCTAGGAAGGGGATTTAAAATTTCTACACAGAATCGTGAAATTCATTATCTATGCTAATTTATGCAAATTTATTCGAAATCACAAAAAAGGCTTCTTCTCCTTCATTTCTAGACCGATTTTGATTTGGTTTGCTTTATATCGTAGAGCTAACTTTGGAACACTAAACATCTACACAGAATTGCAAAATTTATTCCAAAAATAACAAAAATTGCTTCTTTTCCCTCATTTCTTGACCGATTTTGATTTGGTTTGCCTTATCTGGTAGAGCTAAATTTGGAACACTAAACTTCTACACAGAATCGTGAGATTTTGCTCCATTGATTATTTATGGTACTTTATGCAAATGAAATGAAATTATGTACCTTCCAGGGCATCAAATTTTTATTTTTTGACCAGTTCAAAAGTGTACCACATAAAATTTAGGATATTTGTTGTTGCGAGATGCGGATGAGCGCTACGTCATTGACGTTCTGGTTTATCATATTGAATTGCGTTATGCAGGCGAGCCCGCCGAGAGCGTTTCCCTTGTTAGGACTTGCGTTTGTTTTTTAGAGTTGCGTTTAAATGCAACTCTTTAGGTATCTTTCTGATTAGTTGTAAATTTAAATTAGAATTATGTCATAGAATGAAACAAATTGTTCAAAGGTATTATTATTATTATATTTAATAAGAATGGAGATACAATAACTTTTGCAATTGATTGTAGGTTGATTTAATGTTACAGGGCCCTCAGCTGGCATATTCCAATTTTGAGATGTGACATCTGGTTGGGCATCATGTGTTCCAGGCTTAATTTTGTCAAACAGAGGGTTAGTGTTTGGGTTGCAATTAATTGATTTTTCATGTCTGTCAGAGGGGTTACAACTTTCTGAAAACTGGAAATCTAAGGCTTTGAAAATTGTCTTTGAAGTTGAGCTTTGAAATTGTTGACCAAAAAACTATCGACTCGAAGACATCATCTTATCAGGAGTACTTTGCCTGGCGAGCCAATCACGTCTACATGTTGTCAATATAACTGCTGCAAATTTGACCCCTGTTGACCCGTAATTCGGAGGGGTGCAGAAAATGACATCGGCTGGGGTAGGTACATCTCCAAGTCAAATTCATACATCATCCATTATCACTTTTTCATTCTCTTCCTTCATTCATTTACTCTGGATATGTGAACATCGTGGGGCACCTGTCTTAGTGGAGGCACCTGTTTGAAAGAGAAATTAAAAAAAATCCATGCAAGCACTCTGAACTTACTTTTTAATGGACTTATCTTCTTGTTCAACTACCTGTTCTTGTGTTCATGGAATAATGCAAAGTAATAAAATAAAAAATCATGAAGAGTTTGGTGTCAAGTTTAAATATTGATCATTATCAAAAGTAAAGGTTTTATCTACGTGTAATTATGGTTTTTCTTTTTCTCTCTCTCAGCCCCACAGGAAGCTTAGAGACCATTCCCGAGTCAGTTGCTGATGAAACAGATAATGATAGTAAGCCTCATCTACAATTCATAGTTCATAGTTCATAGTTCCTTCCTTTTTAAGACTCAAAGATGTTCATTAGATCACTCATAAGTGCGGATAATTTCATTGGCATAAAATGCATTTTAAAAAAAATATTTAAAAAAAAAAAAAAAAAAGCAAAAAAAAAATAGAAGCAATAAAGCAGGTTGATTGTGAAGTAAGTGCAGTGACAATCATTAGATTAGTTGCATTCTTACATATACTTCTAATCTCATTTAGAAAAAGTCTTTAGATGGTAAAAAAAAAGAAGAAGATTGCTCTAAAAAGGTGGATGTTATTGTTCTCTTACTACTTTAACTGGTGAAGTTAAATAATCTGCAAAGAGCCTGAAGTGCATTATCTCACATCATTTTCCATAGAGTTAATGTCCTTCTCTCACTCAACAAACAAATGCTACATGGTTATAATAATAATTTTAATCTGGGTTAAAAGCGCTTAATACGGAATACTGTCTCTAAGCGTTTTACAGATATTATCACCCCAGGCATCGGATTCATTCACGCACAATATGCACCATCTCCACTCCCTGGGGAGTATTCCTACCATATGGTTACCGTGAGGGCATATGGCAATTACTAACACAAATGCTTTCCTCATCCTACCCCATTTCTCTCTTGGGTATTGAGTTGCAAATGTGGATTAATGCCTTGCCAATGTATGTTCTGTGAATTATCTTGCTCAATAAACTGGTACTTGAGTCAAAGAATCATCTACTTTGGGACTTCCCAACGCTGTGATTTTTCATTAATAACAAGCACTTCTTTTAATGCACCTTGGAATAGACAAGTTGTAAATGTACTAAATGACACTGAAAAAATGCATTTAAATAGATCATTTAGATAGATGACAATAAAAAAAGGCAACATAACACATTTCAAAGGTGTTTTGGAAAAGTCTTTTTTGTTATATTCACCCATTACCTCCTCTCTTGCAGTGCCTCTCTTAGCTACAGCCAAGGAAGATTACATAGGGAAATCCCCTGATGAGCTCACTTTTACCAGGGGGGATTCCCTAAAGCTCTATGTAAGGGTGGATGACCAGTGGTGGAAGGGTGCTCTAGGTGATCAGCACGGCCTTGTTCAGCAATCATATATCAACCTACAAGATATGTAAGTCTCTCCTCTCATTGATGCCGCATGTATTTGTGGGCTATTGTAGATCTAACCTTCCACTGCACAACTTTCTGATGCTCTGATGAAAATTGTACTGTTATCTTTTTGTAGCATTGAACAAGGTCCAAACTTCAAAATTGGACCGTACATTATACCTAACCTTAAAAGCTTAATTTTCTGGCAGTAACTCTAATACATAATTCTCCAGGCAGCAATTGTTCCATGGTCATTTTGTAGCCTTATCTAAACTCAAGGTCTAAACTTTGAGATTGGACCGAGCATTATACCTAACCCTAAGCATAACCCTAAACCTAAACTTGGAAGTGCTAACCCTAAACTCAAGGTCTAAACTTCAAGATTTGACCGAGTATTATACCTAACCCTAAGCATAACCGTAAACCTAAACTTGGAAGTGCTAACCCTAAACTCAAGGTCTAAACTTCAAGATTGGACCAAGCATTATACCTAACCCTAAGCATAACCCTAAACCTAAACTTGGAAGTGCTAACCCTAAACTCAAGGTCTAAACTTCAAGATTGGACCGAGCATTATACCTAACCCTAAGCATAACCCTAAACCTAAACTTGGAAGTGCTAACCCTAAACTCAAGGTCTAAACTTCAAGATTGGACTGAGCATTATACCTAACCCTAAGCATAACCCTAAACCTAAGCTTGGAAGTGCTAACCCTAAACTCAAGGTCTTAACTTCAAGATTTGACCGAGCATTATACCTAACCCTAAGCATAACCCTAAGCATAACCCTAAACCTAAACTTGGAAGTGCTAACCCTAAACTCAAGGTCTAACCTTCAAGATTGGACCGAGCATTATACCTAACCCTAAGCATAAACCTAAACTTGGAAGTGCTAACCCTTGCCTTCGATCATTGACAAAGTGAAACTTGAAGCAAATGTTGCCCGACCAAACTCGGCTTTGATGTAAAAGATTATTAATGAGACCCATTCTGATTCAAATTTGGAACAATCCTATCAATAATAACATGCTGTTTAATACAGCTGGTCTAAGACACCCTGTCAAAAAAGAAGAAATTCTGGATCTTAGATAGTTATACTGCCACACCATTATTGCCCTGATTTGTAGCCCAGTAGACGTTTTCTCCGACTGGAGTACATACCTGTTAAATACCCAAAGATATCAGCTGTACTCTCCATACGGCCAATCAGAACCTCGATCAGGACAATTTTGCTTCTCAAATTTTCCATAGTTTCCAATGCACAAATGCGATTTCTTCCAAAGTGGTCATAGTCTAATTACATGCAATGCCCTTTAGGCTTTGGAGGGGTTACTACTGATTGTAAATGGTAATTTTGTAGGGCAAAGGAAACAAAAAGAGGTTGAGGGAGTGCTAACCAATTTACTAACTAGATTTTCTTTTGCTAGTAATCATTGTAGTTTAGCAGTTTTGCAGTTAACAGTTTAAAAACACATTTAGAAGATGAATGTTTTGTTTTGAGTTCCATCTCTCTGCAGCACAGTAGGGCTTTCCAAATTCCGTGCAAGAATGAAATTATTTTCTGTTTGAATGGATGCAAACAAAGTTATGAGAAGATCATATATTGAAAAGGGATGTGGCACTCTGTTCTGAATTATGGTTTTAGTTTGTTGTTGTTACATGTGATCAGAAGCTCATCATTTTCACCTCCTTTTTATTTCACAGATTTCGTTTGTAGATCTCATAATTCATTTTAGTTATTCTTATGTGTATCATACATCTACCTTTTGAATAAGATCAGATTTCTGGCATGTGGAATGAGGAAAAAAGTTTTTGCAGCTAGTGAATAAAAATTAGGCAACTACAGCAATGTGTCTTTTCTCTTTTTAAATAAACTTCAACAGAAGGAAAGCTTTATTGAATCATATTGACCATGATTACCTTTTCAAATTTGCATGTGTTTGAACATGTGCATGGAATATAAAAATACCTGTACACTTTTTCAAAACGACCCCTCGGCCACCACCATAGCAGTTGTTATGCATGTGTCCCAAAGTGATGTTCTAAATTTGGCAGATATATATATATGCTCTTTGTCTTCAGAATTAATATGCATGATATGTTAGTTAGAGAATACTGGAAAATGGAAATTGCTCTTCTTTTTTCATGCTGTGATATCCATGTAATAACAGTGTGAAGCAGAAAAAGACTATTAAATCCTAACCAAATGGCTGCTGCTTTTACTTATTTACCCCTGACAGAGCTCAGTTATGATTCTATTGTAAGAGAAACCCAAGGTGAGGTAGCAGTCTATGCCTATCACCCCCTGCATTATCTGAAACAACTAACTAATCAAAAGAAAAGTTGCATGCTAATATTCACATTCAAATTGCATGATGATGATTTTTTTGTTGTTGGGATATATATATATATATCGGTGGAGCTAAAATCCTGCTGTTGATATAAACAGAATCATTTCAGTATTGAAATCGTGTTCATGAGATTTTACCATTTTTTACAGTATTGAGACGCTTTACAATACATGTAGGCCTTTGAAGGTCACCCTCACAAATATATCTGAAATCCTTTTCATTAAAATAATTAAATAAAATGAAACAAACACAAAGAAAATTAAATTTTGTCAAGTTTAAAAGTAAATGTGTGTATGTGTAGGTTGCTTTTCATTGTTATGCCTCCGTTTGTCTGTCCTGCTTTCTCGTTATCTCAAGAACCACTTGAGGTAAATATAAGTTAGTGTGCATCACCATAGTGAGAAAATTTATAAGATTTAGGCTAAACGAAGGTCAAATGTCATAGGTCAGCAAGTGAATTTACATAAAACTATAAAGGTTTTTAAAAAACTTTGACATGACCAACTCAATTACTATTTTAGCAATGAACTTTAACCTGCATCTTGTATGCATCACTGTAGGAAGCAAAGTGATAAGATTTTGGGATTGTCAGGTCAAAGGTCATAAAGATTGATTGACATGTAAGTATAGGTTTTCTGTCCATTCATATGAAGCCATGATCTTAAAGGAATTTAGGCAGAGTCATATTAGAGATGCAGTCGCATTTATCTTTTTTAAAAATCTTTTTTGTTATTATCAATTTCACATTTGTCAACTCTCATTTGTAGTAAACACTAAGAAATGAAATTTAATTCTTTCACAATATTGTATCGCATTCACCAATATTTATTTTACAGATTTTATCGGTTCACAGCTTCACAACCATTAGTCTTTTATTGCAAGAGCACATGTGTAACAAGCTTCTCATTCACATTCTGTTGGAAAGCTCTAGTGATTATCATGGGTTCCATTACAAATGACAGGTCTAACAAGAACAATTACCGTAAAAATTTGGTTTCAGCAAGTATCATACAAATATATACATCAAACTGCACTCTCCAAATATGTTAGCACTATCAAGTTACATACTCCTGAATTGAAAATATGAAGAAATACAAAAAACTATGATAATAAATCATCAAAGAATGGCATCCTTAGTAGATATGGGCATGGACCCATTTTTGTATAACCGTTTAATCAAGATGGACCTAATTCAGACGGATGAGGTTTTAAAACTTTTTAAAGTGTAGAATTAACCCTTTCGAAATAGGATTGATTGTTAGGGTTAAATTGATCATATATTCTTCAAAGTGGCAACAAGAATCTTTTTTGTTTATTGCTACAACGTTAAAATAAAATTTGATGTCTCAGAAAACAATATACAAGGGTAAGAATGTTGTTAAAAAGTTGTAAAAAAAGGCAAATTTTGATTAAAAAACAATCATTTTTAAACTCTCAACATGTTGCTGATTTAAGAAATTTTAAAGCTTATTTTCCTCTTTTAAATTCCTAGCATCAAACACAATATATATTCATGCAACAACAATAGCTGCAGTGTGTGCAGAAATGTTTGCCCATTCTTCTACTCATGCAATTGGCATAGTTTTAGGGCTCTGAATTAAAAGTTATTGAGCCAAACCGCAAAATGTGGAATGATTTTCGTTGAATGGTTAAAGGGGAATTCCATCCTGATATCAAATTAGTTTTGATAGAAGCAGAAAATTAGAGAACAGCACAATCCGATGAAAATAAGGAAGTTGTGAATTTTTTAAAGTCTTAATTGATCAAACACAAATCGTAAAAATTCTGTGACATCATGTGAGCACTAGTATCTCTCCCATTGACTTTGTACTAAAAACATTATACATTTCTATTTCCTCAATAAAAAATAATCATATTAGCCCCTCCCCCCCCCCTCCAGATATTATCACTGCATATGTTTACACACAGCCTCTGTATTAAAAAAATATTTATATATATTTCTTCATCATGAAATATTCATTAAATATTGTGTACTGAGCAGATGGGAGAGGACCTCAAAAGACATATCACAAAGTTGCCAATTTTTGTTTGGTGGTTTTCAATTTAAAAAAACCATAACTTTCTTTTTCAATTTTCTGAAATTTTGATCAAACTTTGACTTAAAATCCATGTCCCCCCATTGTTCTGCTTTTGTCAAAACCAACTAAATATCAGGAGAGTCTTCTGCTTTGTATTACGCATCATTTAGCTGATATTGCATTACCTTTTTTGTAGTTACTGCAAGTAAATTCAGCATATAATGTTGTATTCTTGAATATTCCACTTTTCAAAGTCTAGATTCAGTGGAAGGAATCACCTTTGATTAAAAAAAAAAACCTTTACATACACAGTTGGTTGTACTTCATGAATTAAACGGGAGTATATTCTTTTTAGCGTTTCTAATTTTCATTTTAATATGTCTATCATCTGATATTAGTATGGGTATTATGGTCAATTAATTACTTAAACAAAAGACATTTTCAATTTTTTGAAAGTGCACATTTATCACACAATATTTTGTGAGTGCACAACACGTATACTACAAATATCTTTTTAAAAAGCCACATTTCTTTTTCAAATGACTGTGTCATAATTCTCTTACCAATATAACGATATATACAGTATTATACAGATCTTATGATTATGATGTTGCAAATACCAATATTTTATGTAATACGCTTGCTTGAAATGAACTGATTGATTTTATAAGGACCCTTTCTTTGATACATTTCATTATAATTTCTAAATTTGTAAATAATTTGCTTTTGCCCCCACTTTTCGAAATTAGCAAATGGTACAACCCAGGCCGTTGCAGAAATGAGTTTCATGCTTCAGTTTTATTGGCTAAATAAGAAATTACATACATGATGTACAAAATGTTTGAACATATTAAAGGGTGTCAGACCATCTAGGGTCATTACAGATATATAAATATTTTGTATATTTTATGTCCTGTGATTTGAACTACGAACGAATTTGAGTATCTTGTAGTCTTTAGTTAGAGGAATATGCATTAGTCGTTTCCCTTCCCGTAGTCTCTAGCTCTCCTTAGTCACTTATCCTAACCAAGGTAACGGCCCTTTATAGGCGATCAAGAAACCATAGCTCCATTGAAAAAGGATGGTTTGTTGTTTAGATTAATGAGCTAGATTAATGGCAATGGCTATTTTATCTCCTTGGTTTCAGTTGCAGAAGAATGTGGGTTTCTTGTAGTCTTTATTTAGTTAGAGGAATATGCATTTGTTGTTGCCCTACCCGTAGTCTCTAGCTCTTCCTAGTCACCAAGGGGACCGCCCTCTATAGTTGATCAAGAAACCAATGCTCCATTCAAAGATGTTTTGTCATGTAGATTAATGGCTATTGATTGACACTTAGATGCACTCTTGGTTGGCCTAATAATGCTTTATGCTTGCTAGATCAGAAATACAATTTGTAGTAAAAACTTCGATGATTCTTCCTTTCCTGTAGATTTTCCAAGTTGCCTCTTTAATGTAAAAAGGGTCCCCACCGATATGCCCCTTTGTGAAAGGCACTTTGAACTTTGAACCCAGTTGTACTCCCACAGTGCATCATTGAGGATGTTGTCTTCCCGATCATCTCATGTATATTGAAATTGAAAGATAGTTAGCTTAGTAGCTGCTTGTAGCTATCACATTGCATTCAATGCCTTCCGATATCAGTGGGTGGGAAGCTTGATACTACGGTCATACCTGGGAGTTAACTGTGTGTTGCAGTTTTCTGAAGGATTTCAGATTATTATCATAACGAGTATTGTCTGGTTGAGGATCGTTCTAACATTATCCAGGAACACAGTCCCTTCCATTGAACTCTTTCTGGTCTGCCTATGCATCACTTATATACAGTCAAACCTGTCTATAGTGACCACCTAAGGGAAACACAAAAAGTGGTCTTTGTAGACAGGTTCCTTTAGACCATGTTTCAATGAGAAACCATTTTTAAGGGAAACAACAAATGTGGCCTTTGTAGACAGGTGGTCACTAAAGCAGGTTTGACTGTATCAGCTATTGCCACAAACCCCTGGCAGCATGCCACACCTTCTTAGGTTACACAACACCTCGCCCTGCTCCTTAACAATGTAAAAAGCGATTCAATATTACAATTTAATGTCTGGTGACTATTGCTTCAATGTCTGTATCTAACTCTAGTCGTAGACCAATAACTGCAACACTGGTCCCAAAAGGAAACCTATCTCCAATGCTACCCCTAAACCTTAATCCAACCTTGATCCAACCTTGATCCAACCTGAAATGGGAACCCAGTCATCAGATTAATTCACCTAAGCAATAATCCACTCAAGAGTTTGTTGACTCCTAATCTCAGTATGGGGTCCCTTGAATGATTGTTATTTGTAAAACCTTCTACTTTGTCTTCTTGTCTGTGTGCAGGGATAGGTCATTGCCCGGGAGTATGGCAACCAGCACCTCCTCCTCTACAACCGCCAGCCCTGACCACATTCGTCACCTCAGCGACGAGCTAAGGCACACCACGATCGGTGGCGGCGACGATACCAACAACTCTGCTTCCACGCCAGACATTGTACGGGACGTCCCCAAAACCCATCTCTTCCACGCCCCTGCCTCCGCCCCCTTCAGAGGTATTCCAGTCGGCCCATCGTCGTCCACGCCCACCACACCCACAGGGTCGTCAAGGTCAACACGCAAGCCCCCACCGGTCAAACCAAGACCGTACCGTCCCCAAACATCTTTCAATACCAGGAATCAATCGCCAGAGAAATCACAAACTCTTTAGTAATCTAGTGTCAGTTTTAAGTCAATACAGTCAAGTTATTTATCATGCCATTCTTTCTCTTAAAGCCCCACTGTCCTACTTGTAGCTACTTGCTCCCTCTATATAGAGACAATGCCTAATCGGTGCCCGTCGGTCCACCATGATCCTCTTTTTCTTATGTTGATTAAGAGCCGAGTTGATGAGATAGCCACCTGTCACTGACCACGCTGTGTGGTCTAATCCCTCCAGGCCAAACTAGTACAGCCGGCCTTTAAGCATCTAACTTCCCCAAATCTCTATTCCATCATTTCTTGAGTGGTCCCCTGTATGCTTGAATAGCCTAAGTACACTTATGGCCTTGCATTATACACGTATATATTGTCCATTATATACAGGACTTATCCAGTTGGATACTGTTTGGGAAACAATGCTACTTTGGAAATTTATTTGAATCGTGTCTAAAACCATGCAAATAGTATCCAATTTTTCTGTTGCTTTTTTGAATTCCATGTTTACCCCAGAGTACTTGGGTGTAAGTGCCAAGGGAATTACCCCACCAAATCAGAGTCTATTCTAAGCACTAAGAATGTCAATTGTAATGAGATTCCGACTCACACATGTATTATAAAGCACTGTACCCTCACAAGCCAGATGTGACATCCCATGTACTTCTCCTCAAGAGTTTGGCATTTTTTTTGTTCTGTTGGAGTAAGAAATATGTTAATAACTGGCATCATATTCTTCTTCATTTAGATCAATATCCTGAAAAGTGTAGTATTTATGATATCAGAAAAACAGTTTATATTAGTTAATGATCATGGTTTCGAAAAATTAACATTTTTATACTACAGTATTAGGCTTTTCCATGGTAACAGAATGACACAAAAGCAGTAATTTTCTTCATTTTTAGAATTGCTTTATCAGAAATATAAGATGACTGAATCCAAAAGTTTGATTAGTGTTAGATAGCAGTTGGTTGAACGAATATCCATGAAAGATTTATCTTCACTGCTGCTATATTTTTGTTACAATGCTTAGTGTCTGCCGTTACAGAATGGCAAGAAGAAGTCACTGTGATACTGCAGGTAATAACTATCAAAACCTATAAAATGTGGCAATAATGGAGATTAAAAGTGTATCATGGACACATGTTCATATACTAATTATTTACCCGGTATTCATAATCAAACTTTTGAGTGTGGTAAAATAGTATCTTATACTTCTGAAAAACACATCTAAATATTGAGAAGTTTTTTTTTCTTCATCATTCGGTTACCTTGCAATTGCAAATGCAATTGGTGATTTGTAAGACATGACTATTTCCAGTTGGCTGGATTTTTTCATCTGAAATTTTTTCCACAAAAATCAAGTAAGCATTGAGCCAGAATTTAACTTTAGAGGTGGGAACACCTTTGTTGTTCTGATTGATTTTTCAGCCTCTTCAATGACAAGTGTCGTCAAAATGACGAGGATCACAGAGCAATGAATGGTATGCAAGCAAAATATCTGATAATGCACGGGTGATGGCTTAAAAAAAAATGATGACCTCGTACTTGTCATTTGATATTTTGAGTTGTACAAAAGTAGCATGCAGTATAATTGTTTTTGTTTTGTTAAGCTTAAAATAGTTCACCTTTAAACACTGTGAACTGGATAAATGAGTGTTAAAAGGGTACCTGACCCCCTCCCCCTCTCTCTGTAAATGAACCCTTTTAGGCTCTCATCAAAATCTACATATGGCTTATTTTAGACATTTAACCATCAGGTTATTTTTTTGAACTCTGTACTTCCTTACACTGTACAGCTTGCTTTTCATTCAAAGTAATCGATTCTGAAAATGCTGCAGAGTATCTATTCTGATGGATTTTCTGCTTCAATTTCCTTTTCGGGATAAAGTGATATATTCAAATTTAGTATACCGGTAGATATTTAAGGAATTCCAGTCTCATGGTACATCATGTTATACTCTTGTTGAAATGCACCCCTATCCTCCTTGAAGAATTATCCATTTATGTTACACCAATGACCAACATCAAGAATTCCCCAAACCACCCCAAAGGTGCCTCTGATATTGTGCCAAACTCCATGTGCTTTTTTTTTCTTCTCTCTTTCTTAGATATTTGTCAAATCCATTTTTCTGATCATTGTAAACTAGAGAACCATATTGTTTTTGTTATAAATATTTTCTTGCATTTTCATTTGATTACTGTTGACACAGGGTTTGATTTTCATATATTATATTCATTATAAAAGTACTTAGTATTGGTTGTGCGTTGTCACAGCTGGGAGACTATTACTGTACGGTAGGGTCTAAGGATATGGAAATATTTAAAGTTGGTGTGTACATACTTCTCCAATATTATTCCCCATTTAGTATCAAGTTATGGATGACCAAAAAGTGTGACAGATGTGGATTATCTATGTTGAAGGATGAGGGTTGCATATTGACTGCTTATGCACCGCTGGAATGGTTGTGTTGAATGGAATGGATGTGTTGTTGTGCAACATCTTGTAGATTTCTTCTGTGTACATTAAGTTATCTGCATTCCTGAGTTATGCATTGTCAATGAATTATTACCGTAAAATTGATTCCTGTAAAGACGATATTTACAAACGACTGTTGTAGTTCAGTGCAGTATTTACAGCTGTGAAAATGGAAGAAGACTGTTTGCTATGCACAATACATGCAAGATTTGCAATTAGTTATGAAGCAACAAAACTATTTTTTATTTTTAATATTATGTCATCTACAGTTAATTATTCTATGAATATGCATGTAGAAAAGTTTCCAATGAGGGAGATTTTTAAGTATGAAAATCTGCAAATGAAATATATTTAAGAGTATGTTGTCACACATTTGTTTTCTCATACAGATACATGTATGTGTATGCAATATGGATAATGAGTACTGCAAAAAAAAAAAAAATCACTTTGTAGTTAAGAATAACCCCAGCGTTTTACTTCTGTTAAATTTCATGCGATGGTTATTTAATGAAATACATGTACTAAAACAAAACCTTTCAGTTTGCAGTTGGATTTGAAATTTAGCATTTTAATTTTAGTTTCACCAAGATTATTTTGAAGTCTTCATTTGACTTGTTGCAGTGGCGAGACACCGTTTAGATCTTAAGATGACCGAATCATTATTTTGAAATGAGCCTTGGTTTTTGTTGTTGAATAATTTTTATATAAGAAATTGTGTACGATTTAAAAAAATATACATGTACAACAAAATAGTGAACAAATTAGGCATGAAATTACTGCATTTATCCATTCAGGATGTAATGTACAATTTCAATGTAAGCATTCCAGCATATGAATGATAAGAACAGATATATTTTATTATAATCAGTATCACCAGTGTTATATGTCCACCTATCAGAAAGTATCAGAGATATGTCCATTGCAAATTATTATTGGGGAATGTATACATGAAAAGTTTTCCGATTGTTCATATTTTGTACATGAAACGAACCAATACATATTAAAAATGGCAGTTCTTGTGTAAATATATTTTGTAGAAATGGGAAATGACTATTTTAGAACTGCCCAAATTCAACGACATATTTGTGCTGGGTTCTCGCGATTCCAGAAAGGAATTGCACTTCCATATTCAAAAGTATGATTTTTCTGTCTTTGTGGGAATTGATCGATTGAATTTTATTTAAAAATATATATGATGGGATGAAGACTATTGAATATTTATGAAATATGTTGAAGCAAATTTTGATGAAATGGTTTAAATTAGGTATGATGTACTCTTATGACGCATTCACTTATTTCTTTTCCTTCTGATATGTAAATATTTCATTCAAAGTAAATGATGTTAAATTTGATGTTAAATTTAAGCTGCATTTCTAATAGGTATTTAAGTGAGCAAGAGTTTAATATTATTTCCATGTAAGTCTCTTCCGTTGTTCACACAGTTATATATTGTTTCTGCTGAATGTTAAATTGATTAAACCAAGTACCATGGTGTTCAAATTGTAAGATAGTATCTATGCCTTTTTGGTATAAAATGCGGTGCTTCCTTTTGCAAATCATACTAAATTAAAAGTATTTTGATAAGAAAACAAACTAGTGACACCTTACTATGCTAGCTATCAATGACACGCATAAGTGTTTTAATTGAAGTGATAATTGACTTTTCTTTTGTACTAATGGTAGCTTATTGATAGTATAATAGCCTAGATCCCATTTTGTGTGATGTCACATAAAAATAGAGTAAGATACTAAACACACACCTGCTATTAAATGTAGATGAACATTTCTTTGTAGGTCTAGTCCTAAAGATATCAATTAGAATTGAATTGAATTTCAATTTTATTTTTTATTGTGGCTGTTATTTAATATATTCTACATTTATAATTTGCAATATAACAAAACATTACCAGAGTCAGTGGAAGTTTATTTAAGCTCCCATGGGGAATGAAGGGAGCGTAAACTTCTCGATACAAAGTCGTATATGCTGGTTATCAACTGTATTTTGTGCAAAAGAAAACTACATTCGAATCAGAATGAACTATATTGAAAAAAATAGAAGGTAGGATTTATTATTGTACGTTGCAAGAAGAAATTTGCTCTATATATTTTGAATATGTGCATAATACACACAGTATATGATTTTCTTTTTTAATATATATGTCAACCTCGATGTACAGTCCATTTTTTCTTTTCTGCATATATAAAGAACAAACAAAGCCATACCTTTGTGTTGTTTATTCTTGTTTTATGTCCTTTTTTTTTTTTTTTTTACTCATCTCATAGTGCTCTTCTTTTCTCTGGTTCTATTATTCCAGCTGTCATAAAGGTGTATAGTTATGAATACTTTGTATTTCTATGAATCTTGAGGATTGGCTTGAAATAACACTAGAGCACAATTTGCATTTAACAAGAAACCTCTGTCTTCTGTTTCGTTTTTATTTGGTCGTTTCAAACTCTTCTTTACATTGGTATTAGAATGAATAGTTCACAAGGAGAAAACAAAAATAGAGAGACAAGCACACAACATTTGAAGTCGTTGTAGAATAGATCAGTGCATATTTAGATGAACAAAATAGATGAATTACATATCAACTGAAAGCAAATAGGCCATAGATTACAATAATATCAAATATATGTTATTTTCGT
Organism: Strongylocentrotus purpuratus; assembly: GCF_000002235.5. NCBI lineage: Eukaryota > Metazoa > Echinodermata > Echinoidea > Camarodonta > Strongylocentrotidae > Strongylocentrotus > Strongylocentrotus purpuratus. Next base: position 40,357,362 of record NW_022145612.1, on the reverse strand, counting down.
GTCTGTCAGAGGAGTTACAGCTTTCTGAAAACTCGAAAGCTTTAAAAATTGTCTTTGAAGTTTAACTTGAAATTGTTGACTTAAACACTAGCATTCGACTTGATGAAATCGTCTTATTTGGAGTACGCATATTCACCATGACTTTGCATACATTAAGCACGGCTCATCGCCTCGGCTATATGGCGAGCCTATCAGGTCCACATGTTATGTCGTCTACCTAACTGCTACAAATGTGACCCCTGTTGACCCGCAATTTGAAGGGATGCTGAAAACGAGGTTTTAATTTGCATTAGTGCAATACTGAAAGGAAAAATATTTTCTATTCCTTAACATATTTGTATTCTATGTTTATTCAGCTTTCCATGGATATAAAGTTGTATTTTAATCAAATAAGCCACAAGTGTGGGCTACTGAAATTTGAAAAAGTCAAAGGTAAACCCCAGAAGGTAATTGTTTTGTTCGTTTCCCATTCTTCACGAGACTCTTGATATTTAGGAAGAGCAGTCAAGTCCAATGACGATGTCATTTCTGCAAATCTGGGGGTAAATGAAATAGCTAAATGGGAATGAACTGTAATCACTATGAACATGACAGACAAAGAAAGCAGACAAAATATACAGTTCCTCAGGTAGACAAAGGAACATCCCTTCACTGCTATTATGTAAAAAGGTGAATATGCATGTGACACCTGTTCTACACCTTTTTACATAATAGCAGTGAAGGGATGTTCCTTTGTCATCTGAGGAACTGTTTATTTTGTCCGCTTTCTTTGTCAGTCATGTTTATAGTGAATATTGCTCAAAATTTTCAAGACAGAACTGCTTTGATGGCCGTGACCCTGGAAACCTTATTCAAAAGCATATACATGTAAATCTATAAATTTCACAGCTGGTAAACATGTACATTAATTTTCTAAAGTCGAGCTACCCTTTATTGAAACACCCCATAGTCAGAATATGAAGGTATCACAAAATCAAGTATAGTACATCATCTGTGATGTAGTAGGTAACGTAGAGGACAAATTACCTGGAAGCCAATATTATTACAAGTATAACAATCATCACATCATACACAACAAGATAAATAAGACCGTGTCTCTACTATGCCTCTGCATATTTATATCTATGTTCATATTCATTGATCAATGATTCTGTGACCTTTAAAGGGATAGTTGAGTTCTTGTTTCAGACCGGAAATGCCTTCAAAGTACATAGTTATTGCTCTTATTCTTATTTTTGACATTTCTAGTGCTCTTTTAGGACCTAAAATTACTATGAAGGCAATTTTAGACTCCAAAATGTGTGAAATTTTGGCAATCTGCATTAAAACTCAACTATCCCTTTAACATCTGGCCTCACAAGATCAAATATTATTTTTTTCTTTTTAAGGTTTTACATACTTGGGCCAAGTTTGGTCAACACTCGTTTAATTTTTTTTAATTATCACAATAATGAGGCATTTCTGGGATTTTTGTATGGGTTTGTGGTAGGAGGAAGGTTAACAAAGAATCTTTGATCAAGTTGTAGACCCGCCTGGTCTAACTAAGAACTCCTTGAAGCTTTGATGAACTAACAACCGATTCAGACAAAGCATCCCTCTGAGATTCAGTGAGTCCTGTGAGTCTTTTACAGTTCTGCAGATCCCACCACCTTGAGATGACTGTCCTTGATAACTCCTGTAAAAAGCCCATTCCAAACCAGGGGGGCATTTCACAAAACCTCTCCTTAGTGACAAATGACAGTTTCTGTTATAAGCTACAGAAATCCTCGCTTCTGATTGGTTATCAGCAGATCTGTCACTGATTTTTGTCATTTGTCATTGAAAAAAGGCTTTGTGAAACGGGTCCCTGGAGGTTCTTGATCCATTAAGACGGTGTGAACCTCTTTGAATGGTGGGCTCCTTGATGAAGCTTTCCTTGAGAGACTTAATGTACCGGTACTCTCTGTACTGCAGCCATTGTGGTCCAGCTTAGATTGGTCTGGTAGCCTGTTGAAACAGAAGTATCAGATTCTGGTCTACTGATGACATCATTCCTCTAAAGACCCCAACTCTACGAAGTAGCTCAGTGCTCCTTAAGGGCCTTAAGGTACAATCTTAGACTAATCTTGAATTGAATTGAATTGGTTTGGTTTATTGAGAAATCACATCAAACAAGCAGCTCGCAGGCTGAAAATGTTCAATTTACAAACAAGTTAACAATATAGAGAGATATAAACATATACAAAACTAAAGTATATATTGTAAGTCATTGTAAGATGAAATCGAAATTGCAAAACAAAGTTATACAGTAATGTAATAATATACTTTCATGTTGAAGAACCAAGACGGTGGCAAGGAGAGAATGGAGAAGAAAAGGGGAAGTTGTTTGAGCGAAAGAGTTGAGAAAGTATTTAACAATTGCTAAACAAACATTTCTATTACAAAAAATGAAATTAAGCATTAAAAAAAAAAACCTATTGGATGGGATGAAATTAAACCGTAAAACCGTGGAACTCCTTGTAGCTTTGATTGGTCTGTTAGCCAGTTGAAACAATGGTATGAGATTCTGGTCTACTGATGACATCATTCCTTAAAAGACCCTAACTATACAAAGTAGCTCAGGGCTCCTTACGGGCGTTAAGGTACAATGTTAGACCAATCTTTGAACTCCTTATAGCTTTGATTGCATGGTCTGGTAGCCAGTTGAAACAGAAGTATGAGATTCTGGGCTCCCGATATGACATCATTGCTCAAAAGACCCCAACTCTACAAAATAACTCAGTGCTCCTCAAGGGCCTTAAGATAAATCTTAGACCAATCTTGGAACTCCTTATAGCTTTTATTGGTCTGTTGCCAGTTGAAACACAAGTATGAGCTTCTGGTCTCCTGATGACATCATTCCTCAAAAGACCCCAACTCTACGAAGTAGCTCAGTGCTTCTTAAGGGCCTTAAGGTACACTCTTAAATGAATCTTGGAACTCCTTGTAGCTTTTATTGGTCTGGTAGCCAGTTGAAACAGAAGTATGAGATTCTGGGCTCCCTGATGACATCACTCCTCTGAAGATCTCATCTCCTTGAAGTAACTCTCCTTGAGTACCTTAAGGTATTCTCTTAGACCAGCTTGGTCTAACTTGGAACTCCTTGCAGCTTGGATCAGTCTGTTGGCTAGTCTGAACAGTGGTCGCATCTTCTGGTCCTTCTTGACAGATTCTTTTTGGGCCTGTATTAAAACATGACAAGAAAGAAATCGTGCTCTAAAATGTTCCCACTTGTGCTCAACTAACAGGGACGACGCATACCTTTCCAAAGAAACAAACTTAGAGCTTTATATATTGTGAATACTGCATTTTGTTATTATTATTATTTATTTGACCAATCAGAAAACAAAAAACAGTGAGTATGACAATTAGATAATACATAGAGATTTCATATTACATGCAAACAACAGTTTCAGGAAAGTGGAGAGGAGAGAGAGAGAAGGATACAATCTGCTGGTCAGGGGTGACAAAAGCAATTAAAATTGCTATTACTTAAAATCATGTCACCCCCACAGGCTGCATCATACTGCATCAAAGAATGTCTGTACCAGCTAGGTAATTTTATCTGGGTTCGTAATAGTGGCAATATTGCGCTCTACATCCAGCCATAAATTGCCTTTGACCAGAAGGTATTATATATTTATTTCAACCCAAACCAACATGATGTTTTTTTTCTTTTTGTATAACATTTCTTTCTCATTTGACAGGTCAGATAAAAGAGCTGCCAATTCGTACTGGACCATTTCACTAATATATTTAATGGTTTATTATCTGTATCTTATTGAGAAAACTAGTATGTAAAACAATTAAAAAATAGAAAAATCACTCTGTTGAATGAAATTTATGTACTTTCAAATTTTGGTATAAATACATCAGTACAGCTTGGATACTCTTAAATATAATGACTACTAACTGCTAGATTGAAGATAATTTTGTTTTGTTAGACTATAAAAAGAATCATGTGAGTTGAAAAGAATGTAAAGGGTGCCTCACCTTCCTTTGGTGTGCCAGCTTTTGTGACAGTGCCTTGGCCTCTCTGACGATTGAAGGTGGTAGTGCGGATATCTCTGCTAGCTTGATACCTGTTAACAGACAAGCCTTAAATGATGGTTGCATAGAGATAAAGGCTACCTACATTTCGTATTTACCTAGTTATGTATGGCCACCAAGGGATCTCGACCCTTTCAGTGCAATGTGCAATCCAAGCCATAACATTTTAATATTGTACCTGTTTTTCTTTGACATAACAAGTTTTCGTCTCCTTGAAATTCGAAATTGATTCATGGCATTATTGGCGTTTAACTTCTTTCCAACATTAGGAAATATAAATCATTGAGGTCCCAAAATCTCCTTAGACTATTGCCTACAGGAAGACCATCATAAAGAAAAGCTGTAAATATATAATTCTTTAATCTTAAGTATGTTGAATATTGATTTAAATTATTTGTATGCGCCTTGAGCATCTCTAGAGATGGATATGTTGCGCTTTATAAATATTGTTATTATTATTTATTTTATTTTGTATAATTATGATTTGACAGCCTCGAACAGCCGTACATGCATCAATTGCTGTTTGATCGATGATTGTTTTACCCGACTGCTAAGAAAGCATGTATATGCTTGTCAGTAAACAACCAGGGACCAACTGCTTCTAGTCCTCTCCAAAGGACTTCGTAATAAGGATTAATGCCTTACCAATGGGCACAAGCGCATTGACTTGGTTTTGAACCCCGGGACCTCCCAGTTATGAGACCACCTCTCTACCTATGACCCATCGCACTTCCTGTTTGAATCATACTTTGGGGGGGGGGGGGGGGGTGAATCAAGCACCCAAAAGTGAAAGTCAAAAGTCACAACTTCTTTATAACTCATTCAAGGTTGTCCTCTCATGCGCTCCTGGGGTGTGTTTCACAAAGCCTTTTTTCAATGACAAATGACAAAAATCAGTGACAAATCTGCTGATAACCAATCAAAAGCAAGGATTTCAGAATAACAAAAACTGTCATTTGTCACTGATGACAAGTTTTGTGAAACACTCCCCAGGTGAAGATGAATTTATTTAGCTCACCATAGTACTGTTCTGTTGTTCTTCCTCTTGACAGGATGTGAGTGTAGCTGAGCCTGTTGTTGTCCTCACCCTCAGCTAGAGACTGCTCCACTTGGAAGTGGTAGCTAGAACGAGGGCATGGATACTGATTTCAATCTTCCATACATATAGTGATCTGGGACCCATTTCACAAAGCGTTTTTTCAATGACAAATGACAAAAATCAGTGACAAATCTGCTGATAACCAATCAGAAGCAAGGATTTCAGTAGCTTATAACAAAAACTGTCATTTGTCAGAGATGACAAGTTTTGTGAAACCGGGTCTCTGGACTTTAAAAAGTGACCTTAAATCCTGTTTAAAGTTTTACCGATCTGTCCCTCTCATTTTTTCTGCTTTCCTCCAATACAAATGTCTGTCAAAGCTGGATTTCCCTTTATCATAACCCTAAACAAAAAAGCTGAATGTGACTTGGCTAAATATCCCAGCAGACCTCAACATCTTCTTTGCATCTTATTATATGAGCTTTATCATCTAATGTCAAACTTACTTTCTTCTCATCATCTCATCTAAAGTAAAAGGGAAAAAAATGCCCCATGTAACTATATCGAAATTAGAAGTATGATATCGAGGAGCGACATGAATGCATAGATGTACTGTTGAAACTTAAATTCACATACAATTCATATCTTTTCGTTGCCGTTTGTTGAAATGAAAATGATCTTACTTTTCAACATTGGGGTAGAGAGCATCGAGGTTGGTGAGTTCCATGAAGTGTGTTGCAAAGAATGTGAATGCTTTGAGACTGAGGAGGTATTCACAGATAGCATGGCAGATCCCAACACCTTCGTCGCTACTAGTGCCTGATAAAACAAAATCATGATAATAAAGTGGGTGAGTTCTTTAAAGGGACTTTGTAACATTGTTCAGATGAGAGAAAATGGTGCTAAGGTAGCGACTTCAATGCTAAATGTACAATTAAAGATAATCTGGAAGTTTGAGTGAAAACGGGCCATCATTAATGATTAAAATTTGGAAAAACTGATCTAATCGATTCCTTAATTCTCCCAACTATTTTTTTTTCCAATGTTATTAGATTTTAGGTGAATGTAAATTTTCACAAAGCAATGAATTGGCTCTATATACCATTTCAGACAATTAAGTGTTGAAAGATTTTTAAAAGCCTCTTTTATGTCTTATTTTCAAGGAAAAACTGTTGGGAAAATTCAAAAATGGTTGGGAGAATTTACTGTTAATCACTATTAGAGGATGTTGCATAGTGACGCCTTCAAAGAAAATCATAAATATCTTTGTGGTTTGAGAATTTTCTCCGGATTCTTTGCCTGTTGTAGAAGTAGAAGTACAGTAGAAGGAATATAATAAGTAACATTTCATACAAAAATTAGACATTTTTTTCATCAACCTCCCAAACCTTCATCGCTACTAGGACCTGATAACAATTACAACAATCCAGCAAACTCGAGAGATCCTCAATATTGATAGTGTTATTGTACCTACCTCTTCCAAGCTCATCAATAATGACCAGGGATTCATGAGTACAGTTCTGCACAATGTAATTGATTTCTCTCATCTGAGTGAGGAACAAGGAGAGACACACCATCATCAGGGGGGATTTCACAAAGCCTTTTTTCAATGACAAATGACAAAAATCAGTGACAAATCTGCTGTCAACCAATCAGAAGCAAGGATTTCAGTAGCTTATAACAAAAACTGTCATTTGTCACTAATGACAAGTTTTGTGAAACGCCCCCCTGTTCACACTTATATTAGAAGCATACAAATATTTGTAACTCAGTTTTCATAAAACATAAAGGATAAAGCTACTAAAAACAAAGAAATATTATATTTCATGATAAATAAGGTGACAGTACCCATAGGTTTTTGGTCAGAGAAAGGAGATGTCGTAAGCGACACACTATTTTGTTACCACATTTTTAGACCGTTTGAGTGGCGATGAAAATATGAGGATTTTTTGCTTTTCTTTGGGGGGTTGTCAACTTTCTCATGCATTTTAAGTAATTGGAAAGTTGAATCCATCCTTTTCGTTCTCACATTGTCCAGTGGGCCCCGCTCACCTAGCTATCAAATTGAGAAGAAAATAAATTGATTTCCATGCAATGGGGCAGTCAAAGAACACCTCAGCATTCTCATGAAATAGTTCACCACTCATTCAATCCACACAGAAGAGCTTCTTTTCCTGCAAGGCATAGGGGAATGAATTCTTTCCACCTCCATTCACTTTACACACCCAGGGGGGTGCTTCACAAAGATCCTAAGTTGAACTTATCTCTAAGTCGGACTTAACAATCATGGAAAGCCATTAGCATCTATGAAAATATTTTGTAAAAGTTAATTTAAAAGGCATAAAATGTTGATTCAAATCGTTCATATTTTCTATTATCAAGGAAATTTCATGTTCTTGACCCGGAATTTATAAAAAGTCTAAGATACTTAGTTTTTTCGCTTTTGAATAACTTTTATTTTAAGGCTACAAATGGTTCTATTTTTTTAAAGTCCAACTTAGAGTTATGTTCGACTTAGGATCTTTGTGAAACACCCCCAGGTGTGAATGTACGCTCTGAAAGGTCATGGCCCTTACCTCTAGTGTAAAGGAGGAAGCGTTGGTTTCGATGTCATCGTCACACCCGATCCTTGAGAAGACCTGATCACAGATCCTGAATGAAGCGTACTCTGCTGGTACGAAGCAACCTATCTGAGCCATGATCTGAAGCAGCGCTATCTGCTTCAGGTACGTAGACTTGCCACTCTGCATGGGAAACGACAAGTATACTTAGCCCCTATTCACATTATCAACATTCTTCAAAGGGTTTCATAGTAATTAAGAAGTATACTTAGCCCCTTTCACACCATCAAAATTCTCCAAGGGGGTTTGCAGTGATCAATGTTATCATTAACGCAATGATAGATACTGCAATATCACAGAGTATACAATCACAAGGAATGGTACTTTTTGTAATACTACATATAAACCATAAATAATGAGGAATCTGTTGGAAGTAGAACCTGTTGAGTCACAGCTGAAGCTTACCGGGGTATTCTTTTTATTTGCACTGATATTGGAAACTGTTTTTTGATGAGTTTGGTCTCTGATTGTACATTTCACTTTACAGAAATACCTTACTATTGATTCTAAAGTTTTACAAAAACACTTTTGATAATAACACATGATCTCCAGGTGAGGTGTGAAGAAGAAGAATATTTAATTCACAAATTGAGGCTAACAAAAGTCTAAATGGAAGCCTACACAGAACATCTCTATCAAATTATGTAACCTTGATGTGACCTTAAGAAATATAATGCAGTAGAAGGTTGATATACTTACCATATTTGGACCAGTGATGATAAGGAAGTTACCCTCCTCTGATGCATACTGGTAGAATAAGGAAAAGAAAGAAAAAGGTGAAGACAATAATGAAGATCATGATTCTTCTTTTCTTCTAAAACTCGAAAGTAATTTACAGCATGTAAATGTATAATCTCTTCATGAGACCTTCTTTCTGCCTGACTGTCAGTGTGTCTGTCTGTCTGTCTGTTTCTCCCCCCCCCCCCTCTCTCTCTCTCGTCTGTGTTTCTGCCTCCTCCTCTCTTCTCTGTCTCCCCCATTTCTTAATCTGCTTTTCTCCCTAAATCCTCTCTAATAAATAATAATCATCTTACAATGTTGTTTGGAACGGGCGGATCAAAGGAGATCTTGTCGAGGATGGGATGCCTTGCCTGCTTGATGGCTAACGTATCAGTGAAGTCTGGTCTCACTGTAAAGAGAACACCATAATACAAATTATAGATAATACAGTCAAACATGCTTTAGTGACCACCTGTCTACAAAGGCAACATTTGTTGTTTCCCTTGAAAATGGTTTGTCATTGAATCATGTACTGAAGGAACCTGTCTACAAAGGCCACTTTTGTATTTCCCTTGGGCGGTTGCTATAGACAGGTTTGACTGTAATAGATAAATGAATAATAGAGTTCACACTTTGTATAAAGCTCATCAAGAGGAAATATTTACAGATCTTAAATAGTTTTACATTAGCGCAAGACAGCATAAGCAATTGTGATCTTGGATTTATGGTCTATCTACATGTATTTTAACTCAAACTTATGGAAACTAACTTTGGAAGTGCATCAGCAGTTTGACATCAGCAGTTTGACATCAGACAAAGGTGGTAAAAGCTTCAGAGTGCACTCTATGGGTTGGCAGAGAGTTTCCTCAATGACTTTGGCGTTACAAGGAAATGATCTTAATCTTATTGAAGGACACCTTGAAGATTGGAAAGTGGTTCTACATCAGCTGAAGACAGCAACGTCCATAATGTACCAAAGACATGTAGGGCTATCCAATCAACCTGAGGGATGGTTTGATGTGATTTCCAATAATCTTTGTCCTTTGATTTAGATCATGCCATCTTGATGGAAATAAACCTGAAAGTTCTGAAAAATGGTTCCACATCAGCTGAAGACGGAAAAGTCAACTGGGTACTGAGTCGTGTGGGACTGTCTAATCAGCCTTTGGGATGGTTCATGTGTTTCCAAAAAGTCTTTATCTTTTGATTTAGATCATGCCATCTTGGTGGAAATAAACCTGAAAGTTCTGAAAAAGTAATTCCACATCAGCTGGAGACAGCAAAGTCCATTATATTTCAGAGACATGTGGGACTGTCTAGTCAACCTTTGGGATGGTTTGATGTGATTTTCAATAAACCTGGTTCTTTTATTTAGATCATGCCAACTTTATGTGGAAATAAACCTGAAAAGCTCTGAAAAGTGGTTCCATATCAGCTGAAGACAGCAAAGTCCATAATGTTCTAGACTCACGTTGGCCTGTCTAATCAACCATTGTGATGGTTTGATGTGATTTTCAATAAACCTGGTTCTTTTATTTAGATCATGCCAACTTTATGTGGAAATAAACCTGAAAAGCTCTGAAAAGTGGTTCCATACATACCTGCCAACCTGAGACAAGAGAAATTAGGAGTAAATTTTTCTGGATGGACTACGAGGTCGCGAACCACCGAAGGATTGGGGTAGTAGCCCGTAGATAGGGGGGGGGGGGGAACTAACGATCACGTTCGGGCTGCGCTGTGTATATCTTCTATGAGCGCGAGCGCGGATGTTGGCGTGATCTGGTTATCAGTGCTGTGTTATGCTTTAGTCTTATACATACATACATACATATTGGTATTTATTGAGCTCCTTTACATGAACATGCTCAAGGCGCTTTACATTTCGAAATACAAACATAATAGTTATATACTCTCCAAGTGCATTACACTCTAAAAAAAAAAAAAAAAAAAAAAAAAAAAAAAAATTAAAAAATTAAAAAAAAAATCGGAGTTTTGAGGCATGCATTCGGAATTCGGAGTTGGTATGAAAAATTCGGAGGAACTCCGCCTAAATCGGGGTGGTTGGCAGGTATGTCCATATCAGCTAAAGACAGCAAAGTCCTTTTACATCAGCTGAAGACAGCTTAGTGCAATGAGTGCAACACGCAGCTGTGCAATTCTTTTAAGGTCCCATTGTACTACTTGTAGCTGTCAGTGACCACGCTGGGTGGTCTAATCCCTGGGGGCCAAACTAGTACACACAAGCTTTAAACCTGTGGGCTCAGATATTATGTTATAAATAACCTTTGCCTAATCATCAAACTAATATAAGATTTCAGGGGGAAAAAAAAAATCTTTTGTAGATCAAAGAGTACCCTCACATCAGCTGAAGACATCCTAGAGCAACACGTGTAACATACCGCCTCAGAATTCTTCTCAACCTTCAGGCCAAGAGATTGTGTTAAAAACAACCATTTCTTGATTATCAAACTAAACCAAGGTTTAAGGGAAAGGACTACAAATTTAAATTTCAAATTTTTGTAGATCAAAAAGTGCTTTTACATCAGCTAAAGACAGCCTAGAGCAACACGTGCAAAACACAGCTGTGGAATTCTTTTAAACCTGTGGGCCGAGAGATATTATGTTATAAACAACCATTGCCTAATCATCAAACTAATTTAAGATTTCTAGGGAGAAAGAAAAAAAAAATCTTTTGTAAATCAAAAAGTCTGTTCACATCAGCTGAAGAAAGCACAATTCAGCTCTACATCTCTTTCCAATATTTGACTAGTGTTCTTGATAATGATAAAATGACAATCAAAATTGTCTTTACTCCTCCTTGCTATTACAACAAATAAATACATACCATAGTCTGAGAGAGTGCATGCATGGGCAAACGAGACAAGCATGTCAATAACTGAAACACACTCGGCTAGTTTGTAGAGGCACCCTACATGCTCTCGGATGTCATTCAGTAATTGGCTGACCACACTGTAAAGGGGATGCAAAACAAATGGTACAATAACAAAAATATATATATTTCTATCACTGAATTTGATAGTTTTAATTTAAAGGTAAAGACCAGTATTGGAAACGCCTAATTTCAAAAAATGAAATGGAAACTCTCATTACCAATCATGTGAAAGAATATGTTTTGACTAATACATGATGATAAAAAATTTGCCGGGAAACCGCCTACTAATTCATATATTTGGTAAATTTCTTTCTCTCATGGTCTGTGAGAGATATAGGGTAGTCCCATATACATCTTTCTGTGTATAGTGCTTGTAACTTTACGAAGAATGGGCCAAATTTCTTATCATTTTGATGATTCCAGAACCTTGCAGATGCTAGATGCTAGATGATCAACCTTTTCTGATCGATTCCACAACGTTTCTTTCACAATGCAATCGCATGACCATAACTGGTCTTTACCTTTAATGCCTCTCTTGCAATGATTAGGTATTTTTAATGAATATAAAAATATATACATAACACAAGACTTTAGAAGCATTTTAAAAATCAATTTGTAAATACCTCAAAATGTATGAATTTTTTTTCTTTGATAAAAGTTATTTATTTCATTCTAGAAATTTAATAAATCAAGTCCTATATAAAATTTGCCAAAATTGTAAAGAATATTAGTACAATAGTTCCTTGCTTTGATACAAATATTGCTAATGTAGAACGGTATCACTGAATACGTCCCAAAACGTATGTCCTTTTCTGACCAATGCTTTGTATGGAATAACGATGTAATATGTCACGGGTAAAAACATTTTGAAAAGACTACTTTAAGAGTTGAAATGTACTTACACATTGGTCATGAGGTATATCTCATTCAGTGATTCTCTCACCCTGTCTGTATGGAGAGCAGTGGAAGCAGTTTTAAAAGTGGAACAGAATGAGTCCTGAATTTTGCCATTATCGATACTAATGTGTTAGATGACAAAATGCAAATCTGACTGATTTTGCACTGTGGTGCCACTGTACTGTGTTTTTATTGTGGAGTGGACATTACATCTCAGCAATACAGGATACACTTGGGGGAGGTGTCCTGGGGGTGTTTCACAAAGATCCTAAGACGAACTTAACTCTTAGTTGGACTTAAACATTATGGAGAGCCATTTGTAGCCTAAAAATGAAATATATTCATAAGCAAAAATTCCAAGTATTTTAGACTTATCATAAATTCGACATCAAGAACATGAAATCTCCCATGATAATAGAAAATATAAATGATTTGAATCAACATTTCATGCCTTTTAAAATAACTTTTACAAAATATTTCCAAAGATGCTAACGGCTTTCCATAATTTTTAAGTCCAACTTAGGATCTTTATGAAACACCCCCATGGTCTAGTTTCTTGATAACTGGACTACTGATCCCATGGTTGAGGATTTGCATTCCACTAATGGCATGAAGAAGACAGTTATACCGACACCTAGGCCTTAAGCAGTGAAAGAATCTCTACCTACTGGGTAGCCATTTATTCACCTGGGTCAAGACTGGCCAGGGCCTTGTTTCATAAAACTTGTTATCAATAACAACTGCCATAGATCTATGAAAAATCTGCTCACAGCCAATCAAATGCCAGGATTTCAGTAGCTTATAACAACTATTGTAACTTGTTATTGATAACAAGTTTTATGAAACAAGGCCCTGGCCAGTCTTGACCCAGGTGAATAAATGGCTACCCAGTAGGTAGAGATTCTTTCACTGCTTAAGCCCGCCTTACTACAGCCATTTTGTATCTTTGAGAAAATGTGTACTTTATAAATTCAAATAGTATTGTTTGTTATCATATCATTAAAATAGCAGTGTATCTTTCCCATGCAAAGTAACTTCTTGCTATTATTATCTGAAAATTTGACTGACAAACGTATGACTATTTAAAGTTAGAAATTAGCATAATATTTGTTTATCAGTCCTTTGGGCCAATCTTGTTATGTACTTTGTCATGTACTTTAAAACTCACATTTACAATAAAGAGGAACAATGATAGGCTTTTCAATAGCATAATAATAAATAAAAGTGTTCTACTTACCATTCATTTTGATCTGGGAGACAAAAATAAGAGGAGTGAATTGAGAAAAATTATACAATACTTGTACTGTCAGGACAGTTTTACCTTTACTAACTCAGAATTGGACTTGTCATAACCAAAGCCAATAACTCGTCTTACAACACATAAAGGAGCCTTCACACTTTCTTAAAACAAATTTAAGAAATGGCCGTGTATGAATTTTAAGAGCCTGAATACACACAAATCTGAACAGCAGGGCTCAAATTAATTTTTTGTCCACGGGGGCTCTTCCCCCCCCCCCCAAAAAAAGAGCCCCCGTGAGCAACCTGACAGGGGCGATTATGTAGCTCACAGGGGCGAATCGCCCAACGCCCCGTGTATTTTGAGCGCTGCTGAACAGATATATTCATGGGGGCTGGATGGAATAGCTGACAAAAATGGAGTAAATTCAGAATGACTTTGAGTGAATTTGAAACTAATAATTAACTGACATATAAAAAACCAGAGAGAATGCTGAGCGAATGTCAGTGATCTCTATTACACATATTACAAACGACCTGTCCATATATACGGTCTGCAAAGAAAAATTGAACACATAATGTACAATAATAATAATAATATTGGATATGTATATAGCGCACATGGTGCTCAAGGCGCTCCAAGTATTACCCCCGCTCTGCTAGGCAGCCGATTTTGGCGCTCACAGCATTCAAGGAATTCCTTCCTACCGGTACCCATTTAACACCTGGGTGGAGAGTGGCAAATTTAGATTAATATCTTGCCATAGGACATGAGTGCTGCGGCGGGACTCAAACCGAGGACCCTGTGATACACAGTCCAACGACTTATCCACTAGACCACAATACCTCTACACAGTACAGGCATAAAACAACACATGGCACCATAACAGGGTACCAAAGCTAACTCACTGGCCAGGCCATAATGAGTTCATGCACATACCAGATCAGTGGTGGTGAAGCTCAGGGTATTTTTAGCTTTCACCACTTTGATGAAGACAGGCGGTAGTGATTCCACGGGGATGCTGTATTTGCCCTTACAGTAAAGCTGAATGAAGAAACCTCTCGCTGTGCTGTAGCTTGTCCTGAGCATAAGACCATGCTCATCCGATAGCTGCTTGATCATCTCTGTGAAAAGAAAATATTAATGTATTAGCAAGTACAGGTAAACCTGTCTTTAGCGACCACCCAAGGGAAACACAAAGAGTGGTCTTTGTAGCCAGGTTCCTTTAGAACATGTTTCAATGAGAAACCATTTTCAAGGGAAACAAAAAATGTGGTCTTTGTAGACAGGTGGTCACTAAAGCAGGTTTGACTGTAGCAAGTATGCCAAAATACAATTTCAGACAGGATTACTTTAGGAGTTGAAATCTTACATATTTGAGAGTTCTCGACAATAAAAAAAATGGAATACATTATGTACTAATTCCAGTAAAATGGTTCTTGTAAATTCTTAACATCGGTATATACTCTGTCCCCTTAATCTGAACAATTTTGACAAGTGTGACAAAATCAGCTACTTCGCAAAAAGGGCTCTTAAAAGCTAAAAAAAAAGACCTACGTATAAAAAAGAAAGGAAAATAAAGCCTTATTTTCTAGTGTAAGTGTGAACTAATCATCGGAAGCATAAATGTCTGATTACTTGAAGTTGCTAAAATAAAGTCACTGTTTTAGAATTGGTAAATAATCTGCAAAAGTAGTAGTTACCACTTCAGAAAATAAAGTCTATGGCCCAAATTCACAAAGCAAGGTTTGAGCTCAGACCAAGGTTTGAGCTCAAACCTCCTTTTGTTCTTTACAAACCAGGTTTGTAAAAAACGCGTAAAATGCGTCATATGACGTACGAAAACCAAGGTTTAATTGTCGACAAACCTCCTTTGTGAATTCGGGCCTATAGGTTTAAACACTTGTATACTAATTAATAAAATGTGTATCATTATGTAGTATGATATTGATATATGGAAATTATGGAACGTAACATAGATGTGATATATTTTAAAAGTAGAAATACTTTTCAATTACCAGAAATGTCATCGACTAGTTCTGTGTAAGTCCTTCTTGCCACATCAAGTAAACCTAGAAGAAAAGATTATCAGCCTATTCATCTCTCTCTCAAATTGGAAAGAAATACAATTCTACAATGTAACCGATTGGGACATAAACACTCTGCAATCCTTTGTAATCTACAATCACATAAATGACCTAGATGCATAAGTAGATAACCATCCACTATAATTTGACCTATTCAATCGTTTATACTCCTTGAATTGTATGATTATCATTCCTAAGGTAATACCCTTTATTATTGTAAACAAAATTGTATGGAACATTCTTCCGCAATGTGATTGTCAAGTTCTTGTAATCTTCAGATAACAGTAATAATACATGTACATTGCATAACTCAATGGTGCACAGCATAATATCCTAACAGTGTAAATAGTTAACAAACACATCCAAAATCCAACTTTATCACATATAGGCGTTGTTATCATGCCATCAAAAGTTTGCCAAAAGTTTGTGCTATATAAAATGATAACACGTTACA
Organism: Strongylocentrotus purpuratus; assembly: GCF_000002235.5. Taxonomy (NCBI): domain Eukaryota; kingdom Metazoa; phylum Echinodermata; class Echinoidea; order Camarodonta; family Strongylocentrotidae; genus Strongylocentrotus; species Strongylocentrotus purpuratus. Next base: position 40,341,346 of record NW_022145612.1, on the reverse strand, counting down.
AGTACCATTGTTTGCACAATGATATTTTCCATTAATTATTGATCTAGTGCTATATCTTTCATCATGGAGTAACATTTGTCTTGCTTTTTAAAATTTTTTATAAAGATTGTTTCGAGCTTCTTACCATTAATTTCAGGTTTAACAGCAAAGCACTTCTGAGTCCTCATGTTAAGAGTGCCTTTCTGATATCTGGTTTCATCATTAATCACTGTAGCAATCTTCTCCAAGATCTGTTGAAAGCGAGTATCTTGCAGAGTCTGTAGTACAAGGGATAAGAAGGATATGTAATGCTTTATGTTTGAAATGTATCATGGTAATGATTAGTTAATAATCTGTATGAGCTTCTGATGTATAATGAATAGATAAGGACTTACATTTTTAATCACCCTAAGCATCTTATGAAATACCACTCGTTGATTACCACCTATTTTAAAACTCGTTGCTCCGCTAATTAGTGGCAAGTATAAAAAGCTCTCAATTCAAATTTTTTACATGTTGAACTCCACACAGTTATCTCAGTCATCTATCATCAAATACATGCATCAAGCATTTCAACACATAGACTAATATAAGATTGTAATTTGTCTCTTTTGTTTGGACCTGCTCGAGGCATAGCAAGAGGAGTTAAAAAAATAAAATACTAAAAACCATAAAAACCAGTGCTCTCTTTTTTTTTCTCTCTCTCTCTCTCTTTCTCCCTCTCATTCTCCCCCCTCTCTTTCTTATTCTCTCTCTCATTCTCTCTCTCTCTCTCTTTCTCTCTGTCTCTCTTTCCTCTGTCTCTCTTTCTCTCTCTCCCTCTCTCTCCCTCTCTTTCTTTCTCTCACCTTGTGGTAGGCTTGAGGGAGTTTGGACTGGGCTGACTGCAGGGCCACATGCAGGGGCTCAACAAGCTCCAGCGTGTGCTTCAGGTGGATGACATTGGTGATCTTCTGCTCAGACGATTTCACAGATTCCTCCTTTGGTATTTGGACACACAATGACAGTAGGTGGTCCACATCGAGGAACCTGGACAGAACTATGGGGTTGGTAATTTAAGACAAATGCAGCCAGTGTAATTAAAGACATCGTTTAACAATGTTAAATCTGAGATGCACAACCCTACATGTTATCAGTGTCTGTAATATGGTATAATTATTGAAGCCCTAAAAAAAAAAAGGCGCTTCAAATGATCAAGAAGTGCCTCAAAAAAGTAAAAATCTTTGAATTACTGGTTTTACTATACTTGTTTTTCCCAATAGACTGTAGTGTTATGAAAACCGTTTGGCAAACACAGAATTTGGTTTCGATTTCCAATCATAAATATCTTCATAATCAGACAGGCGATCGGCTTGTAAAAGTCATGGGTTTCCTGACTGACCTAAAGGTTTATAAGAGCTAAATCCAGGATTTTGTTTCAGAATCTGAGACAAAGTTACCGGATTCCTTTAATGAACTAAAATGCAGTTGACACATCTCATTATTTGTATCTTCAAACGAATTATCTTACTCTACAGATGCACCATATGGCAGAAAAAATATACACCGTAAAACATTGCCGAAAAAATGCTTATACCTTACATAATAAACTCCAAATAAATTGGTTCTATTAAAAAATAAAAAAAAAAGGAGTCCAAATATTTAGACCTAAATTGCATCTCATCCAGAGAAATCATACAAATGTAGACGGTTGATAGTTTCTGTAAAACAACCTAAAATGGGAAGCTACAAGAATGTAGCATTATTTCACGCCGATCTACAGGAATTATTATTTAAATATATAATTATTCATTGAGGGTCTATAGGTCTTCTTTTGCCTGTTGAGAGCCAGAAGGTTCTTAACTCTGTGTGAAAGTACATGAGTTAATCCCCTTCTGGCTCCAAACAATGATGGACTTCGTACCTGACTGCAAATTATAAAAGAGTTCCTCATTCTCTGTTAGCTCAGCCACAACATCCAGGCGAAGCTTGATTGTTTCTTCATCTTTACAATCAAAAGAAGGCAGAAAATTGATATTTCTTTTATTATCAAACGAAAACTCATTCCTAAATGAGAAAGGAAGACATGCCACCAATTATTTGGACCAAAAGAAGCCCAAAATACAGTCAATCAATCCACATTTAAAAAAATGAAAACAACTACTTTAAAATATGACATCTTGAAAAAGAGTTTTTATTTAACTATCACTTTGTGTAAATCTTTTTCAAATTCCTACTCATCAGAGCCTCGTTTAGATATGACGTGGCACTAACAGCCTTTAATTTTAATTGCATATCATGTAACATGCTTCACAATTCTCTAACTTATGACACGGATCTAAGTGAATACGCATAGGACTATTGGTGCACGCATGCAGTTGTCATTCATTCACACATTAAACAAAAAGACAGGCGCGTCTTTTTTGGTGGCTTAATTACCGTGTCATACCTGAGCAAACATTTAATGCTCAAAGGAACAATGAAACACATGAAAGACATGATTTACAGGTCTGTCTGACTAATAAAAGATTTCTCAAACGTTGTTGACTGCTTCTTTTTTGAGGTGATTGAAGTATGGTTTGTAAATTTAAGATAGATATATTGATTATATTTCCCTCCTGATAGAATGAGTGAGAGAAAAAAAATAAACAACCTGCTTAAACTTTTCTCCTTGTGGTCCTTACAAGAGCCTTACATCATATCTTGACCTATAAATACTTACCAAATGGAGGCTGTAAGATGTTTGACCGCATCAAACGAGCTGAGAGAAGATAACCAGAAAGAGAAAATGTGTTGAAGGTACCAAACATTTAGTCATCTGGGAATCATGAACTTCTACATTTAAACAAAAATGATCTTGAAAAGACATGGATTTTAACCCATTGGAAGCACAATATGAAATGGTCAGTCACTAAAGTTCTGATACAGAATCTTTGTACACCAATTTGAGTCCCTGAGGAGTATTTCTACTATATGATTACCATGAGGGCATACGGCAATTACTAACACAAAGGCTTTTGTCATCCAACCAGCTCCCCGTTTCTTTCCTGGGTAAGGAGTGGCAAATGTAGATTAATGCCTTGCCAAAGGACATAAGTCCCATGTTGGTAATCACTCTTATCATTATATCTCAAACATCCCTCAAAGTTATTACAAACCTCCTCCCATTGTCTTTGTGTAATTGAGAACACCAAACAGAGTGTGGTCACTCTTGGGGTCTTTCCGGTTTTGAACCAACTCCAGATTTCTTGCTGTAACTGCATCTAACAAAGTAAAAGAACATGTCACCTCAGCATTGATTATTCTGATCTTTCACGTAGACATCTTATCAAACACTACTTATATCTCAAACTGGGTTAAGAAAGAGAGCTTAAACTATGAATGAATTTTAATCTTTATTATCATGATGAAGATCAATCAAAAGTCTACAGACAAGCATCTACTTCATTTATTTCATTCTTTATCTAACACTCATTCTTATCAGTCATAAACCTCAAACATCCCTAATTGAATGTATTATAGACTATCGAATAGAGTGAAGAAAGGAAGATTTTGTACTATGATTGGAATCTGATTCATGTCACTATATAGTCAAAATGACCACCACCAAAAAGATGTTTTTAACATAAAAAAGAAGCCATTTCTAAAATAATCATGGTGAAAGGGGTCATAAGTGAAAGAAATTCCTCCCAGATAAGTAAAGTAATGCACTCTAGTTTAGCCAGAATGGTCAGGTAGGTGTATAGCACCCCTCTCCTCCCTCCTTGCATTTATTTTCCTAGTCGATTATGCTAAACATTATGGAAGTACATGTATGTCATCACATGAGAAAATATATACAGATAATGATGCTTAGATATTGAGTAACAAAAAGTATGTTTTGACATGAAGTTTTTTTTCCCCTTAAAATTACAAAGAAGGTTGTATAATATAGAACCTGAAAGCAGACCCCAGACATACCTATTACAGCTGACTGTTCACTCCCTCTGAAGACCACTTTCAGTGAGTTTGGTGCATACACAGAATTCTGGATGAACTCTACATACTTCAGAAGAGCAGCAGCTGCTGCCAGACAGTAGTACCTATAAACAATAACCACAACAAAAAAGCAAAGGATTTTACTTTTTAAGCCCAAATATCAAACATCTATGGGACCTTAAAGGGGTTGTAGCATGGCAAATACTGGTTAAAGTCATCTACAACTTTTTTTTGGACAACTGCACGTAAACGAATGGACTTGATCGAAGATCAGCGAGCGCTAGCGTTCTCAAAACAGACCAAAGTTCTCCTCACGCTTCGGTTTTCCGTATGTTACACGCACGCGAATACTGCCGTCGCGTAGTCGTCATACCTAATTGGCCCCTGTTTCAGGCAACGGGAAAGACATGTAGTCTTGTCATGCTACACCCCGTTTAATGTAGGCTGTTAAGATGGTCAGAGAATAGGTCATAATTGACGAACCAGGAACAATCTAGTGCCTGGTTTCACATCCCAGTGATTCAAAGTAAATCTGCCATTTTCTCTGATATGCATGGAAGGACCAAACTGTCAAGTAACAATGATTTTAATATTCATATAGGAGATCCAAGTCAGAAGGAATTTACATGATCTTATGCCTTAGTCACATCTTTTCGTATTTGGCTTGCAAATTGCTGGTTTTTATGGCAAGCCGTCTTAACATTTATTCCTATTTCTTGATATCAAGAAATCAAATTCTTCATATCAAAAATTACCATTGCTTCACAACAGAAAATCTTTTCTTGATAAATGTTAAATGGCTTGCCATAAATATGCAGTAATACGCAAGCCAAAATATGCAAAGGTGTGACTGAGGCATAAGACTATAACATTGTGTTTTTTAAAATGAGATTGCTGTCTGATTGTGTAGTTTGCATTTGTCTTTATAGTACCATGCCTTTCAACTGTTATTCTGTTATGCCTGGTTTTTTTTTGAAACTCTACTTGCAAAATAAAATAAATATGAATTATATTAAAGATAAACTTGAGTTCTGGTAATGCGATTGCATTGTAAAAGAAAAGGTGTGGAATGAATCAGAAAAGTTGATCATATAGCATGTAAGTAATGGTGTGTAATGCAAGATTCTGGAGTCATCAAAATCATCATAAATTTGGCAGAGTCTTGGTAAAGTAACAATCACTTACACAGAAAAATGTATATGGGACAACACACATGGTGTCGGGGCTAGTACTACCCTGATTTCCTTATCTTTTTATGCTCATTACTCAGCCAGTATACATTTTCTTCCAAAATTGTTTGGCACATGACATTTATTTGTAATCTTGAACATTCAGTGTAAGTTTCGTTAGATTCTGTGAGAATTCATTTTCTTTTTTTTACCAGAACTCAAGTTTATCTTTAATGAAGTTCACTTTTTTTCAAGAATCTTATATAATTATAAATTTTTATTTTTAACAAAAACAACCAAGACACCAACAAAACTATTTTTATGAAGCTTGTAAGCCAAACTTGCAAACATCATAACACTAATTCACAGCATTTGTTTGGATTCATGAACAAGGAAGATGAAGGATTCTTATGTTCTCACAATAAATAGTAGTATCAACTGTTGGATTATGAACATACAATGCATAAAAATACATTAAAGTAATCATAGAGCTACATCATGTATTTCATATATTATACTCACTTTGATGTGATTTCCATTTCCACTGAACTGAAGTCTGCAACACACAACTGCTTGACCACTGACAGTCCTGCAACAAGGGCACATTCATAAACTCTTGAATGATCTAATTCAATTTAACACAGAGCTACCAAGTGTCACGCATTTGGTGGGTCTGAAAACGCTCTCACACACGATTTAAAAAAAAACGTTATACGTACGTTATACCCTCGCGCGCCGAATCATAAAAATGTCACGTATACCGGTAGCTGATCTTCGAACTTGGCGTCTTTGTTAATATACACTATTGCCCATAACGTTAGAATAACATTTCCTACCTCTTTTCATTAAATGATTGTGAGAATATGATTTATTCTCGATAGATAAAGTTATAATTATTCCCTGAACTTTTAATGTCTGTGACTCTTTGGATTGATCACTAAAGTTCTAAGCAGCTACAAGCTTTATCTAACAAGAATAAAACATATAGTCACAATAACTTGATGAAAACAGGTAATGAAATAAATTTCCAACTTTATGGGCAACAATGTAAACAAAATATCATAGATTGTATTTACTTGTTAAAGATATAGACAAGGGTTTTGGGTGCAAAATATCAATTCAATATTGTTTAAATATTGCCTTTAGAGGTTTAGATGGCAATACTTCAACCTAAATTTGCAAAAAGCAGAAATATATGCCCAAATGTTCAATGATGAAGTGCATTCGCGATATCTATCCAGGCCGTATCGATATGACAATTTACCAAATATATCAATTAGTAGGCAATTTCCCGGCAAAATTTGTATCATCACGTATTAGTCAAAACATATTTTTTCACATGATTGGTAATAAGAGCTTTCATTTAATTTTTTGAGAGGAGGGCGTTTCCAAAACTGGTTGCTACCTTTGATGTCAAGTCATTTACATTGATTCATATATAATCTAATAATTCATCTCTGAATCAGAACTGCACTGCATTGAACAGTCTGACCCAATATCAAATTTGTCTACAAAATGCAACAATGCAACTTAGTTGTTAATCCTGTAATATACAAAATCTATCTCACGTCCTCATAAACAAAGTTATGAGCAATCATTGATATCGTCGGCCGGCTGGCAGAAGGGCGTTAGCGCACGAACGACTCAAAAACTACTTTTTGAATTATTCGCAATCAAAGATTTGTTTTATATTTAAACTGCTTTCCATCCCGAAAAGTGGTTTAAAACTTAAAAGACTAATAGAAATGTTATAGTAGAACACGACCACAATTTTTGTGTGGAAATAAGTTAGTTTTATAAAAGTTTGAGGCGATTTAGTGCTAACGCCCTTCTGCTTAACGTTTCATTTTTTACCTGAAACTCGGGCTAATGCCCTTCTGCCAGCCAGGGGACGATATTCACTTTTGGTCAATACCTTTTGTTTCATTGAAATATTTGCGCTGAATCGTCGTCACATCAAGACCCTGAAAATTATCACTGATAAGCTTGAAAAGCTTTGTCATTGCTCCTCCTTCACACGCTGTATGGGACATAATGATCTGTCAAGAAAAGAACAAATAAAACACACAGAATTTATTCATTTATTTATTCCGTTTGATTTGAACAGGGTAGCCCGTCAGTTATCAAAGTACTGTTTTCCAGGGGGCCCTATTAAACAAACAAATTGAAAGCCTAAGTAGATGAATAACAAGCTTCGAATTTTACACTATTAATGAAGGCCACTTTCTCAAACTATAAATATGCCTCCCAAATTAAAATAAGAATCTAAATTTAAAAAAAAAAAGAAAAAAAAAAGAAGTAAATTATGAATACAGAATACAGGAATTTCATGAAAGAAATAATAATAATAATAATAATAATAATGGTGGCGTCTTAAATAGCGCACATGTCCGTCACGTTGTGACGCTCCTGGCACTGCCCTGATTATTACCCTGGCTATAGTTTAATTCCAATATCTTTTTGACACACAATATTTTTGGAATAAGTCCCCACAAATCAACACCAGTCAACAGAGAGTTGATATGATACTCTTTGATTAAACAGGAGGAACATTCCAAGGTTATGTTGTGAATCAAGCAAATTAACATTTTACTGTGCAAATAACTTACCTCAATTGGTTGCAATACTTGTAGCTTTGTTGTTACTTTCACATAGGTCTGACTATCTGAAAACTACAAAAAAGGGAGTCGGTACACTTAATCATCTACACCTACCAGAGAAGTCATCATTAAACTTCTTTGACTTTGGTTATAAATTTGGTTACTGGTGTATATCAAGAAAGCCTAAAATACTAGTAGCCTAAAACACAGACTTTAAATCTTGATTTTTTTAAAAAAATTCAAAGTGAAAATGAGGGTAGTTGAATATGGATTGATGGACATTGCTAGGCTTAAGAACCGGTATTGCTTTTCCCCAGAGATGTAAAAAGAGCTTTAAAAAATACACAGGAGCGGTGCATGATTTACATCTCAAAAGCTCAATAAGTGCTCTGGTAAAAAACAATAATATACTGTAATATCACTGTGAGATGATCGCACTTCTAGACCACTAAATCCTAAAAAAGATCAAGCGGACAGAAATGGACTTTTAAACTATATCATTAACCTTAGCCTTAACCTTAAAAACATTCAACTATGCAAAAGTATTATGCAAAATCATTACCTTTTAACATGTTGACATGAGAATCACACCTTCATGTTGTGTTTATCTATGGCCACTTGAAAAATACATGAGAAAAAATGTGGTAACTTTCTACAAATATATTCTAGAGCTAAATCAATAAAATAGTAACATACCTGTGAGAGTATCAGTTCAGGCTGTTTGAGGTCAATACTAGCCATCCCTATCTCTCCCTGTGCAATTCCTCTCCCTTCCACAATTGCTATCATAAAAAAAATTATAATAACAACATTTATAATGTGCTCATATCCACCCCAAGGTGCCTAACAAGGTAAATACATTAAACATAAGAAATTACACAAGAAGTTACAGAGAACGAAAATGATTTAACACAATAAAATATAATTCATTAAACAACATTAATTACATCAGATTTGAAATACATTAAGCTATTCAATAAATAAAGTATTTAAAAAAAAATAGGAGGAGATAAAAGGCAATGAAAGAACAAGATGGAAAGTGTGATAGTAAATGAAGAAAATAAAGTATAAATATCAAATTAATAAAGAATTTATCTTCCAATGAATCATACATTCGTAAATGAATGCTAACCAGTCGATGAAAAAACAAAACAATACAGTTCATATCTCCCCATACAGTAGGCTTTTTATCCTACTTGTATGTTGTCAAGAGCTAAATTTGTATGCACTTGATGGATTTTGAACAGTTGGGCAGACATCAAATTGTTCTACCATAATCATATCTGATTGATACACGTCTGTAAAGCCCCAATACACACACACTAATCAATTGTGAATTGTATCAATAGCTTTGTAAAGTGTCCTCATTTGCCTAAAGCACGGATAGAGAAACATACAGACAGAGAGGCAGACAGACGTACAGAGAGGCAAACAGATGGACAGCCAAGATTGGAGAAAATTGGTTAGATGGAGGTAGAGCAGAAGAGAGATAGAGACACTGAGGGACAGGTATCAGAGTGAGACACAGATGTCTTCAACCACACATACAGTATTGTAGTTCCACATCTACCTGAGACAGTGATAACACTAAATCCATTATGACACGGTCAGCTAACTCTGAGCCACACATACAGTCTTGTAGTTCCACATCTACCCGAGACAGTGATAACACTAAATCCATTATGACCAGGTCAGCTAACTCTCAGCCACACATACAGTCTTGTAGTTCCACATCTACCCGAGACAGTGATAACACTAAATCCATTATGACACGGTCAGCTAACTCTGAGCCTCACATACAGTCTTGTAGTTCCACATCTACCTGAGACAGTGATAACACTAAATCCATTATGACGCGGTCAGCTAACTCTGAGCCACACATACAGTCTTGTAGTTCCACATCTACCTGAGACAGTGATAACAATAAATCCATTATGACACGGTCAGCTAACTCTGAGCCTCACATACAGTCTTGTAGTTCCACATCTACCTGAGACAGTGATAACACTAAATCCATTATGACGCGGTCAGCTAACTCTGAGCCACACATACAGTCTTGTAGTTCCACATCTACCTGAGACAGTGATAACAATAAATCCATTATGACCCGGTCAGCTAACTCTGAGCCACACATACAGTCTTGTAGTTCCACATCTACCCGAGACAGTGATAACACTAAATCCATTATGACCAGGTCAGCTAACTCTCAGCCACACATACAGTCTTGTAGTTCCACATCTACCCGAGACAGTGATAACACTAAATCCATTATGACACGGTCAGCTAACTCTGAGCCTCACATACAGTCTTGTAGTTCCACATCTACCTGAGACAGTGATAACACTAAATCCATTATGACGCGGTCAGCTAACTCTGAGCCACACATACAGTCTTGTAGTTCCACATCTACCTGAGACAGTGATAACAATAAATCCATTATGACCCGGTCAGCTAACTCTCAGCCACACATACAGTCTTGTAGTTCCACATCTACCTGAGACAGTGATAACACTAAATCCATTATGACACGGTCAGCTAACTCTGAGCCAAGGAATAATTTAACTACATATATATACCACAAAAACAATACCTGCAATACTGTTCCCACTCTTCTAAACCATATCCTTTAATCTGTAACCACCAAATCGTGTGTGATGAATACTAACTACTATACTATAATTATGGCAAACATACAAATACCTCAAGAAAAGAAGTACTTCTGGAAGTGTGCAATTGATCAATTGTATAAAATCACTGAGACATACCAACAAGAACAGATGACTGAGGGTTGACACCAAGAGCTGTACTTGAACTGCCAAATACTGTACTCCTAGACCCAGGGGTTCTCCCAGGGGTCCTACCAGGAGTCCTCAGTCTTCCGCTGCTTGATGTGAGCTGGGTGTAACACCATGATCTAACAAAGAAATAAGTTACCACCTGTATTAAAGTACTGATCAGGAAATTGTATTGCGCTGCGAGCAGAGCTTTAAAACTGTGGTCAATGATTTGATTACAGGTTTCATTTCATTGTTGTAATTCTCTCTATTTTCTTCAATGACCCACATTTGCAGTATCACAATTGACATTCATTGGTAAGATATACATGTAGTTATAGCTGTAAAGAAAATGTTGTTGAATTATTCTTGACTTTCATATTAAAAGATTATTTCTCTGACACTAAATAGAGCATAATTTTTTTAATGTGTCAAGACCAAAACACTGATAGTTGTAACATCTCTTTCAGAACTACACTCTTCAAAACTTCTGTGACCTGTTTAAAACTTTTCCAACTTCTTCTTTCTTTTTTGTCTTTTCATGTTGGTGCTATAAATACTGAAAGTGGAAAACAAACATATTCTTTGTGTTGGGGATTCATATGATTTCATTTTATTATAATCTCTGTTCTCTTTCTTTACTTTTTTGTTATCTATCAAATTTATCGTTTATTCCACTTAACATTCCAACATTGTTTTACTATAGAGAAACAGCATTTTCCCTCATGGCAACTACATGATTTAACCTTTTAATCATAAATCAATGTTGTCTCACATAAAGGTATATCAACTTTGGTGAGTAGAAAAGTTGTGAATCCAAATAGTGCCACAATGACATGCTTCTTTGATACTTAAACCCAAATCACAAATATGCCATAACATCATATTGCATATGTAGCATCCATCTAATTCCATTTGCCTGTGTATAATTGTAAAATTAGACATCCTTGTATTGTGCATTTTCAAAAGTGTAATTTTGTATCAATTATAATTTTCACATACCTCCCTGAGCTGTTAACCCTCTGTGGGGCCCTACTTGTACTTGTACTAGCCGATGACATGAGAGTGGTATTAGGTAGGGTTGACACAGCTGAATGACTGATACTGGACATCCTGCCATATTCCCCAGAGCTGCTACCAGTGTTCCGTGATATAGATGCGGAGGGCCCTGTTGTGCTCCATACTGAACGGTTCAGAGGCCTGGCACAAGCAGGAGTCTTTGCACTGCCTGTGCCATAGATTTCAAAATCTGTGGAGTAATCAAAATAGCGTTGAGTAAAAAACCGGGAGATTGCGGGAGAGCGGGAGTCTCCCGCTACGAGCTGGTGGGCCGGCGCAGGAGAATGAGCGTGGTGGCGTGAGACTCCCTCCAAATGCGGGAAGGTTGACAGCCCTGATTAAGGCTAAGGATATAAAGCGTAGCTTAATAAAAGTTAAAGCCCTACTGTCCTACTTGTAGCTACTTGCCCCCTCTATATAGAAAACTTCCCCAATCGGTGCCTGTTGGTCCCCCAATCTGATCCTCTTTTCCTTCTGTTAGTTGAGAGCTGAGTTAATGAGATAGCCACCTATCAGTGACCTCGCTGTGTGGTCTAATCCCTTCTGGCCCAGTGGAGTTAGTATTGACGGTCTTTAAAGAAAAGGCCTAGGGGTCTAAGTAAATTCAAGAGATCTTGGCTAACATCAGAATTAGGGGTAACACTAACAGTAACACTAGTCTAGTACTACTTGGTAAATAGGTAGACCCAAAGCCTGGGCTGTCAACCCTCCCGCATTTGGAGGGAGTCTCACGCCACCACGCTCATTCTCCCGCCAACCCACCAGCTCGATCGTAGCGGGAGATTCCCGACAGCCTCTTATTTTTTCGTACCACAGCGAGCCCAGATTGAGCTCGCAAACAAAGGAACATTTTTTTCATGCCACAGCGAGCACTTATTCAGATTCAGAAGCCCCCCCCCCCCCCAAATTTCATAGACTCTAGCCTAGGGTCTAGTCTAGACTAGATCTAGGCCTACGAACTCCCTCAGAAGTCAAAGCAGTTCCCCAAGGCCATAGGCCTAGAATCTAGGGGTACTACCGTAGATCTAGTTGACAGACAGCCCGGCGCCGGCCCTGACAAGCCAGGCCAGGCCGAAGACTAACAAATTTATCTTTAAGTAAAAACAGCCAGAGCTAGATCTAGACTAGGCCTAGAGGGGTCTAGATCTAGAATCTAGTTAGATCTAGGCCTAGACTCTAACTGTTAGATCTACTACTATCTAGCCCAAATTTTCTCTCTTTCGTTCGTTAGCCTCTGATTTGGGTAGGGTTGGAAAGAGAGGAGCCGGCCCTACCCACATAAGAGGCTTAACAAACGAAAGAGACAGAAAATTCTGGCTAAGGGTTCTAGACCTAATAGTCTATCTAGAACTAGATCTAACTGTTAGATCTAGATTCTAGAGTCTAGTTAGATTAGGGTCTAGACTAAAGTTAGATCTAGATTCCACCCTCCCCGTTGAGCAAATAATTGCATACGAATACGATACATTTTTGGTTCATTTTACACGTTAGGCGGTAACGTTAGACCTAACTGTTAGATCTAGGTTTTTTTTTCATAAACCGGGAGATTGCGGGAGAGCGCGAGGAAGGGCGTGGTGGCGGGAGTTCAGCTCCCGCTACGAGTTGGTGGGACGGCGGGAGAATGAGCGTGGTGCATGGCGTGAGACTCCCTGGCCTCCAAATACGGGGGGGTTGACAGCCCTGAGACCTCATCAAATTTTGATTTCAATAGACAATAGATCTAGCCTACTCACTATATTTTGAGCCCAAATTCATTGCCCGTCTCACTCTCAGTGAATTCCAATCTAGAAGGTGCAATAGACTCTAGGTGTAGATCTAGACCAATATAAGATCGAAAATAGAGTCAGGCCGTGCCAAGCCGTCGTCGATCGCGACATGAACGAAAACATTTACCGGGCCGGATGCGCGTCATATTTTTACCTATTTTTTCGTATACGTACGGCGCGCGGCGAGCCCAGATTGAGCTAGCTAGCTCTCAATGGAGACATGCGCATGCGCACTCGCGAAGGAAACCAGCGCATGCGCACGTGGAATCCAGTAGGGTTGTCAATAGGGTGATAGTAATTATACAAATCAATCTTTCATCAACTCATCTTTAGCTCAATCGGTAAGGACAGCGTGTTACTTATAACCTTGGAGTTGCCGTGAGGGTTCAAATCTCAGTTTATTTAGTTTTTTACCTTATAAATAGTGAGGCAAAGCAATACAATAATCAAAGTCTTATTGTTTGTGACCTCTTTGCAAGCTTACGTAGCTTGTATGAAAATGTATGGAATCTGGGCTCGCCGTGGTACGAAAAAAATCAGACGCAACCGGGATGCGTTATTTTTTTATGCGGCACAGATTGGGGCATGGTACGTGTTGAGCCTATGGGAAGTACGTTCTTTCCCTTCTGAATAATGTCTGCACGTACGTGAGACTAGGCATGTTCGCTAGCGCATTAGCGCTGCGAAGAAGTTTGAATATCCATCGCGAACTATGTGTTTAGATAACATTCCTCTTCGTTTAAGTTAATTAAGTTTTATTGACTAATTATTGTGATGTTCTCCTTGTTGACATGCTGCCTCCTCTTCAGATTTTCAATTGCATTTTAATAGTTGATGTAATGATTTTCCATACGGTAGTGGATTACATGTAACACTATTAAAAACAGACCTCTACAACTAGTACGCACACGACCACTATTAGTCTGTAAATCAAGACCCCTTTTTTAAAAAAGCCCCAATCTGTGCCGCATAAAAAAATAACGCAACCGGGATGGGGTGTATACGCTATAGCCTAGCCTAGATCAATCATGCGTCTGCGCATGCGTTTGCGATATTTGTAAGGCTGCATGTTTTAACCGTATAGGTAGCATTTACGCATTAGAGAGGGTAAGAGCCTGAGAGAAAAGAGGTGGGAGTAAGAGAGAGAGAGGGGGATGTTGGGAGACACCACGTCTATACACGTCGAGGGGGCAAGAAAGAAACGCATAGATAATTATGTTGCTGTGTCAGGTCCACTGTGTCGGTATTCTTGCTCGACCCTCGTGTGCTATATCAATGTAGAAGTTTGAAGTCGGTGAGATGTTTTATGTCGGTCGGCAATTTTTTTTCCCCTACGAACTGTGACTTTTTATCGGAAAATTAAAACATTTTTTTTTAATTCAGACAATGAATAATGATTAAAGTTTGGTACAGCGAATCGTCTTCTTCAGGGGCGTAGACAACGGGGGGGGGGGGGGGGGGGGGGATGAGGGGGATGCATCCCCCCCCCACCTCACAAGGTGGGGGGGATGGCATGTACAATCATCCCCCCCAGGTTTTGGGGAGTGATATTTGCTTACTTAATAAGTCATAATGATGATAATAATAGTTATAATAATAATGATAACAATTATAATATTAATAATAATAATAATTATGATGATGATATTAATAATCCTCATCATTATTGTAATTGTGTTTATTGTTATTAGCCGCATTCACACGGTGAAAGCCAATTCAGACGGTAAAAAAAAAGAAAAATCTTACAAGTATTTTGTGGTTATCTTGTGGTTTGGAAACCACAAGATAACCACAAGATTAAACAGGCGCGGATCTACGGGGGGGGGGTTAGGGGGTTTAACCCGCCCCCCCTTGGGCGGCCCAAAAAAACAACAAAAAAAAAGGGAAAAAATGAAAAAAAAAAGAAAAAAAAAGAAAAAAAAAAAGAACGCACGCTGGAGAGAAACCCTTTCAAGTGCAAATATTGTGAGAAGATATTCAACTCATCTGGTAACTTAACCAAACACATGATAACTCTGGATATAACTGTGTATTTAACTGTTACTTGATTTAAAAAGACGTTATCATGCACTACTTTTTATGGTCTCCATTGTGTTAATAGATGCCAGGAAAACATCACTTACGGGGTTCAAATAAACACCCCAAAAAAAATCGGCTCGCCGCTTCGCGGCTCGTGGACGATGCTCCGCATCGTCATTATTGGTCAACCCCCCCCCCCCATTAGCAAAAAGCTAGATCCGCCCCTGAGTCATCCCCCCCAGGTGTACGAACCTGTCTACGCCACTGGTCTTCTTTCTCTAATAATTTAATGAAACGTCAAAGCTTCCGAGGGGTGGGGGGGGGGGGGGAACTGAATTCAGACAAGAATTAAGAAACGAAAACAGTACAACGAATCGTTTTCTCTAATAATTCTCTAATAATTTAACGAACCGTCAAAGCTTCGCGCGAGAGGGGTAAACAAGAGGTAAGAGTCGGGAACGGCCGTAGGCCTACAACGAATCGTCTTCGTAATTCTTTCTCTAATAATTTGATTAAGTATCAAAGCTTCCGCGCTTCGCACGGGAGGAAGGAAACTGAAAAAAACTTAGTTCTTGGCCCCGGGATAATAGGGTTAAATATATAGACTTTGGGACATTGGCACTGAAAAAGGTCTAGCGACGCCCCTGATAACGACACAGTTTATACACTCGAGATAATTTCTGCGGCAACGAACAAGTACAACGTCTCGCGACGTGATAGATCACTTTTCTCTTACTTTTGACCAATCAGAAGGCCTCATTTTTTCTCAGGAAGTGCCGGTGGACAATAATGGGCCAAATGTGGTTCTTAAATTGCAAAATATGACAGATCACTACTCTTGGAGGGGGTAGGAGAAAGCAATTTTACGTCATAATTACTCCAGGAAGTGCCTGAAAATGCGCCGAATGTGGTTCTAAAGTTGCAAATGCTTCCTACTCACGGAGGGGGTTCTGACCCCTCCTAGATCCACCCCCGCTTGGTCGCTCCGCTCCCTCGCCGCTGATGCCTCGCCGCTGTCGCTTCGCTCCATCGTTTTTTTCATATATTTGCCCCCCCCCCCGGTAAGAAATTCCTGGATCTGCCAATGATTGGAAAAGGAACATGTGTCAAAGTAAAAGGGGCAGTAATTAGTAGTGAAAATGGGGCACTTCTCGCACCTGAAAATGGGGGGGGGGGGGGGGGGGAGGGGGAGTTAAAATTCGAAAATCGCGACGACCGATATTTCGTCCAGCCGGCCGGTGAATAAGCGGGGGGGGGGGGGCCGGGTTAAGAGCTCTTTTTTTGGGGGGGGGGGGTCCAGTTTTGATGAAAAAATTCGCAGCGACTCAGCCAGCCAGTGAATAAGCGTAGAGGGGGGGGGGGGGGGGGGGGGGGGTAAGAGCACATACTTTTTGTTGTTGGTGTCCCGGAAATTGGAAATAATGCCGACCGATATTTCGTTTAGTGGGGGGGGGGGGGGGGTAAGGTAAGTTTTTTTAAAACCCTTCAGCACACAAAATATTGAGGGGGATTATTCTCTAAAAACCCACGCATTAAGAAAAGTTGAGGGTGGGTTACCCCCAAAACCACCCCTGCGTACGCGCCTGCAATGGACACTTGTGAAAATGAAACAGTGGAACTTATTCTAGAGGAAAAGGGGCATTTGTTGAAGAAAAAGGGGCACCTGTCAGATTTGAATAGGGTTTTTTTTTTACCGCAGGTGGTAAGGGGGCACTTGAAAAGAATGTGAAAGAATGTGTTTTTCTCTCGAGTTTGTCTTATCATCATGCGTGGGATCTTTGGGTACTGGGGTCTTTGCAGCAACCCTATACATGGATTTTTTTTCAGTGGGTGCATATAACCCATGGAAATGTTTGTAAACCTTCAAATGATGAGTTATCATCGAGACCCCCACCCCCCTCATTACTTTTCCAGCTCGTGACCAGGGGCGTCGCTAAAGGGGGGGGGGGGGGTGCGACACCCCCATCTGTCAGGATATTGTCGGTAAAATTGCGCTGCCGTCGGGAAAAATGAGAAAAGGGGGAGGGTAAAAACGAGAGGAAAGAGAAAGAAAAGAAAGAAAAAGAAAGGAAAGAAAAGAAACGAAAAGAAAGGAAGAAAGGAAAGAAAGGAAAGAAAGGAAAGAGAAAAGAAGAAAGAAAGAAAAAAAAAGGATAAGAAGTCGGTGAGATGTCGGTCGGCCGGCAATTTTTCCCCCTAAGACAGAGGCGGCCCTCCGGGGGGGGGGGGGGCAGAGGGGGCACAGTGCCCTTTTTATTTTTGACACATGCCCCTTTTCCTTCGACATGTTCCCATTTTCCTTTGCAGTAAGTGTCCATTTTCCATTCTCATAAATCTTGAAATTATCTTGAATAAGTGCTCTTTTTAATCTCTAGTAAGCGCCTCTTTTCAGGTACGAGAAGTGCCTCTTTTCACTTTTGATAAGTGCCCCTACACCTCTGCTAATTGCCCTAATCAAAACTGAGAGGTGCTCTTTTTACTTTGACAACTGCCCAGCGCTCAAAATACACGGGGGCGGTGGGCGATTCGCCTCCGTGAGCTACATAATCGCCCCCATCAGGTTGCTCACGGGGGCGATTGCAAAATTAAAAATCGCCCCCGTGGAATTATAAAATAAAGATTATCTTTTCTGTTATAACTTTAACACAATATTGAGTTCCAATTTTCAAACCTTAAACCAATGAAATGGAACTTAGATTAGCGTGCAAGATAGGCCTAGTTATTACCGATTCAGCTCGCAGTGCAGTGCTGCCGTCATCAGTGGTTATAGGCCTACTGCGCCGTTAGTAGCGGTACGTGTGCACGCTGCCGCGCCATGTCTGCTGGAGCTGGAGGCGATCGCGCAAGGGCAGAAACATGGTCATGGAGAAGTTTTTCGTTGTGAAAGCGTTAACCCGCTGAAATCTGGTGATTTCAAATGACCAGCAAATAATGAAACTCGACCAGTAAATCAATATTAGGGACTTTTAGATTTGCACGATGAGAACGAGCTGCAACGTGTGACCTCCTTTTAAGGCAGTGCCAGTGCTTAAAAGGACGTGACGTGTGGCTGCCAGTGCCTTAAAAGGACGTAACACGTCCACGTCTACGCAAATCTAAAAGTCCGTATTGAGAAGAAGAGGAAGACCAAGATGTCGTGGAATGATATGGTAACATGGGCAGATCTACGGGGGGGGGGGGGGTTAGGGGGTGTAACCCCCTCCTCCCGGCCCCCTTGGGCTGCCAAGTGAAAATGTGACATTAAAGCTGGGGGGGGGGGGAGAGAGAGATGCTGGAGAGGAGGACTACTATTCTATTTTTTTTTCAAGGGGGGGGGGGGAAGTGAAGCGCCGTTTTAGCATGACTTTCTTTTTAACTCTTACTTTCACCTATCTCAGATAACCCTAAGTTTTTTGGTTGCTGCTTTATATGTAGTTGATAATGCATGATTAAAATAGAGAGAGAGAGAGAGAGAGAGTACCACCATCATTTTGCAATGGTTCAGGGTTCGTGTAATGTACACTTGAAACCATTTCTTAGCGTCTCAACACTAAAAAAAATAGCAAAACAATTTTTAAGGAAAAGCATTATACTGAATTAAATAAAGATTAATAGCTTTATATTGGATCAAACTAATACTGTTACGGGCTAAAGACAATGTGGTATTTGTATAGAGGTATTTCAAAATGACATTCTGATAATCAACATTTGTTCTGGTATCATAATATACGCATAATACAACTGATCTTTATGATTTCTTAACGTGACATAGCTTCTTCTCCCCCTGCAAACAAAAAAGAAAACAAGGTTATTTAATAAAAGGATCATGTGACAAATAATCATTGTGATTCAAATTGATGCAAGGATTTTTTTTTTGAATAAGCAATGCTTTTCACCAGAATCTTCTTTGTAAAAAACGACTTTTACAAATCTCAGCCATGTAAATCTGCCACTGTGTTGTAAGATCACTTTCAGATTAGGAGAAGTGTATTCTTTAATGAGTATTTACATTGAATGGAACGTCTCAACTCAGTAAGCATGGCTGAGATTTGTAAAAGTTGTTGAATAGCAGTGCTTATTCAAACAAATATTCGCATCAATTTGAATCACAATCATTATTTGTCGCTTAATCCCTTTTAATGACCTTGTTTTCTTTCTCGTTTGCAAGGGGAGGAGAAGATATGTCACATTAAAGACATCATAAGGATCAGTGTTGTATGCGTATATATTATATACACAGGCCAGTAACAGCTATGTAGCTTGTAAATTTGTAAGGAAAATGCTGATTGAAATGATAATGATGATATAGCAAATAATTGAGGAGTATCGTAGGTACCAATTCAATGGATATGTGTATAAAAAAGAGCCCCCGTCAGTACTAAAAGAGCCCCCGTGAGAAGGCTCACGGGGGGCTCTTTTTGGGGGGAAGAGCCCCCGTGGACAAAAAATTAATTTGAGCCCTGCAACTGCCCCTCTTTTCCTTTGTAAGAAGTGCCCCTTCTCCTTTTAATAACTACCCCTTTTTTAAACTCGGATGAGCACACTTTCATTTTAACATGTGCCCCTTTTATTTTCTAATAAGTGCCCCTTTTCCTTATGATAAGTGCCTCCATTAAAAAGAGAGAGCTCCTTCCCCTTCTCATAACTACCCCTTTCCCTTTCTAATAAGTGCCCCTTTTCCTTTGATAAGTGCCCCCATTAAAAAGAAAGAGCTCTTTCCCCTTCTCATAACTGCCCCTTTTAAAAATCTGAACGGTGCCCCCTTTTCATTCAACAATGCACATTTTCTTTATTATAAGTGCCCCTTTTACATTTTCATAGGTGCCCCATTTCATATCTGGTCAGTGCCCCTTTTCACCTCTTTTAAATGCCCCTATCAAAATCTGATGGGTGCCCCTTTTCCGTCAACAAATGCCTATTTCCCATTTTTGTAAACGCCTCTTTTTCATCACTGGTGAGTGCCTCTTTTCAGGTGAAAATATGCCTCATTTTCATCTCTTATAATTATCCTTTGTACTTTGACACGTGCTCCTTTTCTTTTCTAATAAGTGTCTTATCCCTTTCGATAATTGTCCCCTTTTCATGTAATCATTAAACGTGCCCCTTATTTAATGCGACTAAGAGCAATTTCCACTAAAGTTCACTTGCTGCGCTCGCTCGCATATAATGATGATATAATTATGTTTCGTTATGAAAATGTGCTTATAACCCATCACGATTGGCTTTTTTCCTCTTTATAAGATGTAATTTTTCGCACTACGACCTCACAGATCTTTGAATTTTTTCTGGCTCGCTTCGCTCGCTTGTAAATGCATATTCAGACATCACACCCAACTGTAAAGTATGATGCTTAAGCGATATTTTGTATGATGTATGAAGAGAAACAATTTAGGGATATATAGCAATGTCTAAAAAATGGTATATTTTCGCTTTGAGATTTCCCACTGAAGGTGCCCTTTTTCCCCAGAAAGTGCCCTTTTTTGTTGGTGCCCCCCCCCCCACTATGGAAGTCGCTCGGCCGCCCATTCTAAGAACTGTGACTTTTATCCGCTGGGACGGCTTCGAGAGAGACTACAACTACTTGTATTTTCTCGAAGTTTCACCATCCTAAAATATCAGAGATAGAAATCAGAGGTTTAACATTTTCGGGGAAACTAAATTCAGACAAGGATAAAGAGTCGAGAACGAATCGTCTTCTTTCTCTAATAATTTAATGAAACGTCTAAGCTTCCGCACTATGCGCGGGAGGGGGAAACTGAATTCAGTCAAGGATTAAGAGTCGAGAACGGTAGGTCTACAAAGAATCGTCTTCTTTTTCTAATAATTAATAAAATGTCTGAGCTTATGTGCTACGCGCGGGAAGGGGGGGAGGGGAAACTAAATCCAGACAAGGATTAAGAGTCGAGAACGGTACAACGAATCATCTTCTTTCTCTAAAAATGTGATGAAACGTCAAGGCTTCCGCGCTTCGCGCGGGAGGGGATAATAATACAGACCAGGATTAAGAGTCGAGAACGGAACAACGAATCGTCTTCTTTCTCTAATAATAAAAGGAAACGTCGAAGCTTCCGCGCTTCGCGCGGGAGGGTTAAACTGAATTCAGAAAAGGATTAAGAGTCGAGAAGGGTACAACGAATCGCCTTTAATATTTCTCTTTAATTTAAGGAAACGTCAAACGTGAAACTCCCCCTCCCTTCACCCACCCCTGACTCCGTTTCGTTGACAATCAACCATGCATAAAGTCTTTCGTCTATTTATTTTCGTTAACGAAACGGAGTTAAGTCTTTTGTCAATTCTGCTTGTTGCTACAGCAGGCAGCCAGTGAAAACGGACCTTTGAAATCAAAATATGGAAATGCAAGCCTCACTTTAAACAAACAGAACTTTGTTATTCCTTGCTCATTTTTCCTGATTGAGGTGTCATAATTTATTATGAAAGGGCAGAAACTGAAATTTCTAGAAATGTGATTTTCTCTTTGAAATTCAGATACCGTCCGCCAAATGACTTTTTGGTTCCCTCTCTTCAAATTGATTTTAATCACTCATGCGTGAAATATGCATCATTATGAGTTGCATCAAATGAAAGGGGAGGATCTAAGCCTTACGAATATGTGTCATTTATTAATCATAATTGTGATTAAGTTATGATAAAACATCGATTATTCTCGGTTTCGTTTTTTACGGGATGCACTGTATAACAAATTATGTTCTACACACTTTGAGCAATGAGATAATAAGTTAATATCCAATCTACTATAATTATATCCAGAGGCTGTGGTGCGTCTTACAGAGTGGAGGGAGGCATCAACAAAAAGGGGCACTCTGGAAAAAGGGGCACCTACATAGGGAAACCTCAAAGTGAAACTATGCCATTTTTAGACATTGGTATATACCCCTACATATAGTGATTATATTATCAGGGATATTTCAACATTGTTTTTCTCTTTATATAGTCCAAGATATTCATACTTTGCAGTTGGGTGTGATGGTCTGGATATATTTTTTTGCGAGCGATCAAAAATTAAGATTTATGAGGCCGCATTGCGAAAAACTACATCTTATAAAGATGGGAGAAAAAACACAATTTCTGATGGGATATTAAGCACAATTTAATCACGAAAGACTGAAAAGATATTTAATGAGAAACATATTTATATCAACTTTAAATGCGAGCGAGTCTAGCGAGCGAGCTTTTGGCGAAATTAATGAAAAAAATTGCTATTAGTTGCTTAAAATTATGAGCACTCTTCATGGTGAAAGGAAAAAGGGGCACATATCCAAAGGGAAAAAAAAAACACACTTATTAGAAAAGAAAAGGAGCAAGTGTCAAAGTAAAAGAGGGGAATTATCAGAGGTGAAAATGGGGCACCTCTCGCACCTGATAAGGGGCCCTCACCAGAGATGAAAAAAGGCAATCATTATGAGAACGTAAAGGGTCACTTATAAAGTAAAATTATGGGCAATTATTATCAGACGGAAAACGGCACTAATAAGAAAGGACAAGGGGACACGTGTCAAAATAACAAGGGCGCTTATCGAGATGAAAAGGGGCACTTATAAGAGAAGAATGGGCACTTATAAGAGGTGGTAAGTGACACATATTACAAAGGAAAATTGGCACTTGTTGTAGGAAAAGGGGCACCTATGACTATGAGATTTTAACAGAGGTGTGAGTAGAAGCATTTGTCAGAAGGGGAGGTAGCTCTAATTAAAAAATGGGGCATTTATCAGAAGGAAAAGGGGCAAATATTAGAAGAAAGAAAAAAAAGGGGCACATGTCAAAATAAAAGGAGCACTTATCAGAGATGAGAAGGGGCACTCATCAAAGATAAAAAGGGGCGCTTTTATGTGTGTGTGTGTGTGTATTTAAGTTATCACTCTTCATGACAAATCAATTACATATATACTATTATTGTTATTTGAATGTTTTATATTTGATTTATCAATAAATGCAGAAACATCTACTAAAAAAGGCATGGGGAAATCAAGCTTTTAGGGATATAAAGGGAAATTAATGAAATAAAAATATATAAAGCAATTGATAAATAGTGAGGCAATGACGTCACAAACTAAACCGAATGGCAATTTGTGCAGTGATTTTCTAAGTGGTTTTGCTTTGTTTCTATTGTTTATCTGCATCCATTAAAAGCAAATTATTTTTGGAGTGGACTGAACCTTTAAGAGCAGTGAACCTCGAAACGATCGCACCGACTGTTTGTGAATGATTGTGTATGTTTGAAGCTCTTAAAACTAATCAGCTTTAAAGAATATCTCCCATGTGTGAAAGCGGGCTTCAAGATACGGAACAGAAGAGGTTTATACTATTTATTCACTCTACCGTTAGTGACAAGATCGAGATATCAAACATTGTATACCCCGGTTATACAGGATGCAGCCGTTGGCAAGCTTGAATCCACACTGAATGCGTAATATAAAGCACTATGGCTTCCACACGATGTGTTGCGCTTACTTCATTTATTTTCATACTTCTTGGATGTTGCTCTTGTACATTTGGGTTCAATATCCTTATGTCATCTTACTATGGAATGGGAAGCCATTTTATTGCCGGATCTAAGGTGGCAGAGAGCCTTTTGAAGAAAGGTCACAATGTTACATTTCTCATCAGTGAAGCTTTCTCACATCGAGCCGAAGACCCCGCATATTCAAATTTTTCATTCCAGATCTTCAAACACATGGTGCCTAAAGAAGAAATCGTTGACGTATTCAGCAATCTCATTGCCGAAAATGCATTCGAAAGCTCACAGGTGCAGCTTAAGACTGGGCTTAAAATAGTGGAGTATAATATAAACGACTGTTTATCTGTACTCAGAGACGAGGTCTTGATGGGAAACATAGAGGGGATCGATGGGATAGTTGTGGATACAGCGTGGAATTGTGGATATTTCATCAGAGATTTTTTGGAGATGAAGACCAACAAAAGTAGGAAAGTTCCACTTGTAGCTATGACACCGACACACAGTATGATGAGTTCGTTATTCGAGGATATATCACCATTTAATCGCGCCTACCAGCCCGATTTCGGTACTGGATATACCAATAGAATGACATTTCTTCAGAGAACAATGAATGTGCTCGAGAATTGGAAGTTACAACTCTTGGCTAAAGCCGTAAAAAGCTGGTTCTGCGAGATACAGAAAGAGACGGGTCAAAGCTGCCACGATTTAGATCTGCTAGAAACGTACGCAAAGGCCGATATTTTTTTGTTCAATACCCACTTTGCTGTAGACTTTCCTCACGCTCTTACACCAAACGTTATGTAGGTGGACTAACCTGCCGACCAGCTTCTCCTCTCACACAGGTACGTGCATGTGAGATGATCAGATGATGATGATGATGAATTGATGTTTATAATGATGATAATGGTGGTGCTGATGAAGATGATAATTATGAGCATGATGATGATGGTGATGTTTTATTTTACCGAAATGCTAAGTAATGAAGCGATCCAATGCGAGACGGCCCGGTGGCCAAAGCCGCCCCGCCTAGTACCGACTCAGAAAATGTTAAAGTATCACTTAGGTTCTTGAAGTGTAGAAAACGAAGATAAATCAAAGTCATTAAAACAAATTCTTGATTGGAGTTGAAGATTTATTAAAATAAACGTAGAATTAATAAATCACGAAGTTCATCTTTTGGGGCTGGGCAACCCAATTGAAGCAAATTAGCAACTCATGTCGGTATCGTAACGGAAAAGAGGTCCCGCTCCAGAGACGCAACTCGGTTTTTATCCCCCGAACTGACACGCCTCGTCCTCCCAAAAATTGAGGCGTGTCACACAGACCCTTTGCGTAATATCAATCCACCCATAATTAGTTTCCGTATTAAAAGGTCCTATATTTCTTGGCGAATTTACCCCCCCCCCCCCCCCCGGATATAAGGCGCTCCGGATGATCCGCATCTCTATTCCTCACATACTTCTTTCACGCACCCACCTGTGTCTCTTACATTCTAATCTTGCAAACAAGAGATGCAAATCACCCGGAGACCCAACAACCCTGGAAATTAATTCAATGAATATAAAAAGGGATACATGTTGCTATGTCCGTCCACACTAGCGAGCCCACATGCTTCTGGCTATTACACACCCGTAATCCTCACTTCCTCTCTCATACTATTTCGATAGTGTGAACAGACCCGGCAACAAGGAAAAACCCTTCCAATTATAATACAAATCTATTTCCCAAATTTGCCTAATTAAATTTAAGTCAACTGTGGCGACACGCCCAGCGACACCTAATCCAATCGGCCAAGCCGAAAAAGTAGAGCCAAAATTAAGAGCGCAACGTCTCGGAACAGGTGTTAAAAATAGCATACAAGGAATTCACCATGTATGTTTGTAAAAATAGTTCTAGCGAAATCTACCAGGAATTTGCCTTGTACATGTACGTCAATGAACCTTTGAGGAAAACGTAAACACGAGAATATCCATATCATTACAGTAACCAAGAGATATATTGATTTTAATTAAAGAGCAAAAGAACACATATTTCCTAAGTGCTTTTCAACTCCAAATCAGTGCAACAAAAAAGCAATGATAAGGATTGAAAAGGAAGACTAAATACTTTAGAAGAATATAAATCGAATATAATGCGGGGCTAATATCCTGGTGGAGGCACAATCAGAGGGTTAATCTGTTCTCTATTAATAAAAATAATGTTTATATGATTATAGGCCCATTATTATGTCGAATTTGGGTTTTGCCGGGGGCGCTTCCCCATGCCCCTTGGATCGACCACTGAGTGCATGTGTTGAAAGTGCCAAATATTTTTCAGTATGTGCAGCTCAAAATTAAAAACAAAATCAGAAACAAGCATCCACCGCCCCCCCCCCCCCCCAAAAAAAGAAGAAAGATGTCTCAGTATTTTCCAAATTCTATTCGTTGTCTATATAGGAGCTAGAAGACTTTGTTCAGAGTTCTGGAGATCATGGCGTTATCATCTTCACCCTCGGTACCTACTCGACGTCCATCACGACGATCAGACCCGAATTAGTGGCGATGTTTGCCGAAGTTTTCCGAAGATTGCCGCAGAAGGTCATCTGGCAGCTCAAAGAACTGCCTGACTGGGAGCTACCCTCTAACGTGAAGGCTATGCCATGGCTACCTCAAAACGATCTTCTCGGTAACTATATCACCAACTTATTATTATTTTTGATAATTTCTTATAATAATAAACATATCATCCCCTACATTAAAAGATAAACAGATGCAAATTAAAATCGAAGCGTTTTGATCAATGAATATGTTTATTATATATCTTCATAGAGAAATTTACTTAGACAAATTTACATAGTAAGTTGTGTATATCCAGCATAGGGCGAAAATGTTGTACCCTCCCACCCCCCCACCCCCCCCCCCCCCACTTGAACTACCGATTTGGAAAAAAATCTATATCTTTGCCTACCAAATGGGCAATTTTTATTTTTATAGAAAACACAGAAATTCACATTGACATTTTATACAACCAATATCACAACAATATTTTTCAACTGCATGCTTTAACATAAGCCATCTTAAAGTGAACCCATCCCCCCCCCCCATTTATATAATAGATTTACTGCTCATCCTTATATGTCTTTATTTTATTTTATTTTTAATGAAAAAAAAAGGAAATGTCTTGTTTACTTCAGACAAAAATGGGTGTTGTTTAATATAGTTTAATGCATCATTTCGCTCTTCTTTATAACCAAAAAGTATATTTGAGGTGTGAAATTAAGGCAGAAGATAAGTGAAGCTAGCATCTCCTACATTAGCCCAAATACTTTGACTAAAATGGCAGTTACAAAAGAAATGTTCAATAGTTTTCTTTTCGGTATATCGCAAAACGAACAGGGATCATTATAATGACAATTTTTTGTATTTGAATAAAGTTTCATTTAGAAACGGAACTCGATTTAAAACTATGTAATGGATATATACCTAAGTCTATAGTATCCATTCAATGGATACTATAGACTTAGGTAATCATTGTAAATCTAAAGATCGTTAAAATACATGAAGCTCTTTAAACTGCTACCTTATCAGAAATCACAACAAAATACAATTATAAAGAGGTATAATGAAGTTCAAATTGTGACTGACGTTCAAGAGGAACAGAATATAAATAATTTACAAATACATAACTTTAATATTGAGTAGCTTCCATCTGATGAGCCCCTCACAGCCCCGGGTCGCTTGTCCAGTCTCTAGGCTTGTTAGACAACGCCGCCGACTGGGCAGCTCAGCCCTGTAGTGTCTCTCTCTCTATCAGACTCCCTTCTTAACCACGGATGACGTGCAGGCAGGCTTAGATCGAGCTCCTCATTGACGAGGGTCCAATACTTTTATCGAAAATATGGAAACTTGGGCTCGCATCTCGCCTCGACGTGGAAATCTCCCAGAGAAAACATTTTTACATTTCAATCTAGCTCGTGTATCCTAGCACTAACTTGAAGGGTTCTACTGATTTTCCCTAAGCAATCTCTATTTATTCACTTTCCTTGCCTTTCCTTCCTTTCCTTAAATGGAATAGTGTAAAGTTTGTTCCAGTCTTGAACAGGTTCAGTTAAAATTGTAGCCCATTTTGTTTCAGAAATCGGAACTTTAAAGATCTTTGCAACAGAAATTTGATGAACATATTTGCATACTTTGAAAACTTTCTCTAAATTATGCAATAATTCTTCTTGGGGTGTTTCGGTTTCAGCTTGGTGCTGTAGGATACCATTTCCCATTCTTTTGAAATTGCGGAGATTAATGAGTAGTTGTAAAAAAAAATGTCATATGAGAATAACACTTACCATGCTCATCTAACAAAAGTCTTATACAAGTTATTCTAATATCTATCCCATTGTGCTTAAATATTACCATCTATCTTAATTAGAGAGTTATTCCACAACACTTGATCTTGAATGTTCACATCAGTCAATTTAGAGGAGAATGTCAACGCACTCCAAGAAAGTAAAATTTTAGGTATAAAGTGGTTCCTTACATTGGATATTTTGCCGGGGTCATTAAACTTTAAATTGCACAACCAAAACAAATCTCCCCCGAGATGTTTCAAACAGTATTCTAAAAAGCATTTCCATTACCTGTATTTTCTACATTAATCCATCGTTTTACCTATGCAATTTTCAATCCTTTAATAACTGAAGGAAGATGATTGTAACATTTTTAATCCACCTTGATTATAATCTCCAATGATTGTATGGCGGTTAATCTTATCTGGTTTTTCACTACATATAAGGAGTACATTAAATAATCAATCACAAATTCTGTGTTCCGAGTCGATGGGACCCGTCGATGTCGCTGTTTTCGATGGATACTCCAAGCTTATCTTCGTAAAAATTCTTAAGCACCTCGTCGGTATTTTCTCCTTCCTTTTCCTCTGGGCCGTGGAACACTAGGCAGTTTCTTCGCGAGTACTGTTCAGCGTCATCACGTTGATTTTCAAGATCGTTGACTCTCTTCTCATGATCATTGATTCTTTTATCCTTCTCACCTGGTTCGAAACCATAAGTTTATTTCAGTGCTTCAGCTACTTTCGTGGTGATGGTGTCGGATAGCTCATCTATAAGAGTCTGCTTTACCTTCGCCACCAGATTGTCGGGGAGGTCAAGGTTCACCTCCAACGCCTTGCATACTTCTCCTCGAACATCTACGGACAAGTCCTCCGACTCAAGGGTTGACTGTTGAATGTAATTTTTCATAATCTGCTACATTCAAGATTTTACCAATTGTAGAGGATTTTGTTACATTCGTAACATCTTTCGAGCAGTCATAAAGTACACAGTTCATATATTATTGTGGGAAAATAAAACACATAAAATGATGTACATAATAGGAAGCAAAGTCGTTCAACATCAACACCTCTGTCGCATAATTTTCTTCTTAAATGTGTTCTTGTCCGTTCTTTAGACAACTTTGCGAATGAAATAAAAAGAAAAGCCCCAAAACGATGATGATCTCCTGGTCCCAATCAGCACACCATTTGATAATCTCCCTGAAGTTTTCGTCAAAAAAGAAAATTCCGATTATTGAAAGTTGCCGTACTTTTACTCACTAATCACACTCTCTTGGGGTGGGCGGTTATATGCATCTCTGCAGTAACTGTGCGAATTGCTCCCGGAGGTTTCCCGATGTCGCCGCGGGGATGGAGTTACTCGTCAAAATCAATAAAAGTTGTAATGGAATAGTATGCACATGCGTATCTGTAGGGCTGCTCTGATTCATTATCCCACCCACCCACACAAACATACCCCTACACACATACATACCCCTACACACATACACATTAAAGAATGTTCATATTCATGAGCAGTTATTATTAAGGATATAATTATTGACTGCTTTGAGAGGCATAGTGGTTTCTATAGGGTCTCGGGAAACTCACAACCTGCTATGGCGGTCATAGCAGGTTGTGAGTTTCCCGAGACCCTATAGAAACCACTATGCCTCGAATATTAAAAGCAGTCAATATATATTTTATATACCGAAAAAAAGGAAAATGTTGACTCACCCATTTAGGTTTCCATCTCTTTGAACATGGATATAAACCGTTAACGATCGTGGATTGGTAGATTCGTCGCCTGAATGCAGCGACCAAAATCGAATTGCACTCAAACACCGTTAACGGTATTGCGCATCGGTCATCGCACAAAAGAAACTTATACGGTAACACGTAAACCAAAATGGGGATCGCAGCAAAATGACGTCACGTTTCACAGCCATGGAAAAAGTGCTATGAAAAATGGATATAAACCGGTAGAGCCGGGAAAAATGACTATGAATTTCAATTAGCGGGCATGGTTAAGAACATGACTGCATTTTCAACCAATCAGAAGACAGGATTAGTAAAGAATCTTAAAATGAGGTATATAATAGCAAATATGTAGACCTGCATGTAGCCTATTCCTTTTAATTTTCGTATCGGTATCACTGTATCACTCTTTCACCCAAAATTTTGATTTCATGATATACATAATGTTTGTGAAACGTCTAATTAACTGCATTTCAGGCTAGAAGTAGAAGTGTTATGACTCGGTATTTATCATCTTACATAACCCTCTTCTCCAGGTCATCCTAAGACCAGGATGTTGATGTACCAAGGAGGTAATAATGGTTTCCAGGAGGCCAACTATCACGGTGTACCCATCGTAGTCATTCCTCTTCACAGCGACCAACCGATGTCGCAGCCAGGATCGAGGTGAGAGGTACGGGGAAGAGGCTCGATAAAATGTCCCTGAGTGCTGATGTCATCTACGAAGCCATTGAAGAGGTCATTCGCAATCCAAGGTATTGTTAACTTTAAAAATAGAATATAGATGATAATATTTGTATATGAGAAGAAATCTTATTTCATAGAATCAGTATTGCTATAATATATTTGTTTAACAAAAAGGGTGTTCTGATACAAGTATGGAAGACATGTATGAACTAAATTTTTTTTAGTTAAATGAACACAAAATAGTCTTGCGTGCATATTATATACAAAATAGTTTATATCAAACCACTGGGTGTTCATTGAAGTCGCTCCCCCCCCCCCCCCCATCTCTGGGAATGACGCATTAGGCTACTTTTGAAAACAGATATACATGTACATTAAACGCACAGGGACAGAGGCACAGGGGGGTAAGAGGACATTTGTTTTTTTGTGTGTTTCATAATTTGAAAATTTGATCGATCGGTATTGGGGGGGGGGATAAGGTCTGTCATTTTGGGTCACCAATTACCACAATTTTTTTTTATCATTATATTAAAAAAAAAAAAAAAAAAAAAAAAAATCGCTTCGAGGGGTAATTTTATAGGATTTTGTTAAAGAAACGTTATCATTTTTTACTTTCTAATCTTCATTTGTGGCTGTCGGCTGTTTGACAATTTTGTAAGCGAAGCATTATAATGATATACAGTAAATATATCATACCAAATAAATTTGCAGGGGGTGCTGTGCCCCCCCCCCCCCCCCCTGGAAAAATTCCGGGGGTGCTGCAGCACCCCAGCACCCCCGCTTCCCAGGGCCATGGACAAAGAACGGGGAAGAGGAGAAAAGGGAATCTATTGCTTTCACTTTGCTCTTAATTTCTGTCCAAAAATCCTTGACAAAAGATCTCCTCCCTCGACCACTCACTTCAAAGAGCGTAATCTATAGGCTCTATGGCCCGAATTCACAAAGCAAGGTTTGAGCTCAAACCTCCTTTTGTTTCGCCAAACCTCCTTTTGATCTTTACAAACCAGGTTTGTAAAAAACGCGTAAAACGCGTCATATGACGTACGAAAACCAAGGTTTGTCGACAAACCTCCTTTGTGAATTCGGGCCTATTGGTCTGTAATATACGATCATGCATGATGTCGTTCCAATAGCTTCATTGTGTGTGAAAATTAGTTCTTTTAGCTGTTTTATAACCTGTGGCTCTCGGACAAAAAGGAGTCTTCAAGGTTCTTGCGCTAACACAAAATGCTTTCGATGCTTTATTTCCTCTATACACATTCAGCTCCTGCAGTTGCATACAATATGAGGCCCACGCGGGGAGGGGGGGGGGGGGGGGGGAGGGATGCCTGGTTTGGAGCAGGGAATGCGTTCCCTGAGATGAACAATTTACCATTCAGGTACCCGTCACTTCATTATATATGGGAAAAGTCGTCAGCGTCCTTTAAGAATACGCGTATGGCACAATTTGAGTATATTGAGATTTTTTGTCTATTTAATTTTCCTTTATTTATCTATTCATTTATTTCCTTCTGTTTGTAAGCGAATCTAAAATACAAAACTCTTGGCGGTGTCAACGGAACCAGAACCTCCACTATTTGAATGACGTATGTGGGAAAACTTGCCTTTATACACGCTCTGTTTAATTTGATTCTGCCTTCACTCCTGTTCTGATCAGCGTTCCTCGCATGACCTGCATAATCATAATCCGGATTTCCGAAAGCCCTACGAAAATGTATTTGTTGAAGGAGAAGTAACCCCACATAAAAACTTTGGTTCTGAGAGGTTTAATGCGTTCTTGCCCATCAATCTACAAGATTCCCCACCAAAGTGTATGAGAAAGGCATAAAGCAAGAATAAAGTAAAGTTTCTCATCAAGACATGGGCATCGCCATTTTCTCGATTGCATGACGTACTATGCTGATTTGTTTATCAACGAAATGTATTCAAATTTATAGATGCTTCCTTCCCAGGTGTTTGTGGTGTTAAAGCATTTCATTCACCTGCTATTATACTCCAATCGCCAGAACGCAGATTGCTTAAATAAGTTGGTGCTGTTCTGGGGTTAAAGGCCAAGTCCACTCCAAAAATAAAAACATTATCAAACTATGACATATCAATCAAACGATTAAGAAGGAAAAAACAAAAACAAGTATAGCATTCAAAGAGAAACAGAGGTACAGACTACATTAAAAACATGAGTGGATAATTGGATGGTGGATAGAGTAATTTTTCAGTTAAATCATGAAAAATGTGAATTTTGATGAATAATTTATAAAAGAATAAATAATTATGAATATACAATATAAAAAAAATAGTATCAATTCTTCAAAGTTCATAAAAGAGTTTGTGAAATGTCATGCCTGCAATATGACACAAATCATATAACCTAGGCAAAAGCATGGGGAAATCAAGTTTTGGGGGATAAAAAGAGAATTAATGGATACAATTTATAAAGCAACTGATAAAAAGTGAGGCCATGACGTCACAAACTGGTAACAAAATTGGCGATTTGTGTAGTGATTTCCATTGTTCCATACTTTTTCATACTTTTTCAAAAATTAATAACTTCCTTATAAATTTTCCGATTTTTCTAAAACTTTTTTTGATTGGTTTCTGTTATTAATCTGCTCCTATTGAAATTTTTTTTTTTTTTTATTGAAATTGTTTTTTTAAATAGATTTTTCAACCGCCTTATTTTAGTATTTGTAAATAAATAAGTTACAATAACTTGTTACCCTATTATATATTTTTCACCAAAAATTTAATGTAATTTTTACCTTCTCGGCTATGATTTTCCCTCAATGAAAATTAAAGGTTTTGTTGTTGAATTAAAAAGTGTTTCCAATTAAACCTTGGTGCATGAAATTTTCAAGAAAATGGCTGCGCCCGTGTCATGCTAACAGTCATAACATCATACCAAGAAAATTTAATTTAAATATCTCTTGTTCACGTTCGTAAGATTTATTGAACATCAAAAAGCAGGAATTCATATCGTTTTACAGTATATCTAGACTTATTCTTTGGAGTTATTTCCCCCTTTAATGTTTCCAACAATCGCACCGCCATTGCGAATCGATTCGAATGCAAGATATATTTAGGTTCTGGTACAATTTCTACCGCAAGGAGCGAATTCAGGAGAGACGGATGAAGGCATGAAACAATGTATTAGTTCAGTTCATAGTGATTCGTTTTGAAATGGGCATGGCGTAGCTGGGCCTCTAAAAGTCGTTCGTTAAGCATATCATAACATATTTTATTTCTCTCTTATAAAAACAAATAGATATAAGTTATATCTCTATGTATTTTTTAAAGAGAGAAATAAAATATGTCATAATGCCTAACGAACGACTTTTAGAAGCCCAGCTACGCCATGCACATTTCAAAACAAATTACTATCAGTATTGCATGATCATTTGTCCATCAATGATTTGGAAAACAAGAGGCAATTTTAGTTTTAAGAAAGACGAAATCAATTATGATTATTTTTCACTTTGCTCCTTTTAACAGATACACCAAGACAGCCAAAGAAGTGTCGGCCATTTACCGCAGTGAACCAATGAGTGGACCCGATAAGGCTGCTTTCTGGATCGAACACGCTATCAAGTTTGGTGGGGCTTACATGCGACCCCCTGTCAAAGAACTCAATTTCTTTCAATATCACCTTCTCGATGTCTATACATTCCTCTTTGGAATCGTTATGGCGTTTTTATTGGTTGCATTATATGCTTTCTGGTTTTGCCTTTCGATATGTATTAATTTGGTAAGACCTGGCAAAAGCACAAAATCCAAAGCTGACTAATTTGTGTATTCATTACAGTTCAGAGTGCAGATTGTGGAAAATAACTATACATATTTCACGGGAAACAACTGCTTCGACTTTTTAATGAAAAAAACAACGATTGTCTTGCATGTGAAAATGTCTTTGTCTTACAGGGAAATTATGTCTCACTGATTTCATGATACTATTTGTTTCTACTGGCCTTAAGTGAAAACAAATCCTTAAAAACGAATATTATGATTATATATTTAGTAATTAGAGTGAACATTTCAGAAATCGCAAATGGTAATTTATGTTGAAAGTAAAAGAAACCAGGAAGATTTGTATCTGTTTTATTACGATTACAATTGCCCCAAACAGCAATACAGTAATTTAGATGTGAGAGCATAACTAATGATGCAAGAGAGTCTTCTAATCTATACAATATCTGCACATTGAATAGAGACATCGTAGATGTATTAAGCGCGATATAAAAGCGAAATATTACTATTATTATACTAATATATTATTTAGATACCATTTGACCTCATTAATGGAACATTATCGATTGTAAGAAGTAAATTATCGAGTGAAATAGCTAATTTAGATCAGACTGCCTATATGGAAGAAGGTAATATTATGGTGAGTTTTACTAGGATTTATCAATAATTTGTTGATTTGACTAATGTATTGGTACTAATTGCTGACAGAACTTTATCTTGTAAATATATTAAACCATAATGTATTCGAATCAAACCATAATTTAATCAAATGATGTTTGCCTAAAACCATATTGGGAGTCAGGAAGACTAATTTTATGTACGCAGAATGAATATAATCTCTTATAAATGTATTTTTATAACAATTTCGATATGATTGGAAGAATGGATATGGGTTTATCGAATTTATGAGGATTAATCTTTGTAAATACAGGAGATTTTTAAAATTTTATAGTTCATCTGGGACTATGCCTGTAGAAAGAGAGAGATCGAATATAAAATCGAAAGGGTCTAAAATATAAAAGAAGACCCCTTTCATTAAAGTTGGTGCAAAGATGATCAAATCAGATGTTTTTAAAATTGAAGTATTATTACAAGAATTGGACATTG
The DNA here is from genome assembly GCF_000002235.5 of Strongylocentrotus purpuratus. Taxonomy (NCBI): domain Eukaryota; kingdom Metazoa; phylum Echinodermata; class Echinoidea; order Camarodonta; family Strongylocentrotidae; genus Strongylocentrotus; species Strongylocentrotus purpuratus. The sequence continues at coordinate 40,305,976 of NW_022145612.1, read as the reverse complement.
AACTGGTTTTCTGTTTACAACAGTTTATGAAAGTTGATTAAATTCAGTTGCGATATGTTGTGGATATATATTTCATTGTCATTAGTAAAATATATAGGTAAAGATATTCTAGGCTTATTTAGTAATGAATTGATTACACGTCAAGTCTTCTTTGTATTATATTTGAATGATTTTAATCTTTTAGAGTAATATTATTTATTCGCATGCTTAAATAGATTATTTACCTTTAGTTTTAGTTCAGTTTTAGTTCAGTTTCAGTTTAGTTTGTTTACTAGCAATAAACAACGGGAATGAAAACAACTCTTCTTTAAAAATACATACAATAATATAAGGTCATGAAAGTAATAATAATACTGTCGAAATAACATACGGAGATATATACAAAAAAAAAAACAATGGGATGTTATTTAAAGGTACTATGTCCCATTTGCAGGCCAAAAAATGAAAAGGTTAATTTCTAACTGCATTTGAAAGATAATACTAATATTGAACTTCCCTAAAAATTAATGTGGGGGCTTGCATAATTTGAATATTAGGACACTGCTGACGTTTATATTTCACAGATAGGACATACATGACATATTTATAATTCCTGCAAAGTTCTACAGAATGTGACTGTCGTATCTTATATGTCCATAAATACGAAAGTAAAAGCTAGATGGAAACGCCATTATTCTCGTTGCTAAGCTTACTTTATTCTGCCGGAGAGGGCAGTATTTCACTGTTTCGTACAGACAAGTTTCGTCTCTTATGACAGTCCCACACAACATTTTTAAAGAAATCGAAAAGATTTCTTTTAATTTTATTTGGGGAGGGAGAGACAGAATAAAACGGAAAATATTATATCAAGATTACTGCGCTGGGGGACTCAGAGTAACGAATTTTAAGATATTTATCAAGACTCAGAGAATAATGTGGATCAAACGGTTGCTCTATGGAGAAAAGTATTCAGGTTGGAAAGTAACCTTTGACCACTTTTTTTTCAGATCACTGGGGGGTCGAATTATATTTCTTTGTAATTATGATATAAATAAAATGGACTTGAAGGGTATACCATCTTTTTATTAAGACATGTTGAAGGCATGGCAAGAATTAGATACATGCAGACACTTTGGAGAAAATAAGAATAATCCGATTATATTTAGCAATAAGTGTATATGTCTCAGCAATAACACATTTTTTGATGTCGAACTATTTCAGAAAGGTATACTTCAAGCATCAGATATAATTGTCAGAGGTCATTTAAAACCGATCTTACATTTTTTAAATTTGGGTTTTGCAACTAAAAGCCTGCTTAGAATTCAAAATATCTTTTCAGCAATCAGAAACGAATGGATACAAAGTGATTTTATGGTAGTGGACACTGAAAATTTTGAAATAGAATTGATGATATTTGGACGTTTACAGAAACTATGTGATATAAAATCTAGGCGGTTATATGATTACTTCATTGAAGAGTATACATTACATGTTACAGATGGCAACTGTCAATTTGATCTTGGAATGACGGAGTTGAAAGAAACATTCACAAGGATGAAAGGTGCAATGCTTTGTAATAAACATAGAGAGTTTCAATACAAACAATTACAAGGGGCTGTATATACGAAAAGAGAGCTCTTTAAATTTGGTTTTGAGTAGACCATTTTTGTTCCTTTTGTAGACTAGAAGTAGAGACATACCAACTTTATTCTTAGATTGTCTTAAAGTTAAAAGATTATGGCAGGAGGTAATTCAAAAGTTACATTTAATCGAAATTGACATTGATGATTGGAAACCCATATTTATGGGAATATCCGGCAATACTGCTAGAATATTGTAATAAATTGTATCATATTTTTAGTAAAGTATATCATTTTTATTTCTAGAAAAGAAGGAACTTTGCCATCTGTACAGAAAACAGTACATTATGCTTAAAAATTACAGAGACGAGGAATACAAAATAGCCTTCAAAAAGGGGAAACTGGGGGTGCACTTACAGAAATGGGAACAAATCGATGCATTTTTACCTTAATGGATGTGGGTATTATTATTATTAGTAGTATTATTAATTCTCTCTCGTGTACAGGTGGACAAACCGGAACAGGTTGCATGCAGCGTGTGTGTCGGCGTGAAGGGGGTGTGAGATGGGTGGGCTAGGGGGGGGGGGGGGGGGAGGGGGGAGGGGGGGGGGTGAAGAGTTTGTGTGGTGTGAGTTGAGGGAAAAGGTTGCATGCAGTGTGTGTTTGTGTTTGTATGGTTGTTTATGTGTGTGAAAGGGGGTGTGGTGTGGGTGGGCTAGAGGGGGGGGGGGGGGTGTGAGAGTGTTGTGATAGGATGGTAATATGTAACTTTAAACCTTCCTCTACTGTTATTTTGATTATACACTGTTACATGCAAGACTTTTTTTTCTTTTTCCTTTTTTTTTCTCTATGTTCATTGATTGATGTAACTTATGAAATGTCTTGTATCAAAGATCTTGTTTTATATTGCTTATCTTGATAATTTCTTGTTATGTGAATTTCTTGTTATGTGAAATTATGAGGAAGGAAATAAAATATCATTTAAAAAAAAAAAAAAAAAGTTTCTGATGGATATACATAGCAAATATCACATTACTACAGTGATGTTGGCTGTAAAAGAGACAGAGTATCTTTAAACTGAAATTATACAAATATATTTTTGTGTGAAATATAGGTAAATCTAATAAAAAGCAAAGCTTGTAAATTGTATAAACAAGAGCAGTATATTCGAGAATTTAGATTATATTTCATGAATGTGATGATCTGAACATGCATTTGCGAGCGAGGGAGCACAAATTTTAAGATTTTGGAGTTCGAAGTGCGCAAAAATTACATCTTGTAAAGAGAGAGGGAGAACAATCCTGATTGGGTTTTAAGCACAATCTAATCACGTAAGACTACATAGACCTTTAGCAGGTAACATAATAATATTAACTGTAAATTCAAGCGAGCGTACAGAGCGAGCTTTGGGGAAATTACAAATAAAGTTGCTTTTAGGGGGTAGTTATTAAAAAAAAAGAAAAGGGGGTACGTGTCAAAATGAAAAGTCACTTATCAGAAGGAAAAAAGCAATTATCAGAGGTGAAAAGGGGGCGCTTCTTGCACCTGAAAAGGCGCACTTATCAGAGGTGAAATGGTCATTATGATGGGAATTTGCACTGGGGCTCTTAATAAAAAATAAAAAAGCACTTATCAGAAGGGAAAAGGTCCGTATTAGAAAGGAAAAAAGGCATTATGTCAACAAATAAAAGGGGAACTTATCAGAGGTAAAAAGGGGCACTCATCTTAGATGCAAAGGAGGAATGATCAGAAGGGGAAGGGGCACTTGTCAAAGTAAAACGGAAACCTCTCAATTTTTAAATAGAGGCAATTATCAGAGGTTAAGGGGGGCACTTATCAAAAGTAAAAAGGGCACTTTTCGTACCTGAAAAACGACACTAACCGCCCCCTTCCTGGGGGGGGGGGGGGTTCTCTAGGACATAGATAGAACCAAGATCTGTCTGTGTCAGGAGCGGCCAAAGTACAGTATGCATTTTAGTGCAGACGCTTTTACGCACAACGTACTATGACAAAGGTTTACCACTGTACAGTGCATCCCAGACAAAACGAAACCGAGAGTTAGCGATGTTTATCATAACTTAATCACAATTATAATTAATAAATGACACATAATATATTTGTAAAGCTTAGATTGTCTTCTTTCATTTGATGCAACTCATTATGGTGCATATTTCACGCATGAGTGATTAAAAACAATATGAAGAGAGGAAACAAAAAAGTCATTTGGCGGGCGGTATCTGAATTTCAAATAGAAAATCACATTTCTAGAAGGTTCATTTCCTGCCCTTTCATATGACACCTCAATCAGGGGCGTCGCTAGACTTTTTTCAGTCGGGGAGGGGTGTAGAGGCCAACGATTGCCGACGAAACTAGCCACCAATTACTGACAAAATTGAATATGGAGCCAGGAATAAAAAAAGTCCTCTTTGTTTAAAGTAATGCTTGCATTTCCATAATTTGATTAAACGAGTTCGTTTTCACTGGCTGCTTGCTGAGCACAAACAGAGTTGACAAAGAACTTGACTCCGTTTCGTTGACGATCAGCCATGCACAAAGAAGACGAGAGACTTGATGCATGGCTGTCCGTCAACGAAACTGAGTTAAGTCCTTTGTCAACTCTGTTTGTTGCTACGTCAGGCAGCAATTGAAAACGAATTCGTTTAATCAAATTATGGAAATGTTCGCACCGGTATACTTCTTTAGGGGTATTTTTTTTCTAGCCCTCAATAATTCGTCGTGTTAGCTCAATGTGTTGGCGACGGCCGCGAGAGGATGCTTATATAGCGCGAGTCGGTTTGAACCGATCTTAAGATTTTCACTAGATCAAGATGGATGCCCACCTACTATCACCCTGTGATAGTACTCTAAAAGCCTCTGATGCAATAATAAATCGAGATGCTCCTTGTCATGTGACCTCGTTTAGTCCAATCAGATTGCAAGATTCTTTAGTATACGGGATATATTAATATCTTATATTGTGTTTTGCATATAGTAACTGTTCACTTTACATTGTGTACTTTTTTTATAAACACTACATATTGTACTTTCTATAAAACAGATCAAATTTGAAAAGTAAGTATTTTTTTCTTCAAAGAAAGGACTTATGATGGATGTGCATTAAACTCATTTGGAAGTGTTCAGGTCGATGTTATTGCTTCTCTATTGAAGTAATTGTGTACATTGTGAATTTAACATCAGAAGCGCAATTTGATTTATTTTACATTGTCAACAACTGACATGGTAATCCCTATCGCACTTCGAAATGCTCAAGGGGTTACAATTTTACAATACTTGTTTAGGAGTACACTTTTTTAATTACCCGGCGTTTGGGGTGTAACTTCGGGGAAAAAAACAGGTGAAATCATGTATTTTGGTTCACAATAAATACTCGTTTAGGGGTACGGTCTGGAAAAACTGTGGTCACGCATGCTTACAGTACATGATTGCAGGCACGAAGCCAGAGTTTGATGTTTGGGGGGGGGGGGGGGGGGGGGCACATACATGTCATCGATCGAGGTAAAAGAAAGGGGTCTAAAAAAGTTCAATCGATCTTGGATTTTTTTTTTTGGGGGGGGGGCACGTGCCCCCTCCCCCGTGCCCCCCCCCCCCCCCCCGTGGCTACGTGCCTGCATGACTGAGACTCTCGGGGATAGCCGTCGTGATCGACACAAACTCTAATCCATCCCTTGAGAATTAAATCGCACTGCCCTCATTGTGTGCTCCTTTTAAAGAGCACAAAAAGCCCTCAGATTAAATGCCATCTCATTCCGCACAACATCTAATGGGATGATGCCTACTTTATTGAGTTATTCATCTATAAAGTAAGATTAATTCTTCACCTAATATTATAGGGACCTTTCATACACATTGTTACCTTTCTTCGCTCCGGTGATCTCGAGGCAGCAGGCAGCAAATTGTGTAATTGATTTTAAAAAAAAGTCAAAAGGAGTGGTTGTTAGAAGCTTAAACTAAAACTCGCACTATCCCCTAAGGACAATTTTATACAACAAAAGGTTGTCTTGGAAACCACTTATCTTTACGGATGGGGTGCAGGGGGAGAGCCTTTGTCGGGAATCTAGGGAGCAGAGCCTCAGGAAGTTCTTGAATGTTTCGAAAAATTTAGAAAATTCAAAATAGGCCTAGCTATCACGAGCGATAGAAATTGTAATTTCATCCTTAAAAGTCACATAGCCCCTTTCATTTATTTTAAAACTAATGCCTCCGGATACTTCGTAACGGAGGCATAATAACCTCTCTTTTTCTCTTAAAGACTATTTATAAAATTTTGTTTTCGTATTGTTGTCCTTCGTCGCAGTCTTCTTTAGGCACATTATCAGGCCTGAAGCCAACCCATCGGATATGTAATCTAATTAAATGTAAATTTAAGTTTCATATTCTTCCTTTTTTTCCCCTTTCATTTTCTCTCTCTCTCTCTTTCTCCCTTTCTCTCTCTCCTTTCCCTTACCCTCTACCTTGTTCTCTTTTACATCATTTTCTCTTTCTTATATCATTTTCCTTCCGTCATTCTTTTTTTTCTTTCCCATTTCCATTTTTAGGCTACCAGAATGGAGAGCCGCGGCTGATTCGCCGCCCCCCCCCCCCCCCCCTCGATGAGCCAGTGATTTATGCGTTGATGCGGGCAGTACGCATAACCTGCGGCGGGACTTTCAATTAATGTCGGGGGCAAACTTGATTTTTTTTTGGGTAGTGCTTTTTAACCCCCACCCCCGAAATATTGGTCGGGACTTTTTTCAAATTTCGAGGGGGAAAATGGAACAAAACAAATAGTGCCCCCCCCCCCATCCGCCAAATATGTTCACATCTTAGACAGATATCAGCACCACATGTCTTAATCCTACTCTTTTATTTGTTTATTTGATTAATCCTTTACGCTGGACATCTGATGGGCTTGATAGTTTGTAGCCCCACTGTAATACACATAGATTACTAGTAGACCTAAAAAGGCTATAGTAGTATATGCCTAGTAAGTCCATGGTATATTGTAGTAACCAATTAAAGTAAAAAACTTCGGTCAAGCCATGCATTGATGGTGTCTTTACAACGGCATTCTTTTCTGAGACAGAGTTTAAAATTTCGTTATTTCAAATGTGTTTTTTTAATTGTATAATTATCGATCTATGTTGGTGCTATGTTGGCTTTCCATACATGATTGACTCGATATCTTTTTTTCTGCAAAATTATCGTGATTGGAGAAATTGGAAAACGCGATCACATATCGCGATCGAGAACCGCGCGGCTGTACACTGTGCCGCGGCGCTTAAATTGTTGCATATCGATATCATGCACCCATATCCATAGCAGAAATGGCGCAGACCTGTCTCGCCGCTCTTGGGGAAAAAAGCTAGCAGTCCCTGGCTATCATCTTTTCTGCTTAGACTTTCTAGGTAAATTCATGAAGATATTCAACTTTTTTAACTGTTAGTTCTTCTTATTAAGTTGAAGTAGAGTCTACGGTATACAATTGACCGATAGTGGGGTGCAGGCGCGCGCGTGTGTTAGCGACTGTCATCTAAACAATTCATCAATAGGCGAGTCTACAGTTAGAGGCGTAGGGCCTAGAGCATTGTTCAATGGAAGGAGAACTAACCCACATTAATAATTTAAGTTGTTCTGAGACTTTCCTAACTAGGTCTAGAATAGAGTCTAGTCAGCTAGTGTCTTTTGTACGATTTGTACAAATTGTAGTAGGGCCTAGATCTATTGTACGGTAGATTGTAGATATTTATTGCATTCTTGCCCATTCATTCAATCTGCAGTGTAGGCCAATGTCATGATGTAAGATTCCCCACCAAAGTTTTATACTAGACCTCTGGCCCTAGTATTAGTAATAGTATGAGTATGAGAAAGGCATAAAGCAAGAATAAGTACAGTTTCTCAGCAAGACATGGGCATTGTCATTTTCTTGATTGCATTACTTCTAGTCTATATATGCGGAGTCATTTATCAACTTAATGTATTCAAATTTATGGATGCTTCCTTCCCAGGTGTTTGTGGTGATGAAGCATTTCATTCACCTGCTATTATTATTCATTATCCTTTGTACTTGAAGCCCACTCCAATATGCCATTTTCGTAATGTAACCAAATTATGCATATGTCTTTGTGAAGTGCCTCAATACAAATTATTTCATTCACCTGATAAGAATAATAGTAGGTCTATTTCAATAGTCAGAATGCAAATTGCATTCTACTAAGTGATGCTAGAGTCTACATGTAGGCAGGTCAAGCCATAATGTTTGTCCTACCTGGCAAACATGCCAAAACGCAAATTGCATATAGGGCCGAAATAAGTTGGTGCTGTTCTGGGGTGACGGTTTTGCATAAATGAGATTTTTCAACCACTATATTTCAGTATTTTTAAATAAATGAGTTACAATTGTTACCCTAAGGCTATTACTTGGGCCTATATATTTTTCACCAAATGTATTTTTTACCTTCTCGGCTATGAAAGTATGATTTTCCCTCATTAAAAAGTAAAGGTTTTGCTATTGTCTTTCGAATAAACAAGTCTTTCCAATTAAAGCTTGGTGCGTGATACATGTACAACTCCAACTGGTACGTCACATTTTCAAGAAAATTGCTGCTCCCATGTCATGCTAAAAGGCATAACATAATGCCAAGAAATCTTCATTTCATTATATATCTCTGTACAAGTTTGTAAGATTTATTGTACATCAAAAGGCAGGAATTCATCTTGTTTTACAGAATATCTACACTTATTCTTTGGGGTTAGTTTCCCTTTATTTGATGGAAAACTGGGCACAACTCAAAGTCATATCATGGGGGGGGGGGGGTGTCCAGACACCAAATTAAACGAACAATAAGTCACTATTCATGAAATGATTGAAATAGCATTAACCATCATGAACATGTTGTCCTTTATGATATTTTTTAACATAAGTTAGAAGATTTATAAAATATTGCTAGTATTGCCTCTTCAAATTGCTGTTTTAAATCTCTGATTGTATTACTACTACTATAAGTACTAGGCTACACTACCTGTCCAGACATGCAACATCTGGATTCCTGGGTATATGGTGATATGACCATAGTTGGCGCGTGACCTAGATTCTTCATCTCAAAAAATCAGTAAGATTTCAAAAAACTGATACCACCAATGGAAAGAGGAATCTTAAATTACTTGTAGAGTTGTTTTCTTCTATTGAAATTTGAATTGGGTTTGAAAGTATGAAAATATTGATAAAAGAATGGCAACTTTTATAGTCTTGTGCAAGTTTTCTTGATTCTTCTTTAACAACTAGTTTCCTTCCTGCGGTCTGGACTTTTATTATTCTGTGTAACTTCATTTTGCTATAACAACACACTTTCACTTAAATTTCAGAATTTTTCAGAATATGGCAGCAGGTTTCTTCAAGTGAATATCTATGAGAGGTCAAGCTATAGATGGGGAGTTGATTTTTGTTCACACCTGCAGAACATTAACTTGCTGAACTGGCAATTTTTCAAATCATGGATTTGAAAACTGATTTGGATTGTCTGATAGAATGTCTTCGATATTGTTCTGACGATGCAACAAAGGCACGTGATACAATCATTACAATTGCTTCGCTGTGTTCTGGTTCAGGTATGCCTACTGTAAACAGAGATTCACATTTCAATGCTTATTGTAATGATACAGCTAGTGGTATAGATATAGGCATAGATTGAGCTGTTCATGAGATCAATAGATTTTGTATTTATAGACTCTATACTTGGAAGATCTTTAGGAGACTCTCTATCTCTTCCTCTCTTTTTCTACTCTTAGGTAAAGGGGGGGGGGGGGTGCAATACTATGTGGCATCTAGCCGTTGATCATTAGATGGATGGAAGCTTTAGCATGATCCCGGTAATAAATCAATCAATCGTTTAGTGTGCTGTGGAACTGTATAAATATATGCACTCACTAAAAGGTCTCGAGTTGAATTCAATTTTTGTTTAAATCTTTCTACTTATGTTTGCTACAAAGATCATTGCCTCATTCTGTATGTCAGGATATCATATATTACTTATTTCTTTTTTTTCTTTCCCCAGATGAAGCGCAGAATTTATTGAGAATTTCTGGAGGTTTAAGCTTTATTGTGAACCTCCTAAGCACAACTCCAGATGAGGGAACCTGTGTTGCTGCTCTGTATGCATTGGGATGTGCAACTGAGAGGAATGGTAATACAGTCAAACCTGTCTATAGCAACCGCCCAAGGGAAACACAAAAAGTGGCCTTTGTAGACAGGTTTATGCAGGTTCCTTTAGTACATATTTCAATGAGAAACCAATTTCAAGGGAAACAAAAAATGTGGTCCTTGTAGACAGGTGGTCACTAAAGCAAGTTTGACTGTATTTAGTTTTATTAATCAATTAGGGTGCCACCAAGTTAAATAAAGGGCAACTTCTGACTATATTTGCAAGTTGAATTTATTAACTGGAGAAAAATTAAACAAACAAAACTGAAAGTTTCATTAAGAATTGGATAAAAAGTAAGAAATTTAATTTTAAAGTTTATGGGCTGTATTCAAATACCGGTATTGAATTGATGTTGTCATCCCCTCACTTTTCCTATCCGTTCTGTACATGGAAATTTGACAAAACCATCAATTTTCCGCTCTAGGAATTTAAAGGATGGCTTGAATCCTCATACAATATGTGCAAAATCACCATCAATGTAACTTTAAAAAGAATTTTCAAGAGTATGTGACATTCTTTCAGAAGGGTATATGTTTGACTATTTACATGATAGAATTTTATCTGGATTTGAAAATAAATATACATTGTATATCTTTTTCAAAAATATATAATTTTTAAAACGTATTCTTTGCCTCTCTTTTTCCAGTGTTCTCTCAGAGTAGGCTTTGTACAGAAGCCATGTTCAAATTTCTCTACTGTCAGCTGACAAATGAACACTCGGGTGTACAAATGAAAAGAACAACTACATTCCTTATCATGTGCCTTGTCACCAATAATGGTAAGAATAAATTCTCCTTTCATTGTTCAATAGATTTATGTAATTTAATTGCACACTGATGTCATAGGCTCATGACATTTTGATACAGAGCTTTGTCATATTTGTAGTGGTATGTAATGAAATATGTGGGATGTCTAAGGTATAATCATTAGAAATTGGCCTCGTTAGGAACCATAATATAAGGTGTTGGAGTCCTAAGATGTATCAGAACTGTCATTCAAAATTAGTCTGATTTCCGCAAACAGCCCTCGAGATATGACATAGAGAAGGATAATTGACCAAAATATAATTTGATAACATTGTATAAAATATTGTGTAATCCATTTGTTGTAATAGCCCCCTTTTTATTATGCCTCCGCCACGGAAGGTGGTGCCGGAGGCATCATGTTTTCGGGTTGTCCGTCCGTACGTCCGTCCGTATCCGTCCCGTTTGACCGTTATCACAATATCTCAAGAACCATTTAAGATTTAAACTTAAGACTCGGGAATAGTATTTATCACCATAGGAAGACGATCTGATTAGATTTTGGAGTACGTAGGTCAAAGGTCACAGGTCACAGAGGTCAACTTATGAAATTCCTTGTATTGAGTTTGTTAGCGCGATATCTCAAGAACCATTTGAGATTTAAACTTCAAACTTAAGGATAGTATGTATCACCATAGGAAGACGATCTGATTAGATTTTGGAGCACGTATGTCAAAGGTCAACTTATGAAATTCCATACATTGAGATTGTTATCATGATATCTCAAGAACCACTGGAGATTTAAACTTCAAACTTAGTGATAGTGTGTATCACTATAGGAAAACAATCTGATTACATTTTGGAGCACGTAGGTCAAAGGTCAAGGGTCATAGAGGTCAACTTATGAAATTCCATACATTGAGATTGTTATCATGATATCTCAAGAACCACTGGAGATGTAAAAACTTCAAACTTAAGGATAGTATGTATCACCATAGGAAGACAATCTGATTAGATTTTGGAGCACGTAGGTCAAAGGTCAAGGGTCACAGAGGTCAACTTATGAAATTCCATATATTGAGATTGTTATCGCGATATCTCAAGAACCACTGGAGAATTTTCACTTCAAACTTAATGATAGTATGTATCACCATATCATAATATCTCAAGAACCACTGGAGATTTAAACTTCAAACTTAATGATAGTGTGTATCACCATAGGAAGACAATCTGATTAGATTTTGGAGCACGTAGGTCAAAGGTCAAGGGTCACAGAGGTCAACTTATGAAATTCCATACATTGAGATTGTTATCATGATATCTCAAGAACCACTGGAGATTTAAACTCCAAACTTGTTTAAATTGCTCTATGGCGGAGGCATCATTTTCGACTGCGCGCAGTCAAAATTCCATCTAGTTTCCTTCTGGAATCTGGATTAAAACATCAAAAACCTGAATAATCTTATTGCATTTTAACAGTATAATAAGTCCTGAATGTTGATTATGGCTCATTACATGTGTGATAGTTTTATAATGCATTTTCTATGAATAGGTAAAGGACAAACGTTGGTCAGAAAGACTAAGTGCTTGGATGCCTTGCTTCAGTTATTCAGGTAAAGTTATTATTTCTAAGTTTAAAAGAAAAAGTACAAAATGTTTTGTATATGTATGTATCAAGTGTGTGATGCTCAAGTACCAAAATGTTATATCTTCTATCAGTTACAGGGTAAGATTTATTCAAGACAAATATTATAATCTTGAAGAAATTTAATGTGATGAATTATCTTTGCTATTTGATCAGCTTTGTACTTTTTCCCAAAAAAATTGTATCTGTTTGTTACATGATTATAAATTAGGTCTTGATGTGTTAAAATCTGCAACATTTAATATGAGAACAGACCTTTCACTACTTGTAGAAGCCATTTATCTTTTGAACATACTTTCCATCAATTTACAATATTTTCCTACACCTTGAAGCAGAATTAGCTGACAGGAAAAGAAATTAAAACATACTAAAAATGGAAGGGACCCCACCCACCCAACAAACATACAAAAAAACACCAAAATATATATTTTGCTAGGTCACATCACATCAGCTTGGAGTGCAATTCTGTGTGTGTACAGGTTCATTGTCATTGACCAGTCTGCCCACAAGACACCATCACCTTTATTTATAGAGTACATTTACATCTGTAGTATCACTTTGCAGAATCCATATTTTTATATTGACATTTTGAATATCATATGCTGGCATGGAACCCCCAAGCATACAGATCACAATATATTTGGCTTCTTTCAAATTCATGCACAGGCAGTTCCCAGGACTTCACCTTCCATATCATGCAGATGTGAGGTGTTCAGATGAAGAGGATCAAAAGCTCTCTCTGGAACTATGGAAAGATGTCACAGGAACTCTGTGTGGTTGTGTGAACAACCCCCAAAATGGTATGCATGATTTCAGTGCACCATTCACTATAGTGTGCAATGCAATTTTTTAATGATTTATTGAGTGTTAATGTTAATAATCCCTTCTTGTATAGCACATAACACATTATGATAAATTATATCAGCCCTATACGCTTCCAAAGAGCCTTGGAAATCATTCCCCTAGCATTAGATCCGGCAGCTGTTTTCAGTGCACAGTGCATTTCAAGGAATAATCCTACCAGGTACCTATTTACTTAATATGATATACTTTTAGTCACATTAAGCCAATCTTGCTTCCCTAAAAAGTTTAATACAAATGTTATTTCAGAGTAGATTGATTTAGTGTGTGTACAAAGTATAAACAGAATTCCTTTTAAAAAAGATGCACGGCCATGTGGATGTTCAATGAAGAAGAATAGCGTTCATACTTTACGTCCTACATTTTATTGGAGGGAGGGGGGTGGGGCAATTTTCTTGATTCTTTTAATTTCAATGTAATTTGTTTGCAATCTGCATGAAAAATTAGAAAAAACAAAGAATTTGAATTTTTAAAATCATACTACGCATTTTCAGTGATAATTTGTATCTTTCTACAGATGAAAACCAGTTGGTGTGTGCATCCAGTATTCCAGCTGCCCTCTACATCATGTCTCATGTACATGCTTCTTATGTCATACAGCTTTTGTGCTCCTACATCTCTCTCTTAGCAGCTAATAATGGTAAAGATGCATATGTTTTTTTTCCTTTCAATCTCTCAGAATAGCTGCTTAAAACAATCCCACAATCACACATCTTGAAATTATCAAAATGTGAATTGCATTTTACAAAAAAGTAATAGATGTATACTTGTATGTTTTTTCCCCCAGTACTAGTGTAGTAATAGAATATAATGAAACTGTATATTGAACTGAAGTATAACATAATGTGCCTAATGATTCTGTTGTGAAAACCCAAACAAAGATTTTTTTTCTAAATTTTTTGAAATGAGTATATATCAAGACATAGCAAGTCTCAGGCCAATGTTTGTTTTTGTCAATTTGACACACATATTCTCGACCAAGTAGACTGACTCTACTTTTAGAATAAAGCTAAAAAGCGACTAAATTGCTTGACACTACACAATTTTTGAATGTTATTGTTGCATCAATCCTGAAATCTTACTCAAGGTGTCCGATAACCCATGGCCAGTCAATTTGTTTGTTAGTCCCAGGAATTAAATATATATTGATGTATCATCTCTATCTTGTTTCTTTACTTTTTTTCTTCTGCAAGCGGTGAATCAAGATCGTTTTCATATGCTCGGTGGGCTGGGGGTCATCGTATCCAAATTGACCTCTGTCATTGATGACATCATAATGGAGCCTGAGAAGGGTTTGACCTCGTCAGCTTCCAACATGATCAGCATGCTCAGCTCGGTGGTTGCAGAAAATGGTAAGTGCTCATTTAGTTTCCTTGAATTGTTACTAATTTTATTGTATGAATTAGTGTGAGCTCCATACCCTTTTATGATATGATGTATGTTATCATTTGTGTGAATTATCTACCGGTAAACATGATTTGACCTGATGTTGCCTTTAATGTTCATTGTATCTCTGAACTTCAACCCCTTCTAACCCATAAAAAAAGTATACACATACAGGTAAGTCAAGTCATTTTGACCCATATTTTACCAAATATCCAAGTAAAATGACACTTTTGTAATGAATTTACGTTCCTTATACCATAATACCATAGTACACGTGTTGGACATCAACTGGTCAATTACAATGGACATGCCCATATAGGACATTAAGGAATTTATATATATATATATATATATATATATACCTGTATATATCTGTGTGTACTACCTGGTAATTGTTTTCACGTACATACTGCATATCAAGAAAAATATAATTGGGCCATTACTCATGTATATCAAAGTAGTTTTTTAATTTTTTTTTAATGTGATTACAATGTATATCTCTTTGAATATTTATATTTTTGTCTTATAATTCATCTTTCCTTCCCTTTTCCTTTGCAGACAATAATTTGCAGGCTTTAGCAGCCCTGAAAGTTGTACCTCTCCTTTTGAAGTTGTTAGCTTTAGAGGTGATCTCTCAAGGTGTTAAGTTAAAGGTCATCATAACACTCGGCTGTTTAGTTTCTGCAGATGGTAAGTGTAGCCCCACTCCTTCCCTCTTCCCTGCCCCTGCTTTCGCCCCATCCCTTTCCCTTATATTATATATTGATTAAAAATGTATAGAGAGAACCAAATTCAAAGAATAAAATTGCATTAATGCACATGCAAGAAGAAATGTTTTCTACGAAACATTTATTATACATGGTATTGGTCTATAATTAGCTTTATGTTTAAACCCATTGGAGAAGAGTTAATTTTGATTGAGTATATACTTCCAGTCAGTTCCATCCGAATTTCAAGCTTAGTATATAATGGATCAATGTTATGATTGTTTGTATTTGTGAAATACAGAAATCCAGTGAATATTCTATTTAAGAAAGTGGTGGTTATCTTGTATTCAGCTATTCCACTTCATAAAGTTTACTGCATTGTCTACCACTTTACATTATTCACAATTCATCTTTCAAATCTCAGTTGCTACCATGTGCTAGTTGAACAAGGAGCACTTTGATAGCATTGATATCTCTCTAATTATTATATTTTGACTATTTGTTTGAAGAGGGAAGCAAGAAGCAAGTTCATGAGTGTGATGGTCTGAAATTACTTCTTGGCTTCATGATGGCCAATCAAGATGAAGAGTGTGCTAAAGCTGCAACGTTGGTCCTCCATTCTTGCATCAATTTTGGTAAATTTTACGAGTAATTGTGGTATCTTACTTTTGTTCCTTTGTTTATAATGCAGATGATTTTATAAGATCTCTTTCTTTGATTTTGTTCAACAAGTGCTCCTTGAGCGTTGATTTCAAGCGAGTTTTGCGCCTTTTCGACCTATAAAAAAATTTATTAGCATTATTATTAAAGTTGATGTCGTCCATTTCAATCTCCTTTTGAGATTCAGAATTATTGAAAAACAAATAGCAAACTGTAGAATTCCAGAAAACTCAACTTCAAAGGTGTAGAAAAGAAAAATTAATGATATTTCATCTCAATGATGCAAGCCTGCAGCTACGAAATATATTTGTTGTGGGGGAGGGGGAGGGGGGGGGGTGGAGAAGAAGAGCATGTTACTCAAATTGTTTAGCTTAACATCAAAATGAACCATTACCAATAATGTGTATGTATAAACTGTTTGGTTGTGTGCAAGCAAAAGGTTGCTAATAGAAAGCACAGTGGCATCGTTGAGTGTAAAGATTGATACCTGTCTTTGAAGCAAAGGTTGTCGTGTTTGCATCTTAGTATTACATTGCTCTTGGGTATGTTGTTTAAATGTCTAGGTTCCCTTACTGACTACCTACAATCAGTTTACTCACTTTCATAGCATCTCTGAAAAAAAATGGGAATTAGTCAATGTATCAGTTCTTTTATTGACATGTATGTCTGTATACCTTGCAGCAGAGGAGGAGATAAAAGACGATGAGTCACAGACGGGAGATTGCTCGTCTGAAAATGAAGGTCAGGCAGTAGAGCGCCCTCTCATGATCAGCAAAGGACAACATAAAGATCTCGAGGCTAAAATTGACATTCTCCAGAAAACATTACAAGAGGTAATTATGTGACATAAGTACATATCCATCATGATTTAGGAGATAGATGGGCTGTTTAAAAGTTCTGTTATTATTGATGCTACAGTATGAGATACATTGAGCGTAACTGTCGCCACTGTTCACATTTAAGGGGCTCAAGGGCATACATTTAAGGGCAGAATAATGGAATAATTGGCTAACTTGATGATGAATATGTTTGTAAATGATTATTTATGTCACAATTTACATTTTAAAATATTTATGTCACTCTCTGGAGCTGTAGAGTATTATCTGGATTTTAAAAATAATTCAGTGTAGTATATATATATATATACCCAGGTTAGTTCACTGTACTTGACAAAAATGAGAAACATTAAGTAATTGAGTAATTAAGGCAAGTTTTTTCTGGAACGGTCCAGTCTTGGAAGAAAACAAAGTAGAATGGTCTTGATTGATGGTTGTAAATGTAAAATTGACCCCACATATATTTACTTCCCTACATGCAATAAAAGGAGAGAAGATTAAGGAAGAGTCTTGAGGATGAGAAAGCAACTCTTCCCCTTTGCAATGAAAAAAGCAATACTAGTGCCAGCAAGGAGGATGATGAAGCCAGTACATGCACTCCAGATCTGCCACCCAAACCCCATCCCAAACCTCCTGCATCATCTGCAGAACACCAAGGAGGAGAACAACAGGTCTGTTTGATATTCAGTCATTTATCGTGTTGAAATGTACATGCCTTTAGTTCCAAAATATGTGTGAAATGATTTACCGAATGTACAAAATAATGTACTTTCTTGATCCATAAATATGAAAATTTCAGCTATTTTAACGATCGGTTTCCCTACTGGACAGTACTAGTCTATTGATGGTTAGAAGGGCAAACAACTCATGTAATTCCACATAGAGTATAATGCCCTTCTGACTCTCAGAAGATGAAAGGAAATGATGTTAAATGCAAGATAATACTTATAAGGCATGCAAGAGGACTAATAATTATTCTTGTTTAGATTTGATAAAACAGGTGAAACATTGATAGATAGTACATTGATAAAACATTATTTATGTACATCTGTGACATTTTTTGTTGTTGTAATAATGGTATTAATGATAATAATTATAATAATGATGATAATAATGTTGATGATGATAATGATGATGATGAAACTGATGATGATGATAATAAAAGTAATGATAGTAATAATTATAATGATAATATTGATAATAATGTTGATAATGAATAATAACGATAATTAATTATTAAGAATTTAAGCCCATGGAAATGTATGTTAAGATAAGTTAATATAGTGTGAGGTAACTAAAATGCCATTCCCAGAGTTTTTCTCTAACTAATGCAGTTTCTTGTGTGTTTTGGTTTTACAGCTCTCACGCAACCCTGATATATCCATCCAGTCACCGTCTAGCTTTGTACAACTACAAGAAAGGATGAATGCTTTGGAACAAAAACTTCGTGGCATAACCAGTGACAGATCTGAGATAGACATGAACAATAACACTACCATCAGTGAAACATCAGGTTTGTTGTATGATTTCATTTAGAGCCCATTTCTCTATCTCCTCTATCTCTCCTCTTTTGCTCTCTCTCACTCTCCCCCACTCCTCTCTCTGTTATTCTGTCTGCCCATCTGTTTTTGTCACTGTCTCCCTTTCTAATTTCTCTACCCCCTCCTCTTCTCTCTCTCTCTCTCCTTGTTTATATAGAAAAGAGAGTGTTCACCTCACAGTTAATTATGTTACCAAGATTTGAAATATATTCTGCCCATTTTCTGCTGTCTTCATAAGATGTAAACCTATTATTCTATTTTACATATTCACATCTTGTCACTTTTGTACAAATATTACAGTTGGAATCTAATGATGAAGAGCAGCATGAATTGAAATGTATCATTATGTTTTTCTTTATTTTGTCTTGCAGATTCTGAATCAGCAGAGGATGTTCATCGTTCAGTCTCTGAGGCAGAAAATGATGAAACCAAACTGCCAGATGAAAATGTTCCTGAAGACAGTATGAGACGTTACAAGAAGGCAACTCTTCCTATCACCAAACAGAACGCTATTAAAGAAGCCTGTCAGCAGCAGGTTACAACAGAGAAAGACCAATCCAAAGAAATGCCACTGTTCAAAGTGCCTCCTCCTATCAAACGGTTTAGGCCTCTCGACCTTGTTCGTGGCAACATGTCTATCAAGAAATTTAAGTCCATTTCACCAGGAATGAAGCCGCTTCCCCCAAGAATCAACCATCGACGGGACAGGGGCGAAGTAACTCCTTCAACAAAGGTGCAGACGGTTGATCTTGCCGGTCTTAAAATGCATCAAGAGTCCTTGGATCCATGTGTGCTTCCTGGGTGTAGCTCTGGTAAAAGATCAAGGAAGAGGAGGTCAAGCAGCAGCAGCGTATATAGAACATTAACATATAACGGTGGTGGAGGTGTTCGTGGTGGCTTGATAGCTAAGCCAAGGAAAGCGAAGCAGATGAATCAAGAAAGTGATTCCGATGCTGATAGTGAATGTAGTGATGTCTCAGAGGTATCATCCATTGCCGATAGTGTCTTCAGTTCCTTGAATGTTCACCTCTCTTGTCCTATCCGACCAGTCAATCATAATCCTCCTCCACCGATCAGACACATTCCTTCTGTTCAGCCTGCCAAACAAAGCCCTAAAGTAGTTATGAGGCCAATGAGATCAACGAGGCATATGCTGATGCCTGAGCGGAGAAATGTCAAGGAATTTTCCAAGAAATGTGGTAAAGACCCTGACACTGTCGCAAAATCAAAGGACAGTGTGTTTGATTTTGAAGATGGCATGGCTGACTCCAAGAAGGAATCATCACATAGGGCCTCGTCCAATCCTGCCATTCATGAAGCTATCCACAGCAAGAGTTACGAAAGGCATTCTTCTACCCACGCAGATCCGTTTACACATGACTCTTTAAGCGACAATGTCATGGCCAAACTGAAAGCAACACCCAAGATCATGCTGAAGAAGGCTTCTTTGAAAGGAAAGAACTTGAACATGTATATCTATGATGGCAAACATCAAGCTGTAGACTCAGTACTCAGCAGTGACGGTAACAAACAAGAAGACAACCAAGGTTTGGATGAGCATTTGCCATTTCCACCAACTCACCACAATGGGTATGGATCACAGAAAGAACCGGCCAGGATATTCACCAGCAGGGGGAGTGGCACCAAGGGGAGTGGAAGCAAGACAAAGTCCTATTCCGTGCACTATGTCAGAGGCAAAATCCAGTGCAGTCGTCTGTACAGAGGCGCATCTCGCAGTAGGAGTAGAACACCTGATGTCTGTAAGTCTACACCTTGAGGTGAAGGTTGTTTGGTTTAATAAAATGTGATTACCAAAGCTTTCCAGTAGCATGGATATTGATAAAGCTTTTCAAAAATGATCCATTGATTTCCAGAAATGCAAGGAAAATTCCATGATTATTGCTTAGTATTTTACATTATTAGTTCTAATATTTTTAAGAGGCATTATGTTTTTTGCAAGTGCTTAATTATCTCAGGTATTTGATTTCTAGGTTGTAAAGATGAAGAAGATTCGTTACATCAGGAACATGTCTGATTATTATATCAAGGTTATATTATTTTTATGCCTTCGCTACAAAGTAGCCAGAGGTATTATGTTTTCGGGTTGTCCGTCCATCCGTCTGTAGGTCCCATTCTCATGATCGCTTTATCTTAAGAACCGATTAATGGATTCCCATAAAATTGGGGTCATGTATGGATCATGCAGAGCCAATGATCTGATTAGATTTTGGGGTCACGAGGTCAAAGGTGAAAGGTCACATGACTCATTATGTATGCAAAAATAGCTTGTAATTACGATTTTCTGCAAACCTGTTTTTGAAATATTAGATTACAATCAAAGTTTAAAAATCGCATTATGGCGGAGGCATCATTTTCGACTGCATGCAGTCTAAGATCCATCTAGTTTTATTTAATTTTTAAAAAAAACTTATGAAAAATAAAGATTTGCATTGGTACAATTCTTAAGTATGAATGTTCATAATGGTTAATGAATAAAAGGAAATTTATTTTCAAAGTGGTGGTTGTTATACAAGCATTGTTGTCAAGTTATATCATAACATCAAGGTGATTAACTAGGGCACTCATATTTCAAAATGAATTTTTTGCATACAATCTGAAGATCTTAAAAAAAATGTCTATTTTTGTTCTTAATTCTCTCATATCTCTTTAAATTCTCTTATTGTTTCCTTTTTGCTTAGATTCCTCAACTCTGCTGACATGCCCAGGTCAGTTCTTAGATTTTCATTTGATTTTTTCTAATAGATATTTATTCATAAATCATGAAGGTTGTGATGAATTTGTAGTTGTAGACATTCCTTGTACATAGATGTAATTGAAATGCATGCATGTAACATGAGTTTATTGCCGTGTTATGAACCAGAGCAATATAACACTGAGCTCTAGCTATAGCAAATCTTTTTATTCAGATGGTTATATCTCAGCCTATACTTAACCTTTTCAACTCGTTTTCAACATTTGGACATTATTTTCTATGCTCTTTCGTAAAATGAAGAAAAATTGAGAAATTCTAAGAATAGATTTTTATGATGTTACAGCTTCGGTACTCTATTATTCTCCTTGAGGGATCTTTTTAACTTTGTTCTTTTTGTTCTTGTTTTTTTTCCCTTCTCAATACAGGTTGTGTTCCCCCACGACACCGCCCCCTCCTTGACAGTCACACATTGCTTCCTAACCTTCTTGCATCCAGACATGGTCTATGCAGAAAGCATAACAGGTTGATTGCCTCTATAACATCCTACATCTCAAGCAAGATGAACCTGTTTGGTCTGTAATTTCACGTACTTTCCCTGTCGCGTTCTCCAAGAACACCTTTAAAAATTGCATACTAAGCCAGACTCTTAATGGATTCAAAGTTGATCTGTACAGGAAACATGGCTCATTAATTGACTTTCTCACTGATTGCCAAACCGTTTCTGTGAAGGAAATATGGTTTAGTGGATGGACTCAAACAAAGGCTACATCTCCAAGAAGATGAACTTCTCTGGTCTTTAATTGTTGTCTGCACACTTTGGAATTCATTAGAATTTAAGGTTCTAAGGGAACGTTTGATATCATTCACTTTAGGAATGAAAATAAATTGATGTTATGCAATATAAATGGGAAAATATCCCAAGTTGTATGTATATCCGAGACAAAGGGGAGGTATCTCGTGTTTTCTTTACATAGTGGAAAATGCATGTTTTCATTTTCCCCCCCCCATTTTTTGGACCCTCCAACAGGCCATTTTATTGAAAATCAATCTCCAGATAACATATTTGAACATATGTACCAATGAATATCATAAAATAGTTCAGAATAAGATATACATAATGAATATCAACCATAATAAGCGATTATTGAAACCGTAGCATATTGATAACAATAATATGATGATAATACTGTATATACAGAACATACATGTAGATTAGGGAAAGAAAATAAAATAAGAATGCAACATCATCATGACTGAAAATGATGTGGGAAATTCAATATACTCGTACTAAACGATCAAAATCCTCTCAAAATTTATCCATTTTTTATCGAATTTGTCAGTTTTGTTAGCAAGTATACTACCTTGCCTCTCATTTGTGTAACTATTCCTGATATATCGTTTTATTATCCGAAAGGATGGTACAGACTTTTGGATTCGAGAAAAATATAATTGTTGTTTTAATATCACTCTCCGTTTTGATCCTTGTCAAGTTTTCAAGATAATTTGTGTATATAATAATCCACTTTTGAGTAAGTGTGATGAGTAAAAATGGAAATAATCACAAGTTACCATTAATATGAGACATATTTCTGGTTTTTGTTTTATAAAACGTGTTATAAAGTTACTGTAACTGTTATAAGATCAAATAGTTACTTTGTCGAGTCTTGTTCATTATTATATACGACACAAAATTAGCAAATACTTTACCTTTGTGCTTTATCTCCATAGCCCCAAAATACCAGACACTATTAGCCAAATCAGTGAGTTAAATTTAACAATCAAATAGTTTGCATTTAGTTCATACACTTGTATATAAGTTCATATATGTGTATATATATATATATATGACAGAAATTGGCATTCACAATGCCATTTATAAAAAAGAAAATACTAAAGGATTGTTCAAACATGACACCGCAAAATGGTGGTGTTTTAAAAAAAATGATAACATAGAGTGTGATGCATATGTCACGGAGCTCAGTGAATATGCGCAAATCCTTTGTTGCCATTCGTTTAAATATAATCAAATTTTGGCAGCTTTTTCGCTGTGGTTTACCGCCCCATATCTGAACAGTCCTTTATATTTTGCATGCAGAGATATCAGCTATTTATCATATTATTTATGTATGTATATATTTATATTTGCCTACTAAGAGACTTGTTATTTTTGTAAATATGTATAAAAATATAATATACATGTACCGGTACATAAAATGTGCTCTGATAGATATTCCAAAGAAGAATTTGACAGTTGCTTTCTACCTCTATCGTTCCACAATTGAACGATATTTTTTGAGGAATTTAGTTTTTCTATTTATGTATGTGAACTAAGAGTTTAAATAACTCCAATGATTTGAATAACAGATAAAACATCAGAGTAGTTTTTGTTTCAACAAGGAGAATCGAGCTTGCCTCGAATCTCCTTTGTTTCACTGACATTAACTATAACAGCATGTACATATTTATATTGATTATGTAAAATAATAAATTGATCTTGTTTACTTCTTCTTCATTTTTCCTTGCCTAACTTTATTTATTATTTATTGCCGTGGGCAACTTAGTGAAAACAAGTCTTACTTGGGGCATGCAACGCAATAAAAGGCAAAAAACATTGCATAAATTTGGAATGGTTCTAGTCCAGTCAAATAAGCGAATTTAACGGGGTAACCCAAAATAATTTATTTATTCCACTGCAGTTGAAAATTCTAGGAAAAATCTGAGAAGTGGAAGTACTTAAATTTGCATTATATATAAATTACTATTTTCATATAAGGAAATTCATTTGCATAAAATTACAAACTAAAGGTTTTAGTGGCTAAAGAAATGTTTAAATGTCGCTGGACTAAATGATATTGTCCAAGCCACTGAGCGTGATGAATACATTTTGCTTTATTTTTACTGGACTATTCGGGAGGCGATACATAATTTTTTTTTTTTTTAGGACATGTACCACCAATAAACACAAGTGAGACATCCTATCTAATTTTATGAAGGAGATGAATGGAAGAGGTCTAATACTTTCGATGGAGATCAATGTTTAGATATATTAGAGGTTACACACCACAGCGACTTGTCAAAAGACCAAACTGAGCGACTTTTTCAGGTGCAAAAAATAGTGCTCACTACCCCCCCCCCCCCCCCCCACTTAGCGACTTTTCGGCCGGCGCGATTTTCAAATTTTCCGGAGAGAAAAAAAAAAGTTTGGGCCCCCCCCCCCTTAGAAATACTGGATCCGCGCCTGCTGTAGCCCCTCTTTTTTTTTTGCCCATTATCTAGATTAGGTCTGCAGCTAATTGAATTCTTTATTAATTTTTATTAGTATGAACATTGATTTATGATATCAGAAAATACTCGTCCATCCTTCAACCAAATAATAATTCTCTTTCTGTACCTCTTTCTTGTCCCGCAATCTCTCTCTCTGTCTCTGTCGCTCTGTCTGTCATCTTCGCTGTATAGCTCTCTGTATGTATGTATGAAACTTTCTAACATCTCTCCGATTTCTCTTTTTTCCGCTCGGTCCTTCTCTCCGCACCCATTTCACAATGCAGCAACCTGTTCTGAATTCATCGCCATCAGCATGCGATGTCGCCCAAACTCCTCCATCAATCGTCCGACCATCGATGAAGACAGTCGTCGAAGAGCTGGAGAAGTAGTAGATAGATGCAGATTAATCTACAATTTGGATCTACCTAAGTAGAATCTACTAATCTAAAATTGGGGGATTTTTTTCTCGAAAGTAAAGCCTATTTTTCACAATTTTCCGATTTTTTAAAGAAATTTTGAAAACACGGACCCACGTTTAGGGATATTTTGTGAAAAAGTGACCCATTAGAGCGGCACACCCCCGCAGGACAGGGACGCCGGAAGTAAGGGGGGGGGGGGCAAAACGAATTTTGGCCACCCCCCCCCCCCCCAGAAAAGGAGTTAAATAGGTTTGGATTTTTTAACCATAAAAAAGAAAGAAAAGTGAATTGATCACAATCACAATTATATTCCATTCAAAGAAAAGGAGAGTAAACAGGAATTATACGTCCTTAACATTCCACATGCCCCTATGTTTATCAATTAATGGATAATTATACAATGGCGATACGCGCATATCGTGGAAATATTGTGAGAGGATTGAAAAGCATGAGTGTTTTTTTTTATAATATAGGGGTGAGAAGACGTGTGCCCCAGAACACTGGCGTACTGATTGGGGGGGGGGCAGTCATCCCAAAATAAAATTCAAAAGTGGTTTATTTCTTATTCGATACCGGTGATTAATGTTGCTGAAATGATATGATTTTCCCAGATTTTTCTCAATTTTTGTTGTAAATTTATTATATTTAGGCTATTTGTGCGTTTGTTGAAAAATGACAAATTCCAAAATTTACAGTCAGGCAAAAAAAATATGCTTATTTAGAAGCCTTCATGTCAGGATCTGCAAAACGACGGGGGCTCAGGGCTCGAGCCCCCGTCAATTTTTTGAAAAAGTATTTTAAGGAGAAAAAGAAAGAAAGAATGAGTAACCTGCCATTTTCACAAATTAGGTATCAAAATATGCTAATTTGACCGTAATTAAATGCCTAAAACCCCTGAGCTTTCGGGGGCTCAGCCCCCTGGACCCCACGTCAATTAGTGACCTGCCAGTGTCACAAATAAGGTATCTAAATATACTTATCTGACATTTACTTTAAAAGTGTTACGTGGAGAAAACAAACTATTACAAAAATAGAAAAATGCATCATAATCTTGAATATCACATGTTTGAAATATAAAGCTGATGAAAAGTGTTTTTTTTTCTTCAATTGTATTGTAATATTTCCTTACTTGAAACCAGAGGCAGAAGCATATGCCACCCTATTTCACCCCCATTTCACCCCTATTTCACCCCAATCTCTCTCTAACTTTCTGACTCACAATGCTAACCATGAGCTTCTGGGAGCTCCACCCCTTGACCCTTTTGCTCATTAAGCCACTGCCCCTGAAAAGTGAACCCCCTGGAATGTTTGCCCCCAATCCCAAACTGCTTCCGGCGCGCCTAAGCCCCCGTATGACTTAATATGTGAGTACCCCCTCCCCCGGGCTCTTTACACCAAGAGAAGAAATTCAAACAACGATAGTTATGTAAGTGAACACGATGGATTATTTCAAATACGTTTGAATGAAGAAAAGTTTATTACTTAAATATAAACAAATATCCATAAATGAACTAATTCACACGAGGAGATGGTAAAAATATGTACGAAGGTAGTCCATCACGGTGCAGAGCGGGCTGGGGCTCTTTTATGATTTCACTAAGGTGCAAAGTTTGGTTTCAAAGCTATCATTTTGTCTGTTTTTTTCAGATGCAGTTTGAGTCTACCACTGGGTCCAGTGGCGGATCCAGGGGGGTAGGGGCCCGGGCCCCCCCCCCCTCCCCCGGGAAAAAAACGTGTTAAAACACGTTAATTTGACCTTTTTGGGGAGTGTGCCCCCCCCCCCCCCTCGCGCTCAAGGGGGGGGGGGGGGGAGTGCAATTTTTCAAATTCTCGAGGGCCAGAAAAAAAAATGTGCTCATCACCCCCCCCCCCCCTCCCCACCCCCACTGAGCGCATTTACGGCCGGCGCGATTTTCAAATTTTCGGGAGCAAAAAGAAAAAATTGGTCCCCCACCCCTAAGAAATCCTGGATCCGCGCCTGACTGAGTCTACCAGGGAAAGTTACAATGCTACAATAAAACAATGCAATTCCTGTTCACTCATGCATTAAAGTTTGGTTTAATAAACCATGAAATTCACTCAGCAAATCATGAATGTATCATATCACCCTCAATTTTGTAGGCTCCAAAGGATTCACCTCTCACAAACTGGAAGGCTAATTCCTGCGCAACCTAATTTATATCCTTTACAAAAGAGAGCAGTGCTCACCCAAGCATGAATTATTTTCGGGCGTTTTGGTGTCATGTGAATGTTGAGTTTATGAGCTTTCCATACATATAAAAGTTTTCCCCCAGAATAATATATTTTTTATTCGGCAGCCATTTCAAAAGTGTATAGTTTTTTTTGGGGGGACGCACGGTAGTCGACGACAAACTCTACAAATACGTGTTTTAATGCAAGGAGATATTCTCTCCACATACATGGACACATACAATAGTTCCATTGCGGATCAGTTCAAGGGTGTCTTATTTGCAGAGGCGGCGATCCCGGGGGGGGGGGGGACACGTCCCCCCCCATTTTTTTTTAGGGGGGATCGTCCCATCCTCAAAATTTTAAAAGTGCTGGAGGGCCAAAGAGTGCAGTGTTTAGACAAATACAAATGCAGAAATCTTCTCACTCGGTAGCTACGCTCCCTCGCATAATATCCTTAAAGATGTACAAGTAATACCGAGAAAAGTGAAGTGTGAAAAAAGATTGTTGTTTTTATACTATAGTTTTGCTAAGACTGTAATTTTTTAATACAACAAAACTTCAAAAACCTGTGAGGGGGTAGTTACTTCCGTCTCCTTCCCCCCTCTCATTCACATTATCTCCCTCGCACTTGCGGGGGAGAGGGGGCAGTTTCCCCCAAATGAAATTCGAACGTGGTTTATATCTAATTCGATACCAGTGATTTACAAATGTTGCTGAAATGGCATGCTATTTCCCTAAACTTCCGGGGGCTCTGCCCCCTGGACCCCACCAAGGACCCGAAGGCGGGCCCATGGTTGCTCATCTGACCGTAAATACATGCCTAAAACGCCTGAGCTTCCGGGGCTCTTCCCCCTGGACCGCACTCCAATTAGTGACCTGCTTGCCAGTGTCACAAATAAGGTATCACAATATGTTCATCTGACCGTAAATATATGCCTAAAACCCCTGAGCTTCCGGGGCTCCGCCCTGGATGCTCATCTGACCTTAATAAATGCCTAAAACCCCTGAGCTTCATGGGGCTCCGCCCCTTGACACCCGCCGGGGCTTTGCCCCTGGACCCCACGCAAATTTATGCTCCACTTTGCTTTGCTCTACCTGAAGGCGGGCCCCTGGTTGCTCATCTGACCGTAAATAAATGCCTAAAACGCCTGAGCTTCCGGGGGCTTTCCCCCTGGACCGCACTCCAATTAGTGACCTGCTTGCCAGTGTCATAAATAAGGTATCAAAATATGTTCATCTGACCTTAATAAATGCCTAAAACCCTGAGCTTCATGGGGCTTCGCCCCTTGACACCCGCCGGAGGTTTGCCCCTGGATCCTACTTTGCTTTGCTCTACCTGATCGCAAATACTTTAGCTCCTCCCCCCCCCCCCATTTTGAAAAACGTTCCCAGGGCCTGCGTAACATGTAAGAGTGGTGGTGATGCAGATTTTTTTCTGCCCCCCCCCCGCCCCTGGTGTAGACACGAGGATAGTGCCCTGTTGTTTGGTATAACGCTTATACCATTGAGTACTCAGTTAATAGATGTAGCAATCATCATATCTCATCAATGTTGCTATAATGATAAGAGTCATATGTCTTGAAAAACAAATTTAAAGGTAATACAAAATCGAGTCGAAGACGAGTCCAATACTGTCATAACTAGAGCAATATATTCATTTATATACCTCACTTAAGAAATCAAGCCATCTGATTGGTCGAAATTGCAGTCGTGAATTTAGCCATTCCCGTAAAGAAAACAAAAATGCCAAAACCATTTAATAGTCCAAGAGTATCTCTATAGTATCCAGAAGCGGATCTAGAGGGGGGGGGGGGGGGGGGGGGGGGGGGGGGGGGGGGGGGGGGGGGGGGGGGGGGGGGGGGGTTGGGGGGGGGGGGGGGTTGCAACCCCCCCCCCAAAAAAAAAATCCGGGGACCATTTTTTTAAATCTAATCTTTTTTTTTAAACTTGTAATTTTATTTTATTCTATTTCTATGTATTTATTTCATTTATTATTATTATTATTATTATTATTATTATTATTATTATTATTATTATTATTATTTCTTTTTGGGGGGAGGGGGGGGGGGGGGGTTGGGCGAACAAATGTCACAGAGTCCCTTGCCCCCCCCCCCATCAGCTTTTTTTGAGGACACGGGCCACCGCCGAAGTGACAAGCTAGGCCAGCGTTGCCGATTCTCATCCCCAAAATCCCCACATTAAAAAAAAAAAAAAAAAAAAAAGGAAAAAAAAAAAAAAAAAAAAAAAAAAAAAAAAGAAAGAAAAAAGAACGCACGCTGGAGAGAAACCCTTTCAAGTGCAAATATTGTGAGAAGATATTCAACTCATCTGGTAACTTAACCAAACACATGATAACTCTGGATATAACTGTGTATTTAACTGTTACTTGATTTAAAAAGACGTTATCATGCACTGCTTTTTATGGTCTCCATTGTGTTAATAGATGCCAGGAAAACATCACTTACGGGGTCAAATAAACACCCCCAAAAAATCGGCTCGCCGCTTCGCGGCTCGTGGACGATGCTCCGCATCGTCATTATTGGTCAACTCCCCCCTGAGCAAAAAGCTAGATCCGCCCCTGTAGTATCACACGAAAACAAAGCCGTATAATATTAATATTATTATCTTCATCAGGCTGACTATCGATATCGATAGTCTATGTTACCGAGCAATACGTCTTCGGACTGTGAATCATAATTCAAAATGGTTTATTTCAAACATCATACTTTCAAAACCCATCTTTTTACATTAATAATACTTCAGAAAAAAGTAATTAGGCTTATTACGTCATCCCTATATTACTGTCCGAGTATGCCATTAGTTAAGAAAATGAATATTTTAGCAATCTCTGAATTAATTTCTATATGAACTCTTTTATTTTCATGTATAAATACCAATCTGGATTTTTACCAAAAATATTAGTATGTTCACCCTTAATTCGTCTGTACATGATTACAACACTCGTCAATGTAAACTATTTAATCAACCTAAGGTTTCCACTTCAATGGCCTCAAACTCAAATTGTGGAACAGCCTTGATCAAAGTATTCAGCAAAGCTCAACTCTTTCAAAATCCAAATTTTCTCTAAAAAGATTTTATCTCACCAATATTAAAGCGTGCTAACTAGATAATTATACAAAATGTATTAATTAATTCGAATTTTCTTCTCCTATTTCATGAGCTCTCTCAACTCCTACAGTTTTCTCTTTCTCTAGCTTCTCTTTTCACCATCTGAATTAATTTCTCTCTACCATGCCTACTCATCATAATTTTTTTTTTATGTAATACTGACTCCTCCCACCCTCTCTCTCTCTCTCTCTTTCTCTCTTTGTATTCTTTCCCTATGATATTTTACTCTTTCTCATCTATCTTATTTTCTCTTAACTGTCGGTATATGGTTATGTGTGTGCAGGCGCGTACGCAGGGGGGGGGGGGGGGGGGGGGGGGGGGTTTGGGGGGTTAAACCCCCCCCTTTGGAAATTTTTTGTGTGTAAACCCCCCTAAAAAAAACCTAAAACCCCCCCCCCCCCCCCCCCCCCCCCCCCTTTTGGATTTTTTTTTTTTTTTTTTTTTTTTTTTTTTTTTTTAATTATTAAAAAAAAAAAAAAAAAAAAAAAAAAATTATTCCCATGGCCGACCTAAAAAAGGTGACCTTACCCCCCCCCCCCCAACGGAGCAAAATGTCAAATTTCCAAATTTCGAGACCAAAAAAAAAAAAAAAAGTGTCCTCTCCCCCCCCCCCCCCCCCCCCCCCTCCCCCCCCCCCCCCCCCCCCCCCCCCCCCCCCCCCCCCCCCCCCGCTTATTCAGCGGCTGGCTGAGTCGTTGCGAAATTTTCGGACCGATTTATAAATGTTAAAACCCCCCCCTTGAAAAAATCCTGCGTACGCGCCTGTGTGTGTGTGTGTGTGGACGTGTACCTGTATCTGTCTATTTATAGTAGCTGTTATTGGGTGATCGCAATTTCCTGATTTATATTTAATTTTGCTGTTTTATAATTCTCTCAAATGCTTAGATATTTCTCTAACAAAGTTGTAAATTTTATATTGTATATCGGGGCCCTGCCTACAAGCAACCTGCCTTTTAAGGGTATCCCTTCAGGCTTATTTTTTATATTATTATGTTAAATCAATGTGTCAATACTATGTTATATTTGTTCTTTTTTTTAAAGATGGACAAATAAATTGAAAATTGAAATTGAAAAATTGAAAACAATATCGGTCAGTCATCCGGGTACTGCGCTATAGATATTAAATGCACTGGTGTATTGTACCACTTGGAAGCCTTATAGTCAGGTCAATATACGGTAAAAAAAACACCCCAACCCCAAACAAATTGCAACAAAAGGTTTTTTGTTTTGTTGCCTTCAAAATAAAATAACCAAACATCAACTGCAAAGCGTCTGAGAGTGTATTCATTGGCCTTTCTTTCATATATAATAGTCAGGTCAATATAATTATGGTTTGACCCCCCAAAATTGCAACAAAAGGTTTTTCAACGGTTTCTAGTAGTATTCGACCTCAGGAATAACATACTAAAAGTATACCAAAATCGAAGGTTCAGAAAGCTGTTATTTTTTAAGATGGTCCAAGATGACTGCCGATACCTAAAAATGGCCATAAATCACTTATTATCCATCCTAGAAATATAATTTTGGTGTCTATTTCGTGGTTTCGGGGGTCAGAGAATCCATTGAGACAAGTAAAAATGGTTTGTAATGGTTTAGGAAACCCCCAAATCCAAGATAGCGTCCACTTATTATCCATCCGAGAGACATAATTGGGGTGTCTATGCTATGGTTTGCGGGTTCATAGAATCCATTAGGATAAGTTAGAACGTTAAGCAATGGTTCAGAAAACCGCAAAATCCGATATGGCGTCCAAAGGGCCACAAAACCACTGAGATTTCTCAATAGAGGGCGCACTTTATAAACAGGAAATGAACTTATGTTTCTCTCTCACCCTTATGGTGTCACCGCCCCCCCCCCCCCCCCCAGAAAGAGGGTGAATTCAACTATTGACAGGTCATTGTCAACACTGAGGGAGTGGCCGAGGGGGGGGGGAGTGACAAAGACAAAGTTACAACTTAATAATAATAATAATAATAATAAGCAAATAATTACCGTTGGTGAAGGTGATAGTTTGCCATTGCCTGAAACCAAAAGGTGATTATTTGCTTTATATTCCACATCTAAAACAATTTAACTAAAAAAGGAAAAGGACGTGTATGCATCTACATAAATGACACCTAGGCCCAAATTCATACCAAAAAAGTTTAAGTTAAACCCAACCCCTTGAGGGTACGGTGCGCGCACCATGTGTTTTGTTTTATTGCGCTTTCGGATAATCTTCAGTGAAAGTGCGTTGCCCTGTGTAGATAGTACCTCTATCTTCGGTAAAAGTGCGTTGCACTGTGTAGATAGTAGTACTATCTACACAGTGCAACAAACTTTTTGCTTCTCTCATCAATAATGGGCGAACTATCTTTCATCACGTGATTTACTTTTGACCAATCGTAGAGCAAGATTCTTAGTATGTGGAATATAATATCATCTAGACACACATTCATAATACCTACCATACAATTAAAAATGTTTAAAACCTCCAGTTGTTCATGTCATCTTATAACGATGCATGCAGATCTCCATGTTCCTTCATTTTGATGAGGAATGTACCTAATTAGTAAGGAAAAATTATCTTCTGCTTCACTATCAAGTGACTCGTTATATGGATTGTGGCATACATCAAGTCGGCAAGGTCCACACACACACTGTTACATGGTAGATTTCCAGCCCCATTCTGTGGCGTTCATGTATTCTAAGGAGGGGGGGGGGGGGGGGGGGGTAAACACATATTAAGACATACAGGCGTGTGCCGCTCTAATGAGTCACCTTTTCACCAAGAATCCCTAAACATGGGTCCCATTTTTAACAAAAATATCCCTAAACATGGGTCCGTGTTTTCAAAATTTCCAAAATTTTCGCATTGCATTGTGAAAATTGTGGAAAGTGGGCTTTACTTCGAGAAAAATGACCGCTAAAGATAGACAGGGTTTCGAGACTTGAGCGGCACACCCCTGGCCAAACCAAATCTAATCCCCCACCCCTACCCGGGCTTGGTAGTAATTGTTCTGAGGGTGTGCATTTGGTGGAGGCTGGCGTAGGAGGGAGTTGCATTGGCAATTTTCTTGACGAACAAGTTGTGTCGTAATGATGCAACTGAGTCACTTACAGCGGCCACCAAACACGACAGATATTGCTTTGATACCAAGTTCCTCTAAGTTAGTTACTTTGGCTGACTTGGTAGAAGGAAAGTACTAGCACAGGATTCCAAAGTGAGGTTGCATTTCACAAGCTTCTGGAAGACTACTTTCTTTCCTATTCCGAATATCCGGGAAGCCGAATCGCAATCGGTGTAGGCATCAAGAAACAATAATTGTGAGCACAGATCCCGTACCCAGGTCCACTTTCAACTGCTTACAGTTCTACACCTTCGGAGCCTTGGCTCCATTGTAAGAGTGGAGTTCCCTGCCATCTGTTCTAAGGATATTGCGAAGTCCAGTTCCTTTCATCAGGGTACCGAATGCTTCCAGCAAAATCATGAAGGTCTGGAAGCAACCTATTTGCAAGTCAATCCCTTTCAGTGGGCTATTCTGGGGTACATCGATGATTATAGCTCAGCGGCCTTCCAATATTCTGTTTTAATAGTCTCGTTCAAAAGGAAAGACAGAGCTACGACTCTGGGAGAGATTTTGAAAGTACAAATAATACCCGAACAAACCATAAATGCTGCTTTGCTTTGCAGGTTTCAACAGTTCCTGGTAGTTTAAAAAACAAGGGAACTTGAAGTAGCAGAGGTGATGAGCTTTAAGCTCAGTCTGTCCCTACCTACACTTTTCGAGGCTAGGAATGTATTTCGGAAGGCTGAGAAGCAAGTAAAGTGTCGGGTGAAGCCGTAAAAGAACACAGACCAGTATGTCCTTGATGGTGGTTCCTTGGTGTATCGAATACCATGGAAAAAAGGAGACATTTTTTGGCAGAATAGCACGATCATATCATGATTTCACAACCCCCCCCCCCCACTATATGGTTCTGCAAATGTAGTTTTGACGGCTATGGTGGAGGGCCGTCAATTAATGATAATGTACACCAGCGACGTAGGCAGAATGCCCATCCAGTTGTCAAGTTCAATGCAGACACAGTATTCTCAGGCAAGAAGGATGAGTTTTTATCAAGAGACTGCAATAAGCAGGGACTCATGAATCTCATTAGTGAGGAACTGAGGAAGGGTAATTGCACCGTCATCAATGTATCTGGGGATGCAGATGTACATATCGCTAAAGCTGCAGTGAATTCTTCTCGTCGTCAGTCTACTACTCTGATTTGAGAAGGCACTGACCTATTGGCGTTACTCCTGCATTACGCGGGTGAAGATAGCAGGGAACTATACTTCCACTCTTCCAATGCAGCCAAGGCTCCGAAGGTGTATGAAATTAAGCAGTTGAAAGTGGACCTGGGTAAAGATCTATGCTCACAACTATTTTTTTGACATGCCTACACTGGTTGCGATTCGACTTCCAGGATATTCGGAATCAGAAAGAGAGCAGTCTTCCAGAAGCTTGTAAAATGAAGCCCCACTTCTTAAGAGCTAGTACATTTCTTTCCTTCTTCCAAGTCAGCCACAGGAACTAATATAGGAACTTGGTATCAAAGCAATGTCTTTCATGTTTGGTTGCTGCTGTAATGACTCAGTTGCATGCATCATTACGATACAACTTGTTTGTCAAGAAAAATTGCCAAATGCCAATGCGACTCCTTCCTACGCCAGCCTCAACCAAATTCCACTCCCTCAGAACATACTACCAAGTCATGGCATGGATGGAGAGTGAATTATAAGACATAGACGCCACAGACTGGGGCTGGAAATTAAAGGACAATGATGTTGAATACGGAGGCTGTACCTAGTAATCTTCTTAAGTTGATTCATTGCGACTTCTGTACTGCTTGTAGCACACCTTGCTATGCCTGCAGATGTAACACTGAGTGTGTGTGTGGACCTTGCCAACTTGATGTATGCCACAATCCATATAACGAGTCACTTGATAGTAAAGAGGAAGATGATTTTTCCTTACTAAAGTACATTCCTCATCAAAAAGAAGGAACATGAAGATCTGCATGTGTATTCGCTATAAGATGACATGAACAACACGAGGTTTTAAACATTTTTAAAACTCCCTCAGTGTTGACAATGAACTGTCAATAGTTGAATTCACCCCTTTTCTGGGGGAGGGGTCTGTGACACCATAAGGGTGAGAGAGAAACATTATAAGTTCATTTCCTGTTTATAAAGTGCGTCTCTCGGATGGATAATAAGTGACTTATGGCAATTTTTATGTAATGGCGGTCATTGTGGACGCCATCTTGGATTTTGGGGTTTCCTAGACCATTACAAACCATTCTTACTTGTCTCAATGGATTCTCTGACCCCCGAAGCCACGAAGTAGAAACCAAATTATGTCTCTAGGATGAATGATAAGTGAATTATGGCCATTTTTAGGTATCGGCGGCCATCTTGGACGCCATCTTGAAAATAACAGCTTTCTGAACCTTCGATTTTGGTATACTTTTAGTTCAAAGTTCAAAGTTCAAAGTTCAATTTATTTCTCCACAAATGCAAAACATAGGGAGCTACATAGAATAAAATACATACATACAATACAATAATAGAACATGTACAATATATATAGAACGACTCCAGTTGGAGCAATGTATGTTTCAAAAAGAAACAAATCAGCAAATGTGGAAGGGGTAGTCAAAAATCAAAAATGATTTGTCGAGGACTACCCCAATAATTAAACAAAATTATACAATTAAAACTTAAAAGTAAATATAAGGTAAAATTATGAGGTGGTACCAATAACAAGAAAGAAGAGGGAGAAAATATCAAAGACAGGGGGGGGGGGTGCATATACCTATATGTGAATGTTGTAAAGGATGGGTTACTTAACAGGAATAATCTTAACTTAGCCTTAAAAGAATACAATGAAGAACGATTTTTGATGTCAGGTGGAAGATGACTCCATAACATAGGTCCATTGAAGGATATCCGTTGTTGTAAAAAAGAAGTCTTAGCTATGGGTATATGGAAACTATTTGCATTTCTTGTAGCATATGAATGAATAGAAGAGTTCAGTATAAAAAGGTCATCAAAGACAGGTGGCAAGTTGTTATGTTTGTACTGGAACATGAATTGACCAAGCTGCATAATATATATAGAATTAACATTTAAAATATTCATCCGTTTAAATAGGGGTGCAGTATGTGCTCGGTAGGAAGATTTGGTTATCAAGCGTATGGCTTTCTTTTGAAGAACTAAAAGTCTATTCAGAAGGGTTACTGAGCAGTTGCCCCAAACAATATTTGCATACGACAAGTAAGGAAGCAGCAATGTATTATAAAGGTTGCATAAGATTGGCAAAGGAAATAATTTATGTACAACATAAAGAATACCTATAGCACTTGAAATCTTGGAGGCAATGTGGTTAACATGTGTCTTCCAGTTTAAGCCTTCATCTACATATATTCCTAAAAATTTTGTTGAACAGACTCTGGATAAATATTCATCATTTAATTGCACATGTAATTCATCAACATCGAAATTGATATTTCTACCTTTAAACACCATATAATTAGTTTTAGTCATGTTGACCTTTAATTTATAAGCATAAAACCAGCATGAAACCGTCTCCAATTCTGTTTTCAAATCCCTATTCAGTTGCTGAACAGATTTACCAGACAAAAACATATTTGTGTCATCAGCAAATAATATAAAGGACAGTTTACTAGAAGCATAATGAAGATCATTAATGAATAATAGAAACAATGGGGGGGGGGGGGGCAAGGATACTCCCTTGAGGAATTCCAGTCACAACGTTACATAAATCAGAAGGCTGTTGATCAATAATAACAAAATTGTTTACGATTATTCAAATAATTTTCAAACCAATTCAAGGAAATACCTGAGGTCATGTTATTCCTGAGGTCAAATACTACTAGAAACCGTTGAAAAACCTTTTGTTGCAATTTTGGGGGGTCAAACCATAATTATATTGACCTGACTATTATATATGAAAGAAAGGCCAATGAATACACTCTCAGACGCTTTACAGTTGATGTTTTTTTTTGTTTTTTTGAAGGCAACAAAACAGCCCCTGTAGAAACACAAGAGTAAAAACAAATGTAAATTAAAAACATCATAATATTCAAATAACCAATTACATTATTATATACTTCATGATCTGTATCAGCAACAAAGAAGGTGTTCAGTAAATAAGTTCATTATAGACCAGCTTCAAACATTGTATCAACTAAATAATCATCACTATTATTTTCATGACTTCAATGAACAGGTTAATTAAATAATATATCATGTTTAATATAACGGCTAAAGGACAGTTAACTTTTCATTTCACAATATAATTCCTTACATCACTTAAGCAAAACCTAAATTACAGTTGAAGTGTAAAAAGTAACAACAGATTCATTCAATACATAATGCAAACAATATCTTTTTAATACAAATTAAAAATCCAATAAGACTCACCGCCCACACTATATAAAAAAAGGCTTGTCTTCAACGTACGCCCTTGTACAATACAGTCTTTGTGGTCCTATGAGGGATAAAACGTAATATATTACAATTAACATACATCAAAATTCAAAGGTATGAATACATACAATTCAGTAATATAGACCATTAATCTGTGTAAAATCGTAAAACATCTAACCACCAATAAATTAACAAGTGCGAGTTTAGGATTTTCACTTCGTTTACATGCACGTACGCCACTCAAATACTATAAAAAGGATCGCATAGCAAGAACCCATTACACACTCAAATTCAGGGGTGTCGATTTGTATCCGTGGTTGGGGGGATGATAGGTGCCAAAATATTTTCGGCAATGGATCAAAGCAACCAAAAGGTAGAAGCGTGAGGCAGGTTGCACCCCCTTCCTTCCAAGTTATTAACTTTTTCAAGTCACCCTCAATAAAGATAACATTTCAGAGAATATGGGAACCATGTGGGTCCCACATGGGCTTGCTTCCTGGGTTATTATCCTCTCAAGCGCATAGCCAGGATTTTATTTTAGGAGAGGTAGTGAAGCGAGCGAAGCGCGCTGCCTAGGGCCTCCCGCGCAAAGCGCGAAAGCTTTGACGTTTCTTTAAATTATTAGAGAAAGAAGACGGTTCGTTGTACAATTCTCGACTCTTAATCCTTGTCTAAATTCGGTTTCTTTTGACGTTTCATTAAACTATTAAAGAAAGAAGACGATTCGTTGTACCATTCTCGACTCTTAATCCTTGTCTGAATTCAGTCCCCCCCCCTCCTTTTACGTTTCATTAAATTATTTGAGAAAAAAGAAGATTTGTTGTACCGTTCTCGACTCTTAATCCTTGTTTGAATCAAGTTCCCCTTCCTCCGCGCGTAGCGCGGAAGATCTGACGTTTCATTAAATTTCTAAAGAAAGAAGACGATTCGTTGTACCATTCTCGACTCTTAATCCTTGTCTGAATTAAGTTCCCCCTCCCTCTCGCGCGAAGCGCGAAAGCTTTGACGTTTCATTAAATTATTAGAGAAAGAAGACGATTCGTTGTACAGTTCTCAACTCTTAATCCTTTTTCTTCCTACGTCCTCTTCCTTTCTTCTTTCTTTCTCTCTCTCTCTCTTTTTGTTGGCAGGCGTTTTTTTTTTTTTTTGGGGGGGGGGGGGGGGGGGGGGGGGGCGACTGCCCCACCGCCCCCTGGCTACGCACCTGTATCCACTCTGTCTTCCATTATCTCTCTCTCCCACTCGCTACTTCTTTTGTGCACTTTTGCGCTTCGCGCTTAACATTACATTGTAGCTCGTTGCTTTTTAACGCTGCAGCTTTACATTTGGCGCATTGCATTTCTATGATGATAAATAAATTGAATAAATTCATCAATTCCTGATGAAGCCGTATGAGTGAGAATTCAATTTATTCTTGTCTCATAAATGGTTGTCTCATTTACTTTGTTTTCTATTTATATATGTATGTATTATGAAAATGAGATAGCAAAATGTGTATATTGATTGTCATCTTGCGAGTAATAACCATTAACTACTCTCATCGGGCTCTCATCATTAATTTTTCTCTTCATTCTTTTTTTTTTGGGGGGGATGGTGAATTATTGGGGGCGATGATTGCACAGGCCACCCCCCCCCCCCACCTGAAATATTGGGGGGGGGGGATACATCCCCCATCCCCCCCGGGATCGACACCCATGCTCAAATTCTGTCAATCATCCATAGGGACATCAATAATTGTTCAACAAGCATATAAGTAGGATACATGTACATATATAACAATAAATAGATGTAACATTTATAAGGATAATCGAATGATTAACTCATATGCAACTCAAATGCCCACTATGCACGTGCACCACTTGTGACTTCTCTGCAGTAATGTATTCTCCAGTCATGTGAAAGCTGTCACCTCCTGCAACCGAACCCAAGCCCAGGTCATTGTCCAGCGTGCACTCAGAGGCCTGAGTCACTATGAACATGACTGACAATGAAAGCAGACAAAATATACAGTTCCCCAGGTACACAAAGGAACATCCCTTCACTGCTATTATATAAAAATGTGTAGAACAGGTGTCACATGCATATTCACCTTTTCACATAATAGCAGTGAAGGGATGTTCCTTTGTCTACCTGAGGAACTGTATATTTTGTCCGCTTTCTTTGTTCGTCACGTTCATAGTGAGTGCACACTGAGCAATAGCCTGCACCAAACCCAGGTCCAGCCACATGAGGCAACAATCTCTCATTACTACATATAGATAATTATTATAATCACTCATATCGCTTCAACGATT
This sequence comes from Strongylocentrotus purpuratus, assembly GCF_000002235.5. Lineage (NCBI taxonomy): Eukaryota > Metazoa > Echinodermata > Echinoidea > Camarodonta > Strongylocentrotidae > Strongylocentrotus > Strongylocentrotus purpuratus. The sequence continues at coordinate 40,266,351 of NW_022145612.1, read as the reverse complement.
CTTCTTCTATTTCTGAACAAAATATGCACGGTTCATTGTTATCAAAGCTCCATTGATCACAGGGGGTCAAATACATGTATTTCAAGATTTAGCCTACGGAATCTTACGTTGACCGTTGACGTAGGCAAGTGTACATGTACATACAAAATGGCAACTTTTTTTAGTTTTCAGAATATAAGCGCTCTAAAATCGACCCTGGCTCTTTTCCTGCAAACGTGTTTTGTCCTGGGCACGATCAAGTCCATCGCTGTGTTTTTACCAGAACTGGAACGGAATTTAGGACTAACCTCAACCGATATAGGACTAGCTCTGGGATTGTTCGATGCCTTTGCATTTGTTCCAGGTATGTAGCCCATTACAGTACTGTTATAATCTCTATCTGATCAATGAGTGTTTTACCTGACTGTTAAGAAAGAATGTATTCTAAGCCCCCTTCCAAGGTATCGACATTGAACAGGATAAGCGAAATGAACCATCCAAAACTCCAATAAATGAATTCACTAATGACGATGATACAGCTAGCTCGGACTCAAACAATTCCTCAATATCCGACAACAACGAATATGATATTTGTGTTAAAAAACTTAAAACATGCAACGGCCTAAAATTAGCTCACTTTTGTTTGTAGTATGTATAGAATGTATCTCAAACTACAAGTGATAATCTGATCTCAATAGACGGATATACACTATTCCGGCGGGATAGATCAGATGGTCGCCGTGGAGGCGGCGTTTGTATTTATGCAAAAAACACATTATCATGTATTGAACGTTATGATCTCAGTGATACCTCATTGGAGGCAATATGGATTGAGTTAATGTTACCCTCATCTGAGAAACTATTATTATGTTGCCTGTACAGACCACCTGACTCGAATATTGAGTACTTTAATAACATGCTAGATGCATTTGAAAAAGCAACTGATGAACCATCTGATCTACTGATATTAGGGGACTTTAATATTGATTATAAAATGGACGAATCACTCCATGAAAACCAAATTAACCTCATAGAAAATCTTTTCCTGTTAACACAAATGATAAATAAACCAACAAGGGTAACTACTTCATCATCAACTTGTATAGACCATTTGTTAAGTTCAATTCCCCAGCACATTATATGTGATGTTGCACAAATTTCCATGAGTGACCATTATATGATTTATACTTGTATAATTGTATTAATACTATCCTGGAAAGGAAGCAACATAAAACTCGTCGTTTTCGTGATTATAAATCATTTGATGAAAATCGATTTATTGCTTCTATAAAATCAGCTGAAATATTTCAATTAACTAACGATGTTCCAATCGAAGTAACATGGAATACTTGGAAAGAAACATTTTTGAAAATAAGTAACGAACATGCACCTATCAAGACAACTAGGGTAAAAGACAGATTTTTTTCCTTGGATGACTCCCGAAATTGTAAAACTTATGTACACCAGAGATTTTCTTAAAAGAAAGTCCGTGTCTTCTCCTGAACAAGAAATTCGAAATGATTTTGATAAAAAGTATAACAAACTAAAAAACATATTATCTGTGTCATACGAAAACAAAAACAGGAATATTTTCGGGATGTACATAATAAACATAAGAATAATTCGAAGAAATTATGGACAGAATTGAATAAGATTTCTGGAGTGACAAAGTCTAAGGACCAGAGCTGTAATATTGAATGTAATGAAATGAACGATTTTTTTTATTAATACAGGTAACAATATCTCTAGATCATTTGTTAAAGAAAAACCGAAATGGAATCATCCACATTGTATTTATGAATTTTATTTTCAACCAATTGTTAGTTCCAAGATTCCAAAACATTTAACTAACTTAGCTTCAAATAGCAATTTAGATGTCTTAGACTTTGACACTAAATTACTCAAATTAGCTGCACCATATATTGCTCAATCCCTATGTGCCATCTTTAATGCAAGTCAGGATACGGGAATAGTACCTGGTGATTGGAAGATTGCACGTACCACACCGATTTTCAAAGGAAAAGGCTCAAAAAATGAAAAAAAACAAATTATCGACCAATTTCGGGTGCTAGTCATATTCCCAAAATTATAGAAAAGGAAGTACAATTACAGTTACTTTCCTACCTTCAAAAACATGATATGATTAATGTCGATCAATACGCCTTTCTTCCAAACCATTCTACTGTAACATGCTTACATCGTGTCATAGATGACTTCTACGAAGCCTTAAATACGAAAGAAATGGTCGGTGCATGCTTTCTAGACATCTCTAAATGTTTTGATTGTGTTGATCACGAGCTTCTTCTATTCAAACTTGAAAAATATGGAATAAATGAAAACAGGCTCATATGGTTCAAAAACTACTTAAGTAATAGGAAGCAAGTGGTATACTCCAAAGGAAAATTATCTGATACAAGAGAGCTTTCTATCGGAGTACCACAGGGCAGTGTCCTGGCCCCCATTTTGTTTCTTATATTCATAAATGATATTTTTGAATGTATAACTGAAGGCGTCTGCAACATATTTGCTGATGATGTTGTAGTCACTGTTGCAGAAAGTAAGATAGATGATGTTACAAAGAAATTACAAAAAGATATTAATGCTCTTGATAATTGGTATAAACAAAACCGATTACGCATTAAAACAAGTAAAACCAAAACAATGTTAATCAAATTAAGATCCTCTGAAGTATTAAATATATAGATAAAGGATGAACTGATCGAACAGGTAAAATCTATAAGATATTTAGGTATAGTGATTGATGAAAATTTGAAGTGGAATGTATACTTAAGAGACTTATGTAAATCTATTGCCTATAAAATCTATTCTCTAGGAAAGCTGAATAAATCCCAGAACTATTGAACACCCTTTATAAGTGTGTAATCCAACCCTGTATAGACTATGCAATATCTGTATGGGGGAATTGCCCAGCCAGCTACAAGCTGCCCCTTCAGAGATTACAGAAAAGAGCTGCTAGATATGTAACTGGTATCTTTGACTATGAACTTGCAAGCGGCAACACATTGATAAAAAACTGTCCTGGCAAACTATTGATCAGTGCCGTGATTATTTTCTGGCTATGCTTATGTTTAAATGTATAAGGGGCATTGCTCCACCTCGTTTATCAAATGAAATAGAAATGTATTTCGACCGCCATGGCCTAAACACAAGAAATGCAAACTCCCTTAATGTAGTATTGCCAAAACCCAACGTAACCTTATTCAAACAATCTTTTAAGTATGCTGGAGCGGTTAATTGGAATAAGCTTCCCAATGATATCCAAAATGCCAATTCAGTAGAGAGTTTTAAATATCAATATAAAAATATTCCTTTAAAGGATAAAATTTGTTCCCTGCCGTTTCTCCTCACTACTACAACATTATATGCAACAACCTGTAATGATTGCTAACCTAATTACCTAGAAATTTCAAATACCTACATTACGTCCTAAATTTGATGTTTATTTTTTTATAATTATGCAATATAAACCATATTTACAACTCATTGGGCTTAATCTCGACATAAAATGTTTATTAACTTCATTGTTATATTTAATTCTAATGTAAAATGTCATAATGTAAATGTCATATTGCATTATTTTATATTTTGTCTCCTCTTTTCGTCTTTCCTAAGCTTATTTTCTCTATTTGTGTTGTTTTCGTTTTTTTACCATTTGTATAAAACTGCTATTTTGTTTGTAACTACTCTTAACGTCAGTCTGTATTTGTATTTTCCATCCTTATGCAGGACCATTATGTAAAACAGCCTGCGAGCTGATTAATGTTATCCTGTTAAAAGATGTTTTAATAAATAAATAAATAAATAAATAAAATATCCATGGTTGGGGGGGATGATTGGTGCCAAAATATTTTCGGCAATGGATCAAAGCAACCAAGAGGTAGTAGCGTGTGGCAGGTTGCACCCCCTCCCCAAGCGCGTAGCCAGGATTTCATTTTAGGGGGGGGGGGCGGTAGTGAGCTCGCGAATCACTTACAGAGCGCGCTCCCTAAGAGGTTGGGTGCAGGGAGGGGGCAGTTTCCCCCCTCCCCGGGGTGATATCAAGAATTGAATTCTTGATATCAAGAAATATGTTTTAATGGTAAAACTGCTTGCCATAAGATCGCGCAAGCTCGCCACAACTTGAACCTCCAACTCGGCTAAGTGGGAGCCCTGCTTTAGTGTAATCGGCCACTAATTAGGCCCATTAGCGACTTTACAAAATACATGCTCTTCCTGGCTGTTTGGGAATGTGTCAGTTTGCAACAGAAATGGAGAAACGGGAATTTTGTTGAAAATCATGTGATATATTTGGGGGCTAGCGCCCCCAAGCCCCCCCCACCAGTACACCAGTGACATAGGCCTACATCAGCTTTTCAATAAAACAAAAATAAGATGTGACATTGTAATTTTTCTCCCAAAATGAAAAATGTTTTATGAAATATCAGAAAATAAAATGAGAGAAAAAAATAAAAATAAAGATACAATGCCGTGAATTTTAAAAAGGGTGAACGGAAACAACATAGCAACTAGTGTACTATCTTATAAGTCATACTAATGTCCGAAAATCTTTCTCCTTGTCTCCGATCTAATCACGAATTCGTCACAGAGTTCATCTATGTTCACACTGTCCAGAATAATTGTTTGATGCAGATTGCTACTTTTGCGCTTCGCGCTTAACCTTTAGCTCATTGCTTTTTAACGCTGCGGCTTTACATTTGGCGCACTGCATTTCTATGATGCTGTTGATTGAATAAATTGAATAAATTCATCAATTCCTGATGAAGCCGTATGAGCGAGAATTCAATTTGTTCTTGTCTCATATACAGTTATCTCATTTACTTCATATATATATATATATATATATATATGTATTATGAAAATGAGATCGCAAAATGTGTATATTGATCATCATCTTGCGAGTAATAACCATTAACTACTCTCATCGGCTCTCATTAATATTTCTCTTCATTTTGTTATTTTTTATGGTGAATTATTGGGGGGGGGGGGATGATTGTACAGGCCACCCCCCCCCCCCACCTGAAATATTGGGGGGGGGGGGGATATATCCCCCCATCCCCCCCCCCCGGGATCGACACCCATGCCCCCTTCCCTATATTGTTATCAAAAACATCTACACGAAAGTTATGACCAGTTCCCGTTGTCATAATCACAATTCGTCTTCTTCCTCTTCTTGTTTCTCTTGTTCTTGTTCTTGTTATTTTGGTTTTTGTTGTTGCTGTTATTCTTCTTCTCACCATCACCATTATATTTATTATTATGACCATTATCATTATTATTATTACTGCTTCTACTAGTAATACGTCGACGACTACCACTGCCATTACTACTTAACTTAAACTTCAGCAGGTCACTCTCGATTACGTAGGCATTATCCCCGCTCTCTTTATCATCTGATTATTATCACTAATATTATTATTATTATTATTATTATTATAATTATTATTATTATTATTATTATTATTATTATTATTATTATTATTATTATTATTATTATTATCATCATCATCATCACCGTTGTATTCATAATGCAGGTCCAGTCGTTGCCTACCTGTACCAAAGGCTTCATGGCGGCTACCGTAGAGGCCTTGTGATGACGGGTTCATTCTTGGCACCGGGAGGGCTTCTCATGGCGTCTTGGGCTACCAATAATGTTGAACTAGATGTTTGTCTCTCAGTTGCTGGTATGTTCATGATGATGATGATGATGATGATGATAATGTTGTTGATGATGATGATGATGATAATGTTGTTGATGATGATGAATATGTTGATGATAATAATGGTGATGATAATGACGGTGATGGTTCTAGCATAATAGCATAATGATCAGCGACTGCGGAGGGTCTTTGAAAGTAGGGGGCACAATAATAAAAAGGGGCACTTCCGAATCAAATATTTTTGTAAAAACTCTATATACCAATATCTAATATAAAATGAATTTTGAGGTCTATGCTATGCTACTCATTTCAAGATTTACATAGTTTTATATACATGTATATGTTGTGTCTTTTCCTATGTGTTCAAAACCCAATATAACAATAACAATGGTGATGATGTCGATGAAAATGATAAGAAAAACAAAGTGTAGTGACAATTTTGAAGGAACATTTTTGCTCCAGCTCAAAGAACTAATCAGCAACTATGTCTAGTTACATTTGCATGACGTGTCGAGCCATATTGCTCCGATTGTCTCATTTTCGCTCGCTGGAACATTGCCAGCACAAACCACTGACCTCTACCTCCTGGACGGATCATCGCCCATTCCCATTCACTATACGTTACGCACTAAAAGGCTGTATTGTCTGACCGTTCATGAATATTCTTTTTTTTGCCTACCTCGGCAAAATGTTTGCTTTTACTTAATGGAAAAATGACGGTAGGGGTAGGATGAAATGGACATAATGAACCAAGCGGAAGTGATCTATGATAATTCATGCTTCTTATCCTTCGTGTGCTTGACTTATAATCTTAAAAATCGCTTGTCAAACTGGGTCCAAAGTTCGACTTGTTTCACATGTGTAATAGGCAATGACGAGCTTGCAACCTATTTTGATCAAATAACGGTGGATGAACTTTCAAAAGATAATGGGACATGAGGGTTCCAATGAAAGAGCTAGTGATTACCTAAGTTGGGGTGGATGTGCTTTTCGTTTAAACAAAAAATGAATTTTTAACGATTTTTTTGTTGGTACAATTCCATAGGCTAACATGTATGTCTGCTGACTCTGCATGACGATAGGGGGCGTTGTGAAATGAGACTAAATGGAGCTATATGAATGCTTTATTGCTTATCTCCTATTTGATACTCAATTCATATCAAAGAAATCATAGTATAATAATCTAAAAGAGTAAGTAATTTTGCATTTTTTTCCTTGAAGGACTCGGTTCCAACATCCTGTCGGTTTCACTCGTAATTACCCTTAGTGACCAATCTGGTGATGCCTTTGGGATCTTTTACGGTGTTGGCAAATCGGGATATGCCTTCGGGATAGCCCTGGTGCCGCTACTGGCTGATTTCCTGATGGACATCTATGGCTGGAGAGGTTCCTTACTAATCATCGGGGGCATCATGGCCCATCTGATCCCATTGACCTTGATGGTGGATATCAACGCAGGGGCGTCCTGCACGATGATCAGGGAAGCACCAGTAACGGTCGACGAACAATCAATTTGTGGTGATACAAGACTTCTTCAGGAAGCGTCACTTCTTCAAAGGGATAAAGCACCGACGGACGGTTTTAAGGCCGATGTTACACCTGCAAATATCGCCACCGGGAGTGAAAATGGCAACGACCCCATGGAGGAAGTCAACGAAGAGACACTGCGTGATGATGCAAAATTAATGGAGGGACCATCCACTAGTCAACGACATCAAGCAATTTCTAATTTGTATCGTAATAACAAAGTCGGTCAGATGAACTGCTCTGGGCTATATGCCATCACTTGTCGAATCCTTAGCGATTCTATCTACAACCGAGATCCCTGGATGATTCTTTTGATGTTAGTTACAATGGTGTTCGCTATGGTAGACGGTGGTTGGCACGCGTTTCTTATCCCACGTGCGGTCGGCCGAGGTATCTCGACGACCAAGGCTCTGTCCCTAGCTTACTCGGCGGCGACTGCAGCCTTCATCGGTCGTTGTTTCGGAGGACTACTCTTGAAGTACAAAATCTTTTCCGGGCAGTACTGGTTTCTGTTTCTTACCTTCCTCAACATCACGTCACTGCTAGCTGATATATTTGTGCCTAAATTCGCTCTGATGATTGTGACGTCGTTCATTATGTCAATAACGATTGCCGAGCGGAACATTCTTCTATTGGTGATCTGCAAAGACAGGGCTCCGGAGTCCGAATTTCCCGTCATACTAGCTTCTTCCGAGATTGTGTTCGGACTAGGAGCTTTCCTTGGAGCTTCCTTATCAGGTGCGACTTTCTTTATAAGTTCCAAAGGCCGCTTACAGTTAAATTAAAGGTTGATGGAGCACATTTTGTCAAATTTGAACATAAAATTGTGAAAGAAATTCTCCAGGAGCAACCGGAAAAGTCTTTTTTATAGTATCTAAACACAAAGCAATCTGTGACCTTTTGGAATAATGAAGATGAACATGAAAATGAATATAAATGTACCCAATCTTGCTGTATATCGAATTCCAAACACTATGGCAAGAGACTATTCCACATTTGCCCCCTTTTCACCCAGATTTTAAATTGGGACCTATCGGTTGTAAATATTAATTATATAATATTGACTGGCCTTGAGGGGTATATCAGAAATATTGACCAAGCTCAGATCATATTGCCCCGAGTCGAAAGACGAGGGCAATATGGTCTTAGCGCGGTCAATATTTCTGATATCCCCCGAAAGTAAAGCCAGTCAATATTTTTATTGTTATCCAAATCAGACATCTAGAGCAAATAGAGACATCCACCATGACAATCTCAAGAACTGAACAAACTTTGTCAAACCAACACTGTGCATCCAGTGCTTGACAAAATTTTCGATACACTACAAACAGTGTGTATTTGGTGTGATTATTACGTCACAATAGAGTGCGCGCAAAGTGCGCAGGTTCTCGTACGCATAATATTAATAGATGCGCAATGAAAATGCGAGACCGTGGAAAATACCAAGGTATATTTTCACTCGTCTCTACACGCAAAGTCAATACGCGCAGGGAGACCAAGGAAAATACAAAGAATATACCCCTCCGTTCCCACTGCTAGTGAAAACTAGGGCAATACGGTTTTGTAAATGACCAGCTCAGATGTCTGATACGGGTAATAATATATTATATTATTAGTAGTAGTAGAACTTTTCTTTTTTTTCTTTTTTTTTTTCTTTCTCTGCAGGTTACGTGGCAGACTTGACCGGTACTTTCAACGCTTCGTTTATATTTATCGCAGCGGTCGACGCGGTTGTATTCTGTCTCATGGTTCCACCCATAATCGCTGAGAGATCTCAAGAACATGATATAATAACATTGTGAACTGAAGAAATAGTCTATCGAAAGAACATAAAAGAATAATATTGTGAAAGGACATGATGTAATTGTGAACCCAAGAAATAGTGTATCAAAAGAACCTGATATAATCATACTGTGAACCGAAGGAATATTCTATCCAAAGAAAATAACGAAGGCATGATAATATTACTTTAATATCGTAGGTACATGTAGTAATAGTTGTGATAGTCGTCGTCGCAGTAGTAGTAGTAGTAGTAGTAGTAGTAGTAGTAATAGTAGTAGTAGTATAAGCAGTAGTAGTAGTAGTGATAATAACAATAATGATAGTAATGATGAAGATATGACAACAATATTGGTCAGTCATCCGGGTACTGCGCTACAGATATTGAATACACTGATTTATTGTTCCACTTGAAAGCCTTATATAGATAATAATCACTCATATCGCTTCAACGATTCTTCTTCTATTTCTGAACAAAATATGCACGGTTCATTGTTATCAAAGCTCCATTGATCACAGGGGGTCAAATACGACTTAACTCCATTTCGTTGACAATCAGCCGTAGACGAAAGACTTCATGCATGGCTGATTGTCAACGAAACGGAGTTAAGTCTGTAGTCAATTCTGCATGTTGCTATGGCAGGCACCCAGTGAAAACGAATTTGATAAAATTATGGAAATGCAAGCACTACTTTAAACAAACAGAACTTTGTCATTCCTTGCTCATTTTCCCCGATTGAGGTGTCATATGAAAGGGCAGAACCTCAACTTTGTAGAAATGTGGTTTTCTCTTTGAAATTCAGATACCGTCCGCCAAATGACTTTTTTTTTTGGTTTCCTCTCTTCAAATTTATTTTAATCACTCATGCATGAAATATGTATCATATGAGTTGCATCAAATGAAAGAGGAGTATATATCTAAGCTTTCCAAATACGTGTCATTTATCAATTATAAATGTGATTAAGTTATGATAAAACATCGATAATTCTTGGTTTCGGTTTTTTTCTGGGACGCACTGTATATATAGCGATGCAATGTACGGTGATATCCAGTAGAAACTGTTATTATATATAAATAAATATTGAATTCAGCTCCTAGCCTACAAGTGTCTGCTATACGATTTAAAGGATGACATTTAGAACCCGATAGGTACATTTAGGTGTATCCCTAAAACAATGCACCAGTAAATTTGCCATATGGAAACGTTGTATCATCCGCTCAATCTGACTTGCGTGCATAGAACAAATAAGCATTTTTCCATGAAAAAGTGAAGTTTTCTAAAATGTGCGTTTCTTTCCAGCATTGGGGCGCCCGGAAGTCACTCGGGTAACATTTCATAAAGTATAATATAAAAAGACCATATGCAAATTTTCTGTACTTTTGTCGGAAAAAATACATTTATCCAGCACAATGTCGTCTTTTTTTGCGTTGGAGAAGAGCAAATATCGAGTTTCAATCACACTTTGGCCGCTCTCGCAAGCTCTCACTCGTTTCACTGTGGTCAAGAGACTTTGGGGCAAGGGGTTAATGAAAATACTAATCGTTAGCTTTCTTCTGGTACCAATCTTGTTTTGATTGATTGTATAATTTTGTCGGAATAAAGGAAACAAAAAGGCTCGACCAATAACTTATCAGCGTCTGAATTGACATTTTGACCTTGAATTCCCTGATGCAAGCGCACTAATGACGTCATCTTCGCTAAATCGGTGTCTTTTATCGTAAAATGCGACACTTTCACAATGTTTATACATCTTTTTTTAATTATTAGTAAGATATAACATATTTTTTATGATATCACTGAAGTTTTGGGTTTTGTTTAATGAGTAATTTTAAAATAAGACCCATTTTACAGTTTTAATTTACTGGATCGTACCATTAAAGTCGCAGGGTAGAAAGATGCATTTTCCAACCGCGCCAAATTTAATTAACATTCCGACATTCTGTTAAATGGGTTCGTGTTGTTAAGAATCCACTGCTTTCTGCTCCAACAAACGTCCACATGCAGAGTCGTTTATCAACTAAATTATTCAAATTTATGGATGCTTCCTAGCTTCCCAGGTGTTTGTGTTGCTGTTGAAGCATTTCATTCACCTACTATCATGCTTTGTACTCCAATTGCCAGAACGCAAATATCATTTTGGTTTTATAGTTTCATCGGAGTTGTTTATCAACTATATGTATTCAAATTTATGAATGCTTCCTCCCCAGGTGTTTGTGGTGTTTATGCATTTCATTCACCTGTTATTATTCTTTGTACTCAAATTGTTAGAATACAAAATGCATTTTGGTTTTATAGTTTCATGCAATAAGTAAGTCAATAAAAGAGCATGTTCTGCACAATAAAAACAATGTGTGTCCCTATTGTACAATGTGGTGTGTCCCCTCATTTTGTAATAGTTAATTTACCCATTCACATAATGGAACTACCTGCCCGATGAAGCCAGTGGCCTGTGACCAAAGACGTTTAAATATAATTACTAGACGGAAAGCAGCACGCGCGGAAACCATTACACGAATGGGATTAGGCTCCGCCTCTTTTGGATCATTTGAAGACAAAATAAGCACCCGAGGCGGCTTTTTGATTGGATATGAGCCTCATGAATATGTATTTTATCGATAGTATCGTTTAAGAAACCGGATTATATATTTGACCTCATTGCGTCACTTTAATTATGCAGATTTATGCACGACGCTACTACACTCGCACAAACTGAGAAGATTTAGTTCATTGAGAATGGGTGAGTAATTGATTGAAATATGAGTAGATTAAGAGAATTTAGTCATCAATTTTGAAAAAGCTACAATATTCTTCGTGATCTACGGTAATTTCGTTTCATTTTGAGACAGTTCTCAACAGATTGTTTGGGAAAACACTTGGAAAATATTGCTCTTGAAATTGCACTTTGATTTTTATCGTCATGAAGTAGTTTGACTGCGGTTTGCCGTCATTTCACCCTAGTACTCCAGTTAGGGCCCCGGGGTTTCGGCAGGCCCACCCCGGGGAATTTCGGTGCTCATTTGCATCAAGATCAAACTTTCAAATCAAGTTTTATTTCAGATTTGATCGTCATCATGAATCTAATTCACCAATCATCGATTGAATTTAAATATAGATTTAACGTTACACCTTAAAATAATCTATGAAGCATGATTTTTTGATAATCCTAGTGGATTAATTCTTGTTAAAATCTTTAGTAGATGTGGACCCTGATTGCTTACTTATCATCAGTGCCATCCGTTCGCTCATAGTAGTTGCACCATCGGTATACGCGGTGCGTGTCAACTTTATTTAGGGTCTAGGCCTAGAATAGGCCTAGACTCTAGACCAAAATTATCTGTGACCATTGATAATCAAACAACTCCAAATCCTATTTCATTTAGATGTAAACCTGGAACTTATTAATAAAAATATTTTAAAAAAACAACAACACTAGATCTTAGGATTTGTTTATTTAATAGTGGGTCCAGTGTGCTTGTCAAGTTGTCATTAGTTAGACTGAGAGGTCTGTAATATAGATCTGTAGACTAGAGTCGAGACGAATCTAGACCCCTATTAATTTTTAGAGATTTTTTTCTTCTCCAAATTGTGCAGTTCATGTTGATAAATCTTTTTTTTTTGTGTAAGAGAAGAACCCTAGTCCACAATTATGTTTACTTATGTAGTCCACCTCTTCTTCTTGTTTTAATAAACCAATTCTACTTGAAACTACTTTAGGCCTATATTCATAGGCCATATAGGCCTAGGCCTAAAGCACTTTTTGAGGCACAAGTTAAATCTTCCATTTAGTTTTACTTTGTACTGTGGTCCATTAAATAGGAATGTTGATTTCCACACCATATTAACATTAAGGCCAACCATGACATCAAAAATAGCTGTAGGGTCTAGTTTTATTGCTAGATCTATTTTATTTTGTTAAGGAGAAAGGGACGCCTTGATTGTCACATTGATTTGTTTTTCTTCTTGTTCCAACAGATTGAAACTGAAGAAGAGCTGGAAGGAGTTAGCTGATGAGTAGACATTACAACATTTTTTATAGTTGCAAGATGACGCAGAAAGTCCCATCCAGGTAAAAAAAAAAATCAGGATATTTAGCACACAAACATAAAACGACCACCTATTAATTCACTGAACACGAAATGTAACTAAGTTTATGTTGCAAGCGTATACAGGGGCAGGGGTGGGTCCAGGAATTTCTTGCCGGGAAGGAGGGGGGGGGGGGGGCACACGGTGGGAAAGTTTTAATTTGACATTTTTCTCCGTTGGGGGAGGGGGGGGGGGGGTAAGGTCACCTTTTCAGGTAAGCCATTGGCATATTTTTTTAAATTTTTTTTTAAATAATTTTTTTTGTTCGGGGGGGGGGGGGCGTAATGCACATTCAAAGCACTACATGATCATACATGTATGGTATACACAGGACCCCTCATTACTTTTTTGGAAGTGCTTTCACTTCTTGAGCAATGAAGATCAAGAAGAACACAAAATAAGATCAATGAAAGTCTGTTTATAGGATGTATTATGGTTGATATGTAGCCATTAATATAAATTTGTAATTGAAGTACCTACATTGTTTTCTCTCATGTAGGATGATGCTTCGCTACAGTGGATGATGAAGCCATGCTGGTTTACAAACTCAGGAGAGGAACAAAGAACAGATATTGACGGGATCATATCTAGAGATGCAGGCCTACTACTCTTCATACGAGCAAGTGTGCTATTAAATATACATGTAGGTACCCCAATAAACTATTGTGGAACACATATCATGCAGAAAGTTATAGATCTGACAAAGATATTTTTCATTGTCCGTTGACTTGTAAAAGAATACTTGACTGAATATCATAATTGTGATTTAGATTAAAAATAAAATGTCAATATAGATGAAATATAAGTCTACATTACGTATGTTTCAGTAGCATTATTTCCATCAGAGCACATTCTCTGGTCCAACTTGTTTGGTGAATTTATGTCCCATACTTAACCGAGTATTATTCAATTATGAGCATGAGTTTACAGTACAAGTACATTGTACATGTATTACTTATTTCATACCTTGCCTGATCCAAGCTCCATCAGGCCTATTGTCTTAATGGGATCATCTGAAATAATCTAAGATGTGGTCAGTAACTAGTCTTGTAGGAATATAGTTTAGGTTTGCCCCACTAGAACCCCAAGTGAATTTCGGTCCTTCCTCATTTTGTCAGAGCAGGTATCAGGGTGTATGTTATTAGTTATTGTTGATTTTCTTATAACACTGTATCCTATTTCATTTTTCTATTCAACAGACTTCGGTTATCATAACAGCCCTTTCTTTTGAAAACTAGGCTACAACTTTATTGATGGATGCAGAAAACATCTACATGGGACTACGTCTTAAAGATGCCACCTTCATATAATGAAAGAGGACAGTAGAGATGGGTTTAAACTTGAATATTTACATGCTATTTATTTATTATTTGTATTATTTGTTTGTAGAATACCACATTTAAAAAAAGCTAATGAATTTATCATCTTGTCAACTTTCAAATAATCAAAGATAACTAATCATCAAGGAATAAACATTAACATTTTAACAATGTCAACTACCATTTTATAGCCGGATGAAACTTAGGGCTGGGCAGAAAGAAATTTCCTTGAAATTTGAGTGATAAAGATCTATCAGTCTATATCAAAGATTGAATTAATCAATGATATTTTAATTATAATTATACATGTTGAAATTCATTTACCTCAGTCTATGGACTTTTTCAAGTATTGTGTGTAAGAAGGTTTGAAAGACAACCCTCTAAATGCACTAAATATGGAAACTGCTAATCATCATTTTGCCTTTCGTATCCAAACTGCTAATTTTAATAGAATCATGTTTTGATACTTCCTAGTCTAAGAAAACAGGGGGGGGGGGCTTGTTATCCTCTTCATGGTGCTGTTTCTACATGGACCATGTAACAGGTTGCAAAAGTGTAAACAATATTATATTTGTTATATATTTATTTTAAAAGGATTTAGAAAATGAAAACGTTTTGAATTATAGAATTACTGTTGCTAGAAGTAATGGCAGTATTGATGTGTAAGGGAAGGGGGTAGTTTTCCAAGTGAAATTAACGGTATACCAATGTCAAATTAATAAAAAAAAAAGTGAAAAATATTCTTAAAAATAAAATTATAAAGGACATGGGCCTCCTAACTAACTAACCCTGGTACTGTACCACTTCTGGGTTTGTTTGTTTGTTTATTTTTGTGTTTTTTTTTTGGGGGGGGGGGGGCAACCCAATTTAAAATTTCCAGTGTTAAATTCCGTTTTCTTTAAACAAAAATTATGTCAAGATGTTGAAAAACAATGTTTCACTTTCCGTTTTCAAGTTAGAAAATTTGAATAAAATGATTAACATATTTTCCGATCTCTCTGGTCTATACATTAAAATGTTCAAAGCTCCTGCAAAGGCTGCAAAAAGGAAAAGTGAGGATAATCCAAGTGAAATGTGGACAGTAATGGAGTGAATATGGAATAGTTGATCGTAGTTGATAACGAGTAAATATAAATGAGTGGTAATAACAACTACGACTGAAAGTGAGACAGAAAGGAACTGCAACAGGTTGTTCAGTCAAGACAACAAACCGTTAGTTGCAGAAGATAATTTACGAAAGACAGAGAAAGAGAAAGGGAATCATTAAGGTACGATGAGTGGGTGGAGAAAAACCATCAACTTTGCCACATAATTTGTTTGTCTAAAATAAGGAAACTTTATACATTAGCATATTTAAAATGTATAATCATAGCCAGAGAATGAGTTGTTATATGGCTTATAGCATGTTTGATTTAATAAAACAAAAACAGACCCAGTTATTGATAGACTAAAAAGGGAATAATCAGTATTTCTTATTCAATGCCAGTTAAGGCCACTCCCCCATATTAAAAAACAACAACAACACAACAACGAGAGGAACTTTAGGTCCACTTCCCGATGCATCCTGGGTACACCAGCTGTTATACTGGTGATCGATATTACAAGTTCGAGCGCGTATTTCACCTAACGGTGATCGCATCAGAATAATCCACGCTGATTCGCTGAATCACTTGCGTTGCTAGCGCGCAGCGTGATGAATAAATTACCCATAATTCCGTACAGTAGATTATTTGACCTCTCTAATTACGCTGATACGCGTATGTCTTTTACCATGTGGTGAACATCATTCCAGTACACTTTTCGCGGGGAGCATCCTACAGAATGCATAATTCATAAGGCTCATGAATTATGCAAGGGGGCTTATTTTGGCTTCTAATGGATCCGGACAAAATGGCGGAGCTTGGGGGGCCTGCCTGTGACCCCTTAGCACTCAACACCGTGTGGGAGTCAGTTTGTGGTCAAATTCTTTTATGAGACAAATAGAAGCAAACGTTTCCATATGGGGGGCAAAGCCCCCCAAAATCAGGGGTTTTAGGCATTATATTACCCCCAGATGAGCATCTAAGGGCCCGCCTTAGGGCCCTTGGTGGAATCCAGAGCCCCCGGAAGCTTAAGGGTTTTAGGCATTTAATCACGGTCAGATGAGCATATTTTGATGCCTCATTATTTGTTGACACTGGCAGTTAACTATTCTTTCTTTCTTGCTCTCTTTCTTTTTTTTTCTCTTTAATATACTTTTTTAAGTGGGGGGGGGGGGGGGGGGGGCTCGAGGCTCCCGATCCCCGCCGTTCCTCTGGCCCTGACATGTAGGAATCTCAAGAATCATATTTCTTGCCTGGCTGTAAATTTAGGAATTTGTCATTTTCCGACAAACGCATAAAAAAGTATAATTTACTAAAAAGTGAGGAAAAATCTCGGAAATTATGTCATTTCAGCATTATTTGTAATCTGCCATTATGGAATTAGAAATAAACCACGTTTGAATTTGATTTCCCCCAAGCCCCTCCCCCCTATCAGTACGCCAGTATCTCCTCTTTTCCTTAATTCTTTCCCTTTCCTTCCTTCTCTCTTATTTTTTTTTCATTTGGGGAGGGGGTGGGGCAACAGCCTGGGAGGCAAGGCCCTTTCGCCCCCCCCGATCTACTTCTTCCCTTCTTCCTCTTCTTTCTTTCCCTTTCTCTCCTCTTTCCCTTCTTTTCCTTTCTTCTCTCTTTTTTTGCGGGGGGGGGGGGGGGCGGCGGCCATTTCGCCCCCCCCCCTCCTCCCCCTGGATCCGCGCCTGCCACATGTGAGTATGCTAGACCTCTGATTGATCATACCTGACGGCATGAAGTTCGCTACTGACTGCTGTGCGTTGGACGATGGATACATGCAGTGGGACACACGTAATGCTCTTTAATAGAAGAATAGAATTCACATGAAGTAAACTTATTTTGACAGACATTGTTTGGTGAAATCTCTCTTTTTGAGAAATTACACTGGGGATGCGGTTTACGAAATAAATAATGACTATACTTATTTTCGGGTCAAGGTTATACATATTGCTCCACCATGATATTTCGATAATGATTTTTTAACTGTTGTTAATAATACAAAGAAAAGAATATGTTGACAACTTTTAGAGAAACTCGAGATCACCCACTGACCTTGGGCAATAGCTTTAAAAATGACCCTCAAATCATTATGAAGATATTGTACAATTCATCCTCAGGGCTTCGATACATTTTTTGTTGTTAATAAAGCCCACCAATTCTAATAACATTATAATCAGCTTCAAGAGATTGTTTACTTGTCTCCTTTGCATTTAAGCAGTTGTGAATTTTTTTTCTCGAAAATAAAGTTGTATATCTTCGATAAATTGCCCATTATATCTGTAATGAATATACGGAAATGACGGTTTAATGGGGAACTGATGCAATATCATCAGCATTGCGAGATAAAATTAATAAAGTAATTGTTAGAATCACACTCCGGTGTTTCGGAAGTGGCTGTGTTTCTAGTTTCCGTTTAACTAGATTTAAATGCAAACTTACGTCACCGCGGAAGCACAGAATAGTACTTTTAACAGAATATAGTTTCATTCTTATCAACCTATTCATATTTCCTATCTTTTTTCTTCATTAATTTACCTAAAAGTTTTCGCTCTCCATTTAGGCCAACTATGAGGCAATATCTTTCCCCAAAGAAGTCTTTTTTGTTTAACTTTCCAATTTTATCTTGAAATCTTTAACAGGTTTTGTATTATACAGTAGGCTTTCAAAATACACAATCCCGTTTAGTACGTTATCATGAATAATCTTCTTCGTTATCGGTTCGTTCTTTAAATGTTTCCCATTCCTACATGTTAGGATATGGTAACAGGTGACCATGATTTGGCTATTATTCAGTTGTGATGTATGACGTATACACTTATAGCTTTAAAAAGAACTAAGATATTTAAGAACAGGTTATATTAGCTGTATATATGGCTCAAATAGGTTTTTTTTTCAACCTTGTATATTTTGTTTCCAAAAGTTTGATTTTTTCGGTAGTTCCCCCACTCCCTCATTTTGACAGACTCTCCGCCCCATTCTTGTTTTTAAATAATAATTAAAAGCAATGACATTTGATTTCATATTTCTACATGTGTTCTGAACCACGACTTAAGTTGTCAAAAGTCCCTTCCGTGGAATGAGAAACCCTAACGCCGTTGATCGTTTTCTCCTGGGGATAATTATCCTAAGGGTAATTGTTCCGGGAGCAGTTATCTAGGGGGAAATTGTCCAGGGATTAATTGTCCGGGGACAGTTCGCGAGATAAGGGGGGGGGGATTTTTTCTAGACCTTAGACTGACAAAATTATTACGGTGCAGGGCCTCAATATTTAAAACGAAATCTCATAGCTAAAACTTCAATAAAATTTCTTAAACATGTAAACTTTAGTTTGTATATACATCCTAAGCTCCACATTTAAATATAGTTTATCCATTCTGTAGTATGTTTCGTGTGCCAGTTGCAGGTTGATGATCAAAAATTAATCTCTGTTTAGTGTACTTATATTCCATTGAACACGACTCATAAGTTTGTACTCACTCTCCACTCTATGTGAAGCTTTCCGACCATGATGATTTGATAAGTATGTATAATATATTTACTTTTTTTTAACCAACGCGTTTTCAAAAGCCTAGTCCCATATCTTTTGAAAAGCAGGAACATTACAATGACTAATTTCGTAATTCAGGCATGATTACTATTTTTTCACAACATGGTAGTAGATTTTCGTATTAATTCCGTGAGTGGGATGAGCACCGTGAAATAATGAAAGTGTGCGCTTGTAAAATGGCGACTGGCCGAAATGCATCCAAGAGAGTGGAGAATGTGCATGTATTGGGTGCGGGTAAGCCTGAATCCGATGACCGGGGTAAACATGATTATATACCGGTACTGCCCCTAGAAACAAATTATTAGGCGCGTTATAGATGTGATCTATAATTATTATTGTATTTAAACGAATTCTTTATCAAGGGATACGCCTATCTATAACATACCACATACCAGATACCTGAACATCAGAAAAGACTTTAACAGCACATTATCCTGCATCAAAAATTTGTTGGCTTTTGATTGGTTGAGAGCTCGTCACATGACCAGAAATATTTCACCTATTTTTAGAAAGTACTATATGAGAATACTATTTGGGTTTACTTTTTGGGAGTTGAAAAAATAATGTTAATTTTTTTTTTTAATTGAATCAATTTTTTTTCTTCAAACCTTAATTTAATGAAAACAAAATATTTCAATTCTTTTTAGATAAAAATTGACATTTTTTTGTTCTAAATTTTTTTCCCAAAAATGTTTTTTTTTCTTCTTTTTTTTTCATTAAATTTTTGATGCAGGATATAAAACAAATATACCATGCCTTCTATTCGAGGTATTAGTTAAACTATGGGCCTCGGTGACTCCAAAAGTACCATTTGCTTCGGGGCTGGGCCCCTCAGCAAATAGTACTATTGGAGTCACCTCTTGCGCATAGTTTTAACCAGAACCTCTCAAGGCAGTAAATATTTGTACACTATTTACAAGCTAAATAGTAAACAAAGTAGGCTGTTTCACTATCCTACCGCTAGAAAGCCAGGGGGGGGGGGTCAACCTAGCTGGAAAGGAAACCAATTTTCATGTGCACGGATGTAAAGATCGCATAGCTCCACATAACAAATTGACCGTCTGGCATGTTCTAAGTGGTAGGTGTGGCCAGGGGGGATGCCCCCGCCAAAACGACACGACAAAATGGTATTTTGTAAATAATATTTTAAGGAGCCACCATGAGTTTGGTGTTATATGAAAGAAAATTAAATTGTCTACATTTTGATACATATTTCAACGAAATTAGAATTAATTAAAATTGCAAATTTAGAGTTTGTAGTGCATTTTTTCATAACTGTCCAGGAATGTGCTTATTTAAATGTGTAAATGGGCAAAAATGTTGTTTTTGTCGAAATCAGATCAAAAACTTTGGATTGCTATAACTTTTTATAGAAAAGATATACAAACCTTTCCCTCGCACAGGATATTGTCTTTGTACATAAGTAAATTCCTGGAAAGTTATAAAAAATATATATGGAAGATCTTTTTTGATAAAATTCAATACTACTACTAAGAATAATAACCTAGGCTTCTATAGCGAATTTCATCTTCGGAGAAAATAATAATGCGCTTTACAATATTATAACAACAAAATTACACATAACTACTAATTCATGAACTAAAGAAATATCAAAATAATGACAAGATTAACAATAATCAATCATTATAAACATCAATTACAGGATAAGCAAATTATGTAAAAGTACATACAAAAATCACCAAAAATCATGTTTTTTTTACTTAGATTTGCAGTGTTAATTAATCCTAATATCGTTGAAACATATCAAAATGTAGATAATTTAATTTTCTTTCATATGACACCAAACTCATGGTGGTTCAAGGTTTCCTTAACTTATTATTTACAAAATACTATTTTGTCGTCAAAAGGGCCGCTTTTGGGCGGGGGGTGTCCCCCTGGCCACACCCACAACTTAGAACATGCCAGACGGTCAATTTGTTATGTGGAACTTGCTACCTGGGTTATTATCCTCTCTGTCTCTCATTATATCTCTCTCTCTCCCACTCTCTACTTTTTTTCGCACTTTTGCGCGTCGCGCTTAACATTTAGCTCGTTGCTTTTTAACGCTGCGGCTTTGCATTTGGCGCACTGCATTTCTATGATGCTGTTGATTGAATAAATTGAATAAATTCATCAATTCCTGATGAAGCCATATGAGCGAAAATTCAATTTATTCTTGTCTTATATACGGTTGTCTAAACCTGTCCTGATTACCATTCTGCCGCCCTTTGGTGGGGGCCAGGCGCTGCCCTTTCAGAAGAGTTTTTACACTACCTTTTCAGGCACTATACGGCTTAACATAAGCAAGCATGCTTAAAACTATTGAAAATAAGCTGAATTCCGACTCAGGTTTGCACAACCTAAAAATCAAAATACGGTGAGTCAACCGTTTCGCCCCCCCCCCCCCCCACCCCCTAGATCCGCCACTGCTATCTCCACCCAGGTGTTAAATTGGTACCCGGTAGGATCCGACCGTCATTTTTGGTCAAACAGTCTTCGAGCGTCAAGCAACGCCTGGCTGGAATACTCCCCATGGAATGGAGATTGTGCAGTGTGCAGTGCGGGCAAACACTGAATCCAATGACCGGAGTAATGTTAAGCCCTTAGAGACATCTGAGATGTATTAAGCGCTATATAAAAGCGGAATATTATTATTATTACCTTATTACATTATCGGAATTATGAACACTATTTCATTTTCGGAATTATGAACCCTTTTTCATTTTCGGAATTACGAACCCTATTTCATTTTCGGTAATACGAACCCTTTTTATTTTTCGGATTTACGAACCCTTTTTAATTTTCGGAATTATAAACCCTTTTAATTTTCGTAATTATGAACCCTATTTCATTTTCGGAATTACGAACCCATGCTATTTCATTTTTGAAATTATGAACCCTATTTCATTTTCGGAATTACTAACCTTCGGAATTATGAACCCTATTTCATTATCGGAACTACGAAAAATGACATGTAACCTTATCGTGAGGACCGCTATTCATAATACGAAATCGGGGTCGCTATTCATAAACATGAAGAAGGGGCTCTATTCCGAATTTACATTCGGGGTCTCTACTCATAAGTAACGCTATCCATGAAACGAAATGAGGGACGCTATTCATAATAGGAGAAGAGGGTCGCTATTCGCAAATCGTATTATGAATAGCGACCCTCTCCTTCATATGGCTCCGTTTAGTCTCATTTCACAACGCCCCCTATCGTCAGAGCATGATCAGAGTCAGCAGCCTAACATGTTAGCCTATGGACGTTTTTTTTTAAAATCGTTAAAAATTCATTTTTTGTTTAAACGAAAAGCACATCCACCCCGACGTACGTTATCACTAGCTCTTTCATTGGAGCCCTCATGTCTCATTGACTTTTGAAAGTTCACCCACCGTAATTTTTCAAAATAGGTTGCAAGCTCGTCATTGCCTATAATACACATGTGAAACAAGTCTAACTTTGGACTCAGTTTACCAAGCGATTTGAAGATTATAGGTCGAGCACACGAAACATAAAAAGCATGAATTATCATAGATCACTTCTGCCTATTTCATTATGTCTATTTCATCCAACCCCCCACCGTAATTTTTCCATTTAGTAAAAGCAAACATTTTGCCGAGTTTAGCAAAAAAATGAATATTCATGAACGGTCAGACAATACAGCCTTTTAGTACGTAACGTATAGTGAATGGGAATGGGCGATGATCAGTTCAGGAGGTAGAGGTCAGTGGTTTGTGCTGGCAATGTTCACGCGAGCGAAAATGAGACAATCGGAGCAATATGCGATTATGAACAGCGGTCCTTATGAATAATATCCCTTTTCTCAAATTATGAATAGCGGTCCTTACGGATAGCGGTCCTTATGAATAATGGTCCTTATGAATAGCGGTCATACTGAGTAGCGAGCGCCCCCCCCCCCCCTGAGTCAAATTCGCTTGGTATTGCTCTCATTAATATTGTACAGTCTATTCTATCTGTACAATGTATATAAAGCATATACATTACCTTCAACTGAAAAATATTAACGCCATTCTAAAATGTTTCAGGCCTTGTGTAGACCCTAAGTTGTATTTCTAGGGGAACCTCCGAGTGGTCCCCCGGTGTTTGAGGTAGAATGCAACCCAGGTTTTGGGTCGATTTTCGTACCTTACCAAAGTCAGACTCATTAATATTGTATAGCCTATATATATCTGTACAATATTAATATAAATCTAACAGAAACAAAATGACGTGTCATTCTAAAATGTGTTAGGCCTTGTGTATGCCCTATGCTGAATTTCTATACAGGAACCTCTGAACGCCCCCCACCCCCCCCCCCCTCACCCCGAGTTTGGGGGAGAGCGCAACGTAGGTTGGTGTCGATCCTGCTGGTAACATTAAGATTATAATTAATTCCAAATTTGCTCTCCCATGATATGATGAAATTGTTTACTAACATCGTTCGGACATTAATTGAAAAGCCACTTTGAGGATACTTCAACAAATGCCACATCAAAATCAATTCACCATCGCCATGAACATGATTTTGTCTTGCAAACCATTCATGAAAAAGAGTTTTTTTTATGCCTCTATAACAAACTATTGTTAATTGATAAGCCCAAATCCTATCGTGCTGAAATTTGATGATCTAAATCTAGATGAGTATTAAAACATCACTGTAACATTTTCATAAAATCAAACATTGTTATTATATTTTTAATTGATTCATTTGATTTGCTGTTACGTCCTCTATGATAAATTCACTCTTCTAACAATGTATATATTATTTTGTCAAAAGACAACATTTTGTTTAATTGAGTTTATTACTTAGGAGTTAGGTTACGGTTTAGCGAGAAGTTACTCTTTAGCAGCTTCACATACGTGTCTTATCTGCTCTATCTAATAATCAATTTATTAGTACGGGTAACTCCAGCGTGACAGAATGGACATCCAATCCTCACATTGTGTTGCGTTTACTCTTTAACTCTAATTTTTGTTTTATTGAATAATATAATACATGTGGGAGGGGGCACTAGCTTCCCCGAGGGGGCAGGGGCAGAGTGCCCCCATGACGGGCTCCAGGGAAAAAAAGAAAAAAGGGGGAAAAGGGGGGAAAGGAGAAAAAAAGGGGATAGAGAAAAAAGGGGTAAGAAAAGAAAAGAAAGGAAAGGAAAGGAAAAAAGGGGAAAAGGGGAAAAAAAAGAAAAGAAAAGACGGGCCCCGATCTGCAACCATGGCAACAATAACACCCAATGTATGTACCAAATGTTATTAAAAGCGACTAATTCATTTTTTCTCGCTCGCTACGCTTTCTCGCGAATAAATGGAATAGACATTGCTTTTAAAACAATAATTGTGCCCACCCTTCCCATGCAGTATCACCCTCTTGCCAAAAAGGAACTGATATCGTGTTAAACGCGATTGCACCCATCCCGACCTGCACCAATATAAACAAGTTTATGTATTAAATTCTATTAAAAAATAATAGATTTCTTTTGCTTGCTCGCTATCCTCGCTCGCCAAAATGAAATTGACATTTCTAACAAAATTTGTAACCCCCTTGCCTGCAACAATAATCCCAGTAAATAAGTACCACACGTTATTTTAAGAGATATTGTTTCCTCGCTCACCAGAATTGATGAATTGTTTGATTTTAGTGACTGACATATGAGTTGATTTGTGTCACCTCGACCTGCAACATAAAGATCTATGTTTATATACCAATTATTTTTGAAAGAAAATAGTATTTTTGCTCGCTCGCTATATACGCTCACTCCCAAATATGTAATTAACATCGCCTTAAGCGCGATTGTGCTTGCTCCAACTTGCAGCAAATCAGTAAAAGAGAGAAGAAAAAAAATTCTCGCTTTTTCTACCCAAAATTGAATTAAAATTGCCTAATGATAAGGCCCCGACCTGCTAGGGTAGATGTTAAAGGTAATACAAAGTTTTGGTATGGGGTTATGAATTTGGTTCAAATGAACATGTTGGAAGCATAAGCGAT
The DNA here is from genome assembly GCF_000002235.5 of Strongylocentrotus purpuratus. NCBI lineage: Eukaryota > Metazoa > Echinodermata > Echinoidea > Camarodonta > Strongylocentrotidae > Strongylocentrotus > Strongylocentrotus purpuratus. The sequence continues at coordinate 40,241,356 of NW_022145612.1, read as the reverse complement.
CCTATAATATTCAGTGATCGTTATTGCGGTTGAAATCGAGTCTTAAGTTATGGAATTGTAAATAATTAACTCTGTATGTTGTATAGCTCCCTCTCAAGGTCAAGATATTAATTAAGCCATAAAACAATGTTTCTTGACTAATAATAATATCACAAATACATAGTCTGAGATTTTCATGTTCGCAGCTACCATTATAAGGCCGTAGGCGCTATTAAAAAAATTATCAAAATTTACCGGGAGCACCGGTAAATAGCTATATTCAATTTTTCTCGAAAACAGAATCGTTTTAGGGGCTAAATTTCTAGCCCTTATAATACATCCACAGGGGCATTCAAATATATCAAAATTGTAAAGAATCACTATCCACCCAATTTCAAAATTTCCCAAAACTTTGTTTTACCTTTAATCTATGTTCCAATCATCATAAGACAATTATATGTTACGCTCGCTAGCCGAATGGAATTAACATCATCTTAAAACATGATCGTGTCCACTCCAACCTGCAACAAAAAGTCTTAAGTTTACGTACCAATTATTATTGAAATAGTATTTTCCAGCTTGGTTCGAGCTTGCTCGTCATAATGGAATTAACATCGCCTTTAATGATTTGCCCGCCCTGACCTGCAACAATAAACAATGTTCATGTACTAATCAACATTAAAGGTACTATGTCCCTTTTGCGGCCAACCTCAAATTCTGTAGAACTTTGCAGGAATTATGAATATGTCATGTATGTCCTATCTGTGAAATTTAAATGTTAGCAGTGTCCTCATATTCAAATTATGCAAGGAAACCCGTTTACTTGCTAGACTTCACTGTCAGACACTATTGAGTGACTGACTGGCTTTTTTTTCTTTTTTGGTAATAACATACATGAAAAGAGTTGTATAGGGTACATGAGCATTTGTCTACATCAATAACCCACTTCTTGTGATGGCCAAGATTAAACTGATTGAATCTTTGCGCAGCATAAAACGTATGACCATTCGGTACAATAATTGTCTGAAAATCAAGACTATTACTTTTGGGCTCTATAGCCCTAAAGTCGATTTGACAACTAATAGTCGTTATTTTCCCACTTGAGGACATTTTCAAGCCCCACCTTTTTAGGGAAGTTCTAAATTAGTATTATCTTTCAAATGCAGTTGGAATTTAACTTTTTCATTTTTTTTGGCCTGCAAATGGGACATAGTACCTTTAAAAGATTTTTTTTTACCTCTCTTGCTTCGTTGTCTTTACAATTAACACGCTAACAAACATGCTCACCCCAACCTACAACAAATTATCAGTTAATAATTATGTACCAAACGTTATTCAAAGAAAATTTGGTTTGCTCTCTATACCCTCGCCAAAATGGAATTAACATCACCTTAAACAAGATTTTGTACGCCCCGACCTGCAACAAAAACCTGACATTTATGAACCAGTTATCATTACAAAAAGTTTGCTCGCTCGACAAAATAGAAATAACATCGCTTTTTATAATCACGTCGCTGACATGGAACAATGAAACCAAGTTTATGTTTATACCATATTCTCACTAAAAGAGAATTTTCTTTTTTCGCTCGCTCGCTACGCTCGCTAGCTCGTGGAAATATTGTGTCCACCACTGACCTGCTACAATATGATTAAACAGAGAAATGTAGGGGGTTGCCTGCCCGCCAAAATGGGATTGAAATTGGCTTAAACGCGATTGTGCCCGCCCACGACCTGCAAGAATGAAACTAATTTTACATAGCAATTCATTGAGAGAAAGGTGTATTTTCGCTCGCTAGCTAAAATGGGTATAAAATCATCCTATACACAATATTGTTCCCGCATCCGGCATGGGACAATTATTGAACCAAGTTTAAGTTGCAATTATTAAAAAAGAAGTGATTCTTTTTCTTAATTAACGTCGCTAACAAATGAATGTGCCCACCCCCGACTTGCAACAATACCAGCTTATATATACCAAACGTTACTTAAAGATATTTTTTGCTCGCTCGCTCGCCAGAAGTGAAAATTAGCATCGCCTTTTTGTTTGTTTCGGTCGCTTGCCCCCCCCCCCCCTCCCCCCTGATGGAGTACCCCAGATACGCCACTGGAGGGGGTGCTCCCCGCTCGGCGTCCCTTGTGATACTTTTTGATTTCACTCTCCTTAACGGCCCATCTTGAAATTTTCTTCTGTAACTATGCGGGTATTGTTTATTATTTATTAATTAATTTATTATTAATTATTATAGTCAAACTGATAAGACCGACATTAATTACTCCGAAACGTCAATTGTTTAAGAATCGGTCGGTCTGGAGTCGGTTTGGTGGTGTTAGGCCTACTGATAAATTAACGTTGGTGGTAACATTGAATGGGATGATGCCCATATGATTTTTTTTTTTTTTTTTTTTTTTTTTTTTTTTTTTTTTTTTAAACTTCGAAACACAGTTCTGGTCAGGCAATGTGAAAGAATTAATATGGCTCAATATGATAAGTCCTTCACTGAATATAGAAACTCTGGGTTTTCACCAATCTGGGGGGGGGGGGGGGGGGGAGGGAAGTGACTAGTGAGCACTCATTTTTTTTGTAATCAACCAAAAAAATCAACAAATTAAAATCAACAATTTTTTTTTGTTTTTTGGGAAGGGGGGGGGGTTCGCGCGAACCCCCCCCCCCCCCCAAACCGGCCCCAAACCCCTAGTTTGTACGGGGGTGCTAACTGATGAATGTTTTTTTAGTCATTGCAGAACACTTTGGATAGGCTTTTCAATCATTTCCCACCCAACAAAAGAGACGAATAGTTTCACCTCCCTGGACAATACCAGGAAAGTCTCCCCTCCCTGGTATTACATGTACTGTTGGTGTATAAAGTCTCTCGCTCAACATACAATATTTGCGCGGCCTGCGCCAAGAGGAGGATTGGCCAATCAGGAAAAAGGAGGCAAATCCAAAATGGCCGGGTGTGGTGAACAGGTTGCTCGCGGTGGGGGTAAGTCGAAGACTTGATCAAAAACAGAGAATACTAAATATTTTACGTTGCTCATTTAATTGTGTGTAATTGGTAGAATAATTAGGAAACCAGAAACTGAATATATAAGTGAATAAATCGCCATTTATGTGCGATGTAACAAGCTCGCATGTTTGCAATTGCACGTTACTCGTTAGTGTAAACAGCATACCATTGCCTTGGCTTGCAGCGCTTGGTTCTTCTGCATGCACTGAACTGCACCGGCGCTGGTCTGCCTGAGTTATCGAATATCGCCTAGATCTATTGCCTATCGGGTCAAACTCAAAAGTCAAAGTCAAACTCTAATTTCAAAGACAATATGGCGATATTCTGATAATGCACAGCAAATTACAACAAATTAAACCAGGTCGGGCGTGCATGGTGTGTTTGTACTTGTAATGTACCGTGTACACGGTACGGTTAAGGGCTCCCTCGAAATGTTTTTTATGATATTATTCGAGGGAGTCTTAAACGGCACCCATAGGGCCCCACGGAGAGGTAGGTAAACAACAACCAAAATGTTTCCAAAATCATACTTTTCCGCGACCGACCAATATTGGACAGTGGCTTTGATAAATTTTGTTGTAGAAAAAAATCTAATTGTAGTCCTAATTACCTCCAGAATTTAAAAATCGTAGGTAAAAATAATAAAATAAAAGCAATTTTCTTACCAGAACGATAGAGCTCAGCTCCCTTTTCACGTGTACCGTGTGAATTCACGATCTCTACACAATGGTGATGACCTCTGACTGGCACTTCGTAAAAGTGCTGCTTCCGTATAATGCGCTGAATAACACTCATACAGCGCATTATACGGAAGCAGCACAATCACGGAAGTGCCAGTCAGACCCATGTAATAGTTCTAGAGTAAAATCCCAGCAAACTTCCAGTTACCATGAAAATGGTTCAGTCTTGAGCGAGAGCGGATACCATACATTGTGTGTGTGCGAATCGAAGTCCCCTCTAATTCATAGTGTACACACATGTTTGCGTGCTAAGTCTATGGACGTGAATTGAAGTCCCCCGGCCCCGCACGCAGATGCAATAAAGCTGTGTAGAGGAATGATGAGAGGGGACTCTGATCACGATAATGCCTTGCAAGACATGATTAATTCTGCTGACAGCAAGAACACCAAAAGGGTAATTGAAATTCTCCATAAAAATATTGAGATAGCGTAAACAAACTTCCAAATTCGGAGCTGGACAACGTAGATCTAGATGTAGATCTAGACTGCATACAGTGTATTTATGCGTGCAATCTAAACTCGAGTGGTGCGCGATCAAACACCCTAGACTACATGTACAGTGTAGGTCTCGATAGCGTAAACAAACTTGATTACCATGATTGGTAAGTCGCACATGTATGACCCTTTTCGGTATATAAAAGTATTAAGGACTGCTTTAATTTTCGAGACAATCGAGACAATCAAGACAATCGAGCTATTGCCCTTGGCAATCGAGACAATCGAGCTATTGCCCTCGGCAAGCCTCGGGCACCCCTTGAGCGTATAAAACAACTATGTCTCTCAAAGCAGTCATTAATAATATACTATTACTTAGGTGATTAAAATCAAGTGTCCAGATACACAACCTGGCAAATACATCTTTTTCGATTGAGTGAGATTTTAAAACCAATTTGAACCGTGTCGGTTAATTTGCCTACGACCCTCAGACAAAGTCATGACACAATAATATTTATACACAAAATAAAAAATAATTAGTAACGCAAAATGCATTGCAAAATCTCTGAACTGGTTGGTTCGTTTGCCAAGCATGTCAAAATATAATCATGTAATTTAATTCCTCTCAGATATTAAATTAAAGCCCGGACAACTACCGGTATTGCATGTAGGCCTATATACTCGTGTGATTCCGAAGCAACTTTCAAAAGGACTATAAATTAAGCCTAATCTTCGGTAAGAGCTGCCCACTCACGTGACGTGCCGACCCGTAGTGACTGTTTGTGGAGCACGTAGATGCATGCATTGCATGCGAAGATCAAATCCCCGTGTGTGCGCTGATCTTCATTGCACAATGTGGATACAAAGTATTCCTATTCCCTGTTGGATCAGCAAATAGAAACTTAAGTATTTTAAATTTAGAACCCCCAAATAGACAAAATTGGTTTAAAAAAACCTCTTCATGGCAATCTGGAGGTTTTAAAACTGGGAATGGGTGAAATTCCGACTCGATTGAGTGGAAGACCACAGAGAAAAGCGCCATTAAACAAACAAAAGGACAGACATACATGTACATATACACAAGTTTCGCCAAATTATAGTAAGGATACAATTTGGGAAAAAGTGATCTTTAAATTTAGAACCCCCAAATAGACAAAATTGGTTTAAAAAACCTCTTCATGGCAATCTGGAGGTTTTAAAACTGGGAATGGGTGAAATTCCGACTCGATTGAGTGGAAGACCACAGAGAAAAGCGCCATCAAACAAACAGAACGACAGACATACATACATGTACATATACACAAGTTTAGCCAAATTATAGTAAGGATACAATTTGGGAAAAAGTGATCTGATCGATTCCTTAATTCTCCCAACTATATTATAATTTAATTATATTTTAGGTGAATTTAAATCTTCACAGCAATGAATTGGCTCTATACACCATTCCAGACATTTAAGTGTTGAAATGTTTTTAAAAGCCTGTCTTATGTCTTATTTTCAAGAAAAATGGTTGGGAAAATTCAAAAATGGTTGGGAGAATTTGCTGTTAATCAGCTGTTAGAGGGTGTTGCACAGTGACGCCTTCATAGAAAACCATCAATATCTTTGTGGCTTGAGAATTTTCTCAGAATTTTTGCCTGTTAGAGGGTATCAAGTACAGTAGAAGGAATATAATAAGTAACATTTCATACAAAAATTACACTTTTTTTCATCAACCTTCAACAATGTTACAGAGTCACTTTAAATGAAATAAATGACATGTATATTATATCAAATGTATACTAAAACAGGGCCCTATGAATGTCAATTATATGTTGTTCATATGTTGAAGCAAGATTGTTCATGTAAATATAAACAATTATCCTATATGGACACAATAAAGAAATGAAATGAAATAAGAAATAAACCAGTCCAGTACCACTCTGAATTAGAGTTTGACCTAGGTCGAAAGGACACTAAGCTGTTGAAAACAAAGTGCATAGCTTATGGCCCCCATACCATACGTCATGCACTGATGGTATACCAGCCATGGCAATGTAGAGTATGACTACATGTATCAATTACTAACAGAAACATCCATATTGGGAGCTGTGTCAATTTGTCAACATGGAATGGCCGTGCAGCAAAGTTTGCCAAAAGTTAATAATGACATAATCTAGAAAAGATGTATCATACTTACATTTACAGTGCATCATATGCATGCTGAATTACAGTTCTGTTATTTAAGTTATTAGAGCACAGAGAGAGAGAGAGAGAGAGAGAGAGAGAAAAACCCTCTGAATGTTAATCCTAAACTTAATTGGGTGGGGGGGGGGGGGGATGGGATACTGATACACAAGTACGCTTTCATGTATATTTGCGTGTGCCTGTCCCTAGTCTAGTGCAATAAATATGGAATCTATGGATGGCATGAAATTGACCAAAGGTTAAAAGGTTCTGTTCAGCCTGACAAACATGAACTGGGGGGCGTTTCATGAAACAATTAGTCGGTGGTTTTCACCGACTAATATCATGTTCACCGACTATTTTCCAGGACTGTGATTGGTCAAATTTAGTCAGCGCAACATGATATTAGTCGGTGAAAACCACCGACTAATTGTTTCATGAAACGGCCCCCTGATCTCAAACTTGTCCAACCTTCATGGACTGTCTACACTCTAGGAGTCTCATGATCAGGCCTAAAATAAAAAATTGTATTGCCCTTTTGGTGCCAAAACATGGGTCGGTCGGTTGGAAAGTTTTTTTTTTTTAAAGTTTTTTCTTTTGTTGCCCTCTTTGGACTGATATTTTTCAGATTTGATTTTTTTTTCTTTCTTTTTTCCCCAGCCTCTTTTGGCTGATATTTCTCAGTTTGTAATGCTTTGATACGTGTGTTTCAGAGCATCATTCCATTCATAGATTTTTCACCTCATAATTATCCATTGTTTTGCACAAGTGAAAATTGTGGAATAATTTGATTTGATGCATTTATATCCCATTTAAACAAACAAAATACATATTTTTGTATTTATTAATACAAAAAAATCTAAAAAAACGGTTGGAATTTTTTTTTTTTTTTAAATGACGACCATAGATTTTCAGATTTTTGGGTCGGTCGCAAAGGGCAATACAACAAGTTTTTATTTTAGGCCTCATGATGGAAGGTGACAAGTGGAAAATGGAAAAAAGAAATGGCTGGTTGCTCATATATAGTTGACTCTCCACATGTCACCTTTCCTCAGGGAAAAAAGTACTTTAAAAATTTCGGGGCTACTTTTCAAGCTTGCTTGCATGAAAATAACACTCTTTAATTTGTTTTGCATTGAACTCTATGCAACATTTTGGGGCTGTTTTATGACTTTCGGGGCTCTTTTGGGCATTTCGGGGGCTAATTTGCCCTGAGCCCCCGTGTAATTTTTCCCTGCCTTTCCTTAAATCACAATAAAGTGATGTGAGTGAGCGTGTGTAATGTTATTTACAGTTGTACACCACAGCTGCTACATATTTGAATATTGACAGTTGACGTTCCTGTGTGACTCTATGGCTGTAACACGCACAGCTTTCAGTCCAAGCTTGTAGTGGTCAGCTATAGTACATGTACGTCTGCACTACCGTTTTCTTGGTCTTTACCACCATGGGAGATACATTGTACGCCCACATTCTCTTGTCTTACAAATTTGTACACAAAGTCACAAACTGCCAAGCTGTGCGTGGCTTTAGGCTGCTTGTATTCCACTGTATTTGATCATAACTGGCTATTCATTCTCTTCTCTCTTTTTCAGAAAAATCTGGCTCCTCTGGAGATGAATTTGACGTGGAGGAGATTGTTGATTACCAAAAAGACGGAAATGTAAGTTGTTGATTGTGGGTCAAGCAGACTTACAGATGTATTCATGTGTAAAAATCTAATTGTAAAAGTTGATGTGAATCAATCACAAGTCCTGCAATTATTTGCAAGCTTACAGTCACCTATGTCTTATGTACATAGTTGCGATTGATATTAAAGGGGCTGTAGCATGGGAAATAATGGTTGATTCCATCTGCGCCTTTTTTTTGACAATTGCACGTAGTCTTAAATGAATGGACTTGATTAACTGGGTCAGCGCGCCCTAGCGTTCGTGATACAGACCAAAGTTCTCCTCACGCTTCGGTTTCGCGTATGTTGCACGCACGTGAATACGTGGATCTACCCGAGAAGAGCACCAACTTATTTATGCAATGCGTTCTGGCAATTGTAGTACAAAGGATATTAGAAGGGTAATGAATTCACCTCACACACCTGGGAAGGAAGCATCCTTAAATTTGAATACATTTACTTGATAACCGAATTCACAAAGAACGTCTCGTTATCAAAAAAATGGCGATGCCCATGTCGTGCTGAGAAACTGTACATTATCCTTGCTTCATGCCTCTCTTATACACTTTAGTGGGGAATCTTGTAGATTAATGAGTAAGAATACAATAAATCTCTCAGAATATTAAGTAAAGTTATTTCTTGGGGTGAGGTTTTCTTTAAGGATGAATCATAAACCCCCAAAATATCAAAATCGAAAATACTTTTTGTCTGCAGACTTTATGCTTATATAAATACCTGTCAAGTATAGTATATATCTCTGTCTTCTTTTCATCTTCCTGCATGTCTTCCCCCTTTTCTGTTTTTTACTCTCTCATTCTTATATTCTTCATTTATCATCATCATCTTGTCATTCTGCTAATGTTTCTGATTTGTTTTTGTCTCGTTAATTGTTTGTTTTTCTATTGTCTGTCATGTTTTTTTTTATTCCGTAATTTTTCTTCAAAATTAAGTTATAAATGTATAAAGTATAATTATTATTGTACGAACCTACATCTAACAAGCTTTGCTTTCAAGTTGGTTCATTTTTTTTCATTTCTTGTAATTAAATCATTTTGCATTACAATGATTAAAAAACAATGTCAAAGATATTTCAATGCTTATTTCTGTTATACCATCACGTTTATTATTGTTTAGTTATTGTTTATATTATGTGAAAAAGAAATGGAAAAATAAATTCGCTCTGTATAGAGATATTATAATAATAATAATAATAATAATTAGATATGCATTTCTAATTTGTTTTCTTTCAGAATATAGAATGGTACCTGGTGAAATGGGTGGGATATCCCTCTACTGACAACACGTGGGAGCCCAAGAAGAATCTTGGCAATAGTAGAAAACTCCTCAAGAGGTTCCATAAGACTTATCATAAAGCATGCATAACTCGCACTGAAATACTCAAGCAGAAGAGACAACTTGAGAAGAGTTTGAAACAGGCAAGTATTTTCTTAAAAGACAAACGGGAGGGGGGAAAAGGGTTCTGGTGTTTAATGAAATATTGAAAGTGTAAAGGTAAACAAGTAGTTTATATTGAGATCTGGAAATGATAGAATATTTAGTATACATATCACATTTAATTATGATAGATTCAAGCAAAATTTGCGTACAGGTACAAGTGATTGCTATTTAACTGTCAGTGCCAAATTTATTCAATCAATGTTTCATTCTAGCGTCACAAAATTACATGACTCCACAATAAATTGACATACATGTGTGTGCCATAATTGAAAGAATAATGTAATAATGAGTGTAATTATGGTACATATATGCTGACTAATTATGTTTCATAGATAATAACAAAAGTGAGGCATTCAGTGTAATATACATTGGAGAAAAAGTTATTATTTGGAAACATGAAAGTGGAGGACTCTTGGGCTGTGTATTTTGATAAAGAATCTTTCGTATACAGTAGGTCATATTTGGAATTCAGCCATGCGCATTTCGTTAGTCAAAACTTCATTATTTATTATTCTCATGATTTTCCTTGAAAAGTGTGATGGAGTGTTACTAAACTTCATGTATATGTTTCACTGTTCACTCTCAAGTATTTTTCCCACCGTGTCTGGTATTTCTTACTTGACCGTTTGACCATTATAGCTCGCTCAAAAGAAGAGGTCCAACAAGTGGAAAGAATCCGAGTCCAAGGCACTGACCGATGTCCTCAAGTCCCTGGTCAAGAAAGAGCTCAAATCCTGGGAGCAAGAGCTCAACTCCAAATGTCAGAATGAAGCTCCTATCACGATTGTCAACAACGTGGACCTGGAGGGACCTCCCCAGGACTTTGTCTACATCGGCGACTACATAGCAGGCACGGGCGTCGACATCCCAACCGACCCCCCGGTCGGCTGCGAGTGCGACAACTGCTCCTCTGAGGCCGAAAGCAGGTGCTGTCCCCAGAACGGTGGGGTCAAATTTGCCTACAACAAACATAAACTCGTAAAAGCTAAACCAGGAACGCCAATCTATGAGTGCAATAAGATGTGTAAGTGTGGAGAGCAGTGTCCGAACAGGGTGGTCCAATTGGGCAGGAAACACAAGCTGGTCATCTTCAGAACGGAAAACGGCAGAGGCTGGGGAGTGAGGACGCTTGTAGATATCAAGAAGAACTCCTTCGTCATGGAATATGTAGGAGAGGTATTGCTAATTTCTCTGCTGTCTTTTTGTTTTTTTAAGCATGGGAACAGTTAAATATATTATCTATAGTTTTTGTCAACGAATGATTAATTTAGGGGCTTTGTTATTATAATGAATGATCTTTTCTTTTCTCTTTTTCAGAAGAGAACTTTACTCTTAGACATGCATCTCCAAATAAAATAAAGGCTCATGTCTTGGGGGTCATTGTGAAGTTTATAAGGTTATATGCCCTTAGTTGGACCGTGGATCTCTAACATAGTTGGACCCGTGTTTAGTTTCAAACCTTGATAAATGCATCTCTAATGTCTTTATTTTAAAAAAGAGAAAAATCATGCTTGTTTATCCAATTTCTATCTTGATTCAGGTCATTACGAGTGAAGAGGCGGAGCGAAGAGGGAAGATCTACGATGCCAACGGAAGGACATATCTCTTTGATCTGGACTACAATGATGATGATTGCCCCTTCACTGTTGATGCTGGTCACTATGGCAACATATCTCATTTTGTCAACCATTCTGTAAGTCGTCAAACAAGATCCTCGGGGTGGTTTTTATCATTTGGAATTAGGTTTATGATACACCCATTCTGGATATGCATAGCACAAGTATAGAATACAATTTCCTCTTACCAAAGAAATTAAATCCTCTTTTTATGAGATTCATTTTCTTTATTGAAAAAAATATATTTTGTTATATATTTTAATAATAGTGACTGCCTTCAGGGCAATACGACATATATTGCCTGAACTGAGGATGAGGGCGATATATGACAAGTCGTATTGCCCTGAATTAGGCAGTCAATATCACTATTATTAACCACTTCAGACATCTAGAGCAAACATGAAACTTTCAATATCTTATAAGTAAATACAGTAGACTGCACTGCACAGGGTTACCTAGCATGAAACGTTGTAAAAACATTGTCAAACCAGCACTGTGCATCCAGTGCTTGACAATTTTTTTTATACAGGGCAAACGGTGTGCCTTTGGTGTGATTATTACGTCGCAATAGAGTACGCGCAAACTGCGCAGGTTGTCATATGCATAATAGATGCACAATGAAAAGTACAAAATTTACTTTTCTGATCAGGCAATAATATTTGTTAATTGGTTAACTGTATATTATTATTAACTCACTCACTTGACCGGCAAATTACACACAAATTCCCATTGACTTTGCTGAGCGGTCAATAAAAAAAAATTTACCCGTAGTTTTGTTGGCTTATCAATTCAACTATTTAATCATTCATGACTGCATGCACACAACTATATTTTAATGATAACTCATTTCCTTACTCTTGTCTTAACAGTGCGAGCCTAATCTAGTGGTGTATGGTGTGTGGGTGAATTGCCTTGATCCCAGACTGCCCCGCATTGCTCTCTTTGCCTGTAGTGACATCAAGGCTGGCGAAGAACTCACCTTTGATTATCAGATGACAGGTAAGATCAACGTCAAATAAAATTTGTGCTACGCTTTATGCCTCAGTCACACCTTTGCATATTTATGGCAAGCTGTTTTAATATTTATTTCTATTTCTTGATATCAAGAATCAAGAAATCAAATTCTTATTATCAAGAATTACTATTGCGTTAACACCAAAAGGTGATTACTTGATCTCAAGGAATAGGAATAAATGTAAAAAACGGGTTGCCATAAATACGCAGCAATATGCAAGCCAAATACGCAAAGGTGTGACTAAGGCATTAGCTTGTGCTGAATCCTTCAGATAATTTCCAAGATCTCCTGTATGAACTGGGCAGTATAAATAAGCCAGTTTGTAATTATAATTTGCATGTGTGCAGATGTAGGTCGATTGTATCGAGTACAAATTATCTGGCTATGCATAGTGCACAAACCATGTTGGACATGCCAGTATAAATCTATTTGTTAAACAGGGAGAGTATCCATTACGGGTACAACATATTTTGCATGCATGTATTTGCAAAAAATTGTTGTTATTAATACAGTACCATCTACTTGCCGTATCAAATATTGGATAATCCTAGTTGTTAAACGGGTAGTGTGCCCATCAAAAGAGATTTGCATATGTTTGTGCACAAATTGGTGTTTATTAAAGGTACTATGTGCCATTTGCAGGCCCCAAAAACAAAAAAAGGTTAAATTCCAACAGCATTTGAAAGATAATACTAAGTTAGAACTTCCCTTAAAAAAAGGGGGCTTGAAAATGTCTTTAAGTGGGAAAATAACTACTAAGTATTAGTTGTCGAATCGACTTAAGAGCTATAGAGCCAGTAAGTAATAGTCTGATTTTCAGACCATTGGACTGAATGGTCGTACGTTTTTATGTTGCGCAAAGATTCAATCAGTTGAATTTTGGCCATTACAAGAAGTGGGCTATTGATGTAGACAAATGCTGATGAACCCTTACTAAGGCTGTGCACAACAGTGTAATGAAGTACCCGAGTACACTCCCAGGCTCACAAGCGAATACTCGAATATTCGGACGCCATGTTTTTTCGACAACTAATTTTTTTGCCACTACAATACGACTCGGCAGTTTCCCAGATCCCTCGCCGAAACTGCATGCAACTTTACTTTGAGTTGCAGTTGAAGGCGCCGATTTAATAAGAATAATAACAGTAAACAATGTTTTAAAAACCAAAGATGGCAGAATAATTCATTTTCCTCCAAGTCCAAACAGAAATCTGGACATTTGGTCCCAGTTTCTGAAAGGTGAGTTTGACAGCGCTTGAGTTGGGAAACATTTTTACCGACGGTACCATGCCAGCGGCTGCCGCTCTCCCTGGCACGGGTAAGCGTGGGCCTGGACATTTTTTTTTTTTTTTTTTTTTTTTTTTTTGCGGCCGAATATTCGGGTACGAGAAATCGTACCCGAGTAGTTGTTAACCATGCGGGTACTCGAGCATTCGACTACCCGTCGCAGCCTTAACCCTTACAGCTCATTTCATGTATGTTATTACCTAAGAAGAAAAAAAGCCAGTCAGTCACTCAACAGTGTCTGACAGTGAAGTCTAGTGACTAAACGGGTTTCCTAGCATAATTTGAATATTAGGACACTGCTAACGTTTAAATTTCACAGATAGAACATACATGACATATTTATAATTCCTGCAAAGTTCTACAGAATTTGATGTTGGCTGCAAAAGGGACATAGTATCTTTAAACCTTTTAGTTATTAAAAAACTGGTCTTTTCACTCAGTCTTCGAAGAATGGTCCTAATAAAGAATGCAAATTCTAACACTTGTCCTATAAACATGCTTTATCATTTTATTCACAATCATACAATAAACTCTCAAAGTACTAGAAAGCAGATTATATTTATAGAGTATATACTGTAGAAAGGAATGAAAAAGGTTGCATGGATAGTTTCAATGTCAGAGCTGTTTTCCTAAAGTACCCGACATCAGTTTAAAGCTAATCTGAATGGAGTAAACCTTAAAGATAAAGGTGAGTTCTGGTAATGCGATTGCATTGTGAAAGAAAAGGTGTGGAATGGATCAGAAACAGTTGATCATGTAGCATGTAAGTACTGGTGTGCACTGCAAGGTTCTGGAGTCATCAAAGTGATAAGAAACTTACTGTACTGTAAATAGAAAGATGTATATGGGACTACACAATGGTGTCAGGGCTAGTACTACCTTGATTTCCTTATCTTTCTGTGCTCATTACTCAGCCAGTACACCATTTCTTTCAAAATTGTTTGGCAAATGTCATTTATTTGTAATCTTGAACATTCAGTGTAAGTTTCGTTTGATTCTGTGAGAACTTATTTTCCTTTTTTTACCAGAACTCAAGTTTATCTTTAAAAAAGGCTGGGTTATTTTTGGTGCTCTCTCAGTAGGAAAGGGGCTGGATTCCATGAAAAAATCTGACAAAATTGGCACATAATAAATAAGCTGATGATGTTTTCCTACCAATATCTCAAATGGTTTTTGAATTGTGGCTAATTTTACATTCATATATTGATAATTTTGCATTGTAGAAATTCATATGGAGAAATGTACATTTTGGCTGGATGCAGTGCTGCAATTGTTCACACTGTGTAATTACCTGTAGGTTGATGTTGTATAAAGTTGGTGTGAAAAAATGCCTAAGACTCCAGACCGCCGCTATAAAGTCATGAAAGTTGCTGGTGCAAAAAATTAATAATCCTCAAAAATAAATAAATTGTGTGATAAGTGGGGGAGGGGGGGGGGGGGGGAGGTGATGGGCATGAATCTGCCTCCCAGCCCTTTAAGAATCAATTGTTTAGCATGTTCATATTGGAAATTCAATAATACCTTTGTACTCTATATCCAAATATCCAAATAATCATATAAAGAGAATACAAGCACAGCCCTTTGAAAGTAAAAACAAATGCATGAGTATCAATTGGGAAGATAATTTTGTAGTCCCAGTAGACAGATGTCCCCATGTCCCCTTATTCTTTATTCTGTACATATTTTTAGTTATTCATTAGTTGTCTTTCACATTTATCTGGTAGATGTCATTTATAACATTCATTGTAATATTTTAAGGATCCTTTTAGAGTTCTACCTTTGTTGCTCCCCGAACTCCAGGCTGACTTATATGAGACTTTGAAATTGAGCATTGCTCTGCCTAATCACACTGATGCAAAAGCAGCATATTGATCAGTTGATAATCATTCTTCCTTCATTTCTTTTTGTCTCTGTTCTAGGTTCAGTGAACGAGGAAGGTGCCAATGAGTTAGCTCAAGTCGAGTGCAGATGTGGGTCAGAAAACTGCAGGGGCTTTCTGTTTGAATAACACAAGCTCATAGCATAGGTATATTGTTGTAGTCGGTTTTCGTGTGATATGTACAGGTGCTTTAATGAGGGTTATTTACCGCAGATGGTTCTCGAACGCATAAAACCGTCCTGCTTTGCTGTACATTTCTTATTGTCAAAATTATCAATAGTCAGACTTGAATGTATATAACTGTGCCTTCAAAGCAGAGTGGTTTATTGAAAACATTCCTCATTTTGTTTGGTTCCAGACATACCAATCTATATTGCATTCTTTCCCATATCCATTACTTTACCCCGTTTTGGGGGAGAAATACTACCATTTATTATTTCAAACTTAATTAGGGTAATGAAATTAAACCAATATGCCTTCAAAAGATATTGCTCATTTCATTTAGCTGTGTCTAGTTAAGACGGGACTATGTGGGCAATGTAAATTTTGATAAAAAAACATTACATGTTTCAAACATTGAGATAAAAAGAAATTGATAGTACAGGGCTGTATGTTATTATGCATGTTACTTTTACCAACGATACATTCCCTGTCTCATGGAGAAATCCAATACACCTATGTGCCTTGAAGATAATCATAATTTCATTAAGCATATATTGGTATGCTGCTTTGTGAGCATTAACAGCCTGTAACTAATCAAGGTAAAGAATTTTCTGCAAAAGTAAACAAAGTACGGAAATTGATAGTTTTCTATTACTATTACATTTTGCTATGGAGCATCATGTGTAAATTATTTGTTGTATTTAACCATATGTTGCCAAATTTGTGTACTTTGATCTTTTTTTACTGTTAGAATACACACACATCCAAAGATATGTCCAGCAAAAGGTTTGTGTTAGATAATATGAAAAATACCCTATGTTACCCAAAATCTCCTTTTTCACCATTTGAATATCAAATATAATATCTATTTCTTTGTATACTACGGGTAAGTCAAATTTATTCACAATTACTTGATTTAAACCAATAAATGAAATGAATGTGCTTACTTGATCAATTCTAACTTTGTAGATATTTCCTTTTACTGAGTAGAATTTGCCCCAAACACCTATGTGTAGAGTAGTTTCTCCAAATCTAAAAAAAAAAGTTGATATTGATTGTCAATGATTTCCAATCTTGTTGATGTATTTGATGAGAGATTTTATTCATTTGATAGCAGAATTCTGCCATGTGTTCAGTTGAAATTCATGTATTTTAGTAATGACTCTACGTGTATTATATTTTTTGGCAGTTTGTTAGCGACCATTGTTGTTATTTCAGAGAAAATAGAAAGTTAACTCTTTTTTTTGCACTTCACTTGGGCCTCCACAATCAAGTGAAGCCGAATTTTGTCCAGATAAAGGTTGAGTAATATTGATCTTTAAATTACTTTTGTATATAGATAGGTATATATTGTATATTTTGTAGAATGAGGAACTACATGACCCTGTGTTCAGACTCAATATATATTGTACGGCTATATGATAAGTAATTAAGTTTTTTTAGTCTGAAAGATGTATAAAGAAATGTATAACAAAATGCATGTTTGAGCATCGTTTCGAACAAAAACTTGGTAATAGAATCTAGTCTGTGAGCCCTTTTCACTTTATGATGTCGATGATTCGTCAGAGAACATTTCTTTATGCAAGTTTTTCATAAAATAGCCTGAACATGCTATGTAGGACCATATTGTTTAAAGTTAGTGGATAATGTTTTCTCTTCCGTTGTTGCATGGTCTGTGGCTTATTTAGAAAATAAGTTTTGGTGTGATTCATGCTGCGCCAATCACTTGTAGTTCAGTTTATGGCACTGCCAATCCTGAATTGCAGCTGTCCTTTTTCTTTTTAAGATTGAAAAAAAAAAAGGGTTCTAATTTAAAATCAACCAAAATTCTCCCTTCTGAAAAGAAACATCAAAAGCTAGCACACATCTGGGACCCGTTTCACAAAGCCTTTTTCAATGACAAATGGCAAAAATCAGTGTCAAATCTGTTGATAACCAATCAGAAGCAAGGATTTCAGTAGCTTATACCAAAAACTGTCATTTGTCAATGATGACAAGTTTGTGAAACGGGGCCCCAGCATACGAGAATCATCCATTTCCAGTACGGTATCATGTGGCACATTTTGTGTAATTGTATGTGTGCCAACGAAACAATATTTGAAGGTGTAAACTTTACTGCAACTGAATTGGTCAAACCCTGTATTTGAAGCTCTTGCATTCAGGGGCTATTGCACAGAGAGATACAATAAATCATTACCATTACTTGCAAAGCTGTCAGCTAAGATCCAACTTTTAGTGAGTCACTACTAAAACTTTGTTCTTGATTGGCTAACACTGAAAGAGAGTTGCCATCAATAAAAATCAGCCAATCAGAATCCACTGTTTATTGGGTCACTAACTATGCTAATCAAACCTCAAGCCCGATTGGCTAATGCTTAAATCTTGCAGCATCATTAACCAATCAGTGTCCACTTCATAACATGTTTGTTACAATATTAACCTCATTGGTGAATGCTGGAGAGTTGTAGTGGTTCTAAAGTTATAGAATATTGGGCAAAAAATTGTCCAAAGATCAAACAAAGTGATTATCATACCATGTGTTAAAGATGAATTGGCTTTCTTTTGATTGTTTTGCAGAGCTTGTGAATTATACAGTCAAACCTGTCTGTAGCGACCCCCCCAAGGGAAACACAAAAAGTGATCTGTGTAGACAAGTTCCTTTTTTACATGTTTCGATAAGAAACCATTTTCAAGGGAAACAAAAATTGTGGTCTTTGTAGACAGGTGGTCACTAAAGCAGGTTTGACCATATCATCTATCCTCCCTCTTTCTCTCTCTCTCTCTCTCTCTCTCTCTCTCTCTCTCTTTGTTGTGGTGTTGGTTGCCTTACTATCCATACGTGTAACACATGGGACTTGTTTTCATTTGATTACTTTTGAAACGTACCTGTATCCAAGAGGCGTGTGTAAGTCCAGTCTTTGTTTTAGGTCACATGGTACCACGCATGTTTCCAGACTTGCTTAAAATGCTTGTTTTTTTCTGTATTTGTATTCATATTTAAGTTGTATATTGTAGTTAATGTTGTACGATTGTGCAAAGCATTCCTTAAACTGAGGGGAGGGGACATAAAGCTTATGGAGAAAATTGCACCGAAAGAGTTTTTATACCCATAGTGCTGCTTTATATCATGTTATCTGTGACTGTGACTGTCAACTGTCGGTTTGTACAAAATATACTAATGTTTAATGAAAATAATGTTCAGTATCACATACTTTAAATTCAAGCACCACAAATATTGTGTTTTTCTAACAATTCTCCATTGATGGTCTCATTTTGTATGGTATGCCTCGAGTTATAAAGAGTTTATCTCATGTAAATTATATTGTAATATATGGTATATAGTTTGCACATAAAGTTTTGGAGATGTTGCACAAGAATGCATTTGTGAAATTTGAGTAGATTTCTTTCTTTCTTTTTTTTTCTTTTTCAATTTCAGAGGTTATTGATGAAAAACAATTTTGTATGTACATTATTATTTTATGACTTGTGAATGTATGGTGGTGAGAGATATTTGAAATATACTTGTCTCTATTTGATTGCACTGTCTTGCTGGTAGTCTTTTTTTCATATATTCTGTCATATCTGGAGGTTAATTTGACACTTTCACTGGTGATCTGGAGCTTCATCTGAAGGTATAGACCAGTTCTGGTCATGCGATTGCATTGTGAAAGAAACGTTGTGGAATCAATCAGAAAAGGTTGATCATCTAGCATATAAGTATTGGTGTGTACTGTGCAAGTTTTGGAATTATCAAAATGATAAGAAATTTGGCCCAGTCTTGGTAAAGTTAGAAGCACTGTACACAGAAAGATGTATGTGGGACTACCCTATATCTATCCAGTTTGGATAGATATAATAATTTACCAAATATATCAATTAGCAGGCAGTTTCCCAGCAAAATTATGTGATGTAAGATCACGTATTAGTCAAAACATATTCTTTCACATGATTGGTAATAAGAGCTTCCATTTCATTTTTTGAGAGGGGGGGGGGGGGCGTTTCCATAACTGGTCTTTACCTTTAATTTTAAAAAGATAGATATTAGTGTTGCTCACCAATTTATGTTCATGAGCCTTTAGCACCATTTTTATGTGATACAATACCTCTTCTACATTATTATATACCAGTATTTTTATAGTTACCATCATCAGTGATACGTGACTGGCCCTTTGGTTACATTTTTTTCTCTGAAAGATTTTTTTGTATCGAAGATAATTTTTTGTTCTGAAAAGTTTGTTATTCTAAAGGTTTGTAATTCCACAAATGAAACGGGATTTGTATATGTGACAAAGAACTAGAGTTCATAATTCAGAAGGTACATTATTCTGAAAATGCTCTAGGACCCTAAATCAATGTATTACGATTTATGACTCCTCGGAATAATGAATCCCATTTCATTTTTCGGGATTATGATCCTTCAGAATATCGAACCTTTGAAATTACTTGAACCTTCTGAATAATGCATCGCATGTTCAGCATAAAAATACCTACATGTACAGGTATTCCATTTCAGAATTATGAACCTCCTGGTATGGGAAGTTTGTGTTTAGGATTTATGAACCTTCGCAATTATTAACCTTCAGAAAAAAGAAGACCCCCTCCCCCGGCCTTCCCCTCTCCCTCGGCCACCCCCCCCCCCCCATTCTCCCTCGGCCCTTATAGGCAGGGGAGTGTTACAAGCTTGGGTGTAGGTTTCTTTAATGATTGGTTATATCACATCCATTAAAAAAACAATAGCATTAAAGGTACTATGTCCCATTTGCAGGCCAAAAAAATTAAAAGGTTAAATTCCAACGGCATTTGAAAGATGATACTAATTTAGAACTTCCCTCAAAAAAGGGGGCTTGAAAATGTCTTTAAGTGGGAAAATAACTACTATTAGTCAGTCACTCAATAGTGTCTGACAGTGAAGTCTAGCAAGTAAACGGGTTTCCTTGGATAATTTGAATATTAGGACACTGCTAAATTTCACAGACAGGACATACATGACATATTCATAATTCCTGCAAAGTTCTACAGAATTTGATGTTCGCTGCAAAAGGGACATAGTATCTTTAAGCAATACATTTCATCAGCACAGTATAATTCAGACAGCTGTTGTAATAGTAAACAACCATTTTGTGAGGGTCCGAAAAAAGTTTCACTTTCTTTAGGACATTGTGTTTTACTTTATTCTTATTTAAAAGAGCTCGTGGAGCTTTGGGAACAAAAAAGACTGGGAAAAGAAAAGAGGAGTGATCGGGAAAAAAGAACCCCAACCCCCCCCCCCCCCCGAAATAATAAGAAAAAAAGAAATGAAAGCAAAATCCATCAAATAAACAAAAAGAAATAGAAACAACCAAATATACTCAAAAAAGGAGAGGGAGAAAAAAAATGCCGAGAAATGAAAATGATACTAGCATTTATTAAATCCTTGCCATTTCGGTATGCCTACTCCATAATGAGGAATTGAATACGTAAATTTAAAAAGAGAAGGGCAGATTAGTGAATGGAAGTTGTGAGAGTTGCAAAATGTTCCTAACATATTTATGTTGGCATTCCTCCATCGGTCAGTTTAAAAAAAAAAATTAGTTATTGTTGGGCTATCTTGTACTACAGAAAACAGAAAAGACCATTGTGGTTATAGGACTTCCTTTGTTAGATTCATTTTATTATTTATTAAAGGTATGTTTCAGTCTTTTTAATATGCATGCTTTTGTAATGTAAATACAGTTGCCGTGCAAACTCCTACATTGTCTAATGTTTAGACCTTTTTTTAAAATTCCTGAACATAGAGTATTTCATTGATTACCTTGGCATTATATGAAGTTTTAAAAAGGCATAATGTTTGAAGGATGATAGGTAGGAAAATAAGTCTTTTAGCAGTTGAAAAGAATATATCATGGTAGTTTAAAGGGGCAAAACGTTATAAGTGTAAAAAGGGCACACTGCTTAAACAAACGTAGAAAAAGGACATTTGATAGCTATAAAAACGAGTACGATTAATAATCTTAAAAGGAGCACCGTTCATTCTCATAAAATGTCAAGCATCATTGTGCCCCCCCCCCCCCACGGCTCCACTCTCTTTCATTGTCGTGGTATAGAAAAAAAAGGTTCCTGTTACTAAACAATTACAGAACTGCTTTGATTCTTTGAAACTAGATAAGCGTGGCTCTTTGGACAACTGCAAAAGTGAAAAGGGCATACTAGCAGTATAGGTCTAAGCGGCAGTGGGAAATACTTAATTAAAAGGCCACAATAAATCTTCAAAGGGCAATTATATACATACAAAGTAAGAAGGGTAACTAATTATTTGAAAGGGGCACTGATCCGGAGGGTAAAGGGCACTCATTACAATGGAAAAGGGACACGTGAGTATCAGAGGTGAACAGGGCATTTATATAATAAAGGAGCTATCTGAAGGTGAAAGAGCACTCATAAAAATCTGAAAGGGGCACTAATTGTCAAAGTATAAGGGCACTTATCAGAGCTGACAGCTGACATATACACTCTTACAAAATTCCAAACTTGGTAAGAGTATTAATAATTTACTCGTTAACTAGCTGTATGAAGTAAAAGGGAGCAAAAAAATACCTACATAAAAAGGGGCACTTTGGAGGTATACTAGAAAGAGTGGGGGCATCGTGCTTCAACCCCCTCGAAATTAAAATGCTAAAGACCTATTTATACATAGTCAACGTTTCTTTTACTGAAAGCTTCATTTTTAAGTTAGCTTACCAATAGGCCTACCAATATTTAGTAAATTATTTTGTTTTGTTTATATAGATCTGCATGGTAAAAATATATTGTTTGCATTTAAATGAAATTTGATTTTAACTGTAAACATAGACCCTATATCATTCTATGAATGTATTCTACAGACTTTTATAGTACGTATACAATCTATGGTCGTAAATGCTCACATCTAATTTTAGTGCCTTTTCTCATATTAATTGGTATTTGTTAGCATGAAAAGGAGAACAAGCGATCGAACGAGATGGTACGATGACGACATCATCTTCCAGAAATAGACACTGATGCAATGTTTTGGACGAGCCCCCAAGCATTTAGCCAATCACACATTCGCTTGTAAAAACCGATCACTCTTTAGACCAATGATAGGACCTGTATTACCGCTCCATTGTACGGTCTCGACCCTTGTCTCGACCTCAATAGAACGTACGCGCTACGACGTACGCATAATAGGGGCGTGAAGTGTATGACCTTTGTCATGCATATTATATTCAATGAAGTGACGAGACAAACGCGCCCGCACCTGCGGCTTACGTACGCATACGTGTAAACAAACCAGAGACGATTACCACATGTGTATGTGCTTAATTATGAGATCAGCCAAAAATTAATGTTTAATGATGTTTATGATATCAAAATTGTATTGATTATAATCTTATCAACTTCAACTACTGCAAAACGTCGATCCCAGCGTACTGGGATTTCGGAAAATAAGTTTCTGCACGATATCGCTGCACGCTCGACAGGCAGATGAGTGAATCGGGAGTCGATCTGGATTTTGATTTGGAAGCCGAGGCCCTGGTGGCGGCAGGGGTCAATGGAAGTGATGGAGATCTGTTAATGAAACCAGCAGACGCTGGCACAGATGAACTCGACAGAATATTAGCTTCGTTTGATTCATCAAATATCTACGAAATGAAAAGTCAGAGTGCTGCCAGGTAAATACTGACCTTGTAGAAGCTAGAAGTCCTTGCCTACATCGATGTGCATGTATCAGTTACTTGGCTTAGTTAAGCCTTCGCTTTGCTTAGCTGCTGCTTACACTTTATAGGCTTAGCAAATTCTGGTGGTGGTGATGATGATGATGATGATAGTGATGATGATAGTGATGATGATGACGATGATGATGATGATGATGATGATGGTGATGATGATGATGATGAACAATGATTCTGTTTTAAAAAAAAGAGTGCTATGACTTTTCGTCATCTTGTAGAAATGGATCGAAAACAGCAATGCACTGTACATCACATTTTAATCCTAAATGTAAACCAAACTTAAAGGGGGGGGGTAGCTTGACAAGACTACGTGTCTTTCACGTGGCCTGACTCGGGGCCAATCAGGTATACATATGATGTAGACTAATACGACTACAGACGCAACCATAGTAGTCCTATATATTTACGTGCGTGCAACATACGCAAAACCGAAGCGTGAGGAGAACTTTGGTCTGTTTCGCGAAGGTTGCGCGCGCTGACCGTTAATCAAGTCCATTTGTTTATGTTCAGTTGCCCAAAAGAAGTCGTAGATTGCGTTACCAGTTTTTGCCATGCTACATTCCCTTTAAAAACCCAATTGCAACCCTTGAACACTGAATAAAACTTTCCATGAAATAAAGCCCGGAGGAGATGTGACTGGAGCATGTGTTGATGCCACAAACTCAAAGAGATGTACACAAACAACAATTAAACAGAGCGGATGTATGTAGATTTTAATGCAGACAATTATAAAACTGTACTTCTTGACCGTCCCCTTGTCCTAGGGTTCATATGTCCATTGTTCATATGTCCAGGTCTCTACAGTGTCCTAGGGTTCATATACATGTAAGTACCTGGTTTCCTAGGGTTCATATGTCTCTGGTGTTCTAGGGTTCATATGTTTCTTGTGTCCCAGGGTTCATAGGTCAGTTTTGTTCTAGGCTTCATTACTTTATTGGTTTCCTACGGTTCATATGTCTCTGGTGTTCTAGGGTTCATATGTCCTGGTCTCTGGTGTCCTATATGTCCCTGGTTTCCTAGGGTTCATGTGTCTGGTTCACATGGGTCTTGTGTCCCAGGTTCATATGTCAGTTTTGTTACAGGGTTCATACTTTATTGGTGTCCTAGGGTTTATATGTCTATGATGTTCTAGGGTTCATTTCTGGTGTCCTAGGGATGTCTCTGGTGTCCTAAGGTTCATGTGTCTTGTGTCCTAGGGTTCATATGTCTTTTGTTCTAGGGTTCACATGTCTCTGGTGTCCTAGGGTTCATGTCTCTGGTTTCCTAGAGTTCACATGGGTCTTGTGTTCTAGGGTTTATATGTTTCTTGTGTCCCAGGGTTCATATTACAGTTTTGTCCAAAGCTTCATACTTTATTGGTGTCATAGGGTACTTCATATGTTTCTAGTGGCTGGTAACCTGGGGTTTATATGTTTCTGGTGGCTGGTGTCCTATGGTTCATAACTTCATATGTGTCTGGTGTCCTAGGGTTCATGCTTCTGGTGGCTGGTGTCCTAGGGCTCATACTGTATGTCTGTGGTGTCATAGAGGGTCATTATTATTATTAAGGGTTACTGGGATGACTTTTCCTGCAGTACATGTAGGTGAGTCCAAACCAGCTCCCTACATACAGTGTACATGTGTCTTCACAGCTTTAAAGAAATACCAACATTCAAAAGTAGGCTGAAAATGGCATTTGATTTAAAAGGATAGAGTTGAACGAATTTACTTAAACCATGCATGTTCTTGGATTATCTATTGTTGTGAAAAGCATGTTTTTCCCCCTGATATTTTCTCTGCTCATTTGTATTTTGCCAATTATTTTGAGCAGTTACCTTTGCAATTTAAAGGCTGACTCCACCCCCCCCCCCCCCCAAATGAAAAATCATGCAGAAAGTACATGTACATTTGTTGATAACCAGGAGTGGGTACGGTTAACTCTATATTAAATATTACATACATGTAGTTCAACGATCCTCTTGCTCTTGCCAGACAATATGGATGAAGTACAAGTGCAGGTTACTCTAAGATCTCTTTTTCTACTTCTTGGTACTATTATATAGAGAACAAATCTTTCTCATTCTCTTTTTCCAAGTTATACATCATTGAAATAATAAAGATGAGCTAGCATTAACCCCTCAAAATGTAGTTTTACCTTTACCAGTACATTAAGCCTCGTTCAGATATGAAGCTATAAAAAAATATATAAACTGCGCCATTTATCTATTAAACAAAATTATCTAGTGATGCTCATCATGCATTACACTGACTTGTAACACAGAGCATAATGAAAATGCTGAAAGAGCACAAGGTCTGCCATTTTTCATACCGGTAGTCAATATCCTTTCTTATTATGAAATCAGAGTGAACGATAGGACACCAAGAAATGGCACTGAACTCTGGATAAATCTTACACATTATGTAAACCTGTAAAACGTCCTTGGACCTTGGTTATGTCATATAGGTAACAGGGATATTGGCACCGAGTCCATTGACTCTGTCTCCTTGAAGTTCCAAAGTTCGGAGGCCATATTATGCGGGAACTGTCTAATAGTCTCTACTACTCTGGTAGGAATCAATTAGCAGCCTTTTCACACACAGCTAAAATTCTATAAACATGACTAGTATAAACGTGTTTCGAACGTGTTTAAACTAATCACGAGCCTTTCACACACAGAAATTTCGTTGCGGTCGTTAATAGTTTCGTGATTAACTACTGCTCGTAAAATGCGCAGTAGTGCCATTGCGCATTGAAGGTCATGTCATGTCAATCAAAGCGCACGCTCCATCCAGTTTAAACACGTTTAAACACGAATTTCCTTTCACACACAAAATGTCAAGCTCTCTAGATACGAACTTCGTATCTGCAGCCTGCTTTTAGGGGCGTATGGATCGCGACTTCGTGTCTATCCCAACATCGTATAAACGATGTTCACACTGGGAAATTTTGTCTATAAACATGTTTAAAACTGTTGAGTGATTCTAATCATCTCTAGATACGATGAATTTTAGCTGTGTGTGAAAAGGCTGAAAGTCTATTTCTTCCTCTAGAGTGGGCACCTGGTAGGTTGATGAAAGCCTTTGTGATTGTAGTTGTCATATGTCCTTCCATAACCATATGGTAAGAATACATGTACTCCCCAGGGAGTGGAGATGGTGCACACTGTGTGCGAACGAATCTTATGACCTGGGTAATAATGTAAAGCATTTAGAGACTGCATTTTGTATTCAACATATATACTGTAGGTATATAAATCCATATTTTATTATTATTATTTAATTCAACCCCTTGTTTAAAAACCTGATCCAGAGTTTAGAACTGCGTGTAAAGTATATATCATCTTATTCTAGTCTACCATGAATCCTTGATTAAGAAATACACAGAGAAGGGAAATTGTTTACCGTGTCACGATATGAATTCATGGTCAAGTTTGAGTATGATATCTTCATCTTGATTTAATTGGAAGATGACTAATACCTAGAATGACTTTGATGTAAGGCAAGGCAGAAACCACTAAATCTGGCTGTAAAATACCCAGCAGGGTTTAATCAACCCAAGTATCCTGCCAAAATTGAGGATCAGAGTCTAGTGTTCAAGATAAATTTCTTGTTTATGAACGTGAGTCTTTTGTTCAGTTCTGACATTACAGAGCTCCCACATATACATGTCTTGGGTATCACCCCCTCCCCCTCCCACTCAGTCCCCCATGATGGTCATGACCAAAGGTTCCAGGAGATGGAAGGCCCACAAGACCAAAGACCCATATAGATTGGGGTACAATACCAAAGGGCAAGGAGACACTGATGAGCTGAAAGACCAGAATGGTCAAGAGACTGACTATTAGGTCTCCAAGGCCTCCTGACATATACATGTATTTGGAATGTCTCCTGCTGCTAGTGCTACATGAAGCCCAGAGGCTCTTGAAATCCAAACTGTCTTTCTGGTAGGCCTTGTGTCACAGACAATCTTTAGAGTGCCGCATTACAAAGCCACATTGTGTCCATATACATGTACATGTACATTCTTACTAAGATGCATGGACATGGTACATGTACTGTCTGCCCGTATGTTAATCTACAGTTGACCAAGTGGTAAAAAAAAAGGGGGGGGGGGGGAATAAAGAAAGAAAAACTGTGCCATGGGTTACAACTTTTATATGAATGAGTCAACTGTCTCTAGTCTTAATCTTTGTAGTTCAATCATGTTCAAGTACCTTTTGGCACTAATGTGTTGTCTCAAGGGCAAAGAAAGCAAAGAGAACAATGGTAGGCAGGAATGACCTTTGACCCACGTTGCATCACAGCTCTACTCTTACCTTGTTGGTAGAGCGGAAGAGGAAGCGCGGTTTCAGGAAATGAGTCCCGTTATTGTCATGGAAGTTATGCACACGTTTCATTTTTCAGTACTTTCACTTCAGAAAATATTAAACATTTAAAATCCCAGCTATGTTGGATGTACAAAATTCAAGGAAGAAATATTGAATTTTAATCCCTATTTTGAGTGAATTTCAGTCACATCCTGGCAAATTTGTAGCTTTTTGCAGTAGAGATTGTGTGCACTCTCTATTGTAGTGGCTTTCAATTTGTTGGAAGGAAAATATATTTGATAACCATTGATATACAAATGTAGGTACATGTACACATGATGTACATCAGCATTTTATTAAGTATCTTTATACATATTTAACATTAAAACATGTTAATACTTTTGTCACATTCAATTATATGTCTTTATGAAGAAATGGTTGTTTTTAAGTAGAAAGCATAGGAGTCTAGAAAGACAAAAAGCATTTCTAAGGTTACATTGTAGCCTGTTGTTTATACAGTCTTGAATAGCAATGTAGTGCTGTATACTTTATAGTTAGACTGAGTAATGTGTATACATTGTACATGTATATTCACAAGTACTGTATAGTGTACTCCATAATGGAGCCTTGAGTGCACGCAGGTTACAGAACATGATGTAGATGGCTGAAGCACACTCCAAGGTAATGGGGGAATCCCCACTTTCCCCAGACTGTCTCCTTTACATGTATATTGTAAGGGAAATCCCAGGCAAGGGCTGCATGTGATGTTGTTGACAGTTGACACCCTTTGAAATATGATATTACTTCCCTGTAACAGATTTATTCAGAATCAATGCATTTTGTCTGCATTGTGGGAATGAAGCTTACAATAAAATAAAAACTAGCAGACTACATTGTACAAGCCTACATGAGTGATATCCTCTCTCTACATGAAACACACACACGTTTTTTAAATCTCTGGCACAGAGACTTTTTGTGAAACTGATCACATGATCATGTTTTTTTTCTTCTTCTTCATTACATGAGCATGCAGGAGCACCACATACTCAGAGTAACATCACCCTTTTGCCAAGTAACTGTCAAATTTAGTCAAAGTTTTCAAACAAAAATGTAAGAAGTGTTGTGACTTGTGAGTAGCCCACTTGGCAGTGGAGTCGATGGACACATGGGTACATGGACAACTACCAGAGCTGTCCACAAAGACTCAACCGCCTTAAACTCAACAAGCCGTTGTATACAGTATGTACATGTAAAATCTTGTTAACAAAATGTGGACAAATTAATATTCTGATATTGACCAACATAGTTTATATGATAATATTCACTGCAAATTCCACATCAGATATCCAATGGAATAAGGTTAACATTTTTCTCAATTCATTTTGTTTTATGTAACCTTTTTTAACAGCCGTTTCTGTGTTTCACAATTATAGTTATGCTTCATAATCATTTCATTTGATTACATCATTAAATATGATATTAATTTCCAGCTACTGAACACTTCCAAAGATACAGTGTACATGTACAATGTGTGCACGCGATGGTCAAAGTCAACTTGGCTAGCCTCTCATGTGGCTGCACGTTTTAATAGCTGCCCCTCCCACCCCTAAATTACCTTCGACAATTTCGAGGATTTGCATGCTTTCATTTCCTCCTAATAAATGTATCCTGATCACCATGTACACTGTGGTCTTTTACTTTTATTTCATTCATAATTTCATATTTTTCAAATTGAAAGTGGAATAAATGGAAAATTCCTATTTTGTCTATTTAGAGTCAGTAGGACATTAACCTACTGTTTGAGTTCATGCCCTTCTGGCTTAATACAGACGATTTAATCCTGTCACATTTTAAAAGAATTTATGATGATATAAAAACTGGTCATTCTTATGATTTAAACAAATGCATTTATGGTAAAAACAAAATTTCTTACAAAGATTACAAAGCCCTGAATTTAATTGGAGCAAATGCAGTGTTTTACATTTGGGAAAGTCCAGAGAAATTGGAAATGGTGGGGGGGGGGGGGGGGCAGGGATTTTTTCCTGGTCCGTCGATGTTCCCCATTATTAATCTTGCTTTCTAGTCTATTCTTCATTAAAATATTCAGGGAATAAGTTAGGAATAACCCTTTTCTGGATTGTAAGGGTTGTAAAGTTATGAGTCTATGCCCTTTTGGCTCTGTGGAGATAATAGGGGAACATCAAAGCTTTAAGTTTCAAGCAAAGAAAAATAAATAGAATTCAGTATACTTACCATTTACCAAAGCCAACCGATTGGAAAGTGATGAGTTTATGCCCTACTGGCTCTGTGGAGATGATCTTATCGATGGGCACTGTTTCAGAGATATTATTGATTCTAAGATTCATAGTTTATAGATGGGTTCTCCCCCAACATATTATTCAAATGTGGGTGGTGCAATGTGGTGCAAGCTCTCAGAAAGGAATAAATGGTCTTGAGAATGTTATTGATGATATTGATGATAACAGCTTCAGAGAAAGATTTGATGAAATCACCTGATTAAAAAAGGTCATAGTATCAATCCACTTGAAAACATATGTATTTCAAATCACTTGGAATTCTAGATCACATGCCATTTTTGGATCTGACTTTGCACTTCTGTTTGGTCACCATCCAAGCTACTGTACCATAAGATTCCATACTCACGTCAAAATTTACATGCGAAGGCCTGTTGAAAACAGAACCTGACTACCTTCCGTCTCCTGTTTACCAATTCCCACTTTCTCTTTCTGTTTATTTTTATCCATTACTTCATTTAAATGATTTGCACATATGTTTAGCTTTCTCCCTCTCACTCTTTCCTCCGGCGTAAGCAAATATGAGTATCTGTTTCCTTTGGTTTTTTACCACTGCTGAGTTGGGTTTCATTCCTTGCAGACGATTCCCTTGGGAGCTGTCGACCTGATACGGCCCACGTCTTTCATCTTTTTTGTGGTGCAAGTACAACCATCACTCGGCGGCTTCTTGGTCTTACAGAACTTGGACGTCATCTTGCGCTTTTCCTCCCAGTAGATCCGTTCTTGTCTCTTTTTCCTATTTGCTTGCGTAGAAGTGAGCAATTGAGATTTTTGAGAAGTCTCTTTTATTTGTAAAGAGAGATATTAGGCGCTGCCTCTTGTAAATCTGTTGTTAGTGAGTGGAATAACTTGTATGCCTCCATGATGCCTCGACCAATTGAAAGCATCTTATCGTTTCTCTACGATGATAACGTGGATGCGTCTTCGTTTGATGCCAATCCTTGCCCGTATCAAGCAACGGAGTTGACGAATAACAGGATTAACAGGTTGGTTCTAGAAGCAATTAATACATTTTGATTTGCTAGCTTGGATAGTTGGTCCAAAGTGATTTGAATTGATTAAGCATGGTATTGAAAGAAATATGTTTTTATTAAAACATGTCTAAAAGGATAATGGTATCACAGAGATTTCACTATCTGGAAACGGGTGTACAAACAAGAACACAGTTGCAAAGACTAACAAAAAATCAACCTATTAAAGCCCATTTCAATAGCCTTGCCCATCCCATTTTAAAACGTGTTAATGTTACTATCACGCATTGTGCAATTTAAACATGATTTGTATGGCATACATAACTTGCAGCCTTTTCACACACAGCTAAAATTCATCGTATCTAGAGATGATTAGTATAAACGTGTTTAACTCAACAGTTTTTAACATGTTTATAGAAAAATTTTCCCTGTGTGAACATCGTTTATACGATGTTGGGATAGATACAAAGTCGCAATTTATACGCCCCTAAAAGCAGGCTGCAGATACGAAGTTCGTATCTAGAGAGCTCGACATTTTGTGTGTGAACGATTATTCGTGTTTAAACGTGTTTAAACTGGATGGAGCGTGCGCTTTGATTGATATGACATGACCTTCAATGCACAATGGCACTACTGCGCATTTTACGAGCAGTAGTTAATCACAAAACGATTAATGATCGCACCGAAATTTCTGCGTGTGAATGATGTCGTATGTACAGGTGATTAGTTTAAAGCCCTTTAAACTAAACATGTTTATAGAATTTTAGCTGTGTGTGAAAAGGCTGTAATATGCATTAATTGGAAGCTGCCCTTATGTTGATTTCGCAAAAGTCTTTGCTATTCTTGTTCAACCAGAATCATGGACACTATTCTTGGGTAAAATATATCTATGTTTCTTTTCATTTAATAAATGTTTGATCCTTGTCTTGTTACTTTTCCCTCTCCCGTAAGAGGGAGCTTCTGTAGCTGCTACAAAAAATATGTTTCAAACTTTTTTTCGTTTTGAGTAATTACTGTTTTTTTGCTTCATTAGGCAACCTGAGAGGTAGGCCTACATACATATTTGTTTGGTTCTGGTTGATTGGTCCGCCGCCTTTGGGTGACTTGGCTAATTTTCTCTAAATAACTTTTCAAGAGGACTATCTTCATACCTTTTACTTCAGTAATGTTTGATAGTCCTTACAAATAAAAAAAAAAGTTGCAGGTACATGCCGTCTCTGTTTTAGAACTTTTAGTACAGTCTGAACTATCCATGTCTAGTACTTGTTCAATGACTCTCAAGATTAGGCTGAAGGTAAGTGATCGTGTCGCTGGGAAATTTTGTGTAAGTTCATAATTATGCCTGTGCATCCTAGCATTGCAAAGGAAATAATTATATAAATAGTATTTTTCTTTGCCTTTGCGATCTTGCAAAGATTATGGACACAAATCAATAATTATATTTCATTTATGTATCCCTCATGTACAAGACCTGTTAAAAGGGGGTGTGGCCTGACTCGGGGCCAATCGGGTATACTACGACTATGGACGATGCGACTGCAGTATTCACGTGCGTGCAACAAATGCATAACCGTAACGTGAGGAGAACTTTGGTCTGTTTACGCAATGCTACAATGTAGCGCACGTTGACCGTTAATCAAGTCATTCGATTACGTGCAGTTGTCCAAAAGAAGTCGTAGATGCCGTTAAGCTGTATTTGTCTTGCTACACTTCCTTTAAAACAGAACATGAATCTGTAGAGAGGCAGTAGGGCATCCACTTTTTGATAGGAGTTTATAACACCCTTCTGGCTCTCAACAGACCATTACATCGAAAACATGAAGGCTATTTATGCTTTATGTATAAAAGTGCTACATATATCAGTATTTGGTTTTTAGCTAAATTGCAGTCGATCATTCTTTTAAATACAATATTGCACAAAACCATGACCCACATTGAAAAGAAAAAATCTGAGTAACTGACTTTTTTCTGCAACTGTCTTTCAAGATTCTGAAATTGTAACAGCTACAATATAAACAGTAACTCAAAGCTTTTATAAATGTGCAGCTCTGTATCATGCCTTGGACTTTGGATGCTACGTGTACTGTACACAATGACTTCGGTCCTCATTCAGTTTAAGAAACAATATTCTCTTTTTCTCAAAACTTGATCATTCAGTGTATATGTATATTGTACATGTTTATAACTTGATATACAGATAGCATTGGAATTCAAGGGCCAACTTTTTTTGTTGTTGTTAAATGTAAAGGCTGCATTGAATTTATACCCCAGTCACACAAACGAGTCCAACCCAAGACCAACCTCAGACGGAACGAAAAATTGTATTACCCCTAAGGGTCGAGAATTGTTTGGTTTGGAGTCTGTTCAGCGTCTGTTTGGCAATATGACGGGTATTAAGTTGTACATGTTGTACAAATACGTTGAGATGAGCGCTATTCAAGATGCCACTGTTATCATCTTCAACAGTAGCATTTTAGCTATGCCCTTTTGATTGTGATTGGCCAAAACGGACTTCTGTTCTTTTTTTTGCCTGCCCTAATATCAGCTTGGACCAAGTCGTTAATCTGCTAAATGGCATTACCTTTTATCGTAAAAGTATTTATAATGATAGTAACTGTTACCTGTGAATAGCGGCTATCGACTTACCAGTTACAATACAACCGACCAAAGTGCTTATAGTTATATTACCCCAGTCAGTGGATAAAATATTTCAGTAGACACTGTTACAAATATTGCATTGAGTGGTTGGTCCCCCATGATCCCCTTTTTCTTATGTTAATTGAGAGCTGATTTGATGAGATAACCACCTGTAAGTGACCACGCAGGTAGGTCTAATCCCTCTTAGCTAAACTAGTACAGACAGGCTTTAAGATGAGAAACAAGTACTGTACAGCTTTCTTAGAATGCAATCAATACCTTATCGACTCTATCGAGTCCATAAACTGCACTTTGTGACAAAGAAGTGTGCTTGCCAACGGGTGACATTTCCAATCTCGATTGCCCTACAAAATATAGGACAGCTCACTGGATCAGCTGTACTTGAGGATATATGGCGGTTGAGATGGGAGTGAGATAACTCCATCAGAAAATATCTCTTGTGTGCGTAATCTGAGGCAGGAGATGTCAGATAGGAGCATCAGAGGAAGTTTGTATTTATGGTTGTCATGGTAACCATCAATATGGTGAGGATGGAGGAGTATAACTCCACTGATAATGAATGTTAATGAACCATCGTCGATGGCTGCAGTATGTCCTAGCCTAGAGCAAATCTGTGACATTTTCAAGAGATTCAGTGTTGTGGTTGTTTTGAAACTGTCCATTTTGTACATTTGTACGCTTGTCTCAGAAACACATTTTTAAAATTGATTTTTGTTTCCTTTCCCAAAAAGTATGCATTTCTTAATGGGAAGAAGTATTTGATGTTATTTGACATTAAGGTACACAAATGTATTTCTGGTAAACGTGTACATGTAGTCATGTACATACATGTATACCAGTAGTCCTAGATGTTTTACAACAAAAAACAAGCCACATTTAAGTTTTGTATATTAATTACTTCATCGATTTCACTGTAATCTACAAAAAAAATTACCGGTAGTATGAATCTTGTACAATTTGTATGAACATGTACAATATACATGCACACATACATGTGCATGTATTTCTTGGAGGTATACATGAGTACAAAGGTGAAAACAATGTTTTTTGTTTGTTTCATTGTATTCTTCTCGCTGAAGGTTATGATGTCATAACACCTCTTTCCTGTTAGATCAACATGACGGCCTGTCAATAAGGAAAGTACGCCCATATATAAACCAAATACTTTCACTGATATTCTCTATCTGGGATTCTCTCTACTACCTGGCCGCCGGAGTTGTGATTTAATTTGAGCCGGTTTGTCCACCATCCATGGTCGATTTCCTCTTCAAATCAGGATATATGACCAGGACAAGATAACAGGAGGATCGATACCAGTT
Organism: Strongylocentrotus purpuratus; assembly: GCF_000002235.5. NCBI lineage: Eukaryota > Metazoa > Echinodermata > Echinoidea > Camarodonta > Strongylocentrotidae > Strongylocentrotus > Strongylocentrotus purpuratus. Next base: position 40,206,663 of record NW_022145612.1, on the reverse strand, counting down.
GAGTGTGGTGAATAGGAGAAGAAAATATCGCTAGAAATTGGCTTGATTTTGTCTTTTTGGAAGAACGCTGCCATCATGCCAATACCTTTACCGTATGGGGATTATTATTGTAGGTATGTACATGCACAGGGTATTTGTAAGAACAGTCCAAAGTACTTGGTTCTCAACTTCTCATGGAGCTGATCTAACCAAATTTGGCTATATATTTGTTTTTAACAGAGTCAGTGTTTGATATCATCTGTTTGGAGCCAGGAGGGTCTAACTCGTATACTTCAAATACAGAGTTAATGCCCTTTTTGCTCTGACCAGACCATATACAGTATACCCAATGCAGGGACATGCTAGTCCCTGCCCAATGTATATTTAGAGGTCTATAATGTATTTGTGCTGGCTATCATACGCACATGGTGGTAAAAGTAAATGTACATTGGACCAATAAATGAAATGAAAAAAAGAGCAAAGAGTATTGAATAGTCTTGTTTTTTGTTGTTAATCTTTAGGAGAGGTAGATTCAAACTTTGAGGTGAAAGCTGATCGTACACTGCATGAAGAATACCCTGTTCATTTCTAATTACTGTTGGTGGAGGTGTATTTGTTTAACTGTGCCCTATTCTCATACTCTGCAAAATTATGTTTGCTAACTTTATGAGTTTGTGAAATTTAAGGTACCGGTATCTCACTGAAGCTGTTGCTGTAAGAAAACCATTTTAGTTGTCATACATTAGCATAAATCTCCAAGGAGAGATACCAGTTTCACTCCTTGTGTATGAATAGATAATTTTCCTTTATTTAAACATTTGTTGCTTGTCACATCTTCCTGATTGAGTTTTACATACATGTATTGAAAGTTAATTCATTTCTGTGCCTAGACATCAATTGAATAATGACAGATGAAGTGGAAAACGTATTAAGATGCGGAAATTGGTCTTTAGAATTATATTTTCCCCTCAAACTATGCTCCATTTCACCAGGAAATATATGTCATTGAACTGCAATAGTGACCAATATAGCAACAATTATACAATGAATAATTAGTTCATTGTTAAGAGGAACTGTTTTGATATTGTTAGAAACCCTTACAATCTTAGGTTTGTTGAACAGGCAATACATATTGAAAAGAACTATATATTTCTTATCAGATAAGATAAATAATCAGACCAAAATGGGTATTTTGTTACTGATTCAGCTGTTGATTTTCCTGTTATTCCCATTATTGGCCTATCCTTCACAATCCTTGTGCAAGCTTCCTGTTGGGTCATTGCCATGAATAGATAGATGTCGGATCAAAAATATGTATTTCACTCTTACTTTCTAATACACCCCCCCCCCCCCTGGGTCACACTTTCTCCCTTTGTCTCTTTGTCTTTACACCCATGTACATTACATGTATGTGATGTTTATCTTTTGTTCTTTCAGTGTAACTATCTCTCTATCTCTGTCTCTTCAGCTACTGTAGCTTTCTCTGCCCCCTTCCATCCTCCTCTACCCCCTGCCCCCTCCCTTCTGCCCCTCCCCCTGTCCCTCTCTCCCCCTGTCCCTCTCTCTCTCCCCCCCCCCCCCCCCTCTCTCTCTCTCTGTACCCTCTTTGTGTACCTTTCCCTGTATCTCCCTCCCCCTTCGCCGTTGCTTTAATTATTCTATTTTTGCCCAAACAAGTCTTTGTGTGTGTTTGTATCTTTGTCTGTCCCCTTCGCCGTTGCTTTAATTATTCTATTTTTGCCCATTCTGAACAAGTCTGGGTGGGGGGGGGGGGGGGGGGGGGGGTGTCATTTTTTTTTCCTGCCAGTGATCAATGTAGGCCTGCACATACATGACATGTATATAGGCCCAATGCTCTTGAACTGATTGGCATGCATGTAGTTTTGAGACTTTTGTATGATGCTGGAAAGTCATATTAAAGGCCACTCACCTTTTTAGCGCTCTTCAGGAGGTCAAGAAACTTTTTTATCTAACCATATAGTAATGAGTCAAGAAACTTTTATCAATCAAAACTTTTATGATACTTTGATAGTAGTTCTCCTGCAAAATGACAACTGTATAATAACTTCACAGGTTCTTCACCAGTATGCATTAACACTCAAAGTAGTTGTCTCCCTTATGTGTCACAACTTCATAACTTTTCCGTCAATTTAGCTTACACCTCTCCACTTTAGAATCAACTGTCTGGCTATATATCGCTGTTAGCGCTGAGGGGGTGCACCTGGTTGTTTTTTAATTCTGCGTATTGGTTCTTGTCATTTTTTTGGAGTACAGCCATCTAAAATTAATTTTCATTTGATCATCAAATATATTCTGCTGGTAGTGAAAATCCTTGAAAATCCTGAATTATTGCAGGCAGCTACTGCTAGTATCTTGAGGTCGTGATATAATCTAAACTTTATGCGAAGTACATGTACACATACATTTATCTGCACTCGATGGTCCATTACAAAACATTCATATTTAGTAGCATGATACATACAATGTATGAGACATGTCTTCTGCATATATTCTGAATTTCTGACTCTTCTAATGAAGCGCACAAAACTAATTGCAAGTTTTGCTTCATTTTAGTTGGTTTCGATAGAGATAGGCCGCGTTGAGTGCTAGTGGATATATATACTACCCGGAAATATATTACTGAGCTGTTTGAAATTGATGGTTGTGTCCATGTCTACGAATGGATGAAAGGAAAATAGATTGAACTTGAAAGGGTATTTACTGTAGCACGTTGAGAGAGATGCAGTTTCAATATCCATGTCAGTACAATGAGTATAATGGGTAAGATATGACTCCAAACTGTATTAATCTCATTTAGTATCGCAATTGCTTCACATTGCTCTTCTTTCAATTAATGATGTCATTGATGAATATAATTTTAGCTGTATATATGTTAGAGTCTAGAGGTTCGGGTATACATATACCTTTACCCAGTATAGTGTGTTCAGTTTGAACTGTGTCATGAATGGGAATTAATTTTTGTTATGAAAAATATGTTATGTTTCTTCTATTTAAAATGGATTCAATTATTTTCAATACATATGCCAGGAACTGTAATAACTTTTGAAAATCAGTTTCTACAAAAACACTGGAAAGTCCAGCAGATGAAGTATTTTCATAGTTGATAGAGGGTACATGTTCATCAATGTAACCACACATTTTTTTGTGATGCTAAGCCCAAAAGCCTGATATTGTAAAATTATCCCTTTGAAAAACATGAAGAGATGACCTCTGTACCAGTATGCTACATTACATACGTCATACATGTACAGAGTACGACATTGCACGGTGAAGGTTTCAATCGAAGGTCATCCCTGGGTATATTTTAACTACCTTTATATCCGCATATGTGTTGGAGGAACTTGATATTGTACATTTACATGTATTCTGCAAATTACATTTATCTTGCTAGATCACTTTTGCTATTGCAATTCCAAGTTGTTTGTTTCAAAACATTGTGTATTGTCCAGAATGATGCAATAAAATATTGTTATTACCAGGAATATGAGAACAAGGAGAGTACATGTTATGTATATGAACCCATATGTTGGCCTGATTATTGATTTTTGATCCAGGGTTTATTTGGGTCATGTGCCTCCATTTCATCCTTGAATCTTGTTTTTCATGATGTCATACATATGTAAATGCTAAGTTGAGGGATGTTACTTGCTTGTGAAGTCTGCGCTCCATTAACATTACAACAAAGTATTGTAATTAATAAACGCATTGCATTACCTCGTGGAATTTTTTTTAAAGAAATGTCAGAATTCACGAATTGTGATGGCTGTGTGTATTTTTTACTTAGGTACGTACATGTATGTTTCATGAAATATAGGAAATCACATTTTGGGCATAGTGTTGAGAAAATATGCGTAAAAAATGGAAAATAAAGAAATCTTCTGTACAACGCAATAAAACACACAAAAGAAATCAAGTTGACAATTCATGCAGAGATCTTCAAAACATAAGAGAACAACAAACAATATTTTAATTTTTGCAGATTTTATTTCAATTTCCAGTTTTTCACTGATCCATTTTTCTTATTTTCCTTATTTTCCTGCCTTTATCAGGGTAGGAAGTCTTTAAATTTGTACATACATATATGATACATGTATTTACACATGAATTATAATATTTTTTATATCATTTTCTCAATGCAGCTCCCTCCGTCTAGGTACGGAGTTCTTGCCCAGCACCATGTCGAACAGTCCTTAAAGCCCCACTGCACTACTTACCGGTATAGCTACTTGTGCCCTCTATATACAATGCCTGATCAGTGCCTATTGGTCCCGATGATCCCCTTTTTCTTATGTGAATTGAGAGCTGATTTGATGAGATATTCACCTGTCAGTGACCTTGCAGGGAGGTCTAATCCCTCCTGGCCAAACTAGTGCAGAACTGCAGATAGGCTTTAAGCATGTGGTATCTTAGCCAAAATATGAGTACCAAAAGTATATAAAACGTGTCATTCATTATTACATTTCTCCATACATTCTTTTCTCCGTTCAGCTCCCTGCGTCTGGGCACGGAGTTCTCGCCCAGTGCCATGTCGATGCGAACCACCATGAGACAGGAGCTGATGAGGCAGCAGCTCCACCAGGAGATGGAGAAGGAGGACCAGCAGACGGTGGTGATACCGGCCAGCAGCAGCGTTGGGGGCTCCACCTCAACTTCTGTCTCCTCCTCCTTCATGCACCTTCTCCAGGGACCATCCAACCCCCTCCTGTCCGCCAGTGCTCCCATCGCCATGGAGATCCCACAGCCAAACAAACTCAGTCCAGTACCAGAACTCTCATCATTACCAGGGGATATCTTACGGGTAAATGGCAGTTTAGCATCTCATGTAGCCTTATGCATCTTGCTCTTGATCAAATACATACATGTACATACTGGTGCAATATTTATTACCAAGCTTATAGCGAAATGAACCCTATTTTGTTCAAGAGTTACAGCGAAAGTAAAGCACAGTTGCATGAACAAACAATTTATAGCTCCTCATCTCCTTGTTTTTCCCTTTAATAGGGGTCATGCTCTTTCATCTAAACATCCATTTAAACTAACCATGGATACCCTAACCCAAGAAACTTGGTCTGCAGAACTGAAATTATCACCCAAAAGATGTTATAGAGCCCATGGCATAGAAAAACAACAATAGCATACATCCGAGTATGATAATTAAGGAGGTTGTTGTGGATTGGGTCATAAAAGGACAGTGAGCAGGAAAAGGTATTGATTACATTTTCTATACTGGACAAGCTTAAAATCATCCAGGTGTAAACATAAACATAGATCTACCAGCCAATCATGGAATAATACAATAGATATTAAGCCCTAAGTTGCGCTTTAAAAGTGGGAAAATCATAAAACCCAGAACTTATTCATGTTAGCATATTAATCTTAGATGCCAAACTTGTTCTCATTAAAAATTTGGGTGGGACAGTGCAATTGATGTAACGAGATATCTGTTTCTCCTGGCTGCTACCCAAAGTCTGGAAGCACAACTATGGATGATATCTAGCGTATGCATGTTTGAATGTGTGCCATTGAGAGTGTACACGCAGGAAGAATCACCATTGCGCAGTGCCCTTTGCACAACGAAGATTGGTATCATTTTTTGGATGCAAAGTGATATCTGAACGAGGAAGTGCATAATATGACTTGCCTAGTTGGTTACTTTTTGAAAAGTTTTACTCGTGACCTTCTCTGATCACATGACTGTGGGCGGGAGAAAACATTGAATATTTTGGACCTATGATGTCACTGATGTCCTTTACCTATAAAAAAAAGCCTCGAGCAGAGAGGACATTCATAAGTGACCTTTAAAAATGGAAAGTGGGAATAATATTTTGAAAAAATACAATCCTTTGTGTTACTTATGTCTAATGATGTTTATTCAAAATAATACTCTAGGGATAGGATTAGTTCCCTCAATAGCTTTGTTGCAAGTTTGATTAGGAGAGATCATATATGCAGTAATATTACAAGTTTCCAATCATCCTGGCATTTTTTTCCAGATATGTAAAGTAAGAATTTTAATTGCCTTCTCCAGTTAGTTGGCTATTTTCCAAACTGAGAAAGGTAATACATGCCAGTACCTGTATATATTTATTTTTTCAAGACAGTTGTGAAAGAAAGGAGAGCTCTCTGCAGAAAACAAAGTGATTACATTTTCTCTCTTTTCATTTATACATTGAAATTGTTTGCCTATATTGCATCATTCAATATAATTTTTGTTGTTTTATTGCCTTGAATTTCTTTCTCACTTTTTCTTACAAATATTTTTATGATTCCAGATGTGTACTTAGGACTGGCTTTTGCTAATTACCTCTGTATTTTCTTCAATTTTTTTGTATTGGCTGATGATTAATTTGTTTCACTTTATTTCCTCTAGGAATCTTACTTCTTTCTTCCCCTTCATGAAAAAAGTGATAATTACATGTCATACAGGAACGTCATCTCAAGCTGCATGCCTGCAAATAGCATGAAGATGGAATACTGAAAGGAGCCCTCTCGTGGTGAAGGTGTGAACAGCTGAAAGTGTTTCGTCAACTCTCATCTGGAAGTGGTAATTATAGCACAAGAGATGGAGAAACAGCTTTCCTGTCCAACTAATTTCTTTTTCAGAAAACCATGGAAGATACCAAAGAGCTTCTTCCATCATGTAAGTCCTATTGGGATTTACAACTGATCATAAACAACGTCATGTTTTAAGATTGTATCATAATTTAAGGTGATATTGAGCAAAGTATAAATTAGTTTGACCATATGAAAGTGTCATACATGTAGCTGGAGACAACACAGAACCCTCTTGCATAGAAAATTCCAATCAAAGACAACTTTTCATTCAAACCAATCATATTTGCAAATGTAGGAGGGTAGATTTGATAATTTGGACTTGAGTTTAATTACAAAGTTCTATATTGATACACCAGGGTAGTCTACAGCCCTGGTAGATCACACCTTGCATTTATATAGCTGCCAGTCATGGCTATTTTAAAGGAATGATTCCTATTTGTTGGAAGGGGGGTGGGGGCTTCAAACTGATGCTATGAACCCTAGTTTCTTTTGTTTTTCTATAGCTGCTTGTGGAAGAGCTTACTAAGTACTCTGAATTCCTAACTCTGCTTTCTTGAAAGTTTTCTATTTGTCACTTTGGAAGGTTGGTGGGTCACCAAGACTCATGCCTGCATCAAGGACTAGGCAGTCATGGGGGGTGTTTCACAAGGATCCTACGTCAAACTTAACTCAAAGTTGGACTTAGACATTATGGAGAGCCATTTGTTGCCTTAAAATAAAATATATTCAAAAGCAAAAATTCAAGTATTTTGCACATTTTATAAATTTCACATCAAGAACACGAAATCTCCTTGATAATGGAAAATACGAATGATATGAATCAATATTTTTATGCCTTTAAAATAACTTTTACATTTTTTTTTCAAACATGCTAACGGTTTTCCATAATTGTTAAGCCCAACTAAGAGATAAGTTCAACTTAGGATCTTTGCGAAACACTCTACAGGAGTTATAGAGAACATGTCCTTTGTGGCAAACACTTGCTGTTTCTTGTACATTCATACTATGTGTTAGTTCTACTTTTGGTACCAGAGTCCTAAGCAGCTTCTGCGCATTGTCCAATATTTCCTCTCTGCTCTGAGCATGCTCTTTGGGCTTCCCACCGTACAGAAGTGAAAGTGGAATGTATTTGCTGCCCTCTCAGGATACATTTAGTAGACTGAAATGACTTATATGAAATACTAGTGAATCGATGTTGTTCATTTAGCTGAGAATTTCATGCAGTTAACATTCAAGTAATGAAGTCATTTTAGAATGGGAAAAAATCCAAGCCAGAGTGGTGTTTGGCGTTATTCTCATTATCAACATATGCCACCATTTATAACCCAAACACTTCAGCCCCCCCCCCCCAAAAAAAAAATTTTTTTTTTTAGCTGTACACATTTAAGCAAAATAGTTTATTGGTCTTCTGTCAACATCCATTTATAAACGAAACTGTTTTTATGAACAACGTATGACAAAAATTGGGCAAATTTATCCTATCCTATCACAAAAATAGAATGAAACACATTTTCCTTGACAAAAGTTTTAATGCTGTTGCTATGCTTTGAATAGTTTCATGCAGACTACAACCACATAAGGAGACTGTACTATAGTTAAATAGTACATTTAAAAATCTCCAACTTTCTTTTGGGTGTTATAAACATTTTTGGTTTCATTTTGGTGTTTACTCTATTATTTCCTTTCTTCATTTATTACAATTATTCAATAATATGAACAAACAAGTTTAATGCGTTTTATAGAAACACCCATTACGCCCTGTAGTTTAGGATCGGATGGGGCTGTTATTGACCTTGGTTAGTTTTTCCCACAGTTATAATCTTCCTGTACGGAAATATTCCTACAATAAACTTTCATTTGGTAGCCTTATAAATGCAGTGGTTCTCATGAAATTGGTAACTTTTTAGACCACATCCAATGTTAATTTCTAGTAAGCAAGTGCAACTAAGTTTGCAAACAGCAAAAAATGTAGTTTCATATGAAAGTCAAATTTCCCATTTTTATTTAGCGTTTCTTTGTCAAATTTAGCATAGAATATCTTCTATAGGTACAAATCTTTTAGATTTATGTGCATTTTTGTTTGTTTGAGAAAATAAAATCTAGATATTTCTAGTATTAAGACAAGGTACAACATTATTTAATCAGTGTACAATGAAGTAGTATTAGAAAAATTCAATTGGTAAGATACATCAGTGATCTTATTCAAGGATGAGCTAGATGCAGATCAGACAGAGCAAGAGAGAGAGAGAGGAAGAAACTGTATAAGATATCCCATTCTTTAGCAAAGTCATTATTAATGAGTAGCAAAACTCATTAAAGTTCAACTGAAACTTCACTTTCTTACCCCCTAGCATGTCAAGGTCGGCCAAAGGTCATTGCAAAAGCCTCATTCTGAAAACCTTGTTGCGTTATTGGTTCATATCCTAAGTGCCCTTTTAGGGATTCCCCCTAAACTTAATAGGCCCTAACCTTGAACTCTGGATTAAAAGAAAAACCAGAGGTATTTGAGAGTTGGACTAGCTACATCGTTGGAGGATGTGATGAGAATTAGCTGAACGGAAATGCCAACACGTTTTATCAAACTTTTCAGGAAGTATTTCTAGAATCGATTCTAGGAAGGGAACATTTTACACCCTCCTCCTCCTCTTATTGCATGTTCCAAAATTGTCTTAACCTGTTGACTTCAGATCTCTCTAATTCGCATTGGCTTGTTAGAGAGACCGCCCAGATCTCGTAGGAAATGTGTTAGGGGGGGGGGCCAATGTGACACAAAGAGTCCTTCTAAAGTTGTTGTGATATGTCTGTCAGTATATTTTGATATTGCATCATACCTGGCACATACATATATATACAAAATTATTCCTTTCTTCTTCTTGTTCTTTTTCTTCTTATTCCATTTTGAGTACATACCTCTTTACAGAGTATTATCATACTATACTGGGTATACAGTTATATAATTGTTTTTTATGACGCAGTACAGAATAGGCAAATTAAATGATTGGAATTGAATTCAATGAAATATGAAGTCATTCATAACATTTTTAATTAGATCGTCTTCCTGCCAAGTAGGGACAGCGGTTGAAAACAAACAGGTGAGCCATTGCCTTGTACACCCAATGTCCAGTGACAGAATGGCCATGGTACGTAATGAATTGGAGGAGGCGGAGGCGGAGGAGGAGGGGATAATTACCGTAGGGAGACGGAAGTGTCTCTTGAGTCAGCGTAATTACCTTGTAATCCCCTCGAAAATGTCTTACAATGCATCCCATGTACGAAACAATGTACCTTTTGTTTTTCCCGGACAACCCTACATGGAACGTGACACTACTACTCCAAGGAAATTATGACCCTAATGCTGCTTTTCCTCTTGCGCTAATTACAGTAGCACCCATCGCTTAAGCCGATGGACCCGATATAAGAGCTGCTACCTAGGGATAATGACTAGATATGTCCCCTCCTGGGTTCTGCCTGTTAAAACAATGCCGTCCTGATTTATGTGACAGAATTTGGAGTCATTAGAGTAACGGCTCTGTTATAAAGTATGTCGTGTACAAGGTCAGGGTTGATCTTGTTTTGCTAGGATGGGTTGTCTTTGAAAGCAGTTGATTAGTGTTTAGTTGACCTTAGTCGCGACCTAGAGATGAATGCAACCAGGATGCAGGGCCCTTGATGTGTGGAAGGTGAAATGGAGGTCACACAGATGCAAATAGATCTTGAGAGTTAACAGTGACAATGAAACATCCTTAGGGTTTTCAGGAAGAATTCATTCCAATGTATGGGAGCAGTGTGTAGGGACCACTGCGGTGGCAAAGAATATGATTTTAGTACAGTAAAAAAAAAAAGAGTGAAAAAGCTTAATATTGCTATTAAAAGTTACCAAGCTATTCCATACACTGACAAAACGTCAAAAATTAACTTTCAAATTTCAAATTTTGAGACTTATTCTTGTGGTTGAAACTGGGCACAAAATATGTCTCAGGGATCTAATTGTTAGATATTTTATGTCTACTTTCTGGTACTTTAAGAAAAAATTGGCGTATAATAAACATCCAAAGCAACCTTTTCATATGACATATGACACACAACAGTACAAGCAATATTGCTGTGCATGGTTTTGAAAGGGTTGTTACATTGACATTTTAATGCACGCAACTAATTATCAGCCTTTTACGGATGACATAATGTCTCAAAAAAAGATTTTAAAGATGGCAGTTTTGAAATGAAAAGTGTTTTAGCTGCCAATTTACTATGAAAGAGTGATTCAATGAGACAAGTGATATCTCTTGTTGATACTAATAAGAAGGCTGGGCGGTGGGCAGTTACTTACCTACGTCAGAATAGTTAATAACCATGGCAACTATAAACAAATAAGAAATAAACACACCTTCGTCTGTAGCCGAGATGTGTTCTCTTTCTGTCTGACGTGCACTCTGCGTGTGACGTCACCTCGAAATCCATTTCGGCTGTCACAACCACGCTGCCGTTCCTGTTGCAGGAGGTCAGAAAGGTCATTCGACCGATCTGAATCAGCGCTCTCGTAAAAACAGGATATATCAATAATCCTTTATGCTAGGGAGAGGAAAGCATGTTTACGAAGGAGCCCAGGATAAGAATTAATGCGATATCAGACAAGGGAAGGGGGAGGGGGAGGGGGTGCAGGAATGCCCTCTTCCTGTCAAGAGCTAGAGTTTGGGGGAGGGGTGCTGGGGGAGGGGTGCAGGGGAGAGGGTGGAAGAAGGAGATATGGTGAATTAGTTCCTGAGAGATGAGCTGAGAAATCAGGCAAATAGGGAATGTCGGGAGAATGAGGGAGGGGGAATGTGGGGGGGGGGCATGAAGAAGAAATTAGGTTGATATGGATATTTTTGTTAATGAGGAATGGTCAGAGGGGAAAATCTGGCCATTTAACTTGGGGAGGGGCATGGAGCGAAGATTCAACAAGGTTCAAAATAGAAAGTTGCACTCTTCAGAGATGTTGAGGAAAAAAATGTGGCAAATACTGAGGACTGAGAGGGGTAGATTAAGGTAGACTGTAGGAAGTGTAGAAGAAGACTGGGAGGGGTAGAGGAGGACTCTGGGAGGGGTAGATTAGGGAAAGGGGAACAGAGATGAAACAATGTTAACCTGGAGAGTTTTAATATTGAGACATGAGGTGAAAGGAAATTTTGTCTCCCTAAAGTAGGGAATTAATTCTTGGTTAGGAGAACATAGATAGTTCAATTTGTAAGTTATAGAGATAGACAAAGGAAAACGATGCCAAAATGGGAGAGTTGGAACAGTGTTAACCTAGGATAGGTCCATCGTTGAGAGATGGACTGAGAGGGAGATATAGCCATATCAAACAAATGCTTACTGGTACTAACTACATGTTACCTCACTTATCTGATTGTTCATTTTTATTTTTGTAGATGACGATGGAAATCCTTGAAAAGTTGTCTTGCTCTGGTGAAGTTCTAATGGTACCTCGGTATTGTTAGCCTTTAAATTGGATAACATCCTTTGAAAAAAAATAGTACTGGGTCATTTCCCACTCCTTGAAAACCACAATCAAGCTATGCGGTTTTATAAGTTTGATCAATCTTACAAGAAAAGTTGTACCAGGAGCTAACGAGATAAATTGTCTTTGTTGAAAACTTCCTGAGACAAGTGAGAGAAACTTATGGTAGTTTAGCTCGCAAGAGAAATGGCATTTTCTTTGCTTTGACATCCATGTTTGACACAGGAATGTATAAACTTCGGATACTTTCTTTGTAACCCATGTCTTGTTTTAATATAAAAGTTAATTGCCTATTTTGATGAATTGGAAGGCCTTTACGTCGAAAGAGACTTTTTGATTGGCAGTATGTGCTCAGATCAACTGTGCATACAGACTTCATCTGTTGATTGAACAAGCATTACCAGTGCATATATGGATGTGCATATGCATATACAGTACAAAGTAATAGAATATAACTAAAGATGATGGTACTAAAGAGAACAATCATAATTTTAATAATGTGCAGTGCCTGCCTTATCATAAATGCAAAGTCACCAGGTGGTCAATATGCCATAATAGGAATAGAGACATCGTAGAAGACTTCTAGGCTAAGACCACCTGTTGCGTCTACGATGTCGGCCTAGTTTAACAACTTGTTTTCAAAAGCGTACGTTATTTTCATTTTGGGCCAAGTGCCTCATTTTAATACCCAATTTTGCTCAAAATTTAGACCTTAGGTGAAATACCTTTGTTTTGTTTATATCCAAACAAGGGTTTCAAATTAATCAGAATTCTACTTAATATTGATTTCTAAATAGAACAGAACAACACATTGAAGAGTTGCCAATATTCATACCTTCAAATTTGAGGTAGTGGCCATCTTCTTTTTAACAGACCATATTTTCTCATAATGTGCAGAAGAGCATAGAAGTAAATGATAGAAACCAAATGTGCAGTAAAGGGCTTGTATGAGGGACAGAAGTGTTTCTTCAACTTTTGTGTCACGGTGGTCTTTTTTTTTTGTCATCAGGAAAAGGTGAAAGTCGCGACTCGTATTTTGAAGATTATTCTCCTTCCCGCCTCTGGCACATTGAGTCCAACCAGGTGTGTATAATTACAGCGACGGACATGCTGCTTTCCTCATGTCAAGGAGTCAGTTGTTTTGTTCGGAAATGCACCATGGAGGAGGTTGGGCCATAAACCCTTACTGAATTTCCGCCACTATATCGGGATTTAAGATACTTGCGATGTAGTGAATTTATTTCTTGTCCATGCATACCTATTAAAAATAAAGGGGGCATTAAGAAGAAAACTACAGGTGATGTATAAAATGGAACGGGACTACATCATCTGTGGAGAGCTAGAAGGGCGCTAACACTGTGTTAATCATGGGTTAACACCCTTCTGGCTCTTAGTCAACAGACCATATGGACCTCCCTAATGAGAACCAGGGCCCTGTTTCATAAAACTTGATATCAATAACGCGTTACAAGCTACTGTTACAAGCTACTGATTCATGGCATCTGATTGGCTGAGAGCAAATTTATCATAGAAATTTAGCATTTGTTATTGATAACAAGTTTTATGAAACAGGCCCCAGGTCCTGGTTTAATATGAGAGTATCCTTCAGTCCATGATGAAGACCAAATGTATGGTATAAACTATAAAGCTTATAAAAATAAAAAATTCTACTGTACCGGTATATTTGTATATTCTGTTGTTTTTTGTCAAAGAAACGGGTAACAATTGACATCAGTGTGAAATTTGTAATTTGTCATCATTTTGAAGTGGAAGTTCTTGCAAGGTTTTGCTTGACCTGATTCATCTAGGAGAAAGTGCCTGGTAATTTGAAGCTAGTCTGGTGATGATTAGGCTAAAGGAATTGCAGTGATTAGTTGGAACAGGAAAAATGTAGGACAAGGACACAATTTGGTGGGGTGAATGGTCCTTCCAATAGGGCTCTTTGGTCTAGACCAACAGTAGGTATGTGACTAAAGCTAAAACGACCCAATAGGCAGGCTTGATAGGATTGAATTTAGGCGCTACCTGTACAGAAATCAGAGCCAGAAGGGCCTTTTCTCTCTGTAAATATGAATGAAAGCTCTCAGCAGATGATTTTATAAGTGTAAGGTTGCATGTCTTAGACCATCAGTCTTCCTTCTTGAGAGGTTCTACGTCATAGTTTTGTTCCTTCAACACCCCTCCACCTCCCCCCCCCCCCCCCCATCCCCCTAAAGAGAAATGTATACTACTGTCGTTTGAACCCTTGTTTGATAAATTGAATAATTGGCCTTCATAATTTCTATGAAATTTGATGGCAATCCGTCTTTAAATAGAATAAGGCATATTTTTAGAGTTGAAATATAAACATTTTTTTGGTTTGATGCACCTACAGCGGGAAAGTTCTGTAGCCTCAGGAGAGGATGTGCAAACTTACTTTCACCCACTACATCTAGTGTCTCCTCCCCCTAACTCGGCAGGATATTTTTGCTCAAGTTTCTCAATTTAATCCGTTTCTTTCCCAGCTGCGATCGTTTTAATCTCATATTCCAATTACACCATTTCTAAGAATATCGATCGCTGCCTCTGGAAATAGATGCCTTCCAGTGCTTCTCGTAATTTGATCTCAACTTATGCTTGTATTAAGGAAAGCTATTTGTGTGGGTAGTTGTAATCCTGAAATTCAACATTTTTTTATGAATCACATTTATGTGCTTCAGATGTTCATATTGGGATACATATAGTCTTGAACATGTAGAAAACCTTAAAGGAGTCAGACATACCGGTAGTAAGGATGTAAAAAGTAATAACAAGAGATAATAGAACTAGCATTGATGATACCACATTTGTACATACCAGAATTTGGTGTGGTTGATGCAGGGGTTGTTTGCAAATAGTGGCATTAGATTCTTTAAGTATAACTAAATGTGTATATCTGTCATCTACTAAACAATACCTTAGTTCTCTATTCAATAATAGGGAGGGTTACAGCAGAGAGCTGCGTCTGTGCTCTATTTGTCCCAGACGAATGCCTTGCTGGGAGACTAATCAATTACTTCCATTCACTCTGTATGTCGCCCCTAGAACAAAGCATCGGTGAAATATTTAAGCTCCTCTTTCATTCTAGCAATCCAATAAAGAAAACAGTTATAATGGATAAACGTACAATTACCCGAACATATATCTATAATCTAACTCAACATGAACTTAATTATGTATTGGTCGACTGGAAAGGGTTGATTTTGATGTTTTGCCAAGCTACACTGTGTACTGCCGTGAAGTAAGGTTTTAGAGTTCAAATAAAGAAAAAGATAATAACTTAAAGATTAAATTCATGTGTACTTTGCCTCATTTTCAAGATTTTTATCGTGAAATCTTAAATCAACATTCAAGCCAGATACAATCAACTTTATTAATAATTTTTGTTTCATTTTGTTTGTTTACACCCTTCATGTCCTAAAGATTAATTTTCAAAATTTATACTGTAGGACCTGAGAATATTTGGTCTTATATTTTGAATTTTGCCCAAAATTTAATTTAGCCTTGATATTTTATTTGGAAAAAATAAAACAATCATTATTGTGTATGTTTAAAATAAAAATTAGATTCTTTGGGTAAAGCTGATTTACAAAATATTAATCTTTTTAAAATGTATTCTATTAATCTTTTTAAAACCAAAAGGCGCAGATGGAGGATTAGGAAGCCAATTATTTGGAAGGCAAGCATAAGCGTTTCTCAATTTAATCCGTTTCTTTCCCAGCTGCGATCGTTTTAATCTCATATTCCAATTACACCATTTCTAAGAATATCGATCGCTGCCTCTGGAAATAGATGCCTTCCAGTGCTTCTCGTAATTTGATCTCAACTTATGCTTGTATTAAGGAAAGCTATTTGTGTGGGTAGTTGTAATCCTGAAATTCAACATTTTTTTATGAATCACATTTATGTGCTTCAGATGTTCATATTGGGATACATATAGTCTTGAACATGTAGAAAACCTTAAAGGAGTCAGACATACCGGTAGTAAGGATGTAAAAAGTAATAACAAGAGATAATAGAACTAGCATTGATGATACCACATTTGTACATACCAGAATTTGGTGTGGTTGATGCAGGGGTTGTTTGCAAATAGTGGCATTAGATTCTTTAAATATAACTAAATGTGTATATCTGTCATCTACTAAACAATACCTTAGTTCTCTATTCAATAATAGGGAGGGTTACAGCAGAGAGCTGCGTCTGTGCTCTATTTGTCCCAGACGAATGCCTTGCTGGGAGACTAATCAATTACTTCCATTCACTCTGTATGTCGCCCCTAGAACAAAGCATCGGTGAAATATTTAAGCTCCTCTTTCATTCTAGCAATCCAATAAAGAAAACAGTTATAATGGATAAACGTACAATTACCCGAACATATATCTATAATCTAACTCAACATGAACTTAATTATGTATTGGTCGACTGGAAAGGGTTGATTTTGATGTTTTGCCAAGCTACACTGTGTACTGCCGTGAAGTAAGGTTTTAGAGTTCAAATAAAGAAAAAGATAATAACTTAAAGATTAAATTCATGTGTACTTTGCCTCATTTTCAAGATTTTTATCGTGAAATCTTAAATCAACATTCAAGCCAGATACAATCAACTTTATTAATAATTTTTGTTTCATTTTGTTTGTTTACACCCTTCATGTCCTAAAGATTAATTTTCAAAATTTATACTGTAGGACCTGAGAATATTTGGTCTTATATTTTGAATTTTGCCCAAAATTTAATTTAGCCTTGATATTTTATTTGGAAAAAATAAAACAATCATTATTGTGTATGTTTAAAATAAAAATTAGATTCTTTGGGTAAAGCTGATTTACAAAATATTAATCTTTTTAAAATGTATTCTATTAATCTTTTTAAAACCAAAAGGCGCAGATGGAGGATTAGGAAGCCAATTATTTGGAAGGCAAGCATAAGCGTGTTGAGGAAAACATGTTGGTCTGAACTACATTAATGTGAGGAAGTTTTCAAGCCTCTGGCATGTATTTTAACAGGAAAATTGTTAATTAGACAAAAACATGTTTGTCTATATATGGGTCTGAAGCTAATATTGAGACTGGATTCAGTATGTGTTAGATAAGGCAGGATCTATTACTGCAGCCTGTGGTATGAACGCTAAAGGAAATCAATTAGTATTGGATCAATTCAATTTTTTGTTTCCTGTTAATTGCCTGCTTAATTATTATCATACCCTTTAAAATCTTTAATATTGCTGAGGGAAAAAAACGCAACACGTTTTGGCATGATATTTCATGTAGTCAGTAATTCATCGGTTTTTTTCAATTTTAATCTTGGATACATTTAATCCTGCTTTATTAAAACAGCTTAGAAAGTGATTGTGGTTTACCCATGAAACAAGATCATAGTCAGTGTAGGATTTGAACAGTAGTGCAATTGGCAACAGCAGTGTAGTCTTTCAATTCAAGAAGCATGAGGAATTAACGCTCTTCAAACATTTGCTCCCATTTATACATTTATAATAATTAATACATTGATTTTGAGATTCTCTTTTACATTTAGTTCATTGACTACAAATTGTACCAAATGCATGGACAGAAAGAGCAAAAAATTCCTCCTCAACCTGTATCCCTTAAAATTTAATTTGATAACATAAGTTTAAAAATACAAACTTATTGTTAATATTTTCACGTTGGCAAGAAACTGTAAAAGATTGTTTTCACATAATAATTGACAAATTGTTTCTACTTTATATTTCAATTCTTGTGTATTTTCTAATTCAGATAAATAACATTTTATAGCTTGAATAGGAAATTGGTAGTAGAAAATGATGAGTATTTCAAATTTGAAGAAGAAATGCTGATTCATTTAGCCTCTAAGGTTGTCATTCAATGGGAATTTGTTTACATTTAGAACCTATCTGTGAGTTCGCATTGCTCTTTCAGTACATAGTTATGCCCCTGGAGATATCTGCCAAATATGTATAGGATGTGTAGTTGGTCTGTAATATACGATAGTGTATTAATTGGGTGTCGAAGAGTCGTTAGTTACAGATGATACATGAAATGAGTCACACATCCCCTCCTCAAACTAGTCCTTTTTCTCCACAATTTGTCTATCCATTCTTGGGCTCAAATTACAGTGCGACGTGGAGGAGAGTTTCAAGTTGAGATTAGCATTACGTTTCGTGATATGTAATTGAATACTTATGGCGGCTTTCGTGCTGTATCCAAGGATCGTGTAGATATGTCAGTTGTGAATTAAGGTAGGGTGAGGGGGGGGGGGTGGCAAACTATTGCTTCCTGAATAATGTATTCAGTAGTAGGCCTAATGTTTCTTGAAAGAAGTGGGTGACTCAATGAAACTCAAAAATATTTTATGATCTGACATTTTACTCTTGGGAGATTTGCTTCAGGCCATATTTTGTCAAAGTTAGAAGGTCAGGATTGGGGTTGCAGTTCAGTTTTAGATTAGGTGTAGGTTTAGGTTTTTGTGAAGGTTAGAACTGGGCTTACCGTTTAGGCCAGGGTTTGGAATTCACTTGGGAGGGGGAAATTGACCACAGTGCAATTATTGCCTGAGCATTTGCCATCAATTTTTAAATATTTTTTTCTTCTTTTGCGCAGGGTGGATTTGATCCATACACAGTCTTTGAAATAGCATCTAAAAAAGTAGATTTGTCTTTAATGTAAAATGTGCATGTATTCTCACAGAGAGAGAGGCCTTTAACTTGCTACAATCAAATACTCCATAATTGTTTATTTGGTTTGGCATCCTTCTTAAAAGTCATTAATTGTATCTAGGAACAAGTTCATTTATTTGATGGACTTTGTTCCCACTTCTGTCGTGACTTCTTTCACTTCCTTGTTTTACCAAGTTTTGATATGCATATAGAATCAAGTTACTTTCTATTGCGGCTAGTTTAAACAATCTTCTGTCAGTTCTATGCCTATTTGTTGGTTGTCGTCACAAGAGGGTGAAGGGCAGGGAAGGGGAGGGGTAGGAAAACAAGGAGGGGGTGGGTGGTATCATTAATTGTGACACGTACCACAGACAGGATTGTGATGTTTGAGTGTACATTTTTCAGCCTACGTTCAGTAGCAGACTTTAATAACTTCCTGTATATATATTGGAGTCATTTATTGATTGTGGGAAGTAGGAATTAAGAAGTTCAACGTTCCATCCATCTTTCACCCAGTCCTATATTATACTTCAATGTACTCCATTTGAGTTTGCTACACCAATAGCACTGGAAATACCTTATTTTCCCTTGCTAATGTAGTTAAGATGATCTTGAGATCTGCTAATAATGACAAAAACGTGACTTTCAACATCAAAATCAATAATTTTTTCACAAAGTGTTCTGTAGGTACTTTGACATGGTATTATATATCTGTAATTACATTTTTGAAAATTAATGACTGAGAATTAAATTTTTCTGTCAAGGGTTCGACTGATATATTTATCATCAACAAAAGGTTGGCCAAACAATGCATATTTCTGTTGCTTCACAGATCTGTTGAAATATTTAATTACACTTCGCTTGTTAGAACTTTCCCACGATATATAATAGTTCTCATTTATTTCACAACAACACTTTATATCAAATTATATTTTCACAGTCTCTCAAGAAATGTAGTTTCATTGCATGCAAGAATAAAAGATAACATTCACGACATCCAAAACTGAATCTTTAAATTGAGTGCTTATCAACCTTGAATGAAAATAAAACCATCTACAAAGACTTAAATATGAAAGACTGGGACTAAAGACTTGATGCCAGGTCTTCATTTGAAAGAGGAAGTATGTATTGAAGGATTTAGATGACATTTATATAGAATCCAGTTTTCGTCAAATCTTGCCTAATTCCATGTTATCGTGATCCATTTGTTATGAGGCTTCTAACAATTGCTGTATGTTAATACCCTCTGGTTTTATTCATTCTTTAACTTTGTAATCTTATTTTTTCCAGAACCTCAGAATTACAAGGAGCTTTTTCTTAGTGTATGATCAGTCTGACTGGACATGTTGTTCTGTGGGTGGGCGCTACTTGTATTATAAGATCAGAAGCTGTTACATGCCATGTTCAGCATAATTGCTCTGCAGATTTTAGATTTGATCCTTTGTTTTTGCAAAAAGGATAGAAAATATGAGGAAGATGGATAGCGCAGGAACAGGTGTGTTAACAGGAGTTAGCCTCAGAATATTTTGAGTCACCTGAGAGTTCCACTGTTATTGTTTTCCAGAAAACTTAGAATAGAAACTACTTAATTAGACTGGAACGTTTGCAGTTTATTTATGATGTGTTCTGAATTTACAGCGATTCGCCAGGATCAAGTAGCGTGATCTCTTAATGCACAATAAGGACCGTTGTAGTCCTGAAATAATGGTTGATGCGCTGTATTTAGACCCGTTACCGCACAGGCAAACACTCTTGCCACCAAACATGAATCACAAATTAAAAATGAAAATCAGACAAAATGCTGTTTTTGTCGGGAGCATGCTCGTAGGCAGACAAGGGGAATACATAAAGGCTTTCTATCAACGCAACACTTGCCATTAATCAAGGGTAATTAGATTAACGCTTCTTTCCCCCCTACAGAGGGCCTCCCAGTGGTAAATATCGTTACTCAGGAAGCTTGCAAGCTGATGATTGTCTTGTAGATACTGAACAGGATTCCATGCATGTCTTCATCTCTAGATTTGTAAACAAAAAACTAAAAATAAATTGAAAAATCAATTTGTTGATATTATTTCTTCATAATATCGAAAGACATACGTACCTGTACAGTGAAACTTGTCACTTGGCCATCTTTAGAAAATATACCTCTCTATAGTAGTTAATTTAAATGTTTTGCCCGGGTTGTAGAACCGTTCTGGAGGCCACTTGCCTTTAATGGCAAATTTGAGGGTTTCCCTTTGTGTTTCTTTTCTAGAGCATTTTGACTGAAGTGGGAAAAGCTACATACAATTTGAATGGTTTGAATTGCAAACTATCTTTTCATCTTTATTTCACCCCCTTCCCCCTTCCCATGCCTCCCTCGCCTCCCTCGCCTCCCTCCTGCTATTTATATCACAGACTCTTTATTTGACTCTTGTAACCTTGTTTGTCTTTTTCTTCATATTTTGAGGTATTCTGTAGTGTAAGATACTAATTTTTGTTTTACACCTAATACGGAGTTGACCAGTCCTGTTAACACCCCCCCCCCCAATTGGATTAGTTTTTCTCTTTTTAATAACTAGATAAAGGAGACTTGAAGTAAAAAAAAAAAACACTACCTATTTGTATGTTATGGGGGAAGCTCTCTCCCCCCCCCCCCCCCCACGATGCACCTATACCATTGCCATCAGGTAACGACATGCGTTACCAATAATTGACGAAGCACTGCGGTCATAACATTATTGATAGGCAATAATTGTATGTGTGTACATTGACACAGGTGTGTCCCTTTGAAATCTGGGGACAGTAATTGTATGTGTGTACATTGACACAGGTGTGTCCCTTTGAAATCTGGGGACAGTTGACGGGAAATGTTCCTTTGATTAGAGCTGACAGCTGGATTACAAACAAGTTTGGATAAGGGGATATGGGCATGGGTTTACGAGTGACAGAAGACGATTACAATCATAGTTAAAAGAAGTAACAGTTGTATAGTATGCTTTAAAAAAAGTGATTACTTGATTACTTGGTTATTGCCAGTTTATTGCAGTAACTGTGATTTCAATTATTACATGATTGTAATATTGTAAGAAGTAACTTTTTTATGAAAGAAAATAGAAATGTCATTTTCGGCTATTAAAAGTTAAAAAGTATTAAAAGTTGGTATGAGCCAATGCATATGCTCGAATGAAGCTTCTGTCTAGAGTATCATGGACAGTTTTGGTTATTTTGTGCTCTAACTCTCTTTTTATTTTAAAACCTTTGAAATCAGTTCCTTTTAGGATTGAAATAGTGATGATGGGGATTAAACTTAAGTGCTATAGTTGTCAAATCACTTTAATACTGTACCTAGGGAAATGGTTCCCTTGGCCTTTTGTGAAGACCTTCCTTCAAAACTTCAAGAGCAGCATAATTATGTGTAACATCAGAGGTCATCAGTGCAGAATGATAAATGGGAAAGACAATTGCTTTGGATGCATGATTCACCTTCACTGAGAAGGGGGGCCTTCCACTTTTGATCCTTTTTGGCGGAAATTTCTGTCAGAAAACTTGCGATTGTTTTACCCTCCTGAGAGAGAGGGGAGGCTTGATTTTGAAGGTTTTTTTCCGTGCAAAGGTGAGGAAATTTCTGTGTCTCAGTAGTGGGTGGCCTGCTGGAAGAGCATGCCATCAAATCTGTGAACATTAGCCCTCTGGTTGAACCCTTCTGCCAGGACGACTCCAAGACTGTAATATGTATTTCATAGTTGAGGTGTTGGAAGAAACCCTCAATAGTTCTTTCCGTTATGTTTTATTTCTTGCCATTCAGTAAGGCAGTGGTCTTATATTAAACAGGAAGGTTCTAAGTTCAAAACCAAGTTGATGCATGCGCTAATGTACTTATTTTTGATCACCAAGCCTCCTGGTGCTTTAGGTCCTCTACAATGTAGTTACCTTGAAACATTTTAAAACTGGTTTCTTAGCTGTTGGGTAAAATATCAATATTACCCCCCTCCCACAGATTATGATGATTTTTTGTTAATAGCAAGGTAGGTGTAGGTTAAAATCCCTTCATTCCCTCCCCTTACTTCATCTGTTTCCTTCTCACTCGTACTACCTCTACACAAAACCAAGTCAAATAGTCATTGTAAGAAAGAGAGATAAGGAATAAGGCTCCCAGACCTTTTTATTAAGTGTACCTTATCAAAGTCTTTACAAGATACAAAGCCTTTTCAGTCATTTACTACTTACTACCAAATGTACATTTACCAGCTTTACTAGTAGAAGATAACTTTAATAGTATCTTCAAAACAGTTTGACAAATATTGTGTGTTTATATAGTAGTAATGTTTGTTGAACATTTCCTTCTGAAGTCTTTCAATGTTCATAATTAATTTAATGTGTAAACTTAACCTAATAATGTGTCTGTGGTACAGGTTTTGACTATTGAATCAAGACCTGGAAATGCAGTATACCCTGGTTTTGTTTAAAGTGATTGAAACTTTCTTCAAAATTTAATTACCAAAAGCATGAGTTTCACTTTTGGTAGGAACTTCAACAGCTCCAAAGTTCTTTTAGTCTGAGGGAGATAAATTAAAGGGGGACTTGATTAAACATTTGAGAGAGTACGAAACCAAGCCAGAGCGTTGATTGGTTGTATAGGGAAATGAGCGTTTGCCCCAGTTCCTTGGTTTAGAAAACAGCTCTAATAATAAACATAGGAGAGAGGGGCTACCAAGACAGGCAGTGGGCAATTTAGAAAGAGGAAAGTGACCTCATCGTTTCTATTCCTGGATTGCGATGTACTGCGCAGACTCGTAAGAGCAGCAGGGCTGCGTTGGTGTTTCTGTCGGTTGTCAGTCAGTCGTAGTCATTCATTCCATCGTGTTCAACCCGGCGCTGGTAGCTGGGGTAAATTCCTCTTCACAAAAAAAAAACACACATCAACCTTTTTCATCCATTTTATTTTCTTCAATCCATCATCAATCCATGATCATCATCTTCTTCATTGTCACCAGAAAAGTTGCGACTGTCCCGTTTTGTTCTTCCTTTCTTGTTTGAGAACCGCCAATCCTTTAAGCATTTATTCTGAGCGTTATTCAGCTCGCTGGTAGAGCTTGAGACGACAAGAATGTACGGCGGAATAGCTGTCATGGTACCTTACTACGGTACCCACGCACACCAACAGGTATGTCTGATAACCCTCTTGTTCTTGTCAAAAAAGATTGCATGTCAAACTGTTGTATTTGCTGCCTTTTGAAGATACCATTCTGAAAGAGAAAAGTTCTCTCTTATTTGAAAGCATGACAATTCATACATTCTGTGCCTTTCTGAGGGCAAGTTTTGGGGAACGGAAACCCTCTGATGATGATAATTTAGGTTTCCTTAATTATCATGTTTAAAGGATACTTAAGCATGGTGATATTGACTTTGGCTAATGTATTATCATGACCTTTTTATGAGAAATAAGTTTGGTAAGCTTGTTTGAATTAATGAAGTAAAATATGTTACATCTATCATGAGAATTAAGATGTGACATAAATACTTATTTTAAGTTTTTAACATCATTGATAATTATTAACAAATTCGATCAAAGTATGGTTGATATGTACCTTTATTTATCACTAAATTTCATTGTTTGGGGTGAGTACTGTAGCAGTAATAGCTCAAATTTGCATGTCAAAATGTAATTCTAAAGTGTTAAATGTTGTGCCCCCCTAATCAATTTTAAGATAACTTTCCCAGGGAGGATTTAAAAAAAAATGTAATAAGACTTAAAGCTCAAACTTGTTCAAAGTGTAAAATTATATTTATCTTTTTAAAGCTTGCTAAGTTTGTGATCATTCCAAGGGCAAATTTATTTAGATTTTTGACCTAACCATCTGAAGTTAGTCTAAACTCCAAACTTGTCAACACTCTTTTAAAGGTTAGGTGTAAGAATTTTTTTTGGCAAATAAAAGACACATCTGTTTTGGTTTAGAACTGACATAAAGTTTTCTAAAGAGCATCTTTAGCAAGTTTTGTTAGGTCAAATTCAGTCTGTTAACCCAAATGCTTCAAAACAGGTTTTCTTAAAGATATGTTTATTCCATTTTGCATCGAGAATTTAGGTTAAGTTCCAAGGACAAATTTATTTCGGTAATGAATTAACTTAAGTTCAAAACGAAAACAAAATTGAAAATATTACCTTTATAGAGTAAAATTCATTCCCGGTTATTCCAAAAATGCATTTGGAACCTTGATTTAGACCCAAGGACAAATGGAAACTCCAAACTTATCAAAATACAGTGTTTACAAAGTTTATGTTTATCTCTGCATTTTAAAAGTTTGCATTTAGAATTTGGGATCTAATTTCAAGGACAAATTTATTTGAGGGTAATGAGCTTGTTATAAACGTTTAATGCTAATTCGGGCGCTCTTGGGGTTTTTTAGGGGAATTTGTTGCTGGCACTTAATTAGTAGAGATCCTCACTTCGCTTCTTATTACTTGGGTGTGGTGAAAATCCCGTTCAAATCTGTTAGAAATATGATCGGATGATTTTACTAAGTGCAGGATTTTACATTAATTCCATTTGGTTTTTCGCGAAAGGTCATGTATCCAACCTATAACAGCTGCTTTATCAAAGGTGAGGGTTACATGTTTAGAAATGGCTGTGGATGTTTATTTGAATTTTGTGAGGTGAGTCTTCTGACATGGACCCTGTCTTTTACAGAGATAATGGATAAAAGAATAAAAGGTTCCGGAATGGTCTCCAAATGTAAAATAGCACAACCTTCAAGCAGTGGTAGTGAAAGAAATCTTGTCTATAGGTGAGGTGGAGATAATGAACTTTAGATGACCTTATCATGTTCTCTTCCAAGTTTTCATACACATGACTCTAACCTACCCCAGCCGACTGGTCGTGTCTGAACATAATCCCCAGAACTCCACATGAATATGACATTCGTCTCGTCTTGGTTTTTGGACGTGCAGTAGCTCCAGACAGAAGTCCTGCAAGATTGTTCCTTAATACCCACTTCCTGGCTCCCCTTTGTCTTGGCCAAGGATCATCTGGTCGGCAACACCTCGCAACAAGATGGTCCATGAATAATAACATGAATAATCTGTTTTTAATACACCCACATTCATGGAAAATGTTTGTCTAAATGTTTTTCTTGGACCAACTTAAAAAATCATTCAACTTATTCATCTTCTTGTACTATTTTCTGATTGATAGAATGAGAGTCCGTTTGGAAGCTTAGAATTTAAAACTGATCCTTTTTTTGAACCCCAGTCTTGACACTTAAAGCTTTTGGCAAGACATCATGCAGCCTCTCACAATCCTGGTGTGGCAAATGAGAACCTTGCAGGAAACATTCTTTGGAGTGTTGGTGGTGCCCCCTAGTGCAGCCTGGCTATGCACGGCCAAAGCCAGTGTAATGATATATGCACATTAGAAATGTAGTTATTGAAGAAACGTCAGGAAGCACAATTGCAGGGATTTCTTTCAAAAGAGCTGTTTCTGTACTCCCAGAACAATAAAATATTAGGATGGTTGATTTGTCCATATTATTTGACGAACACTGTTCTTGACTTCCTGCCTTATAAATTAGTTTTCTCTATTTGATGTGGGTCAAGGTAGCGGTTATAAAACTTGACTTTATCATCATTTGTAAAACATCTATCTGTCATTGACACAGTAGCTATTTTGAGGGTCGACGAGGGTTACATTGAGATTGACCACGGTCATCCTGTGCCATTTCGGTTGACAACACTGATTGCAGCCATTGCGGTCTGCCGAGGAACTCTGAAGATTTCCAGCTGCAAATGAGAGAATTGAATAACAGGATATTGGCGTATTCCTACAGTTTGCGAGCGGTCTCTTGTGGTGTCGATGGGGAGCAGAGAGAAGGAGGCGTAATGTTGGGCAGATGGTTGGCTCGCTCGGTTAGAATTGGACCAATGGCGATGGAAGGTTCAAAAGTCGATGACACATATAGATCAGAGAAGGTGGGAGGCTTTGGCTGGACAAAGAACAGGGACTCTTTTACTATTTGGCCTATATTTCTTAACATGTTCAGAGCACTAAGTCTTATTATATTTTCTTGCACAGTACTTGACAAAAATGAATAGACCCTTTCAAGAATTTTTCACACGTTTAGCAGTATTCGTGAAAAAAACAACAACATTTGTTTCTAAATGAGCTAGCAATGATACATTTACTCAGAGTGTATACATTAAGCAAATAGTGCAGTCACACTTTTTGGGTGCCACACAGAGCACTTTCCTAATTAATAACTGCTTCATAGTGACTTTGTGTGGTCTCTGGATGTTCTGTCATTGCAAGCTAGCATACATTAACTGCAACTTTCTATTATAATTTCTAGGACTAACAGAGTTTTAAAAAACAACATATTTTGTATATTTCATTATATATCTCTCTTTAATATGTTGAATAAATCACGTCATCCGATTGGTCGAAATTGGAATTTCGGGGTCATAGCAGGATGTAACGTTCCCTTGAGCCTCTAAACAAAGCTTTGCCTCTCATAGCAGTCAATATATTTACACTATATCATTGATGTTTATACAAGAACTCATTGATTATTTACCAGAACTAAGGGATTCTTTTAATATAGGACTTGCTGATCATTACTGTTTCACTAATTTTAATCCAACATGTATTTATATGTAGCATCTACCGGTAATATAAAAGCATGTGTACTTGTTGACATGTTTATTATTATATATACCAGTACTTTGAATCTGATCTTAAAAGGTCGCTGTATAGGTTACAATCGTCAGTGAATGGGGGTGCCAATTTGGGGATGATCATATTACCAAGGACCAGGTGCGATTCAAGACTGTCAGAATAGATCATTACATCCATGTACCGTCGGTCGGCCGGGTGGGATCCAAATTGAAAGCCTGATTAAAAGAAATTTGTCATACGGGTAGTTGCCGACTTCCTGTTTAATTTGTGCGATATTGACTTGTGTAACTCAGTGATTAGATCGCTGCAGGAAGCACACTTGCTGTGTACTGTTGTGTGCTTGTGTTTACCATACATGCAGTTATATGTTGAGGCACCGGACTCAAACACAGGTTGAAATGTTGATACCTTTGGGCTTAGGATCCATGATATTGACAGTGACATTGCCAATGACATTAACAATGATGTGTACACTGACATTGAAAAATGGAAATATATATTGAAGTTGGTATCGTGAAGGTTGGCTCTATGTGACATTGAGCATGTATCTGACACTCCTATTTTTCTATGGCCACAGGTTCCTTTTTACTTGTTCTCCCTTACTTCCTCACGCTCCCCTCCCTCCCCCCCCCCCAAAAATAAAAAAAAAAAAAATGTCGTAGGAAAATTTATTTGTACCTTTCAACTCTTTGTACCTTGTACCGTTGTTGTACCTTGCCACATCCTTCTCATACGAATGATGTTATCTTCTGTTTCCAAGGTTGAGTTCTTGTTTTGTCCAAACAAAATCCTCTCTCACCCCTTTCCCCCGGTTTGCCGTACATTTTGATCTGCCAAGTTGCCCATCTGAACTCGCCTTTCTCCCCTTACAAACCCATACGGCTCCCTTGTGTGTTTTTATCAGGTAATACTCTCCCTATTTGGAAAATTGTCATGAATTTACTCACCCCCAAATATAGCTGGAAACGAGGGCTTCAAAATAGCACACTGCGGTCCCAAAGGCCAGTACAGGGGGATGACTATACAGCCGGCTATTTTAAGAACTAAAGCTCACTGTTTGTGTGATACACCAAGTGGTGCGGCCTGTTACGGCAGTTAAGACCTGCAAAAGTGGCTGTCTGCATGGAAATCCTGAGGGATACCCACTTTATAGAGTGGATACTTGGATACATGCTAATTTTGTTTATTTGAATTTAAGGGGAAAGAAATTGTGATTTGATCATCCTGGCCAAAACAGAAGTGATTGTAGATACCTAAATTGGTAGTTGTCGGTTCTGCTGTATATTAGAAAAGACCTGGCCACTTTTAAGGGAAGGGAAGCAGAGATGAAGATAACATTAGAGGGACATAAATAGCTAAAATAGCCATTTTGCTAAAACTTGCTGTTTAGTTATTGTAACAGAGGCAAATACAGCCTCTTCCCCTGTACTTTCAACCTTTTCTCTCAACTATATCTGTGATGTGGGTGAAAAAATCCCATCCATGAATTAATGTTGGACTGTGTGTTTCGACAGGGTGCAGCTGATTTTTTTCTTCCTAAAACACAAATAGCGAAACAATTATTAAAGTGCTCTCACCCTTTTTCATTCGCGATGGCAACTCCTGTCAAAGATTATCTTTTTAACTACATGGTTGCAATAGGAATAGCCTTTTACAAAAAAATCTTTCGTAAAATCAATTTTGAAGCCATTTAATGCCCAATTCATCAATAAACAAAGAATAAGAATTCTAAATTTTAATCTTGAGTAAAATTTCACTTATTGTGCAGATTGTGGCACACAATGACCAAGTATAAAGAGGCATAGGGTGAATGTGGTTTAAAATATTCTGGTGAAGTTAATAGAGTTTTAGAGCTATATATATATATCACTTGTTGTTTATGTCCAAATCAAGGAGACTTGCCTCTTATCACCACCCTTTATAGCATCCGTTGATTGCCATTGTTCCCTGTCAGCCAAATTAACACATCTGAGCAGAAGGCCACATTAGCAAGAAGCTAGAGCCCTTCCCATAACACGGTGACTAAAAGGACACTAATTACCGCTTGTTTCAGAATTAATTGGTATGCCTTGCTAACCCTGTCTCTGAATCATCATCACCTTGTCCTGCTATACATGGAACATTCTATAAAAGTTATCATGCAACGTCTAGATCAATTTGTCCTTGGACCACGTGAAACCAGGGCCATGGTAGTTGTTGCCTTTGGACCAATCTGATCTGAAATTTTTGGAAGCCTAGAACTATTAGCAGATATAAGGTACTAATCAGTTGGAGTTCTTTAATTAATGCGATTTACAGTTTCTCTACATGCTAATTTTTTTCTTTTTGATGATTTTAGTGGATGGCAGTTGTTGCATCAGGTATTCTTGAGCAAGGGTATTGTGACTCTCTGTTCTAGTGTACTTCTTTGTCTATCTACCATGGCTGTAGGTAACCCAGACATCATGATGAGTAATGGTGATTCTTTCCTTCAAATTGTAGAACATAATCTAAACTTAGTTTTTTTTAATTTGTAATTGTGGCTGTTGTGTCACCCAGGGTAGGACATAGAATTCATGGTTTGGCCTAAAGCCAGAAGTGCATGGGGAGCAGATGAATCCTGCAAGTCCTGGAGGCTTTTGGTGAAACCTGGATGATGTTGATACCCATCCTGGGGATGTTTCACAAAGATCCTAAGTCGAAGTTGGATTTAAATATTATGGAGAGCCATGTGTAGCCTTAAAATAAAATATATTCAAAAGCAACAATTAAAGTATTTTAGACTTTTCATAAATTCCACATCAAGAGCATGAAATCTCCATGACAATAGAAAATATGAATGATTTGAATTAACATTTTATGCCTTTTAAAATAACTTTTACAAAATATTTTCAAAGATGCTAACGGCTTCCCATAATTGTTAAGTCCAACTTAGAGATAATTTCAACTTAGGATCTTTGTGAAACCGCCCCCTGGAAGCGTTTGGTGAAACCTAGATGCTGTTGATAGTACCCATCCTGAACTTGGCAAGTGTAACAAGGGTCAACATTACAACAGTTGCTCAAATCAACAATTCCATTTGGCAGAGGTCTCATAGTCTTATAGTTTTTCACAACATAAGATTAGGAGCGAAGCATTTGATCCAGTCCTTGATTAGTTAGAGTGAGTCCTTCAGAAAGTACGGGGGCTCGATCGTCTAAGTGGGCCCAGTGACTAACCATTCTTTCGTAAACAACCAAACTGATAGGCAAAAGATGTAGTATTTCATGGACAAATTTCAGCAGGGTATCTTGGTTCTTAAAAGTGGTACATTGAAAGTTCCTTGTGCTGTTGCTTAATATCCCAAACGCAATGTTGGTGGGTTGGCAGCTTATATTACACCATTTGTTTTGAATCTTGATGCAAACATAGGAAGGATGAAGAATCCATAAGGAAACATGACAAACAAAGGAGCTTCATCAAGGCTACCTGTTATAGAAATTATTCTCTTATGAGTCTAATTTTCTACAAAAAAAAACATGCAATATCACTGGGGTCTACATCTTATGAAATTACTTAAATTGTAATTTTTTCACTTTCCCGTATCAGATTTTTTCAGATGGTTGAGGTGAGATTGATTTTTACTGAGATAATTTTCACAAAGAGTAACGACAGTGGGTTTTAAACATTGTACTTGTCAAAGAATCATAAAGTTACAGTTGTACAATCCTCTTCCCACATACACAATCTTTGGTGATCGGTAGATTTATAGGTTAATATTACCACATCCCAAACTCTCTTTGGAATACATTACCAGCCAGGAGACAAAATGAGTCTTACGTATGTGATGAATAAATAGTATATATTGATGTATGGATATTTTGATATCAGATTATTATAAATACTTAATGAGACATCTTTCCAGACATGGGTGACGTTGTAATTTCCATGGGAGATTTACCTCACGATTAATTGAGTGTGAAAAATACAGGCCATGGATGCCACTGTTCAAGTAAGTGATCTTCTGAGGATGCCGAGAGGATATTACCTCTGACAAGGCACACAATGTCTTCCTTGGTTTGATGGGATTAGGATTGTCAAGGTCTGGATGACCTCCCTTAACCCTGGCCAACGCCCTCACCTTGCAGGCAGGCGGCCGGGTGCTACCGTGCTTGGAGCGATTAGTGCGATGACTGGTACTTGATCAGGGACACATCATTGATGAGGGGATTACGGGGAACAGGAAAAAACAAGTTGTATTCTACCACCATGGGGTTCACTCAGGGTTCACACTCCACGCCAGAAACAATGGCACTTTGTACTTGGACTTTGAATGATTTATCATGCACAGGGATTGATTTCTTGTTTTATGAAGTGGTCATTACGATAAAATTTTATGAAGTAATTGGGCCATTTAGGAAGATTTAATGACTTTGGTATTACTCCTTATCGTCTATTTTAACGCCAGAAGGATGTTAACTCATATAAATTTGTACAGAATTAATGCTCCTCTGGTTCTTTACAGAATATAATGTTACCATGAGAGTTAGTTTATCATACACCCCACCCCCACCCCTTCAACACCTTGAACCTCTTTAATCTTTAGAAGTCACATTTTCAAGTATTTATTTCGTTGTGGTACAGGAGGCTCATTTATCTATACATTTTATTTTATTACTATAGATATCATTGTTACTTTTATGTCTACTTTCTCCACCAAGCCATGGATCTAGTTCGTAACTTCTGTAATTTTTTTGTTAAATACTTAAGACCGTTTTATCTTGGAGTTTTCTTGGTCTAGACACCCAAGTTGGGGAAGGAGCTTGGGGTTTTTGTGACAGGAAAAGAGAGATTAACACATTGTCTGCCAAGCCCTGGTGTGTCACAACTGGGCTAAGAAATAATACCAAATTATTTTAGTAGGGCATCCCACCTAACCCCATAGAGTTTGTAATCCATTTTAAGAGGAACAGACGGTGACAAAGATAGCAACATTAGATAATCTGGTTTTCTTGTGTGTCTCAAGAACTTACTCGCAATTCAAATGTCCGGAGGTCTAAAGGAGTCTTGAAATGTTATTTCCTTAACTGTTTTTTTTAAAACTCTGCTGTTTTGCTGATTATTAAGATGAGTCTCTATCATATTGGGGGTGACTTACCCTGTATGTTGGTCAAAAATGAATAAATAAAATAAAGAAGGAAATAAATGTGCTGAATAACACTTACTCTTTAAAAAACATCACCCACATCATGAGACAAGGTTTTCATGTCAATCCCACCTTTAGGTTGCTCTGTTCCTCGTCTTTGCCTCTCTCTTCTTTTCTCTCCTCCTCTTAAATACATATGTTCCTTTCTTTCCCCTCTCTGTATTTTCTCTTTTTCTATTGCCCTGTCACTAGCTCTCCCCCCCCCCCTCTCTCTCTCTGTCTTTTCCCTGTCTCTCTCAGTTTGTAAATGACTCTTTCTGTTTCTTTTATCCCTAGATCCCTTTATCTTTTTTAATATCTTAATTTATTGTCATACAAAATATCCTTTTTGACTATGAATCACACCCAGAGTTTCAATAACTGTCATAATAAACTTTAAAACTTCTGTTACCCAAAACACTTAAAAAACAGTATATCATAGAGGGTCAGGAAGGAAAGTAACGATAATCAGACAGCTTCCCTGTTAATATAAGACAGTTCCTTAATTTTCAGGGGGTCAGTTATCAAATTTCGCTTTTCATCGTATTTTCAGACGTGATCTTTTGATTCAAATTGGCATCACAGGATATGCTAATAAACTTTCTCCCTCCCCTTCCCTCCATCCACATTTCTTATTTCCTTTTATGAACCTCTTTTGCAAATTTATGTTTTGATTTTGTCACGAAATTTGTAAACAAAGTGTCCTTGATGGGCCGCTTAACTGTTAGAAGAAGAATGAATGGGGACAGGATGTATGGAACTGCCGTTGATAGAGAGCTCCATGGACCATGGCTTCCTTCTGTATTCCCATGTCTCTTTATCCTGCCTTTCATTTTCAATTAATTTTGTTTGTTCATTAATGAGAAGTGAAAGTTGTGTCGACTGGGACTTTTGCCACCTTGATAGCGAATTTTATGATATATAGATCCCCTCTTATCCGACAATCAATCAAGTTTTGTGTCCTCTCTCAAACACCCATTTTGGATATATCTGTTGGTATGTTTCTTTCTAAGTGTAGATATTATGTAGTAATTAACACAGGATGGTAGAATTAAAATGTTCCTTAATTAGAATTGATTAGTCGTTAATACTTTTCTTGTTCACATTATCTGTATAATGTAGTCATCAATATGGCAATTTACCTCGAACCAAGAGATATCAACTCCACTCTGTTTGCTAATAATTAGTATTCACAACCACTCTGTAGCAATTTTTTCATACATATACCCCAAAAGTTATCAATTTTCAACCAAAATTTGGTTGTATCAAAGCGAACAATCTGGTACAATGTACCCTTTGTGATCTGTCCATTGATGAAGCAATTTCTGGATTTATCCAGCATTCAGATGTCTTTTATTTTGTTATAATGTAATGAAAACATGTCTATGTGCCTTGATACAGAGTTCCTTTTTTTATAATAATTCATAGTTTCTTTATCTCTTTGTTTAAATTCCAGATGAACATCCTTGGGGAAAGCAGATTCTTATTTTCAGAAGAACAGAACAACAAGAGATTAGCCAGAACCCTGTTCTTGCCCCTTGAATATCATTCCTTAGTATTTATATGTATATTCATTTTGTTTCCACTGATATTTGTCTTTTTTTCATGATTCCATAGGAAAACAACCCACCATGCCTGGTGTCTTTTGTTACAGGAGCAGTGAGATCAAACCAGGAAGAGCCCATTGTTTTTGTCAGAAATAGGAAGTGCTTTCTATTTCACCAATTGTGGAAAAACCAATTTGTAATCTGTAAATACCCTATATTGGTATTATAGCCCAGTCCAAATTTATGGTGATATTTCTGAATGATTTTGTGTTCATTAAGTGCATGCTCCAGCTCTTTGATGTTTTCTTTCCAGATGCTCCTTGCTTTTGATAAAGTTCCTTCTGACTTATCTTCAAACACAGATTTTAAGAAACCGGAATGAGGCATCATGTTATCTCTCTCTCATATGTCCAGTCCCATTTGTTCATTCCTACTGAACATCAATTTTCTTTTGGGATTGAATTTGTTTCAATGAGAAGCAGATGATTATAATATGTCCATTATTCTGTATTTCTGCAGGTGAATACCAAACTGGAGAACCCAACCAGATTCCATCTCCAGCAGAATCAGAGACGGCAGGTGGAACAGTACCTGTCCAACCAGAACAACCCCAACCCAAACAACATGCGAGGTATGGTGTCATCCTCCCAGTCACCGAACAACAGGAGAATCAGTGGTTCACACTCAAGTGTTCCCAACAGCCCTATGTCAACATCACAAGAGGTGAGTACCTCAAGGTTACTTGCTAGGTCCATGCCTATTTCCCCCACTGCAGGATGCCCAGTCCTTACAGTACCATATCAGTATCCCAAGAAAACAGCACCGAAAGATAAATATAAGTAATTATTCTGAACCCTTATTAACTTGGGAGTTGCTTGATAAGGTTCAGAACTTATTGTTGGTCCCGCTCTTGTGTAACTTAAAACCCGATGTAAACATTACAAAAGATGAGTACAGTATTAAAGTCAGGATTTTTTATGATTGTTACAAGAAAAAACATATTGAAGGAATTTCAACATCAAGGAGCTATGGCTAGGCCATGGTAGGGTTTCAGATATTATCTTGTACGGAAATGGGGGACCCTTAGTCAAAACAAATTAAACATGTGTTTTTAAGAACAAGTGTGTTGAGGTAAAAGTTAACCAAATCGTGATTGACCAAGGAACAGAAGCTTGAGTGGCCTTAACCTGGAGACATTGTAAGTCAGGATTCATGCCAGACAGAGAGGGGGCAAGGGGGTTTAAGATGATGGGTCAGTGCGACCTGTTTCCGGCCAGCCATCACAAACAGACCTGACCCGTGTCTGTTGGAATGGGTCCCAGGACAGTAGATGGCCATAGGTCAGTTGCTACCGATGGTTCAGTCTCATTAGGAGAGTTGCTCCAGGACTTTGTTATGAAGATGAGGATGCAAGTCTCTTCCTCTACGTACAAGAAACTGGTCTGGCCTCACAATCAACATTTTATTGTCTCTCGATGATTAATTTTTGTTAGATCTCTTTTTGAGTAATCTGTTTGTCCTCTGCCTCTGTTAACAATAAATCTTTCAGAGAAAGAAGCTGTAATGGGATTTCCTGTTTCTTAATGCTTGTGAGACATTTCCTGCTCTCTGCAATATAGTTGAATCAAAACACGTGTACATGTACATTGCACCTTTCGATTGTTCACTACTTTCTTCTTGTATTAAAATTGCTTCTTTAATAAACTCCTCGCTTGATTTCTATATATCTTTTCCCTTTTCTGCTATTGGCTTAAGAGATTTTCTACCTTTAAGGTTACTGTCTTGAATGTTTTAGGAGCTGTTTCTATAAAGTGCTGGAATGGATAGACAAAATATGATACATATTGCCAGGGAACTTTGGACTCTCCCTTGAAGTAAATTCCTATCTCTCATATTAATCAGCGTAATGCGTAGTCAAATATGCTCAAGATAGGCCTTATCATTGACCTCTACATGAAGCTAGGTTAAAACACTTTTCCAATAGCATAAGTATGTACACTCAGGGGGGCATTTGTTGAAACAGTTGTCCTTGCCTAGTTCAGGGTCTGCATTGAACCTTGTTTGCTGCGGGTTAATTTTGCTAATTTATCTTTAAAGTTTGTCATCATGGATTAAAGTGCTTGGTATGGGTTGTGAAGTTCCCTGCTGTTGATCATCAATGTGTATCACTCTTTGGATAGGTTTAATATATTACTTGGAAAAAAAGAGAATCATGGTATAATTTTGAAGGTAAAGTGTAGATTTCAACTTTAATCCCCCCCCCCCCCCCCCCCCCCCCCCCCCCGGCCCCAAAAAGGGAACAAAATAAAACTGACATGTTAAAATATTCTGGGATTATTAAAGGGGAAAAATTGAACTACAATTCTACAATACAAATTTTGGATCAAATCATAGAAATTTGTGAGTCCCATTTATAACAAACTTGAAACTTTACCACAGTTTGGCTGCACCCACCTCAAAAACTTGTAAATGCCAATCTGAAGAAAGAAGCAAATTAAGAAAAACAAATACAATTGTTTAGTCTTTATTCTGTCCTTGATCTAATTTCTGGTGTTTAGTTACGGAGCAAAGTCCCTTGCTTCATGAATTGATATTGCATACCTCTTTTTGGCTAGCTGAGTTGATCTTTGGATTGAGGGTTGTGCCGGAATGCCATTGGCAGTGTTATTTAATTAGAATGGCTACTTTCTGCTCATAACACTCGGTAATATGTACAAAAGGAAGTTGTGGAATAAAAAAATTATCTGAGCTGTAGTTGGATATGAAAGGAGAAAAAGTAAGTGAATTTTATTATGTAATCACTTCTCTTTGTGCATCTTTTTACAAACCTTATAGAGTATGTGTTGCATTATCGGTTAACTTCATATTTTCATACTCCTTTGTGTTTTAGTATACTTGTATAAGAAATTGAATAATCTCATTTATGGTCTCTCGTGTTTCAAGAGCATGGTTATATAATTGTCCTGCTCATCTTACAGAATTATTTGTTAACCTTAGCCAAATGTAAAAATGAGAAAAATCAGATATTTTCCAGGTGCCAGGTGGTCTTGGTCTATTGCCACCACCCTTTAATACTACAACCTGCTAGTGTAAGGGCCATATGTGCATAACAGTAATTCACATTTTGATTAATTCTTTGAATGCCCCAAAAAATAATCTCCCGGTGTCACATTGTATATACCAAAGGATTCAATATTATTTAACCATATCCAGTGCAAGATTAATCTATTCCTGTGTTGAGGGTTGTCATTGAGCTAATCAAGACTGAAAATGGGTAATTTTGCAACCCGTTGTGTCTACACAAAGCAATATGTCTATCAATTGGTGCCTGTTGTTTTGTGTAAAATTGCACATGTGGCAAATGAGCACCCATGCAAAGAGATGAAGAAAGCAATCAAAGTGTTATATGATTTTGCTTATTTTATATTACTAGAATCTATGTTGAAATTTTTAAAAGATACATTCAATGTGTGCTTTCGGGGGTGGTATTCATGAAATTATTATTTCAGAATTCAATATAAAGAAGAAAAAAATGAACAGTGGTTACTATCATAAAACAAAAGGTCCAAAATGGATGAAGCTGCTATTATTATTAATAGTATACCCCAAATTTGTAATTTTAATAAACTCATTCCTTTACACAATGATGGCATGTTTATGGTATACTGCAAGCGTAGCTATGACCTGTAATCGGATGTTCTAGTTGGTCAATCAGGCGAGCCACTATCCAGGGGGTAGGCTACCAACCATACAGTATCAGTGGCAGTATTGGACAGTATTGCCTCTGAGGGGTAAGAAGAGGGAGAGATATGATGATTTTGGAGAATCAGATTTTAATGTTATTGTTTGTTTTGTGTAAAGTGTTCTTTTTGGGATTGATAGGACCATGGATGATTTGGAATTAAGTAAGGATTTAAAATTATTCAGCTAGCCTTCGATTATCATTGGGTGTGAATTGTGAAGCTATTGTGTCAGCAGTGTATAGCTTCCTGGGTGAGCTGCCAAAGGGATTACCCAACCAAGCACCAAGTCTATGCTATTTTCCTACTTCCTTTGTTCCGTACATGGGGTATTCCCAGTAATTTGTGGAGAGAGTTGTAGATGGTATATCTGAAAGATGTTTTTATAATAATCAGCCACTACCACTACCACCACTACTACTTCCACCACTACTACAACCACCAGTACCCCCTACACAACCAGTACCACCACCACCAGCACTAACATTACAACTACCAGAAAAAATACCACTACCGCCACCACAAGCCCTACTATTTCAACTACTTTAACTACCACTACTACTGCTCCCCCCTTACTACCTCCACCACAACAACTCCACCACTATTACCACTACCACCCCTCCAACCTCCACCACTTCCACCACCAACACCATTTCCGACTACTGCTCTTCCTCTCTACTTCCTTCCTTCCCTTGCATTATCCTGTCGACGCCCCCTTTTTCTATCTCGTCTCTACTGAGGCATGAAAAGGGTCGCAGCGAAAAGGCCTGCACAATCGCTGATTGAATCGCCAGGCCAGCCAGCCACCAGCCTAGCCTACCAGGGTTTACAAGGAAATCTTGAAATATCATTCCCCTCAAATCTCCACCCCCTTACCAGATAGATTATTAGCCAAGAACACATGTAGATCACTCTCCAGTGACCGACTGATGCGATAGCATATGGCACCTGATTATTATAGTATAGGGTATTATGTGAAGGATAGTGACTGCCAGAAGATGCCTATGAGTATAATATTTCAAAGCTCTTCAACATATCAGGTAAAAGAGGTAAAATGTGAGAGAGAAATTTATGAGCACCGTCACGCGTTCTACATACTACCAAGGAGGGATAACTCCTTTACTCTACTGTGCTAATGATGATGCATTTGCGTTGATGTGTACACCTATTACTTTTGTAATTATGTGGAATTTTTCATTGTAAAATCACATGTAACACTTACATGTACATATACTTGTTGTGATCTGCAAATACATTAGAGTTGATGTCTGCGATGAGTTTTTGCATTAATGATGTGCATCATTTCTTATCATTGTTCAGGTGGATGACATCTTGGATGAAGTCATCAATTTGGAGTCAGCCCTAGGAGACGATTCTCTGACACAATACTTCCAAGACCCCAACAAACTCTCAATGCCTAACACGGTAAGTCCCCTATTTGAATGTAGAGAATCCTACATTTATGTTGGATTGTTTTGTAATTGTGCCTGTATGTGCATGGTTTTTAACATTGTAACTCTGTTTAATCATACATCTATTTGATATTTAGAAAATTATGATGTATTGATATAGCTGTTCTGTTAAAAAAAGGGAAATTCAACCATGAATAATAAATCCAAATAAGCAAGGTAACCTTATGATGAACACAAATATAAAGAAATCCTCTTTTAAACACACCCAACTTTTATCATTTTAAATTGGTCCATTTTATAGAATAGGTTTACATGTATGCCAAGATGTGTTTTTCTGGCTCTTCCTCCCTCCCTCCCTTCCCCTCTCTTTCCTTCTTCCTCTCTCTCCCTCCCTCTGTCCCCCACCCCCCTCTCTCTCTCTCTCTCTCTCCTTCCCTCTCCCTCCCTCCCTCCCTCCCTCCTTCCCTCTCCCTTTCTATCCGTTCCCCCTTCCCTCCTCTCTCCCTTCCTCTCTCTCTCTCTCTCTCTCTCTCTCTCTCTCTCTCTCTTATATTACCATGAAACCAAAACTTGTATAAAACGACATGAATAGTTTAGCCTCACATCCACTTAATATAACACACACTATATTAGTTGCAATCAAGAGTTGTCATAGCCATTGGTGTTGACATCATTATAATATTAAGTGTTATTTTATCTCTAACAGTATTTACAGAGCGAGCAAGCTATCAGTTTTCATATACTTGTAAAGCTTAATTACATTGGGTTTCCAGTTTGCACAAGTACAACAGCTGTCAGATACTTGGTGTGTGTGTGTATTTGTGTGTATGTGAGGGGGAGGGGAAATTGGAATACCTTATGTAATCGGAAGGCGTTTTAATGCAATTCAAGCAATTCATCTTTTATGCCGCATAAAATGCTGATAACTGTATGAATGTCTTAGGATACTATTAAAATGCACAACCGGAAATCAGTTAAAAAAGTAATAGAAAGCAACATTTCATTCATAG
This sequence comes from Strongylocentrotus purpuratus, assembly GCF_000002235.5. Lineage (NCBI taxonomy): Eukaryota > Metazoa > Echinodermata > Echinoidea > Camarodonta > Strongylocentrotidae > Strongylocentrotus > Strongylocentrotus purpuratus. The sequence goes on along the minus strand of NW_022145612.1, from coordinate 40,166,442 downwards.
GTATTGCAATAAGATTGTGGAATTCCTTTTAAATCCTTTAAATCTATCCTATAGTTATGATGGTATCTCTGATTTAGGGTTATATGTTTCTTGGATGAACAGAATACATAATATTCTGATTGAAAATGGACAATGATTTTCCTTCACTAAACTTGCAACTTCCAGAGATGTTTCATTCTCACCTGCTGAGCCAAATTGATGCACAGTCAACTGTTATTTTCAAAATATTGAATCATACCTCTCATTCCTACCCCAACCCCGTCCCCGTCCCATTAGTTGCCTCTTGACCTGTGCTAGTCACACCCTTGTACATAATCCTTTAAGTAGAGGGCACACCTGTGAAAATGCAAACAAAAATGGTACATGCATCACAGACACATCCCATACCATGTAATCATATCCACAGGAAGCCGAATAGATAAGCTGGTACATGCATCTATGTTTAGTATTTCAGATTGCATTAGCCATTATACAAGGCAAATTATTATAGTAACCAAAGTTGCCAGTAGATTCTAAATAGAGTGCATGACTGTAAGTATATGGAATAAGAAATTAGTTATGACGCGATGTAGAGATTGTAAGTGTTTGCCTTTGTTAAAAGATCTATATGATCCACTTTGAAGTATGATGGCTAGATGTTCATATCATGTGACTGAGTATTGTGTAAGCTTCCTGGTTTCTTGCTTCAAGATCTCACATTCTATTGTTATTTGGAGCATGGGAGGATATAGTTACATCGAAAGAGAAAGTCAATTGACTCATCAAGACATCAAATATTGATAGCCTAATAATAATACAATGCTTCTTCCCTGCATCTCATTGATGCCGTCGGTTGATTGCATGAATAGAAGTCTAATGCTCTAGATTCACACTCATGGTTTCCTTCTCGATCTTCGCAGATGCCCGTAACGCAGAACTTTCTGGACTCCCCTTTCACGAACAACAAGATGGCGCCTTACATGACCAACCAGCAGTCGTCATCTTGCCCCCCTGAACTGAACCAGGTCAAAACAGAACCGTTGGCTTACCCGAAGAACATGTCCGAGCCCATGCCAAAGAGAGACAGAAGAAGGATAATCACAATATGAGTAAGTAACTATTGACTAATATAGTTTGGATCTTCTTTGAAATTTATGTTTAAGCCTGTCTGCACTTGTTTGGCCAGGAGGGATTAGACCTCCCAGGGTGGTCACTGACAGGTGGTTATCTCCTCAAAGCAGCTCTCAATTAACATGAGAAAGAGGGGATCATGGGGGACCAACGTGTACTGTTTAGGCAATGTTTGCTATAGGGCAATTCCACGGTAATGGAAGGACACTCAGACAAGATTTTTGAACTTCAGGTTCATACTAAAAGAAATGTTTTATTAGTATGTATTAAACTATGGGGAACAAAATGTGTTTCAGTCAAGTGGAAAGCTTCATCAACTTCACAAAGTTTGGATAAACACTAATTAACTGGAAAAACCATGTCCATTTTTATGTCCTTCCGTTACCGAGATAATTAATATGCACATTCTTAAACTACTTAACTATAATGACAATTTTTTTTGGGAGAATTAAAGGCACTTATATAGGTATTATATCTGTACTGTTTCACATCTTATACTAATAAAACAGTTCTTTTAGTATGAACCTGAAGTTCAAAAATCTTGTCTGAGTGTCCTTCCGTTACCGTGGAATTGCCCTATATAGAGGGTGCATGTAGCTACAAGTAGTGCAGTCCCACTTTAAAGACAAATTGTTTTATCTACAGTTGTCTCTCTCAACTGGGGTGTAATATGTTGCCACATGGTAGGATGTAGTCCTTTCAATATACTATACATTGATATTAACCGTATGAGTCAAATGTTAGGGCAGTTGTTTCTAGTGAACTTTTAGAAGGCCATAGAAATATATACGCTCATACAGGAACAGTATTTTTCCCACCTAAAATCAGCCAAAAGCTCAACAATTAGTCTTTACAAAATATGTCATCCACCTGTTTGTGTCTATCCCTGTAGGAGAAACATTTTTTAACCTAAAAAAAATGTGCTGTACCACCACATCATGCTACATATGAGTAATCTATATGTTATATCGCCGCCTTAATTGAAAGGTAAAAAAGTGTTGAAAGGCAAATTCAAACATTTATTTAACCCCTTGATATTGGCTGGTGTATTTAAACCAAAGATGAACTCTGTTTGATGTAGATGTTCCATTCTTATACCCTCTCGTAATACACATTCACGTTGGTCCAGCACAAATTTTCATGTTACTGTCACCTCTTCCTTATACAGTTGAGCGAAGGAGAAGATTCAACATCAATGATCGCATCAAGGAACTTGGCACCCTCATCCCCAAACATCTGGACCCGTGAGTTTGACCGATATTTCTATTTTTTAAAGAAAAATATTTCGAAATCAAGAAATATCATGCCTGTGTAAAACAAAATGAAACAGTGGGGCCTTTTGCATGCAACTTTTGGGCATGGATGTTATGTATGTTCCCTTAGTTACAAAGCTCTCTCTGTTATCCTGGTTAAAGGCATACCAATCAATCTGACTTCGATTATCAATTAAACTTAGACATTTTGGCAATATTTGGACCAATCATTGCATTTTGGATTTTGTCTTTCTTAAAAATCATGCATCTGCAATTCATCATTTTTTTCAAGGAGATTGAGGTTAAATCAATTAAATAAGTTTTGAATTCTGCTAAATAAAAATGGTTTTATTCTGAATTGTTATAATCCAATTGCCTTTAATAGGGTACTAGGTGTTTCAATGATGAAGTTAGTGTCATGTTTTGAGATTAGGGTTAAGGTTAAGATTAGTGCTGGATCTACTAGGGTTGAGAAGTTTGAAATTCAGGTAGTGTATTAAATTGACCCGGTTAGCAATTGTCCTGGGAGCACTGTGCAGTATAGAGCAGATGGTTTCTGTATTAAGCCTTGGGATTCAGCAGTCCATGAGTTAACTTTACCTAACCATTTCTTTGCAGTGACCAGAGACAGAACAAGGGGACCATCCTCAAGTCATCGGTAGACTACATCCGTAAGATGCAGAAGGACCAGTCCAAGCATAAGCAAATTGAAGGCAGACAGAAACAGTTGGAGACCATTAATAGGAGGATGATGCTTAGGATACAGGTAGGCAGGCATAAAGGGTAACCATGGTGATTGAAGAGTCCAAGGGGTCCTCTGACCATTCGTCGCGTTAATCTTCAGTTTGCAGTGCCAATGCTGTATCCGAAGTCTGTAGCATTCAACTTGCACTGAAGTGATACGTTTATGATGGTCAAAAATCTTTGTTAATTTTACTTATTCAAAAGAGTGGTTATCCTTTTTTTTTTTTTTAATCCCTTGTTTATACCTTGTTTACACACTTGGATGAAGATAGTGATGGACAAAGAGATTCATTTTACTTGTAATTAATAGAAAGGTTTGGAGGATGGGGCCTCTTGTTTTTCCAACAAGTGACATTATTAGTAGGAACTTGGAGAATGTACAAGTGAGTAGAGCTTGCAAAACATTGCAAATTTATGGGAGAAGAAGAATATTAGACTGCCATAAATGGAATGGATGTACATTCAAATTGTGAAATTAGCTTTAATTGCTTATAATGGGTTAATGATTTGAATTTGAATGAGTGAATATTTAAACCAATTCTATCTTATTGTTTCAGGAGCTTGAGATGCAATGTAAGCGTTTCAATGTCACCTCAGATGCTCTGAGTCATGATACAAGCACAGAGGCTATCACATCAGAGTTCATGCGTCTTCAAGGATCTGACATTGACTTCCAAGTGAAGGTGGAACCAGGAACATGTCCACCACTCTCTCAGCAGCAACAGCATCAGTTGCAGCAACATCAGCAACAACAACAGCAGCATCATCAGCAACAGCAACAGCAGCACCAACTCCAGACCGATAACCAGGTCTTCATGCAGCATCAGCACAGCCCGGGCAGTACCTATGCCAACGGACTCTCGGCTGAGGCCACCAACTACATGGGCGAGGCTGGCACGCCCAACATGGACGACATCCAGAGCGATGCGGACTCTCCGTCGGGTGATCCGCTCCTCTCTCAGTCTCCCATGGCCACCTCCCTGCACAGCAGCCGACGATCGAGCCTGACAAGCCTCGATGACTTGCCCGATGGTCTCCAGCAGCACCACCATCATCACAACACAGACTTCCTATCGTAACCTTGTGACCATTATGTGTACCACAGACACCGTGTGTAAAAGGACGTGAAGGTATCCACTCCAAACCAACACCAAACTTAAGGAGTGGGACTGATTACTCCCGCTGGTCGGTGAGATGTATAAAGAAGTGTGCGGCGGTGGTTTGCCACCGCTGTGAATCTACCACTGAGCTAATAAAACAGGATGGATAGCTTACCATGGGGAGCCATTGTAACCTTAACGTAAATGATAGGTGTAACTGGTTTACATCTCTCAGTTGTATTGATACAGTCGACTTTAATAGATCATTGACATATTGCAGGTGAGGGGGTACGATGTAAGTTTAATTGGATACAGAACTAGATTATAATATGAAATTATTAGAGCTCCTAATTTCCATTCCGAAGAAATATTCTAAGTTTCAAAAAAGTTATTGAAACAAAAAGATTGCAAAAAAATATTCACATTAAATAGAAAAAAGTTATCAAAATGGCGCTGGTAGCTATTGTAACTCCATGCCCCAAGTGCATGGGGAAAGATAGAAGGAGTAAATGAGAAATGATGAATTAATGTACTAGCAACCATGGAATGTAACAAATTATACCACCTTGTGGGGAATTTGTGTATATTCTGGTAGAAACAAATCAAATAAAACCATGACGTAGACTGTTCAATTGATGATACAATGCTTTCCCGTATGTGAGCTTTCCATCCTGAATTCCATCTTGAAAAATGGAGATGAAATTGCATTGAAATAATGTGAAACTATAAGAAAATGATAGTAAAAATGTTTGAATTATAAATCTATATTAAGGCTTATCCAATTTTTTTATTCTGCATATGTTATAGAGTGTTATATTAAGTAAAGATTTCGTGAATGCTAGAAGCATGTACTTGTTTTGTTTGTTTGAGGTGACTCTCCTGTTTTTGTTTTGGTCTCTCTTTATCCTCAGTTAATTCTGACTAGGATATAATATGCCATAGTCTGTCAGCGTAAACCAATTTGAATTAATCATGGATTATTTATAGTAAGCATGAAAGAAATTTATGCATTGAAATTCTGAGTTTAAACTAGAGAGGTTGCCAATGCATGCTGTAAACAGTTTTTATGTGCAGTATTGAAAGTAATGTATTGTTATATACTACCTAATACTGCTTGTTTAGTTGTCCCATAGATCCATTATTAAGCAAGGTTTATACATGTAAGCAAAATATCATGTTATATCTTCTAGTTTTGTGTTGGTACCATGTTTGATTTGTTCTTTGTTATTGAGGGTAGATAGAACGTAGAGTATGATTTGTAAGTTTTGTTCAACAAAACTTATTCTGAACACAAACTTGCCATTCAATCTTGGTCAGAAAAGATTGAACTCTGAGAGTTTCACACTGTAAAGCAGATTGTTATGCAATGTGTGTGGAGTGTAAACTTTTAGACCACATCTGATATTTTTTTCAGATAGATTTTAGTGGAAGATATTAAAGCATGTACAGATTATTACAGAGCTACTATTTTTACACCTTATTATGACGATATTGGCATTTATCTTTTGCAGAGAGAGAGATTAATATCAAAGATATGTGTACATACAAGATAGTGATGAGTATATACACTCTCTTTTAATATGCATGTAAGCCAAATGATAACAATTTTAAATTAGACTTAGCAATAATGTTCTGGTTTTAGACTCATGTAGCTGGATAGCTATAAGTTCAATCAACTTTTTGAAATACTATTAACAAATCCAATTTACACAAGTACATTGTAAAGTTTAAATAACCGATGCTCATTATTTTTATCATTTTCCATAATTGTTTTCCATGTATATCTGCATCTTCTATATATATTCTTGTTTTAAAGGATTTTTTTTGTAGAACGAGTGCAAAATTGTCTTATGATTTTCGTTTTGCTGGATCCCTTTGTTGTGGCTAAACTTTTAAAGTCATGCAAGAGGGACACTGATTGCACTCTTGAGTGGGATTTTTATTTTAAAGTGTTGATAGGAAAGGCCAATGGTGGAATTTGAAGTGTGCTTGGCACATCGTCACAAGGTTGATGGAAGTCTGTTCCTCACTCCCAATCTGCTGTTGCTATGGTAACAAATAAAACAGGACTCTTTGTAAATAGATAACCTTTTTTTTTTTTTGTTCCTTTTCTTTTTTTGGAATGAGAAACATGCTGAGAGACATAAGTTGTTGCTGTATTTGAGAAGTTTTTTTATTTATGCTATCTTTATGTTTCAAAAAGCAGGATACGTCTTAAAGACACAAACATCTGTTAATTTTCCATTCCTTATTGATGATTTCAAGATGGCTTATTATCTGTCATTGTCTGATTAAGCACTGTGACACATGCAGTGTGGGCACATTATGGGTAATGCATTTTAGAGCCCGTAGTCTAAGCTATAGCAATTAGAACAAAAGGCAAAACAAAACTGAAACCAGTGCTTAGTACAAGAACTCTAAAGTTCTTGGCACATTCTCAAGTTTTGAAAGATAACTGCCAACGTTGTAGCTTCCCCTCCACCCCCCCCCCCCCCCACTCCACCCACATCTTTGGTACTTGTGTAGTGCTCACAAAGATTCATCTTTAAAGTTATTACTAATTAGTCAAAATTTCCGGTGCTCACAGGAAGGACATAGAGACATTGCTTGTATGTCTTATGGTTATGCTAAAACAAAATGTTGATATTCAATATCTACAAAATGCATTGACTTTAGTCGTCTGTCCCTACTTTTTCTGAACAAGACATCTCTTTCCCTATCTCTTCAAAACAGAGATTTAATGATCAGTTAACTTTTGACAAGTTGTGATTTATTAAAAACTGTTTACCTTACTTTATCAAGCTGCTTTGCCTTTAATTTGCCATCATAACACAGTACATTAATGCAGTGCATGAGCAATTTTGAAGAAACATGAGTTATTGTGCATGCAGTGATGAAATGATGGTGTAGGATTGATTCTATATGAAATGCATGATTTAATATGAAGGGATAACTGTATGATAGCTGTGTGCTGTGCACCGTGCTTTATGTGAAACTGTCCATGAAATATATGGTGTCTTAAATGAAAATCAAGGTTTAAATATTTGTGATTTCTGGTGAAAAATTAATGTTTCCTGTGAATCAATTCTAAGGTAAAGTAATGCCCCTATTTCAAAAGATATAAACAACTGAAGAATTAACTATAAAGAAGAAAAAGTAAGCAATGCAGTTTTACAGGGGATCAAAAGAGTATAATGAATGGTTTATGTGAGAAACTCTGGGTTATTTCACATGTCATAAAAAGGTAGTTCAGTGAAATGAGTGGCACGAACAGACATGTTCGGAACACAAAATGCAATATTAATGAACATCAACTTTTATCACACGGCAGTAGAACGATATCATTAGGATATGGAGCTGGTAAAATGCATATACCATCTCGATGAGGCTTAATATGAGCTAAATTTTCAAACAGCTATGTCAAAAAAGAAATTTTGATTAACAAGCATCACTGACAATTTTGCGTTCCGGACGCATCTCTTCATACCACTGCATTTTGCTAAGTTAACTAGATTAAAATCTTGGAAATTAATTCAGGAACGTCTTGTGATATTTGAACCTTTGAAATTTATCGTACAGATTGACAATGTTTGTGTCTTCAATCTCGCGTGTCGTATTTTCTCAGAAACATAACTGTACAGATTCTACATGGAATGAAATCATTAAAACTGACCACCTGTATGAAAGCCAATGATAATCTTGTTTCTTTACTTCTTTCTGCATTATTTCTAACTAAAAATATATATATTTATTTGTAGTTGTCATGCGTTAGAGAAGAAAGATCAAGAGATAAGGTTAACAAACAATGAACTAAGCATAATGATGATGATGATGATGAAGAAATAAAGTGGATTAGGAACCAGGGTTAGGCAGAAGAGCCAATAGTAGTAGTAGAAGTAGTAGTAGTAGAAGAATTTGTTGTAAAAGTAGTAGTAGAAGTAGTTGGAGAAGTAGTAGAAATAGTAGTAAAAGTATTAGTAGCAGTAGTAGTAGTATTATAGGTTTTCCCGCCCAACTTCGTAAACTTAGCATCCGAATTAATGTTACGTTCATTCAAGTTCGTGCGAAATTGAATGACTATGTAGATCAACATTCAAAAAGCTAATTGCGTCATTCAATTTGATTTAGTAGCATGCGATTTTATATTCTTGCCACGGAGACGTGCAAAACGAGCATTCAATTTAGAAAAGCGTGCAAAGAGCATTCGAATTCGCGCCGGACAGACGGTGGTATGTCTTCATGCATTCAGTTTCGTGATTAGGCATTCATATGTGATATTTGTGCATTGCTTTTCATTTGATGTTAATTTGTCACTTAATATACTTCTGTTTGAAAAGTTTTATGCAAAGTTTACTTGGAGGAATAACATGCGTATTCGTTCTGTCATTGCACAGGTACTGTCCCCAGAGAAGGTGCACAATTTGTGAATTCTCTTCTAAGCACAAGCTATATATAAATAGATCTTGTAGGTAGAGTTCAGGTTTAATAGACATGGAAATGATGAAAACAAAATACAATGATGAATAAAGAAAAGTTAAATGAAAAGAAAGAAAGATCACCTACTATCAAGATTGATCAAAACAAACCATTAAAAAGCAGTTCAAAATATGAAGATATGAATAAAGAGATGTTTCAACAAAAATAAAGAATGTCGAAAAAAGAGAAACATTAAATGCAATATAAATATATCAGACAAATAAGAAGATTGTATAATGTGAAATCATGTCAGAAAAGATCATAGAGAAAAAGAATAAATAAATGAACATGAAATACTGAATATCCGAATGAACATCCAGCCTCATACTTTGATTATGAGGTCTAGTTCTAATTTGAATGACCCGATTGCGAAAGAGGTTGCCCATAGATGAATATGAAACCGCAATTCGCCAAAGAATTCACCTCCCACTCAACATTGGCGAAATTGAATGACCCTTACGCATTTCCAAATTGACTGAACCAAGCTTTAATTTGAATGTGCATGTTTAGAAAATTCGGTGACTCGAAACGAAATTGAATGCAACAAGTTTAAAAATGAAACAGGGGCGCAACGAGTGGAGAAAATTTGCTCGAACATGAATGCACGTTAATTAAATTGACTGCTGCTTTTACGAATTTGGCCGGGAAAACCTATAGTAGTAGTAGAAGAAATAGTGGTAGTAGTAGTAGTAGTAGTAGTAGTAGTACTAGTAGTAGTAGTAGTAAAAGTAGAAGTAGTTGGAGAAGTAGTAGTAGTAAAGTAGTAGAAGTAGCAGCAGCAGCAGTAGTAGTAGTAGAAGTACTAAAAGAAGTAGAAGTAGTAGTAGTAGAAGTGGTAATAGAAGTAGTAGCGGAAGTAGTACCAGTAGTAGTAGTAGTAGTATAGTATAGTAGTAGTAGTAGTAGTAGTAGTAGTAGTAGTAATAGTAGTAGTAGTAGTAGTAGTAGTAGTAGTAGTAGTATAGTAGTAGTAGTAGTAGTATTAGTATTAGTAGTAGTAGTAGTAGTAGTAGTAGTAGTAGTAGAAGCAGAAGTAGTAGAATTAGAAGTAGAAGCAGTAGTAGAAATAGTAGTAGAAGTAGAATTAGTAGTATTAGTAGTAGTAGTAGTTAGTAGTAGTTGTAGTAGTAGTAGAAGCAGAAGTAGAAGTAGTAGTAGTAGTAGAAGCAGTAGTAGTAGTAGTAGTAGTAGTAGTAGTAGTAGTAGTAGTAGTAATGGTAGTATTAGTAGACTAGAAGTAGGCTAGTAGTAGTAGTAGTAGTAGTAGTAGTAGGATTAGAAGTAGTGGTAGCAGTAGGAGAAGTAGTAATAGTAGAAGCAGTTGTAGAAATAGTAGTATTAGTAGGAAGAGAAGAAGAAAAGGAGAAGAGGAAGAAAAAGAAGAAATTTTGAACAAAGAAAGAAGTGCACAAAGATGAGAGGTGGATGAGCAAGTATTTCAAGATGAGTGACGGAGAAACAGGAAAAAGGAGAGATAATGAAGAAAGGAAGGGATTAGTAGACGGAAGGATTAACGGAGGGATAAGATGAAAAGGAGGAAAACAAGAAGTGGATCAGAAGTTATGAAATGTGGTGATAAGAGGAGGGGCTAGTAAAACATGGAAGGCATTGGAAGGACGAGGCTTTGCTGGCTTTAATCATTGACAATATGCTTTGAATAATTGGGCCTGCTTATAATTATATATGTGGTAAAATTGGGCTGTAAATGAAGCTAATGTACTTCCATTTACTTCCGTATTGAGTAGAAATCGCAAAAGAGAATTATTTTCTTTGAATTTTTATATAACTTCAAATGGGCTTTCATCAATTCAAATAACTTGTCTTGCAATTCATTATTTTGAAAGTTTCAATTGCATGATAATTATGTGCTATATTTCTACATACTCAGGAGTGTTGTTATGTGTAATTAACAGGATAAATTTGAAAAGAAAAAAATAGTCAGCTAGATAAAATCAAATATTTTCAGGAAATATTATCGCAGATAATCTGCTGCCACTCCATCTGATAAGTAACCGAACCTGAATTTCTCGGAAGATCATGGTCACAAACAGGTGTTGGATATTTGATTTATAAGAGAAATGAGGGGGGAAACAGTGCCCGAGTGCTATAGCTGCTCTGCAATCTTACATTGACTATAATTTAATGGAAATCCGCTTTAAATTGGGGATATTTTGAGCCGTTTTATTGCGATAACATGAATGAGTTGTACTAATAATAGCGACCTTGGGAAGTCTCCTTTACCCAGCAAGTTTCATTGCAAATTTCCCTCCTTTACTGGATGATAAATCTGACCAGCTTCGTGTTCCTTAATTAGCTGAGCTAACATGAACGCTTTAATATACCCGTGTTCTTCTAAAATGTAAACCCGACGGTGGGCTTAAGCTTTTGTTTAAAATAGAGTTCTACAAAAGAAGATGGTCTGAATTTTATCTTTGTTATGCCTAGGTCACATTTAAACCGGGCCCTGTACGATTTTCCCTACCCGGCGGCTTGCCGTGGATTTAGAGACCGTACGGGGACCGTCCGATTTTCATTTCTACGGCATGTGTGGGCACATATTCTGCGGCCCCGGGAGGTGCTCGGAGAAAATTGGTCGAGTGAAATGCAAGGCGCCCGTAAGGGTGCCGGCAGGGTTCCGGCCGAGTGCCGGCCGGTAACCTTACGGGCTCCGTCCGATGAGCAGGTGCACCGATGGCTCCCGGTTGGTGCCCTGCCGGTGCCCGGCCGGGTGCCGTGCGGTGCGCTGAACTACAGAGTGAGTCAGAAAAAATGTCCATTTTTTTAAAAGTTGTATTGTTTGAAGTATGAATATTTAATCATGGGTTTCATGGTATATCTTGATATCTTGATCCTACTAGTACATTTAGGTACCATTTTCATTTGAATCTCTGCATGCATCACTGAATATCAGACAATCTTTACATTAAGACTGTCAGATCTCACTTGCGCCAAGTTACTGGGTGAGGAATAAAATAGTGCATTGAACAAAGACAGTAGACAGGCGCACACACACACACACACACACACACACACACGCGCGCGCAATACACACAACATACACGGTGACAATGTGTCATACTTACCCCTTTTCTGATTGAGCATTGATATCAAGTTCGCTGAATGTTTAAGTGGCATAACCCTAACAATCTTTCCCTTTTGTACACATTCACTACCACCATCATGTCATCATCATCATCATTGTCATCATCTTAATCTTCATCACCATCATCATCATCGTTATCATCATCATTATCATCATGAAGCACAGCATCTGACAACACGCACCAAGAGGACAGCGGCCACTCAACTTTTCGTACGATAAGAAGAATTCCCGGCAAAAAGTAACAGTTTGAGTGGGCCTTGTCGGGAATGGAATGCTCATTTGTGTGCGTGTACCTGTGCATGTGCGTGCGTGTGTGTTTTGGGGGTCTGTCTGGCTAATTGGATAATTGAAAAAAAACTGGCTGTCTTTGTTCAAAACATTATTTTATTCCTCACCTAGCAACTTGGCGCAATGGAGACCTGGCAGTCTTGTAACGATTGTCTGATGTTCAGTCATGCATGCAGAGATTAAAAAGAAATGGTACCTAAATGTACTGGGAGGGGGATATCTCTATCAAGACATATCATGAAACTCATGATTAAATATTCATACTTCAAACAATACAACTTTTAAAAAGTGGGACATTTTTTCTGACGCACTCTGTATGTGTCCTCTGGTATCCGCACCTCCTTTATTTAAAACTGCGTTGTATATTTCGAGATGCCGCCGTGAGGGACCCGCACGGGCAATATTCATTTTAAATAGCCCCCGGACGGCAGACGCCTGTTGTGCATATCACCCGGGGCTCTTGAGGGGCCCGTGAGGGAGCCGTAGGGTACACGTACGGAACACTTGAGCAACGCAAGGCGCCCGTAAAGTTTTTTCATGAGAATTGACTCCCTAAATCGTGAGGGGCCGTCCGGGCACCGTCCGGAGCCCGCATGGAACCCGTAAGGTGCCCTACGGGCCCTTTACGGGCTTTCTACGGCGTAACGGTCAGATAAAAACGCCGGGAGAATTGGGAGCAGCCAACTCAGCACCATGGCGCCCGTACGGCTTAAAAAACTGTCCCGGCGCCCGTAGGAACTTTACGGCAACCGGCCGGGGCACCGGCCGAAAATTCCCAAAATGTCTGTTTTTACTCGCCGTACGGGCACCGGAGTGTATGTAAAAGCCCCATAGTGGTGATCTTATTCGACCCAGGGTCGAGCTTAACTGAATACAGAGCTTAGTGTTTTTTTGCATGCATCTCACTGAGCGGCGAATGCCTCGAACGCAGCGAATTAAGGGCTTCACCAGGGTTCGTAAAAGGTTGCAAAGGGTTCGATAAAGGTTGCAAACTCTTCGTTAAAGGTTGCAAAAGGTTCGTTAAAGGTTGCACGACAGTTTGCAAACAGTTTTTATCGCAAACAGTTTATCTTGTTCTGCCTTTTGTGAACATTATACTTTTTAATGTCGTGTAATAAAAGGAAATCGTGATACTATCCAAAGCTCCTCGATATTTTCAACTTCAACAATGTGAGAAGTAAAATAAAGATTGTCGCCAGTCTTCGTCTTTACGACACAATATTGTCTACTAAGAGCGTCTAGTACACTTTCTCAACTCATGTGCGAAGGAAAATACACATCGTCATCGTTGTTTCTTATTGTCTACAGTAATGAGATGCAGACATAAGATCGTGCAATGAAATCTACTTTACTTTGCTTTTGTACGCATGGTTTCACAGCAATTTTGGAAGTTATGATGCCATAATACTGCGTTCCTTCTAGAATTTATATTTTAAATATTCTTGTATATAAAATAGGGCCTTGGTAAAAATATAACATCACACGTTAGTTAATCAACATCGCTTGTGAACAGGGGCATTGGCAGCACTGGAGATTGGGGGGGGGGGGGTGTTATGCCCTATATTGTTTTGCTTTTTTCTTTTTTCCTGGCCATACGACCATTACAGCCAAATCAGTTCATTGTTTTGAAAAATTGTGAAGAATGCGTATTATCAAGACATTTTTTAAATTTGTTTTTTTGTTCAATAGGCAGTAAGAAGTTAGAATGGTTGTCCTTTTTTATGCAATTTATATTCAGGTGAAAACCAGTTCTTTATCTCGCATGATATGAATGTACATGTATTCAGTACATGCTCATGTTTAAATGACGAAAAATTGTTAAGGTCGGGTAACCTTCAAAGCTCCTCGATATTTTCAAATTCAACAATGTGAGAAGTAAAATAAAGATTGTCGCCAGTCTTCGACTTTACGACACAATAATGACAACTATCAGAGCATCTCACTGAGCGGCGAATGCCTTCGAACGCAGCGAATTTAGGGCTTCACCAGGGTTCGTAAAAGGTTGCAAAGGGTTCGATAAAGGTTGCAAACTCTTCGTTAAAGGTTGCTAAAGGTTCGTTAAAAGTTGCAAGACAGTTTGCAAACAGTTTTTATTGTCGCAAACAGTTTATCTTGTTCTGCCTTTTGTGAACATTACACTTTTTAATATCGTGTAATAAAAGGAAATCGTGATAATATCCAAAGCTCCTCGATATTTTCAACTTCAACAATGTGAGAAGTAAAATAAAGATTGTCGCCAGTCTTTGTTACGCTCCCAGTACAAGGCCGATGAGAACATAATAACTTCTCTGACTGAAGGGTTCGGTATCATATTAAACAGCTTTCCTGGAGATACATAAACGCAGTCAAATCTCATGCTCAGATTAGGAGAAGATGGTGAGTTATAAGATGATGACGTGGATCCTAATCAAAAGATTGGTTGAGAGCGTACGCGTGACCAGGCATTTATTTTGCCGTACACGTAATTTTGATAATGACCGGTCATTAGTAAAGTCATGTTACACAACATCATTTTTTAATTGTATACTAACCCCTTGGACTACCACCTCGACGATTACTCACTAGACAATTACTCACTAGGACAACTATCACAGGACTATTACTCGTGCACATATCTAAAAAACTACCAACTTCTCCGTGTTGGGAATGTTATCGTCAAAAAGGACCGTTTTAAAATGGATATTGTCATAAAAGGTAGTTAGCTTAATTGGCTAAAGGGAGTATTTTGTTAATGTTTAGCTCTAATTTTGTTACTTTTCATGGACCACAGAATTCAATTCGATGGTTTTATTGTCATAGGTATTATTATTATTACTATTATTATTATTATTACTGTTATTATTATTATTATTATTATTATTGTTGTCATTAGTACTATCAATATTATTATTATTATCATTATTACTGTCATTGTTTACAAATGTTATCATGATTAATGTCTTGTTATATTATAATAATATGACATTTATATATTTTTTGATATTCTAATTGAGTTAGCCACACCTGAATACTGTTCTATATTTGTCTCTTTTTTTTTTTTTTTTTACATGATCTTCTCCAGGCAGGAAAGCACTTAATTTTTCTACTTTCATGTTACTTCGTTGGTGAGTATTATAGGGCCCGAATCAAGTCAAAAAATAGTTTTTGTTTGTAGGGCTACACGTTGAACGTCGTTTTTTAAATTCAGCCTACATAATGTACAAAACAAACTGATGATATTACCGTGACATCAGAAATAGAAATCTACTTAAAGAGAAAAAACAAATTAAAGGAACATCTGTTGAGACATAGACAGGGAGAAAGGAGTGTGGGTGGCTGTGTGTGTGTTGCTAGTATGTTTGCGTGTGTGCGTGTGCGTGTTTGCGTGTGTGTGCGTGTGCGTGCGTGTATGTGTGTGTGTTTTAAATAGATTGTTTCTGTTTGTCTGTCGCTCCAATTTGGAGTATTCATGAGGAGGCTATAAGAACAGTGTGTGGTGGAAGTGTGGTCGGGTGGTGTGTGTATCGCATGGCGGGGAGGGGGGGGGGGGGTGGGTAGTATATAGTGTGTTTGGTTGGATGGGGTTATTTGTTTTATGTGACAACTGATTTCATTTTTGTTTTCATCAATTGTACAATCTATGTAATGAAAATGTTTTTAATTATGTCAAGGAAAAACAACTGTATTTTATTTCTAAAATTAATTTGTATTGTTTGGAATCAATAAAAAAAATTATTGAAAAAAAATGTATCGTGAGACAGAGAGAGAGAGAGAGAGAACCAAACAGAAAAGGGGAGTGGGATGGGCACTAAAAGGTAGACTAGTCCGGAACAGTAAAATGAATAACCAACAGAGAAAATTTGGTCATGCTTTTATATTTCTTTATCTTAGGGACGAGTTGTACATGTGTCATAAGGATAGTGTGTAAGACAGGCAGGGATTGGACTGAGAACGAAGTGAAGCTAATCCCAAAACTGGTCAATCCTGGAACAGTTATAAAGCTCCGACCAGCGATTCCAAAAAAACTTGGCAATGATCAACCCTCTCAAAAGCTTTACGTGTGCTATCAACCAGGTGAGTGTGCCATTAGATTTCATAATAATAACAATAATAATAACAATAATAATAATAATAACATTAGTAATAATAATAATATTAATAATAATAATAAATATAGCGATAACAATGATGATAATGATGATGGTGCTGATGATAATGATAATAACAATAATCATAATAATAATAACAATAATAATAATAATAACATTGGTAATAGTACTACTAATAATAACACTATAGCTTGAAGACAATTTAGTTAATATTTGACCTATTATCAGATTAGGCCTACCTGTAGAAAACAAGTTTATTCGAAACACAAAATGATCGCACAGACATTTGGAAAATCAACTCGAAGACAATTTAAAAGCCCCACTGTTTATCAAATAAAAAGCATTTCGTACTAGAAATCGATTATGCCATTGTAATATAATGTTAACATATTTGAAAAAGGTCATTGCAAGGCTTTAAAATTTGCCTGAAATGATTTTGTTAAAGTCTCTTTGATGGTGTTATTATGTCTCCCTCCCTCCCACCCCATTTCATCCCTCTTCTCTTTCTCTCTCTCTCCTCTCTCTCTCTCTATCTCTCTCTCTCTCTCTCTCTCTCTCCTTTTCCTTTCCTTCGCCCTCTCCGCCTCTCTCTCTCTCTCTCTCTATGTCTCACTTCACCCCCTCTCTCTCTATTTCCTCTCTCCCTCTTTAGTCCCCTCTGTCTCTATTTCTCTGTTGCTCTCTTTCTCTGTTCGTGTCTTCCTCTCTGCTCTCTTCCCCCCACTTCATTCAGAAAAATTATATTTTTTCCTGTGGAGGGGGTGAGAAGGGATGGGCAGTAAAGGTTTCCTTTGCTGAGAATAAAAAATCTCTACATTTTCCACAAGAAAAGTTCCTCTATTTCGGTATAACAACCCCGTTTTGACAAACCACTCACCCCACTTTTTGTAAACATTGATAGTTTTTGTTTTCTTCAGATGCACGTCCCTGATTTTCATCTTTTTTCCCTTTTTTCCTGCAATAATAGATGAGATGGAATTAAAGCCTGAGTCTGGACAAAATGAGCCAGGAGGTAAAAATGTGTATCTTCAGCTAATTTGTTTCATCATTATTAATTTTATTAATTTTTTAAAGGGGGACCGAAGCCATTTGGAGTACAGGCTGTACAGCTGCATGGACTTCCGAATTCCCTTCCCCCATCAAAGTCACGAATAAGATATTGCATAGTGACCTGTAAACGCTAAAGAGAAATGATAATACCAAAACAACAAAAAGCTAGATGTTTGCCCGACACGAGATTAATTGTGCCCAATCATAATTACATACTAGGGTATTTTTTTAAAATATTCAACTTTTTAAGGGTGAAAAGAATTTAAAAATACTTTACAAAGGGCAAAATATTACCCTAGTTTCGTTAAAAAAATTAAACTGAAGAAGCAATCCAAAAGTTGGTGGAACTCATTATTTCCCTCGGGGCAAATTTTAACCAATATTTGTATACTGTAGCGGTACGTACTAAATAGGCGCTTGGAATGCAATATATACATTGTAGAAAATCCTATGTAATATTTTTTCACTGAGGTAAAACAATTCAACTGATATAACCCTTACTTCCATGAATAGGCTAGCAATGGTACCAAAAATGTTAATGTTGAAATACACCCATATTAAGCCGTTATGCATTCCCATTAATTTTCTCGCTTTTACGTGAAACTGCATTTTCCTAAAGCTACCCTCATCAAGTTGACAATAATGAAATTATTGATTATAACGATGAAGTTCGTTCAGATATCACGCGGCAAAAACGCGGTGATTATTTTGTTTTCATGATGACGTTAATTGTAAAACGCGTCACATTTCTTTATCTTATAACACAGAGCTCAATATACATGCAGGGCTTTTCTTGCGCGCAATTGCCATTCATATTTTAATACATGTAAGAAAGACACAAAAACTGTGACGGTTAACCGCGCCATATCTGAAAAGTGTCAATGAGAAAATTTTAAAAAGCGGACCTATGTTTAGGGATTTTTGGTGAAAAGGTTACCCATTAGAGCGACACCCCCGTATGTGAGTACCACCCCCACCCCCTCCCCCCGGGCTGCCTCTCAATTATTATAAAGCCAGTATGAGTCATTTTTCTTGATAAACCACCCACTAATCTGCTTTATTCATCGTTAGGTGCCCACGTGTATTTAGTAAAAGCAGATGAGAACTTAGTCCAGAAGGGTTACGTCAAGCCCGGTTACTCCTTCTCAAAAAGCAAGTTCAATACACTGGGATTCAAACCAGCTCACGGAAACATGTATCTTATCGCCTTCGACCACGAGAATGAACTCGTCTACGCGTACAATGAAACTCTTGGACACGTCGAGATCTATATGGAAAATGGAACGCACGTTGCCACCAAAGCTAAATTGAACCAGATAGCTAAATTGAACCAGAGTGAGTGCCTTTGTTTTGATATTTATTGTCATCATTATTATTATTATTATTGTTATCAGTATTATTATTAACACTATTTATTCATTTGCCTTGGCTGACTCCTAGCTCTTTTTGTGATGCGCCTTGATTTGAAGAATCACATCCTGTACTGGCTCGCTAAGGAAAGCGAGACCAGCGTATTAACATCAGCGGTTTATGAATGTAGGCTGACTGAAGAGAGTTGGATCGAACCTCTTAACATCTCAGGCTTTTACTACGATTTGACCATCGACAGTGAAGGGTAGGTCACACTACATGGTCAGTTTGAAGAGAGAGAGAGAGAAAGAGAAGAAGCGAGAGAGAGAGATAGGAAGAGATAGAAAGAGGGAGACAGACAGACAGACAGACAGAAGGAGAGAGAGATAAAGAGAGAGAGAGACAGAGGGAGACAGAGAGATAGAGAGATAGAGAGAGAGAGAGGAGAGAAAATAGGGGCGAGGGCGTGTAAACAGACCTTCTTCTTTTTTGTTGTCATTGATTTCTATCTCAAGTGCTCTACCTGATACCACGAGTTTCCACTTATTAATAACAAAATGTCTGAAATGTTATCGTCCAAATGATTGCAATGTATTTTTACCCGAAGATAATGCGTTAAATACATCACAAAAAATTACCTTTGCTGCACTTTTGCATTTTGATATTTATTAGTTATTTATTCATTTTATAGGTTTTATTTCCACATTAATCATGTTGACATGCTCATTTTTTTTTTTACATAGTGTCAAACACTGGCGGATCTGTATACCATTTGTAATTAATTCAATTACCGTAAAACAGTGGCGTAGACAGGTTCGTACACCTGGGGGGATGACTCAGGGGCGGATCTAGCTTTTTTTCTAAGGGGGGGGTTGACCAATAATGACGATGCGGAGCATGGTCCACGAGCCGCGAAGCGGCGAGCCGATTTTTTTTTGGGTGTTTATTTGAACCCCGTAAGTGATGTTTTCCTGGCATCTATTAACACAATGGAGACCATAAAAAGCAGTGCATGATAACGTCTTTTTAAATCAAGTAACAGTTAAATACACAGTTATATCCAGAGTTATCATGTGTTTGGTTAAGTTACCAGATGAGTTGAATATCTTCTCACAATATTTGCACTTGAAAGGGTTTCTCTCCAGCGTGCGTTCTTTTTTCTTTCTTTTTTTTTTTCTTTTTTTTTTTTTTTTTCCCCCTTTTTTGGGGGTTTGTTTTTGGGCCGCCCAAGGGGGGTTTAAACCCCCTAACCCCCCCCCCCCCCGTAGATCTGCGCCTGTTTAATCTTGTGGTTATCTTGTAGTTTCCAAACCACAAGATAACCACAAAATACTTGTAAGATTTTCTTTTTTTTACCGTCTGAATTGGCTTTCACCGTGTGAATGCGGCTAATAACAATAAACACAATTACAATAATGAATAGGAATATTATTATCATCATCATAATTATTATTATTATTAATATTATAATTGTTATCATTATTATTATTACTATTATTATCATCATTATGACTTATTAAGTAAGCAAATATCATTCCCCAAAACCTGGGGGGATGATTGTACATGCCATCCCCCCCACCTTGTGAGGTGGGGGGATGCATCCCCCTCATCCCCCCCCCCCGTTGTCTACGCCCCTGCCGTAAAACGGGATGAATTTAAGCAAACAAAAGAGGAAAAGCGTTACATTTCTTTTTGAAGAAATGGTGCAGACCCAATTCATTTCCTGTATTCACCATCAATAAAAATGGCTAAGATTTAAATCACGAAAAAATGATTTGAACACTTTTCAATTTCTTTGTCGTTATTTGTGTACCCGTCTAACCTGTTAAAATAGTAATTAACACATTTGCTGGGCCTTTAAACTGAATTATTACCTGAAAAATGAAAAAAGGTTTTGGAATTAATTTTCTGTTTAAGATTTAAATCACGAAAAAATGATTTGAACACTTTTCAATTTCTTTGTCGTTATTTGTGTACCCGTCTAACCTGTTAAAATAGTAATTAACACATTTGCTGGGCCTTTAAACTGAATTATTACCTGAAAAATGAAAAAAGGTTTTGGAATTAATTTTCTGTTTCAGAATTGTGTACTTGGTTGGTAAAGGGATTGTGAGAATTCGTCGAATTAATAACCAGAGCTATGAAACGGAGCATATAAAGGCTGATAATAATCCTCTTACTCATGCGGACATTGACGATAATGGTGAGTGATCAAAACAGGTAGTCTGCCCTCCTGTGACTGCAATCTATTTCACAGAATAATGTGTCTGCGTTGATGGGCATTGCCGTAGCTACCGTGGTGGTAGCAGATGAAGTGAAGACACGCACGGCATATGCCCTATTGGGTGACGAAATATGGGGGGGGGGGGGGGTAGGAGGAAAGAGAAATGGGAGGGCAAAATGAGGGGGGGGGGATATTACGATCCCTTACACAACCTCGCCATTCTCGACGTCCTTGTTCTTTCTCATTTCATTCACCTGGTTTGACCGGTTTCCGCCCCCCTCTATTTTTGATAGAAAGATTCATGGGTATGTTGATAATTTTGCCGGTCTATGAATAAAGATTGAACCACCCTTTTGCCTGGAAACGAGGTGAACATTAATTGCTCGAATAATGGCAGTTTTAAACTTCTACTCTTCTCCCTCCCCCACCTTGTTCAACTTTGAATGTTGTCTGAATATAAACTAAAACCCTGAGTGAATATAACAATTATTCTGCAACCCAAACATATTTAACTTATTAGTTCAGGTGCTATATTTCATATTTTGACGTGGTCATACATGTTAGCTATTTTTTCTTGCCGATAACGTGAGGGAAATACTACAAATAAACATGGAATCTACCTCTCTCTCTCTCTCTCTCTCTCTCTCCCTCCCCCCCCCTCTCTCTCTCTCTCTCTCCTCTCCCCTCCCTCTCTCTCTCTCTCTCTCTCTCTATTTTCTCCAATTTTTTTTTTGGGGGGGGGAGGGGTAGGGGTGTGTGCAGGTTACTGCACGGGTTGCTGTAAGAGAATTTTGGGATTGTTAAAGACGTCCCAAAGTGTGATTACTTTTTTCTATCCTTAATTGTCAGAGAATACTATAGGGTACTGGATAGTGTAACGCTGTCAGTTAATTCTGACGAGAGATAAAACAAAAAACCTTAAATAGTTACCTGAATACCTTAGCTTTATCAGGG
The DNA here is from genome assembly GCF_000002235.5 of Strongylocentrotus purpuratus. Taxonomy (NCBI): domain Eukaryota; kingdom Metazoa; phylum Echinodermata; class Echinoidea; order Camarodonta; family Strongylocentrotidae; genus Strongylocentrotus; species Strongylocentrotus purpuratus. The sequence continues at coordinate 40,144,702 of NW_022145612.1, read as the reverse complement.
GATGTATCATTTGGTAATACTGGTTTCGTTATCATAATACCAGGTCTGTTGTATTACCAGCGCCTAGATGGCTCCATCACATCGGTAGACACCAAAAGAAACCAACCTACTACTCCAGTGACATACTACCAAGGGAAGAATGTTGATTGCATCAGAGTATATGGTGGCGTCCTGTATTGGTATATACAAGGCGATGGAATCATTTACACCAAATCATTGGATAAGTCCACAAATGATGGACAAATGGAGCTAACCCCGGGAGAGTATATCGTATTTTATATAATACCTGTGTCTTGAATGTCCTTTAAGCAGGCTAAACAAAAGAAAGGTAAATTCCAACGGCATTTGAAAGATAATACTAATTAATAACTTCCCTTGAAACAAAAGGGTTTGGTGGGAAAATAACGACAGTCAGTTGTCGAATCGAATTTAGTGATTGCGGTCGTTTAATCAAATAGTCTGATTTTCAGACCCTTGTACCGAATGGTCGTACATTTCGTGCTGTGCAAAGAATCAATCAGTTTAATGTTGGCCATTACATGAAGTGGGTTATTGATGTAGACAATGCTCATGTATAACCTTTAAAGCTCACTTTATGTTTGTTATTACCAAAGAAAAAAACAAGTCAGTCAGTCACCAGGCGCGGATCCAGGGGGGGGGGGGTGGGGCACAGGGGGCACGTGCCCCCCCCCCGCCAAAAGAAATCAGCCCCAAATTCGCCAATAATGACTGGCAAACAGGGACGAGCCCCCCCCCAGCCCCCCCCCCCCCAGCCCCCCCCCCAAAAAAAAAAAACGCACCACACCCCCCCCCCCCCCCCCCCCCCCCCCAAGCGAATTTGCGCCCGGCGCAATTTTCAAATATTCGGGAGCAAAAAAAAAAAAAAAAAAAAAAAAAAAATGTGCTCTTACCCCAATGATCTGAATCCTCATTTCGAAAATATTTTGTCGATGTTTTGAGTAGAATAATAAATATAGCAGGTATGAATACATGTAATTTGTTTCGTGTTAAACCTATCGGTCCACCACGCGCCCTGTCTCCCAAATCCATTCCTATTATATTCCATATTAGATTTAACTGTAATATATTTTTGTACTTCTCTCACCGATTGTTTATCTTCTTGATCAGAAGCACAGCGTTTTGAATATAACGAAATATCTGCTATATTTGTGATTATTCTTTTCTAATATAACATTTGAGAAACATATACTCAGAATAACTTGTTTGTGATTTTCAACAGTTTCACACATTTTCACACATTTTAACCGAAAGACAGGAGCTTCTCATGTTCTCTAGATCTTGAAATGGATATTATCGAAACGAATTTTTGATATTGCTTTGTTAACAAGGTGTAGAAAGTCTCATTTTACCAACAAAGATAAATAATTATGGGGGTGTCCCGCCTACTAGCGATGCCCTTAGTTTCCAAGAGTCTGTAATTCTACATTTTTAAAACTCATTGATAGATTACACCTTCTGCTGGTAGCGTATATGAAGATATCGGAGTCTGTATATGGTCTTAGTTAAACGTGCAATTAAGAATTCAATTTGAATTTCTCAATGTAAAATTTGATTTGAAAATAGAATCTGAAATCGCTTTACAACAGTTATCATTAGTAGATATTAGAAGTAATTACAGTGTGTGTCAGATATAGCGGTATAGCCTGCAAGTTTGCGACTACAATTTGTTTTTATTTGTAATGATTCTCGTTCAGTGATGTATTTGTGACAGTTTGTACAAATTATAGATTATTAGGCTACCTTTTGATTACACCATTTCGTAGCCCATCTATTCCAAAAAAGGGACCAGTTTGGGGGGAGATTATAAAAGATGATTAAGAAGAAAAAATAGGGTTATAAGAGTAAATAAAGTTGGTGGCGTGATTAATTTCCATTGATTTGATTTGATTTGATTTGAAAAGGTTTTATTATAATTGCACTTCGCAGCCAGATGGCTGAATTATGTACAATTTACATTGGCAATAATACATACAAATGTGGTTTGACATTCTCACAAAGTATAATATACAGTATATAACAAAATTCATAACAAAATTCATAACCAATATGACTAAGGCAAATAACAGGCAAATTAAGTCAGGTTTAAGATTATATTTTGTGAGGTGACACAAGAGTGGGTCAAAGGATAAGCAAGCAGGCCCTTTGCTCTTTAATTACACGTGTTTCTTGTGTTATTTTCATTTTTTCAAATTTTAATTGTAAATCTATAGTTGGATATATAAATCTATTTATAGCTAGTTTATTACTTTACTCGAATATAATGCAAATATCTCTCATTCTTTTATTGATATCACAATGCTCTGTTTCTAATAAAGATCTGCACTAATAGAACAAAACGGCAAGTAAAATGTGTATTATTTAAATCATATGTTTGCCTTGTAACACCTCCCCTATCAACATGGTAGCTGTATAATCAACAATAATTGTTTTTAAACATTGAATTTTTTCTTGAAGTTATACAAATGTTAAATATCAATTAAAAAAAAACAATTTCTTCGTTATCTAAACACGAGCATGTAATGAAATGAGTTGATTATTCAAAATCATCACATTAAGGCAGTCTCGGCTTGTTTACATGCACATTCATAAAAGATAAAGACAAGGCCTACACTAAAATTTAAATTGCACCTTTAATATCATCTATTTCAGCAAATTTACTTTGACAAAAAAAGGACAAACTTTTTTTGGAAAAAAAGATAAAACGTATGCAATTGTATTGAAAAATGCAAAGTTTTTGTCATGTTTGACACAAAAGAAATAAGAATCTTATTATTCTATATTGATTTTGAATTTTTAAGGACAATGTCTTTTCGGAATTTCTTTTACCAACCACAACGTCAAAATTAAACCATTCTAACGCAGTTCTCTAAAATTAAATTTGTTGTGTGTTTATTTATTTATTTTATTTTTTATTTCCAGGCAATATGATAACAATACATAGAAAACATCACAGGGTTGACAAAATGATATAACATTAACAGTATGATATTTAGCACCAGCCAATGCCTGCGGATCGCCAAAAAGAATTTTAAACAATTCTGTCGAGAGGCTCTCTACATTGACTGGTGCATAATTATTTGCATTAAACAAAATATAAAGATAAAGTAAACATTAACATGTATGTGTAACTAAAATTAACCCTCATATTAGGCACATAAATTGTGAGGGAGATCAAAGCAAATAATTTTATGTCATACAATAATGCCATGCACTAAAATGATCTATGTGATACACAAAAACAGCAAAATGTCTGTTACCATAGGGTAATGTGGATCAATTGTTGTTATGATTATTCAGAAAGGATTGAAGAAAAAACAGGCTGTTCAAAACATGCATGTATGATAAATGCATGCTAAGTGCAGAAAACGGTCTGTTTATACAGTCATATGGATGCGGTAACATTGGGAGTTAGCAAAATTGAGAAACATTATTATTGATATGATTGGAAGTTATTAAAAATTATGGAAATTATCATTGAAATGATTGGAAGTTATCAAAATTGTGGAACATTTTATTGATTCCTAGAAAGTTTAGAAAAAACATAGGTATCAAAGTAAAAAGGGTGTGATAGAACACATTGATAAAGAATGGGAACGTACACTAAATACGAACTCAATAATAACAAAATAGAAATCAATAATATATCAAAGTGTGAGTTATTCTATGATCATAGGGAGAAAAGTGTGAAAACAAACTAGTATGCTTCTACAAAGGAAGGCAATTCAAAGAGGAATTTCGGAGCACATTCAAAAGGAAAGACATCGGTACTGTAAGGAGGTCGTTGGTGGCGGGCGTTAGAACCGTGACCTTCACCCCGTTCCACCCCCGCTTATAGGTAAGCAAGGTTTAGTTTTTATGTGTGTTTAAGTTGTTATATTTGATAATATTTCTATTATGTTTTTGTTCATATCCTGGTTAAAAACGAATTAGTATCATTATAAGGCTTAAAAATATGTTCAAAGAACATGATATTTGTTAACAGAAAGGTGTAATTTAAAGGCGATATTGTTGTTACGTAATGCTCAGAGGGTGTGACTTCTCAATGTAGGCTACAAGTAGGTTACACGTAAGGAGATGGATGCGTAGGCTATGCCTGCACGGGTACGTGTAGAATGTATTTGTGTGTACGGTCGATTGGGCCTTGGAGTGTGCAGGCCTGGGAGTGTGACTATTGTAGTCGGGAACTTGGGCGCTAATGAATATGGCAGGCGCGGATCCAGATTTTCCAATAGGGGGGGGGGGGGGGGGGGGGGGGGGGGGGGGGGGGGGGGGGGGGGGGGGGAGGGGGGGGGGGGGGGGTGGGGGGGGGGGGGGGGGGGGGGGGGGGGGGGGGGGG